>NC_088685.1:108262737-109512737 GCF_028017835.1 Emys orbicularis
TCTCTGCTGTAAAATCTAGCTGCGGAGGTGGCACAATGAGGAACAGTTTGGGTTTCTTCGAAATAGGAGGTGGCTTCTTGTTTGGTGATATACCCTGAGTCTTGTTTGGAGACCCCGATGGCACCTGAAACGGTGTACTAATAAGGCCAGAGTGAGATTTTTCATTCTGCACAGGAGACTGAGGTGCTTCTTCAATGTTTGTTCCTGATACATCAGCTTCAAAGGTTTGTATTAGACCTGCTGCATTTCCAGGTTTTTGACCACTGCTGATCTCAGGTGTACTGTCACTGAGATCTGGAAGTGAACTCTGAGGAGGAGTTTGAACTAAGTTTTTGAAGGAAGGACTATGAGTTTTCATCTCTTCATCCAGGCTGTTACTGAGCCTTAGTGAAAGAGATGGTTTTAGAGAAGGCTGTGGTGAGAAAATTACAGTTGCTTTTTCCTGAGAGTTGGCTTCAGAAATAGATCCAGCTGATTGTTCAGTCTGTGCTCCTGTACATTTTTTCACAGACCTCAGTTGTACCATTTGCAGTGCTTTGGTGGTTACTAAGGGCATTACAGGCCTACTGGAGTCTTGCTTGTTGGCTGGCTGTTTCACTGCACTGTAGCCAGAATCATCCTGATTACATTTCTTAAAAGAATATCGTGTGAATTTAGTTGCATCTTGTGTCAGTTTGGGGTCAAGAGGTGGTGCTGGTGGAGGTACTACATTGGGGAAAATGGAGGAAGAAGGGGATGGAAGGGGAGGAGAAGGGGCAGAAAAAGGACTGAATGACATTTCCTGTGGAGGAGAAGGAAACCACAGACCACTCAGGGGAAAGGAAGGATTTATAATAGCTTCTGGCGGGGGTGGGGGGAAGCTGGGAGAAGCTGGTAATGGAGGCAGATCCATTCCATCTGCTGGGGCAGGGGGCGGAGGAGGGAGAGGATGATCAGGGGAATGTGGAGGTGTTGGAGGTGGAGGACCAGCAGCATCAGGAGGGGAGGTCAGGGCTGGGTCCAGTTTCTTCATGTTCACACTCCCTTCAGTAGATGTATTGGAAGAAAGCGAAGTGGAGGATGAAGAGACGGATACTGAAGATAGCAGAGAAGATTTTCTCTCAGGCACTTTCGGTTTCAACTTGGATTTCCCATTTGCTGGTGACATGGATTTTAAAAACACGGGCACTGGAGTAAGTGCTGTGGGTGTATTTGATTGACTAGAATACCCACTAGATGGTGATGTGACTCTGTGAGACTTCTCTGGAGAAGTGTTCTTTGGTTTGGCCAGTCCACTCGCCACTTGGGGCATAGAAGCCCTTGAGCCGTCATTGAGGTGGCTGATGCTGTAATCATTGAGGTTGGCTGTAGTGCTTGCAGAACGAGCCACTGGGCATTTGAATTGATCGTCTGGCACGCCAGCATAGTCACTGTAGTAACCCCATTGGTCAGCATACTCTGACCTGATGCTGCTTGTGTCACTCTGTGATGGAGTGACAGTACAGAGAGAGTACATATTTGGAGCTGTTGTGGACATCATGCTGCTACTTGCGCTGACGGAGCTCTGGCTACGAGAGCGCAGCACCCAGGGATCCTCATAATCACTGCATGGACTTTGGGATGGGGAACTACCATTTTTGCACTGAAGGTTTAACTGCAGTGAATGCTGGAGGGTAGCAATTAGTGTTTCATCAAGTACCTGTCCACTGGACTGGGTTTTTTTCTTCGGGACCCTTCTGAGCGAGTCTGTTCTGGATGGTGGAAGAGGTGGCTTCTTTGCTTTTTTCAAAGATATGTTTCGTATGAGGGATTTGTCACTGTTGCTTGACCGCTCGTCTTGATTTTTCTTCTCATTTCCATCAAAAATATTAATCACACTGTGCCTGGGGTTTCCAAAACCATTATTACTATTGCATAGTTTATCTGACTTGAGTCCAGAGTCCATATGCATGGTAGTGTAGTAGCCGTCATGGTCCACTGAATACAGAGAACTTGAATCTTCTTTGACAGAAGTTCTCTCTAGGCTGCTGCTACTCACATTGCTTACAGGAGTGGAATAACCTGCAGTGGCACAGGTTGGCTTGTGTGAGGGAGTCTCATCATTTTCTCTAGATTTGTACACCCAGTGCTCTGTGCTGTTTATACTGTTGCTTTGTGATCTGTCCCCTGAAAAACTGGATTCACTTCTGCCATCGCTATCCTGGGAGTGGCCTGGGAAAGGGAGATTGTTTCTACAGCTATAGCTCATATTTTGGGATGTATTCTCCACATTTCCTGGAGTGCTGAGGGATACAGCTGAGTCACCAAGGGAGAGCATCATGGTAGCATTAGACGAGATAGTGTCTGAGGTCTGGGAGTGGCGCGTTGAGCTGCTCTCACTCCAGTTACCGCTAGAAGAATGGTGATCTTCTTTCATGCTTACTGCACTGTTGGCAACAGGACTGTCTCTGGGTTTTGTGTAGGAAGGTGAGCTGGTGATTTTACTATCCAATGGTCCAGCACTCTGGGTGGTATGAATCACAATAACTTCTGAAGAGGATGATATCGTGGCATTTGGTATGATGCTGGTTGAATATGTGGCATGAGGAGAGACCACACATGCCGGGCTTGCAGCTTTTTCACTCTCATAACTTCTCACCTCTTGGGACTTTGGCCTTGGCAGTGTCTCAGTCCTAGGGTTATTCCTCATATGGACCACACTATTATCAACCTGCAACTTGCTTATCTGGTGTGACAAAGTGCCAGCGATGCCTTCTGCCTGGTTAGAGATGCTCTGCCTTTGGTCTAGTGACTGCAGAGACACTCTTGCTCCAGATCGAGGCAGGCTATGAAAACCCATGTCGTTATTTAGGCGAGAGGCAAATATAACCCCAGCGGAATCACTCATCACAGACATGTTTCCAGATGAGCTGGAGAACTGAGACATCTGGGCCGCAATCCCTTGTCCTTTCTGTGCTCGTATTCTTCTCACTGAAGGGGGCACGACTTTGACTTCTTCTGTCTGGCAGCTGGTGTCCTTGGTTTCAGATCGCTGCATAGCAGAGCGGTAGCTGTCTAGTCTCCCTAGTGTGGAATAGTGATCTGGGACATACATCGAATGCCCACGGAAGTCACTTTGGCCAGTGCCAACTGCTGGAGTCAAAATAAAACAGCAATTATCCCTCGAAAACACAAGCACTTCACTATTTCCGTGTTCTTATTAATGTAAAAGACATCATAGGTCACATTCATTATTAGGTCATTGTTCCCTTTGCCCTTGGCGGTTATACAGCTGTGGAGAGATGTTTGTGCCTTCTGAAAAACCATGCAGTATCAACAAACTCTGCTTATGCATTGTATATTTTCTGCATTTCTCGTCCCATTTTCTTTATTACAAGGGACTGTTTGCTTATGGAATCTTGTGTGTTCCTACTGCTTATTCCACATGACATCTTCTATTTATGACATAATAATTTCCACAGCAACCCATTATGTTACACACCAAATAATACTGCACGACTTCCAGAAGGGAAGCAGCAGGAACAGACAAAAGCCTGAGAAATGAAAATCTTGGTTCTATACTAACATCTTGGGAAACAAAGAATAAGGAAAAGGAATCATTAAAAAAAATTAAAATCTGCAGAACTGTTTCTAAACACTATTCTTTTCAAAGTCCTTCAGAAGGCACCAGTATCTCTTCAAATCTTTGTGTGGGCTAAAGAATTGACAGTGGGAGTTGCTGTATCACAAATAAAGCAAATGTTTAAAGAAAGCAGTAAAAATAATACATTACTTAAATCTGTAAAGGATTAAATACCATTTCCCGTTGGAATTATTTTGTATCTACAGTAAAAGAAGAAAATGGGGGCGGGGGGAAACCAAAAAAACTAATTCAACTGATGATCTTCCAATGCCCAGCACCATCAAATACCCGCAACCCTTATTTAAAAAGCAAACAGAGACGTTGAAGACCACTGTGCTTCCTGTTTATGAGGCAAATACCATAGCCAGGGGTAAACAGACTTGGAGGACAAAGGATGAAGAATGTATTAGTTCAAGATATATTATCATAGTTATTTATTATTTGTATTACTGTAGGGCCTAGAAGCCCTCTATACAGCTATTACTAAATCAACAGAAAGGACCATCAGGTTATTATAGATTTATATCTTTATAGGTCTTTGTGCCAAGAAAAAAAACACCACCATATATATTGTTCTTTAAACAGCATTTAAAACTGGACTGGAAGGGCTCTTAATCCCCATTTCAGTTGTGCTACTACAGTAAATTGCAAACAGAAGAGGCAGCAGAGGAAAGAGTTTGTCTACACTCTGTTTTAAAATCCATTGCAGTGAGTCTCAGAGCCCGCATCTACAGACTTGGATTCCTGCTACGGCACTAAAAACAGCTGGAACAGGGGGAAAGTGGTTGCTTTAAAACTCCTGCCTGCAAGCTACTCTCAGAAATGACCCAGTGGCGTGTCTGAGTTGGCACCCTCTCCCACTACCTGCCTTCTTTCTTATTTGCTAAACACAACTGGATTGGTAGAAGAAGCGTTTTCCCCATTCAGTTTTAAATACAGTTTAAAGCACATTCAATTATTCTTATTCTTGGCATCTATCAGAGTGAAAAGGTATTTGGGGGAGGAGGGAAGGGTATTGCTTGGGGTGATGCTTCTAAAGCGAAAGCAGCACATAAAAGGCTGAATTTTACTTTTTTCAAGAAAAAAAAGTAAACTTTAAGCCATTTTATGCCCATTTTGTTTGCTTGTGTGTAGATTCTTCTGCTCTCATGAAAATGCAGTTTTTCTGCTTCAGCCAAGGGAATGAGAAATGAAATTAGATAATTCTTTGCTGGCAAACAGCTTGAAAATTCTAAGTACATGAGCCTATCAGAGCAGACAGACTATAGCAGCCAATTAAGGTACAGATTTGCATATTAGAGTCTAGTTATTGAGAGAGCCATATAATAAGAATAATAGTATTTTTATTATTTGTATTTATATTACAGGGTCAGGTTCCTGTTTTGCACAGTGCTATAAAAACACAAAGGTAGACATCACAAAGATCCCTGCCCCTGTGATGTGACCAGGTGACAATTATTATTAGCCAGTTAGAGATAAGGAATTTGTGTATTACATGGAGAAATAGCAGTTGCGATTTGACAAAAATAGACAGAATGTAGGAAACTGTGTGAGAATAAACTGCAGTTATGCATCACAGTAGGTATACAGTATCTTTGTATTCTGATTGATTGAGAATTACTTTTCAGTGTGTATATATACACACACACACTCACACACACACTGAAAAGTTTATATAAAGATAAGCTAAATTTGTTCCTCTACAACAGCAACTTTTAAAAATACATGGAAACACACTTCACATTTGTTTAAAATGTTACACATAGGGAAACTAAATATTCAGCATAATAGTACCATTCACAAAGCAGGACAACACCAAAGATTTTGACCCAAGACAAGAAGCTGAGAAATTTAGAGTGCAAGTAACTGGGACAAATTTATTTACTGTAAATATGCATGGAAATTTTAAGCTGATTGGAACAAAACAATGTCAGGACAATTTAGGGCCTAATCTAGCAGTCCTTATGCACATGCAAGGAGTGCACAATTTGACTCCAGGTAGGTAAAACTTTAGACCCCAGTATTGCAGGCAGATCCCTTGCAGAGCCCCATGACTTCACTGAGGCTGCACAGTTGTAACAGGCAACCAGTGTGCAGCCCCAGTGAAATCAGCGGCACTCTATGCAGGTGAAGGGTCCACTCACATAGCTATAGCTGATAGATAAGGGCCTTAAATTGTAGGCTAATTGTTTCAAGTAATATATTCTGAAAAGTGTCTTGTTTTTGTTTTTAAAGAGAACATAACTTTGAGGTTTTAAAAAATTTCTGTTAAAAAGAAGGACTAAGTGACAAATTGTGAAATTGCATTGGTCTATTTCTGTCCTCAGAGGAGTGCACAACTCCCTTTGAAATCAATGGAAGTTGTGAGCCCTGTCTAATTGCACAATTATGTACCTGTTTCCAGTTCCATTTCTTGTACAGGGACAACAGAAATCTGCAGGGAAATCTGTGGGAACTCACTGCGCCTCTCTTAAAATGCTGTGGGTTAACCCCAGCTTGGTGGAACTTTGGAGGGAATTTTGTTTTTTTATTGTTTCCCAGTTTGTTTGGAATTCCTCATCGAATGCCAGATTGTCTCTTACACACTCTTCTGAAGGCTCTCCAAAAATTCTTAACCTGAACTGCCTTTGTTGCTACAGCTGGTGGAATGTGTATTGTTCAGCAGCAGTTTCTGAGGAAAACCTCAAACCATTAATTGAATATTAAATTTAGAAACCTCTAATCTAATAACAGGTTGAAGTTATGTCTGCCACAACACCAAATGCTGGAAGAGAATTTGAGCTTTGAAAGGATACCACGTATCAGCTAAAAGCCCATCTGGTTGCAGAGGTGTTTAAGCAGACATCAGCAATTTTTTTTACAGAAATGAAAATTGAGCTACAGATGTTGCACAAATGTGGTTGAGAATAATCATCATTCTGTTTGGAGTTTTAAAATGGTGGTGTCTAGCACAGTGGCTTGCTGATTAGTGCTGTGCACTACCACGTGAGAGACCTGGGCGTAGCATCTTACCCATCAAACAGTTGCCAGGCTGGGAAATACTGGGACTACTGAACAGGCAGCTCAATTAGGGCACAATTTAAGAGCAAATAGAGAAAACTGAATATCTGAGTCAAGATGGGCTCATATATTTATAGGGTTCCAATCAGAAGTGCTGGATAGAGACTCAGTTGACCTGGGACAGACTTACAAAGGTAAATACCCGTCACATGACAGAGATCAGTATCCCCTGACTTTAGTGGCTACTCCATCTAGCCACTGTAGATTAATCATGCAGATCTAAGAAAAGAATTTGCCTTTAAGTCCCTAGGGTTGGATGAAATGCAGCTGGAAGAGAGCCTCATGCTACTCTGCAGTGATTACTCTGACAAAGAGCAGCAACAGTTAATTGAGGATCATCACAAGGCGGGGTTTTACCCTGAGGTAAAACACGGTGTAAATGGAAGGGATGGATAAGAGAAAAAGGAGTCGTATTGTTGTTACAAAATATTGTGTTTGTTTCAACCAATATATAAGCAATCTCTCTTTCCAAACCTTCTGTGTCTGGCTATATGATTATTTCTAGCACATGCACTTCTCACTTATGCTTCAGACATGTTCATGAACTTAGCCCAACTCATGCCCTACTACTAGGCCTTCTCCAAAGGTGGTTAAGTTGGGTAAAGGAATGGTGCATGTGCAGTGCTAGCACTATCCCTGTTATCACATGTGAGCAGCCTGAGTCACTTCCTCCTCTATGTTTTCCCCTAGCACTTGCACAAGTATATAATATCTACACAACAAAAATCAACTTACAAGTACATGAATTTGCACTGGGTGCTCCATAAAGCATCAGTGACATTTGATAGGGGAAAAAAATCCCACAAAATCCTACAGTACTCCACAGAACTGTCAGCTAAAAAGTGTTGGATCCTTGTAAACATCACTGCTTCTTGAAAATATGAATGTTTAATGGATGAATGTCTACTGGACGGGGAATCAAGATGGCTTTGGTTCTGTTCCTTGCTCCGCCACTGATTCAACATCTGACCTTGGGCATGGTCATTATCCTTAACCTCTCTGTGCTTCACTTGCCCCATCTGCAAAATAGGGATAATACTTAGTTGCCTCCTAAGAATGTTGTGATTAACTGTGAATTCATTAGTGTTTGGAATGCTCTTTGTGACCCTCAGATGAATGGTACTATAGAAGTGCAATGGATTAAACCCAAAGCCAAGTATCTCAATGACATTCAGAAGCTGCAGCCTTAGAAGTACCACCAGTGAACAGCACAAATGCCCAATGACCCTAAAGGAAATAATATCCTCTCTGAGGACTATGTGGGATATGTATATAGAGAGAGATTGAGAGACAACCAGGATTTGAAATCACATGGCTTGAGTTGCCTGACACTGGCAGGGAATCTATACACGTCTGTAGAACCTAGAGTTATCTGGAGTTCTAGCTGAGAAGGCAGGCGATCAGGTGCAAACCAAAAATATTTCTATAAGTATACAGCAACTACTTGGGCTCAGGAACTTGGTGGAGTTAGTTGAATCCACCAGGAAACAAAACACCTATGGATTTACTTATTAAAGCCTAGTATCATTTGGGGTCATAGCTGCTCAAAGTTTTCTGAGATGATTACCTGGGACTTCACAGGAATTGTTTCCTCTCAGCTGTTGTTTACAAGAAAGAGTTCCAACTATAAGAAGTTAAAAAGTGACAGTTGGAACATTTACGGATGGTTGATGACAACCAAGTGATGTGATCTGTCCTACCAGAAAGCAGGTGCCGAGTGACTATTCTGGATTCAGCTGTCAGACATCCATCCTGACCACTGATATGTTGTCACAAACAAATTTGGTGTTTGGGGACCTATCAGGAAGCAGATGCTAGAGACAGGAGCCGAAGAAAAGCATCTGATCTCAATTCTGGCCCTTAAAACAACTTGCTTTAAAAAAAAAAAAAAAAAGGTGGGGGGGAGGTTATTGTGAATAAAACCCCAGGACATTCAATTGGACCTTATGTTAAAAAGACTTGTGAACGCTGTTATTGAAGATGTGATGTGAGAACAGCAGTAATGGACAGAATGGTATGCTTAGAGGGTTCCCCCCACCCCCACCCCCAGGACCAGAAGAGGGCAGAGGCTAGCTGCCAAGCTGTTAAGAGGCGAAGAATCAGAATGTGTGTGGAGCCAGACAAAAGGGGGGAGGGAGAGAAACAAGCAAGGAAAGAAACTCTAAAGCAATTTCCTCTACTGAACCTATCCTTGTTGGGACGAAGACCGACCTGCTTTGCTTCCAATAATGGAGGATTAGATGTGGTTCCTGCTATAGGACTGGTGCAGAGATATAGGGAGGGAGCGTAGGAGACCTAGAGCCTGGAATAATTGAAAGAAGTAACCCATTGGAACTGCTTTGGTACAGGTTTATGGGGAAAGCTTATCCGCAAGCAAGACAGCTTCAAGTCTTGGTAAAGGCAGCATTGGATCAGGTTAGGCTAGATCCCTGATAAAGGAGTCAGTACAGAGTAAGTACACAGTAAGTGAAGTAGTACTGTAAAAATGTGAAAAAAAGTTGGTGTCTTTGGTCCAGTCCACAGCCTAGAGGTATAGGAAAAGGAAGGTGAATTTTACAAAGGGCTGAAAAGAGGGGGAGGCTTCCAGTAGATTCTCCCTGATACCTGCCCTTCTGTAAGAGAAAGAGGGGAATGGTCTTACTTTCTGACAGGTGAAACCCAGATTCACCAGTTCCAAAAAAGGTACATCCTGACATCCAGAGAAGAGTTAGATGCGACAAAGGAAATGGTGATGGAAAGTAGCTGCTTTAGTAATGCCACATCCAGAAGAGAGAGAGAGAGAGAGTTTTCCCTGGTCTACACTACAAACGTATGTCGATATAACTACGGCACTCAGGGGTGTGGAAAGGCCATACCCCGAGCGATGCAGTTATACCGACTTAACTCCTGGTGTAGACAGCGCTATGTCATGGGAAGGCTTCTCCTGTCAACATAGCTGCCGCCTCTTGGGGAGGTGGATTACCTACGCTGACAAGAAAAGCTCTCCTGTCGGTGTAGGCATCGTCTTCACTAAGGGCTACAGCGGTGCCGCTGCAGCGCTGTACATGTAGACAAGCCAAGCTAAGTCATGCAGGTACATACATTTGGAGCATTAGTCTCTGACTTTTCTTGCCTTTTCTTTACTCTTGTTCAAATTCTGCCCCACAGAGGCTAAGTTTTATGGTTTCTATGTAGTGGATGCAGATAATTTAGAGCTATGTAAAAATAATCAAGAGTGTGTTAGTGTCTGTAGAAATTTAACACCCATTTCCCCCTTTTTGTTAAATAGTTTTAAGAGATGCTACTGTTCAGCAACAGTATTGTTTAACATATATAAAGTTAGTCCCTTTGCAGTTTCTAGGTGGTATCTCTAAATTGTTAGGGGTCTAATACTCTGAATCTGGCCAGTGTGGAAATGAGAACAACTACTTTACTGGACAAGTGAAGGGCCATCATGAGATATTACATATTTATAGAGCACCTTTCATGCAGAAGGATCTCCAAGTGCTTTACAGACTATGTACAAGGATCATATTGCTCATCATTGAAATGGCAAAAGGGCAACACTCCAAAGTATGCTAAAATATGAATATTTAAAGATATTTTTCATTGGGAACTTCATGGGTGCAATTAGTGTTCCCTTTTAGAATATCTGATTAAATTCCAATGGCATCAAAGTCACTATGTACACCAAAACTGCTGTGTTCATATAAACCTGACAAAGACTTTTGCTATATTTTGTCTTTATTCGGCAAAAGAAAACAGAGAAACGGGGAAAACCCCAACATTTCAGCCTTATAGAGTCTTTTCCAGCTCCATAACAACAAAAATAGTCCACTTTGGTAGGAGATTTGAGGTTCTCTCATATTTCTGTTTCCTTTTGAACAAATAAGATGTAACAAGTCTGCTATGGGTTGATTATTTAGCCTGTGCATGGCAACTTTGATGTGTCCAGAGATTTCAGTTCTTGTATAAACATTATGGCCATTTACAGCAATGCTTTAGGGAAGACATAAAGAGGCATTTATTCAATTGAAACCACAGGGAAAATGTAGAAAGGCATGATGTAATTGCTTGATTTGGATTTGATCTGGGTCCATGTTCCAACAAAATGAGCTGTGGTATGTTTAACAAGAAGTTGTTTGCTTTGAGATAGGGTTAGGGAAACAGAATGGATTACATGCATATATTGCAAGGAAGCAGTGTGGCCTAATGGATAGAGCACCAGAATGACCCTCGGGAGACCTGGGTTCTTTTCTCAACTCTCACTGCTGGGTGACCTTGGGCAAGTCACTTCACCTCTCTGTGCTTCAGTTTCCCCATCTGTAAAATGGGGATAATGATACTGACCTACTTTGAAAAAAGTGTTTTGATATTTACTGTTAAAATTGCATACGTGCTAGGCATTAAGGGGGCAACAATGGCTCCTAGGGAATCCCCCTAGCATAAATTTGCTCCCTATGTGGTGCAGAACTGCGACAATGGTTCTGTGAAGCTAATATAACAGGTCCCAGCACAAGGGCTGTGGCTGTGCTCTGCCTATCCTGACATAGCAGACAGTCCATAAGAAGCTGTTGCAGCCAGAGCATAGATTAGCAGCCCAGAGGTTACTGTAGCTTAAGCGAGGGGCCAAACAAATTTCCAAACAGCCTGAGAAAATGCAGGGAGTGAAAGGTGATTTAGAGTCACCTTTTACTCCTGCCCCTTCTGTTTCTGTGTTCAGCACATCACAGAAACATAAGAACAAAGAATCAGGCCCATAAAATCTGTGGTCTCAACATTTTTAAAAGTAGAACCAGCAAAAGGCAACCTTCGTTTAAGACACTTGTGGAAGATTTCTGCATAGTACAGATGCTATCTGTATTTGCTATTTATTTCAGCTAGTAAATGATAATCAAGTATTTTAGATGGTAAAAATAAATGCATAAAATGTGCACACATATCCAGAGTTTGGGTTTTACATGATATGCAAAAGACCACATCCTCCACACAGTGCTTCCTAATTGGGTTGCCACTCATTTCAGAATTCACAAATCCAACTTTTCCAGGTCTGGTTTGCATCCTACAAGCTTAGCATTCAGGACATTAAAAGAATCTCAAAATCATTGTAAGTAGAAAACGATGTCATTTCGTCACGACATCAAAAGATGTTGTAATACAAAGTTGCCATGTGAAGATTCAATACAGTGTTATGCTGTGTGAATCTTGTTTGGTAGCAAAAAGAAAGGTGAGATTCCCGTACTGGGACATTGTTTCATTATGGATTTTGAGGGAACAGCTCTATTTACAGCACCACTTTGTACTGCACCTGGGTTTCCCTATAGGTCTCCCATTCAAGTATTCTATAAGCCTGACCCTTCTTATGTCAGAAATTGGGACAGGTGAGCTTGCTTTGCCTAATTTCAAACCTACTTATGATATTTGAGTCTGAGTTTTGTGTTCTGCTTGGGAGACTGAAAAACAGAGTGGGGGGAAATGGAAGAATGAGGAAAAAATGGAAAAAAAATGCAGGAGGGAGAAAATCTAAAGGAAGAATCAACACATGAGATATTACCATCTGTATGGCACCCAGCTTGCACTACCTCCATTTTTTGGAAATTCTTATAACTTTAATATAAAATTACTGGAGTTCCTTTGGCTAAAAAATTATGATTTAGAAAACTCAATTCTCTTTAAAACAGGAAAAAGCATGGATTTAAATGACTGGGAAAATAAAGATTTGTTTACTCAGACTAGTTTTATAAGCCTTTAAAAAAAGGTTTAAAAGGGTTTGCCAAAACCCAGAGCTCCACCACTTTCAAATATCCCTAACTTATTAAATCTGAAAAAGATCACAACCCTAAGTAGCCACTGGCTAGAAAATTGTTCCTCTGGAACATGCAAAAGAGTTGAACATCAGGACATTGAAGTGTTCTCATTAAACATCTAGTTAATCTACTACTAGATGTCTAGTCTACGTCAAGCATGATCAATGAGATAGTCAACAATGCTGGCATTTAAGAGGTCACAATTAAGTCTGACCTACACTGGAGGAAGTGGCTGACTCTTTGGGTAGTTTTGTTTCAGTGTGAGAGGCAGCAGATCCAGTAAGACAACCATTAATTGGTTGACAGTGGTAATGCATTCTTCACAAGTAAAATGCCTAAACACTTCATTTTTATTTAAATGGTTGCTTATATTCTGGAGCACAGGGCAAAATCTGTAGGAAGATTCTAAATGCATGGATTTTACATCCCTGCAGATTTCTATTGTCCCAGTACACAACTTTTTCAAATAATGTGTTCCCCTCAATTGACTGAAATCAGCAAACAAAGAGCTTTAATTTCCAGATGCACAAATGATTTGGCTTGAATTAACATGCCTTTTGCAATAGGGCACACATTTATTTGGAACTTTAATAGGCTATCAGACTGTATTGGCTTCATGAGCACTGGTAAATGTTATTAGTCAAGTAATGGTAAGCAGTGAAGATGAATAGTGACGGAATACAGTTCTGATGAGCCATACCTAGCTCCTTTTGAATGTTGTCAGGGACTCCTGTAATAGTCTTTCTCCTTTTGACTTTCTTCGGCCGTCTTACCACAGTGTCTGTGTAAATTAGAGACCGCCGAATGCTGGCTTGGCGGTCGAAATTCTCCCCTAATGTGTAGTAGAACAAGCAAAGCAACATTACTTTCAAGCACGCTGACATCATGCACTTTCTTCCACTAGCTCATTGTAGAAATGAAAAAAAGGCATTAATAAATGATGTTAGCTCAGTCCTACAGTGAGGGTATACACTGAAGGAAAAGATACAGCATATCGTCACCATAAGGCTTGAGGAACATATACATTATAGAAAGGTGTATGGTGTATGATATTTTGACTCCTTAGCCCTAGTTCAAATCTGACTGAAGCAAGTGCCATTCCACTAAAGTCATCAGGTTTGAATCTGGCCCCCTATGTGTGTTTTTTTTTTTGGGGGGGGGGGGGGGGGAAATAGCAAATTTGATTGCTCCCTGAAAATGAAAGACTAACACTGTTCACTTAGGAACAGACATTGTGATGGCAGGACTAATGCTAGCTTCCTCATGCAGCTCCACCGATGCATGTAAACCTTGACCTGCAATATTTTTTTTTCAGTCTGAGCATTCTGAGCATGATTTAGTTGGGAATTGGTCCTGCTTTGAGCAGGGGGTTGGACTAAATGACATCCTGAGGTCCCTTCCAACCCTGATATTCTATGATTCTGATTCTCAAGCAAACATTGCCAAAGCAACGGTATCCAATTTGTACAGTTATTTCATGATGTGGGTAAACATCCATGGTAACCAGGGTGAGACCAAACTAATTTTCCTTGTGATCTCAGCTATATTTCAATCCCAATCTCCGTAAGTGAAAGGCCAAAAGTATTAATAAACTGTAATATTGGTTACTATCAAACCTTTATAAATGGAACATTCATAAATGGACTACTACAGAATGAAGAACTCGTGTCTATCAGAGTGCATTACTGGAGAAAGCCTTATAGTGACCATATACTGTATCATAATGGGACCCAGCAGCAGCACCCCTCCGGTTAAGGTTGAGCAGATTTTCTTTAGAAACCCACTTTTTAGGGGTTCACAACTTGGCCATTTTAATTCCCACTAAGATCAAACATGGCTTCTGAATTATCAGCCAAGTTAATTTCCCCCCCTAAAATTAGGTCACAGTGCTCAAACTTTTTTTTTTTTTAATTTAAAAAACCCACAAATAATTTTGTTTTAAAAACTGAGATGCTGTACACACGTGAGCATGTGTATTCTCTTTCCGCCTACTAAGTTTTTCTTTAGTAGTTTAAAAAAATCAATGGCCAAATTTGGAACCTCTGAAAAGTGACTACTGCACATACACAGTAGCTAACGTACTTCTCATACATCTTTCTCCTGGTTTCCTTCACATCATTGTGTGTCATACAGGTAGCGCTGAAAATACCATAATTTCTACAACACTTTACATTTCAAAAGATTGTGTGCAGACACCTGAAAACACAGGACTAATAATTGTAGCAGTTCCATTCATCATATACAAAGGTTATGACTAAATGTTAATGGATCGTTGTGTCCCAATGCATAGCATTCTTGCTCACCAAAATCTCTGCAACTGTAACAGTGCATCAATGTCATCTCAATTTTCAGTGTTCTACTAATTAAAGTAAGACCATATTTAAGTGGGGGGGGGGATTTTATTTAAATATGGCTTTAAATACGGTCATATTTAAAGTAAGGGGCATTCCCCCAGGATCTATGATAGAGAGGCCCCAAAACATTGGGGCAGAATGTCTACTTTTAGAGGACAATTCTACTACTCTAATAGTATGTCTACACTGCAATCAGGTGGTGTTATAGCAGCACATATAGCCATCCCCAAGCTACCTCATTAAAAATAGCAGGGTAGCCATGGCAGCATGGATTAGCCACTCAAGGACATACACGAGTCCTGGGCAGGCTTGTTGAGTGGCTAGCTCATGCCACCATGGTAACACTGCTATTTTTAGCAAGCTAGCTCATGTATGGCCATCACATGTCCTGACTGGAGTATAAACATACCCTGCAGGTATGTCTACACAGCAAACACACACCTGGGGCTGCCCTGGGTCAGCGGGCTGGGGCTGCAAAAATCCTGCATAGACATTCGGGCTCAGGCTGGAGCCCAAGCTCTGGGACCCTGTCGGGGGGATGGGTCCCAGAGCCCAGGCTCCAGCCTGAGCCCAAACATCTACACTGTAATTTTACAGCCCCGCAACCGAAGCCCCATGAGCCTGAGTCAGCTGACCCAGGCCAGCCATCATAGGCGCCGACTCCGTGGTGGCTGCGGCAGCCCCCCTTCCAGAACCTCCCCCTTCCCCCAGTTCCTTCTGCCCGCTGGCAGGCCCTGCCGATCAGCACCTCCCCCTCCCTCCCAGCACTTACCGCCTGCCACGGATCAACTGTTTTGCAGCGTCAGGAGGTGCTGGGGGGGAGGAGCAAGAGCGCAGCGCACTCGGGGGACAGGCTGGAACTGGGCAGGGAAAAGGCGGATGGGGCGGAGTGGGGGCTGGGCCTGGGCGGAGCTGGGGGGGGGCACCCCCCGGCAGATTAGAAACTCAGCGCCTATGCCAGCTGTGGCTGTGCTGTGGGTCTTTTATTCCAGACATATTCATAAACATACCCTAAATGTTATGAGATGCTGGGACCCTTATTGCTTGAAGGTTCAGGATCATTTGTTAATCCAGCCTCCAGATGAACAACTAACACTTCTACTCACATTATGATAGGTCCAAACAGCTGGATGGAACTATCAATAGAAGGTTATTTTTGTTTCTTCAAAAATTTCTTCTTCCATTTAAAAAAACAAAAACAATCGCACACAAGACAGTGGGTTCTGAGGAAATTAGAATGCAAAACAAAAAGACCAAAAAAAATATAATCACAAATCCTCCAGAAAAAAATAAAATTTTAATTGTAATTTAAGATAATTCAAACAAGGAAATCCTCTGTTGATTAACAATGCCACTCCATCCTCATTTGCCTTATTCTGCCTTTGATTTTGCAGCATGGATTATGCAACACGTGAAAGTCACTATGTTAATTATGGATCCAATCCCACAACCATTACTCATGCAATCAGTCTTTGGTTTAATTGGGACTACTCATGTGAGTAAAGGCAGTAAGAAAAGGCCCAAATTTATATTGATTTGTATGGATGAAAAATGTTAAGGACAATGAAGAATGTTAAGGACAAAGAGGCCGCATTAACAAATCAAGGGCTTGTCTACACTTACCGGGGGATCGACGAGTGGCGATCGATGCATCGACCACGGATCGCTCTCCTGTCGACTCCTGTACTCCACCAGATCGAGAAGAGTAGGGGGAGTCGACGGCAAAGCATCTCCCATTGACATTGCGTAATGTGGACCCCGCGGTAAGTAGATCTAAGCTACATTGATTTGAGTTATGCTATTCACGTAACTCAAATTACGTAGCTTAGACCGAATTTCCCCTATAGTGTAGACAAGACCTAAGTTAAACTAATCAAATCAGGATGTTTCAGTCTTATTTTGACCTCTGTTTGAGGCTAAAATACGTATTTATCAGGGTCTAATAAAAAATCTAAAAATATTCATTTTTGTTTTTAAGGGTTTATAATAAATGTCCTTCGACGGCCTCACTGAAGTCTATGTGTCTTACTTGTTAATTCATGGGACACAAGGTCAACAGGACCTAAGCGCATGCTTAGCTGCTTTGCAGAATCAGACCCTTGCTCTTCATTTTCACCCTTGCTTATCCTACCCATCACCACCAGATACTTTTATAGCTGGAAAATAGTCCTAGAAAACCCACTGCAGCAAGACACCACTATATGTCTCTTGATTAAAATGTAGAACGTGCTGTAAAAGCACTTGCTGGCCACCACCCCATCACTAAAAAAATGGAGCAAAATCACTTGTGGAACGAGCTCAGCCCCTGTTTACCCTAAAGACAGAATCCATTTCCAAACCTGGATGTCTAGTCAGCAGTTTGTCAGCCTAATGCAGTAACCATGCATCTTCAGACCAGCCACCAGATTTGTAATACTAATGTGTTAATTGCAATCTGTCCTACTGAAGAGCTAAACTGCCAGAACACCGCCAAGTGGTGCACACCCCAGTAAGAGGCCTTGTAGCTTATTCATTATTAATGTACTTTCAGAAATGCTTTCAATTTCCAAAAGCCACTTCTTGGGTTAATATTTTATTTCAGTCAAATAGTAACGAATAGGGATTTCTGTCCCACTTCTGTGCAAACAACATAAAAGTCACAAGTTATTAAAAAATTACAAGCAAAGGAACAAAAGCTGCTATGTATGTTGCACAGCATGGCTTAAAGAGTGGTACAGAACAAAGTTTTCATTCTGCATTTTCCCCCTCCCCCATATAAGTAAATTTAACATAGGAAATGAATAGAACAACGTTACGCTGGGGGAAGAATGAATTTTTTGAAACCTGTATTAGGCTGCAACGAAGGATAGATCCCCTTCATCACGGCACTCAATTCATTATTTTTTAAGTAGCACAGTAATAATTTCAGAGACCAGGAAACCTTATGGTTCATGTAGAGTAGTTTACAAACCTAACAGTAATTTTGCTTTCCTCTAATCACTTTCATAGCGCCTTACTATCACTTATATAAAAGGAATAGAGTGCAAAACAAACACTTCAAAGAAAGCAAGGTTTGTTACACAACTTGATGAAATTACAAGGACAATTTGTACAGATTCATTAACATTTCCAATACTGTATAGCTAAATTAAACCCATGGCAGTTACTTGATCTCTTATCTTTTTACTCCCCCCCCCCCATCCCCTTCTTTCCATCTGTTTGTCTCCACTGTACATTTGCAGTACACAGAGGTCATTACTGTGAACTGCAGATTACTCAATTTATAAGTATGTTGTGCTCCTGCTGTCACAATATCTAAGCCATGCTCAGACTTATTGATTACGGCAGATAATCAATTGTTCCCATAACACCACCTTCTGCACCTGTGTATCCTATATTTCCAAGATAATGCCAATTGGTCTCCAATACTTTAGTGTTGTATTTGTTTATGCTGTTAATTAGAAACATTTCATTATTTTCTGGTGTCTTCTTTTAATGTCCATGACATTTTCTCTTGATTTGCAGATTTCTTTGTAGTGTTCATTATTGGCCTGAAGTTGTATAGCATTGTAAAATTTCACCAGTGGAAACATTCAGCATTAATTCTATGCAGTTCTTTCACAAAAATATATTAATAAAAAGTATGTGTATTAAATAGTTATTAGTAATCAAACAGGAGAGGTGAACGCCTCATCTTAATAAATTATTAAACAAAATCAAATATCACATGCTGTTGATTACAATATAATGGTAAGCTTGGAGTCAAATGGAAGCCATGTGAGGTTTGAAATAAGTCAGATACTGAATATCTTCCTGTTTCTGGCATCTAAACATAAACACACATATCCTGAACAACCTATAATATACAATCTTTATAATATTCAGACACAAGGAAGAATTAAGTGATGATTTAATCTTTCATGAAAGTTCTAATTTGGGATACACCAAAAACTTTTCTGGGTCTAACTGGTTTTCAGCAGTGTAACTTCCATAGTCTTAGGCCTGGTCCACACTACCCCCCCACTTCGGACTAAGGTACGCAAATTCAGCTACGTTAATAACGTAGCTGAATTCGAAGTACCTTAGTCCGAACTTACCGTGGGTCCAGACGCTGCAGGCAGGCTCCCCCGTCGATGCCGCATACTCCTCTCGCTGAGCTGGAGTACCGGCGTCGACGGCGAGCACTTCCGGGATCGATCCGGGATCGATTTATCGCGTCTAGACAAGACGCGATAAATCGATCCCAGAACACCGATTGCCTGCCGTCGGACCCGGAGGTAAGTGTAGACGTACCCTTCAATGGGAACTATGTAGCTAAAATCACCCACAACATTTTTTACATTTAGGGTCAAGATATTACTGATACTACGGAAGTATGGAATACATATATACAAAAGGAAATTTCCTCCCAAGAGCCATAAATATAAGCAGCCCAACAACTCTTTTTATATCCTCACCCATATTCTTTCCCTGTAAGCCTCTTGCCATCAATAATAAATGGTTAGATATATATTCCAAATTTTGAAACTCTCCCGCTTTGGGGGACAGAAATCTTTTGATAATTTCCCTTTCATAAATTCTTAAGATAAAATCCTGAAAATCATTGCCAGTACTAAAGCAGATGATTTTCCATTACAAATTTTCATTGTAGTCCATTGCAAAATGTAATTGATATAAATTTTCCCATTAGATCTCATCAATTTTTATTCTGTTTCAAGACCATGCTGTTGGTTTCCTTCATTAAATTAAGTGTCTGACTAGGGTTCACAAACCACTGTTTTGAAATAAAGGTGCAGTAACTAGTATTTATTTCAGGTCATGTAACTAAATCATGTGCTTCAGGTAACAAATAAAGAAACAACATTGACTAGGGTTCATCTTTCGCCCCCCCGCCCACAGGCATGCTAAACACCACTGAAATGAAAAGCCTACCAGTTACATTAATAGGAACCACATCTGTTTGGACTGCTTGTGCTTGCTGTCGCATTTTCTCCTCTGGTGTTGGCAATGGAAGTGACTTGGTCCAGTTAGTTTGGGTGTTGATATCAGAACATTCATTTGAAACTGGTGTTCTAGTTCTCTTGATGCTAATAAGCTTTTCCTCCTCTGGAGAAGGGACTGAGCACTACAAAAAGAAATGTATACAACAGTATGAATTTCTTATAAGAAAAAAATGTCAAGCCAAATTGTGATAACCTTACTGACAATGAACAGTACTTGACACTGCAAGCAGTCTCATTGCAGCCAGCAGGACTACTCGTGGAGCGAGATACTACTCAGCAAGAGTAAGGATATCACAGCCTGCCCATAAAAAGTATGATCTATTTTTTTTTAATGAAAACTTGTTATTTATCCAACAAACCTGCTCAGAGTATATGTTAAAGTAGCATGAGAAATGATCTTGAGCATGGCAAATGATAAAGTTATTTATTAACTCCATTCCATTTTGCAGTTGTTAACTTCCATGTTCGCCTCCTTGTATGCCTCTCTCAGCAATGTGCTAGCAAGGGACATCAGAACTGAGCATCTGTTTACCTAGTTTTGATGTGCACAGTTTTAGCAAGAAGCCTGTTATGAAGAGGCAGTTTTTTATGCAGCTCAGTGAAGCAAAGAACTAAAATAAAGCACAGGAGAGAAACCCTGACCCACCTCAGTGATGAGGAAAAGGGTATACATTGATAATACCAAGGAACAAAAACAATTAAGTTAACCACCATTGAATTTTACTAGGAAATCTAATTATTACCACACTATCATAGGATTTGCATACCTTATAAAGTCATTCCTTATTAAAGGACCATCCATGCCGCTATTTGGGGGAGGTGGGCGGGGAACAACAAAGCTTCCATAGTATTTTCACTACCCAAAATTACTGTGCCAAAAAAAGGCTTTCGGCTGAGTGACATTTGTTTAGTGGTACTATCATTTGTTATACTACATGAGCCAAATTCTGGGGTCACGGGTGGTGGAGAGGGGAGGAACGTAAGTGTTAGGAGAAGCTGTGGTGTTGGTGGGTCTTCCTCTCTCTGACTACCATGCTCCAAGACCCTCCATCTTACATCTCTACTGACATCTGTGTTTCCGGATCATCAACCTGGGATGGTGTGCTAGGTGAAGTTACCCATTCAGTCCCTTTGTCATTCTGCCAGGTAAGAACAACGCCTTATCAGGGAGGCATTATCAAAAACTCGCTCTTCAATGAGTTATCCGATCACTGCCTCCCACTGCTGTCATTCATTCCTCATAGCTTGACTGTCATATATGGAGGTGGAATCTGTGATCCTCTGTAGGCGCTTTGCAGCCACTACTTATGGGCCAGGCGCTGAGGATTTGGGGAGATGTCTGCACAACATATATTTATATATGGATTTGGGGAGATGTCTGTACAATATATATATATTTTAACAGAGATTTAAAAAATTGTACTCTCTTAAAAAGTACAGTAGCATAAAAATGGTGTAGGCAGCTGTTGTGCTGTAACCATTACTTAATACATGGATCACAATCATCTCACTGTCATGTTGTACTCCCACTGTTTGTTGTATCCGATTCCCCATCACCACTACCACTTAGATTGTACGCCCTTCGGGGCAGAGGCTACCTTTTTATGATTTGTTTGTACAGTGCCTAGTACAATGCGGCTAGGGCCTCTCGATGGAAATGATAAATGACACTAATAATACTGTATTTGCATGATATGGGAATATGCTTTGAAGTGTAGGATTTTCTTTATATTTCTCTATTGAATACTATATTGATGATCCTGGTGTATTATCTGATCTGTGGACACTTCCATTCATATTTTAGAGGGGCCAAAAACTAACAGTGTTAATAAATTCATTATGGGCTTGTCTACCCTTACTGGAGGATCGACGGTAGATGCATCGGCGGTTGATTTAGCGGGTCTCGTGAAGAACCGCTAAATCAACTGCTGATCGCTCTCCTGTTGACTCCTGTACTCCACCTGATCAAGAAGAGTAAGGGGAGTCATAGAATCATAGAATATCAAGGTTGGAAGGGACCTCAGGAGGTCATCTAGTCCAACCCCCGGCTCAAAGCAGGACCAATTCCCAACTAAATCATCCCAGCCAGGGCTTTGTCAAGCCTGACCTTAAAAACCTCTAAGGAAAGAGATTTCACCACCTCCCTAGGTAACCCATTCCAGTGCTTCACCACCCTCCTAGTGAAAAAGTTTTTCCTAGTATCCAACCTAAACCTCCCCCACTGCAACTTGAGACCATTACTCCTTGTTTTGTCATCTGGTACCACTGAGAACAGTCTAGATCTATCCTCTTTGGAACCCCCTTTTAGGTAGTTGAAAGCAGTTATCAAATCCCCCCTCATTCTTCTCTTCTGCAGACTAAACAATCCCAGTTCCCTCAGCCTCTCCTCATAAATCATGCGCTCCAGACCCCTAATCATTTTTGTTGCCCTCCGCTGGACTCTTTCCAATTTTTCCACATCCTTCTGGTAGTGTGGGGCCCAAAACTGGACACAGTACTCCAGATGAGGCCTCACCAATGTTGAATAGAGGGGAATGATCACGTCCCTCGATCTGCTGGCAATGCCCCTACTTATACAGCCCAAAACGCCGTTAGCCTTCTTGGCAACAAGGGCACACTGTTGACTCATATCCAGCTTCTCGTCCACTGTAACCCCTAGGTCCTTTTCTGCAGAACTGCTGCCTAGCCATTCGGTCCCTACTCTGTAAGAGTGAATGGGATTCTTCCGTCCTAAGTGCAGGACTCTGTACTTGTCCTTGTTGAACCTCATCAGGTTTCTTTTGGCCCAATCTTCTAATTTGTCTAGGTCCCTCTGTATCCTATCCCCACCCTCCAGCGTATCTATCACTCCTCCCAGTTTAGTGTCAACGTCACGTAGTGTGGGCCCCGAGGTAAGTAGATCTAAGCTACGTCGATTTGAGTTACACTATTCACGTAACTCAAATTGCGTAACTTAGATCGACTTTTCCCTTTAGTGTAGACAAAGCCTAAGTATAGTTTAGGGACCCAATCTTGCACAAAGCTCCATGGGCAGATCCTTGTGGCTATGCTCCACTGAAGCCAATGGCAATCACTTCAAGCAGAGAACTGAGGTCTAAATTGCTTTAAAAAATCTCAACCCTCAACAGATTTTTTTCCACCACTGAAGCTTTTAACAAAACTGCATGAGTTAAGCAATGGAGAAAAACTAACAAACACCATCACATAAGGAATAGCAGCTTGTATTCCATGTTTCAGCCCAATTTGATTAAAAAAAATATAGCTGTGGTACAATGAGTTTCTAATGAAAATGGCAAATGACCCTGAACTGTATGTGGTGTTAACCTGTATTGTTACAGTACAATAGAACAGAAAGGAAAAGTAGTGTGTGTGTTTGTTTCAATGGGGTAGTCAGAATCTGTTTGATGGTGAGTAACATTATTTCCATCCAGAGGTTTCTCTCTCTCTCCTTGGTTCATGTGCCAAGGGACATATTTGAAGCACAGTTTTGCCCTCTGTATGTGGTGATAAGCTCCAGTAACCTACTTTTCCTCTGGTTGCTTGATACTGTCAGAATCAATAACTGTCACTAGGTCTCAGCTGTCATCAGGCAATCACCAGGGGCTGCTCCAGTATGACAAGTGACAGAGATATTCAGTTAAGAAGCTCGCCTTCTCTTTCAAGGAAATTACTCCGACAAACAGGGCACAGACAATATTTTTCTTTTAAATGAAGCTGTTGTACAGTGGAGTGATCAGATGGAGGGGAAACAACGGCATCTAGACGGATAAAACACTATGTGGAATCCTGATTATCCAAAGATCTGGGGCAATTGCCTACATTTTTCAGAAAAATCAGGATTCAGAAAATTAAGGGTGGGGGGAAATGAATTGACCAGCCAAATGAGCAAACAAATATACAGGTGAAGATCCTTGTGAAAAGTGATTCAAAGCACTATTTGTGCTGACTGCAGGTAAAATGCTGTTTTGATGGAAGCTGCTCTTTCAAGCTAGAGGACGCATTTGTATTTCTGTTAAAAGGGAGTTTTGGAAATTTGGTGCTTTAGGGGGTGGGGTGGGAAGTCAGGCTCCAACTACAGATGATTTTTTCCCATTGTACTGGCTTCTTGAAGCACACAACTTCCCCTTCTTCCTATTCCTGCTCCCAGGATACTAACAGTGGTAGTGGTAGGTATTATTTGTTTACACTTTTCCACATCAGTGTACTGAAAAGGCATGACATTTACAAAGCTGTGCACAGCTCACCTGCTGGGAAACAGCAGCCTGGGTTCGTTTGCACTGAAATGGTTCATTTCTAAATTGGCTGATTATGGAAGATACAGATTTCTTGCCAAATATGGAAGTTGGCTCTTTTAAATATTTCAAGGTCATCTACTTTTCTAGGCTAGTGCACACAGCCTTGTACGTAGATTAGATGAGTGACCGTTCTAACTGCAAGAATATCTTTTATCAAATAAGGCACATTACATCACAGTGGTAGTGCAAGGGGCAATACTACGAGATTATACTGGCCACATAGCACATCAGTACAGCCATAAACACAGAGTATTTCTGAAACAACAGAAAGCAACTTTCCCATTTTAAAATTGTGAAAATTCTAAAAATTCTCTGCTTCATACTAGCTTTTCTTTTGGACCAATAGGGCCAAATTTCAAAGTATGGCTTCTAATTTGTAGGCACATATCTTTGCATGAGCTGCTTGAATGCTCAGTTTTTTTGTTGCACTTGCAAAGGATGAACTTGGACCATATACAATTTTTTCATTGATGTGCGCAATGGATATTATAGAAAAAAATCTGAATGAAAACAGAGGTTGAAGTGAGGTCTCCCCCTTGGAAAATTTGGCCTACAGGGAAATAGACTCAGCAAGGCTGTTTCCTCTAAACTCTTCATCATTTTGTTGGGATTCTGTCCCTCAGTGTTCCCGTTACCTATAAAATGGTTTCTCTTCCTCAGAAGATTTATACTATTTGCTTCAAGGACCTTAACTGGCAACTGACTCTAGGCTGATTATTTCACAGCATGTTCTGCCTAAATTCCCTGTTTACTCTTAATCTCCTAATAGAGCCAGACTGCCCCAAAGGTTTCTAGAAGGTCACCAGATGACAAATTAAACCTCTAGAAACTTGCCCTTACATTAAAAAAAACCTTGAAATGTCTAACCATGCCATTCACCCTGCAACCATTTCTATGAATAAAACTCCTTTAAACAGATAAGAAAAACTGAGAACTAAGGTCTATGCAGAGCTTTGGATAAGAACAGAATAGCTTTCTATTCATGTATCTCATTGTCCTGTTTGCAGTTTCTTCTCCAGGCAAATACTAGTTTGATGGCTTCAAGTGCTATTCTGTTAAAAAAAACAAACACACACACACCAAACACCTTTACATTTCTAACCTGGTCAATCCACAGTTTGTGTAACTACTCCATTTAGTGTGTGCACTCCAATCTGTTTTGGATCACTGCTACATTCACTATGAATTTGCATTCAATTACATTAAATTTGTCATCTACTGGTCCAGCAATCCTCAAATCCCTCTGAATCTCGGAGAATCCTCATTATTGATTATATATTTAACATTTTCACTCTCACTTACCAACTTTGCTATTGGTATCTCAGTCATTCACTTCCTATTATAAACAACATCTGAAACCTAACCGCCTCTCTGTTGCAAAGCAAGGTGGCTGGAACTTCTTTTTAGGTACAGTTAGTATTTCTTACATTATTTATCTCAAGATGGACAACCTGGACAGACTTATCTCCAGTTTTCTTGACTAATTCATCAACCCCTTAGCCTTTGCCCCAGAACTCTTATCACTCACTGTCTTGTTAAAGGGAGCATTTTTTTTTGTGAGTAGAAATGACTTAGCTACAAAGAAACCATCAAGTCTTCTAGTATCTTCATCTCCTTCTCTTTCCTCTGTTGCTACAGTGCTTCTTTACTTATTTCTCTGTGTATTAGAATTCTACCATTTGAACAATCTTTTGAAGAAAATGGGTGGGATTTTCAAAAGTGCCAAGTGATTTAGAGGCATATGTCCCTTAACTTTCAATAGGACGTATGCCTCTAAATCACTCTGGTCTTTTGAAACTCCATTCCAACATACACATGAGCTTTCCTTTTGGACAGTGCCCTTCTGTTAATCTCTTCACTATATTATCTCCTCAGTGTCTTACTGTTTCCTAGACAGTGCCCCTTATGACATTTTATTTCTGCTATGGAGATACAACAACATCACAACTGCCAGCCTGTCACATCCTTGGGATATTAAGAAGCAGGAAGCAATATAATGCAGGATCTCTGGCTCTCAAAGCAGTACAGGCCTCTCTCATCCTGTATACTCTGAAGGAAATTTCATCAATGAAGATCAATATTGTTACAAGAGCCAATTCAGCAAGTCCAGAGCTCCCACAACTCACATCAATGTAGGGTTTTCAAAGGGGCCTAAGGCAGCTAGGCACCCAGTTCTTTGAGACTCCTTGGAAAATCCCAGCTTCAAATCTCAATTCCCATGTGTAAATACTATTAATAAATTTCTTTCCACCTATGATTTGGACCCCAACTGCTGCAGAATGCTGAAAAGAAAAGAGAACCAACAGCTCTGATGAGCGAAGTGACAAATATATATTTTCTTCCCCATTAACAAGCGTGAAGTACTTTTTTCTACCCGTTTGTTGAAATAAAGGCACAGTGTGATGCATCTCTGAGGCCATGTACTCTGTGCAATCGGCATTCCTTATTGTCAAATCATGCTAGTCCAAATCACAATATTTGAAAGCTTTTGATCACTAATAGAACCAGATGATTGTCATCAAATAGCCATTAAATAAAACATACTGCTCATCGCAGAAGTTTAAAGAGAAGCCAGTGTTAACAGGTTTGCAAAGGCGATGAAAATGTGTTAGTTTAGCAAGTAAACAAAGGATCTGTGCTGCAAACAACTGAGCTAATGCAAAAAAAAGGCATGACTGGATTTAACATTACTTTTGTTGGTGGTTGTTTTTGTTTGTTTTTACAAAGAAAACAGCAGCAAGTGAGGAACAAAGAATAAAAGCACAGTAAGATTCCAGATATGCTAATGCTACAGTAACATCAAGCTGCAACTAGGACAGCTGGATGCTTCCATTGTGGCTAGGTACCTTGAGGCTCCATGGAACCAAGGAACAGCAGGCGCTAATGCAAGACTGAGATATGCAGTCTAACAGACTAGACTGTTGAGTGAGAGAAAAAGAAAGAAAGAAAGAATGAGTGAAAAAGAGAATGAATGAGAAAAAACATGTAAAAAGACAAACATATTTAAATTATATAGTATAACACACTTTCAGAAATCAAGGTGGAATTAGCAAAAACAATGAGGAGTCCTTGTGGCATCTTAGAGACTAACAAATTTATTTGGGCATGACTCCTCCTTGGTTTTGCTGATACAGACTAACAGGGCTACCTCTCTAAAAGGCGAAGTCAGTGACTGAAGTAACACCTTATTATTTCTAGATCTTTGTTACTAGGAAATCAGATAAGCACAGGCCACCGAAAGTACTGAGAGTGATGGTCTTCTTTTACAAAAAGAGAATCAGTAAGACCAATCAAGTCTTTACTATTGAGATTTAAAATACAAAGGGACAAATTCATCCTTAATGAACTCCACTTAAGCCTTGTCTACACTGCCATTTTACAGCACGGAAACTTTCTCGCTCAGGGGTGTGAAAAAACACCTCTCTGAGCGCTGCAAGTTTTAGTACTGTAAAGTGACAGTGTAGACAGTGCACCAGCGCGCTGGTAGCTACTCCCCTCGTGGGGGTGGGTTTTTTACATCACTGGGAGAGTTACACAAGGAAACAATTTAGTTCATATTGTGTGTACTGTAATTTAGAAGCCTTTCCACGAGAAAAAAAGGGCAGTTTAAATATTTTGTAGTATATGAACTCTCTTTCGGAAAACCATACTTGTTTATTCAGTCTCTCATTTTTTAAAAAAATGGATAAACTCGCCTATACATCCCTGACAGTTCACTGGAATAGTCATCTGGAATACCAGACACTCTGTCAGTCCAAACCTTTCTAAGCAGACAGTGTAGTGTTTTTTTGTTGTGAACATCATCCTCTGGTGACTTAGCTGAGAGAACTATACTTACACCTGTTCCATGATTTCATGTCAACTGTATAGAAAATAAAGAATTGTCCAGCTACATCACCTAGTCTCCCAAAAATGTTTAGAGATAAGTCCATTATCTGAAATTACCATGCTCTATAATATAGTTTTCCTGAAGCAAAAATGGAATAATGCCAATTTAGGGGAAGTTTCCAAACAGTAAATGAGAATTCATTGATCCATTCACTATTCTATTACTCTCCAATTACAATACTGAAATATGTCCTTCCTCTGGTCTGCCTGTTAAACGTTTGCTTCGATTGCTTTTGATAAACAGCAGGTATCATTAGAAAGCTTTCATGAAGAGGGGATGTTTTTGCTGTTTGAATCAGTCTTGCTGCAATATGGAAGAATTCTGAGCTCAAATCCAGACTGTTGCTTGAGTACTTTTCTAACCCCATAAGTGAAAACTTATGGGCTCAAGTCCCAGTTACAGCTACATTCTTAGAAGCCTTTGACTTTTTTACCAATGGGATTAAACTTCAATTTTAGAGAATGGTTTTTGAGAGGTGGTAATTCAAATAAAGTAAAATTCTCGAATATCACTTTAAAGTTAAAAAAAAAAGTTGCTACAGATGCAAAGAGGAACATGAACCATTGAAACTCTACAGTATGAAGGGAGAGCCACACTGCAATTTTGCTAATGGGTAAAAATCCTACTAAGTTTTAAGCTAGAGTGAGAGCTAATGGTGCTCAGTTAATTAGTGCCACTAAAAACTGTGTCAACCTTGCATCTGTCCATCCTCCTTCACACTAAACCATGCTTTGAGTAACGCAGATTAATAGGAAGTTGTTTTAATTTGAAATAGAAATGCTATTCACTCAAGGAAGTGTAATCATTTATAGTTAAACATTTCAGAATGCATAGACTAACTGAACAAAATATTAGCAATTCCTTTATTAATAATTTTAAAACAACATACCACAGAAACCTTAAGGATGACAGTGTTTAGTCTCTAAGCAGAATTATCCATGGCAATTAGTCCTTAGTAGGTCTGCTCACCTATAAACAACCTTAATGTTACATCATACCTCACTAATTTTACAAATGCAGTCCTGTGGACTATTTATCTATAAGGACCACAATACTAACTTGGACAACCAGATACTTAAAATAGCTTAAACACACATACAATTTTACACACACACAGCAACAGCTATGAACATATGTAGTCAATACTTTTTTTAATAAAAAGCACATATTATATTATGACTTCTAGTGATTTCAATAGGTCTTTGCAGATTATCATTGTAATATTCTTACTGCCATACTGCATACACAATGGGTTTAAATGAGATGTTACAATGGATACTGTTAAAGCACAGCAAGAATAGTTGAAGTTTCTACAAAGCCACAGCCCTGTCACTGATGTGAGGCAATGTGGACAAAGGAAGTGGGAAAACTATATGATATTATCAGTCACTTTATATTGAATTCAAAGGACCTGCAGACCTCACAGTGTAGACACAATTTATATATAGACACACATACACAAACACATGGTATAATGTTAGTATTAAACAAGCAAAAAGAGAAACTAAACTACAATAAAGATAAGGCTGTGATACGAACTGACAAAAGAATGCCAGGTTATTGCTGGGCAGGCAATATTTTGTACCAAGATATCACAGGATACAATAACTTGGATACCAAGTGCGCGCCAACACTTACGCACAATGGGATGAGTTAAGGACAGGTTACCATTTCGCAGATTGGAATTTTCTAGCTTTTATACAGTTAACTCAGAACTTTAATATTAATACAACATAGTGTTTCTGTAACTGAAATGACCAAAATCACATGAAGACTACAAAACCATCTTAATACTATGACTAAACTGTCCCTTCCTTCACCCTTCGTTTGTTTCAGTAATTTCCAGGTTCTGAGACAATTGCCCAGTGTTGCTGAGCTAAGACAGGGAACATAACACGAAGCAAACTGACATGCAGTGAGCCAAACCAGTATCAATGTCAGATCTTTCATTCCCTTGGAATTCATTACAGAGAGATGGGATACATTAGGACAAAACTTCTGAGTACTGAAATGACATAATCACATTAAACCAGGGTATGAAGTCTGTGTACTCATTGTTGTGTGAACACAGTCATGTTGTGTACCTGGGTTAATGGCCCCACCTGATACTTGATCTTAAAAAGATTAGTAAAAACTAACATGACCCTATTTCAAAACAGCTGCCATTGTTAATACATAAGATACACCTTCTCCCTGGAACATTACCAAGCCATTCACACTGTCATCCTTGTATTACACCAATGGGAACTTTATTTATATATAGATACATATAGTTAGAGCTAGGATTTTCAAAGAGCCTAAGGAAGTTAGGTGCTAATAAAAGTTGGGCATCTAACTCCCTTAAACTCCTTTATAAATCTCAGTCTATATAAATAATATGAAGAGCAGATTTTATAGTCCGCTTAATGCATTCTTCCCAATCTCCTGCCTCCTTACTAGGGCTGTCAATTAATCGTAGCTAACGCAAGCGATTAACACAAAACAGATTAACGAGATAAAAAAACAGCTATGATTAATCACAGTTTTAATCGCACTGTTAAACAATAATAGAATACCAATTTAAAATAATAACAAATATATTTTGGATGTTTTTCTACATTTTCAAATATACTGATTTCAATTACAACACAGAATACAAAGTATGCAGTTCTCACTTTATATTATTATTTTTGATTAGAAATATTTGCACTATAAAAAAAGAAAAGAAATAGTATTTTTCAATTCACCTCACACAAGTACTGTAGTGAAATCTCTTTATTGTGTAAGTGCAACTTACAAATGTAGAATTTTAGAGCCTACAAGTCCACTCAGTCCTACTTCTTGTTCAGCCAATCACTAAGACAAACTAGTTTGTTTACATTTACAGGAGATAATGCTGCCTGTTTTTTATTTACAATTTCACCTGTAAGTAAGAACAGGCGTGAGAAGGGAAAACAGGCATGGCACTTTTGTAGCCAGCATTGCAAGTTATTTACATGCCAGATATTAGATAATGTTTTCACCCCTTAGCCAAAAGGCCATATGCCCCTTCATGCTTCAACCACCATTCCAGAGGACATGCTTCCATGCTGAATTTAAATTGGTATTCTATATTGTTTAACAGTGCAATTAAAACTGTGAATAATTACAACTATTTTTTTTAATTTCGCAATTGTGTATTTTTTTTTAATCATTTGACAGCCCTATTCCTTACCTTTCGTTCAATTTCTTCATAATCATCTTGGTAATTTCCATAGGCTGCACTGGAAGAAGAAGAGAAGGTTGGACCCTGAGAGTAATATTGAGAACTTCGATAGCCATCCCTCCGCAGCTTGTCACATTCTGCACATGGGAGGGGAAGAAACGAAAAAAAAGAAGAAAGATAACATTTTATTCCCATTCTCTTACTTGTATCCAGTGTCTCGTTTAAGAAAGGCATAGGGATCAGTGTTAGATCAATTTATTTTTACCTAAGCATAAAACTCACTTAATATAAATGTATGTAGTATAAAGCTTGATACATACAAGTCTAATTGTAACTAAGCATTTTGATTCCTGTGTAATGTAAAGTACAATAACAACTGATCCTTATCTGTCTGTAGTCATCCCTAATCTTTTTTTCTGGCCAGTTTCTAATATGAATTATAACACTAGACTGCAGACATTATACAGGTTTCAGAGTAGCAGCCGTGTTAGTCTGTATCCGCAAAAAGAACAGGAGTACTTGTGGCACCTTAGAGACTAACAAATTTATTAGAGCATAAGCTTTCATGGGCTGCAGCCCACTTCCGAAGAAAGTAGCCCATGAAAGCTTATGCTCTAATAAATTTGTTAGTCTCTAAGGTGCCACAAGTACTCCTGTTCTTTTTGCAGACATTATACATACATTCTATTTTTAATTAAGTATGCAGATAGTTATTACACATGTACATCAGTTCATACATACATACATCTACTGATAGCATATTACAAAGGCCAATACCTATTACTTTTTTACTGTACAGCAAATCTAAAAAGAAAATACATAATATTTACTGAAAGTATGGTGATGGATACTTCTACAGTACATTACCATTGTTGAACAGATAATAGGATACTATTTTGAAGTTCTATACCTATAGGTATAGGATAGATATAATTTATTTCAGGTGACAGAATCTCTAGAAATACTTTAAATAAGAGGGAAAGCGAGAAAGAGAAATTTTTTTAAAGTGTGGTCTGGCTCAGTGTCTTGACAGATGGCAGCGTACTACAGTATGGGAGATCAAAGTGTGCTAGCAACAGTGAGGGTCTCATTTGCCAGGCTGGTAGACCTCCATAATGTGCTCTACACTTGGAGGGAGGATATTGCTCACTACTCAAGCACCATCTGCTAAGTGGCTTTGGCACTGACCATTCATCTAGCCTCCCAGCCTGGGGAAGACACAACCATTACAGTGTTTTTAGAAAGAGAGGCAGGAGTGCAAATTATAGGGATCCTTAGAACCTCAGGTCAGCCTTTGTCAGGCCACGTGGGAAGAGTGTAAAGTGAAGAGTCTTTCATGTAGAGGAGGAATATAGAGTAAAATTGAGGGAGAGAGAAAAAAAAACCAACCCAAATTGGCCAAAATCCCAGTATCACTTCATTTCCCTGAATAAAATTTCTATAGCTGTGTTCCTGTCTGTACTTTTCTTAATTTATATTCAGCGTGATCGTGCTCAAGATTAACAGATGCTGGAGCATAAGGAAAAATTAAATGTTCAAGATGCGACGACCAAACTGATCTGCCGAGTCAAACTGTGAGTTTTACATTTCCAGAGACTGAAATCTGAATCTGTTGCGAGATTAGCAAAACACAAATAAAAATAAGTATTTATTACACCTCTACCTAAGTAACTGAAATGTCTCCTGTACAGTGTGTACATTGTCATGATGCAAACAGCTTTTGTCATTACTTACTGGAGAAGAGATGTTTTGAGAATTAACAGTTTTGTGCCTGCTTCACTCCTTACCATTTGACCTCTTTGTGTGTGTGTGTGTGTGTGTGTGTGTGTGTGTGTGTGTGTGTGTGTGTGTGTGTGTGTGTGTGTGTGTGAGAGAGAGTTTGTGTGCGTGTACATATATATAAATAAAAATTTCCATTTTTTCTGAATTGAGGGCACCTTTTAAGGAGCAATTTTGCTTGGCGAATCATTAAATGGAGTTACAACTTGCAATGAGAGAATAATTTGGCTTTGTTTTACTGTTTATTCAGAAGGTTCTCAAATCTTATACTCTACAAACTAGGTTTCCCCCACTGATTCCTCTACTGTTTTCAACAAGACATCCATAAAGTAGTTTGTGGATAGCAAGGAATACCATACTCTAAGACAGCCTCCAAAACAAAAATCCCTTTTACTGAATACAGGCATCTAATTCTATGAGACAAAGCCTGTTTTAAATTGCAATGTTTTTAATGGAATGCAATACCAAGTTTCACAATTAACTTAGGGGTGAGGGGAGAACAGGATTATGGCACATGATCTTCCCTGCCCCATGAACCTCATGAATGCATCATATTACAAGGCCAAATATCTGGTTCAAGGTCTGGTGTTCTTGCTGTGAAGTCGCACAATTGTCTTGGTTTCTAAATCATGGCTTTGTACAATAAAGACAGGGTATTGTGTTTAGTGGGCCTTTCTGCTAGTATGTTCCAATCTGTCTTCAAGAGCAGTTACTTTTTATCTCACTGTAACTAAACCGGGAACACCTAAGATGAAGAAGACACATATGTAGAATGATACTGCAAAAGACAACAGACCCCCAATATTACCCCCTAAAAAAATGAAGGTGAAGCTTTTAAAGATAAATTGCAAAGTAAAATAAAGAAGGTATGTGGGCTGTAGTTGTTGTGAGTGTAACAGATGGCAGTTTCCTGCAATGTCCTAGTTAAACATTATTGAATTAAGTTTAAGTATTTTAGGAGTACACTGTATTAAAAATGTAATTGTTTATGCATAATTGAGGGATTGTATGTAATCTCATGAGGCGGGGGACCACCGCCCTCCAGGAACTAAGAATAGTGGGGAGGTGGTTAGACAAATTCACTCAGGTTGAAACACGTCTAGAGAGCTACCACCACCTGGAGAGATGCTCAAATATACTGGTTCAAACTGGATTTACTAGGGACTAACGGAGAAAGAAAGGATTTTTGGTTAACTAGTCTGAGTAAAAACTGACTCAGGACCTTCTCTCTGATCCAGCAAATGGACAGGACCTCTAGTCCAAGGGGGGCCCCAAACCTTAGGGAAGTGTTGGAAAGACTAATCACCAACCAGAGCCATAAGAATGGCTATATTGGGTCAGACCAAGGGTCCATCTAGCCAAGTATCCGGTCTTCCAACAGTGGCCATGGCAGATGCTTCAGAGGGAATGAACAGAACAGGACGATTATCAAGTGACCCATCCCCTGTCATCCAGTCCCAGCTTCTAGCAGTCAGAGGTTTAGGGATACCCGGAGCATGGGGTTGCCTCCCTGACCATCTTGGCTAATAGCTACTGATGGACCTATCCTCCATGAACTTATCTCATTCTTTTCTGAATCTAGTTATAGTTTTGGCATTCACAACATCCCTTGGCAATAAGTCCATCTTAGAGTTAGGCTGTGATCTCTGATAATCTCTCAATCTCTTTTATTGTTTGTAATATATTTTCTCTGTAATGCTTTTATCTTAAGAATAAAAGTGCTCGCTTAGAGGGAACTGTGTGGTAACTTCTAACCATTGGCAATTACATTGTGTACCATCTCTGAAGAGGGAAGTACAGCAAGCCTGCTTAGCCAGTCTGTCTTTTGCTGGGAATATCATAGCATAGTGATCAGACTGTGCATCATGGAAATACCGTGGTCGGGGTGGGGGTGATGGTTGAGGAGTCTCAAGTTTCGAGTGGGTAGCCCTTGCTAGACCATGAAGAGCAAATACAGCTTCAGTTGCCCTGAACTGTGACAATTCGTTTTTAGTCTTTGTATGATTTATAAGTAGAGCTGGCCAAAATTCTTCACATGGAACAATTTCCTGTTAAAAAGTGGTTTAATCAAAATCAGACTTTTCCACAGATAAATGTTGATTTTGACATAATTTTTGATTTTCTGAACAGGAGAATCTAATGAAAAATATCCTTTTGACATGTTGAATTGTGGTGTTGAAATTTCCCATATTGACATATCCAATTAGATACTTTTCAGAATTTTCCATTTCACAAAAATTTTCTATATTTTGCCTTTTTGTTCCATTTTGCAATGGAATGTAATTTCAAGATCTTGACACTTCTTGTGAAAGGAAAACTCAACATTTCAAATAAGTCTATTTATAAGGAAAAACTAAAAGGTTATTTTGGGGGTCGGGTGGGGGGGAAGGAGAAGGACGATTTTTTTTTTTTAAAGGCTTTGGAAATTCAAGTTTTTCTATGCCTGAAGACTCGATGGATGTCTGGAGAACTAGCACATTTATAACATCAGAAATTATTATTATTAAATTTCTGGGTGGCCAGGAATGTGGTAGGTGCCTCACAAAACAAGTAAAACTTAGTCACTTCCCTGAAAAGTGTACAGCATGACACAAGTAAGGTCCACAAACAGCCAAGGGAGAAGGTGTGACAAGGAGAGGATGTCCAAAAGTGGTTACTCAGTAGGCCACATACACTTCTTGATGAGACTGTTACTTGGATTTTTGTTACCTTTCCTCTCATCACTTTTTGTAAGCTTTGCAGCAGCTGTGAGTATTTATGTGGGATTTGAATGCAACAAGAGAAGTGGCTTGGTAAATAAATGGAAACAGGGAATTCCAAACATAGAATGCAATGTGGGAAGAGGCATAGAGAAGCCTGTGAGAGAAGGAACCAAGGATAATATTGCTGTCAGAGTACAGAGGGCTGGGGAAGCCGCAAATGAAGACCACTTCAGAGATGAAGGCAGGACTATACAAAGTTGAACCTTGAGGATGAAGACAAAAGAGGAGGTTACTTATCTATAACCGGAGGTTCTTCGAGATGTGTGGCCCTGTCTGTATTCCACATGTAAGCGCGTATGTGCACCATGCATCTAATCCGGAAGTGTTTCCTAGCAGTGTCCATTGACCCACACGTAGGATAGTGCGTCTCCTTGTGCTCGCACTCGAGGATATAAGATGTAGTGCAGGTCGACGCTGCACCAGTTTCCCCTTATATGACTGCATACTCTAATCCAAATCAGAGGGAGGGAGGGCAGATAGTGGAATATAGATAGAACTCAAAGAGCCTCCAGTTACAGGTAAGTAACCTCCTCTTCTTCTTGGTCCCTATGTATATTCCACATGTGAGTGACTTGCGAGCAGTGGTCAGCACAGAGGTGGGTGCGAGGATGCAGTATGGCCCGTGGTCGCATCCACTGCTGCCGCATGCATTATGGCATAGTGTGCCCTAAGTGTGTGGACAGAGCACCATGTTGCGGCCCGGCAGATGTCCTGCTATGGCACATCCACTACTGAGGCTGAGGAGGTGGCCTGCACCCATGTAGAATGGGCTGTTACTCTGTCGGGAGAAGGGAGGTTGGAGCATTTGTAGCACTCAAGGATGCACCCTGAGACCCATTTAGATACCTGTTGGGGAGAGAGGGCCTGTCCCTTTAACTGTTCAGCAATGTCAATGAAAAGACTCAGCGACTTCCGAAAGGGACCCGTGGAGGTAGAACACCAATACGCATTGAGGGAGTGCAGGGCTCTGACAGCAGGGGAGGTGTGTGGTTTCAGATGGAACACAGGCAAGTGGATGGATTGACTGAGATGAAATTCTGACATTACCTTAGGAAGGAATTTGGAGTGTAGACTTAAGGAGACCTTGTCTTGTGAAATACCGTGGGGGAGAGGAGAAGAGGGGCTGCCATCGGGGCTCATTTGGCCGAGGTGATGGCAATGAAGAATGCCACTTTCCTAGAGAGGTGGGTCAGAGAGCATGTCACCATGGGTTCAGAGTGTGGTCTGCTGAGGGTGGAGAGAACAGCGTTAAGGTCCATGGAGGTGTAGGCTTCACAACCAGTGGAAACGTGTTAAGCAAGCCCCTCATGAAGCACACAGTGGTAAGGGAGTGTAAAGACAGAGGCGTCATCCACTGGCAGGAGAAAGGCACTAAGTGCTGCCAGATGTACTTGAATAGAGTTGAGCCTCTGGACCCATTGTTTTGAGGGCGAGAAGGTAGTTGAGGATGGTCATTGTGTCCCCCAAAGTGGTGGTGGCGGCAATGGGCCCACTCTATGAAGCATCTCCACTTAGCGTGGTAGCAGGTTCTGGTGGATTCCCTCCTGCTTTGGGTGAGGATCTACCAAATCAGGGCAGAGCATGCGTGGTCTACACTTGACACACATCCAAATACCAGGCTGGGAGGTGAAGAATGTCCAGATTGGGATGGCACTGTCTGCCCCGATCTTGGGTAAGGAGATCCTGGAGTGTGTAGAGACAGACTGGTGGTTGGGTGGAGACCCTCAGGAGGTCGGTGAACCAGAACTGCCGGGGCCAATAGGGTGCTATGAGGATGTCGGTGGCCCTGTCCCGGTGAATCTTGTGAAAAACCTGTGGCAGAAAGGGAACGGGAGGAAAGGCATGGCGAAGGTCACCAGTCCAGGAGAGGAGGAGAGCGTCACCTCAAGAGCCCTTGCCTAGAGCTCCTCTAGAGCAAAAGAGGCAAAGAGTTACCAGCAGGGCATGCCACACAGTGCAAAGAGGTCATTGAGCATGGCATCATGTATCGAACCATTGTACATCATTGGAGTATAGAGTTCTGCTGACGACTAGGCAGGTGGGAGGGCGATGAGGTGGGAAGGAGAGGAACTCTATGGAGTATCTGTGGTGGATGATCTCCAGTGCCCAACTGTCCATGGTGATTTTGCCCCAATTGTGGGTGAATAGGACAAGACGGCCTCTGAAGATGATGCGGTGCTTGGCACTGAAGGAGGTTCACTGCTCTTGACCCAAGCATCAAAACTGGCCCTGGGCCTGTGGTTGGGAAAAGGTCGAGGAGGCGGTCATAGCGGAGGTGGGGAAACGAGGCCTCCGAGAGCGCTGTTGCCAAAGTGGGAGCTTTTCCGGGCACTGGTAGTACGCTGGGTAAGAGGAATGTGGCCACAGGAAAAAGGGTTGTTTCTGGTGTCTGTGTCTGGGGAACGGAGTGTAGAGGCCAAGGGAACACCTTGAAGAGATTGGTCTCATCGAAAGGGAGGTCGCTGATTGTATTTCGGACCTCCCTAGGGAAGCTGGAAGATTGGAGCCACGAGTTCCTGCGCATGACTGTGCTGGTGGCTAGTGACCGAGAGGCAGTGTTGGCTGCGTCCACTACTCCCTGGAGGGCCACTTTGGTTACCAGTCCCCTTTGTCCACCAGCATCTGGAACCACTCCTGGAGTTCTAGCAGAAGCTTGTTCTTGAACTCTGCTAGCCTGTCGTAGCTGTTAAAATCATACTTGGCTAGCAGAGCCTGGCAGTTTGCAACACGGAACTGCAGTCCCGTGGATGAAAAGACCTTCCTGCCCATCAGGTCCATCATCCCCTTTAACCAGCACAAAGTACCCCCTCTCTGCTCTCTTGGGTGTTGGTGCACCTGAGGCTGGCATGTGCCACACTGCACGGGCTGGCTCCCTGTTTGGGAATGCCACCGTGGAGAAGCCCTAAGCACTGCAGTAATTAAAAAAAGTTCTTGGAGTTATAACTTTGTAAACTCCCACAGTTAGCAAGGGAATCACTAAATGAAGATGAACAGACAGAAAAAAAAAGTGTAGAGCCAATTCTAATTCTTGAAACCAGAAACTCCCAATCAAAGCTGATGATCAAAACTGTAGTTATACCTGTGTGCTTATTTATAGGCTCATCCACCATCTTTCTAGTGCTGATCCTTGTTTCTCTTCTTGTATTAGTAATATTTACAGCTTCAAGGCCCTACCTACACTACAAAAATAAACTGTTTAAAAATTATTGTGGTTGAAGGTGTTATAACATGATTTATTCTTGCATGTGTGAACAGGGGAAAAAAAAGTTACAACCCCGTCAGAGAGATATGCTTTATCCAAGGTTGTTACTGTGGTGGTTTTGTTTGTTTTGTTCACACAGACAGGGTTTATTTATTTATTTAATTAATTTTTAAACTGTGATGGTAGAAATATGGTCAGAAACCTCTGAAAGACTCGCAGGTCATTTTTACATATGTTACAAAAGATTAGGTGTGTTTCTGGGAGGTACGTTACTGAAGGAAATGTTTTTAAGCAGTCAACGGTGCTATATATAAGACTGCAATTTAGTCACAGAGGTCACGGAATCCGTGACTTCCACAGACCTCCGTGACTTCAGCCAGCGCCAGTTGGGAGCTGCAGGGTCTGCTGCCACCTGCGGAGGCAGGAAGCTGTGGGGTACCCTTGCCGCCTGGCAGGCAAACCCCCGCTGCTCCCGGCCGCCCCAGGCAGCACGGGGGACCCCCCGCTGCTCGGAGTTGCCAGCGGAGGGGGCCCCTGGAGCTCCAAGCCCCTACAGGTGGTGGGGGCCCCTGGAGCTCCCAGCCCACCAGCAGCTGCCCAGGCTCCCCATTTTGTCATGGATATTTTTAGTAAAAGTCAGGGACAGGCCATGGACTTCCGTGAATTTTTCATTATTGCCCGTGACTTTTACTAAAAATAGGGTTACCATCCGTCTGTATTTCCCCGGACATGTCCGGCTTTTGCGTCTCTAAATAGCCGTCCGGGAGGAATTGGTAACAAGGTTAAAATGTCTGGGTTTTTTTTCTCCCTCGCCTCCCTCCCTCCCTTCCATGCAGAGTGCGGCTGCTGATTGGGTGGCTGGGCCGATTGAGCCGCTCCCATTGGCCTCCAGCAGCCAGAGCCCTCCCCTGCTCCCCCCTCCCTCTGTCTGCAGCCCTGTGTAACACACAAACCGACCCACCGGGCAGCGTGTTTTGCAAACACGTGGAGCCAGAATGGTAAGGGGAGTCCGGGGGGGGGGGGCAGTCAGGGAGCGGGGGAGTGTTGGATGGGTCCCCGGCCTCCACCTGCCACCCCCCCATGTGCTCCCCCCTCTCTGCCTGCCTCTCCCTTACCTGCTTGTTCTGCCAGAGCCAGCAGCAACTGCTGTCTGCTGCCCCCGGGTCCTAGCGTCCCCCATCCACTAATGGGAAGACAGGCTGCCCTTACCCTGCCCTTCCACCCTAGCCCTGAGCCTCTCCAACGCCCCAAGCCCCTCAGCCCCAGCCCTCATCCCCCCGCACCCTAATCCTCTGCCCCAGCCCTGAGCCCCCTTCTGCATCATGAACCCCCATCCTCAGACCCACAGCCCTCACCCCTCCTATCCCCAAACTCCCTCCCAAACCCCCTCCCCCTTCCCACACACCCCCTCCTGCCCTCAAACTCCCTCCCAAAGCCTGCACCACCTCCCACCCCCAAACTCCATCCCAGAGCCTGCACCCCTCACCCCCTCCTGCACACCCACCCCCTGCCCCAGCCTGGAGAGTGCACCCAGCACCCAAACTCTATCCCAGAACCTGCACCCTGCACCCCTCCTGCACCCTAATCCCTAGCCCAGGACCTGCACCCCAGACCTCCTCCCCCCACCCAACCCCCCTCCCAGAGCCTTAGGCAGGTGGGGGGGGCGGGTTCTGGGCACCACCAAAATTTCTACAACCCTGCCACCCATGCGAGTGGATAAGGGTCGGGGCAGTCAGGGGACAGGTAAGGTCCTAGGGGGGGCAGTTAGGGTGGGGGGTTCTCAGCAGGGGGCAGTCAGGGGACAAGAAGCAGGGGGGGTTGGGGTTCTGAGGGGGGCAGTCAGGGGGTGGGAAGTGGGAGGGACTGGATGGGGGCGGGGCGGGGCTTCCCCCCCAGTGTCCTCTTTTTTGATTGTGGAAATATGGTAACCCTACTAAAAATATCCATGACAAAATCTTAGCCTTAGCTATATATAAGCATTTTCTGATGATTGCTGGTCCTTTTACTACCACACACACTGCTATATTCTGGTGCACGGCAAACGCCAGTCACAGACCATGCATAAGCTGTTCAGAGTACTCTCCCCATTACATAAGGCTGTTGTTCAGAGCAGGGATTTTGTAGACAGTATTAGTGTAGTGTGTCAAAGGGGAGTTCACAGCGAGGCTTCGGTGGAATTCAGTGCAGCCCTATAACAGAATGAGCTCAAAAACACAGAGCTAAGAATTGTTGCACAATTAAGTGAGCTTTTTATCTTTAAAAGTTATTAGAATCTGTTGGACAGGGTTAAAGATCAGACTCCACTTGAACAACTGGACCTGTTGGTTGCAAATTCTTAACAGTCTTTGTGGTGTGTACCCAGACCAATCCTATGAAAATGCTAGAGAAAAACTCATAAACCTGGAAAAGATCCCATGTCATTTTTGTACTAGAGACAACTCCCATCTCATGTCAAACTCTAGCTGACCCTCAATAGTTAATGCACAGTAGTAACTACTGCATACATAAGCAATTTACTGCATTTCAAACAACTTGAGACCATATTCTTACACCATAATTTGAGTCACAGATCAATTGAGTGAACAGAAGGCACAGAATTGATACCTCATTAATTCATTTGACATGGTATTACTGTGAAAAAACAGGATTAACTTATGCACTGTCTGTCTAGTCAGACAGACACACTGCATTTCTGAATGCCAAAAGAGAGTGCATGTATTGGGGGAGGGGCTGGAAGGATTTTTGTGCAGCTTCTCCTCTGTTCCAGTCTTATCATTTAGTTAATATTTCATACCAGCAGAATTTCCAACGGCTAAAATTTATGTGAAGCAAAATTTACTGCCATATAGACCAACCGCTAAACAGACAGTAGAACTGAACAGAGTGACATGGATTTACAGTCATTTCTGAATGTTTTCCATACAGTTATATTTGCTATAAATTCCAAGAAGATACAATCTCCCAAACTGTCATGTGTTTTTTGGTACCTAACACAAACCCACATAGCTTATGTGCTGTTTTTGTGCCTTCAGGTACGTACTACACTTTAACCCTTTGGAGACTACATGTTATAGGCCTGATCATTGCTTACAAAAGTAGTCTTAATGGAATTACTTGTATAAGTAAACTTTGCTTGCATAAGCAAGGGTTTCAGCATAAGCCGCAAGTCCAGTATGCCTCTATATAATACACATCCACATACAAGTAATCCCATTTCTCCATATTTTAAGCATTTATCAGTTACCAGTAAAAAGGCCTGTGTTCCCTGAATTAATTTAACAATGGATGCTTACAAAATTAAAAAAAAAAGACATTTTGGGTAGTTAAAAGCAAAAGAAATAATTATTGCTCAGAAACGCCTCCATCAGGCGTTTTGTCTTGCATCCAAGGAAAATTAATTCAACTACAACTTCAGACCAACTGATAAAATCCCAAATTAACTGCCAGCTGGACCACGGGTAATTTCTACCAGCACTGCATGCATGGCAGAGCAGATGTCTCTATGCAAAGCTGCCTCAGTAGAGGAGGCTCTATGGACCAAGAAGAGAAGAGGGAGGAAAAGAACACACAGGAGCTGCCTTTGTACTAGAGGTCTTCTCTTTTGCTGAAGGAAAAAATGAACAAGTGACAAGCTGACAGCTGGATTTGCATGCCTGAAAAATTAGCTTGGCTAAATTCAGGGTGACTTCTTGGCACAGCCTTTCTCACTGAGACTTGTATCTGAAGAACGGGTTGGGGGATCATGGAGAAGGGCTATTAATTGTAATAGTCAGCTGAACTGTCAACCACAGAAATAAATCTGCTGACCAATATATGAAAACACATTTATCTATTCATTGCACACATCATTGGAAAATTATTCTATTCCCTGAGGTCAAAAATTCTTTCTTGTTGATTTTAAACATCTTAGGCAGTCTCATTTTATGCAAAAAAAAAAAAAAAAAAAAAGCTCCTTTTATAGGTCACATCTATAAGCAGCACTTTGTATTAAAGTAACTTTTTAAAATTAGCGTCCATAAGAACTGTATCTAAAAAACACCTGATAAGAAGATGGCAGTCCTATTAAAATGTGCAAGGCGTATCTCAATTTAAGGAAAACTGATTAAATGACATTTGTTGTTTTATGCTTTTTTGTTACTGGCTACCTGTTTTGCAATCAACTTCTATTTTAGAGACAGAGAAGTAACTTCCCTGGTAATAGTTCACCTTCACCTTTTGAATTTATTGCTGCATTATACTTGAAACAGCTGTGATCTTATGGACTGTGCATATGTTGAGTGTCAAGAGACCTGGGTTATATTCACAACTCTGCCACTGACTTGCTGTGCGACCTTGAACAAGTCACTTGGACTCTGGATGCCATCTATAAAATGAGGATAATACTGTTTATCTCTCACTTTGTATGGATGCAGAGTGCCAAAATATTATCTGCAATAAATCTGGTTTCTACAAATATCTCATTCTTAATAGGACATTAAAAGAAGGGTCTGATTTATGTTCCTACATAGCAACTAAGTCCCTTAGTCTAAATGAGCTAAACAACTTGCAACTAGTGAGGATGGATGGTCTAGTGGTTAGGACACTAGCCAGCAACCTGGGTTAATTCCCTGATCCGCTACAGACATCCTGTGTGACCTTGGCAAGTCATTTAAATCTCTCCGGGCCTCAATTCCCCATGTGTATAATGGGGATAACAGCACATCCCTAAATCACAGGGGTGGTGTGAGGATAAATATATGTTAAAAATTGTGACGTGCTCGGGTATTACAGTAATGGGGGCCATATCAGTACCTCAGACAGATACCAGTCTACAAATCACACAAGAATGCATTCAACCTGGAACAAATCCCATTTTGCCTGTCTAAATCCCCATATCATCTGCAGAACTGGACTATCACAGTGAATCTCTACATCAAAACTAGCTTTAAAATATGCTGCAGAGCCACACCACAATGACCAATACTGCCTGAAAGGCAAGTTCATGAACTTTATCTACACTACATCCAAAGCACCCATTTTGGACAAAGGACAACAATTTTCTCTTACTGAATCAGGAATTCCAACAGATGTGCTTCCACAACAGATTAGCTGAAAAATCTTTTGTTCAACAGTCTCTAGATGGTTTGGTTAATATTCTGTTTATTTAAGTTACTATAAAATTTCCTTGTCCCGCCCAACCCTTCTGCCATCCTCACCGCCTTCCCCTCAATGTACAGTTATGTTAACAAGTTTAGAACTTTGCTATATCAGTACACATATGAGGTGTCTCCTGGCAGGCGTAAGTCCAATAGGAAGTCTTTAGTCTTTGGGACTCAATGACACTTCATCCCCAATCAAGTAATTCCAGTGCTAGCACCTTCTTCACTAGTGGAGTGCACACTGCAAAATATATTTAATCTCATTGAAGAAATCATGGCTTAAATGGTCTCACAGAAGTGCCCGGTCTTTGCGATACACCCACTATCCCAGCATTCCCCACACACCTTGCTCGCTTTAGAAGATCCTTTTGTAACTTTTTTTAACCTTTTCCTTCCCTTTTTCTTGTGTTCCTTCCTTGCTTCTCCTCTCCCCACTCCGCTCCACAATTTCAGAAACAGACTAGGTTCATAATTGTGCTCACCATCAGCTAATTAGGGACCATCAGCTCAGACTCATGTCCATTACTGTCACTCCAATGGCTGTCAAGCCACCTTAGAGCGTTCTGTTCTTTTGGCTAGACTTAGAACCAGGCATCCCAGCCAGCTTTAAGCTGAGAGTAAAAGCTGATACTTTAAATGAAGCATACTCTCCTTGGATTTGTAATCACAACTGCAACATTAAGTATATGTTCTTAGTGATTTAATATATGTATACTGGGGGAGAGTTGTTTGTTTTAGTAAAAAGCAACAGAGGATCCTGTGGCACCTTTAAGACTAACAGAGGTATTGGAGCATAAGCTTTTGTGGGTGAATGCCCACTTCATCAGACGCAAGTTTGTTTTAGTGTGCATCATGTCTGGAAGGTGTGTGGGGGGGTTCCTTGTACAGTATCTCAGACAAATAAGAGGTTGCTGCTGCATTCTTCAGGAAGGATCCAGACATGACTGAGAAGAAAGAGCTCTGCAACAGGTGACTCCCCGTTACATGTTTCAAATCATCAGCATATTTAAATATTTCCATTGTCTCTTTTCTCTCTTTCACTAGGGATGTAAAATGTTAACCAGTAAGCATTAGTCTTACCGGTTAACCCGCCTTAACTGTTAACTCCCAGACCTGCCGATCCGCCAGCCCCAGCAACCCCACGCTGGCCAGAGCCCAGGCCCCAGCCGCTTAATCAGTTAACCGTTTAAACGAAATATTTTAATCGTTTAAACTATAAACTTTTTAAATGTATTTACATCCCTATCTTTCACCTGTCCCTTTCACAACCAGCAAATTCCAGCAGAGTGAATGATCTAAATGATTCACCAGTACAGAAAACCCAATCAGCTTTCTAAGGGCACTAAGCTAAAACAGACATAAACAAATATCATTTGTAACAAGCTGTCACTGGGGAGACTTCAAAATGATTATCTCCATTTGTCTTGGACTAATTTAAATTTCTATGGGGATGTAATACTGGTGCATTTACTGGTAATAAGTGTGATTAGTTTAACTGTGCCTTTTCTATATTCATTTATTCTTGCTTTTTCAATGCTGAAAGAAAAAATAACCACCTTTTCTATCCTTTTTATGGACATTTGCTGTTTCTAAGACAACTGAACACAAACTGAACGTTTATATAAAAATATCCAGAGGCTTTCTTCATTTGGCTTCATTTTCAATTTAACATACTGGATTCTTAAAATATTGCAAACAAAAAGCCGAGTACATAGAACATCCCCCGCAAAATGCCAGATTGATAGTCCTGGAGATGGAGGCCTCTTAACCATAAATAGAACATCTACAGCACAGGGAGTAATGTCCCCACCCCACCACACCCCCAACAATAGTTCTCAACCAGATGCTAAGGGAATACCCTCAAGCTCATGTCTAAGCTAAAAAATAGGCCAGGTTTACACACACAATTTTAAACAGGTCTTTGTACTTAGTATAGACCCAGAAAGCTATGCTTTAAAATGATGGTCAATAACCAGCTAACAGGTTTTAAAATACGTCACCATCAGGTGCAAAATCCTATTTAACTTCATGTTATGTAATAGGTGTTCGCTAACGTGACAACATGATCTGTTTTCCTAGTCTGTACATGGCGTAAGAGTGACAAACTAGTTTCAGTGTTTATACATTCTTTATGGTTCTCTGAGGATGACAATAAAATGCCAGTCAGGTGGACAACTGAGATGGTTGTATTCTTGCAGTATTGACACCTGCCCACTAAGAGCTCAACATAGCCTTGTCAACACTAGGCATTTCTATCAATTTCATCGATTCATAGCCAAACACTGACGCTATACCCATGCAACCCCCTAGTGTAGATAATGAAAGCTGTTATTTCCACCAGTGGATAATTTGCCCTACTTGAAATCAAAATCAATTACTCTGGTGCAAATCACAGCTTCCCTTGTCTACACTAGTGGTATGCACTGGTGTAGCTACATCAGCAACTGGACATCAGTTGCTGGATTCAGGGAAAATTCCCAATGTAGACAATGCCTGAGACAACTCACTCATTTCACATAGGTCACCAAATCAAGAAGCAGCTTTTGAACAGCCAGTTAGAAGTGAAAGATTCTGTGTCTCATTAGCAGTTATCTAAGGGCTTGTCTTCACTGCCAGGGTAAGCCGACCTAAGTTACGCTACTTCAGCTACATTATTCACGTAGCTGGAGTCGACGTAGCTTAGGTCGACTTACTCCGGTATCTTCACTGCGCTGAGTCCATGGGAGATGCTCCCCAGTGGACTTCCCTTACACTTCTCAGGGAGCTGGAGTACCGGGGTCGACCGGAGAGCGCTCTGCCATCGATTTAGCAGTCTTCACTAGACCCGCTAAATCGATCTATCTCCCCGTAGTGGAGACCATCCCTGTTTGTCTTGACTAAGATTTAAAGGTATATTGTTAGAATGTATTAACTAAGGTCCCCCCCAGGTTTCAACTAGACCAGCTAGCACACATTAAAAATACACACTGCCTTGGCTACACTAGACTTTAAAATGTATTAGATAAAACATTCTAAAACACACACTTTTTATCCTACTCAAGACAAATCCTAAGCTATTTAGCACCCCCTGCTTCCTATACAGGATTCTTGATAAAAGTTCAGTGTCAACAAAGCTATCAAGAAACAAGTTTTAAAAAATAAGATTTACATGAATGCCACCAAACACAGACACAAATTTGAAAAATTGTAAGGCTCAAAGGATTTAAGAATACTAGAGGAATATTACTATGGGCTTTGAGTGAAACATCAGACATACAAAATGTCTTTTAGAGGATTTTAAAAAAATCTATTCAGTAGGGATTTTGACAGTATTTCTTAGCTACGTGTCGAGCATTCTACTGTAAAGTGCTTATAATGTGCCCTGTGTATATGTAATCCGTCTAAATATAATCAATGTATATATTTTCACACTCAATGGTGCGGGATTTAACAAAATCTATAGATTTGCATTCTGAGCATGCCCCAGTAAGCGCTCATTTCTCAGCATGAAAGCAATACTCAACATGTAAAGTCTAGATTCTTGGTGGAGTTTTGTCTAATTTCCTTTGAATACTTTTTTCCCCTTTTTAATTCCTTACAGAAAGGGCAGTTGGAATATGGAACTCTGCCAGAGTCAACAACAGATGTACTGTGAATTAATTCAAAAGGAGTAAAAAGGATAGAGTACACGGGTAGAGCTACCGGCACTAACTTGACTATTGAAACTAAAATAATGAGAAATAAGTTGATTTTTATTTCCTGGTTTTGGAAGAACAAGGCCTTGGTAGGACATATGGTCTGCTCCTAGCCCTTAATGGTCTTTTATTTCAATAAGGCTTTGGTGGGGAGCTCACATCTTGACATCTCTGTGAACCTAGACTAGACCTGTCGTTAATATTAAGTTGTTCCCCTTTACTTTGCAGCTCTTTAATGAAACACAAGATTACTGTTAAAACAATAATCTTCTCAGCAGGATTATCCACCAGTGGGGCTGACCCCAGCATTGCTCATCTGTACAGTGATCAAGCAGAGACCTGGTGAAAACAACGGGTAAACACATACCTGTCCAGAGGTTCTTTCAGGATGGGATGCTAAAATCTGGTTTTATTGTATAATGTTAATCAGATGCCTTCTGGGATATAAATCAAACATTTCAATCACTGCTGCTAAAGACATTTCTTGAACTTGGTTAACAGGACAAAACAGAAGCCACAGCCAGCAAACCCCGTTCCCCACAAGATAAGACGACTAATGAATCACCATAGAAACTGGTGCCTGGAGCATTGAGCCCTACAGTGTGTGCAAATAACCTGAATCAATACAACTGCAATGTAAAATCAGTCATTTATGCAGGAAGCCTCTGCAGATGTGTACAAATAGCATAGAAGTTGGCCTACTGGACCTCCTGTCCTTAATATGTCTATTATATGTGGGATTACTGTACAGTCTTTTACAAGGGTCAATACCTTAAATCTATTTGGAAATTAGTGTAGAACATAGTGGTAATAAAACATTACCCCCTGTGCAGCAATCTGCACTGGATGAGGTCAACTTTGGTGTGACTTTTAAGGTGTTGGTTACCACCGATTTAACCCCCGGCTAACTCAAAAACTGGATGCCTCTATCTCTGAGTGATATCGGGGCAGCTGTGATCAGCTGAAGCCTTGTCTACACTGAGTATTTGTCTCAGTTCCAGAAATCAGTGGTCAACCACTGAAGCAACTGCAACCCCCATGTGTAGACAAAGAAAGCCATGATTTGCACTAGTAGAGCTAACCTGTTTTTTTCCACCAGTGCAGCTACACTGGTGGCTGGCTGGGATTGAGACAATTTCTCATTGCAAACAGGGCCTTAGCCACTTGATATAATTCTCTTCTCTCCCTCCCTTTCCCAATATCTCCCTCTGGTTTAAACCCAAACTTGTATGGGTTTCTCAGTGACATATCCTCGATTCCAGAAGGCAATTTCCCCACCTTAGCCCTGATTTGGTGATCTTCAGTTTGTGCTGAAATGTGCATCTGTTCTAACTAGCTTTGGATAGTTCAACATAGTTCAATTAGCTGTACCATGGTCATGCATCCTAACATGTCTCGTGCTGTTGCCCTTGTTGCTGGTCACTTTTTAAATTACTGATCAGCTAGCTAGTTGAGGATTATTTTCAATTTACATTTTATACAAGACAACTGCTTGTGTTACTATTAATAGAATTATTACTGCTACTGCAGATCTCTGATACTGGTTGAAGGTCACAGTGCATCATCCTTTAGGTACTACCACGTTACATAGAAACAAGTCAAATCTGTGGGGAAAACTCTGGCGACGTGTGGAGAGGGACAGTGATTATGTAGGGTGCAAACCCCTCCATTTTGCACAGCCTCTTGGTCATATAGCTCAAAGGGGCTGGAGATGGGAAGATTCTGGAAACTACAGCAGTAAGTGGCATTTTCCCTCTGCAGCACAGATTAAAATCCGAATAAAAACCAAAAACCCCTTGGTGGAGTCACAGAACTCAGCAAGAGACCCAGTAAGCCAATGACAACATAGAAGTAAACAGGCCAAGCTGCCATTTGGCCTTGAAACAGGGTATATAGTGCAGCTGGTCAGGATCTATTTGGGAGCTTGATTTCCTGCACAGCCGCCACCCTCCTTTACTTGTCTTCGCCCATTCACCTCCACTTATCCCACAGAGGAAATATTCACATGAACTGTAGAGTTCTCTAAGATCCTCAGAATTTTGGTACAGTTTTGTTCCATTCTGCATGTTTTATGATGGGGAACATAGGGAATCTGTGAGAATATGAATGAGATCCTTGCTAAGATGAACTCTCTGGGAATGGACTGTAAGACCAGCTTGGACATGAAGGACAGTGAAACAGGTACTTTGGATGGCAATGTTTAATCTTGAACATGTTGCGCTCCCACCTCCCACCCCCCGCTCCCCTTTCCCATCTGATTTATTGGATATTCCAAGATCTTGGTTGTGCCAAACACTCACGTCCAAGAAAGAGAGGAGACAGGTTATTTGGCCGGTGGAATAGACTGTCTCAAATAATGGCATACATTATGTAATCAGGGTACCATACTCTACTTTTTTTAAAAACAGTTAAGCAATACATTGAAATGAGGGGGGTATTTTATTATTAAATTCAACTGAGCTTGCACTTCCATTCCAAAGCCTCATATTAGGCCATTTATAATTTTCCTGAAAAGCACACACATGGATTATGAGCTGAAATTTCTCAGACTAGAAGTCATCTTAGTTTTTAAAAACATCTACATCCAAATCCATTCAGCATTTCTTTGTGAATAAACACAAAAATGTACATTGTCAATTTCACAGGTTTTGTTTTTCAATTCAGATCATACATAAACATCTTGGTTTTAAAAGCTTCATATGGAACTTATGTGCTGCATGAAATCATAAATGAGGATTAGAACCTTTACCTCATTTGAACAAATCTGGATGCCAGATGTAGACATTCATATTTTAAAGTAATTTTATAAGCAAGCAAAGTTGGGTCTTCTCCTTGCTTAATATCAGAAAGACATAGCTGTGGTTTATGGGTGCAAGAATTTTAAATACAACACTCATCAGCATATACAACTGCATGTTGTTTCTCAAACTGATTATTACGTTTATAAAATTAAACAAGGTAAAAACACAAATAAAAACACGTGCATGTGTTTGCTGAAGAGATGAACAAGAAATGTATGTAAAGATCGCTGCTGAATGCCATTCCTCCCATGAAACAATATCCCTCCTTAACCTTTAAATGTACTACATACCAAGCAGATTACACAATTACAAGAAGCTACTGGTATAACTATTATCATTATGTATATGTTTTACATAGTGCTGATCAAAAGCCCATTAAAATCGATTAAAAGACTCCCATTCACTTCGCCAGGCTTTTGGTCAGCCCCATAATGTCTAAAACCTGCTGAACTTTTAAAATTATACCAGTGTGAGTAGGTATGACCTTAAATAATTTAAAAAACTAAGGAGGTTTGACCTGCTTACCTCTAGAAAGGTAACACCAGAGAACTCCTTGACAGCAATCCACTTTTTTGTGTGTTTTTATTATATTGAAAAATGTCAAACATTTGATATGTTACCAGGTGGCTTTAGTGCCAACTACTCTGCTTCTGCTTTGTTATTTGTAACCTGAGTTGAATATTTATTTTTCATTGGGGCATCAGTGAATAAAACTACACAAAAATCACTAGCCTGGAATCAGACTGGCATGGGTAGGCAGTGGTATTGTCAAATCTCATAAGCTAAGGCTAAGCAAAGCTGGGACCCAACACTATTTGGATGGGCGATCTCTCTGGAACAAACACTTTCATGCACCAGACTACAGCAATCAGTTGCTTTCCAATGACATCACATCCTGTAGTTTTGGCAGCAATTGTCCTACTGCCTTAGACCTCATTTTAACATTTAACAAATATTATACATTTTGAATATTAATATGTTAAAAATGAAGTTTAATCACAGAGTCAAGAAATTCAGAATCCAGGTTCCCATAGCAACCTAACTCTGCTCTTATGCAATTGCATTTCATTGGGGCCTTTTACTACATAATAACAGAGTCTTGGGTAGTTATTAAACAAATAATACAACATAACGTAATGCAAAGAATTGCAGTTTATTCTCCAATCATAAATGCACATATGTAGGCTTTGAAAAATCCACTTGTCCTTCTAGAAGTGGTGAGTAGAAAACTAACCCTAGCCAGTAATGAGTCCTCTGCCAAAAATTTCAGCAGAACTTTAAGTTGAATAAAGCTCATCTCTAGACTTAAGGTTATGAAGATAAACTCCCAAACGTGACTCAATGCAAAGGTGTCTTCTTAATTCTGCAAGGCTTTCCCAAGCTGCAGCACAGTAACATTGACAAGACTTTGGCCAATTCATTTGCAGTGTGTATTGACACAGAGCCCTGCAGTCATCAGTAAAATTGACAAGCATTGTGTCAATTTCATGTCAGTTTTACTCTGCGGCTACTTGGGATGCCATGAGTAGAGCAGAGGGAAGCTTTGGAATTACTCTCAGGGAGACATAAACTAAAATCATAGGCTGAGGAAAAGATGGTGTAGTGGAGATCTCCTTCCATGTTGGCAGCCAAGAGACAGGTGGAGGAGTAGTGATGCACTGCCAATACTTTACCAAGGGAATCTCATAAAAATTCTCTCCTTTAACTTACGATAAATTCTGTGTAATAGGGGTTCAGGCACCTGCAGAAGAAAGTGGTAAGAAAGAGTGGACATATTTATTTACTTTTCCATCTAACCTAAACCCTTTATGACCAAAGAGGGAGACAAAACTACATGGAAAACTTATATTTAGTGCACTGTAAATGTTTGCACTTTGATTCTGAAAAACATACTGAGGTATCAGTATAACAGAGTATTCAACAGCTGCAACATGAAATGTAACTTTTAGTTTTGCTTTAACTAGAAAATGGAGAGGGGCTTTATGAAAGACCAGGGGTCGGCAAACCTTCGGCACGCAGCCCATCAGAGTAATCTGCTGGCAAGCCGCCAGACGTTTTGTTTACATTGACCGGGGTGGCCAACCTGAGCCTGAGAAGGAGCCAGAATTTACCAAAGTACATTGCCAAAGAGCCGCAGTAATATGTCAGCTCCCCCCACCCCCACCCCCCCGCTCCCAGTGCCTCCCGCCCACTGGCAGCCCGGCCGATCAGCGCTTCCCCCCTCCCTCCCCGCACCGCTTGATCAGCTGTTTCGTGGCGTGCAGGAGGCTTGGGGGGGGGAGGGGGAGGAGCGAGGGCATGGCAGGCTCAGGGGAGGGGGCGGGAAGGGGTGGAGTTGGGGCAGGGCCTGTGGCAGAGCCAGGGGTTGAGCAGTGAGCATCCCCCTGCACATTGGAAAGTTGGCACCTGTAGCTCCAGCCCCGGAGTTGGTGCCTATACAAGGAGCCGCATATTAAACTTCTGAAGAGCTGCATGTGGCTCCGGAGCCACAGGTTGGCCACGCTGACATTGACCATCCGCAGGCACAGCCCCCCACAGCTCCCAGTGGCCGTGGTTTGCCGTTCCCAGCCAATGGGAGCTGCGGGATGGGCTGTGTACTGAAGGTTGCAGACCCCTGTGAAAAATCTTTTAGCATGGTCCAGGAATATCCCCCTGCCTGAACTCTTTGAAAATACCTGATGTGGTGCTCTTCAGTTTGGTGTTTTATGAGCCCAAGGCACAGATGTGTTAACAGTATCCAGAGATGATGTAAACTAAGATAACCATCTCAACACCCCCCTTCAATTTGATGGCAGAATAGTAACAAGGGCTTGTGCCCCCCCTCTCTGGGGAGGGGCAGAGTAGCAGCGATCACTCTCCTAGCCTGAGGGAGGAGTAGCAGGGAAGAAAGGAAGCTCCTTCTCCTTGCCAGAAGCCAGGAAGAAAGGAAAGTGAGGACTTAAATTTATCAGCCTCTGAAGGTCTAATATGACAAATGAAGGCCCCAGACAGGTACATGGGCAGCACCAGAGTATGAATTCCAGAACTCTTTGCCTTTATTACATTGAAAAAGGGGAAAGGGTGGGAGAAGTTAACTAGGGCATCACCCATGGATCGCTCAATACTTCCCAGCCCCATATCTTTCATATCAGCCTCTAGCTAATCGGGGTGACACACATTTTTTAAGCCTGGGACATATCTAATATTTTGTATTATTGCAGAGATCTGCTGTGACCCTATAACATTGCCCACACATAGGGTGACCAGATGTCCTGTTTTTTTATAGGGACAGTCCAATTTTTTGGGACTTTTTCTTATATAGGCGCCTATTACCCCCCCCCCCCCCCCACCCCCGTCCCATTTTTTCACAGTTGCTATCTGGTCACCCTACTCACACGTGATGGGACAGTTTTAATATTGCTATGGGAACCTTCACTTTCAGTCATGCAAGTCAGAATATTCAAACATCAAAAGATGAGAAAACTGTGTTAAAGCTGGACCAGAAATCTCACTGATGAGATAATTTAAAAAACAGCATCAAAGTAGGTTTGTTTGTTTGTTAGTAAATGTGAAGTAATTTTTTTCTTCTGATGATCACTACCAGCCCTTGGAAACATGAAACCAAAACCTGTTTCCTTATCAAAGTTTGCTCAATTGTGTGCATACACTGATTTGTTTTTGTGGGGTTGCTTGTTATAAGTAATTAGCAGCTAGCATTGAAGCATTATTTTAAAGAAAAAGAGTTACAGAAAAAGCTAGCAGTAGTTCCCACTGACTTTGATATCTTGAAGCTTATATATTGGGCTGAGGAGAATAAAAGCACCTACTTCACACTGTAATATGGTTTTATATATATAAATCTATTAAAGATAGAACTGGAAATTCATCCCTGATATAACTATTGAAGGAAAGCCACAGCAGGCATGAATTCGGCCCATATATTTTTCTTTCATTAAGTTTCCAGGACAGATGATAAGAAAATGGAAGAACAAGTAGTTAAGACTTGACAGTACAAAATTTAAGTACCAACTGCATTTTCTTTAAGCTACAGTGGGAAAATACCTTTCTATTGTAAATAGCTGACAAGCATGTCTTGTATGTGCACTGTAAGCCTACCTCTATAAGAGATAGTTCAAGGCTAAAGTTCTGCACAAATATATTAACCCAGTAATAAATTTAAGTGCATGCAGGGTATTTGCTGAGTCGTGCGTGATCTAATAATGTTGGCTGTGAAGAGTACCCTATTAAATTACAGTCAAAGGCATAAATAAGAGATGGTGAAACCCAATTAACTGAAGCGGTAAGAGAACTGAAACAAAACAAACAAAAATATGGCAACAAAATGTTTCTCCATTCAAAAGGCAAGCCACTAACGCAAATATTTTCTGCAAACCAAATCACAAGGCGCTTTTACTCAGGCCCAATCCAGTGAGGAGCTTAGTGCCTTCAGGTCCCATTGAAATCAATGGAAGTTGAAGGATTTGGCACTTTGCAGGTATGGGACCTTGGTGCAGGGACACCATCTTCATTGAATAATACACACAAGGGTAAACATTTTTTTTTTTAATTCTATACACCGAGACTGTCTCAAAACTCTACTTCCACCCACAGGTGGATGATGTTCCAAACTTTTCTCCATTGACTGCTCTTGTTCAAATGGCTGCACTAACAGAACATAGTGCCAGGGCCGGCTCCAGGCACCAGCCCACCAAGCTTGTGCTTGGGGCGGCACCTGGAGGGGGGCGGTGCGGCGCTCCGGCTCCGGCCGCCGGGGAGAGCGGGGCCCCGGCCGGGGCTCGCCGCCCTCCCCCCGGCGCTCTGGCCGCCGGGGAGAGCGGAGCCCCGGCCGGGGCTCGCCGCCGGGGAGAGCGGAGCCCCGGCCGGGCACTCCGCCCTCCTCCCAGGGCTCCGGCCGCCCTCCCCCCTGGCCGCCGGGGAGAGCGGAGCCCCGGCCGGGCACTCCGCCCTCCTCCCAGGGCTCCGGCGGCCCTCCCCCCCGGAGGGGGCGGCCGGAGGCTTTTTTGCCTGGGGCGGCAAAAAAGCCAGAGCCGGCCCTGCATAGTGCCGCTAACGCCAAAGATAATGCAATGGTGGCCCTGGTTATAGACACATGGACAGGCTAGCAAGAAGCCATCTGTATAGACTTACTTTGTAAACAATTTTATAGAAAAAAATGGGTAACTCTTTTTATAAGTTTCTTTCTAACACAGAAACTCAATCAAACTCCAGGACAGTTTCTAATTCTTATCTAAAACCTTGGAGCCACACTGTGCATTTCAGTGTGCACCTTGCACATCCATTGAGAGCTGTGCATGCGTATGTGAGGGCAGAATTTAGTTCTTAAAAGTTTGATGCAACTTTTTGTGAACAAGGAGCTATACTACAGAAAGCATCCTTGGAAGTTGATTTTAAAGCAGCCACCCTCCCACACATGTGATACTAGACCACTTTCAACAGAACTGATGACAAAGATGCCAATTCTGCCTGGCTATTTCTTAAGACAATAAATGGGCTGATTCAGAATTTTAAGATATAGTTATTATTGAAAAGAAGGCTCTGAAGGCAGATGTGAATTTATAAAGGCACCAAGTCATCTAAGGCAGTTTTTCTGCCCTCCATATGAGAGTTCAGCGCAGCAAAGCTGGGGATTTACTCATCTCTCTATGGCAGACAGGGCTGGCTCCAGGCACCAGCGTAGGAAGCAGGTGCTTGGGGCGGCCAATTCAAAGGGGCGGCACTCCGTCCGGTATCAGGGCGGCACATCTGGGTCAGCGGCGGGTCCCTCATTCCCTCTCTTCCTCTTTGAGCTGCCGCCAAAGAGGAAGAGAGGGAGGACCCGCCGCTGAACTGCCACAGAAGAAGTGGCATGATTGAGCTGCCGCCGAAGTGCTGTTGCTCTTTTTTTTTTTTTTTTTTGGCCGCTTGGGGCGGCAGAAAAGCTGGAGCCGGCCCTGATGGCAGAAAGAATTACTTCCCCCCACTCCTCTGACAAATGTCATCCAACACACCTGACATGTGTTTAAGACTGCAGAACAAGCTGTTTCTTTTGGAGTATAAGAAACTCAAATATGCTTTTAAAGAATCAAAAGCCCAGTGACAAAGCCAGGCTCTCTAGTGGCACAGAGAACAGAACCATGTAAGTTACTGAATTTCTCTCCAAGTTCTTAGCAACAGCTTTACTGCCAGCATCTTACCTCTTAGTACCGACTTAAGGTTCAGCTTGGCTTGGCGATGCAGATCCTCCACACAAGGTGGCCTCGTGGAGGGCAGGAACACATTTTCCTGCTGGTGCCAGGGAGCAGTATAATGGACTGTCCATCTACTTTCTTCATCTAGGTTGGAGACAGCTGCAAAGAAAGAGAGAGAATGTAATGCACAAATTAAATGCAGCTGAATGAGGACTATGAATAAATGGTGGGGGGGAGTGGGAACTGAGGATACTAATATAAAAACAGACTGGGGCTCTTCAGATTTCACATTGGTATAAATCAGAAGCAACTCCATTGACATTAATAAGATGACATTGGCTTTACACCATTATGAGTGAGAGCAGAGTCTGGCTCACTGCCTTTACACATCACAGCATCACACATCGGTCACATACTGGCCAGGCCACAATAGCAACTTGGCAGGATCCCAATGGCCACACCTAACTTGCCAATACATTTGCATAAAAATATATTAAAATAAAGCACTTCTCAAGTTCAAAATTCTTTAAAAACATTATCTAGTAATAAATCAACTACTTAATTAACAAAAGTACACCACCATAATATTTACTTATAATTTATCTTCCCTGAGAGATAGACATTACTTGTTATCTAAAGTTTGCTATCAACATAAACATTTGTGGTTGAACAGTCTTACCCCTCTGTAGGGACAGGAAAAGGGCAGCTGGGGTATCACCCCTCTAGCAGCATTTGCCTTTCAGAGCATATGCTGTGCATCCAAATCTCCAAAGCAAAAAACTACAGCTGTGCCTGTCTCCCGAGCACCTGTTATGCTGACTCAACCAAACTGTGTTGGTCACCTAGCTGTTCTCCATCCTCTTGTCCCTGTTTCTGAGTTTTCATTACCTCTCATTTGTTGCAGTTGGGAATAGCATTTAAATCATGGCGCTCCTACTACAATATATATCGCAGCACCACCTAGCATTGTATCATTATTAAGCATTAGAAATGTAATGCCTTGTATAATGGCAGAGGAGCTGTACAGGCTATGAAGCACAGGGTGAAGGTGACAGCTTCCTTACATCTGAAAAATGACAGATTTCATCACAGCACACTGCCTAGAAGAATAATTTCAATTGTAAAATAATTGCATTGATTAGTTAAAACAAAATAAAGGAACTCACAAATTAACTTCAGAATCTCGATACAAAAGTATGCTACAAGAAATGCAGTAAAAGAGGACTCATTTTTGGAGGCTTTTAACTGAATTTCTTTGTGGTTTTCTGTCAGATCTTTTAATAAATGCTTTCATAATATTTTGTTGGAACGTTCATTTGCTCATACATTTGCTTGGCCATGTGGCCTGGCCCCTCCCCTCTTCTACCTACTTTCATTGTACTGGATGTGATAGAAAACACCTCATGCAGCAGGGCAGACAATGCTGACGTGGTGTATGGCTGCATTCTCTGTCCTTGCTAATCAGAGGTCAAATCCAAATGATAACAAACAGACAAGTCACTTATTATCTGATCACAATATCAATCATCCTAGAATTATAGGAAACAAAAAGGTACATTGGCTGACTGACTTACCAGGAAAGAACCTCTACCCCTGGCATTCACCTTACAAAATAAGAAAAGAAGACAGACACCAGCCATATTACTGCCCAGCTCTACTCAATGCCATACTAAGAGCAGTCTATTGCTTATCTAGAGCATAATTAAAACCACCAAGACGTGCTACACATACTCAGACGGACAGATCAAACTCAACTAGCCTGTCTCAATGGATTAAATCTCACCAGCTAAATATGCAAGTAAATCAAGTATCTCAATGATTTTTTTTAAAAGTTTATGACTACAATGATATTACACAATGAAACAGCACCACAAATTTCTGCACAAGTTCAGCAGCTGTACAGCTGGGGCTACCAGAAGATGTTCAAGTAATACGCTGGCATACAATGATGATATATACACAGAGCAGCAAGTTACACCAAGAGGCTTTCAAATCTCATAATCAAACAGCTTACATTAAATGAAAAAGTTTTGCTTCTTCAAAGCCATTTAGAGCAGTGCTTCTCAAACTTTTGTACTGGTGACCCCTTTCACATAGCAAGCCTCTGGGTGCAACCCCCCTTATAAATAAAAAACACTTTTTAATATATTTAACACCATTATAAATTCTGGAGGCAAAGCAGGGTTTAGGGTGGAGGCTGACAGCTTGTGACTCTCCATGTAATAACCTTGCGACCCCGAGGGGTCCCAACTCCCAGTTTGAGAACCCCTGATTTAGAGGGACAAAGGAAATCAAAGTAAGTTAACACTCACTCACTCTTACAAAGAAGCAGATGCTCAGGAACATTGCCTTCCATAACGCTGCCTCTGCACATTTTGAAACAGGCAGTGAAAGAGAAATGTACAGATTTTCCAATAAAGGTTTCTAGAAGGTATATATATACTGAGCTTTCCGACCAAAATTCCAACACTTTCCAGAAAGAACACTTGCATGCACACAACTACTTACTCTTCTTCTTGAAAAGTTTAATTAAAGATTTCAGCTTTGTGTTGATGAACACCACCATTTCCAAAGTGTCTATCTGTGGTCCTGGAGTTTAGATCCCATAGAAAACAGGAGCAACAAGCAGGTGGCTGGTTTTCAATTTGTACTTGCCAAAGCTCTGCAAACCCTACTAACTTTGTCTCTTCCTACACTCCTTCTCCCACCCCCACCCCTGCCTCGTTTTGCACAAGGGTGAGGTTGGCCTTATTGTCCTGGCAGTTAGAAACCATTAACAATCCTTGAACCTGAACGCCTCCTTCTGAAACATAATCCTGGGGGCTGAGAGCAGCTAATTACAACTTGTGAAGGAAGAAAAAAAGAAAGCCAATCGTTCATATTTGCATTGAACCAAGATCAGGCTTTTTAACTCAATACTCATTCATCCAGTTCACTCCCCAGCAAATCAACAGTTTTCCTCTCCTGGTTTCACTCCACCACAAACAGTGAGAATTGTAGATAATTTCCGTTTTCACTGCTCTAACAGGATCTTCCAAAATCCTTTACAGTGTAGCAGAGAGAAGAGTGGATACTTTCATGTCCCTCTTTTGTATAGCCCAGGCTACTTGTGAGTGTATGGAATTTGAACTGGCTGGGACAGTGAGGCTTTCAACTATTGTTTCCCAAACACGCCCCCAATCCCTTCCTCCTATTCCATAGGCAACATTTATGAGCAGCAAGGCTCTACAACTGAATCTCCATGGAGCTGTAAATGAGGGCTGAATTCTCGTGTAAATCAGGATGCCCTTCTTTCCCACCTCTCTTCTCTTCCCCGCCCCCCTTTCTTAATGTCCCAAGACCTGCATTTTAATTGTCCCCATCACAGAATTTTTCTTTGCATTTCCTTGCTCTCAAAATACTTCCTCCCCCCCACCCCCTTTACAATTACAATAATGGAAACAGCCCAGCAATCTTACATGTTGAATTTCATTCAGTCACATGCTGAGCTGTCCTGATTAGGATCAACTTGGAAACTCCATTAACAAAATTAATAATAAGCTAATCAAACGATTTCTGTCTAATAAAGAAACTATAATTCAACAAATGACACCAGTACAAGAGCCTGACCTGAAAAGGCTTTTTGAAATACACTTTAACCTCATGACTTTAAATATTCCTGTACATAAGCACATCTACTTTTCTATTTAGACGTGAATTACTATTTTAAAGAGAAAATGCTAAGTACCCCATCAATCCGCTCAGCAGGGCATGCCCCTCACACAATGCTAAGATTCAAGAAGCAAGTCCTCCTTTACAAAGCAAGGCTCTGCAACTGCCTTGGGTTAACAATGAAAGGGTTTTTCTTTGGGGGGGGGGGGAAATAGCAGCAGCAGGGGTCTTAGTCTGCCCCAAAAGCTGCTGCGAGTTCTAGCCTTCACAGTGCAGCATGCAGAAGCAGGTGTTCTTGAGAAGCATCCAATTCCCAGCCTTGCTGGTTTATCTCAGAATCACAACTGTGCAGAATGGAAGCGATAATATTTTAAATTCATACATTGCCTCTCAGCTGAAAGGGCCCATAGCGCTTTACAAACCACAAGTGTTTAATATCTCAGCCACCCTTGGGGGCAGGTCCCAGAGGCACTCTGTCCGGCTCAGAGGCACTCTGTCAGAAGGAGGCGCTCTGTCTGGCTCACCACTGAGGCAGTCAGCACATCCTGGAAGAGAACACACAAGAGTGGCAAGTGCTTCAGTGCTTGAAAGGATGCAGCATGCTTTTCCCCCAGGCTGGCACACAGCTGATGCAAAAAAGGGCCGGATGTGGCCTTGAACTTTTTCAGCCTCTCTTTGGGGAATGTAGCACTACCAGTGATACTATGGCTCCCCAATATCCCCTTGCGTCTAGGGTGACCAGACAGCAAGTGTGAAAAATCGGGACGGGGGTGGGGGGTAATAGGAGCCTATATAAGAAAAAGACCCAAAAATCGGGACTGTCCCTATAAAATCGGGACATCTGGTCACCCTACTTGCATCCCAGACGTGCAAGGACAGGGACTGAGGCTTCCCCTTGTGTACATGAAAGGTGCCCTCCACCCTTGCTCACCTGTGCAGTGCCAGCCACATTCTAGCCCTACACAAATAACCACCACTAGAAATGTAGCTACCTAAGGGTTGGGGGCAAGAGTCAGACAGACAACCAGCATATAGCCCATTTGAAGCAGGTGAACCTCTACTGTTACGAGTTGCACATCCTCGGTTGTCAAGGTACTGATAAACTGCATGTTACTTATTTTACCTACCATGGAAGGATGAAGGGACTGAGCAACCTTTCTGGGACATTTCCAGTCTCTAGTCATCCTTGGAAGCAAGATTCTGAACCTTTTCCACAAATCTTGACCTCCAAAATGACAACACAGTCAACCACTGGGGGCTGACCCATAGTTAGGATGCGAGCCTGGACTTGGGAGAGACAGGGTTCAATTCCCTAACCTGCCATAGACTTCTTGTGTGACCTTGGGCAAGTCACTTAGTCTCTCTGTATCTTATTTTCCATCTGTAAATGGGGATAACAGCACTTCCCTACCTCACAGGGAAGTTGCGAGGATAAATCCCTTAAAGGTTATCAGGTGCGCCGATACTATGATTACGTAGGCTATATAAGTAGCTACTCTAAATATAGGTAGGTGTTTGGCAAGTTCAAAATGTTTGATAAAATGAGACCAAAATGGAAGTAATCATAGAATATCAGGGTTACAAGGGACCTCAGGAGGTCATCTAATCCAACCCCCTGCTCAAAGCAGGACCAATCCCCAGACAGATTTTTGCCCCTAGATCCCTAAATGGCCCCCTTAAGGATTGAACTCACAACCCTGCGTTTAGCAGGCCAATGCTCAAACCACTGAGCTATCCCACCCCCCAAAAAGTAATATGATGAAATGGTAAGGGATATTTTATTTGATGAGATCATTAATCCAAGCTGCTCCTCTGGTCCTACAGAATGAAACAACGCAGGTTATTACCTGGGGGGCGGGGCAGGGCGGGGGGGGGGGGGGGGAAGGTTCAGAGCACCAAGAAAAGACAAGTAATTAAAAAAGCACATCATCTAGTATCACAAATGCCTATTCAAAACCTTGAGAGTAGTGTGCAGAATCGCTGGCAAACTTCTGCTTCTCTGTTTTTTCACCATATAGAAGTCTCTCTGCATATTCAATTTCAGGCAAGTTGAACAGTGCTCTTTTTTGGCTACTGTCAACATAGATTATTTTGTTTTGTTTTAAAGTCTGCTAATAACATTGCAACAGTGGCACTGTAGTTTATGATAAAGGACATGCACATGTTTTAAATCTTTGAAATACAGAAGGGTTGTAAATGAGCGATCCGTTATATATGGAGTGCTTGAAACACTGCACCCATCCCCCTCTTTAGAATTAGGTTTCCGGCTGACCTGTTCCATGACAACCATCTGGGACAGTCACCCTCTGACAATGACAGCCATATAAGAGGTCTGTGCCTGTGAAACTATCTGGAAATTTTTTGTTTCCTCAGAAATATTTAAGGCAGACCAATGAGATAGCTTCCTTTATTATCTAACCTGCATTCACTTAATACATGGAACTCTGTCCCACTGCTACCAATCTTGTGAAAATCTGAGGCTTTAAGAACCAAGCGTCAAAACTAGACAAAACTGGAATGTTTATAAACAGGTTTACAACATATCTGCCAAAGGCACTATAGCAATTTAGCATGATGAGAACGTTTTCAATAAGCGTTGAATGTATTGTGTCCTCTACTATTCCTGCTTCTCATACTACACGACTGTATTATGCAAAACTCAGAAAATACTTAGCAAATAAAGAATCTAGTCACCATTTATTTCCATGCAGGCGAGGTTGAGTCAACGCCCCAAACTACACATACCATGAAGTTCATGCAATGAGTGATGTGCCAAGTTACTACCAAATATACTTGCCATAGGCTCAAAATATAAATGTTAAAAGTGTAAGAGTTAGCCACCATATTGTTCAGCAAAAAGAAACAACAGTCACAGATGCTCTGGAAACTTTTTAAAAGGAGAGTTTTAAAAGATACAAATGCCTGGTTGAACAGGGAACTGCACTGTGAAAACTATTCCAGCGTATCTCCATTTTACATTTAATAAGTGAAATAATGGAGGAGAGATGTGTATTTCCAACATCAAATTAAATGTTTTTGCTCTTAAGAGACATGCCAGTCACCAAAAAATAAAATATATCAGTGCTACTCTTCTGCAATTCTTATGTCCATGTAATATGAAGTGCTTTCCACACGTATCTGAAGAAGGAGGGTATATATAGTATGACCATAGGCGCAGGTTAAGTATACTACTGAGAACTGCTCTCTGAGTCATCTCCCCATCAATCCCTTTAAGCAGGTGTTGCTGACAGAAGGAAACAACGACCGGGCTAAATCAGAATGTCACCCACCATATACAGTCTGAGCACATGTGCCCTGTATCTCCAGTGAGAGAAACAGGAAAGTGGGCCCAATCTTGCAAAGTGCTGAGCGCCTCCTCCAAGATACAGGGTGTCTTCCGCTTCCATTGATTTCAAAGGGAGTTGAGGGTGCTCAATACTTCACAGAATTGGGCCCTTAGACAGAATAGTTCTTTCTTTCTTTCCATTAAAAAAGGCTCTTGTAATAGACCAAGGAATACCAAGCAGCTCAGGTATGGAAAAGAGTGTCTAGCCATGTCCAGTTTTATGCCAGTTCCAGTCACCTTCCCTCATGCCATCAACTATTTGTAACCTTGAGATGGATCCAAAAGGCTGTTTTCATTTAGGGATAACTAATTTATAAATTAGAAAGGGTTCTTTCCCCCTTGGAGCCAATCACGTCTGGCCAGCTCAGGGTATTTTTTCCTGAGAACAAAAGTTAGTAGTTCCCACCACAAAGGCACTCCCAAGTGGAAATACATTCAGCTGCCCTCCTATCTTGAACTCAAGTCACTCACAATGGCTTCTTTCAAGACAATCTCGCTCTTCATGAAGCACGATACTTCCCCAGCTACTAACAAATTATAATAATTAAATCTGGGATCAGGAGAAGGAGAAAGAGAGGGGAGGGAGAAGTATTTTATCCAAAAGCAGTTGTAAAAGAGAGGTCCATGCCCCACTTAACCCACTGGGGAGCCATGCCCAAAGGCTCTCTCTGCATAGGCGATTCCCAAGCAGGTATTGATTTAAAAGATATCACAACAGCGCCCTCATTTATTCATACTCACAGGGGATTAGGGACTGCAGACTCTGGGACTGAGGTCGAGGGGAGGTGAAGAATGAGGAAGATGAGAAGGAGAAGCAACAGGAGGGTAGATAAGAAACAGACTTTGATCGATCTGATTATCCTATTTAGGCCACAACACACGAAAGCTATTTCACTTCTTCAACAGTTCAAAAATCTTCCCTCATATTCTCCAGCTATAGCATATAACCAAGTTGCCAAAGAGAGACAGGCTTTTAGGCAGAGCTGCACACAGGAAAAATAGCAGTTTCTTCAGGTAGGAACATCTCCAGTCAAATATTGCAAGAATGTGAAGGAGGAACGAGAACATTTAGCTACTGTGTGACTTTTTAATGTTTTGTTTTAAATTTAGGTGTGCATTTTTCTTTGTTCATTCCTGACTTTAGTTAAGGGAACATTAGCTCACAGAAGTTTGTTTTTTCTCCTGAGAAATATCTTTTTAGATTACATCGGAAAATATTCTTTATTGTAAATTTCAAATGTTACCTGTGGTTGATTGTGAGCCTGGGATTTGGTTTATAGAATTGATCAGAATCTAGGATGGCAGTTGAAGAAAAACTAGTCTTTCCAAAATCTAGATCTCCTTTAGATTTATCAGATAAATTCAAGTTTATTGGTTTTTCTCAATCAATGCTAGTGAAAATAAACTATCATATAGAAAACTTGGATTGGTCTTCTCGTTTTGTTTTTTCTATTGTAGGAGATTTTGGGGATGAGTGGGAGACCAACAAAGTCAATCACAAAAACTTCATTTCTGAACTTTTGTCCCACAGTGTCCCCTCATTCATTTCACAAGTCACATTTGGCAGCAGCTATGTATTTGTCAATCCGTAGTAATATCCAGCAACCATTTTAAACTAATCCCAGTCTCTCTATGGGTGTCTTGAGGGACACACACACTTCCTGCTAGTTTCACGTATTTAAAAGTCACAGAAATCATTTGGATAATGTACCTCCATCTCCCCTTCCTACATTGCTCATCCTGACAGTTATATCTATACATGGACCAAGTGGATTTTTCATAGAGTGGAGAGGCAGGAGACCTGAGTTCTTCTTTCATCTCTTCCACTGACTTTCTGTGTAACCTTCAGGTAAGTCATTGAACTCCCTATGCTCTGAGAGAAACACCCTTTGTATAGTCGGGGTAGTAATACCTCTCCACTTTTGCAAAGTGTTTTGTGCTGTATAGATGAAAAAGATGCAAAATATCATCATTACTACACATTTACAGTACTGCCAACCGCATGATCCAAAAATCATGAGCCTTAAAAAAATAACACTTTGCCATTAGGTGTTGGGACCTTTAGGATACACATTTTCAAGATATTTTTCTGCAGTAATGAGGGCTAGATGCTTACTTTATGTAAATGAAAGATGAGATTCCCAGGTAGTAACTTCATTCCAGCAATTAGGGTTTTAAGAAAGACACCAAATATTGTGAGACACTTGATAAAAATTGCAAGAACTGGCAACACTGCTTTAAATACAAGTACAGTCTCCCTCAGACAAACAAAATCATTTAGCTCAAGTAATGTACTGACTTCATATAAATACGTGACTTTGTGTTGTGAGAAAGTGCAAGGAAGAATCATAATTTACTTAGGATGCCTCTGCAAACTGAGCCAACATCCATCCTCAAGTGTCTGCAGAAAATGTCTTTTGCTGGTCAATGGATGCATTGATCTCATGGTACCAAACATCAAAAAAAATTGGAAAACAGAATTTAAACATTTTGTGTGGTTCAATTCCTCTTAATTAAAATGTCCCTATGATGCTCTTAAAATGAAAGATTAGTCCCATAAACGTACACTGTTAATTTGTTGAACTTTAAAAAAAAAAAATCATCATATGGATGCCAGGGCCGGATTAACCTTTTGTGGGGCCGTCGCCAAACATATTTGGGGCAATGGAGCATGGCACGGGGAGGTCGGTCCCCGGAGTGAGGGGCAGGCCAGGGACAATGGGGCATGGCATGGCAGGGGTGGCCCCGTTCCACCCAGCCCAGTGCGAGGGCACGGTTTACAAACCGGCAGTCACCAGACACGTAGTGGCTCACCTGACCCTGTGCTGCCAGCATGCCCCTTTCCCTCGGGGACGGACCAGCGCCCCGCCACACAGCCTCTTCCCCCCCCCCCAAAACACACACACACACACACAGAGGAGATAAATCTCTTTTGTGAAGTATTCAAGCTTTCACATCCTTTTAGCTGAGGAACAAGAAAGGTTTTACTCCAGCTCTCTAGTCCTCAAACAAAAACATGCAAGACAGAACTTCATATTCCTGATATACAAGGTTAACAAAAATAAACGGGGAATACAGGTAGGTGGGAATGACACACCCTTAAAAAGGAAGGTTAACTGTGTGGGAGGTTAGAAGGGGGAAAGACACTCTTATCCCCATTAGTAAAATACAACTATATGCTAACTAACAAAACAATTTACAATCTTTTTACAGGAAAGTTGAGCCAAAGAAGCTAGAAGCTACCAAAACAGTTCTTCCCACACTGTACGCAGGAACTGAAGAGGCAGTCGGTCCGTGCCGCCACTTACACCCTTAGCTTGCAGCACAAGAAGGCATAGTACACAGGTGCAGAACAAGGGACACAATCACTGAAGAATTTCTGGTCCTGGGGGGCATGGAGCACATGCACACCCACAGTGAATAGCCATAGGAACCAGCACTCAGAGAAGAATTATAGTTGATGCCCAATTAGCTCATGACATTTAGACTTAGTGAATGTACAAAATGCCCTTTTTATATACCAGTGCTGTAAGTGCATTAGCAAGAATAGAGTTAATAATAACAACAATAACAATGCAGCATTTATATAGTGCTTGATCTCTTCAAAACAACCTGCAAACCTTAACTAATGAATCCTCAAAACATCCACATAAAGTGGCTAAGAAGGCCCTTTTCACAGATGGGAAGAGAAGAAAGAGGTTGATAATTTGTCCAAAACCATATGGCAGATCAATTACAGAGCTAGGACGACAACTTGAACTGCTGATTCTATTTAGTGCTCTGCTCACACCTCTAAAACAAGTCTGACTAGGGTGGACACAGGCAGGGCTGAAGTTGGTTATAAAACATTTTTACAAAAATGTGCTATCGACTAACATGGGGCCAACCCAGCAAACCTTCTCCACATGGGACCTCTAATGACTTCAATGGAAGTACTGTGCCTGGAGGGACTGGTGGGTGCAGCGTGACTAGATATTATAGAATAGAATGTCAGAGTTGGAAGGGACCTCAGGAGATCATCTAGTCCAACCCCTTGCTCAAAGTAGGACCAATCCCCAACTAAATCATCCCAGCAGTTTCCTTATTAAAGTAAAATTACAATTTGAGTGAGACTCACTTAACTTCAAAAATACGTCCCTTGTCCCTCAGTCCCCAACCTAATATACAGTGGAAAATCTTTCATAAGCTTTTCAGGTATATAAAAGGCATTACACAAGTGAAATTTAAAGCAATCCAGAACTCAGTCTGTCTTCAAAAACATTCATGCCACTAGATTTACTACTTATATTTTAAAACCTCGCAACCTACACGGTCATAGCATCTTCATTATTTCAGTATCAAGTTGATAGGTGCATTATAGACAATATATATGACAGAAAGATATTAAAAAACCCTTGAAAATTAACAGGGGTGGGGAAGTCAACTACCACATGAACTGAAGCTCCAGACATCAGCATCTCTAAAAGTCAGGTCAACATTTCATAATGTGTGGGTAATTTCAACACAGGCAAAGAGCCTTAAGACGCCCACATGTCAATATGATATACACTATGATTTCAAGCCTGCCAAGTCTTAATTAGAGGGGAGCTATATACCACACAAACGTGTACACAGACAATTCTGCAAGGACTCTAAAGTAATATAGTGACAAATATTTTCGGGTGTTTTCAGCCAAGATACAGAGTTCACAATAAACTGTATTGTGCAACTCAGTTATTTTAAAAAGATAAATCCTTTGTTAATAAACAAGTTGAAAAAAAGGCAAAGAATTACCAGTAGTTAACAAAAAAGGGAGTAAATGTTGGCACATTTTAATACAGTTTTAAAACTGTAGCATGTTCCTCTTCAGGTTCCAATGGATGTATTTTAAAGCCATATACAGTGGTCCAAATTCTACTCTCACTTACTAATGTGACTAACAGGACTGCTAATTCTACATACCAATATTATTATTAAACAATTTGATCTTATACTTAAATGACCCAGGGCAATGAATTAGACACTAGTTATGGCTGTGAACATAAACACAAATGGAGGAGCCATGTTGTTAAAGTATGTTGTTTTTAAACAATAAGTATTTTGGTCACTGGCACAAACAAAAGCCAGATGAGAGTAGTTAATCAGCAGTCTCCAGTAGACTCAGGGGGAAGGTTTGACCGCTAAAGGAGAATGTTCGATGAGAGCGTTTAAAAAAAAAAAAAAAAAAAAAAAAATCAATGGTGCAAACGCGAATGAAGTTTCCACCCTTAGGAAAACTTAATCAATAAAACCTCAATAATTTTGTTTTCGAATGCACTGTGATGTGAAAAAGCCTCTAATTTCTTTGCTCACATTTACGGATGATGATAAAGACACATTCTATTCTTCAGCAACTTTTATTAAGTATTATGAAATATAGTATTAGGTGAAATACAATCTCTCTGGAGTTCACAATCCACGTGACAAAAAGTGTCACATGACAATATCCTTATTTTATAACCATGCAGAAAGTTATCTAGTGCAAAAACACCCTCAAACACACAAATGTCCCCCACGCATACAGTAGTTATAAGGAATTACTATTTTACATATAGAGTCCAAAAATCATGCCAAGTTCATTACAGACCTGTAAAGAGACATTCTCCAATCTAATTTGCTTATCACAACTGGTTTGATTCATGAGTAAACTTTGTAAAAGGATTTTAAGTATAGACACCTAAAATATCCAAAACATTTCCCAATGTTTAAAATTCTATAACAGTGCCCATTCCAGGCATCAAGAGATGAAACAACCCTTTCTCTGTGCATGCTTTGAGAACACATTTTTTATGCAACACCAAACAGCACTATTCCCTTCTGATGAATGAATCCCACTGAAGACAAGGTAGACAAAATAATCTTCACCAACATCAGACGCAAGAGAAAAACCTGCACTACACTACAGCTCTCCCTCGGTAACTCTGGGGCAAAGTGTTTGGTTTAGAACAAGTTAAATATACTGCTACAAAACTCTCTTATCTATTGTGCACTGAAAGAGTGCCTCTGTCTCTGATTCTATTTAATTATTTAATCTGACACTACTACTACCATCTGTTCAGTGCTCTACTCACACACTTCCAGAACACCAGCACACTATCACTCGTCTAGCAATGCCTTTCATGTTCATCAGTCAAATGTTTAACAAACAAAAAGAAAAGCAGGCAGATAAAAAGGGTGCTGCTACAAAAAGCTGAAGGAGCTCATTTAAATTAAATCAAACTTTCTGTGGAGAAGGGCTAATTACAAATTTAACCGGAGTCTACAGGCCAGAAACTCAAGGTTAGGGGCCCCTAATAGAACTCAAAACTGCAGGAAAAACACTTTTTAAAAAACCTACTCATCTGTTTTCAACAAGGGCCAAGAAGCAGATGGCATCTCATTTCCCCCTGAGGAAGGACCTAGACTAAGACATTGAAAATCAGAGAGAAAAGTTGGTTCCAGCCTTTATATCACCACAGTTTTTAAGTTCTACCACTGCATCCAACAAAGGAAAAGTGTAAGAGATGAATGTTTCTGCTAAAATTGAATAGTAAAAGTTGTCATTTGAATTACTGTCATTAGGCTTCAGAGTTAAAATGTTGAGACAAATGTTGACCCTTCTCCAAATTACTGTTTCAGAGTAACTGTACATTCCAACAGAAAAGCCTGGTTCACACTTGGAAGGGATGCTTCCAAACCATAAGTGTTAGGAACTGAGTTTTAAAAAACAAAACATTAAATTCGACAGACACTTAGTCCGTCACAAGGGCCAGATCTATACATCATGTGGGTCAGATCCAGCCAACAGGCTGGATGTTTGCCATCGTATTGACAAAGTGTGGTTCTAACAAGAGATAAGAACTGCAACCTAACAGTTCAGCCCAGTGCTTGAGGGACTTCTATTTTAAAATGACAAATACTCAGACTGAAGCAAATCTCTCTCTGTATGGAAGACATATGGAGACTGATTAAATGCAGCTCCACTCTGGTAAGTGACTGCAAAAAATGGTATCATGGGGTTTCATATATAGCCCCTCAGTGACTCCAGGTCAGATTATTTGCTCAGTTTAGAAGTAAAATGATGTTTTTCTAACTGCTAAAAACTGCAGACGAAGCCAGGGATCTGAAATTCAAGCTGTGCTCTTTCTAGTTCATACATCAACCCAAATAATCCAGACCCATCTTGATATTTTTATGAGATTATAAATTGGATTGATAAAGATAGTAGTGTTGATGTAATATACTTAGACTTTTGTAAGGTATTTGACTTGGTACCACATGACATTTTGGGTGAGTGGTAAATAAAGAAGAGGACAGGTCATTGACACTGAGCAATCTGGATCAGTTGGCAAACAATATGCGTTTTAATATGGCTAAATGTAAATGTATACATCTAGGAACAAAGAATGTAGGCCATATTTACAGAAGTGGGGACTCAGTGACTCTGAAAAAGATTCGGGGGTTGTGGTGGATAACCAGCTGAACACAAACATCCAGGACAATGCTGGGGCCAAAAGGGCTAATGCAATGCTTGGATGCACAAACATGGGAATCTTGAGAAGGGGTAGTAGAATGGTTATTTGGCACTGGTGTGACCACTGATGAACTACTGTGTCCAGTTCTGGTGTCCACAATTCAAGAAGGATGTTTATATATTGGAGTTTATATACAGAGAAGAGCTGCAAGAATGATTAAAGGCTTAGAAAACGTGTCATAGTGATAGATTCAAGGAGCTCAGTCTATTTAGCTGAACAAAGACAAGGCTAAGGGTTGACTTAATTACAGTCTGTGCCTGCTTATGTGGGACACAAAGATTTAATAATGGGTTCTTCAAGCTAGCAGAGAAAGGTATAACATGGTGGCTGGAACTGAACTAGACAAATACAGACTGAAAATAAGGCACAAATTTTTAACTGAGAAAGAAATTAACCATTGGAACGTATTACCAAGGGTCATGGTGGATTCTTCATTGCAGGCAATTTTTAAATCAAGATTGGATGTTTTGCTGAAAGCTATGCCCTAGGAATTATTTTGGGAAAGTTCTATGGCTTGTGTTATACAGCAGGTCAGACTTAATGATCACAATGGTCCCTTCTGGCTTTGGAATCTATTAATTATAGTTACAGTTGAGATGCAATTATAATGCACTGCTTTAAATGCTAGACTATCTTATCTGAAGTTATGAGCAAAAAGCAGATGCGTGTTTAGGCAATAGTATATTGTGAGATGTATTCTACCAATATGTTTGGTCTAGTCTGATTAATATTTTTTCTAAATTGAGCAACTCTTGTGTGTATTCATCAAGTTTACTAAACTGAAATATTTTTGGAATTTGTAATTATATATCAGTTACCACACACCTGGATTCTGAAGACATTATTTAAATGTGGTATTAAATACTCAACTAACCTCTTCCCAATCTCTCTTCTTCTCAAAGATTTAGTGAATACTAACAAAATACCATATGTTGATACTAAGGTAGGGCTAAGCCTTTAATACCAAAATATTCCTAGCCTCACTTTGGGGCAGCCACATTGACAGATTTAATCAGCCAAGAACCTCAAAGTTTCTGAGTAAGACAAAGCATACTCCAGTTCCAGCCCCATCCTTCCTTTTATACAAGCAGGGATTTGGGAATTCAATCAGCCATTCACTTGCACCTCTCCCTTTCCCAGAAAGCTAGAGTTTAAGAGTTCCACCACTGTCCTTCCTGTTGCCAAGTCAACCTGCAACCTCGTTGCTTTAAAAATTCCAGAAGGAGGAGTTTCCTGCCCTCCTAAAAAGTCTGCAAGGGGCATGGGGAAACAACTAGGATAGGCCTTAGCTCTCCTGCTTTAGTTAGATTTTTTTTTTTTGAAGCAGTGTAGCAGTCGTAATTGAAGTATACTGGCTTAGTTTAGACACAGAGGGTAGCAGGTGTCTTTCCAAGAGTGCATCTGTTATGAAACTGAAATTCTTGAAGAGTATATTCCATATCACCTGATTTGCATCATTTGCCTTGCTAAAGTCACTCAGACCATCATTGCTGCAATGCAATCTTGTTTTACAAAAGCACCAGCAGGATCACACTCACTTCAGTTTTATCTCTATCCATGTGATGTAGCCTGAATGCATACTGAGACTGTGGACAGCGGAGTAGAGGGGAACCAAACACTAACCATTGCTTAGCCCGGTTCTATAATTAGTTCAAAGAAATCACCACTTTTTAAAATCTAAAGGAATACACAAACCAGAAAATGTGAATTACAAAAAAAACAAAACAAAAAAAAATATTGTAGTAGTAAAACAGAAAACCAAGGACTGAAATGCTACCTGAAGCACTTAAGTATCACACTGTTATATTCATTTAACTCTGCAATCTGAAAGGAAAACTTGCTGTGTTCAAAAACAGCAAAGAGTGAATGTCTAGCACAAGGCAAAAGACTGCCATCTACAGAGAACCATTGGCACTCATCAATTTGCAATGAGTAGCTATGCAAACTATTAAGAACTAGACCATGATAATGTAAATCTGGGAATGAAAGGGAAAAAGTCAATCCTTGCAGTGTACTCATAACCTATATTTTCTGTCTGGCTTAAGACAACTGAGTGTTTTCCAATGTCAGCAGGTGCATTCACAATGCATGAAAAAATAAATACAGGCAAGCATTTCAGTGTCTTGCCTCCAAGTGTGACAGATTTCATCATCGTGAAAGATGAGTTGACACTCAACACATGCAGCAATCAACATATTTGCTGTGTGGAATTTTGAGCACAGAAATTCTCAGTGTTCCATTTTTCTCCACTATTTGTCTCTCAGTAAATTTCATTTTCAGATTTGCAGAGATGGCTATACTCCCACAGAAAATATGCAAAAATGAAAATGTTCCATGTGTCCGATGCAAAAGCCATCTCCAACTTTTAAAAAAAGGGCGGCAATGCATTTATGTTCAGAAATAGGTCCAGTTTTACTCAGAAACTGTCCTTTTTGCATGAGAGGTACACAAGTCTGTAGCAAAAATGCATAAAACCTTGAACTTCACACAGTTTTTTATTTCTTTGTGTCTAATCTCTAACTAATATCACCACTCCCTTCCCAAACAATCCCACCCAGATCCTTGTCTCATAAATTAAAATAAGTATAAGAACCAGAGAGAGACCAGACAGACACACAAACAGAATCATATGCCAGGTTTCTTTTTCTAGGTAAGGTGAGGGTTATAATTAACAACTCTGAACAAGAGATATGGCTGTAATAAATTACCACTCACACATTCATACAAATAAAATACCGACTTGTTTTGGTTTTCACCTGCATACAGGCATCAACCAAGACATACTTCATTATAAGCACTTGTCTTTCTGTTCAAATCTTTCCGAATTTTCAGTATGAGTCAAAGAACAGAAAGAGCAAAAGGACAACACATGGATCATATTAGGATGGTGTGCACACACCAGCACCCTTGAGATTTATGCTCTGAAGATACAATTACTATTTCATTTTCCCCTTTCCTACTATTAAACAGCCTTCAATGCATTCAGCAACATCTCCCATACGGTTAAGATGAATGCAGTAATTAATATGCAATTAATAAGATAGTGTGATCAACTGCTTTTGTTCAGTGAGGCAGCTGGCCCACATGTCAGATGGTAATTAGTCAAATTAAGATGGACCACTTTTGTTTACTGATGAACTGACAGCACTGTGGTGCTTAAATGTCACCAATCCTATTATAATTTTTTAGTAATACTGAAGGAGTATCAATAAACCAGAATTATTAATCCCCATCCATAAAGAAGGGAAAGGTAAGTTTGATTTCCCTCAAAAATGTTGGCACCAGCTGCCCAGTGAGTTAATGACAGAATTGATCTGATTCAAGGATGCTGTATCCTGGAACTAACAACGTAGCAAAGAGTATCACTGGCAGTGGAACAGAGCAGACTTTGGATACTGGGGGGGGGGGGGGGGGGGGAAGAGAGACAGAGCAAGATCAGATTTGACCTGTATCTAAATACAAGCAGAAAGTCTGAGGATCTTCTATGATCTACATAGTATCAGTCTAAATATTTCCAACTATTTTATTCTGCTAGTCCTGGTCAATACTAGAGAATAAACTTTTCAACTTTAATCCTAAAACTACTTTTAAAAGCAGTCATTTAAAATTCATTTTGTTATGCAATCAGCATGAAAACTACATGTAGAATATTATATTTTATATTGATATTTTTGATCAATGTATTGTACAGTGCTCCATCAGCCTGATGTTCTGATTCCAATGTAAATTATGTCAAAATCCAATTGGGACTAAATACCTGAGAGTAGGTGCCAGATATATCAATCATCAGTATGATCAGATGAAAACTATACCCAGAGTGCTTTCAGGACAATATCCTATTGCAGTGGTTCTCAAACTGTGGGTTGGGACCCCAAAGTGGATCGTGACCCCATTTTAATGGTGTCGCCAGGGCTGGCTTAGACTTGCTTGGGCCCGGGGCCAAAGCTGACGTCTGAGGACTCAGGTCACAAGCCCCTGGTCTGGGGCTGAAGCCCTTGGGCTTCGGCTTTGACCCCCACCTCCAACCCTCCCTCCGCCCAGGGCAGCAGGGCTCGGGCAGGCTCAGGCTTCGGTCCCTCCTCCTGTGGTCGTGTAATAATTTTTGTTTTCAGAAGGGGGTTGTGGTGGAATGAAGTTTGAGAACCCGTCCTACTGCATCCTTCCAGGTGTGCATCCTAGAGCTTGCAGCTTCCCAATACATATGTGCTGGTGAATAACATATGGGAGAAGAGCTGGCAGAAGGGACAAGGACTCAGGGGGGAAAAAAGAGAAGGTATGTTAAGATTTTCACTTTTACTAACAGTTTTCAAGAAAACCTAATCAACTGCAAAGAAAATCTTACTCTAATCTTCATTTCTGCTCCATCAACACTGTCAAATATGCTAAAGCTCTTAGCGAGAGAGAGAGAGAGAGATACACACACACTTTACCAGAAAATGGGATCATATACTTGGGCACCAATATTGCTGTGTTGAAAAGTGAGCTTTTAAAAGGCCAGTGTGAAAATTGCAACAGAGAGTCCTGTGGCACCTTTAAGACTAACAGATGTATTGGAGCATAAGCTTTCGTGGGTGAATGCCCACTTCGTCGGATGCATGAGTGTGAAAATTGACACTTTCATCAGAGAACTATGCAGCATTGTTGTAGCCAAGTCAGTCCCAGGATATTACAGAGACAAGGTGAGTGAGGTAAAAAACGGTTACCTACCTTTTCGTAACTGTTGTTCTTCGAGCTGTGTTGCTCATGTCCATTCCATTCTAGGTGCGTGCGCGCCCACGTGCACAGTCGTCAGAGACTTTTGCCTGAGCTGTATCTGTAGGGCTGGCTGCGACGCTCCCTTCAGTGCCACGCTCACGCACTGGTATATCAGGCACTGCCAGCCCTACGCCCTCTCGGTGCCTTCTTGCCAACAACTCTGACAGAGCGGTAGGAGGGTGGGTAATGGAATGGACATGAGCAACACATCTCGAAGAACAACAGTTATGAAAAGATAGGTATCTGTTTTTTCTTCTTCGAGTGCTTGCTCATGTCGATTCCATTCTAGGTGACTCACAAGCAGTCTCCTCGGAAGTGGGCTTGGGAGTTCACGGTCTCGTGGCTTGCAGTACTGCTCTACTGAAGCCAGCATTGTCCCGGGCACACTGGAAGAGCGCATAATGGGACATGAACTTGTGGATGGACGACAAGGTGACCGCCTTACAGATGTCCTGGATAGGCACTTCGGCCAGGAAAGCTGCAGACAAGGCTTGCACTCTGGTTGAATGGACAGTTATTCTTGCCAGAGGCGGCACCCTTGCCTGCTCATAGCAGCAGCGAATGCAGGCAGTGATCCAAGAAGAAAGTCTTTGAGCGGACATCATACGACCTTTCATTCTGTCAGCCACTGCGACGAACAGCTGGGTTGATTTGCGGAATGGCTAGCGCCCTGACATCTAGGGAATGCAGCCAATGTTCCTCCGACGTATGTGGCTTTGGAAAAAAGACGGGCAGATAAATGTCCTGGCCCATATGAAACTGGGAGACCATCTTGGGCAGGAAGGAAGAATATATTTTATTGGACCAACTACTGTTGATGTGAGAGACAATCCCTGTGTAAGCTCAAAAGCTTGTCACTCTCACCAACGGAAGTTGGTCCAATCAGAGAACTAGTTAACCATAAACCAACAGTGCAGAAAATGCACTTCAACTGCAAGCTGATTGCCTTTTATGACTTCATCTGGAACCAGCTACCTCTCTTCGAGAAGCAATATTTCTGAACCATGACATTATAAAATAGGTTTACATTATGCTGCCATAATCAATTTTTGTTGGCAAGCCTGATTCAATTAGGTGTTTGCCACTGATGAGGAGAGTCCTTAAAATGCTTGTACTTTTTCCGGTGAAGTTTTAACATTCTGCTTATTGTGTTCCAGCCTTAATCTGAATTAAGTCCAATTTTTTCACATTACAGCAACTGCTCTCTGCACAGAAACACTTGCTGACTACAACACATTGGATGGAGCAATCCATGGTAAAGATTTGAGAATATACTATATTCAGCATTAAAAACGCATCTGAAGATGTTTAATCAGATTCGGTCACTGCAGTGACTACATACCCTAAACTCTAACCACCATCCTCTGCAACAGATCTCATATCTCATTTACTTCAGATTTGAACTTGTAAGGCTCCTCCACCTGATTACTTAAAGCAGACAGTCATTGCTCGAATTACAAGAGAGCCTATACAAAGATGTGTCTATACTTTGCATTCTTTCAGATGCCTCAGATTCACACAAGTGATGTTAATGAGCTATCAAAACCTCTCCTCCACTTCTCTATAGCATATGAGTGCCACAGACTGCATCCTGTATAACAGAACTTTCAGAGAATGCAATATCTCATTCTTACAATGAATAAAAACGTGTATTATTCTGTTTATACCTAGCACTTGATTTAACAGCCCGGCTGTTAAAATGTTCTCCCTTCAGCACATTTGCCTTGCTTGACCACAAGTAGGCCTCTCTATTCATCTATTTGCTTTTCAGTACATTTACCACTTTGCCAGCATTCCATCATAAAGTGAGTCGTCTTTATTCAGTACGTTTCAAGAGCATTCAGAATTGGTCTCTGTTTTCTTCCCCAACTGCCCCTACTGATAATTTTTCAAAGTTTGACAATTAGGGTATTAATCCTACTATCTGGGCCAAATTCTTTACAGTAAATCAAGAACAGGAACAGAACTTAACTTTTCAATTGCAAATATTTAAGGTTAAATTTGTCCTGCAAGGGTCATTGCACCAACCCTTCCAGTGGCTTCCTCACACCCAAGAGCTGATGATATGTCAAGTCCAGCCAGGAATAGGTGTAAGGGGCGAAAGCACGATAGGAGTAGGGCTGGAGAACAATGCACATTGCTGATTCCCCAGCTGATAGGATGGTACCTGAGGGACTGTTTTAAGTGGCATAAATTAGACAAATCTGGTGACTGCTCTAGCTTGAACAAAGGCCAGTTCAACACTCAGCTACACCCAGAAATGGGAGAGCCACAAAGGTAACTTACAGCCACCTTTGTCTCCACAACTAGCTGTGTCAAGCAAAGACTGGACCCTTCATTGTCATGGGTAAATCATAGAATATCAGGGTTGGAAGAGACCTCAGGAGGTCATCTAGTCTAACCCCCTGCTCAAAGCAGGACCAATCCCCAGAAAGATTTTTACCCCAGATCCCTAACTGGCCCCCTCAAGGATTGAACTCACAACCCTGGGTTTAGCAGGCCAATGCTTGCTGTCTCCCCTACCCCAGACACACCACTCTCGTCTCCTCCCTCATGCCCCCTCACTTCAGTTGAGAAAGCGGTGGACAATCTACTAGGATGCCCCTGGAACCATGGGACTGAGATACCTGCCCCATGTGACGCTGTACCTGCCCCATGAGGCATTGCAAACCCTTCCTAAATCACCCTGCGGCCAGTTACCCTGTGGGATAGGTACCACAGTGCACTGCTCTCTGTGTCGATGCAAGAGCTGTTAGTGTGGATGCACTCTGCTGATACAAGGAGCTAGTGTGGACATGCAACAGTGGTTTAATTAAAGCACTTTAATTAAAGTGACATAACTTTTGCGGACAAAACTTTGTAGTGTAGGCAAGGCCTTACTCTCTCACAGACATTTTCTGAATGGCAGACTACATTATTATACAGGTAGATGCAAAAAACAAAAACAAAAAACTAACAAAAAGCACCTGATACCTAAGATTGGACCCTTGGTGTCTTCAGAAGGTGTAACAACACAAAAAGAAAACATTTTCCATCTCATGTTGCTACTAGGTAATAAAAACTCTGAGAAGTTTCTTAGCAGCAGCTACCAATGTCAAACATAATCTAACACTCCTAAAAACACACTCCCCAAACAAGAAAATAATACACCTCCCTCCCAGTATACTCAGCTGTCTCAAAAAACAGATGAAACTGTTCAGTTAACTCAGTAATAAACACACAAACCCGTTCCATTCCTGACAACCTGTCAATTCAGGGATAAAACGCTGTTTCAACCTAACTTCTCTCTTGGGAAACCAATCAGCAACCAATCTAGGCTGATGGGTTTGTTTATAATCATGGATAAGTAAGGACGTCTCTGTCACTGTTGCTTTGCTGACCTACTGGTTTGTTGTTTTTTCTTGAGAGAAGGAAGATTATTGAAAGACGCGTGATTCCTATTCCTGGACTCTGCTTGATTTCAATACCCTGATTACTTATAAGAAATGGGTCAGTAATGACGGCAGAGGAACAGAGTCATGGACACCGGACCAAGGCAAGGCTAGCAACATAGAACCCTCATTTTACAATGTCAAATTTAAATATACTATAGTTATTTACACTACAAAATAGTAAAGTAATATTACTTAAACTCTAGTGTTTGGGATTATTACCGCAGAACGCAGAGTACTTGCCCACCCCTCAAATAAGGGTGGCCCGTTAACTTGTGAGAAAGTTCAGTAATTTGACCACATTGTGCTTTAAAACAACCTCAGTATTATGGAGTGCCTTTTCAGCAGGGTAAATCAGTGCTGTGAAACCACCTGAAATGCTGTTCTCATTCCGCTTGATAAGGACCCCAATGGGAGACTTTTATCAACAGAGATAAAACCCAGCCAATAAGCACGTACTGTGCTCTGCGGCTATCACTACCTGTTCCCAGAAATTCCTTCAGCTCTTAAACACTTTTGTTCCTTAAAATAAACATTAACAAATTTAAAAATAAAACAAACTCTACTATCTAAAGATTAAACATTCAGTACTTGTCCAATGGGGGTGGTTTACGCTTGTTCTTCATAGTGCTTGCAACTTATGCCTTAATTATGATTGGTCTGTATGCTCTTTTATTGTCTTAAATGAGGAAATGGGGGTGGAGAGATGGCAGGGGAAAAAAACTGTTCCTGAGTCCCTCCAGAATGCATACATCTTGTGAAGACTAGTGCAGTAGGGCATCACACAAAAAAGCATAAACAGTTCTCTTGGAGAAACCTGCACATCATACTCAGAAACTGAATTAGAGAATAGAAGAGCTGATGGCTGAAGCTTCCTAATGTCTTATTTTCACAACTATGCATCTCTCAGTCACAACCATGTAATGCTTTAACATTTATATGATTTTAATTCCTGGTTCAGAGTTCATTAAGCACTAATCCAATTGTATTAGTTAGTGAGTCAAACACAGCCTCACAATGAATCACAAATATCCAAATATGAATGAAAAGAGAGACCAAAACACTTGCTAAATTTAAGTAGATGGAATGATTTCAAATGCTTATTTGAAAAAGGAACTAAGATCACCAATGCACATTTAACATATACTTTTAACTACTGTAGTAACTAATAGCTTCCACAATTGGTTCACCTCTTATCTTCCTTCCTGCTCCACCTCCACCTCCTCTCCCTTGCAGGAGAATTTCATTATTAAGACACAACAGGATGGAGGGGGGGGGGGGGAGGGGAGGGGAAGAGAGAGAGAGAGAGAGAGAATTCTTTCCACATATGCAGCACAAAGAGAAAGGAGTGAAAAGCTCTCTGCAGGATTTCTGAGTGCTCTATCTATTTTTCTTAATCTTAACTTCATAGTCTGAAGAAGCAGGTTCAAACAGAACAGCTATTCTACATATCGTGAACGTAATTAAAACTGAAACATACCAAAAGGTCATTGCTAAGGGACCAGCTCTGTACTTTGAAACATGCTAAGTTATCCTGAGTAGTTCAGAAGTGGCAACTAACACCAGAATCAGATATTAAAAGACAAAAAATTGTCTGCAAAGGGTCCTTTGTACCAAACTAGAAATTCTAATAAAACAAACCAACTATAAATCTGTATTGCTAAAACTGCATTTATGCTTCCACGAGCTCCATCAGTGGGTCTGTTTCCTAAAATGTTATAGCAGGAGACAGATTAGCAACAACATTATCAGATTTCTTTTTATACGAAATAACTCAGCATTTTCCCCAATACACATATATTATAAATATTTCATATAATTTTGCTGTCATTCTTTTTCTTTTTTCCTTTGACTAAACCAGAGCTGCCCTTGTGCTCTTAGATACAAAACTCAACAGAAGAACTGCTCAGCAGGACCCTCTAGGTTATGTTTCTTCAATTACATTTTGAGAAATTATTTCTTCTTTAAACAGGGCAGGGATATCTATTCAATAACAGGTTGAGATCATTCCCTTCTTGGCACAGAACACCAGCGGAAGCATGCTTGGCACTAGACGGAAAAATGCTAGAATGTAGCAAACTAGAGCTATGTCTAATTTCACTTATCAGAATTAGTATTGTATGGCTAGGTAGTGTTTTTCAATTGTTGGTGATAAATAGACATCATCAGAAGATCAGCTTGAGAGCAAAGAGGAAAAGAAAATCAATACAGCTGCAAATGAATTAATTCACTTTTTCCAAACAAAGCCTAGTGCCATTAAGCCCAGCAGGTTTTTGCAAGGGATGTTTTCCTTGCCTTGTGCACATTTTGTTCATATACTTTTCTGAACAATCACTCCATGAACAGCTGGGTGCCTTTGCTTGGATGGACAGAGAAAAGGGAGAGGCAAGCAATGATGTTAACAACAGCCAGTTGAGCTTTACCATTATAGATTCTTTCCCCTCTGTCTTCTATCTCAATCTCTATTTACTAATGGAACCTGACCTTTCCAAAAAAAGATTAATTATGACTCATGAATTCTTCTCCTCACATGCAGAAGAAAAAAAACCTTAGACATAAAGGGCTTTTCTTAAAGTACTCATCTATTGCACCAATAGCAGTTTTCATCTAAATGGAAGATTTAACATCTATGAAGCAAATCTACCTTTTCCTTTGGTTTAATTTTTATCTTCTGCTTTGAATATTAATTGGTTCTTTAAAATGTAAGTAATATGGCAACATTCCATCAATACAAAACACTGTTTTGCTAAAAAAAAAACTGAATAATTAAACTGACGCAGGTTCCTGAGAGCTCTCAAACATGGTCACATCACAGCATAAAGACAACACCACGGCATCTTCACTTATCAGTAACATAGCAAAAAGCACTGCCCATCGTTTAATATTACTTGAAACAGTACATTTGTTGTAAACGAGATTCATTTTCTAATCACACTGTCCTACAAAAAAACAAGGACACTTTATCCACTTAGACAAGTATGAATCTGATTCACTTACTGAATTTAACCAATATTTTTTGTTTAAAAGGACTTGATTCCATCACATATTTATTTTTTCCAAATAATTATGATTATGAGAGAACATAATACTAAGAAACTCAAATCATTAACTAAAAGGACATAATCCATTCTTACTTGGCCAGTAGGAATTGTCTTCTCTGTTCATTAACTTTTTCTTGAGGCGCCCATGAAGTTTGATGTGACTATTCCCCATTTTGTTTGAATACAGTGGGATAAGTTCCTCTTCATCATCATTATGGTTGGCCTGCCACTTGCTTCTGTGCAAACACCCAACCATCGGGTCTGACGGCAGGCAGTGCACATAAGCAATCATTGTAAGATGCTGCTCCAAAGGATGTCCTTAGTATTCCCAATGGCTAGATTGGAGCAGAAGGAGTGGCCTGTCCATAACCTTTCAAATGGACAGAGGTAAAGATTATGGAGGACAAAGATTTTGCTCTCCTCCTCAGTTAAGTAAGCAAAACTATTTAATTTGTGAGCTGTTTTGAACCGGATTTTATAATCCTTAAAAAATAATCTGACTAAGCAGATGACTTTTTAGGTGCTGGACACCGCAATATTTTTTTACTCTCAGCCTGATTCTTGCAGCAAAGAAACACAAAAATATCAGCAGCACAAAGCTGTGAAGCAGATCCATCTGCAACAGATTTCAAACTTGTTCCTTGGTGCTCTCACTAAAGTCTGCTGCTTCTCTTAAGCTTTATCCCAGATTATATGTCACACTCTAAATAACAGGTACTATGGACACACACAGATGGTCATATCTTAGAAGTTTATTCAAGGCTAACTTAGTATGATCATTGCAACATGAACAGCTACAGAATCATAACCTGAAAGGAATCTGTCTTGATTAAGGACATTTAAATTATTTCTGCATGCAGGTTAAAGAAAAGGAAAAAAAGAAATTTATTAGAGCATAAGCTTTCGTGGGCTACAGCCCACTTCTTCGGATGCTGTAGCCCACGAAAGCTTATGCTCTAATAAATTTGTTAGTCTCTAAGGTGCCACAAGTACTCCTGTTCTTTTTGCGGATACAGACTAACACGGCTGCTACTCTGAAACCTGAAAAAAAGAAAGTAAATGTTTGGATTTTACATATGTGGACAGGAGCAAGGATATCAGATTTTAAAATCTGAATCCTAATATTTGATACAAAAATTGTAGGAAATAACTCTCAGTTTAGTCTGTGGCTATATTTATAGTGAATAAATAAATAAAATCGGATATATATCACTTAGCATTTTATAAGCGCTATACAAACAAATTAATGAATCTTTGTAACACCCCTGTGAGGTAGGTATTATCCATATTTGAAGACAAACAACCTCACAGAGGTTTAGTAATTTGTCCACGCTTTAAGTGGAAAAGCCAGGATTAGAATTCAAATACACCTCTACCCCGATATTACGCTGTCCTCAGGAGCCAAAAAATCTTACCGCGTTATAGGTGAAACTGCGTTATATCGAACTTGCTTTGATCCACCGGAGTGCGCAGCCCCGCCCCCCTGGAGCACTGCTTTACCACGTTATATCCGAATTTGTGTTATATCGGGTCGCGTTATATCGGGGTAGAGGTGTATTCCCAGTTACTAACCTCAGATTCATTCTACTAGTCCATGCTACCTCTCCTAAACATTGTGATACCTGTGATTAGCATTTTAAATAATGGGACCTACATATTTGTATCTGCATCAGTCTTGATACTATCACTCCCACTATTTCTGTGCATATGCATACACTAGTGCAGGTATAATGGTCATCTTCCTTGTCCTCCATATTAGCTGAACTGGGTTAAGATCTTAGGAAATACTTCTGTGGTACCAGATGTAATTATAGAGTGATTTTCCAACACATTCAAAATTCCAGGGAAGGGAGGGGGAGAGACACAACAAATCATCGAGTAGGATGATCCCCACTTGGAGCAAACATTTTCCATTAGTTGATTTTATTACTTTGTATTTTTGGTAGGACTGGAGGGAGAGGGGGGAAGGAGGAATCAGAGTGTTTTCAAATAATCTTATGATTGTCAAGCTTTTTTCCATAGTGCAGATGACATCTAAATAAACAGATTATTTCATGGACCACCTCCCCAACTCCCCATTCACAATTGCCTTGGATCACATCCCCTCCCATTCACCATCACAGAACATCCTTGTGACAACTACAGCAATTGCTTACATGCAAAAGTACACTAATGTTATGTAAGTATTTATGTATATTACAAGGCTTTTCTTGCTTCCCTGCTGATCTGCAGAAGCCACTTTGGGCAGGCCCCAAAACCCACACTACAAATACAAGAGTGGGTGGTAGAAACCAGAAGATTTCCATGTTCCAAACTCTTAATAAAATCAAACAGGATAACTTATTGGTCATAAGACCCAATAGCATTTAACATGTACTTCTCTAGACCAGACATGTTCAATTAGCCATGTTTTCAAATGTGTGCCCCTGCAGTAATGCTAATACACGATAATGGGATCAGTACTGAAATCCTGTTTTAAAGAGTATATTTACCATGTGGTAGGAATTAATGTCTGCACCTAATCTTTAAGTAAAGACTAAACCATTTTTTTCCTGTGACTCCTGAACGTCCACGCTTCTAATATGCATGTGCTGGAAGTTATGGTCATTAAATTCTGAGTTACTTGCAAATACAAAATCACGAAGACTTAAAAAGAAACTGCAGTTTCATTCTTTCTGTGTGATAACTCATTTCTAGTATATTGCAAACTCTCCCCCACTGCCAATTCTTACTTTGAAACTCTTAATAAAAAGAAAAATAAATCTTGTACATTGTCTGATAATACACTGTGGGTGAAATCTTGGCTCCATTGAAGTCACTAGCAAAACTCCCATTGACTTCAAAGGGGCCAGGATTTCACGTTATATCTTCAAAAGCAGCCCCCAAATAAAATTCTTACTGTTCCACTGCAGCTTTCATATTATTTTTCTTTTTTTAAAGAAAGCTGTCAATTCCTTTGCAACCCTGAACTGTCATTTACACACAGCCCCAAAAAATAGCACTTATTTCCTGCTTTACCTGTTTTTAAATAATTTAACTACTAGTAAAATAGGTTATAAACTTGTCACTGCATTCAAGGTCTTGATAGCCAGCATTCTATTACTCTATTTTTAACCATTTCCTTATTTTCAAGCTTTGTTCCTAACAATTAGGGAGAAAACTGATTACATTTCACATAAAACTGTCAGGGGCTGACAGAATCACAAGAGTGTGGACATTTAGGCCTTATCTACACTGCCACTTACAGCGCTGAAACTTTTTTCGCTCAGGGGTGTGAAAAAACACACCCCTGAGTGATGCAAGTTTCAGCGCAGTAACGTGGCAGTGTAGACAGTGCTCCAGCGCTGGTAGCTATTCCCCTCGCGGAGGTGGTTTTATTACAGCACTGGGAGAGCTCTGGGTTCTCTCCCAGCACTGGAGCCGCGACTACACAGCCATGTTAAAGGCTGTGTCGACACACCCTAAGTGTTAAGATAAAACCACCCTGTTGTGTCTAGGCATTCCCAAGATCTCAAAACAGTGAGTGATGCTGAATATCACATGTACTATAACACAGAGTGTGGGTACAGAATACATATTCTATATATATTATAGACACACACAGAGTATTATAAACACAAATTACAGCTAATTCTCACTGATACATTGGATCCACATCACCTTCAGACCTGTTGACAATTTATCTTTGAGTGCATTAAATAAGAAATTCTATCATCATCATCATGTATGCTATGTAGATCCTTTGGATAGTACAAGACATATCCATACAACTTCTACACCTTTATTATGCTAACATCATGCACAGCTGTGACCAGTGAGAGTGTCCAAACACCCCAAGGGTAGAACAGGGGATCTAGATTCCAAAGAATAAGCAGTTGATTCAACTGATTTTACACAGTGTTATTGTGTAGAAAAATATGCCAAGTAAGATCTTTTAGGAAAGACTGTAATGTTCTGAACTGGATGGTCATTATGAAATATGTATAGAATAGTATGCTCCTGACCAGTACTACAATTGCAAGTACACCTCACAGCAGGGAAAGGTCTCCTCCCACCCTCACTGTTCAAGTACTTCAAGTACCCATCCATTGTCCAGCCAGGAAAAGACCGTTGTGAGCCATTAGGGCAGGGGTCAGCAACCTTTCAGAAGTGGTGTGCCGAGTCTTCATTTATTCACTCTAATTTAAGTTTTGCATGCCGGTAATACACATTAAAATGCCCCCATGCGCCCCCCCGGCTCCCCCCTCGCCTAGGGTTACCATTTTTCAACAATCAAAAGAGAGGCCGGGGGGGAAAAGAGCCCCGCCCCCATCCACTCCCTCCCACTTCCCACCCCGACTGCCCCCCTCAGAACTCCCAACCCCCCCTGCTCCTTGTGCCCTGACTGTCCCCTCCTGGGACCCCTGCCCCTAGCTGCCCCCCAGAATCCCACCCCCTACGTAAGCCTCCCTGTTCCTTGTCCCCTGACTGCCCCCTCCTGAGACCCCCCCACTCTAACTGCCCCCCAGGACCCTACCCCCTACCTGTCCCCTGACTGCCCCGACCCGTATCCACATCCCCACCCCCAGACAGACCCCCGGGACTCCCACGCCCCATCCAACCACTCCCTGCCCCCTGACAGGACCCCCAGAACTCCTGACCCTTCCAACCCTCCCCCAGCTCCCTGACAGCCCCCCAGGACTCCCCTTACAATGCCCATGCCGGTCAGATGCTGGCTCCACGTGGAGGCAAAACATGCTGCCAGGCTGCCGTGCGCACAGCCCCTCCCTCGCAGAGTGCTGAGGCTGCAGGAAGGGGGGAAGCTCCAGGAAGGGCAGGGGCGGCGGCTCACACTCTCAGGAGCCGCAGAACCCGAGCACGGTGAGAGGGGAGCCGGGGGGTGCGCCTGCCTGGGCTGCGGCCTGGTCCCCCCCCCCCCCGGGGGGCTCCTGCAGCGGATGCATGCGGGTGGTGTTTCCCGTGCGCCCCCCTGCTTCCCCCTTGCCGCGCTCGGGCTCTGTGGCTCCTGGGAGTGTGAGCCATGGCCGCCACTCCTCCCGGAGCAGGCTCAGGGCCCCACACCCCAGCGGCTCACACTTCTGGGAGCTGCAGAACCCGAGCGCGGTGAGGGGGGAGCCAAGGGGCGCGCCTGCCACTGGTCTGGGGTCCCGGCCGCCGGCCCTGCTCAGCCTCCTGCCGGCCTGGGGTTCCGTTCACTCATCCGGCAGCGGGCTGAGCGGGGCCGGCGGCGGGACCCTGGCTGGCAGCCACGTGCCAGGCAAAATCGGCACACGTGCTGTAGGTTGCCGACCCCTTAGAGTTAATGGGAAAACATTGAAACAACTTGAAACTGAAAAGAAAAGCCCTGAGTATGTCTACAGTGCAATTAAAAGCCTGCAGCTGGCCAGGCCAGCTGACTCCAGTTCCCATTTCAGGGCTTCTTAACTGCAATGTAGACTTCCAGAGTCAGACTGGAGCCCAGGCTCTAGGAGCATGCATGGTGGGAGGGTCCCAGAGCTCAGACTGCAGCCCAAGCCTGGAAGTCTACACTGCAATTAAAGAGCCCCTTAGCCCGAGCCCCTTAGCCCAAGTCAGGTGGCATGAGCCAGCCTCAGGTTTTTAATTGCAGTGTAGACATACCCCAAGTTCAGGAAAACTAAGAGAGGAGGGAATTTTCCCCACAATGAACCACCATAGACTAAAGGTCTGGTCTACACAAGAAAATTAGGTTGGCTTAAACTAAATCAGTCAGGAGTGTGAAAAATTCACACCTCCAAGTGGCGTTGTTAAGCCAACCTAAGTCCCTGTACAGACAACACTAGGAATTCTTCTGTCAACCTAGCTACCACCTCTCAAAGAGTTGGATTGCCTATGCTGACAGACCCCCTCCAGTCGGCGGAGGTACTGTCTACACTGAAGCGCTACAGCGGCACAACCCTGAGAGAAAGAAAAACTGCAAGCCCTTAAAAGAGAAGGGGTTTGGCATGATGGACATCCAGGTACTAAGGGCCAGCATCTAGGCAGGGTGCTGTCCGTGAACCATTGGATCCCCTCTAGGATGGGGGCATGCTGGGAAAACTGTTCAGAGGCAATAGGTAACTTGTCTAATATATAGAAGTGTGAAGCCTGAAGTCACAGCTTTATATTTATTTTCTGTGTAACTTGTATGTGTTTGCTTCCCCTTACTATTTCATGTTTCCTATTAAATAAATATTTTGTTTATTTTTATCACAAGCGGGTTTCTAGCATGCAAACTGTGTGGAGTGTCTGCAACAAAGTGAACCAATAACTGGGCAGGTTTTACTCCTTCAAGGATGATGAAGGAGAGGGGAAAAGTCGAAGTGTCTGATAGTTAAGAACTCAGGATAGATGGATTCAGGAAGACTCAGGACTGGAAGGGCTACTGAGGTCACCCTGCAAGGAGTAAATAGGCTGGTGGAAGCCACGGGGAGACCTTTATGTTTTTAGGCTGGCTATTGGTGTCAGGGCTCTGAGCCATAAAAGCACACCATTAAGCCACCCAAAGTTACAGGGGCAGGCAGTGACAGAACCCCTTACTGGTCTGAGTATCCCCAAAACATGACAACAGCGTAAGTCAAAATGCCACTAGAAGTTAACTATTGGTGCATGCACAACAGCAACATTTTAAAGGAAAGGGGGTACTTTAAAAATGTATACGTGGTATTCAGCGATTATTCAGAGCCAGCAGACTGACAGAAGTCCGCTTCATTCAATGTCTAAGTTCTAACTGATCAGCATTGCAAGCTATGAACCCCTGTATAACATAACATAATCATTCCCAATTAGCTTTTGCTAGAGCCTCTTAATGGTACAGTTCCCCACAGCATTGCTAAATGTTGCCCTATTTTGACAGTGATTCTATTTTAAGGGTGGTTGGCTTAATGTGTTTTGTCTCTCTTTTTTTTTTTTTTTTTTTAATTTTTAAGTAAGATTCTACTTTATTTAAAAAGTCTGCAAAACACCAACCCCATGCAACTGACTCAGGTAAATAAAATGGTGCACGGAACACTTAGTCACATAGCGAGAAATAACAATACTTATCGCTTATATGATAGAAATAAAATTCAGCACTTACATTATGCATTTTTCTTTGTCAAAGAGCTGTATAAACATTAGCTAATCTTTACAACATCTTTGCCTTGCAGGAATTATTATCTTGATTTTACAAATGGATAACTTGATCCACAGCAGGAAAAGTTAACATAATGTTCAACACCACAGAAGGAGTCGGTGTTAGAGCTAGGATTAGAATACAGCAGTTACTGGCTCCCAGACCTGTATGCAGACCTTACCTCTTTCTGGGGCACTAGTTTAATTCCCAAGATGTTCACACTAAGGGCTAGTCTACAGTGGCAGCGCTTTAATGTGGCATTTGTGGTCGCGGCAGAGTGGCACGGCTCCCAGCGCTTGTGCACGGTCTACACTGGCACTTTACAGCGCTGAAACTTGCTGTGCTCAGGGGGGTGAGCGAGAAAGTTGCAGCGCTGCAAATTACCAGTGTAGACAAGCCCTTAGTCGTGCATTTGAAAAAATAAACAAACAAAAAGGCCTTACGTTTTCAGTCCAATACATATTTTAGAAAAAGTAATAAAAATGAACCCTTCAACTGAGACGCTGACACGACTTTTTACTTTTATTGTTTTTAAAGTACGGTAATTCAAACATGTGAATAGCTTTTACCATAAATACCAAAAGACATCTATCAACACAGAGCATGAAAGATTTAGGGAGTGTCTACGGACTTCACAGTCAGGCTCTGCAACAGCTTCACGCTGTTCAGGACACAACTGTCCCCACATGATCTGACCTTAAAGTCTATGATTCTATGAACATCACATTCTCTGGCATTCGCTCCATTCCTGACTCTCTTGTGGAATTAAAAAATATATACATTATGTGTTTGTGACTAACACTGCATACAGTTAACTTTCATTAAAAAAATCAAGGTGCACACATAGTCACACAAGTAACTGTACCATCACAAGATTTAAACAATAAAAAAACTAAACACAATATGTAATACACAAAACCAAGATTAATGGTGTTAGTGTGCATAACAACTCAGGTATAAATCCACACACAGAGAAGGAACTTGACCAGTTTAATTCCTGGTGTCCAAATAGTCAGATGTATGCTCAAAATGTGACCTGAAAGCACAATCCCAAAGTTCTGCAGAACCTGCTCAATACACCATGCACCCATAAAACCAGCAGAGAAACTTGCTACTAAACAAACTAAGCTGAGTATACACATTCACCTCTCTTTCTCTGTACTGAACAAAGCCCTAATGAGATTTAAAAAAAAAAAATGCTATGTTAATCCAAGTTAAAACAAGTGGCCGAAAGGTTATGAGGAATTAAAGCATTGGGGGGAAAAAATCAAGTTTCCAACCCTTACATAGCAGCATGGCCACACCAATACCATTCCAACTCCACTGCCTTCACGTGCATTTCAGGACTCCGCTCAAAATTGCCATCCTTGGTGTTTAAACCTTCCATAGACTTGCTTGCAGACTACCCCGCTGACCTGGTGTCTCGGTTTCTGTCCGCAGCCTTCTTCCTGTCCCCTCATGTAATCTCTCAACTGATGGTGGGAGAGCCTTCTCTTCTGCTGTTCTTGTCATGTGGAACAGCCTTCCCATATCTCCCTACACCATCAACTCTGTTCTCAGCTATGATCATATAATTTCCCCTCTCTTCTATACCTCTTAATTTCACTCTTCCTCTGCTATCATTTATTATTTAATTCTATTACTATTGTTTAACCCAATAAAGCATTTTGGGATCACATGAAAGATACTACTGAAAATAATAATACAAAAACATTTTGCAAGATACTGTTTACAGTCCCTGGACATTTAAAAATACACTTAAACATGTATTTCAGTCAGCATCTTTACTTTCAGTTAAAAAAAGCCTATTTTTACCGCAACAATCAATGTCATGTGTTTTATATTAGCTTTGCAGTGTTTAAACAAGAAAGCAAACAAAACCAGCTGTATAAGCAGTAGGTAAATGAGTAGAATCCTACGGTTTTCCTCTTTATCCTTGTTGCCACAAAAAGGCAAGACTTTTGCTGAGAAAGATTGTTTCAGTTAGTATAATTCGTGAATCAAATTTTGGGTTAAAAAAAGTAATTAGAGATGTAGAAGCAATTTGACAATTGTTCTAATGAGAAGTTATTACTGGTGGCTGTTAAAACAGAAGCTATTATGCTACATTATTTTAGGGGCTTGGTCCCATGCAGCTGTTGCGGCATCTGAAACATGGAACGAAAGATGATCTGCCAAAAAAAAAAAAAAAAGGTTCTGATCTGGAGCAACAATGGAATGACAAAGCTGGTAACGCTGGTACCCCCAAGCACCACTAAAGCAAAGGATTCATTTACATCTGTGAAAAACAGCTCATTTTACAGCTCACATTAAATGGCAATTCAGACACAGTTGCGGTAGGACTACCAGTGTCAGGCCTGCTTATTAAACCCATTACCATGGTAACAGAAGAAAGTAGTCTCCCCACTACCACTCCCTTCACAATCTCTTTATGGCTTTAAAAGGCCAAAGAGGAAAGCTCTTTTTTTTTTTTTTTTTTTTTTTTTGGACACAGCAGTGTGACAATATCTTCATTTCCTTTCCAAAGCTTTTCTGTACTTAAAAGTCATGGTGGAATTGAATTTTCAAAATAAAAACAAAGCAAAATACTATACTCTCCAGGGTCAGTGTTATAAATGGCCTTTTGTTAGGAAATGGAAAGATGTATTATTCTGATGCTGCCACTATGGCTTATGAATTAGAAGCTCTGTTCAGTCCACCTTTGTATGTTATCACTGTAATTATAAAAACAGTGCCATCTACTGGTCAATCACAAAATTACATAAAGGCCCAATCCTGCACAGTACTGAGTCAGAAGCATTTTTCCTGTCTGCTAAAGGCCCAATCCTGCACAGTGCTGAGTCGGAAGCATTTTTCCTGTCCCATGAAAAATTGAGCTTTTGAACATTTTTTCCTGCCCCGAATCAGGACAAACCGTCAAAATCTCAAAAATTTCACAAACCAGTCTTTTTTTTTTTTTTTGGACTCAGGCAATCAAAAGGTTTTTTTTTCTATTTCAATTTTATTTTTTTAAACTAAAATTTCAAAATGAAATGTCATTCAGAACTGGGAAATTAAACTTTTTTTTTCATATATGTCAAAAGATTTTTTTTGCAATTTCAAAACTTTTTAACAAATCAAATCAAGAAATTCATCAAAACTGACCCTTTCCCACGTACAGTTTCAGTTTCAATGAACCAGCATTTTCCAACAAAATAAAGTTCACCAGTAAATTCCCAACCAGTGCTAATCAAGGGTACTTTGCATCTCAGAGGATCCAAAGCATCACAGCATGATTTTTAAAGTTTTGAAGGGTTTTTGGTGGGTTGTTTTTAAAACTTATTATGGTACAATGAGTTGCATGCAGACAACTGCCTTTCGAACTTGTGTAAAACAGAAGTGGAGTTCAGTTTCACTACTGAGTACTCACAGCAAATGTGTGTCATAAGCATTATCAGAAGTTATAAATACAGGAGTTCAGCATTACTTCACCTTTTTATATATCTATTGTTTGTTGTAGCTCGGAAAACAGTAGTTTTGGCCAAGCATGACAAACACACCTAGATCTATCAGATAAGTCATTTTCACATTTCCAGAGCAGACTACTCCAGAGTCAAGTGCACCCTTTGGGTTCTGCAAGGTGGAAGAATTTGCTAGATGTCATTTTCCTCTGACAAGGTAGTGAGCTACTAAAAGAAAAGTAGATTCTAATACCCTTATTAATAATCTTAATATTGCATATTATTTAACATTTATACTCTATAGTACAGTACCTTATTTGGTAAGAAGTCTCCTTGCAACGAATGGGACTGCTTGTGGAGTCTGGTACTTTTCAAGGTAAGCAAAATGGCAGAATTTGGCCCTCAATTAGCAGAGATAATTAAACTGTATTTTCAGTTTTACAGCCAAAACTGTCATCACTGCATGGTTTGGTTAATGACTACCTTTTAAAATAAGAACCCTCCTCTAACCACTCTCCTTAATGTGAGTTTAAAGCATGGAGGAATTTTTGCTGTTCTTATTTTTAAAAGGCCAAAATCTAAGAAGATATATTTGACACAACTAGTAAGCATGTGGTAAAGTCATCCCCCCTCCCATCATAAATTTGTTTCAATTTAACAGTTCCATCTTGGAAACACACTAAAACCTGAACTTTAGCAACAACAACAAAGTATATTAATTGGTCTTGAATAATACCTTGTATCAATAAATATTATTATTTTAAGCAATAATGGTACAGCAGAAAACAGTATTCTTTGCAAATCTAAAGTATTATTTTATTTAATATCTCAATTATTGGAGAAACACATCTCAGACAAACCGGTAAAATTAGCTGCTTACGGTACATATACTTTACAACCATCCAGAGGAGGAAAAAAATGTGTTGGAAAGAAGAATTAGATTAGCTCTACTATTTATAGATCCTGGCAGAGTGAGGCATCTAATTCCTTCAGCAAGGGCAATGACAAAAATATGTGCTGCTATTAACAAAGGAAAGGTGAATCTGGTAAGCAGCAGTCCAAGTTAGCAGTACTTAATTCCAAAATAAACAGTCAAACCCCATAAGAGCAATATACTTCTGTCCAGTGTTCAGTAGGTAACCAATGCAAATTGTTTAGAATCAAGAGTAATATGCACACCTTTCTTGGAGATGAGATAATTATATTAATATGCTCTATCAGCTCCTATTGATTTGTCACTTTTATACCTATAATCTCTGGTTAAATGGTCAGTGTTTCATGATGGAAAAATTAAGTTAATGGATTAAGCTAATTATATCTATTTATATTGCTCTCATCTCTATAATATCCAAGCACCTAACAAAAAGATAAAATCCAAATGGCTGAATCCAACAAATGATATAATACTCCCTTCGTCTTCCACTATATCAGTAGTTATTGTTCTAGGAAAGGAGTGAGCTTTACGTATTGTTCCGGAAATGGTGTGAATCACAATCATTTTCATCTCCTCAACAAGTGAGTTCCATAAACATAGGCTAACTGCCAAGAAAGCTGGCTGACTCAGTCCCATGACTGCCATTGATGAGACATGTCCATTGATGTCCTGTCCGTTGATGAGACAGTCACACAGTTGTTGAGGAACAAAGATGCTGTGACAGGCCACAGTCAGAGATAAAAGCTATTGAGGTAGCGGGGGCCAATTCCCTGGTGTGACTGAAAGATAAAGACTGGCTGTCCATCTTTGGACTTGGAAGACAAGGACCTGCGAAGGTGGGGAGAAAGAAGGGGGGCAAGAAGATGGGCCCTACAGGGTTGTCTGGGCCATGGGTAGCTCATGCTGTGAGTACCCACTACCACCTAAGATCCAGGAGGATCTTTTCCCCCTTAACATAAGGGGGTTGGAAGCATCAATATAGTTAGGTGCCCTGGCAACCTGTCCTGCTTAGAAAGTCCATATCTGGATCAAATGGCATCCTCTACCTCCCTTGTACAAGTTACCCACATTGTGGGCACAGCACAGGGGAAGAGCAGATTCTTCATGGCCACTACTCTACTTCCTGTGCAGGACTGGGGAATGCGTAGAGCCTTCATACTCTCCACCCCTGCCATGCCAGCAAGCACAACTAAGGAAGCCTGGAGGCAGAAGTAGCCTGAGCCTTGTCAAAGGCTGGTACAGATTTCTTCCCCTCCCTCCTGACAAGCAAAAGGGGAACAAGGCACTTGAATAATGACTTGTTACTATTTGTTCCCTGGTCTCCTTTTGAGGCAGCGTAACCACACACTGGCCCTCAGTCAAGGCAGACTGTATTGTAAGGCCTTAGGTAGTAAATAAGACTTTAAAACTGCTTTACAGTATGTTGGAATTGTCACCTTAAACTTTATCTGGGAAGACTAATTGTGGTGGGCTGTTGAGAAAGAGGTGAGAGACTGACAGGGTGAATAGTTCAAGAGAGGAAATTTCATCTAAAAATTCAAAGAAAACAGGATTTTAGAAAATAAAGTTTATTCCATTTCAAGCTGTTAGAATTACTATATGGTCTTCTGGCAAAGGACCCAGGTTCTTCTAAATACAATACAGAATGTGTTATATGACTGTTCAACATCTTGACAGATGAAAGGAGACACGACAAAGTCGGTCCGTCAGTGGAGCTTAGCCACAGTATCGGAACAGGGCCCGATGCGGGAGTGGCAAACCTTCCCACAGTGGCTACAGGTCCACTCATCAGATGGAAGCTGAAGCACACTCTGCTTCCTGGCTTGGCCTGTGGGCCTCAGCCTGGGCTCTCTGATGGCTCCCTGCAGTGACTGCACCAGTCTTAACCCAGCTTCTTCAAACTGAACGATTGTGGTCAGGATTTTCCCAGTTGTCAGTGGGAATTCTGATTTTCTTGAGGCCTTGGATTGACCTTATCGCTGTGTCTGAGCTTTGGCCTTCCTCTGCATCACGAGCAGTTCTTAAATTGGCCATAGAGCACAACCTTCGGCAGATGATCTTAAGGCATGCACTGCACAAGTCCCAACCAGCGAAGTCTGCAAACATCCAGCACAGTCTGCATAGACTGTAGGCCGGTTCGCTCAAGAATCTCGCTACTGGTGGCCCATTGGTACCCAAGTAACTCCAAGGATTTTACTAAGAGGGTAGAGGTGAAAACTGTTCTATATCCACTCCTGCTTGGATTATATAATCCAACTTTCATAACCGTAAAGCACAGTACTAAGGACACAAGCTTGATAAATAGACACCTTTGTGTTCAGGATTAGCAACTTGTTCCAAACACGTGAGGTAAGTTTGCCAAAGGTAACAGAAACTTTGCCAATATAGAATAACAGTGCATTAAATCATAGAGTTTCTGAAAATTAAAACATTTAAATTTCAGTTCAGCAATAGGTAAAAAAAAAATTGCAGCATATCACGAGGCTTTGTTGTAATAGCAACAAAAGCTCATAGTGTTCTGAGATAATTATTTTAGTGTAACAATCTTGTAAATCGTGAACTTTTAAAGTAATATAAGGTGTCAGCAGATGAATCGAGATATCTGTGTTTGACGTTATCCCATTCTTCTTCTACCAATAGCGACATTAATCAATCTGGTAATTTTTGCTAACAATAAAGGAGGAAGCAAAATTTAAAGATGCAACTCAGAATAACTTATTGTCAAAGGAACAGGAGTACTTGTGGCACCTTAGAGACTAACAAGGTGCCACAAGTACTCCTGTTCTTTTTGCAGATATAGACTAACACGGCTGCTACTCTGAAACTTATTCTCAAAGGGTAGCTCACCAACCATTCTAGGCTGTGGCTTATGCTACTGTTTCAGTGACCAACTTCCTCTTCAATAAACCCAATTCACCCATGTAAGACCAAATTGTTTTACTCCAGACTACAACAAAACAAGATGCAGAAATTAGGTAAAACTCCTCAAATCTATGCAGTTGTGCATCTTCTTATAGGCGTTTAACCTTGATGTATAAGCCTAATAAAATGAACTGCATTGAGAAGACTGAGAAAAGCAGATTTGATGCTGAACATGAAGACCAACATACTTGTTATACTGTTCCTCTTCTTCCATCCAGTGCCTCTGCATGTTTTGTTTTACATGGATGGAGGGGAGGGACAGAGATATGGCCGCCCTTAGCCCATGTAATATGTACACAGTCTGTCTACCCCTTGCACCTTTAATTTTGTCCTAAATTGTGTTTTGTTTTTACAAGCAAACGAATACTCTGAAGGTGACTCACACACTAACTTGGAAAGGTCATAAGATCACGTGAAAATAACGCTATTCCATAAAGTCATCAGACCCAGCTGCTCCAGAGGGAATCCGCATTCCAGAATCTAAATTATTTCACTCTTTCAAACTGGGACCATGTGCTTTCATTTTACTTTAAATCCTTGAGTCGACAATGACGCACCTATCCAGCTTTAAAAAAAAATAAAAATTATTATTTGTATTACTTCACTGCCTAGAGACCTCATTTGAGGTAAATGCCCCATCCCATTGTATTAGGTACTGTAACAAAATATAGAAAAAGATCCCTGCTCCAAGGAGCTTGTAGTCTAACTAGACAAGACAGATAATAATATTCCCCATTTTATAGCTGAGGATCTGAGGCACAGAGATGTTAAGTGGCTTGGCCAAGGTCACACGGAAAGACTGTTGCAAAACTGACAATAGATACTACTTCTCCTTTGTTCAGTCCCAGTCCAGTGCTTTGATCACATGGGTATCTTTTCTCCCTATTAGGCCTGTTATCCTACAACTGTACATTTGGGCAAGATGGGACTGAGAAGAGATTTTGGAAATAGTTTTTAAAGGGACATTATCATCTTAAAATCATGCTTCTGTTTGCATATGCTTAACCCATTTGATTACTTTAATTGAAAGAGGTTAAAGAAAAAAGTCTTTCAGTTTACTTTTGCATCTGACAGCACCTTGCATATTGTCAATTTCACTGGTTCTTTACAATTTGCCCTGTTTTTGGTGGGGAGATTTTAAATTATTTCTGCAGAAAGAGATAAGAAAAAATATGTTAAATATTAGGAAAATGTGATTGCAAAGCCACAAAAATTGGAAGAGAGACTTGTAAGGAGGGCTAGCATTTTCAGTAGAAGTAATAAACTACTTTTAACTCATGTTCTGAAAAGGACTAGGATTCAAGGTGAAAATGTTTCTTTAAAGGAGGAGGAACAAGAAAATCATAATGTACCAAATATCTCCATCCACCAACATGTAAATAAGGAAAACTTTTCAAAAGTTAAACAAAAATTCAATTATATCTTTTGAAAAGAGGGAAGAGTAGAGAAGCATATTTCAAAAAGCCACATATCCAAACACCACTGAACACGCACATTTTAAATTAAAGTTAACTGGCAGAGGGTAAGGAGAACTTTCTATAGTGCAAAACCACTACAAAAATTAAAAACCCTGGAGACATGCAATGTAGTGAGGGGGCTAAATCCAGTTGTTCTTTCTAGAGCTTTTGTGGGTAAGGTTTCCAGTCAGAAAACATTCCTCTGTAATCCCCAGTCAGGTTAAGTGTAAACTACAACATAGTATTCGTAGAAAAGTGAAGCTGACAGTTAAGTGGCCTGCTTCCAAGGTTACTAACTGCATTTTTTTCAAAATCCAGGAACGTACCATATACAAAAAACTTGTTTCCTTGTCGCAACACAGACCTGACTCATCAGTTCAAAATATGCTCATTACAGGAAACTCTCTAACAACTTTTGTTCCCACCCAAAATACTTACTGAAAGAAAAGAAAAGAAAAGAAAAGATGGTATCCAGCTTGAGTAGGTTTTTGGTTTTTTCCTCCTACAACACAAGCCTCACAACCAAGAGACATGGACAAGTCTGTAACAGTTTCCAACATCATAGTCTTTCAACAAATAAATGATCTGCACATAAACAAATGACTTTTTTTTTAAAGCCATTTACTTCACCATGGAATAAACACTTCAAATACAGAGCTAAATTTTGGTCATTCAGACTTCATTTAATCATACCCATATGCATTTGTCTTCTCACAACTATGCACATATTTTGTGTGGGTGTGATACGCTTGCACAATGCTTCCTTCTAACAAATAGTTTACAGAGGATTAGGTCGTACTATTGCTGTCAGCTAATGGAGTTACTGATGTAGCTAAAGTAGTTTCGGGTTTGTACCTGAAGGGCTTGAGTTCAATCCAAGGGGGGGTGGGGGGGGAGATTGACATTACTTATTGTCATTACAGATATGCACTTTCCAGAGCGCAAATCTGCAGGTGCACATAATTAAGCATGTACTCAAACAAATTCCCATTTAGCACATGCCTATCCCTAAGTACATGTGGAAAATAAGTATGCAGTAGCATCCACACAAATGTGCATTTTTCTGATTGCTTTAAGCCCTATTGCCAATCTGCCCACATGCTGTTAATTGCAGGATTGGGGCCTTACTATGTGATGAAGCCAACACATGGAAAGGTAAAATAATCAGAATTGCAAAAAGTAAAGCTAGGGGATTCAAGGCTTTTTTTATTTTTATTTTTTTAAAGTGCACAGTCCTGACGAGGGAAAATAAATAAAGAGAAATGACCCCGCTCCTTATAAAGTTCACATGACCCAACCGTACAGCAAGTATATGAAAAATTTACTTCATTCTTTAAAAACACTTTTTTTTTTAGTCTCAGTTTGGATCCCTTTATCCTCCCACTCTCAACCTCAGGATTCTTCCTCACACTGGCCAGGAGTTAAAAAAGACTGAAACAAGCCCTAAGTCCTTCCCCCTCAGTCAGTAGTTGCTGCTTTCCAGTGGATGCACAATGAGCACCTGATGGTGAAGGACACCCCACCCACAAAAAGCTGCAGCAATTATGCATATACTGGTTGCTAGCAACAAAAACTAAAACTTCATTGTGATCTTGAATTTTCATCTGAAATATGCAACTGTGGCATCAGGAAACAAAAGCTGACTTACTAATGCATTTAGATAACATGAAAGCTCTATTGAAATGTATTTAATAAAAAAATACAAATTAAGCATTCATGGCTACAGTATCCCATTTGCTCATGTTAATAATAAATTAAGAAAAAATTGGAGTTCTCTCATTATTTAGGCCACAAACTTCTCTTTCGCATAAGTATATAAGTACCAGCACAAGAGTTGAAATTGTAACGGAGTCAGGAAAACTCACTATCATCACTACAGGATACAATATGGACAATCCAGGATTTTGTCACTAAGAAAATATAAAATTCATATCCTTCCACCAAGCATAAACCCTATCACTTGAACTAAAAGAAACTCTGGTTCAGCTATACAAACATTTGACCAGCTCTTCTGTCAAGGCTGATTCCCCATTCTGGCACTTCGAGCGCAGAAGATGGGGGCTCGCAAGGATTCTAAAAAAATTAATACTGGCCACTCCAGGCTGGTATTAAACTCCCAAGGTCACAGCTTCTCTTGACCGTGGATGGGTAGATGCTGCCACCACCCAAGTGCAAAAAAAAAAACACCCCTTTTGAGAACCCAGGAAGGAACACTTGGGAATTCCTTCCTGTGGGGTACCCTCAAGCCCTTTCACCCCCCTTCCCGGGAAGAGCTGAGGAAAAAACAAAGGAAATCAACTGTTGCCACCAGCTAATTAAGCAACATATGCACAAACCTCTTAGGGACACAAAAATCCAATCCTGTTCTTAAAAAAGGAAAATTTTATAAAAACAAAAAGAAAGAACATCTGGAACTTAGGCTTTTGCTAGATTTTAAAAGAGCAATTCCAAAAATTAAGCACCCAAAATAGCTTTCTTGGGGGTTCAGTTTAAAGGTTACAAGCACATAAAAGCATCTGGGGTTAGCACAGAGGAGTCCACAAGCCTTACAGAAAATAAAAGAAATAAACCTAATCACGTTTATCTAAACATTCCCTGTCCCAATGAATCCTTCTAGGTGTGGATGATGAATTTTCATACTTGTTCCAAACTTTACACAGCATTCCAGCTTCCCGTCTCTTCAGCCCAGAGAGAACAACAGACAGAGAGAAAGTTTCTTTCCCAATTTTAAAAAGTTCTACCCATTGGCTCTTTTGTTCAGGGGCCCATTTCCTTTTCTTTTACCTGTGGGCTTGTTTCAACCCTTTACAGGAAAAGCAAGTAGAGAACAGCTACTAAGAGGAATTTTATAGCTAACTGGCTGGCTGGGTGTCCATAAAAGGGAGCTACCTCCACTTCATTTATCACATCTTTACTAGGAAATTTTGCTAAAATTCCTCAACTTTCTTGTGACAGATATGGCAATTTCCCACAATATCTTTGGGAGATCTTATTGAATTAAGTTTAAGTATCTCTGAAGTTCATGTATCAGAGGGGTAGATCTGAAGAAGTGAGGTTCTTACCCACGAAAGCTTATGCTCCCAATACTTCTGTTAGTCTTAAAGGTGCCACAGGACCCTCTGTTGCTTTCTGAAGTTCATGCTATTAAATGCAAAGGTTATTTATTATTGTGGGCCTAGATGATCAAGGACTATATTGAACAATGTGGCAGATAAGAATGAACTTTTGGGACAATACATGTGAAGTGGAATTCCTGGGAAATGTCTAGGAGAGGGTGATTGCAAATCTCCCGCACCCAAGCAATTATACAAAAACCCAGCCCTTTGAAGCTACACCCTGAAGAGAGGGTGACTCTCTGCTGATTACCTGTTCCCAGGATCACAAGATGTGAGGCCCAAACAGTATAAAGGAGTGCCTCACAGATTCATTGGGGTGCTTGTTCTGAGCTAATAGCTGTTATGAACTTGTAACCACAAAAAAACCCTGGCAGGGTTGAAAGACTGATCAACTGCCTGAGCCCTTGTTGGGAGCTGTGACTGATCTCTAGTAAGCTCATTAGAACATAAGAACGGTCATACTGGGTTAGACTGATGGTCCAGCTAGCCCACACCAGCCTGTCTTCTGACAGTGGCCAATGCCAGATGTTTCAAAGGGAATGAACAGAACAGGATGATCATCAAGTGATCCATCCCGTCATCCAGTCCCAGCATCTGGCAGTCAGTAGCTTAGGGACACCCAGAGTATGGGGTTACATCCTGACCATCTTGGCTAATAACCATTGATGGACCTATCCTCCATTAACTTAGCTAGTTCTTTTTTTTTTTAACCCAGTTATACTTTTGGCCTTCACACCATCCCCTGGCAACAAGTTTCATAGGTTGAAACCTATGTGTTGTGCGAAGTATTTCCTTTTCTTTGTTTTAAACCTGCTGCCTAAGAATTTCACTGGGTGACCCCCTGGTTCTTGTGGTCTGTGAAGGGGTAAATAAAACTGCCTTATTCACTTTCTCCATACTATTCATGATTTTATAGAACACTATCATATGTTCCCCCCCCCCCCTTAGTCGTCTTTCTTCCAAGCTGAACAGTCCCAGTCTTTCTAATCTCTTCTTGTATGGAAGCTGTTCCATACCTTAATCATATTTGTTGCCCATCTCTGTACCTTTTACATTTACATACATCTATTTTGAGATACAGCAACCAGAACTGCATGCAGTATTCAAGATGTGGGCATACCATGGATTTATATAGTGGCATTATGATATTTTCCATCTTATCTTTCTCTTTCCTAATGGTTCCTAACATTCTGTTAGCTTTTTTGACTGCTGCTGCACATTAAACAGATGTTTTCAGAGAACTATCCATAATGACTTTAAGATTTCTTTCTTGAGTGGTAACAGCTATTTTAGACCCCATCATTTTGTATGTATAGTTGGGATTATGTTTTCCAATATGCATTACTTTGCATTTATCAACATTGAATTTCATCTGCCATGTTGTTGCCCAATCACCAAGTTCAGTGTAACTCTTCACAGTCTGCTTTGGACTTAACTGTTTTATGTATAATTTTGTATCATCTGCAAACTTTTCCCCCTCACCGTTAACCCCTTTTCCCAGATCATTTATGAATATGTTGAATAGCACAGGACCCAGTACAGATCCCTGGGGGACACCGCTATTTACCTCTCTCCATTCTGGAAACTGCATCTATTCCTACCATTTGTTTCCTGTGTTTTAACCAGCATGTGGTTTCACCTTAAGAATAATGCATTTGCTTAAACTGGTAACTTCCAACTGTGTACAATTAATTGCGCTGTTTATAGCCTCTGACAAGAAAGGAAAGCGGGTGTCAGGAATCGGGGCCTGCAGCAGAGCCAGTCTCCAGGCAACCTGACAAGAGCAGCTGGCCTGTAGTAGACTGCCTGATTGCTTGGAAGAGTCAGCATACCAGCTCTTAAGCCCAGCAGAAACAGCAGCAGTTGTTCAATGGCTGCTCAAAGCATTTGCCCACAGCTGCGATGGCCCCAGCCTTGGGCCCTACCTTGTCTCGCTCCAGGTAACCCAGTTCTGACCCCTTGGCTCCGATCCTAACCTCTGACTCTTAGCTCTGGCATCTGATTCCAGGCTTACCGACTTTCTGGGCTAACCACAAGACCTGACTCCTACTTTAGCCACCCATGTCCTGGTCACAAGACAACAGGCCTGCTTATGCAGTCTGGCTTGCTGGGGAACTCATGATGTTTGGAGGGAACTGTGCAGCCTGTATAGACCCCGGTCAGGAGGGAGAGAGATGCAGGTCTCCACCCAAGAAAGGTGATGGCTGAGGAGCTTGGCACCTAAAAGTTGGTGGCCTTGCTGGATCTCAGAAGGGGAATACATGCTGCCCTGAACTGTGATGCTTCTTACCTCTTTTCCAACCCCACTTGTGGGACTGTTAGTGTCGGAAAGATGCCAGGCACTGTTCTGTGAAGACCTGCTCTGAGCACAGAAAACATGGTTCTTAGAAAGGGCAGTGACCACCTGAACTTAAGTCTAAACTAGCACTCCTACCATTGCTACCAAGGTTCACACAATACTGCCACTATGAAGAGGAACTGGTGGTCACTGAATGATCTGTAGAAGGGTCCCATGTTCTCATTACTTCACTTTTGTTATCTTAATCTGCCAATGTTTTAACCATCTCTATTTAAAAAAAAAATTAAATGCAGATGGTGAGCTGTCGAGACAGTACAGATGTTGCTTTGCTGCTCAACAGAGGGCAGTGAATTCCTCTTAAATTGCAGCCAAAAGCCAACACTCCCATTTTAAAGAATAAAAGTGCATGCTAAAGAATACACTAAAATATGCAAGAAAAATGATATGTACAGCTAACGGGATCCCTAAAGATTGAAAGAATTTAATACAGAAGTGCTCTGTGAAATAGCATACACATACTTTAAATAAGCCTATAAATATCTTCACCGGCTTTTCAAGAATTTAAGTCATTACTTTGCATTGTGTAAGTATAGCATTACCAGTGCTGTATACGGTATGTACTCTTCTAGCTTTGCCTTATTCACCACCATCTCTGCAGAAGGCTGGTGTTGCTGTTGAGGAGATATTATAAATTACTTACGGGTTTTTCTCACATGTACGTTTATATATTTCAGTGTGATGCCTTTTGTTTTTTCAGTGAGCTTCCCTGGAAGTGTAAGAATTACATAAAATATGTGCAGAACGTATATCACTGGCCTTATAACAAATATTCGGTAGGACACTTAAAGTATCCTTTCTGAAGGGCAGCAGTTAATATTTCCTTTATGGGTGTGACGTTGTGCAGTCTATATGGTTTTATAAAAACATGATAATAAGTGAATATAATGTAACTGGGATAGTTTTATAAAAATTTGATAATAAGTGACTATAATGCAAATGGGATATGCTTCGTGCAAAAGGTCTCTTGTAAGGTATCATTACAAAGCTCATAATCTACTGAGTGTGATCATCCTATTTGTAGAAATGTACCACTCTTGTATCTAAAACTAGAAATATAAAACATAACTCTGAGGGCCTATTGTAATTATGTAAAGTGTGGGCCATTAATGATGGTTTGGAATCGTGATGACTCCCATTAACAAGGACCATTGTCTGCAGATGACTGTGTTTACCTGTGAGTCTTCCTGTATATGTGTGTGCTGGCAAGTGAGTAATGAAGTCTTGCAGTGACATGTGATCATGTCACCTGAACTGGAATCCATCTTTAACCTGGTGCTTTTCCAGTGAGGGGGGGTGGAAACCCAGAGGGACAAAGGGTTCCCGCCTTATGCAAAAGATATATAAAGGGGTGGAAGAGAACAGAGGGAGAGAGGAGCCATCATGAAGAATCCCCTAGCTATCACCTGAGCTGCAACAAGAGCTGTACCAGGGGAAAGAATTGTGCCCAGGCCTGGAAGGTGTCCAGTCTGAGAAAAAACTTACGGAAGCATCTCTGAGGGTGAGATTATCTGTATTTAGTTTGATTAGACATAGATTTGCGCATTTTATTTTATTTTGCTTGGTGACTTACTTTGTTCTGTCTGTTACTACTTGGAACCACTTAAATCCTACTGTCTGTATTTAATAAAATCACTTTTTATTTAATAATTTACTCAGAGTATGTATTAATACCTGGGGGAGCAAACAACTGTGCATATCTCTCTATCAGTGTTATAGAGGGCGAACAACTTATGAGTTTGCCCTGCATAATCTTTATGCAGGGTAAAACGGATTTATTTGGGTTTAGACCCCATTGGGAGTTGGGCATCTGGGTGCTAAAGACAAGCACACTCCTGTGAGCTGTTTTCAGGTAAACTTGCAGCTTTGGGACAAGTGATTCAGACCCTGGGTCTGTGTTGGAGCAAACTGGAGTGTCTAATTCAGCAAGACAGGGTGCTGGAGTCCTGAGCTGGCAGGGAAAACAGAAGCAGGGGTAGTCTTGGCACATCAGGTGGCAGCTCCCAAGGGGGTTTCTGTGATCAAACCCATCACAATGGGTTCAATCTAATAAGAGTTTTGCCTATCTAGAGTCTTCAGGACTGGGCCCTACTTATTTCACGGGTATCATGAACACGGCCCAGTATTTAGCCTTGCTGTTAAGGAATACTGTGAAGGTGCTGTCTAAACTAAAATCTGCAAACATTTTTGTATCCGTTTCCACTGATTCAGTTATATTTGTAACCAGCTTGTAATTTCCAGTATCTATCTGCAGCTTTTAATTGGTACTTTGTCCAGCCTGCTGTTAAATGAATCAAGAGGCAAATGACAAAGGGGAGTGCAGGTTACTGAATAGGGCAGATGTAGGTTTTATCTCAGCTCTGCCACTGACTTAATACATGACGTTTGGAAAGTCACTTCACCTCTCCATGCTGTTTCCCCTCCCACCCACTGTCAGTCCAGTCTGTGATCGCTGAGGCAAGGACTATGTTTTACTCTGCATTTGTACAATGCTTAACACAATGGAGTCTTGATCTCAACTGGAGCCTCTGAGTCCTACTGTAATATAAAAAAACAGTAGTTAAGTGGGGCTTTCAACATTTCTGTTCGGATACTATTCCACAACCTAACTGATTTCACTGAGATCCCCCCTCCCCCGTTATTTCAACCTAAATTTTCCTTGTGTTCCATTCAATTTCACTTCGTTACTCCAGGTACCACAAACAATTCCCCTCGCTCTTTGGTATTCAGACCCTATAGAATATGGCAGACAGCAACCTCACATACTCATTGAGCCAAGCTACACATATTAGCTCTTTTAACCTTTCCTGATATGTCCCACCCTCTGTTCCTTTCAGCATGAAAAAGTCAAGCTTAACCAACAAGTATTTTAAATTTTCCCATTTAAAATGTTGTTGGGTTTATTTGGACCATTAGGCCATGCTGTTTTGGGTAGACTTCTCTTTATTGCTCTGTGGCAACCTGGTTTCATCTTGGAATTGACACTGATGTCCTGTTGAGAGTTAGACCAGGGCCTGGTGTAAACTGAAAAGTTTTGCTGGTATCGCTATTTCGTTTAGCAGTATGGGGGGGGGGGGGGGGGGGAATCACATCCCTAACCAACAGAGCTATGCCTGCTAGAGCACTGATGTAGACTCAGTTATATCAACAAAAAAGTCAGTATACGCTTTTATAAATATATATTATTTTTTTCAGGGCACCGATGTAAGTTATACAGGTGGAAAACACTCTTCTGTTGGCATAAGCTGCACCTGTAGGTGTAGGCAGGTTTGCTGGTATAGCTACACCAATATAACCAGTGGCAGCTGGTATATAAAGGATGCTGGGAAGGTAGAGGTCCTGACCAGGACCCCTTCCTACTGCCTCTCCTATCACAGGAGTAACCAGGACCTCTCCCCTCTGTTGTGTAGGGAGAGCTGGGACTGAAACCACTAGAAGACCCGGGCAGAGCTGGAGATGTCGGGAGTTGGGTGGCTGGGCCGCCTAGACAGGAGAGCCCCCCACAGGGAGCAAGAGCTGGGCACAGGTAGGACTCTTCAGGGAGTCCCCCTTTGCTCCCCTGGGCCTCCCCCAGCTTGCCCACTACCCCTATCTTCTCCTAGCTCCCCCCACTTCCTCTCAGCTCCTCTCAGCTGAGCAGGCAAATCGCCTCACTTGCCCCAAAGTTCAGAAACCACCACTGAATATAACTATACCAGCAAACCCTTTCTAGTGTAGACAAGGCCTGTGTAAAGTGTTCCATTCAATGGAATAGGGGTGGCAGTGGCTAAGCAGGGTAGCAGCCCAGCCAGTCAGTACCTATGGTCTGAGTAGACTTCAGTAGAGATTAACGGAATAGATATTAAATATAACAGGGTGTGCCAGAAAAGGAGAAGTGAAGAAAATAGACTAGTAGATGGGAGCAAAAGAGAGCAGCTCTGTAAAGTACAAGAGGGAAAAAATGAAGATGAAGAGCCAAGAAGAAAGAATGGTTAACTAAAGCAGTGGTTTTCAACCAGGGGTCCATGAGAACCACTAGTTTCAGGGAGACCGCGGGACCCCACGTCTGAAACCCAGACAGCCCAAGCCCTGGCACCCCCCCTACCGCAGGGCTGAAACCCCGAGCTCCGGTGCCCCCCACCGCGGGGCTGAAACCCCGAGCCCTGGCACACACCCCACCACCACAGCAGTGCCAGAGTAGGGCAGTCCCGGGGACAGCTTCACACACACACCCTTCCTCCTCTCCCCGTCCCCGAGGCCTCACCCCCTGGCCAGGTCAGAGGCAGGAAGCCGGAGGCAGGCAGAGCCTGCTCTGGCTGGTGTCATGAAGTAGGCAGCCACGGCATTCCCCCATCTGCTACTAATGCCTGGAGTCCTCAGCTCATGCAGCCAGTAACAGCTGCCCAAGCAGTGGGACCCCGCTCTGTGGCTGGCAGAGCCCTTGGGGAGCAGTGACCACAGGGGAGCCCTACTGGCACACAGCCCCTAGCTACCCCCTCCTTGCATCCTGAGCCTCCCCCCTGCCCTCACACAGCCCCAGCTATCCTGTCCTTGCACCCTGAGCTACCTACCCCCTGCCTGCACACAGCCCCTAGCTACCCCCACCCTGCACCCTCAGTTACCACCCTGTCTGCACACAGCCCCTAGCTACTCCCTCCCTGAACCCTCAGCTACCCCCTGCCCTCACACAGCCCCTAGCTACCCCACCCTGCACCCTCAGCTACCCCCCTGCCTGCACAGCCCCTAGCTACCCACTCCCTGCACCCTGAGCTACCCCATCTGCACACAGCCCTACCTACCCCCATCCTGCACCCTGAGCTACCTCCCCCTGCTCACACACAGCCCCAGCTGCCCTCTCCTTGCACCCTAAGCTAACCCCTTGCCTGCACATAGCCCTTAGCTATCCCCTCCCTGTATCATGAGCAGATTTCAAACTTTTTGAGCTGAACCCCCACCACACACAACCCAGACAGGCTGGGTGGCCTGCTAAGGTGAGTCAGGGCGTGGAGGTAGCGTTGCCTTCCTGGACCCTGCTGTGTGGAGTTGGCCCAAGCCTTGCCGGCTCCTGCCCCCCAAAATAGAAGTCAAACTACACCTACGCCCGAGGGCCCAGCTCCAGAGCCCCGGTTCCCCCCACTGGGCCCTGGAGTTTTTATAGCATGTTGAGGGGGACCTCAGAAAGAAAAAGGTTGAGAACCCCTGAACTAAACCACCACATCTTGGCTACCAAACTCTGCTGAATCATAATTATAAAGAGTGTGTTGCCATCCAGGGGTACTGGAACAATTTGAATAGTGGGGGTGCTGAGAGGCATTGAACCAAGCTGTAAACCCTGTATATGATAGAAACCACTTCAAGCCTAGGGGTGTGGCTGCACCCCCCAGCACCTATGCTTGCCATAACATATCAAACACTTATTTAAAAGGAAACAACCTTCTACTAAGGAGCAAAATCAATATTGAACTTTAACAATTCAGAATCATGCATTATTTGTCTTTGCTTTACACTTCCATTCACTCTTTATAGTAACTAGAGTCCATGTAGCAACAGTTCTGATAATAATCACTTTACTCACAAATACCAGAGTTGATGCTAGGAGACCTGGGACAGTGAGATAAAAGGCAATAAAATGATTTCAAGAAAAAGACAATTTCAATATAGAAATGTGTGAATTATGTTCAACATATTTATTAAGATTGCTTGTTCCACTGTTGGGAGAAGCTACTTCAGTGCCCTTATCATTGCTGTACATTATTAAAAAGGATCTATATGATACACAAAATGCAGCACACATACAGGATTTCAAAAATCCAAGATGGAAATAAAAGACAGAATTGAATTCATGTTAAATGAACACACACACGCACACACCACTAACCAGCTGGCTTCCTAGTTTTAAATAAAGCAGTTTTAAATTTTGACTGGAATCTTATAGGCAGGCAGCACTGTCACTTTAATTGACTCCAAATTTCTTCCCTTCCCTCCCTCTCTTCTGATTTGCTGCTGTATATATTGGGGGGGGGGGGGAAGGGAGGGGGAGAGAAAGAAAAAGGAAAGACATGAAATAGGAAAAGGCAATTGCGTGTACAAATTCTCATTTGCATGGCTCAACTTGGAAAATGCATTTGTTTCAAGACATCAGAGAAAATCTGTTTCTGATTCTAAACATTAGATATTTTCTGAGAACGTTGCCAAGAAAAGAATCCAAGGAATGTCTTTACATGCATAACACACACGAGACAACTGGTGAGCAGGCCTGTGATCTTTAATTTAAAAAAAAAAAAACTGTATTTACAGAATGGAACTCTCCTCTAGGGAGCAACAACCCGCATGCCCAGGATTTTTCAAAGATAGTTTCTAACATAACTCCTTGCTATTATTGGTATGAAGAATTTCCCCCACCAAACACACAGTTGTAAGACGTGCAAGGATATGGAAAATACTTCTCAACAGCAGGCAGGTAGCAGGCACCCGCTTTACAGCATTTCTGGCACTATTACCCCTTTGTGAAACTATGAACTTCTGCAAAGAACCAAAGAGCTCCTAGGCAAAAGTCCGAGCTCACTTTTCAGCACATGCCAATGTACTGAGGCTGATGCTCATGACCCTTCCTGATATTAACTCTTAAGGACTAAAATATATTTAGTTTCTAGATATCCATCTTTCCAGTCCAAGTTTTTGAGAGCAATAAAACAGCCCAGCTTCTGCCCTGCATCCACATACATCTATACAAGATCTGTTTCAGTCTATCAGCAATAACATTTATATTAATGTATCATCATATTTTCCAATAATCCCAGAGATTGTGAAGTAGCACCTGGCACTTCCAAATGGGACATTACGGTGCAGAAGCGATTTCAAAACTAATGCTCCTTGATGCTGGAAAGCTCAGATACAGCTAGAGGAAATACATTCTGGTTCACTGGGGACATGAGTAGAGCCCTGCAAATCTGGGAATATCCGCTTTATATCCGCAGATCATTTTTGCGGATCGTGGATGGATGTGGATCCAAATTTCATATCTAAAGCCCTGCAAATCTGCAGATATCTGCAGATCGCGGATTGGATGTGGATACAAATTTTGTAGCCACGCAGGGCTCTAGACATGAGGATGGAGGTCTACTGTCTGAACTGTGTCCTTTGCCAGAGCAATTCCAAATTGATGGTAGTTCTGAAGGATACTGTGTGCCTTTTCTTTTGATACTGACATGGTGGCTGCACATGGGTGGCAAGGATAATGGTAAAGTGAGCACAAATGGTAGTTAAAAAAAAAAAGACAATAAATTAGAGGGATGCTGAACCCAATACCATAAAGATGCGGTGAGCCCACGTTCAGATGGAGGATTTCAGTGCCAAACAGCCCCCACAAGTACACACACGATTCAAAACATACATAGACATTAATAACCAATACATCTAAGCAAGAATGCTAATCATAACCAGAGACTGAAGAAAACTCCTACTGCACAGCAACACAGGAGTTGCTAGGCATAGAAACATGCAAATAAAAACAAACAACTCTCCTAGAGCTTTCTGAACTGAAAACAAAACAAAACTAATACCCACAGGACAAACAGGCTGCACTGTTTAAGAGACAGAAAACAAACCCACATCTTAGTCTCCCCTCATTCTACTATATCTTGATTTAACAATATATCCAAAACTGCAGCTAAATACAATTATTAGGATAAATCAAACAGACGGATACGATAGAAAACAATTGGGAATTACTAAAAAAATTGGGGGAAGTGAAGTAAATTAGAGACTTGTACCTCCAAGTTATTACTATAGGATTATAAACATGAATATAAATTAAAACTACCGGTAGCATAGCGTATGCTAGCTTTTACTTAAATTATTGATTTCAGAATTATTTTAGGAAGTAGAGAACATCCCTCATGATGATAAAATGGCACTACAATACCACTTTCTAGGGAGGATACAGAGAATAGGAGAGAGACCAGAGTGTAACTAACATGACTGGAATGGGAAAGACAGGAAGCCCCCGTCTTGTCACCGCAATGACTAAGATAACACATGCATACAGTAAACATTTTGATGATGATGTTTTCACCATATGAACCCCTGTATTCACACCCTACACACTACTGTAATAATCTTTGTACAAAATATGTCTTGTAAGGTATCATTTGAAAACTCACTGGTCAATCATATCGTGGTGAAATTGACTGAAATGTGGTTACCAGCTAAGTTCCCTGTAAGCTGCACAGCTGCACGCAGCAGCCTATTTAGCACTGCGCAGGTGCTCAGGGAACCTGCCCAGGGACCTCCCCAAGCCCCAAACAAACCTGGCCCCCAACCTGCCACGGCCGGGGCAGCCCCCTGGCCCCAATTATGCCACAACCTGGATCTGCTGTGGCCAGGGCAGCCCCCCAACTCCAACTATGCCGGGGCGCCCCTACCTTGGCCCAAACCCAGCCGGGGTGGCATGGCCAGGCCCAGACCCAGCCGTGGTGGCCCGGACCCAAACCGGGTGGCTCGGACCCAAACCGGGCAGCCCAGCCCAAACCCAGCTGCGGCCAGGGCCGCCCTGCCCAAACCTGTCGTGGGGCGCCCCTCCCTGAACCCAGTCCCGGACAGCCGCCGCGGCGAGAGGCGCTTCTACCCCCCAGCCCAGGTGCTGATGTGGGGAGAGAGAGCTGGGGGGAGTCTTCTCTCCCCGCCATAATCCCGGAGCACCCTCCTGCACCCCCAAACTCTTCATCCTTGGCCCCACCCCAGAGCCCATACCCCCAGCTGGAGCCCTCACACCCCTGCACCCCAACCCTCTGCCCCAGCCCTGAGCCCCCTCCCACATGCTGAACCCCTCAGCCCCACCCCCACCACATTAATTTTGTTATGTGCATCGATATGAAGGTGATGTATCACACATCACCTCCATATTGGTGCACATAACAAAATTCATTCCGCACATGGGTGTGAAAAATTAGAGGGAAACACTGATTACCAGACCAGTCTGTGGAATGGAAAAAACCTGTTTCTCAAAGACAAAGGACAAGTTGACACCTCTAGCCAGGTGTCATCAAAGTTGATAGGAAATCCCCTGTCAAGTGGCCATTCTTTGAAAAAGGGGGGGGCAGGAACAGATCCATCTACATTTTAGCAAACAACAGCATGGAACCTCTTCCACCGTAAGACTCCATGACTCCAACCTCACAGCAGGAATGAACTTTATCCAAGGGTAACGCTCAGGAAAATGTATTTCAAAGGGTGACTGGACTATAGAAATGAGAGGCAAACATACCCTGAAGTATCTCTCCCTCTCTCTCATTTTTTCACCTGAAAAGACCAAACAAACAAAAAACAAACCTAGCCTTTGGACTTTGGCGAGAGACCCTGACTTGAAAATTTGATCAGCAATGTTGCTCGGAACCTGTGGTAAGAATGTTAACTTTAACCAAGTCTAATTTGTTAAGTTTTAGTTACTAGAAAGTGTTTTATTTTTATTTCTCTGGTAACCATTTCTGACTTTATTGTCTTATACATGTACTCACTTAAAATTTCTTTGTAGTTAAATAAACTTGTTTTATTTCATCAAACTAATCCAGTGCGGTGTTTAAAATGAAATGTTGGTTTACTCCAATTAAAGCAGCAAACTGTTGTACATTGACCCCTTACTGGGACAACGGACTTATGATATCTGAACCGGCCATGGCAGGTTGGGGGCCAGGTTTGTTTGGGGCTGGGGGAGGTCCCTGGGCGGGTTCCCTGAGCACCTGCACAGTGCTAAATAGGCTGCTGCGTGCAGCTTACAGGGAACTTAGCTGGTAACCACATTTCAGTCAATTTCACCACGATATGATTGACCAGTGAGTTTTCAAATGATACCTTACAAGGGATGGACAGTGCAGAACACACATTTTGGGGAGTGTGTTGGAGTCACCCTGCAGCTAGTAACCAGGACTGCTGGGGTCAGTGTTGCTGGCAGGCTGGAGCTATACACAAACACTCAGCGTGTGACCTGCATGCTGTTTGGCTGTCTGAGAGTAGCCCAGGTTGGGAGTTACAGCAACAAAGCATTGTGAGGCACCCTAAATTGCAGGGTAGGTGGTGACAACCTCCTCACTGGTCTGGATTGCAACCCTGAATGTGACAGATGTCGTAACATTTATCACAAATGTACTGTTAATATTTCAACATTTATCCATTATAGCCATAAACTCAAAGGGCACCCTTAACTCATCTTCTGTATCTTATAGTTACCAAATCGTATATCAAGAAAAAATACTTATAAAAATGCATTTCATATGTTGATACATTTTCCCTTGCATTTGGCATTTACATAAATATTGTTTAAAAATCAAGGGACATTCAGGGCTTGCAGTCCTTTACTGTATTTAAAAAAAAAGACGTTCTACGTCTGTGCGTTGGACACAAGACATGCTAGACAGTAAATTTTTAAAGGGGCTTAAGTCCCATTTTCAAAAGCTGCTTAAGCACTAAGAAGGCTATGTCTCATTCACAGTCAATGAGACAGATTCCTAAGTGCTTAGTACACTTTTGGAAATTGGACTTTTGTGCTTTTGAAAATATTACCCATATTCCAGATAGGTTCTTCGTTTCAGCAGTAACTAATATCCTGCATAAAATAATTATTTAATGCTTTCGCAATCAACAGCTCAGAATCACTGGGTTTTGTTTTTTAAAACCCAGTGGCCTGCTGAGTTGGGTGATGTCATGAATTTTGTTTTAAACAGTTTTTTAAAAATGCACACAACACAACTTTTTGAGTGCGTGCATGTGTGCAGAAGCATATCCAATGTGTCATTTAAGATGAACCTAACATATATTACCACTTTGAAAGATGGACAAGAAGTTCTTACCAAACGAAAAACAAATGTGTGCAAATATTTAATTTTACTGTTTACTGGAAAATTAAATCTGTGTCAGAGTCCTAACACTTTACCCCAACAGCTCTTTGCTCAGTGAGCTTTCAGCAACTGCACTTCAGCAAACTATGACAGTAGCAGCAAGATCATTTCTGAGGGAATACTTCCCTTCAGGAACACAATCTTACAAAGCCCAATTACTTACTTACTCACTGGTGCGTGTGTACACACACACACACACACACACACACACACACACACACACACACACACACACACACCCCTTTGTTGTTAGTATGGCTCAGCATTTATTCTGGGTCCAGAAAAGATATAACCCATAACAGCAGAATTAATTTCTACTGAGAATTTGCATTATTATGACAAAACCAATTGGGAATAATTAAATTGAGATACAGTCTTGTTGAACTCACAATGCAGCATTACCAGTGCACATGCTTTACATAATAAACCCTTCCAAAAGTTTCTGTGATGCAACTAAGTCCCTTTGAAATATTCTCTACATTAAGCTAACAAGTTTACTTCACACACATACAGCAAGCTTGACCTTTTGTCTGACAAACATTCATGTACCCTACAAGAGAATTCCAACCAGGCAGCAGTGGGTCTTTTGCCTGCTCGTAAGAACAAAAGGAACAATGAATTGATGCCACTCTCTCATTTCTGCACAGAATAAACTCACATCAAGTTGTGTTTTTAAAGGAGTTGCCATCTTAACACTAAAATCCATCCCTATGAAACAACACGGTCCTGTTGGCTAGAACCAGCGCAACAACTTTGTCAAAGAAGCCCCCTCACCTTTCAGACAAAACATTCTGAGGCTGTTCCATGAAGAGGAAGTGTTCTGCTTCCCAAGCACAACACAGTGTGCTAGGTACAGCTGTTCCCCAGTCTACCCTATTCAAGCACACAGCCGGAGAAGCGTGGCAGTGGGCCAGCTCATGCTGTTACAGGAAACTGCTACCCAAACCACTGATTTCTGAGCTGCACTGATGACACCTCCCTATTTCTCACCTCCCCACCCAATCAATTCCAAATAACCCTTACTAAAAAAAAAAAAAAAAAAGGCTACTGTGTCTGTCTCTTTAGTCAATCCCAGCACAGCATAAGCCTGAGTGCAATTGTTTTATCTCATCAGTCAGCATTTTTCACTGCTGTGGACACAGCTTATACCCACCAATTGGTCAGCATTAGAAAAAATAAATCACTCTAATCCAACTCAACTGTTTGTTATGAATTACTAACTCTGCTCTTCGTGAACTTTTTTTGTTCTGGAATGCATGGCTTTTCTCTCCCCCCAAAAGTGCTTTGTGAGGTTTGTATTTTAGATATGCATATACATCATACATACAACGTACCAAAAATCTCCCTAGAGTCCTACTCGTAGTTGTTTTGAAGGTCAGCTAGGGAGTGTTACAAGACCCCAGCGCTCTGTGTAAAGAAGGTTAGCAATTAGGGAATCGAACATGATGTCAAATGAATTTAAATTACAGTTTTAAGCATTCGCATTTTGAGCCAAATCCTATCAGCTCTTACTCAAGCAAACCTCCCATTGCAGTCACTAGCAGTTTTGCCTGTGTAAGGACTGTGTAGGATTTAGCGCTTGTTATTAAGGGCTTAATTGTATCTTTTAGGCACAACTCTAGGGTAGGGCTGATGCACACCACACAGTGGGAACGTACCATGCCCACTGCTACCTCACTTCCAGGGATTCAGCACTACCCCCTGTGCATTGGTCCTACTCCACAGGCTTGTGAGGAGGGGGTTGGGGACATGGCCTTGCCTTCCTTTGAAGCACTGTGTCCCCTAAGAGAGAAGTCCCTGAGCTCAGGGACTGGAGATGTGCTGACCCTTTGTAAGGGTCTGATCCTGAAAACGTTTACTACCAAGTATTGTGCTTACCACCAGGTGTGGTGCCACCGATATTTCAATAGGACTAAACATGGTACACTTAGCCCTATGCCCCACAGCAAGTGCTTGCAGAACCAGAATCTAAGGGTATGCCTACATTACAAATGAAGGTGTGTGACTGCAATGCAGGTAGGCATACTCATGCTGGCTTTCATTTAGCTGGTGTGGGTAATAGTGGTAGTGAGGACATGGGTGGCACAGACTTCAGCATGGAATAGTCACCACAGTACTAGGGTGACCACTTTTTCAAAAGGCAAAAGCAGGACACATGTAAGAGTCCCACCCCCTATGTGATCCCAGCCTCTGTTCCTCCTCTTCCACCAAGGCCCCATCCCTGCCCCTCCTCTTCGACTGAGGCCTCGACCCCTGGCCAGGCAGGATGCTGGGGCGCACCACCCATGGCAGGTGGAGGTTCCAGAGCTCCCCACAGCAGCCCAAGCTCCCTGGGAAGCTCTTATTACTGCCCAGCTCCAGCTTCTGGCCCGGTGGTGGGGTCTTGGGGGGAGAAGGGGGCGCAGCCTCATGGCAAGAGGTGGGCTAAGGCCCACCTAAGCCTTCCCTCACCCCACCCCACCCCACCCCACCCCGGAAAGAGGCGGATGCCTGTCCCGGAGTCATTCAAGCCCAGGACCAGAACTCTGCATTTTCGGACTGTCCCTCCCAATTCAGTACAACCCTACCCAGTACAAGCCCATTGGGGACCCTGGGGATGTGCTCAAGTTGTTGGTCCGTGCTGTGATCTTTGCTGCCATGTCTTCCCTGCTATTGTTACCCGCAGCAGCTAGATAAAATCTAGTGTGGGCATGCTTACCCCATTGCAATCACACCTTCGTTTATGGTGCAGATGGACCCTTAGATAGTAAAGAATTGTATGTGGTAAGGGGCAAGGAAGAGTTCATGGTAAATGACCTAATTGTAAAACTGGGAAATGCAGTTCTAAATTTATTATTTATGTGATGTTGTGCAGTCTATAAGGTTTTATAAAAACTTGATAATAAGTCAATATAATGTAACTGGGATAGTTTTAGAGAAAATATGGTAATAAGTGAATATAACGTAACTGGGATATGCTTCATGCAAAAGGTCTCTTGTAAGGTATCATTACAAAGCTTATAATCTACTGAGTATGATCATCTGATTTGTATAAACATACCACTCTTGTATCTAAAACTAGAAATATAAAATGTAACTCTGAGGGCCTATTGTAATTATGTAAAGTGTGGGCCATTAATGATGATTTGGAATCTTGATGACTCCCATTAACAAGGACCATTGTCTGCAGATGGTTCTGTTTACCTGTTAGTCTTCCTGTATATGTGTGTGCTGGCAAGTGGGCAATGAAGTCTTGCAGTGACATGTGATCATGTCACCTGAACTGGAATCCATCTTTAACCTGGTGCTTTTCCAGTGAGGGGGGGTGGAAACCCAGAGGGACAAAGGGTTCCCGCCTTATGCAAAAGATATATAAAGGGGTGGAAGAGAACAGAGGGGGAGAGAAGCCATCATGAAGAATCCCCTAGCTATCACCTGAGCTGGAACAAGAGCTGTACCAGGGGAAAGAATTGTGCCCAGGCCTGAAAGGTGTCCAGTCTGAGAAAAACTTACTGAAGCATCTCTGAGGGTGAGATTATCTGTATTTAGTTTGATTAGACATAGATTTGCGCATTTTATTTTATTTTGCTTGGTGACTTACTTTGTTCTGTCTGTTACTACTTGGAACCACTTAAATCCTACTGTCTGTATTTAATAAAATCACTTTTTATTTAATAATTTACTCAGAGTATGTATTAATACCTGGGGGAGCAAACAACTGTGCATGTCTCTCTATCAGTGTTATAGAGGGCGAACAATTTATGAGTTTGCCCTGCATAAGCTTTATGCAGGGTAAAACGGATTTATCTGGGTTTAGACCCCACTGGGAGTTGGGCATCGGAGTGCTAAAGACAAGCACACTCCTGTGAGCTGTTTTCAGGTAAACTTGCAGCTTTGGGACAAGTGATTCAGACCCTGGGTCTGTGTTGGAGCCAGACGGGAGTGTCTGGCTCAGCAAGACAGGGTGCTGGATTCTTGAGCTGGCAGGGAAAACAGGAGCAGGGGTAGTCTTTGCACATCGGGTGGCAGCTCCCAAGGGGGTTTCTGTGATCCAACCCGTCACAGTAAGGGGCAAGGAAGAGTTCATGGTAAATGACCTAATTGTAAAACTGGGAAATGCAGTTCTAAATTTATTATTTATGTGATGTTGTGCAGTCTATAAGGTTTTATAAAAACTTGATAATAAGTCAATATAATGTAACTGGGATAGTTTTAGAGAAAATATGGTAATAAGTGAATATAACGTAACTGGGATATGCTTCATGCAAAAGGTCTCTTGTAAGGTATCATTACAAAGCTTATAATCTACTGAGTATGATCATCTGATTTGTATAAACATACCACTCTTGTATCTAAAACTAGAAATATAAAATGTAACTCTGAGGGCCTATTGTAATTATGTAAAGTGTGGGCCATTAATGATGATTTGGAATCTTGATGACTCCCATTAACAAGGACCATTGTCTGCAGATGGTTCTGTTTACCTGTTAGTCTTCCTGTATATGTGTGTGCTGGCAAGTGGGCAATGAAGTCTTGCAGTGACATGTGATCATGTCACCTGAACTGGAATCCATCTTTAACCTGGTGCTTTTCCAGTGAGGGGGGGTGGAAACCCAGAGGGACAAAGGGTTCCCGCCTTATGCAAAAGATATATAAAGGGGTGGAAGAGAACAGAGGGGGAGAGAAGCCATCATGAAGAATCCCCTAGCTATCACCTGAGCTGGAACAAGAGCTGTACCAGGGGAAAGAATTGTGCCCAGGCCTGAAAGGTGTCCAGTCTGAGAAAAACTTACTGAAGCATCTCTGAGGGTGAGATTATCTGTATTTAGTTTGATTAGACATAGATTTGCGCATTTTATTTTATTTTGCTTGGTGACTTACTTTGTTCTGTCTGTTACTACTTGGAACCACTTAAATCCTACTGTCTGTATTTAATAAAATCACTTTTTATTTAATAATTTACTCAGAGTATGTATTAATACCTGGGGGAGCAAACAACTGTGCATGTCTCTCTATCAGTGTTATAGAGGGCGAACAATTTATGAGTTTGCCCTGCATAAGCTTTATGCAGGGTAAAACGGATTTATCTGGGTTTAGACCCCACTGGGAGTTGGGCATCGGAGTGCTAAAGACAAGCACACTCCTGTGAGCTGTTTTCAGGTAAACTTGCAGCTTTGGGACAAGTGATTCAGACCCTGGGTCTGTGTTGGAGCCAGACGGGAGTGTCTGGCTCAGCAAGACAGGGTGCTGGATTCTTGAGCTGGCAGGGAAAACAGGAGCAGGGGTAGTCTTTGCACATCGGGTGGCAGCTCCCAAGGGGGTTTCTGTGATCCAACCCGTCACAGTAAGGGGCAAGGAAGAGTTCATGGTAAATGACCTCATTGTAAAACTGGGAAATGCAGCTCTAAATTTATTATTTAAAGCATATAGAGCTCCTGCAATCCAGACTCCACTGTGAAACACAGAAGCACATGCATACACAAATCATCTTCTGGAACTTCTCCCAAAGCATAAACATAGCAAATGCTGCAGACACCTTGAAAACAGCAGTTAAGACTACAGTCAAAGCAGCACTAATAGTATGCAGAGTCCTATTAGCCATGCTTGGCACTTATCGGATTGTTGTTCCATACGTGTTACCATATTGTAGTAGAACAAGAGTAGAACCTCGAGTTACAAACACATTGGCAATGGAGGTTGTTCGTAACTCTGAACTAAACTTTATCGGTGTTCTTTCAAAAGTTCACAACTGAACATCAATCTAATACAGCTTGAAAACTTTACTATGCAGAAGAAAAATGCTGCTTTTAACCATCTTAATTTAGATGAAACAAGCACAGAAAGAGTTTCCTTGCCTGATCAAATATTTTTTTAAACTTTCCCTTTATTTTTTTAGTAATATACGTTGAATACAGCACTGTATTGTATTTGTTTACTTCCAGTTCCAAAGGAGGGATGTGGTTGACCAGTCAGTTCGTAACTCTGGTGTTCGTAACTCTGAGGTTCTACTGTACACAAGTTACGTCAGTGGGTTACAACTTTGGAATAAAGTTCTCCAGCAGAAAAGTGGGGTAGACCTTATGGTGGTGAATCCATGATTGAGAGACAGAGCTCACTTAGCTTAACCCTAAACTGTGAAGCGTGCCTCCCTAAGGTGGCACTGAGGAAAGTCCGGGGGGAGGGTGTGGCCAGGCCCGGGCAGCTCCTACGGGGGGCAGGAGGGCGCGCTACACTTCCATCCCTGCTCCACCCTCAGACCAGCTTTGCCTCCAGGCCAGATCCACCCCCAGTCCCACTCCATCCCCTGCTCCGCCTCTAGCCCCAGTTCCTCCCCCATCCTGAGTTCTGTCCCCAGCTCCGCCTTCAGCCCAAGCTCTGCTGCTGAGGAAGCCCTGGCTGTGTAGTAATGGAGGGGAGGTGCAGACAGATTCTGTTACTGGGGGTGGGGGGGAACATGCCTGGAAAAGTTTGTGCACCACTGGCTTAACCTGTTTTTCTGATGGGAAGAATGCAGACCTATTTCAAAGTTTGAACATGTTCTATCTGAGAAACGAAATTAAGAAAAAAAAATATTCTTTTGATTGCTTTAACTGCTGTTTTAAGAGTATTTGCATCTTTTGCTATTTTGATTATTTGGAAAGAGCTCCAATCTGTTGAGATGAGTTCCTGTCTGCATCCTGTAAAACTTGCCCTGGCCTCTTTTTTTTGTCATTCAGTGTTGCACGCATTCTAAAACAATATGCATTTCCTCACCTTTTGGGGGCGAAGCCAGACTTTGAGGCACCTGCTCCCCTACTTGGTGTAAACTTTGCTTGTGCCAATCAGAAACGAACACAAACAGGTTTTGGGCCCCGTCCCCTATGACACTTCTATGATGTGATAGTTGGTACTTTATGGGCCTGCCTGCCATGTGCAGGCAGGGAGAGGAGAAAGAAAAACGAATCCTGTGTATCCTGTGTACACCCGTAACCGAGCCTGATCACCTCGAAGCCTCTCTCTCAGCTCACATGTTTCAAACAGACTTTCTACGTTTGCCGGTTGTTATGCGTTGGTTTGTATTTGTAAGTATCAGTTATTACTAAATGCTGCATCTTTGTTTATAAATATTGTTAGTAGATATTTTAGTCATTCTGTGTTTTAAGTTTCATTAACTCTATTAGCTAATCAAACGCTGCTCCCTTACCCCTTGTAATTATCCCCAATAAAACTTTAAATTGATTAATTTTAGGTGTGTGTGTGTGTGTGTGTGTGTGTGTGTGCACAGTTTGCATCGTAATACAGTCTATTGCCACGTGCAGCCTGGTAAATAACAGGCCTGCATTTTCTTTCACCCCTGCGTGCCCGTGGCAATCCACACAATCGTGAACAAATCTGTACGACGGACAGCAACCTATTAAGTTGGGGGAGGCATTTAGTTGGGTGCCACAAGGATCAGTGTTAGGTCCAGTCTTGGTAAATCTATTCATTAATTACCTGGAAGGAGAAATAAATAGCATTAATGAAATTCACAGGGGATTCTAAATTGGGAGTAGCTGTGAACTCCAGTGAGTACTGCAAAATAATGCAAGTGGTCTTAGAGAAAGATTAAAAACTTAAGCAGAAAAAAACCCCAGAATGATATTTAACTTGAAAAAAATGCAGCTTTGTACACCTGGGGATGGGAGTGCGGGGGAGAATCAGAGATATGCAAGTCGGATGGAGAGACTTGGGAAGCAGTAACGCTGACACAGAAATTAGACATGCAAATTAGACATGACTTTGTAATGTGATACACTAGGAAAAAGGCCAATGCCATTTTGAGGCTGCACATACAAAGGCTTCATATCATGCAGTAGTGATTTGAGGATTTCAGAGTCCCCTCTGCAAGGAATGATCCAGCCATCTTCAGAACTCATGCGTCTGCTCTGAGCATCTGACAGGCCAGCTTCTATACACCCACTGCACTGGACTGGCTGCCACTTCCAGCTGTCATTGGAGGGAGGGTGGGAAAATCCCTAGCTGGGTTAGGAGAGATGGACACTCTCAGGGGAGAAGATGGAGAGTTTCCAGCAAAGAAAGGAACTGGGAAGGAAGATGAGGGAGTTTCTAGAGGGATAGAGAGATGGAGAATCCGCAGGGCAGGGGGTCGGAGGTTTGCCCAGAGTGAGTAGTGGAAGGGAAGTCCCAGTTGGGGAAGCAGAGTGAGGGAGACAGATCATGTCTGCTTTCCCCCCCACTCCCCCGTGTTCTCTCCTCCTCTTGCTCAGCATACAAGTTCCAATGTAGGTGGGAGTGATCCTAGCCTGGAAGTATAGATGGGAAGGCTTCCACTGGCCTCCTTCTCCTCTTCACTTGACGCACTGCTGCAGTTAGGCAGAAAGCCAAAGCAATAGAAAGCAAAGAGAGAAGCAGCCATAAAACCCCGTATGGTGCAAGAGGAAGAAACAGCAAGTTAGAAACTGCTCCAAGCCCTGTAGAGTTGCCTGTTCTGAGGCACCCAGCTGTGCATCAGCCTGCCACGAGTGGGATAAAACCACTTCTGTTATGGACAGCTAACAATCCTTTTCTATATGGCTCTGATGTAACAGTCCCTCCAGGGCATCTCATTAACAGAAGGATACTGGAAGGAACTCAAAAGAGCAACAAATTGTGTTAGAGGCTGGAGAAGTTTGACTTATGAGAAAATGTAAAGTGTCAAATAAATATAACTTGACAAAGGGGTATTTAAGAAGAGAAAAATGTAGACTGAACAACAGGAAAACAATTCTTGGCAAAGTAGACGCTTTATCTTTGGAATAATTTCCAGAGGAAGCAGCAGAAGTCCCATCACTTGGAATATTTTAAACCCAGCTGGACAAACCATTATTCAATGCACTGTAGGGAACAATCCTGCACTGGCAAGGAGATGGATTACAAAGCCTAACAGGTATTTTCCATCTCTAGAGTCTATTAATTTTTTTTTAAAATGTTCAAGCCATCCCTCATAACTTAGTCTGACCAACAAATGCAGATACTAAGAATATCTTGCATATGCTTCATCCACATAAGAACGATGTTCCTTTCTTCACTCCTCTCCAGCTTTCTCAGAAGTATGCTCAGTGATCACCAATACACACAATAGCACATGACAAAGTAGAAAGGGGGGATTTCTCCCTTTTTATTATGCACCTGGAGAACACTTCTGCCAAAAACACCGTCTCAAAGGAAGAAATAAATCCAGCCTTTTCAAGAAGACTGTCTAGTGTCTTGTAGGACACTCATGCACTTGCAGCCCTTCCATGCATTCCCGCAATCCAACTGGATCTTCTGGCACCCAGATGGGCTGTAAGGCTACATCTACACTACGGGGGGGGTCGATTTAAGATACGCAAATTCAGCTACGCAAATAGCGTAGCTGAATTCGACGTATCGCAGCCGACTTACCCCGCTGTGAGGACGGCGGCAAAATCGACCTCCGCGGCTTCTCGTCGACGGCTCTTACTCCCACCTTCGCTGGTGGAGTAAGAGCGTCGATTCGGGGATCGATTGTCGCGTCCTGACGGGACGCGATAAATCGATCCCCGAGAGGTCGATTTCTACCCGCCGATTCAGACGGGTAGTGTAGACCAGGCCTAAGAAAGGGCTGCAGTTCCCAACTCTGGCCATTAGACTTGCGCCTGCTGTGTGTGCCTGGTCAAGGGCTGAGACCCCAAAGTAGGTAGTGGCAGCAGTGGGTGGGCAACAGATAAAGAGGATGAATGGGGGGCCTGGGACAGGTAGAATGGGATGAATGAGGAATGCTGGTCCACGGACAGTTCAGGCTGGTCCAGGGATAAGGACGCTAGCCTGACTTGGGAGATCTTGGTTCAATTCCCTGCTCCATCACAGACTTCCTCTGGGTTTGTCACTGAGTCACCTTGGGCAAGTCACTCAGTGTCTCTATGTCTTAGTTCCCCATCTGTAAAAGAGGGATAGTCATATTTCTCTATCTCACAGAGGTGCTGAAGTTTATGGTTACATGGAATTTACTTGCAAATATGCAAATTGGCTCATTAAACTAATTGTATAAAATGTCACACAAGTAGAATTGCACAAACCTGGCAGCTATGAGTATGAAATGCTGCACACATGCATATTCCACAATTTTTACCACAGAAATGGAAAAGAATGGGAGGTAACTCCATCTGCCACTGCTCTTCCTCGTGAAGGCATTATTTCTAGTGAAGTGCTAAGTGGGCAGGCCTGATAATCCATGAATGACCATTCTTAAATTACCCACATTTCTTCTTGGATCTGCCTTTCCAAGGGTTGTTATCCATTCTTTAGCTGGATGAAGGTTTTTTTTTTTTTTTTTTTTAAATAAAAGGGATTTTTGGGAAGTCAAAGTGTGTCTTTCATTCTTTTTCCTGTGTGCAAAGTCATTGGAATTCATTGCATGAAAGTCCCTGATGACAACCACCAAATGCTCCACTGTTATTTTGTTCTATTAAAAAATGTAAATCAATATCAATAGCCCAGAACTGTTAAGCTACCCTTATAATTAAAAAAAACAGGATGGAGAAAAAAAGTTTATTAAGAAAACCAAAATTTCATCCTTCCAAAGGGATTATTATAAATAGTAAATAAAAAGGACATTATAAACATTTTGGGGGAAAAAAGACTTTTATATTTTTCTTTTTAAAAAGATTACTGCAAAGAGAAAGCACAATTAAAATCTCACCTCTGGCTCTGGAAACATTTGTTCAAGGTTGCCCCATTTTCCTAAAAATAAATGACTAATCCCATAAATCAGACTTGTCAAATTCAAAATCGCCAAGGCTCTGAATTTGGACTATTCCTATTCCATCTGCATTCTATCATGCTTCAGCTGTTACTGGCCTACAATGTGCATCCAGACACTAGAACTACCAAGTTGCAAAACAGAATTGTCTCTCTCTGGGAAAGACAGAGATGCCCGCACAAAAATGTTCACATCACCAACAACAGGAAAAAAGGTCAGCTTCTGGAAGTCCACATGGGTGTATTTAAAGTCACAACATTCATTTAAAAATCACATTTCTGTCTGAAATTATATCGTCTACTGTTGTGACGAGTAACACAATCTTATTGTAGCTGAAATATTAGAGAAAAATATTTTCCCTATATTTTCTGTTTACTTTGCATATTTGATAGCACTTTATATCTAATCAGTTTCACTAGAGACATTTTTCTCCGTTTTGTGTGTTTTTTCCCCACAAAACTATAGTGGAAAAATAGCACTTTATAAAACTAGAGAATTGGGTGTGGGACCTTGGAGGAGGTGTATTGAAACTAATTAACTCTTTTTTTTTTTTTTTTTTTTTTTTAAGTGACTACATTTCCAATTGAAAACATGCCTGGTAAAGGAGAACCACAGTGATTGCTGATAATATCTCAGATAGCTAAATATTTACTATACAAGTTAACCAAAAAGTAGGCCCCTATCCTGCAAACAGTTATGCATATAAGGAACTTTAAGTTCAGCAGGACTTCTCAAGTTTGTAATGAAACTACTCACATATGTAAGTACAGGACTGGTGCCTTCATTTTCAAGACAACTTTTGAAAACATCCATCACACTGTTTCATTATTTCACAAATGTACAAAGTAATATCCACAGCCATAAACAACACACTTTCAAAGACTTTTTGTTTTCTTAATCACTAACAACAAAAAGCATTCACAGACATGAAAGTTAATCCAAGCACATAATGGAGTTACTTGTATATACCTGAACTCATTCACTTTCTAGGATTTTCTTGAGAGGGAAAACAGTGTTTTATAGACCCAAAAGTTGACCAGCCTTAAAATGATTGTAATCTAGTGAGCAATATCCTTTGAATTCTAAAAGTATATTTAAAAGTACACCACTGTTTCCAAAAATATGAAACAAAGATTGCTACTACTTTGGCTTTTATATTATATTCTCTTTTTCTTATTCAGATATCCTTTCATAGGAGGATGTTCTATCCAGTTGCCTCTATTTTTAACACTGCTCCATTGTTTCACTGGTTAAACTAGCACCTTAAAACATATCCGACAAAGATCCAATGTGTTCCCTCCACAGTGCACTTGGTCACCAGGAGCCTAGTGAACAGAAATGTGTCAGCCTTACTTGTAAGGTGGTTTGGGAGGATTAGATTTTTAATTGGTAAATGTCAGGAAACATTAGTTTCACCATACACATACAAACCAACAAACAAATATTCCCATCAACGATAACAGAAATGTACAGGTAGGCAAAGAAAAATGGTGCTTGAGAACATGTTTGATGGAAATACATTTACTTTGTACATTTTTATATATGATGTTGACCGTTAGTATTTATAAAACTTTAACCTTTTGAATCTCAAAATCTACTGTCATTAAATAACTATTGTCTGCCGCCACATAATTTCCCACAACTGTGAACATTTAAACTAATAAAAATAAAAAAAAATTAAAATGCTTAAAACACTTGTGGCAACACTTGAAAGTTGAAATTGGTTTCTATATGCATCTAGTCTTTTTTGAAAATTACCCTAAAGCACCATCTCACCACCTGTAAGTGGCACCCAATTATATACACTAAAAATTTAATCTGAAATCAGATGCCAAATCTCAATCATTTATTTAACTGAAGCTCACCAAAAGTAGAAGCCTAAATTAATATTAATTTTTCAAAGTTATTTACACCTCTGCAGTAGGTGCATTTGCACAGATCTCACTTTGCTATTATTGGAAAGAAAATAAAGAACTAATACTATGGAGACTGAGTTTATTGCAAACCAGAATTGTCAAGTATTTAAGGTTATCTTTTGTTTGACTTGTTAAGGGGGCACACAAAGAGCAAAATCTTCTATGACTTGCTGTCAAGGAAGGAATCTGTTACCAACTTTTCCAAACGTGTTCAGGAATTCCTTAGCCACAGAAGCAGTACAAAGAGGAAGGACAAAAGACATAAAGGATTTACTATGAGGACAAAGAGGACACTATACTAAAATAGTTAATGAAGGGTTTCTGATGCGGGGTAGAGAGAAGCAAAGAGATGGGGGGAGAAAAGTGTTTTGTTTTCTTTAGGTAAGAAATCACCATAATGGAAGTGGTGCAGAAAAACAAAAGATTATCCAGGATATCAAGACACTGCTGTAAGAAACTTTTTTTTAAATTTAAAATCATTGCTTGGCAAGAACTTCAGTATCAAATTACATCTGGTTAATTGACACAACTGAACTGTATTAGTGATGCTTACAACCTTACTCCAAGCCGGGGAAGCTAAAGATCCAACCAGCGGACCAAATTCAGTGATGAATAAGGTTGCAAGGTCATGCGAGGTCTGTCATGGAGGTTATGGATTCCGTGACTTTCCAGGATCTCCTGGACTTCTGCAGCTTTAGCGGCCAATGCGGGGCCTGCCACACCGGCTGCTGCTTGAGGGACACCTGGGACCGCCGCTGCTCGGGCAGCCCGGGAGCCACTCCAGATGCTGTTGGAGCAGTGGTCCCCAGGCCCCCCAGAGCAGCTAAGATTTATTCAGGGGTATTTATAGTAAAAGTCATGGACAGATCATGGGCCGTGGCTTGTCCATGACTTTTACTAAAAATACCCATGACTAAATCTTAGCCTTAGTGACGAATCCTGGTCACATGCCAGCTGAGATATGTTGCACAAATGCTAAGAAGAGGACCACCTGTTCTCAGAGGCAAAAACCTTCATCACATTTATTTATACTTAAATAGTACTTTGCATCAGAAATCAATGGGTTCCTATTTTAGGGTAACTCAGTATTTTGCTATAATAAAAGAATAATGATAACAATAGTGCTGATGATAATGGTGCTAAAATGGAAAATAGGGATGTCATGATCAAGTAAGGCAGGGAAAACATGGAATTATTCTGCTACCATTTTATTTAACTGTCTAGAAGGCAAATCACACTTAAAAGGGCAGGTGCATGAAAAGAGAAGTATGCCTGGCAGGTCAGGTTACTTTGTTTACATTTAAGAAAAAAATACCAAACAGCACACATTCTAATAACTAGAATTTAACATAGTCAGACCATCTGTGGTTGAAAAAGAACAGGTAGCTTCCCTGAGATGCACATTAATATGCATGGTGGACACATACTGCGGTTATCTTCTAGTAAGTGACACACTGAAAAAACCCATGGCTGACATACAAAACAAAAACAAAAAGCTTGTTTCCCTTCTGGACTAAAGAGGACAAGTGAATGAGAGCAATAGAAGATGATACCCAGTTATTGAGACATAGCTTTCCTATGGCAATTAATGTTCACTCGGCGGTCCAGAAACAATTAACCACAATATTTTTGAGCATTGTACAGGGGTTTAGCCATGTGGCTCTCTAATGATTTGGAACCATGGGACTCAGACCCCACACAACTCCTTAAAAGTTCAAAATAAAACATTTCTACGTAGGCCTTGTCCTCACTGAGATATGAAACCATGTTAGCCCTTTACCATGTGTGGAGTAGAATAAGGCAGTGATTCTCAACTTTTACATACTTTTGTAATTAGTTTCAGAATTCCCCTGCCATCCTCCTCCCACCCATCGCACTCCTATCTAGCCATAAAAAAAGGTTATGACCTTCCTGTACCTGTGTGACTCTCCAGGTTGATAACCCATGGAATAAGAAACAACTCGACCGAAACCCAGCCTTCAGTGTGCAGAGTGCCTATGCTGAAAGGGGAGTCAAAGGGGGTTTTCTATTTCTATTTTAACACAACTAATCTGATACATTTGTTGCCTTTCTCACAAACCTAAGCAAAATGAAGTCTGCCTAGAAACTTACCTATGTTTCTTATCAGCACTACCACCTACAGGATATGCTGGACTCATGTCTAAGTTAGCCAGAGGAAGCCAGATGGAAGGAGTCAAACTAAGGGTACGTCTTCACTACAGGGGGGGGTCGATTTAAGATACGCAAATTCAGCTACGCGAATAGCGTAGCTGAATTCGACGTATCGCAGCCGACTTACCCCGCTGTGAGGACGGCGGCAAAATCGACCTCCGCGGCTTCCCGTCGACGGCTCTTACTCCCACCTTCGCTGGTGGAGTAAGAGCGTCGATTTGGGGATCGATTGTCGCGTCCTGATGGGACGCGATAAATCGATCCCCGAGAGGTCGATTTCTACCCGCCGATTCAGGCGGGTAGTGTAGACCTAGCCTGAGTTGTGTTGTCACCTGCTGAGCAAAAGAGGATAGCTGCCCCTCTGTAACCGCAGGCAACTGGAATCACATTTACTGTTCCATTTCCTGCTCTACTACTGCATCTCTCTGTGTCACGTTTGGCAAGTCACTTGACTTCTCTGTGCCTCATTTTCACACATCCGCAAAACAGGGATAGTAATATTTATCCTACGGGGTAGGGTGGCATGGCTGAATTAAGGTTATCTGAAGCAGTTGGAGATCTTTGGATGAGAGATGGTATGTAAGTGCATAGCACTATTATAAAATTTGACTCAATTCCTGACTTTATGTCAGCAGCACTGGTAAAATATATAAGGCCCTTCGTTTTCAGTTAAGATCAATTTTTACGGAAAAATTCCCAGGTTTTACAAAAGGTATTATTCATTTTTTTCTGATTTTCACCCTACTTTTGTATCATTCAAATATAAAAATTTACTTGTTTTATTAGGAAAATACAATACCTTGCATGAGATATATGTATTACGATAATACATTAGCCTGTATGTATATGCAAAGATGCCTGTTGAATTAAGGCTATGTATTAGTCTAGAAGATACACACAATAAACAAACAGGCATGCACACAAGCTCTGAAGTGCGTGTGCATCTGAACGTACTGATGAATCTCACGCCCACCACGTATACATTTCAAGCTGTTAGCAGCTAACGGTTTAAAGATCTAATACACTAAAATGGGAAGAAACGAAAATCTATATTAGAATACATTTCAGAACACAAGTATTTGAAAATTTAAAAAAAAAAAACTAGGAGAAAAGGATGGAGTTGAGTGTATGTGCTGCAAATGGTGTGACCCAATTATTAAATATAAATATTTATAGGCTAATAGTTCTATGTCTACAACAGTAAACTGTTAATTCGAATGCAAAGTTTTATTTGGGGATTAGAGAGATATTTTCTTAAACTCAGAGGTTGCATTGTGTTTTGAGTTCTGTTTTAGTTCTGCAGCAAACCACATTGATGAACGGAATTCAAAGCATTAATCTACTGAATACTTTTTGCCCGTCTTTCCATCCACCAAAATACACCCTGATATTCACCCAGAAAAATTATTAATAGTTTTTTGCACTGATTTTCACCTGTTTTTGTGGTAATAAACACTGATAAATTCATGGGGAATATTATATAAAATAAAAACTGAAAATGAAGGGATGCAGCTATATATATATATACACATAGCTCCATCCCTTCATTTTCAGTTTTTATTTTATATATTTTAATATATATTCACCTATCAGCTAAAGCCAGAACCACCAGTTTTCTCCAGCTTGTCTGTAAGAGCTGCCGTTTGGAAAGTGGAAACCCCAAAAAGGCAGGACAAAAATACCAAGGTTTTGATGCTAGCCTTTAAAAACTACTGAGGCTGGGTGGGTCAGGGGGAAAACTCAGAGCCACACAGGAAGTTCTGGGCAGGAGAGGGGAAGGGACTGGCATGTTTCATAGCAGAGGGGCCAGGTTAGCTGCAGGACCAACCAATGTCAAAGCAAGCTGACTTGGGGGAGAGAGAAGCCAATGTTTGGGAAGACAAGCCATGCACTGCAAAAGAAGGACCCTGTCCACCCCCTTGTCCCGCAGAGGATTCTGACCCTGGCCCAAAGAATGTTCAGAAGTTGTGAGGAAACTGAGGCAGGGATGCATGTAGGTTTATTATTGTATACAGATCTGTGTATTTCTCATGCTAAGTAAAGAGCAATGGTGTTAGGATCATGTGCAAACTCTGTTTGCATGTGCTATGAATTACACCTATCCCATGCCCTTAAAGAGTTAAACGGTAGACCCAGAACGCACCCAAAGCTAGAGCTCTGGGAGAGGTTGTGTTTAAGGTGTGGGAGCACCTGAGGTATCAGTGGGAGCAGGTAGTTCTGGACTGTGGAGTCTAAGCTCTCAGGAGGGGGTGCTAGAGGATCTGCACCTTAAGAGGAGCCTAGGGACCCCAACACAGGGGAAGAGCCTGGACTCTGTTCAGACTACAGAGGTTTAAAAGAAACAGGATCCAGCAGTCAGTTCCCTTACAGCAGTCTGGGAGTGCCCTGACAGAGACACAATAGCCTGGTGGTTGGGGAACTCACCTAAGATGTGGGAAACCCAGATTCAAGTCCCTTTGTCAAATCAGACAGACCAGGTACTTGATCCTGGATAACCAATATCCCTTACCACCAGATTACTGGCTATTCTGGGATTTCAGGCACTCTCTCAGCTCCACCCCCACCCCCATTCTTCAGTTGATTTCCCACAATAGGGGAAAACAAGGAAACAATACAGAGAAGGCTGTGGAAACCACAGCTCTGTACCAGCACATTTCAGATCTCAAAAGACAACATAAAACTCTAATAAAGCCACCATTCCCTATCCACCCTTTAGCACAATGTCCAAAATAAAAACAAAAGGGCTAGGAAAATAAGAGAATTTACACAACAAACATACAGGCAGGGGAAGGAGCGGTGGTGTGTATATGAAGAGATAAATCTGCAGGGATATACCAGAAATGATCTGCTGTTTATATCAGTGGGCGTGCAACCTTTTGTTTGTCTCTGGGGATGGTCAGCAGGTGCAGTTAATCAGGCAAAGTACATTACCAAGACTGGCTGTGTTGTCTTCCAGCAGGGGAACAAGGTTTATATTAGTAATAATTAAATCAGACCTGCCAATTTGCAAGCACAGCTCCTTGCACCATGGCTAATGGACATGGTGCATAGTGTGTGCAGGAAATGGGGGTTTAACATGTACGGGGAATTGGCGGAGGGGTGTACTTCCTCTCACCCTTATTACAGGGAACCAGTGTTTCTCATGATTTCAGCTCATGCACTGGGAGAATTGTGACCATTTTATCCAACAAGTCAGTGATCCATTTCTCAGAGTACAGCTCCCTTTCCTCACTCGCTCTCCCTCCCACCATGCTACCGCGTTTGGCCTCAGCAACTTCTGAATATCTTCCCTATAAGCTGCCCTCTTGTTCTCAACATCTTCATCATTTTGAGCGTGCGGGCAAGTACACTTAATTCACGGCTCTTCGCTCCCTCTCATATGCTACAGGCTGATCAGGAGAGCAGTGCCTGAGGAAACCATCTGCTCCACAGAGGTAAAGTGCCAAAATGGAGGCCGCTGTGCATATGTAGGAGAAATATTGAGAAGATTTGAGAGTACATTCTAATTAAGTTTTGCTGGTACAGAAAATATTCCATCTTCTTGTGTTTTCAAAAGACTATGCCCAGACTGACAATTTAACTCCGCTATATACCACAAGCATGTACTCTATATATTTCAAAGGGTCAGGTTTTGTTCGTGGGGATTTTTTGTTTTTGTTCTGTTTGGGGGTTTTTGGGTGGGGGTTAATATGTTTCAGAACAGTAGGTCATACATAAGGGATTTTCTGTCCTGCAGCAACAGTAACTGTTCCATAGTTAAGGTTACAACTGAGTTCCCATTTGAACTCCAATTTTGCTCCTTTCCCTCAAAAAAACCATAAGGATGTATTAGCCTCCAAGTTGGTTGGTTAGGTCTACCACAATTCAAGTGAATTGAGCCATGGATTCCTGAATTATGAGCAGCCTAAAAATAGAAGGGTTCACCAGAGTTCAATAAGGCTTCTACAGTGGGTTGTTTGGGGGTTTTTTTTTTTGTTTTTTTTTTGTTTGTTGTTGTTGTTGCTGCTTTTTGAGATTCTGTCGCAAAAACCAGAAAGCAGAGAGCCAATTTAGTTGATAGGCCTTAATTTACAAATGGTTTGACCGAAGCTCCTAGCCTTTTTGATAGTCTGTTGTTTTCTCTGAACTAATTACAACATTCTTGTAAGGTTCTTTATCCTTAAGTTACCAATATGTACTCTTAACCTTAGCTTCACCTTAATTTTCATTTGTCTGCATAACTAATACATTTATCCCTTCGAGCTCATCCACACTCCCAGTGGTGCAGCCAGAATACCTGGGCTACAAGCCCTCCAATGAAGGCAGGCGTCTTCTCAGTTACAGGAGACTCAATCAAGTAACCTAATCAACTGCAGATGGTCAGCAAACATTGGTGTAAAAACAGAATTCTGTTTTACTTCATCAGCCGGTGGAAGCTGTAACAGAGCCTACCTGACTGACTATACAGCACTGGGGCAAACAAACACTCAGTATGATACCTATCTGAAACGCATATAACCATTTATAAAATACAGTTAGCTAGCAGTAGGACTGTCAAAGACAGTGACTCTGTCCCTCTGCTGAAACAGCATTTTCAATCTAAGGACCAGAAAAGTGGAAATAAGAAACAGAGAAAAGGAACAAATCTGGAGAACAAGTAAAAGATGCAAACTCTATCCTCAGGAGCTATCTATGAGTAATGCAATTAAAAATTATTTTTAAGGATTAAAACCTATATTGAAGTCACAGTATTATGTTCATTCTCTCATTATTACAAAAAGCAAACAAATGATAGTAATAGCACTGCTGTTGGAACCATGCCAATCCAAACACCACCTACAGCCACAATTCTGTTTACAACATTTTGTGTGTGCACTTAAGAATCTAGACCAGGGGTGGGCAAACTATGGCCTTGAGGCCGCATCTGGCCCTTCAGACGTTTTAATCCGGCCCTCAAACTCCCGCCAGGAAGCAGGGTCCGGGGCTTGCCCCGCTCCAGCCAGGGAGCGGGGTCGGGGGTTGGCCCCACTCCGCGTGTGCCATTGCTCCGCCCGTCTCCCAGAAGCAGTGGCATGTCCCCCCTCCAGCTCCTACGCATAGGGGCAGCCAGGGGGCTTCGTATGCTGCCCACGGCCCAAGCGCAGCCCCTGCAGCGCCCGTTGGCCAGGAACCACAGCCAATGGGAACTGCAGGGGCAGTGCCTGCGGACGGGGCAACGCGCAGCGCAGCCTGGCCGCTCCACATAGGAGCCAGAGAGGGACATGCCGCTGCTTCTGGGAGCTGCTTGAGGTAAGCGCTGCCAGAGCCTGTAACCCTGCCCCCCAACCCTCTGCCCTGATCACTCTCCTGCCCTCCAAACCCCTCAGTTCCACCCCAGAGCACCCTCCTGCACCCCCAAACCCTCATCCCCAGCCCCACCCCAGAGTCTGCACCCCCAGCCAGAGCCCTCAGCCCCCCCTCACCTCAATCCCCTTCCCCAGCCCAGAGCCCCCTCCTGCACCCTGAACTCCTCATTTCTGACTCCACTTCAGACGCCACACCCCCAGCCAGAGCCCTCATCCCCTCCCACACCCCAACCCCCAATTTTGTGAGCATTCATGGCCCGCCATACAATTTCCATACCCAGATGTGGCCCTCGGGCCAAAAAGTTTGCCCACCCCTGATCTAGACACTTCCTATTCACAACTTGTTGGGTGTGTGTTTTTTTAGTCTGTCTCCTTTTTCCAAAAAGAGATCCATGTAAACTCTTCCTAGAACTACGGCACAAAAAGTACTTTATAAATCACAATCACAGTGGAATGTAAAAGATATTATAATTGTTACTGTACATTTCAAAGCAGGATATGTCATTAAACTGTGGCTAAAATATGAGAAACAAAATCAACAGACGCTCTATTACTGTAAAGCCAGACAGAAAGAAGTGGCTTTTTCCATTGGAAAACACTAATCAGAAAGTTTCAGCTTGTCATATAAATTTCATATTTCTTCACAAATATCTATATATGAATAAACACCTGAGTTAACTAATAAAAACCACACAGAACTTATGTGACAAGCACTTTGATTCTCAACTCTTCATACAATAGTAGCAGATTCTTTCACTAATTTTTCATCATCACAAAAATTGCTTCCAAAGACCTGCTTCTATAAGATGCTGAGTGCCTTTTGTGATGGGCTCAGCTACCTAAACTTAAGTTAAAAATTAAGTAAGTAGGAGATGAGGGCACTAAGCATCTTGCAGCATCAGACCCCAGGAGACTGCAGAGAGATTGTGAATGAACATGCTGAAATAGTGACAGTATTTCTTTAAATAAAAGCACCTGTTTGGAAACTTCCTTTAGCAGAAATTTCCATTCTCCTTTCACCATATCCCTGACTTGGGAAGAAGTGCTTGAACAGGAGTCATCACTAATGCTGCTGAAGAGAAGTATTCATTTCTGAGAATAACTTTCAACAAAACATACAATCACAATTCAAGAGTCAAACTTTTTTTGTTCTCTCCCTAAATTTTAGGGGACAAAAGAGCAAGGCAAAAAATAGTTTTGCCATGTGAAGTTATTTGTGCTGGAAAAAAAGGATAAAAACAGGCATATCCGGCAATAGTTTTGCAGTATCAGCAACAAGGATGGCTTGGATATAGGGCCAGGTTATCCAACCCTCCAAAGCTAAGTTGGAGGGTTCAGATAAATGATCCCAATCTGGATTTATATGTGATACGTCAAAAATGTCTATGGAAAAATAATTTGTTTTTGTGGATCAAATTCACTATATTGTCCAGAAAAATCAGACCTCTATATTTTTGCCATATACAGCTGTGTTCACTGGTGGAAATGGCAAAACAATTGTCAATACATAAAAACGGTGATTATTTACAAAAATGCAGAAGTTACTATAGTAATCTGCACACACACAATAAAAATTAGTGGCTTTGCATAACTCCAGCTGTTTTATCATCATGAAAAGCTGTGACTGACACTGTATATTATTAGCATTTTAAAAATGCATTCTGCTGTATAATGTTCACAAACGCTGTGACAAATATTGCATGCCTTACGTAAAATAAATATCCGAACACAGCAACAATGATTGGCCCAGTTTGAGAACTACTTAGTCTTATATAAAAACACATGAAATATCTGAACTGACCAACTGTAGGGTATTCAGGGTTAACATTCAGAGTACCATATTATGGGTCAAATTAATACATAGCATAAGCATGGGAAACTATTGTGGCATAAACATTTGAAATGCATCTGGTTTTAGCTATATGTCCTCAAGTAATGACAATCTGTAAAAGGCAGAGTGTGGCAGAACATAGCATCAGACTTCACATTAAACTTCCTAGGGTTTTTTCTACTATTAGGTTTAGATTTGTAATATAACAGTGTTTATGATATACCAATTTATTTTTCTTACTTAAAAAAGACTGACTTCTATGAACAGTATAGGATTTACCTGAGAGACATTCCAATCTCTTGGGTAAATACTTATTTAGGCTCTCATAAATGGGTATTTATGTACTTACACAAATGCCTCAACATTTATTTGCACAATGCTTTTTCCTACAAACATTGCAATCTGTCAGAGTATTGCTCCAACAGGCCATAACAGCTCCTTCTAAGAGTGCACAGCACAGTCTGTGTATTAAACAGCCTTATTTTTATTTTATTGCTGAAAGTAATCAGTTCACATATGTACAAAAAATGTGACAAGAGAATTTTTCATTAAAAATAAAAATGGCTTAAAAACATTAATCTATATTATGGATTAATTACGCCAATATTTCCTTTAATAAACTAACAACAACAAAATTGAATCAACATTTCTAGGAAATACACCTACAATTTATAAATTAAACTTTTTAAATTTAATTTGGACTTTCTTTACAAAAAAAATCTGATATTTACAAACTGAGATACTGAAAATTGTTTCCTCCTTTGGTTAAAAAAAAAAAAAAAAAATTAAGGATAACTTGTAAATCCCTAAATGAGTTTCTGAAAAAAGTGTTGACACAACGTTAAATATTGAGGCATGAAAGTATTCTAAAAATGAAATCCCAGAGTGATGAAGTTCTCTTTGGAATGTTAAAGAAAACTTACCTGATACCATCAGTATTTAAATCAATCACAGATGGCAAAAGCATTACTAACCTTATAGTTTGTAATGATATAGTAAAGCAGCACTAATATTGCTACTTATGCTAAGAGTCATTAATTGTCAAGTTTATGGGAATTTAAAACACTAACGATATACATTCTCAGAGAAATAATATAAACCTAACGTATAGTTGTGGCATTTCCAAGTTAACATTTTATATCAATACACAATAATTATCCACACAATCTATGCTATTATGGCACCACAGCCTGAGCCCACAAGCAGTTTCCATTCTGCAATTTTAAAAAAGCTTTGGCATAAAAAATGTTTCAAATTTTGAGATTTTTGGCCAGAAACCAAACATTCCACATACTGTAGTTTTAAGAGTTCTATTGAAGACTTGGCCTTTTACACAGCAAAATGCCAGTGATTTCCACCTTCTGAACTTTGTTTGAATCCATCCTTAAAGGGACAGTCATCTTAAAAATAACACTTTTCTGAGTGACAAGCCAAGAGTGGTTTTTCAGGTGGCACTGCCAGTAGCAGAGAGACACACATTCGATGCTTGGGGGAGGCCAAGTGAGACAGTGTAAAGATACATGGGGATGTTGCAGGGTGGGGGACAGCCCATTAATGGCTCCCACTAAAATGTCCTCACATTAATATGCTCTCCTCTCATTTATGCCTCCCACCCCAGTAATGCCCTCTTGCCTCTTCCCTTTACTACTAGCTGCGGCTCATCAGTTCCTGACAACAAACTACAAGAGGTTCACCAGCAAGGACAAGTGCATGAGCAATAGGGCTGCTAGTTCAGCTCCTTATACAACTTCAGGGAGAAGTCCCCTCCTCTGTCTGCCTTCCTTCTAACATGGCAAGGGGAAAGGTGAGACTTGTTGTCACAGAAGACACCGCAGATTCAGAGCTGGTAGCTCCATTTGTGAGCTGTAAGCATAGGTACTAGAACTAGGGGTGATGCCACACCCCCTGGCTTGAAGTGGTTTCCATTATATACAGGGTTTGCAGTTTGGTTCAATGGCTCTCAGCACCCTCACAGTACACATTGTTCCAGCACCCCTGGCTGTAGGAGTCTCCCTTTCATGTTGGAGAATTTAAGCTTTGGGAAAACACCAGAAGTTTGCCAGCAAATCTTGGTGTAGCACCTTAAGCTGAAAGTGACTTTTATCTTTCTGCAAAATCAACAGAACTGTTGTGACATTTGTATTGCATGTGACATTTGTATTGCATATGAAGTCATTCACTATCTGCTGTTGCAATAAATTTGGTACGGTAGGAATCTGTGCAGTTATTTATTTTCAGCAGGGATCTGAAAAAAAGATAAGGCAGGCCAGCCCAAAGTCCAGAAGAGCGATTTTTGAATGCTAATATACTATTTATTCATTATTTGTATTATGGTAGCACCTAGGAGCCCCAAGTCATGGACCAGGACCCCAGTGTGCTAGGTACAAACACAGAACAAAACGATAGCTCCTACCCCAAAGAATTTATGATCTAAATAGTCAAGACGGACACACAGTGGGTATAGGGATATAACATGCAAGCACTGTGAACAAATGTTACGGCAGCAAACATCAGGTTAGTTCCACAATTTATTTTCTCCCCGCCTCCCTTCTCCCCGAAGGTGGGTATAATTAGAAGGGAATAAGCTAAATAGAAAGAAAATGGGAAGGGACAGGGCAGGAGAGAAGAGGGTATGAGGGGCAGATGTGGAGCAATGCTGAGGGAACACTTCCTATTGCACACAGTGCCTTTGAAAATTCAGACACCTCTAGCAGTGTTTTCCACCATCGCCCTTTTTTTTTTTTTTTTTAATTAAAGGAGGAATGGTCTAAGCTACAAATAGGGTGACCAGACGTCCCGATATTTAACTCTTTATCCCGCGCCCTGACCTATGTACAATCAGGATGCCATTTGTCCCGCTTTTGTAAGGTTGCCAGGCGTCCAGTTGGTGTGGGGTTCGTAGGCTCCCTACCCGGTTCCACACAGCTCCCCAGAAGTGGTGACATCTCCCTCTAGGTCCCCCCGTGGCAGGGGCCGGAGCTGGGGCCATGCGCCCCCCTCCCCCATGGCTCCAATGGGGGCAGTGAGCCTGTGGCTCCCCCCCGTCCTCCATGTCTCCCGATATATTTTATTCTTGCCATCTGGTCACCCTAGCTACAAAAAGATTTTGAGAAGTTTCAAATGCATAAGTGGGATGCAACCTTAATTACAGTGCTGCTATTGCACTTCCACATAAATAAACACACATACACAAACACACCCCCAAAGGCCTGGAGAATAGTCACAAAATAGAGTATTTTTCTATTTGCTACAGCTGCTCCTTTAAGCTTTGTTCAGAGGTCAAAAGTATCTGTATTATAGCTTCTCAGTTTTGTTTTATTGAAAAGAGAAAGGGGCATGGTCCTGCTTTGAGCAGGGGGTTGAACTAGATGACCTCCTGAGGTCCCTTCCAACCCTGATATTCTATGATTTAAATGTAGAATATAAGGTCAAATATGTCCTTGACAGTTCCCCAGCTTCTGTAAAGCATTTGAAACCTAGCTGTTTACAGTCAACACCTAAGAAATAACCACCCTCCCCAATAAAACCACCAACACAAACCATAAACAAACTATTATCTACCTTCCCTTAGAGAATAAAAAAAAATTAAACCATTGAGATGGAGGAGCAAACAGGATAAAGGCTAGCAGTAACGACACAAATTGTTTGAAAAGCATTTTGCAAGCTATTGGCCCTATTCCGAACTTCCAGCAAGAGTTAACTTGTGACTAAGGTGCAATTTTCTCGATTAAAAATCCATTTAATTGTATGCAACACCCAAGGGAAGTAGGAAACCTAAGAGGGATGAGAGAATGTAGACATGGAGTAATGGAGGTCACAGAGGGAGACTGGCAGATGTGGACATTGAGGAAAAACACAAAAATGGAGAAGACCTAAATCTCTCAGAACCTAGAAGAAAGAAGTCTGGAACTCTCCAAAAAGCGACAAAACCACCCTGAAGATGCTAGAGGAAGAAACAGCTAGCTCTGTCCTCTTTCATTAACATTAACAGGCAGTAGCAGGCCAATGGGCTTCACACAAATAGACTACTACAGGCCTCAGCCTACCAACTTTTGTTTGAGAGGGATTGTTTGGGGATGTGGGATTGCGATGCTCTGTCGTGGGGTATCCATAAATTCAGAGAAGCATCCAAACTATTCATTTCTTATCTTAATCTCAAACCTTTCCTGGGTATTCTAAAAGAACTTGATTAAGTGACAAGGAATTATTTAAGGGAAGAAAATCATGTCCTAATTTATCAGTTCAGCGGTCAGAAGTGTGGTCAGGGCCGGCACTAGACAAAATGGCGCCCCAAGCAAGGAGCATCTTTGGCGCACCCTCCCCCCCCCCATTTGTTAAACGTTTGAATACCTTCTTTTTTATTGCATTTGTAGCCCATTTCATGGCTTTGATGCACGATTTGCATGCATGATTTATCCCTGTCATATAAGAATAAATTTGCATGCTAGGATCTGTAAATCTGTATTTATTCATGCCATATATAAGCAAATTTAAAAAAAATGTTTCTTCTAGGCTATAGAAACCTTTTAATTTTAAGAATAACTGAAATGTACTAACATCAAAAAATTGAACTGTGCACCAACGTTGGGTGGAGCAGTATTAAATAGTATTACAGTAGGTGACAGCCTTAGAATGTTAACCCTAGTCCTTCAGTTCAAAAGGTTGCTTTTCTCTCCTTTGCCCTCATGAACTGAAGCACAGCATCAGAGAGATCCAAAGACTGGCCAATGGCATTTTCAAGCGATAAAATAGCAAGCGATGTCAGTCTCTTGTCGGGCATCATCAATCGAAGATATGTTTTAATGAGCCTGAGCTTCGAAAACTGAGCTCACCAATCGTGACTGTGACCAGCTGCATCAGCAGAATCCTCAAAGCTATCCCACACGTTAGAAAAAGTGTCCTTCAGCTCTGCAAAATGTGACGGATGTCAACGAAAACAGCACCCCAAGTCCAGAGCACCCCAAGCCTGGAACGCCAGGCAGTTGCCTGAGCTGCCTGCCCCTAAATCTGGCCCTGAGTGTGGTGATGGGTACTACAGAAAAAACGCTAATAGAACAGATTAGACAGATGATCTCAAAGGACAACGAATATAGTCCTCAACCAAGATGTGCTTTTTTTAAGTCTCATCATTTCAAATCCCTCAAGAGATACTGAAATTTCCAGCATAACCTTCAAAAACAGGGTCACTGCACCAACATGTACCATTACATTAAAAAACAGACAAAATGGCTCGTAAAAACCGGATGGGTTTCACCTTTAAATGAAATGATCTGCCCCAGCCCACACAGATTGAGGTCACAGCATCTTGTTATCATCTACACCCATTAGTAGAGATGCATCAATACTTATTTCTTGAAAACCTGATATGATATTGATGCATGGCCCCACAAACCAATGCCAGTTCAATCTGTTAATCTTTAATGTGTTGACTAAATTCTTATTGATTCTAGCCATGATTGCTTGCAGTTTTCCCCTTGAACAGTTTTCAGGAATGCACGTAATGAGAATTGATGAAGAAAAACTAAACAAGAGAAAAATGGAACATGAACTGTGTGGGGAGTGAAAAATAAAGAGAGCAGGATACTATGTGACTAAGGGCTTGTCTACATGGTGTGTTAGTGCACACCAGAGGGGTGATCATTCTAGTACGTACGAGCATGTTGCGCACTACCTGGCCCACGTGGACCCTGCTGGCACACACTTAAAGTTGCCTAGTACACATTAATGTAGTTCCATTTCAAACAGTACTATGTTAACACACACTAAGGCACTTTTAGTGCATGCCCGTAGGGTCCACACAAGCCACACACGGACACAACATGCTAGTGCATCTAGATCTGAGGCAGACTAATGCACCGTATATACAAGCCCTTAGCCTACTTTAGCTTTCTGACCAGATTTTTGCATATGCCTTATTATTAGGGCTGTTATTAGGGCTGTTGACTAATCACAAGTAACTCACGCGATTAACTCAAAAAAATTAATCGTGATTAATCAGTTTTAATTGCACTGTTAAACAACAGAATACCAACTGAAATTTATTAACTATATTTGGATGTTTTTCTACATTTTCAAATATATTGATTTCTATTACAACACAGAATACAAAGTGTTGTATTATATTATTACAAATATTTGCACTGTAAAAATGATAAACAAAAGAAATAGTATTTTTCAATTCACCTCATACAAATACCGTAATGCAATCTCTATCCTGAAAGTGCAACTTACAAATGTAGGGTTTTTTTTTGTTACATAACTGCACTCAAAAACAAAACAATGTAAAACTTTAGAGCCTACAAGTCCACTCAGTCCTACTTCTCATTCAGTCAATCGCTAAGACAAACAAGTTTGTTTACATTTACATGAGATAATGCTGGCGGCTTATTTACAATGTCACCTAAAATTGAGAACAGGCATTCGCACGGCACTTTTGTAGCCAGCATTGTAAGGTATTTACTTGCCAGATATGCTAAACATTCGTATACCCCTCCATGCTTCAGCCACCATTTCAGAGGACATGCTTCCATGTGACGCTCGTTAAAAAAATAATGCATTAATTAAATTTTGACTGAACTCGTTGGGGGAGAATAGTATATCTCCTGCTCTGTTTTACCCACATTCTGCCATGTATTTCATGTTATAGCAGTCTCGGATGATGACCCAGCACATGTTGCTCGTTTTAAGAACACTTGCACTGCAGATTTGACAAAACGCAAAGAAGGTAATAATGTGAGATTTCCAAAGATGGCTACAGCTAGGGTGACCAGATGTCCCGATTTTATAGGGACAGTCCCGATATTTGGGGCTGCATCTTATATAGGCGCCTATTACCCCCCACTCCCTGTCCCGATTTTTCACACTTCCTGTCTGGTCACCCTAGCTACAGCACTCGACCCAAGATTTAAGAATCTGAAGTGCCTTCCAAAATCTGAGAGAGACGCGGTGTGGAGCATGCTTTCAGAAGTCTTAAAAGAACAACACACTGATTCGAAAACTACAGAACCTGAACCACCAAAAAAGAAAATCAGCCTTCTGCTGGTGGCATCTGACTCAGATAATGAAAGTGAACATGCGTTGGTCTGCACTGCTTTGGATCATTATCGAGCAGAACCCATCATCAGCATGGATTCATGTCCTCTGGAATGGTGGTTGAAGCATGAAGGGACATATGCATCTTTAGCGCATCTGGCACGTAAATATCTTGCGACGCCGGCTACAACAGTGCCATGCGAATGCCTGTTCTCACTTTCAGGTGACATTATAAACAAAAAGCACGCAGCATTATCTCCTGCAAATGTAAACAAATTTGTTTGTCTGAGTGACTGGCTGAGCAAGAAGTAGGACTGAGAGGACTTGTAGGTTCTGAAGTTTTACATTGTTTTATTTTTGAATGCAGGTTTTTTTGTACATAATTCTACATTTCTAAGTTCAACTTTCATAATAAAGAGATTGCATTACAGTACTTGTATGAGGTGAATTGAAAAATAATATTTATTTTGTTTTTTACAGCATAAATATTTGTAATCAATAAAGTGAGCACTGTGTTCTATTCTGTGTTGTAATTGAAATCAATATGTTTGAAAATGTACAAAACATCCAAAAATATTTAAATAAATACTATTCTATTATAGTTTAACAGTGTGATAATCACATGATTAATCATGATTAATTTTTTAATCGCTTGACAGCCCTACTTATTACCTGTGTATTCTGGTATCTTAATTTCCTGCCACTATTTAAACAATGTACAATGTCTGATGGGTAAAAATTCCAACACCGTTTACAAAGGGACTTGATCCTGGTAGGTGCTGAGCACTCAGGCCCCAATCCAACAAAGCTTGAAAACCCAATCCCTTGAAAAGCCTTCAATGCTCATGTGCTTAAAGTTAAGCATGTCAAGTACTTTACTGGATATGAGGCAGAATGTTCAATACTTGCAGGATCAAACCCAGAAAGAATCAGTCACTATCCAATTATTGACTAAAAGTCTCTGCTTCCATTCTCTGATGTATCCTCCATGATGGTGGAAGGAGCGGAAGATTGGGGCAGCTACATGTCACTGCTATACAAATAATAATAAAGAATATAAGCCAATTTTTTCTTTTGTTTTTATCTAGGAGTGATGAGAAGTGGGGATATGACACATTCACCTACTCCCATTTCCTCTCTCACTTCAAACAAACTCAGATAATGAATATCAATATGAAATTTCAGATTCCTGTAAATGAGGAGAAATATGGTGATAAAAGTTTGTTCTGAGATGTCAGAACTCCTTGAGATAATTACTGAGGAAAAGGCAAATTGCAGTGAGGCACAGCAATTTTGAACAGCAAAGCAAGTATTCCATTAACCATTTTTAAGATCTGTTTAGTAACAGATTTCCCATCTGATAAAGCAGAGATACACTGGTGCTACATGTACCAAAATACAAAAGCATTGTGTGCAGCTATTCATATTGAATATTGAATCATCATTAGAATTTCTTTTTGATATAAACTAAATCCTTGATCGACTGACTTCAATGTAAGTGAGTTTACCTGAATAGGAACCTCAAGATTTCCCCCAAGTTAGTAAAGTAATTTTAAATAAATAAATAGAAACAAAAAAAGTAAACCTAGCAATCTCACTGTCTCCTATTATTGCAGTTTCAGAACTGCTGCTCCTAGATGAGTGGAGCTGGCCAGTTAGCTGGTGGAGAGTCAGCAACACTTTGCCTTTTGTATGTCATCTAGCAGTGGTATGGGAATGCAACAAGAGCTGGGCAGCACAATAAAGTGGCAAAAGACTAGAGGGTTAAAAGACAGGGGAAAGAGTTACAGCTCAGAAGGAGAGATTAAATAAAGACCCTTTGCTCATTTACACCAGGCCTTTCACCGTTAACACTTCTTCCTTTGTATACAGTTGGGTAAAGAGGAAGGGGGAGGGAGGTCTTAGGAACTGATGTGCAAGGTCATTTTGTCTAAGCAGGAGAGGTGGGTGAAGAATTATCCTGACAGCACTGAAGCTTTTTGTTTATGTACATACAATTTCAATTAAAAAAACAGGACATCCTTAGCAGAGTGAGTCAGACTATGCATTTGAAGGCCCTCCTTTTTCTCATCTACAATTTTGCTTTTCTCTGAAGTCATCTTATAACTTAGTGCCACGATCATGAAATCTGACACTTAAGACAGACACTGATGCCCATCCTAAGTTTTATTGCTACAAAGGTTGGCAACATGTAACGTGCTGCTCCAATGGAGCGCAATAGTTTGAGAACATGAGCATCTGATCATATTTTTATCTTTCAAAACAATAAACAAGACAATGGCACAAGAGTCAGGCATCAATATTCATACCATGGTGGTGGGTTATTCTCATGAGTGTGCGTGACTGACAGCACTGGGTAGAATGTTTGTAGCAGACAGAGTACAAATTCCTCTTAACCCCCAACTCAGGCAAAATGCACCTCAGTCCTGACCTGCAGCCGCATATAATTTCGATCTTTAGGCCTTTTCTCAGCAGACTGCCAATCAGACCAAATGGTGTAGAGCAAGTTATGATCTGAACAGATATCCATTAGGTAAACTAATATTACAAATTATTAAGCCAAATTTGAGCCTTCCCCCTCTGTAGGAGAAGCTCTAGGGCATGTCAGCACTGCATAACCTATCCCTCTCCTCTGTTTCCCACTCAAAACCCACATACTGTAATCTCCTGATGACAAAGGATGCAAGCTTTTATAGCTTGCTGACCAATTTCAGAAGGAATCCTCCCCGCCCCCTGTACTCTGTACAATGGACTTCTTTATTTTCAATAAATCAAGTGTACAATAATGCTCCCAGCAAAATTAATACACTACGTTAATCCACTAGCATCTTTTCCTTTCCCATCACAGCCATGCCATCTGAAAACTTGTGAAAGAATTTCCAGCTGGTGCAAGAGAGTTACTGTAATAATGAACAGTGTACATTGAATTTTGTGACCAACAGTACATAACATCCCAAAATGTAATAGAACTGACTTGAGCACAGCAGCCATCACTGTATGGTACAAACTTGTCAACAACTAAAAAATAAAAATTAGGAGCCAATTGCAAAACGAAGATCCTTCTGAAGCAGTTTTACAGTATTTAAATGGTTACACAGCAGCCTTCAAAAGAACAAATCAACATCCAGTTCCGCCTTCTTGGTACCACAGCACAATTGCATACACCCTTTTTAATGTTCTTGCTGGGGAGGTTACATCCAAACCACTTACTAAAACCATATTTATTTCTGACTTGGAGTAAGTCAGACTAAGGTTCTGGTTGAACACACACTACTGCTGCCAAAAAGAAAGGGAAAATTCACTTTGAAGTGCAAGTGTCCTTCAAGTGCCTGCCTGCTATTACAGAAGTCACCTTACAGCTTAAATAAGGCACCTTAGGCTTTCCATTAACAAATCAGTGTTGGCCATTCTCCAGCAGCAACAGAGAAATGAGATTCAACCGTTTATCAAGTAATCTTATCTGTATACCAGCCAATGACAAATGCACTGACAACAATAGTTCAGTCTGTCAACAGAAGTATGGGGAGCTCTGAAATTCACTCTGCTATGTCGTTAGTAGATACATGTGTGAGCAGGTGGCTTCCACATTCTGCTACAAACAGTTTGCACAAGTCAAAATTTAACTCCTTGCTGGGGTTTAGATTTATTCACAAAAGGAACACTCAAGGCTTGACTATTCCTGGGCTTCTTCTCAGTGGACTGCTCAGTTCAAACCCCACATACTCTCTCTCTCTTGGACTCCCACCTCCCTTTATTCGAGTGGGGTTATGAGCCACCTGTGAGAGTGTGTCTGCAAAACATGCTTAACATTTTCCAGCACGACTATCACCTGTTAACATATTGAGCGTGTCAGGAAAACACTACCAGCCTGTTAGAGAAACCGTGGTGCCATAATTGGGCACTGCTACTGTAGCAAAATAAAAGATCCTTTCAACATCTGTCAAACCAGCCATCGCTATCGAGGCCCAGTTACAAGCCTTGCCCCCATGTACTATGGAAATGTAAATATACATAAACAAAATCTACTTAACACACCATGGAAATAAATGTTACATTCCCAATCAAGGAAGTTCATGGCTTTTTCCACTTGGATTTCTATAAATTCCCATAGAAATGATGTGACCACACCAAGGACATTGCTACAAGATCATGCTAAGATCAGGACAGTTCTGCTCTGCTTATTCAAACACAGCATTGGGAGAGTCACACTGACTCCTCTTGGGGTATGTCTACACTGCAACTGGGAAGTGCAATTGCAGCACATGTAGGCATAGTTAGGCTAGCTTTGATCAAGCAAGTTCGCTAAAAATAGCAGGGTCGGACCCAAAGGGAGAGATCGTCCCTAGTAAGAGACTAGACTTAACAGCACCAGTGGGTATCACTAGTCATAAGAACCCAAGTGTCAAAGAAAAGGAGCTTTAAGAGACAACAGGGAGGGGGGGAAAAAACTAATGAAGAAATGGTACATAAGCAAGGACACAATTCAATGTGGACAAAAACTGGGTCACCTTTTCTGTGTTGAGTTCTGTAGGTCCAGTTCTCATCGTCCTCTTCTACCTGCCTACATATTGACGAGAGCTCACCATCACTGCGAAACAATCTTTTTGTCTGTCTAGACAAGGAGGAGAAATTTATCCAGCTCACAGCACGCGAGAGGGAACCTGAATTTTGTTTGAGTCTGAAAGACCTTGCGGTGCATTCCTTTTTCATTTTCTTTAAAGCCAACTATAGTACTCAACTTCAGAGAAGCCCTTTCTGGAGTTGCTCCTGTCCCCCTCACGTTGGTTGTTGAAATGCTAATCTTGAAATACAAGATCTGTCCAGGTTTCTTCCAACTCATTCAGTCAAAACACTTGCTGCATTTAAACCAGCAGCAGTACGAAGCTGGGTCACCATGCCAGTGCAATTCTCCTGAGGCTGCTTTGCCTACAGCACTTTGTAAGCTGCCAAATAAAACAAAAGGGAGAAGAACAACAGCAAGTGGCACCTTGCAGGAGTTTCAGAAAAGCATATTAGGATTGTGTAGAAGTACAGTACCAAAGCGCATGCTTTCTTCAGTCTCCACTCAGCATCCAAAACTGCAGTCCCACTCCTCTCCCTGACGTAATTTTCCAGGAGTGAGCCTGCAATCTAGTCGTCTGTTCTATCTCATCAGAAACAATACAGTGGGAAAACAGACACAGATCAAACAAGTTGTCAGAGCACGATATAAATTAGAGCACTTATGTCTCTGCCTCGTAAAAACAGTGCTGCCGCTCTGATTCCTAAGTCCATCCGTCCTGCTTTCCCTTAACGAAAAGCCTAGTGAGAGATCTCCAGGACGATTCTCCTAACAATAAAACAGACTGCGTGGCTATCGCTTAGGATTAGAGTGAAATATGATAGGCTCTCTCTCCTACAGGCATGGCCACAAAGGCAGCAAACTCCTCCTTTCCACAGCCAAGAGCTCAACAGCAATGAAAACTTCTGAACTCTGCACACACAAATAGGAACACTCAAGTGCAACTCTGCAGACTCAGGTAGGAGGGAATAAATTATTGATATCTATAATTGCACAAACATTCAATGTATAGACCATAGGGTTTGCCAATAAACAAAGTGATGTAAAAAAAGTCTGAGTTCAAAGTATGAAAACAAAAACTGTACACTAGCAAGAGGTTTGCACTGAACAGGCTAACAACACAGCATTGGTGTGTGACTGCAGCTTTCGAATGCCTTTCACCCCTGGTTGTTGCTACCTTCTCTTTTCATGACCAAAAGTAAAAATACTAAATCATCTCAACTTAGTTTTTCGAAAAGCCTGACATGACTGAAAGCATTACAGTGATGTTTCTGTTTACTGACCCTGTTGAAAGGAGGGAATGAGTCAGAGGGGGATGGAAAGAAAGGATGACAGAGCCAGGTAAAAAGGCAGAAAGGGAATAAAAGTTGGTAATATACCAAGTCCAGGCATCATGACACTATTTCCTGATTATTCGTGATACTGCAGATTGACAAAACACTGAAATGAGTACAAATTTAAAACTAGCAATTGAAGATGCACCAAAACACATGATATACTATGTAATATAACCCATCAAACAATATAATCCACACTGAGAGAGTACTAGTATGGCATCTTAAAAGAAACCACCTATGGTATTAGTAGGTGTTACTGCCTTATCATTTAAATAATGCTAATGCAAAACAAATGGCTGCAAAAATAGATGATTTTTAGCTGTCAAGTGTCTAGGGGTTGTTTTATATTTTTTTTTAGGATTTATACTACAATAGAACACACCAAGGTTTCCTCAGAACATGGATGCACTCCCACACACCTGTAAAATCTGCAAACACACACCCTTCAGAAACCATTACAAGAAAAGCTTCGGCTTTTGCAAAAGTTATGGTACTCTGACTCATAATAAAAGGATAAGGTTTAATTCACTGGCTAGGAAGCAAAGAGCTAAGTACTGTATCAGATTACCGTATGAATCAACTAGGCACACTAAAGTGACCTTTGGCTCCTACCATACAGTACAATGAGTTAGCCAACTGTCTTCTGTAAATAATTTAATAGGCTGCATTTAAATTGAAATCACCCTGTGAGGTAATGCACACGTGCACATACAGACTGAGGCCTTTCACCACTCCTTCAAGTAAACAAGTGAAAAGGCTATTCTGATGTTGCTAACTCTCACAATTTTATTTGGTGTTCTTGAAGTCCCAACTCCTGGAGGCATTGGATTATGTGAGAATCTCAGATTTCATGTAAGAAGAAGTAAATTTCTAGCCCTGATGTTTAAGGAAAAAAGATTGAAAATGTGATCCAAGTGCACCCTAAAAGACCAAATGCCAGAAGGGAAAAGAAAAAGAACCCAACATTTATACCTTTTTTTAATATCTCCAGATTTTTAAGCCAATATCATGAGTTGGGGGCCGACTCATGGTTTATGAACACTTGCAGTTGGCAATATGGCTATATTCACTATACAGCTTCAGACAATTCAACAAGAAAACACAGAGAATACACCTCTACCCTGATATAACGCTGTCCTCGGGAGCCAAAAAATCTTACCGCATTATAGGTGAAACCGCGTTATATCGAACTTGCTTTGATCTGCCGGAGTGCGCAGCCCCGCCCTCCCCGGAGCGCTGCTTTACCGTGTTATATCCGAAATCGTGTTATATCAGGTCGCATTATATCGGGGTAGAGGTGTACATACAGTCATGACTACTACAGTCACTCTAAATAATATCCAGAGACTGTATAAAATCTGCTGTAGGAACTGTGGAATCATAGTCAGCTCCGCTGCACTGTAATTCTTAAAAATAGGAGAGATGGGGAAGTAGAAAATGGGAATCAAGAATAGCTGTCTATCCTGAAATTTAAGGGCAACTCCTACCTGTCCATCTGATGTTCTGCCAGCAATTAGACTTTTAGAATTTGTCAGATATTAAACAATGCTGCCTTCACCTCATGATGCTGCATCTCAAGTTGACAGAGTACTGTAAAAGACATTACCCTGATGTGATTGACTCTGTCAAGATAAGCTAAGAAATGTTCCCAATTCCACTGTGAAAAAGCAGTGATGGGACATTTATTTTAGAATTTTATATCCCCGCACCAATATATTTCATTGCAGGAATAGGAAGATATTTTAACGTATTGTGATAAGGTCAATACCATTATATTGTTCCTGTTTATATTTTAGTGGCAACTAGCCTAATTACAAATGTTATAAACTCAGCATCGGCCATCACATCACAATTAATTTTGTCCTTCTGTACAAATGGAATAGGAAGCAACTCTAAGGGGGAAAATTTATCTTGTACCTTTGGATTGTTTCCTCTCAATTTCCTTTAATTTGCTGGTTTGCTCCATGGAAAATATAACCAGTCCAACATTCAGTTATTGCCATGTACATGTTTTAGACTTCATTTACAAAGTGAAAATGGAAAGGCACGAGACGATCATTATTACAGGATGCACCATGTGCAAAACAAATGTCTCATCTATGTGGCAAGGGAGATGGAAAATGTTCCCATCTGACATACTTTAAATGGGAAATGTATCTTATAAGATAAATGGCTTTTATAAATCAGTGTAAGAAAAACAAGGGCACAATTCCATTAACTTCTATTCAATTATATTAGTTTCCAATCCTACAATTTTTCTTCCTTGCTACCTGTTACACATGCAAATGAGCTTTTAGGTTTCAGGATTAAGTGGGTTAAACTGAAGACCTTGTTTTTCACTGTCTTAACACAATTACACTCTGGCTAGATCCATGAATCAAAGAAGAGGGAGTAGTTCTTAGAAACCCAGAGGAAGCTGAGTGGGATCGAGGGAAAGGCTCAAGGAAAAAAATATGTTCCACATTTATAGTTATAGACAAAACACAGTATACTTTATGACACTCACACACCTTCAAAACTCCCACTACCTACTCTGGTTCATTCTTCATAGAACTCACTAAAAGTTCTTAAGTAAGCAAATGCAAATGGCTTGAAGCCACTGACTTTTCCCAAAGGCCAACAAACTAAAAGATTTGTTGTAAGGAGAAAAAGTTTCAGTTTAGTACAAAACTCAGACTTGCTCTGTTTTTGGTTGGTCTGTGGTTTCTGGCATCACTCACATGCTACTTTAATCCCTACATTTCCTATAATTTCACTTCAGATGATTTGGCTAGACATTATCCAACATGATTCGCAAGTATTGCTCTCTGGAGTACTTACTGATCATGGTGAGTAAACACCTTTGTCCAAGAGCAAGGAGCTTCCTGAACACTCTCTCTCTCTCTAGGTATTAAACAAAATCATTGTCAGACAGCCACAAAGGCATTCAGATTAAATAAAATCAAAAGCTCCTTGAAACTGTCTTGTTTGTAGACTCAACCTTTCACAATGCGTCCGTAAACAGATCGCCGCCTGAGAACATAATACAGTCAACGAAAATGAATATCACTCAGACTTGCTCAGACTCTGAGAAAATCATTCAGACACAATTCCAAACCTGTTATCTGCAGCCACCTCACACAGTGTGACTGATGATCTCCAGCCATGAAAATCATTTGAAGGCAAGTAGGAAATTCATTGGCTATAACTGACACAAAAGCTCATGAGCCTGCCGTCCTTCAGAACTGTTACTGTCTACTGTGTAAAGGCACATTGACCTACTTGGATAGGCACAGTATAAAAATGCCTGGAGAGATAACAAGCCTTATAATACCATAACCCGGAGTCCCATATTATTATTTGCAGCAATTATGCATATAGAAAACTTAATTTTTTTTTTATCAGAATAGGGCCTTGAGGTCCCAACCAAAATTGTGGCCCTACTGTGTTACGCACTGTACCCAAACACATAGTAAGCAGAAATCCCTCTCCCAAAGAGCTTAGAATCTAAGCAGACAAAGGGTGACAGGTGAAAAAGAGCCAGAGATTAAGTTATTTGCCTCCAATCAGACAGCAGGTAAGTTACAGAGGTGAAAACAGAACCCAGGTCTTCTGACTCCCTGTCCAGTAACCTATTTACTAGGCCATGCGGCTGTCCTCCATTGCTCTCAGAGCCGGAACCAAAGATATAATGGAACAAATTAACAGACATTAACAGCCTATATGTCCTTCTAAAGACCACTATAGTCTAATTGCAAAGAATAATTTTGTTTTGAACTCTTATATTTTGTTAGTTTGTGTCCTACACAAACTTCAAATCCAAAGTAAGCCTACAACTACAAAAAGTAAGCCTGCAACAACATTAAAATCCAAGCTCTCCATCTACAGTAAATCCAGCCTTGGGCTTGTGGATCTTCACATGCAGAGATGTGGCACCTTCCCTCTGTCCCCTAACCTTGTAACGAATTAATGTACGGATTGGCACAGACAGGCATTTCATACCTTGTTTGAACACAACAATGGGAGAAGGCAGGGAGAAACACTCAGCTCTGCCGCATTTTCATACACCGCATCATACATCGTTGCTGACAAACTGGGATTTTAAGCATGTTTGCAGCCCAGGATTTACAGAGCTAATACATTCCACACTATCAGTGGGCAGGTTTGACGAGTTTTATTACTAGAACAGATTGGGCTTCATTCTCCTCTTATTTACACCAGTTTGACATCAGCGCAACTCCATGTGAGTCAACTGAGTTACTTCTGATTTACATTGGTGTGAAAGTATAACCAGGCTCATTAAATCTGAAGTTTTTATAAAAACATCAACAACAAGAAAGTAAACAAGGAAGGATTTTGTAACAACAAAAATAATAAACTTTATTTTAAAGGGAGATGTGAGCCAAATTCCATTATCATCTTAAAACGAAATCATCACATAGAACTGCTTAGCACCAAAATAAAAAAATAAAATAATCTTTTACAGAGTGACCCAACAAAAATAAGAAATATTCCTTATTAAAAAAAGTCAACTTAGCCTAATAAATTCCAGAATTGATACAAAACCAAAATTCCTCAGTAATCCACCTCCCAACATAAAAATGAATTAAGCAATCACTGACCACAAGAGAAACACTTAAAGTATTGAGACTTCATTGGGCAGAATTGTTACATTTAAGGGTATGTCTACACTACGGGATTAATCCGAATTTATATAATTCGAATTTAGGAAACCGATTTTATAAATTCGAATGTATTCGGCCACACTAGGCACCATTAATTCGGTGGTGTGCGTCCAAGCTACCGTAGTAGCATCGATTTCCAGAGCGTTGCATTGTGGGTAGCCAATAACATCTAATTGCCAATAACATCGAATTGCGGCCACACTAACCTTAATTCGGATTAACAATACCGATTTTGACGCTACTCCTCTCGTCGAGGAGGAGTACAGAAATCGAATTAAAGGGCTCTTTAATTCGAATTAAATGGCTTCGTTGTGTGGACGGGTCAAGCGTTAATTCGAATTAAAGCAGCTAAATCCGAATTAAAGTCGTAGTGTAGACCAGGCCTTAGTGTATGCTGAGGGAGAGAGCATTCTAGATGTGGAGTCTCAGGCCTTGTCTAGACTAGAAAGAGTTGCCGATACAGCTCTATCAGTGGCAAAAAAGAGTTCCTTTGGCTCCATCTGCACTGAGGCCTTGGCTACACTGGCAATTCACAGCGCTGCACTTGCTGCGCTCAGGGGTGTGAAAAAACACCCCCCCCTGAGCGCAGCGAGTGCAGCGCTGTAAAGCGCCAGTGTAATCAGCGCCTGCAGCGCTGCACGCTCCCTCGCAGCGCTGCAAGCTATTCCCCTCGGAGAGGTGGAGTACTTGCAGCGCTGGCGGCGCGACTACACTCGCGCTTCACAGCGCTGCCGCAGCAGCGCTGCCGCGGCAGCGCTGTGAATCCGCGAGTGTAGCCAAGGCCTGAGGCTTTTGCTGGCATAGCTATGCCATTTAGGGGTGTGAATTTTCACACTCCTAGCTGACATAGCTATGCAGGCAAAACTTAAGTGTACACCAGGCTTTGGAGAAGGCTTTGCCTCTCCTCTCCTACAGGACTGTATGTGAGCTCTTGTTGAGTGCATAAAGACTGGTGTGTTTATCATCTCAGACATTGCACTATGGATTCCTTCACAACGTGAAGGTATTTGACTTTACTCACTGATCAAGAAGCTTATAAACATCTGTGCTCTGAATAACTGAAGTCATGTTGCTGGAATCAGTGTCTAAAGCGGTTTTTAAGCCTTGAGTACCCTGATATAATGATCAGCTGGTGAGCCACAAGGTGGCTCCATGGAACAATTCACATCTCTCTACTGCTATACTGACATGAATTGAAACTGCACAAAAGACAGCATGCTTGGTGTACTGTATCAGCATCAAAACCAAAGCTAACAGTGGAGAATTCTGGATTGTGTTTATAAAAGAGGAACAAAATATAGTGTATGGCAAAAGAGCCCAAACATTTTTTTTTAAAATGGCATCTTCTGTCTACAGAAGAATTTTCTGAAAATTCCCATAGAGCACTAGAACAAAAAGACATTACTACTACAAAACAATAGAACTGAACTGATGCGAGATCATACAGAATCATAGTATAAGGTCTGGAGAGTGATCATCCTTTCTTTAGCAACAAACTCATGTGAATCCTCTTATTATCCCTGTTTTATTTTCTTACTATCTCATTTATTTTAGTGTTGGTTTTTTTAACTCAGACATGATTCTTCTCCAGCCAATAGTCCCACATCTAAGAAGCTGCCACCGCAATCTGAGTTGCTGTACCAGTTTCCACAGAAGAGCTTCTAAATTGGGTGTGGTTGTGGCTTCATAACACAGAAATCTTCTTCATAGGCAAAACATCAAAGAAACTTATAACCATAAGTAGCCTCTCTCTTTCCAAAACTGAAACTTGGCTAGCACAAATAGTTACAGGTTTAGAAAGAGAAAAATGAAAAAAACAATCATATCTATTGACCAAGGAATCCCAGAAGCTGGTGCACTCTATGGATTGATCACTGTAGGATGAAGAGGATTTTATTTAAATTTTCCCCTATCCATGGAAGATAATGAGAGCATAATTTTTATTGTAAAAAATTCTATTTTTTTTTAAACATACAAACAGAGGATTCTAAGTAGTCATTATAACTAGAAGATGGGAAAAGTTTAGCAGAACCACATAACAAAAAATACTTCATATAGACATTTTGGCAGCCAGTCCTCTGTTTCTAGAATCTAAGTATTTTTCTGCTATGCAAAAGTCAATTGAGGTGAGGGGTATCCAAATACATCAGCTCCTTCTATTTTTTGGTTAAAAGTAGTGGGTGACTGTTATACATTTACCTGGAGAAACCCAGATTCAACTCCTGCTTCAGGCCATATCTGGAAAGGAGTGATCTCCTGCCATTTGACCACATCACAAACGTTTCCCCATATCATTCCAGCAGACATTAAAAAATGGTCTGAGAGGTCTAAGACAGAAATACCAAGATCACTGCAGGTCAGAAGCGAGGTGGATCATTAAGACTGAACAGAGCCTGTCCACACTGCCCCTCACTTTCTCAAACACTCATAATTGAAATTTTTGTTCCAGCTCAGCGGAAGAGTTCTCAGAATCCAACCATCACCTGCTTCTAGTCACGCTCTCTCCTTCCAAGGAAGATGTGTATATTTTTGTAATTTTTTTTTTAAACCTAACTTACTTACGGTTTCCTCTCAGTCTCCTTTAATTTTTTTAGCTGCATTGAGCACCTGGCAAAGAAAACACAAAGTCAAATAGCATGCTCTCTCCTTCTATGTAACTTGGATCATTCCGAGCTAAATTATGCCATAGTTTACTAGATACTGCAGTGTTTTAAGTTTAGTACATGTTGAAGAGGTTACCAGTTTCTTAACAGGTGACCCACAATATTTTTATTACCTGCATATACACTTGTGTTCAGCGTGAGATCGGTAACATATTGCAGTGATAGACCATAAACTCAAGATTCAGTAGACCTTGGTGAGGCCAAAAAAAATTTCTTGACAGCATGCCCCATTCGGCTGTAGAAGTTTCCCGTGGGAAGTGTTGGCAGCCCTATTGCTGTGGATGTTTAAAACTAAACTGTACACTAGTAAATGCACAATACAGAACAGTCCCGTGCTGGCAGGGAAGTAGACTACATGGCCTAATAAATATTTTCCATTTCTCACTTCTAAGATTCAGTAGACACTAGGGCAGAGGTGGGCAAACTACGGCCCGCGGGCCACATTTGGCCCGTGGGACCGTCCTGCCCAGCCCCTGAGCCCCCGGCCCCTCCCCTGTTGTCCCTCCTCCCCCGCAGCCTCAGCTCACCGTGCTGGCAGCACCCCCCGCAGGGGGGAGGGGCTGCACTGCGGGGGCAGGAGAGCAGGCGGGCAGTGCGGGTGGCGGGAGCGCGGGGAACATGGCCAGAAAACTCAAGAGGAGCACCGCGTGGCCGGCCGGAGAGAAGCGGCACTTTGAAGGGGAAACCGCCGCTTCTCTCCGGCTGCAGGGCTGCCCCTGCGCCTCCTGAACCCTCCGCCCATGTTCGCAGGGCCACATTCTGAAAGGGGCTGGCGGGGGGAGGGGGTTGTTGGATAGGGGATGGTTAGGGGCAGGGGGTCCCGGGAGGGGGCGGTCAGGGGACAGGGATGGGGGGGGTTGGATGGGGGGGTCCCGGGGGCAGTTAGGGGCAGGAGGTCCCAGGAGGGGGTGGTAAGGGGACTGGGAGCAGGGGGGTTGGATGGGGGTGGGGTTCCGGGGTGGTGGTTAGGGGCGGGGGATGCCGGGAGACAAGGAGCAGGGGGGTTGGATGGGTCGGAGGTTCTGAGGGGGGCAGTCAGGGGGTGGGAAGTGGGAAGGAGTGGATAGGGGGCAGGGGGCAGGCTGTTTGGGGAGGCACAGCCTTCCCTATCTGGCCCTCCATACCGTTTTGCAACCCCGATATGGCTCTCAGGCCAAAAAGTTTGCCCACCCCTGCACTAGGGAAATTGTGGAGGTGATCCGTCAGTTACATGGGAGAGGGAAGAGATGGGAAAGATGCTCACTATATTGAATAAGCAGCACCCTCTGCTGGTTGTTTAATATAAACAACATTAGGCCTGAAGGCTTCTCTTTGTAGAGAAGAAAACAAGTGGAACAATGATGGTAAAACTGGGGAAGCAGGAGTAGCTGGAGCAAGAGAGGAGGGAAGTTGATTAATTGGTGGGGAAACTCACATTCTGTCTCAGGCTTTGTGACATCTGTACCCAACGATGTGCTCATCACACTACAAGCACCAAAACACACTCAGCATTTGAAATACATGCATGGCAAGAAGGACTCCCAGTTGTAGACAAGTGTACTTAAATGGTAATTTCCCTTCACAGAACCATAGGCACCAACTCTGTGGGTGCTCCGGGGCTGGCTCCCTAGCGGGCCCTGCCGCTCAGCTCCTCCCTCCCCCCACCCACCATCTCTCACTACCACTGATCAGCTGTTCAGTGGCAAGGATGGGGAGGAGCAGGGGCAGGAAGAGGTGGAGCAGGGGCGGGAAGACGCAGAGCAGAGTGGGGCCTTGGTGGAAGGGTGGAATGGGGGTGGGGCCTGGGGTGGAGCAGGCGTCGAGCACCCCTGGGGAAATCAGAAAGTCAGCACCTCCGCCTGTGCACAGACCTATAGGCTGGACTTAAATACACCCATTGATCTCAGAGTCCTGAAAACTTTCTTTACAACACATAATAATAATTAATAATAATAAATGGAGATATCCCATCTCCATTTATTATTGGAAGGGACCTTGAAAGGTCATCGAGTCCAGCCCCCTGCCTTCACTAGCAGGACCAAGGGCATACATTTCACAACTACCTTGCTGAAGACTGCGAAATTCTTTCACAATGTTTTTAATGGAGTTATACCCATATATCTTATGCAAATCAGACTTACAATATTCCTTTCCATGACACAGTGAGCTTGTGCATTAATTTTGAATTTATAGCTTTTCTTTTGTCATAACACCTCTGATTCTGCATATGTCAATTTCAGGGGGCTAGAAGGAAGGGAGGAAAAAAACACACTGCAGAAGTTTTTTGAAGTATGCACATGGTCTGTAATCTAATGCTTTGCAAATCTATAGGGAGTGTTGCAATTCTGTGCAGATTTCAAAAACAGCCATGCCTTCCCAAATGAAACCAAAACATGCCACACCTAGAGGAATGCTGTAATTTCGCCTCAACCTCGCAACAGGCTCTCGCTTACAGAAACTCTAGGAGGAGAATGAGCATAATGGGGAATGTTGCTGACATGTACAGAAGGTGAAGAGGAGGGTGTAGATTTCATACATAATATGCTGTCCTCCATTACTGTAACCCAAAATTAAAATGATGGGGCAGAGTCCTCACCAGCCCTGTGAGACAGCCTTGTTAAAAATACACAAAGAACAAACATATTATTTTAAATAATGAATAGATGATAAATGTGTATCTACATGCATGCAATGGGGATGGGTGCACCAACACTGATAAACCAGAAGGATCTCCACACTTACTCATCCACATATATACTCACTCCTTCTTCCATACTTTGACCTGAAATAACACTAGGTTCTTTGTTGCAACTCTGAAATGTCTGAATAACCTTTTTCACCACTACAGTTTCTTGTTGGGACTAGGACTGGGAGTGCAGATATAGTGCCAGAAAAGTGGTCTGCCCTCAGTCTAGACTAGAGTGGACAAAGCAGACAATCTATACAACCTCTGAAGAGTCATGGGAGAACCTGACGACCATCTGCCAAAAAAGTGAGACTAAGGAAGGGAAGTGGTACTGATAGTGGAGGTGGAAGAGGTAGCATTATTCTAAGTAAAGATGAGCATGGGACAATTCAAGGATATCCATGCAGGATAGCAAGATGTTGCCGTCAAACCACAGGCAGATAAAAGAAACACCGGCCATACAGGTAAGGATGTGACAATTTTTAGGTTATTTAACCAATCATCAGTGGGATGATGCCACTCTGCATAAAGGAGAAACCCAGTTGGGGATTTGCAATCTCTTTTCATTAGCACCACGAATGGATTCTTGTTTACATTTATAAAGACAGTTCATCATCCTATCAATGAATCATTTTAACTAATGAAATGTGTGGGTGGAAGAAAGTGGGTAGGAATCATATATTACAGAAATTACAAACGTACACTGGTTTCTCTCACTAAATACTAAATTATTAAGAATAATGAGCTTCTCCCAAAAGAGAGTAACTTCCAAAACAAATTAGAGAGAGAAAAAATTGAAACAAATGAGTGCTTTAGAAAGTAGACATTTCCTGAATTTCAAAAATTTGTTTCTTATACAACTAAAAACCCAGCATTGCTATTTCAACCAGTTTATTATAGCAATCCAATTATAGCTTGATAATAATTTTTAACGCTGCACTCCTTCTGTGGAAAATGCTCCACTTATAAACAAAGAACATAAACTACTGGTTTAATGTCCATCTTGACCTCTTCCTTCATCTCTAGAGAGATCTGTACATGATTAGATTTTGGCCTTAAAAACCATCGTGACAAGAAGTGTCTACAGAGATTAAATTTTCTCTTCAGATGTTCCTGGAAATGTCAATCAATCCCAACTCAAGAGCAATACCAAATAGCACCTGCACTATGGCCTTCTACATGACCTGCAACACCTGTTCAATTATCTAAAAATAATAGAACGCTGTGTAAAAGGACACTGACTGTAAGAATTAAGATGACTTTAGCTGTAAACACTAAGAAAACATGCATGAATGTTAGAACAGAATGAAAATTTTCTACTAGATCTAAGGCTAGTTCTCTTGGATAGCCCTCACTAAGAGGACTTTTTGGCTTCTCACACACAAACGTTTCTACACTTTTTCACATTGGTCACTTAGACCCCTGATCATGCAATTGACAGCACATAGATAAACTGCTGTGACCATACACTATCAATTGCCAGATCGGGGACGAAGGTATCACACAGCCCTAGAAACCAGAAGATGTTTTGATGGCAAATGAATGGACTTCAGAAATTTGAGTGTACCACTTATGAATAAATGGTGTACAGACTGAGGAATACCAGCACCAAACCTTTTAAAAGATTTTGAATCTTTGGCAAGACACAGACTTTGCTTTTTACTGTATTCCCTGTGCTTGCAAAATGTAAGTTCTGGTAGACATAGCAGGACTCTGCATTTATCATCCTTGTACTCATTTACATAAAAGAACATTCAAAGAAAAAAAGAATAGCCAATATATATTATTTTAAAAGTTGGATTTTTATTGAGAAACTGGAAAGACATTTAAATTAAAATGTCATTGGTACCATTTCCACAGCCTGTTTGCCTGTAAAGTCAGGCTGCCTTATTTAACATGAGTCCAACTGTACGGAACTGATAGTTAAATGTTTGGTATCAGGCAAGCTACCAACAATTGAAATCAATGCCATACAGATGTTTTCATATATTGTATATAAATATATATACATGAGTAAATATAAAATTATAGGAGTAGTGCGTACATGTACGCTTATTATACAACCATGTACTATGCTATTTAGCAAATGCTTGTGACACAACCAACCTACCTGGCTGGAGGAACAAACTGACAAGTGAGCAATGTATTTATTTGTAATAATAATGACAATTTATTAATGGGAACTGCCTGCTTCGTCTCAAACATCTCTTTGCTCTCCCATTACTACCTGTACTAAATCCACCAAGCTAAAAGTCTTAGCAAGGCAGCTCAGAGCAGAGCTTAGATTTCTTTAGTGTGCAGTACTTTCCTCCCTGAAATACACAAGTGGAAAATAGATTTACTTTCTCTGCCATCTTTGGAATACAGATAATACCATGCTCTGTGGTGTCAGCTCTTCCTCCTCCAAAGCCTTTGAGAGTCACTTGTGTGTCTCATGCTACTGTCTTCCAAACAATTCTGGGTAAGAGTGTGCTTCTTCATTCTCACCAAAAAAAGACACTGAATGAGAGCATTGTTACATAAAAGGAATGATATTAATTAATTAATTAATTTTGTTAAGTATTTCATAAAAAATGTGTAAGGCAAACAATGTGGTAACTACTAAAAATTAAAGTAAACTGGCTCCATGAAAGTTACATTCTTGGCATCTTGTAGGATTTTAAGAGTTTCCTTTCAATAGTGGCAATACTACAGACGACAATTCAACAGATGAAAAACAATTCATTTCTCTTATCCAACCGCATCTTTTTCCTAGGCTCAACAGGCATTTCAGGAGACCTATTAAATCTTTACTTACAGGCCGTACTATTCTCTCATGTCAAACTATTACTATGCTTGGCAATAAAAATCATACTTTTTAAGGGACTCTCAAAGTACTGCACATTTCTTTTCCGGGGAGGGGGAGGAAAGAGGCTCTGGACTAATTTTTCCTTTTGTATTCTGTTGCCATATAGGATTGAACCTCACATATGAAGAGCTGTTCCAGTCTCCAGTTTTTATGTGAGCATTTAATTTAGTGCTGGTGACAGCTCTGGAGAATGCAGCCACTGAACAAGCGTACTGCACCTCCCAGCATGCCTCAGCACTGAATGGGTTTTCCCTAGACGTGAGATTAAAGTTCAGGCTTCAAGTTCATGTACTCCTTGGTTTCTCTGAAGAGATGGTCAATTAGTTATCACTTAGTACACAATACAGAATACTTTGCACTTCTGCAGAGCATTTCATCTGAGGACTTTCATCTACAACAAGCAAAGGCTAAGGGGCAAATTCCGCACTACACTTCTTGGGAGCTGCAGCACACAAGGCACAGCCCCGTGGGGAATGGGGGCAAAACTTTGTGCCTCCCAGATTCTGGGCTGCTCTGGGGGCTAATGTGAGCCTTATAAATTAAAGTAGCCTTGGGGGCTGCTTTAAGTAGCAGCAGACTACGGGGCTGTCAGCAGGCTGCATTGCAGCCCACAGTCCCGGTTGCACCCCCAGCTCCACGCCCAGTCCAGGGACAACAACTGCAGCAGTGGAATTCTCTCCTGGCCACTTGCAGTGCGTTAAGACAGAGGAGCAGGAGACTAAACCTGTCCCTGAATCTGGATTAAAGTAGCTATTTTAACAAACGCATCAGTAGCCTAAGTGCTTAAAGGGGGGGAAATGTTATTTGGGGAGAAAACTGGTTCTATTACATTAACAGCATCTCATTGTTACCATTCCTGATGTCCAATTTGTGTCCATTTATTCTTTTACATGGGGACTGTCCGGTTTGGCCAATGTATATGGCAGAGGGGCATTGCTTGCACATGATAGCATATATAACATTAGCAGACGTCCAGGTGAATGAGCCCTTGATGGTGTGGCTGATGTGGTTGGGTCTTCTGATGGGGTCGCCAGAGTAGATATGGGGAAAGAGTAGGCAACAAGGTTTGGTAAAGGGATTGGTTCCTGGGTTGGTATTTCTGTGGTGTGGTGTGTAGTTGCTGTTGAGTATTTGCTTCACGTTGGGGGGTTGTCTGTGAGGACTGGCCTGCCTCGCAAGGTCTGTGAGAGTGAGGGATCATATCAAGAATGCTTGATAAAGATCTTAAAACTACAATACCCACCTGGGGAAGTGAAGAAACAAACTGACAGAGCAAGACGGGTACCCAGAAATCAACTACTACAGGACAGGCCCAACAAGGAAAATAACAGACCACCACTGGCCATCACGTACAGCCCCCAGCTAAAACCTCTCCAGCACATTATCAACGATCTACAACCTATCCTGGAAAACGATCCCTCACTCTGCCATGTACATTGGCCAAACCGGACAGTCCCTATGTAAAAGAATAAATGGACACAAATTGGACATCGGGAATGGTAACATACAAAAGCCAGTAGGTGAACACTTCAATCTCCCTGGACATTCTATAACAGATTTAAAAGTAACTATTCTTGAACAAAAAAACTTCAGAAACAGACTTCAAAGAGAAACAGCAGAACTAAAATTAATTTGCAAATTTAACACCATTAATTTGGGCTTCAATAGGGACTGGGAGTGGCTGGCTCATTACTAAAGCAGCTTTGCCTCTCCTGGAATTGACACCTCCTCATCCATTATTGGGAGTGGACTACATCCACCCTGATCAAATTGGCCCTGTCAACACTGGTTCTCCACTTGTGAGGTACTCCCTTCTCCTCATGTGTCATTATATAACACCTGCATCTGTAACTTTCACTCCATGCTTCTGAAGAAGTGAGGTTTTTTATCCACGAAAGCTTATGCCCAAATAAATCTGTTAGTCTTTAAGGTGCCACTGGACTCCTTGTTTTTGTGGATACAGACTAACACGACTACCCCCTGATATTTATCTCAGGGTATCTAGCACAGTAAGCACTGTATACCTACTAACATTAATTAAAAAAAAAAATCACATTTAATGGGGTGAGGTCAGGGCTGGGAGGAGAATTTGAATACTTTAAAAAATCACATGTAGATCTCAAAGCGCTTTATAAAGGTAAAGTAACATCATCCTCATTGTTACAGAAAGGGAATCTGAAGCACAGAAGTGAAGTGTCTTGAAAGGTCACAGTGCATCAATAGCAGAAGATTCTCAGCACTGCGCTCATTCCACTAGGCCACAGTTTCCCTTCAGGAAAATCAGTCCCTGAGAGATCCATTCTAGTGTTTGTCAACCTTTCTCCAAAAAATTCCCACAATCAGTTTTGTTATGCTGGAAAGCCATCTCCCCTCTACTGTACCGAGAAGGTTTCATTAGCATCCAAAAGCCTCTAAGATCAGCCAAGAGAGGAACTCAAAGAGGGAAAAACATAGCTTCCCAGTTTAGATGAGGAGCAAGCCAAGAAAAATCATTTAGGAGAATCCTGCACTGAGGTAAACCTTTTTTTTTTTTCCAGCCAACTAGATATTACAATTTATTGGAGCAGCTTGTTGAAATTAAATGGAAATATATTTTCTTTTCAGTTCCAAAAAATGTTATTTCCTTTCCCAAACTTTAACTCCAAGCTCTCTTCAATGTTATCACCTGCTGCTTGGCTTTCAACACTAAAAAAAAAAAAAAAGCCGACGAAGCCTGTGAATCAACTCAGAATTCTCGTCTTTTACCTTCCAAGTCTACTAAATAAAGTAACTATGCAAGCAAATAAATAAGGCAGAAAATATATTTGTGATATGGGAGCAAACAGCAAGAAGGAAAGGGTCGATTCCTCTTTAGTCAGTCAGGCCACTGGCAGTCAAGCAGGATGCAATGGTTTTGCACTTAGTTACTTTAAGGGCTGAGCTTCCAAGGCAGGGAGTCCGAGCAAGGAGCTGTAAACTCTTATAATGCACAGCCACTTGGAACTGGCCACAGAACAAAGCATTGCTCTTGCAGCACCTTAAGCAGTGTGTGATACTGAACACCATATCCCTAGTTTTCCCACCTTGCTGGAAGCAGCTGCAGCCTCTCAGCTGAGGCACCATCTTTCTTCCAGACATCAGCATATCTCCAAAATCATATAAAATAATCTGCCCTTCCCCACCGCCAAAAAAACCCACCACCACCAAGGAAGAAGGCCTGAAAATGCTCTTCCTCTGGTTCTCCCATTCAATAGCAGGTCCAATCACCTGATGCTGACTCCATACACCTTCTTAAGACCCCATAAGCTAGACTTGCACGTATCAGCTTATTAGACCTTTGGCCAGCAAGTCCTCAGAAGGACCCTTCTGCAGCAGCAGGTCCACTCCCATCAGCAAGCTTGAATCAGTCTCTTTCCCATCACTTTAGTTTAGCTTCTCCATGGTTACTCCTTACCTCCCTGGTCATGGTCATTGCTAGTCAGGCCCACATATCCACAATGGTGGCAGCTAAATCATGGGAAAACAAGCCTCTCTTAACTCACTAAATGTATTCCATGATGTGACACCTCCAATATGGATAGCTGACCAGGATGCCTCCACAGGAAACTGGGCTGATTTACAGTGACCAGAGAGTCCAGGGTAGTGCAGGCCCGCCATGTTTCTCCAGCTCTGGAAGATCTCAACTGAGGATGCCTCTCTGCATATCAGGAGGAGGAGGAATCCAGTGCAAAACACTTGGGTTTGGATTGACTACCACACTGCCTGACTGACAGGATGTGTCAAGGACATGACCGGGACATGGGCAGTTGGGCTAAATGGTTAGAGCTATGGGGGTAGCCAGGCCTGGAAGTAAAAGTGGAGCTGAGCTGATCTACACTGAAAAGTTACATCACCATAGCTATAACTCTCAGGGGTGTGAAAATATATACCTCTGCATCTATACCAGAGAGCTCCTGTTTTTGAGCCACTGGAAGCAGGGTGTATACAGAGGTGAGATACAGACTCTAGGCGAGTCAGGCAGCAACTTTTCTCTCTTAGTGAACATCTCCTCCCAGCTATGAGTCATCATCCCAGAGCTTCTCTTTATCTACACCCTCTTGTCCTCCATTAGTACTGAGTTTAAAACAAAACCATGAGCCAAAGGAACTCAACAACAGTGCCCTCTGTGAAAGTTTGTAACCAGTTTACCTAGTAGTTTTTACATTGCTTGGACAAAAATCATAGCACAAAGAATAAATCAAAAGTTTCTGTTTTCTAGGAAATCATCAACATTTTCTCATTTGTGTTTTTCCCCTCTACCCTTTTGTATAAGTGATAAAGCCATCGACTTTGCAATGAACCATCTCCCAAAAAACATATCTGTTTCTACAGATCCGTTTCTACAGATCCTTGGATTTGGTGGGAAAAGGTGAGGGTGGACACAAGCTGTACCACTTCTTCAGAGCCTGAAGAAGAAGAGTTTACACAAATCAGACATCAGGAATGGTAACATACAAAAGCCAGTAGGAGAACACTTCAATCTCCCTGGACATTCTATTACAGATTTAAAAGTAGCCATTCTTCAACAAAAAAAACTTCAAAAACAGACTTCAAAGAGAAAATGCAGAGCTACAATTCATTTGTAAACTTAACACCGTTAATTTGGGCTTGAATAGGGACTGGGAGTGGCTGACTCACTACAAAAGCAAATTTTCCCTCTCTTGGTATTGACACCTCCTCATCAATTATTGGGAGTGGACCACATCCACCCTGACTGAATTGGCCTTGTCAGCACTGGCTCTCCACTTGTAAGGTAACTCCATTCTCTTCATGTGTCAGTATATTTATGCCTGCATCTGTAATTTTCACTCCATGCATCTGAAGAAATGGGGTTTTTTTCACCCATGAAAGCTTATGCCCAAATAAATCTGTTAGTCTTTAAGGTGCCACTGGACTCCTCGTTGTTTTTGACAAAAAGAGACGACAGTCAGAGAAACCAAACGGACCTATTGACTAATGTTACTCTCCCTCACCCTATTTTTGTTAGTAGTAAACATATTTAGAGGGTTCTATGCCTAGATATTAAAGGGGGTGGGGATGGGGAAGACCAATTGACCAGATGAATTCAAAATACTTTGGAAATATTTTATTAACAGGATTACCAATTTTGGTTGGATGTATTCCTAAAGGTCTCATCACATGACATAATATTTAATTAAAGATTAATCTTTAATTCCTGGACACTCCAGGACAATCCTGGACGGTTGGCAACCCTATTTATTCTAGAGATGTAAATATCATTTTAAAAGTTAACTGTTTAAACGATTAAAATTCTATCATTTAAACGGTTAGGGAGAGGGCTGGGGTTGCTCTGGCCAGCGATGCGGGGGCTGGGGTCTGCTGGCAGGCTGTGGAGCTGGGGTCAGCTGGCAAAGCAGCGGGGGGAGGGGAGGCCGGCACAGCCGGGCTGGGGACCGGCTGGCGGGGTTGGGGCAGGGTGCGGCCAGGGCTGGGGTCCAGCCAACGTGGTGCAACTGGGGGTTAACAGTTAATGTGGGTTAACCAGTAAGCCTAATGCTTACCGGTTAACCGGTTAACATTTTACATCCCTAATTTATTCATCTTTAAAAAGCCAATCCATCATTTTACAAAGCCTGGAACAAACAGTAGTAGGTATGGGTTTCTTTCTAAATGTGGCTATGATCAACTCAGCAAACAACAGCAACAGTAGAATTCTGTATGTGTAATAAGTAGTCACTAAATACAGAGGATGGTATTTCAGGGCCAATCTGTGTGAGCACACAAGAATTTGTAACTGAGAACCTGTGAAATGTGTTCTGCACTAAGATGCAATAGAAGTCTGTTCTGGAGTAAAAGAGATTCACTAAGAAAAGCCATTATAAAATTCTCCAGCAAGTCACCAAATTTCTTCTCTCATGCTAGTTACTGTTGGCAAGAAACTTTGGTGCCCTATAAAAGGAAACAATGTGAATGTGCATTTACCCCTCTGAAGTTCTATAAAAGTTGGGGAAGCAAAGTATGAAACAAAACCAAACAAAAACAGAAAAACACACATCCAACCCTCTTCTCCTGTAGTTAAATAATGAAGCTGTTTACATCTGGAAACAATTAACAACTAAAAAGGAAGGTGGGCAAGTATCAAGGAGGAGGAAATCAGGAATACTTGCAGTATTAAGTAAAACAAGTTATGTGTATCTGAATGATTAAAACAGTATAGAGTTGTAACTGAAAACTGACATACACAAATAGCATTTCAGGTGGTTTAAAATACAAAAGACCTCTTTTTAATTATCAATGTACAGAGGCCATAAACCTATGTAGTGAGTTATCAAAGCAAAGCATCATAACTGCGGATTGTCTACACATGTAATGTGTTCATAATACCTATGAAATAGAAATGTTGATGTCATCTATCCCGTTTTATATTATGGTCTGTTTTTAAGACTCAGAGCAATACAACCCTACTTCTACTTTTTATAAGATCCTAAAACACAATACTATTTCATCAAAACTTGGGCCTGAGAACAGAGGAAGTCTGGTCAGTTACAGTTTATACCTTAAACTGCACCCTCTGCCACTGGTTTAACCAGGTGCACATTTTACTGAATTGGGCCTTGCAATAATAGTACAGATAAAGAATATTTAAATACATATCTTAAATTATTTAAATATATACTCTTTTTAATTATGAAAGAATAACACACACAAAACTACTCAAACAAAACTGAAATATATTAAAAACTATCTACTAAATGATGAACAAAACATATGGTAAATAAGACAAGGGCCTTCAAACCTGAATGGGCTAGATGGACCATTGGTCTGACCCAATATGGCCATTCTTATGTTCAGACCAGTGACACTAAACTTAATGTGTTTTACCTTCTTTACAGTAATTCTTCATTCACAAATGTTATCCTACTGAATACAGGGCATCTGATGGGTTTCATTGTTCCACATGTGTACAAAACAAATCAATATGCAAAAAGGATATACAATTTGAATCTCCTCCCTAAAGGAACTATTTCCATCTCTAATCATTAAGCGGGGGGGGGGGAATTCTTCCCTTCCCTTTTACTTATTTGTTATAGGCAGATGAAATCGCTCACCAGATACAATTTTTACACAAATCAGTTCATAAAGACATCATTCCAAAGGAGATACACTGCTCTAGGAAGACATGTCATATTTAAGCCCATTTCTAAAGAGGTTCTTACATGTACTTCAGTTGATAATCTCCTCCATCTGGAGTGAATAAGTGCAAGAACACAAACTACCAAATTAGGTTCCACTGTAAATCTGAACTCACATTATCTACAGGCTCTTTTGTCTAAGGCAAACCTTACCAGCATTGTTTACCAACGAAGGAGGTAAATAATGTCTTTGATTTTTCTTTATTTCATAATTTACTTTGATTTAATAAAGCAATTCTACCCATTTGTTGACGTATTTGTTCAGCAGAATTCTCTGGTTTTCTACAGGCTCAATACACATTAAGATAATGCCTACAAAATTACAAAGAAAAGTTTGTTTTGTAACCTGTACGATTGGACTCTAACCTGAATTTTATAAACCCAGCCTGTAGTTTTCATCCTTAAGTCAAAGCACAAAAGTTGTTCTTCACTATTTGCATAATCATAAAAGCTGCATAGCTATAACCATCACAAAATAGACTGACTGAATCATTAACCACCAACTATGCCTTTAGAAATACACAGTAGTCCTAGCTCTAGAAACTCAGGTTAGCAGGTAAAGCCTTGTACAAAGTAAACATGAGACACCTTATCGTAACATATAGAAGTCAAGAACATGTCTGTCACAATATTTTTCTCAAATCTCCTCTTTAATTAAATTTAATTAATGTGAACAGTGACAAGATAGACAGCATAGCCAGTCAGTTTTTAACCTGTTTGTCCTGGTTTCTAGGGAAGTTGCTCACATTGTCAGTTTCAAGAGTCAGCAAGAACGCTAGTAGGATTCGCTTTGTTCGTATACATCTAATATTAAATAGAAATATACTAACTGCCACTTCCCAAAGAAAAGCACAGTTTCATCAAGAAACTATATGTTTCTCTCAGTTTTACTTTATCTTTTTTTAAATTAATATTTAAAACCATTTACCCTAATTATAAGAGGAAACATCAAGGCTGAGTTTGTTTTCTTTTTAATTAATATAAACAATTACTATTGAACTCTTTAATCTCCCTTCTAGGAGTTGAAATGAGCGGATAACAACAAGCGTGTCCTCACAATTACAAGTGTCCAACAAATAGATGTTTTAACAGAAGAAGGTATTTCCAAATGAACTAATCGTGTAGAATTTACTTATTAAGTAATGCTGATTTCAAACATATTGAAATTCAATCATTACACTACAGCTAAAAATAAAAACAGTCTTTTTTTTTAAATACACAAAACAGAGAGTTTTATAATAGTGAAAATCAGACATTTTACAGTATGATACTGTCAAAGGTCACTATATCCAGCACAGCTAAAGGAACTCAGTCCCAAAATTCAAAACTTAAAACTGAACCATGCCACGGGAATTTAAAATGTAACTTGTAACTTAAGTTACAAATTGAAACCAAAACCACTTTAATAATACACCGCTACCTCGATATAACATGACCCGATATAACACAAATTCAGATATAACGCGGTAAAGCAGTGCTCCAGGGAGGCGGGGCTGCGCACTCCGGTGGATCAAAGCAAGTTCAATATAACTCGGTTTCACCTATAACGTGGTAAGATTTTTTGGCTCCCGAGGACAGTGTTATATCGAGGTAGAGGTGTATTTTTTTAAAATGAACTTTTAACCAACAATTCTTTAATCATTTAATATCTGCCTTAATGCAGAATCCCGAGTACAGGCTAATTGTTAGCACAATCTCACAGATTACTCAAGTACAGCACGCTCAGGAAAAAAGGAATTGTCCGCTCCACATGGTGTCATTATTCAGTGACATGCCCATCACATGACTAATTAGGAGGAATTACTCAAGAAGTGTTTAGGATTTAATAATAAATGACTATCTCTGGGGAAACCAAAGTAAATTAAACCCAATAATATTGCCATGTAAGGGCTTGTCTACACCGTAACAGTTAGCTCGAGTTAGGCCATGTCTACACTAGCGAGCTTACAGCTGTACCGATCGCTCGTGTAGCCTCTCTATGCCAATGGAAAAGTGCTCTCCGATCAACATAATAAAACCATCTCAAAGAGCGGCGTAGCTATGTTGGCAGGAGAAGCTCTCCCACCGACATAGCGCTGTGCAAACTACCACATATGCCAGTGAAACTTATATCACTAAGGGGGGTGTTTTTTTCACACACCTGAGTGACATAAGTGGTAGTGTAGACATGGCCTTAGTACACTCGAGTTATTCCCCTCCAGCTAGCCTCACTTGAGTGAGAGCAGCTACACTGCAAAACACCGGAGCTACACACAGTGATTTAAGAAATCTAACAAATTTTGACACAACTTAGAAAGCAGACTTTTCAATGTTAGTGAGAGGACAGCATTTTAGCATACTATAAACGTTCATAACAGTACACGTTCATAACAGTACACTTACAAAAACAACAAACCACCACAACAAAAATCAATATGGATCTATAATAAAAACAAAACAAAAATCACAAATACTTTTTAAAAGTTTCTTTATTGCTGAATAAATAATTCCTAATTCAATATTGATCTCTGTTCACGGCGGCGGGGGGGGGGGGGGGGGGGGCGGGGGCGGGGGGGGGACAGCAGGACCCGGGACACTGACAATGGCCCTGCTTGCCACCCTAATGCCGGCCCTGAACTTGAAAACCCCCCAAAAAACCTGTCTCCTGACTCTCCTCGGGGTTGCAACCCCCCAGGTTGAGAAACACTGATCTGGATGAACTGAGTACCCTCTGGAAGACTTCTGCATACCCCTGGTTGAGAACCACTGGCCTAAATCCCTAAGCAAGTCTGGTAGAGCTAGGGAGAAACCTCACATTGACTTTGATCAAGATTTCACTCGTTTCCTGAATTCCAGGTTAGCGCCTTAACTTTAAAATTACTGCTACTTAACAAAGATGCCAGGCTTAAGTAATTAATGGGCCTCAGCCTGCTCCCACTGAAGTCAGTGGCAAAACTCTCATTAACTTCAGTGGCAGCAAATATTTGCAAAACATTATGAGATCATTGGAAGGCATTATACGGGCTAACTATTATAGAGGACTACACCTCCTTTCTATCCAAATGCAATATTTTAAAAACACCTTCATATATGTAAGAATATATAATTTTAAAAGGATTATATATATATTAAAATGTGGCTTCAAAACTTTACAGATTTTGAGTAGTCTATTACTTTTAAATAAGCCTGGTGTAGTGTACTGGTGTACTAATAATTCTTGCTATTAAAATCTGAGAAATAAATAATTCAAATATGCTCCTGAAGCACAAACCAAAGGCCACTTTCAAAAGAGACAGAGTCTCCCTGTGGATTCTCCCACTTTCATACAATGTTTTTGCCCCTGGTTATGCTTGGTATTCCAATTAAAATGATAATGTAATGAAAGCCAGAAGATTTTTCCAAGCCACAAACCTACTGCACTACTAACCAGCAAATTGTTTATATGAATGCTTCAGACTGAAATTTTTAAGCATTACAATGAACGTTGGCCATAATCCTTATTTCCACCTGGATTTCCAGAATGAATGTAATACCATATATAGAGCTTCCTGCACCTGACATATCTTGAGAGACAAATTTAAGAACATTCACCTCATAAATCTGTGCATCCTGCTATGAACTTGTCTCCTGATAAACTATAACCCCACAAAGGAACAAAAATCTCCCCAAAGCTCAGCAGTTTATGAACTCTATTGCATTTACTTTCTAAACTTTTTAAATGTGACTCGAGTCATACCTTGAGTGGAAGAACCTGCAATCAGTAACCTGTACAAATATTATCTACCAGAAAATAGATTCCTTGGTAAATTCCACACACCTCAAGCAAAAACTGAGTAAATAGATGACCTGTGCACTATGTCCTGAAAGTCAACAAGCTTTGGCTATATCAAATCAATGGTGGGAATAATTTGCCGAGTTGAAAACCCTCAACTAACAGTGTCCTGTCAATAGGCCCCAGAAATCTAAATCTATGCACTTTTAGTAAGTGTGTATCCACTGATCTCAGGTGCAGTGGCTGTACACGGATAAGGAGATAGCCAAATCAATACCCAGAAATGAGCAGGAAGCCAATGCAGACTGCAAAGCTCCCTACAGAAAATCCCACTAAGCATACAGACCCATCGCATTCTGATTCTGATGAAGCTCTCAAGCTTCTTTAAAGGGTAGCATTACATTAACGCAGTCTGGAAATCAAAAAGGCATGAATAACTGTGGCAAAGTCCATCTTGGAGAAAAAAGTCACAATTATTATATCAAACATAAGACTCTAAGAGCAACCAGGGATGCAGACACACCCTTAAACTACAAGCCTAAATAACAAAGGGCAGGCAAATTTTTTCAATGGCAGCAAGTTTACTGTGAATTTCCAGCTATTGTCTAGCATGATGTAACAAATTATCTGAGAGATAACTGCTGTGCTACAGTAGATGCTTCAATGCATGTATCAAGACTCAAGATTTTGATATGAATGGTCCCTAAAGGAGGCAAAGACCTAGGCAATTTCTTTACATTCATTTTCCAGATTCAAAGTCTGTGCATTCTTATAACAAGAATGTGGGGACATAGTTCAATGGTTTTGATTATCCAGTCTCACCTACAAGCAGACAGACTAATTAACAGAAGGGTCTTTGGAGGCCTGGTCAACCTGACTTCACATTTATAAAAAGAATCTTATATTTGATTGCAAAACTAGAATGTAGCTGTGGATCAATGCTCAAGGAAAGTCAGAAGTGTTTTGGAAGTCAACACTTAAAGAAAAACAATCAATCTTCAATGTTCTTGTTGGGTCACAGCCTTTGCAGGAAAACTTCAAACCCATTTTATTAGTATAAAGAAGCGTCCATTTTTCAAATTCTCATCTCAGTTTCTAATATGCATGATATCAGTGTCCTTTGCTTACAGTTTCATCACATTACAAATGTTATCACAGTTCCACATTTTTATTTGCTAGAAAAGTGCATTGATACCTTGGAATTTTTTTTATTGTAAGGCATATTCACATTGCTCTACAGCAGCTATCTTTCACACTTCACTTTGATAATGGTTCTTAAAAAAATCCACTTCATTATCAGATGAAAAAGTTAAGTGATTCTGAAAGACAAGAACCAATAGCTCTTTTCCAAACTTGAATCCACAACCTTTAATCTCTGTTTGTTGAGCAGGATGTTAAAAATCAAAGGACAATAATTTGTTTCAGAATTACCCAGAGCCAAATTAGCTTCTGATGTGCACAAACAAGTTAATACACACTATTAAAAAATAAACAAAAGAACTAACCAGGAATGTATGCAGAACCCAAGTGATCTCTTCACCCAGCTCATGACTTCCTAAGGATCTAAGGCTACATCTACATTTCAGCTGGGAGGCTGATTCCTTCAGCTAATGCGCTAGAATTGACAGAATAGCTGAGGTAACACAGGTGGCAGCTTGGACTAACTGTCCGAGTACACACCCTGGGTATGTACACAGGCAGCTACCCCAACCTGCCACCTGTTCTACCCCGGCTATACTGCTGTTTTTAGCTATGCCTACACGAGCTGAGAATCACACCTCCCAGCTCAAAAGTAGACATAGCCTAAGTATGGCCCATAGGCACCCTCTATAGGGCCATTGTTTTCCTGATCCTCTTCCTTGGTCAGGATAGTGGTGTGTGTACTGGGCCATTAATGCCATTGCAGTGAGATGTGTGCATTGAAGAGCAGCGAGATCAGCACCCTTCTCCAGGCCTTTCTTCATAGAGTTCTTAAGTTGCTCAGTAAGCCACATTTTCACCACAAAAGCACCATCTACTTCTAAAGCACTACGCCACCTCAGAGCAGACAACCCTATGACAGATTTATAGCCCTACGTCCTCCCTGCTCTGAAAAGCTCTCTCACTTTTACTTTTTTGATTAATTTCTTCTCACGTGTTAAAAAAAATTCCGTATTTTCTAGATATAATGTCACAAGTGGAAACAGGGCAACATAGCAGAGAAACACAACTTCCCCCTCACCCAGCTGCACTGGAATTTTTCTATGTCTTGGAAATTTTTATATTAAAGATTTCATAATGATGTAAAGTATGATGATGAGAGAAATGTTTTCAGAACTTTGGGGTATCCTAATTCAAAAAATGGAATGGATATATATAATTTTGCTCCCATCCTTCACTCTCTTCTACTTCATCCTATGCCATTCATGTCCTTCCATTCTCATCCATGCACAGATCACTGTAGAGCTATTAATATGGGTCAAGGTAAAAATTACTCAAATTGACTGGTCACTAATACATAGTGCTTTTTAAACATTCTGCCCCTTCTAAATAATAATGCATAATCACTTTACATCTTTAGAGCTCTGCATAAACATTACCAAGGTTCACACTGCACCTATATCATAATCAGAGAAGTATTAGCCCCATTTCTCAGCTCAGGATACAGACACAGAGACTTAGGCCTTGTCTACACTACGAGAGTACTTCGATTTTAGTTAATTCGACTATGTGGAATCGATATTACTAAGTCGAACGTGTGTGTCCACACTAAGGACAGTAATTCGACTTTGTGAGACTTTGTGAGTCCACACTAACGGGGCAAGCGTCGACATTGGAAGCGGTGCACTGTGGGCAGCTATCCCACAGTTCCCGCAGTCCCCCCTGCCCTTTGGAATTCTGGGTCGAGCCCCAAATGCCTTCTGGGTAAAAAAATGTGTCGAGGGTGCTTTTGGGCGCCTGTCGTCATCCGTCCGTCACTCAAGCCCTCCCTCCCTCCCTCCCTCCCTGAAAGCGCCGGCGGGAAATAATTTCGCGCGCTTTTCTGATTACTGACAGCGCGGACGCCACAGCAGTGCGAGCATGGATCCCGCTGCGACCATCGCTGCAGTTGTGGCAGTTCTCAACGCCTCGCAGCTTCTCCTCCACCTGTACCAGAGGCAGCTGCAGATCAATCATGAGAGGAGGCTACGGCACTACCGTGACGGCATGAAGTCGGACACTAGCTCCGACCTCTCTGAGAACATGAGACCCAGCGCCCAGGACATCTCGCTGTCACTGGGTCTTGTTGATACTGTTGAACGGCGATTCTGGGCCCGTGAAACCAGCACGGAATGGTGGGACCGCATAGTGCTGCAGGTCTGGGATGAATCCCAGTGGCTGCGCAACTTTCGCATGCGGAAGGGGACTTTCCTCGAACTGTGTGAGTTGCTGTCCCCTGCCCTGAAGCGAAAGGACACCCGGATGCGGGCAGCCCTGACTGTCCAGAAGCGAGTGGCCATAGCCCTCTGGAAGCTCGCAACGCCAGACAGCTACCGGTCCGTCGCTAACCAGTTTGGCGTGGGCAAGTCTACCGTGGGGGTTGCTGTTATGCAAGTAGCCAGGGCAATCGTCAAGCTACTGCTATCTAAGGTAGTGACCCTGGGAAACGTGGAGCTCATCAGAGATGGCTTTGCCGAGATGGGATTCCCAAACTGCGGTGGGGCTATAGATGGGACTCACATCCCTATCCTGGGACCGGACCACCAGGCCAGCCAGTACATCAACCGGAAGGGCTACTTTTCCATGGTGCTGCAAGCACTGGTGGACCATCGGGGACGGTTTACCAATATCTACGTTGGATGGCCTGGCAAGGTTCATGACGCTAGGGTGTTCAGGAACTCTGGTCTGTGTAGACGGCTGCAGGAAGGTATTTACTTCCCGGACCACAAAGTAACTGTTGGGGATGTGGAGATGCCTACAGTCATCCTCGGGGACCCTGCATACCCGCTAATGCCCTGGCTCATGAAGCCCTACACTGGCGCACTGGACTCAGGGAAAGAACTATTCAACTACCGGCTCAGCAAGTGCAGAATGGTGGTGGAGTGTGCTTTTGGCCGTCTCAAGGGCAGATGGAGAAGCCTACTCACTCGCTGTGATCTCAGCGAGACCAATATCCCCATTGTGATAGCTGCTTGCTGTGTGCTCCACAATTTGTGTGAGAGCAAGGGGGAGACCTATATGTCGGGGTGGGAGGTTGAGGCAAATAGCCTGGCTTCTGATTACGTCCAGCCAGACAGCAGGGCGATTAGAAGATCACAGCGGGACGCACTGTGCATCAGGGAGGCTTTGAAAGCCAGGTTCCTGACTGAACAGGGTCTCCAGTGACTTTTTACTTTGTGGACACAGATGCTGAACCTGCCCCCGTTTCTTTACCCAGTTACTGTTGACTATCCTTCCAAGTTACATACCCCCTTCCCCACCTTCCCAACAAATAAAATCTGTTCTGTTCTGTTAATGAACAAGGTTCTCTTTTTTACTGTTTTCGCGGGAATGTTTTAAACCGGGGACGCAGACTGTGGCGGGGGGCGGGCTTACTGTTTTGATGCAAATGATGCTTCTAAAGTCCGGGAATGACAGGCTCCGCAGTGCTGCATTGGTTGTTTCAACGCAGCCTGCCAGCAGTCCTGGGCGGGACTGGATGTATGTGTCGGCCAAGTGACTTTCTGGCAGGGGGCGGAGGGTAACAGATCCCCTGCTGCGTGGCTCTGTGATCCAGGATAAGGACCGCGGCATAGGATCTCTAACTGCCCTCCCCCGACACAAAGTCACAGATCAATCCCCCTCGCACCCCAGAACAAGAAAACCGCCTCCCAGACTGACCAGGGTAACTGGTGACTGTGCTGTGTATGTGTCCTGATGCTGGACCTGCCCCCGCCTCTGTAGCCTGCTACAGGTGACTGTCCTGTCCAAGTAACAAACCCCTTCCCCCCCTTCAGACAGAATCCCCTCCAAAAGACACTCTCGGAAACAGTACTTAACAGAAACCGATGTTTTATTACGAACCGCACATGAAAAGGGGGGGGGGGAAGGAAACTTGCACATGGGCTAGTGTGAGATGGGTAGGAAAGGACTTTTCAAACTTTGGAACGAGAGCCTTCCATTGCTGCAGCAGTGTGCAGTGGCCGACTGACAGTTTTAACGGACCTTGCCGCCCCTCCTTCTTTGTACTTTTGGTGAGGGGGGTGTGGGACTTGGTGGCGGGGGAGGGCGGTTAGAGATAGACAGCAGCAGTGCTCTGTCCTCCTGCCTCCGGTCTTGCAGAACATCCACTAGGCGCCGGAGCGTCTCCGTTTGCTCCCTCATTAGTCCAAGCAGGGTTTGAGTAGCCTGCTGGTCCTCCTGGCGCCACCTCTCCTCCCGTTCCATGACTGCTCTGTGCATTTGTGACAAGTTCTCCCTCCACTGTGTCGTCTGGGCTGCCTGCTCTCGTGAGCACTCCATAAGTTCATAAAACATGTCTTCACGAGTTTTTCTCTTCCTTCTTCTAATCTGCGCTAGCCTCTGGGAGTGTGATGCCAGGCTGGGTTGGGAGACAGTCGCAGATGTGTCTGTGGGAATGGGAAAAAGGGAGTAAATTCCTGAGACAGATAAATGAAGTTGCTAACAAAGAGCATAGTCTTTCTCTGTGAACAACACCATGCACTGCACCTTTCACATGCGCACTCAGGACAAGGTCGAATTTTCGGCCCTCGCCTTATGTGTCTGGGGTCCTGCAGTTGCGATCAGAGAAGCGTTGCAGGACACCTCTACTTCTGCTGCGGGCAAACATGGTAAGCCGTAGACTTGTGGCAGCTTAAACATGTAATAGTAGCACTGGGCTCCTTTCGCACTGAATGCAAGGCCACTCTCTGCTGGCAGCAATCAGGGAAGCATGAGCTCTGCCCCTGTCCCACCACCTCGCGGCTGTCCCCGGGAAAGATCCCTGTATGCTGCCCCTCTGCCGCCTCCACCGCGTGGCTGTAAAGCAGTCCAAATACTAACATTCCCCTCCCTAATTTAAAGCAGGGCGTCATGTGTGACATAACCCTCATGAGGATCTCAGAGACCGAGAGGGGAAGGATGCTGCGTGAATGCATGCAGAGGCCTGGGCCATATGCCGCCATGCTGTGCCGCGCACTGATCCCCGACTACCTCATGGACTCATGGCGTGGGAACGTGTGCTACCACGGGGGACCAAACAAGATTGCCCTGCCGTTGAACCTCGTGCGCATGCTGGAGCGGTACCTCCAGGAGAGCTATGCGGAGCTATCCCAGGAGGACTGTCTGTCCATTCCCGGGCACATTGACCGCCTTTTCCTTTAAGTTGAGCATAACGGACTACAGAGTGGAGGGGCCGTGTTGTGGACTAATCATGAATATCCGGACAGTACTTGATTTTCTATACATAGTTAGTAGTAAAAAGTTTACTAAGCCAAATAAATCATGAACAACAAATTACTGAAATAGTTATTATTCCTGTTTTGTTATAAATAAAAGTTTCTATGTTTAACTGAGTGACTGAAAAGCCCATTCTTAACAATATAAATATTCCACTTATGTTAAAATGAAATGTTTAGATGTTTAAAGCACTCACTGCTTGATCCTTCCCCTGATTCGGTGTCCGGGGTAAGGGCTGTGGACGGTTGGTAGGGGATCTCGGTAAGGGTGATGAAGAGCTCCTGGCTGTCGTTGAAATCAGCGGTGCAAGCGCTGTCGACTGCCTCGTCCTCCTCATCTCCTTCCTCATCTTCCCCGTCACCTAACATTTCCGAGGAGGAACCGGTCGTGGACAATATCCCATCCTCGGAGTCCACGGTCACTGGTGGGGTAGTGGTGGCGGCCGCACCTAGGATGGAATGCAGTGCCTCGTAGAAACGTGATGTGTGGGGCTGGGATCCGGAGCGTCGGTTTGCCTCTTTGGTTTTTTGGTAGCCTTGTCTCAGCTCCTTGATTTTCACGCGGCACTGCGTTGCATCCCGGCTGTATCCTCTCTCTGCCATGGCTTTAGAGATCTTCTCATAGATCTTTGCATTCCTTCTTTTGGAGCGCAGCTCTGAAAGCACGGACTCATCGCCCCAGACAGCGATGAGATCCAACACCTCCCGATCAGTCCATGCTGGGGCCCTCTTTCTATTAGATTGCACGGCCAACTCTGCTGGAGAGCTCTGCATCGTTGCTAGTGCTGCTGAGCTCTCCACGCTGTCCAAACAGAAAATGAGATTCAAACTGGCCAGACAGGAAAAGGAATTCAAATTTTCCCGGGGCTTTTCCTGTGTGGCTGGTCAGAGCATCCGAGCTCGAAGTGCTGTCCAGAGCGTCAACAGAGTGGTGCACTGTGGGATAGCTCCCGGAGCTATTACCGTCGATTTCCATCCACACCTAGCCTAATTCGATATTGCCATTTCGAATTTAGCGCTACTCCTCTCGTTTTCGAGGATTACAGAAGTCGAATTTAAAAGAGCTCTATTTCGAACTAAGTAGCTTCCTGGTGTGGACGGGTGCAGGGTTAATTCGATGTAACGGCGCTAAATTCGATATAAGCTCCTAGTGTAGACCAGGCCTTAGTGACTTGTTCAAAGTGAAAAAGAAGTAAGAGCAAGAACGAACCATCAGTGTAAACAAGGGGATCACAACATAGAGAATACACACACATTCTTTATTAACAATCATTTCAATAGAAAAGGAACCATTTAAGAAATTGAGAGAATCTCTACAAAGTTTCTATTGTAATTATCTAAATTTATACCTGCCATAATTATCTGAAGTATCTAAATTTAAACCTGACATGAAATAATACCTTTTGACAGTTTCTCCTGATTTCCACTCAAGAGTTGTTTTATTTTTCAAACAAACAGAGCCTGTATACTGTTTATCTTCCTTTGAGTAATCACTTATTTTTAAATAAGGACAGCAGCCTTGAACTCTTCACATTGGCACTCACCCTATTTAAATGTACTATTAAGCTCTACATCTAAGAGAAAGAGAGGAAATCTTCTTACCAGAAGTGTAATCCCCTACTTTTTATACCCAGAAACAGATAGGGTTGTTAAGCTATATAATATATTTGATACCAAAAAGAATTAAAGAAAAAAATAAAAAGAAAGAAATTGGTAGCAGATCTAATTTCACACTCTGGGATTACAACATAGAGAATACACATGCATTCTTTATTGACAATAGTGCTGTGAAACGCTGAGTAGATTGCCAGCGCTTTCAGGATTTAAAAGCTTTAATGTTCTGCTTCGTTACTTCACCGTGTTCAAAAGTTTGAGGCACATTGGAAAACTGAGCTGCTTTCCACCTAACAATAGAAGGAAAAAAATAGAGAAAGGGCCTCATTAAACGGCGGGGGGGGGGGGGGGGGGGAGGAGAAGAGAGAGAGACTGCTGATAGCCTTCAACTCCCAGCATTTTACTCAGCTTAAACCCTGTAAAAAGCAGAGTATTTCTGCTCTTTAAAGGACTGCCTATACAAAGCCTCCTATTGGAAGCCAAGCATCACTACTGCTGAAATTGCACTGTATGTATATTTAAACAGTATTTTTGTTTAAAGTAATACAAAAAAGACCTCAACCTTAAAAAAATATTTCAAAACACACCTGTGACAGCAAAAAAATGAAGCAAATTGACAGACTATCTTGATATATTTCCAATAGAATTCTTTCTTATACCTGAGTAAGGGCTGTTTCTTTTCCGGGACCTCCAGAAGTGTATTCCTCGCAGAGGCATTCTTCTCAGTCAATGCTAAGGTGGATCAGTGCCCCTCTATAAGAATAATAATCAGGGCAAAGCATCTCCAAGAGATGTGATTTTTTTCTCCTCCACATGCAGCCAAGCACGACAAAGCAGGAGTAACCCCGCAGGGAGGACATCGGTGTTACAATGGCTAATCCCAACAACTGAAATTCCAGACTAAAAAATGTGCTTTGAAAATGCAATATCTCATCTAAGAGGATAAGACTCCTGGGACATGAAAGCTTCCATGATTATTAGGTTGTTGGATTTTTTAAAAACAAAAGGTAGGTTTCCCTCTTGTTTGTAGCGGAAGTCTAGAGACTTAAATTAACATCAAGAAAACAGACTTTTTAATAAACAAATAAAATATTAAAACATCTTTTAGAGATTGACACTATCAACTTCCAAAATAAATAATTTGCAACAATCAACATTCTGATAGGGCATTCTTTAAATATGCTGTACTAGCACTGTTTGTTTGTTTGTGGGGATTTTTTTTCTCTCTCATTAAAAAAATATACAAGGGTTTTCCTTCTGTTCTGCTATTCATAAGGATCTTGTGGGAAGGTTCAAAACTCCACCCCAAAAATACTTGGATCTTCCCTTTCTCATGGTGTGTGTACACCTACTTCTGCCTCTTCGGCTTCAGCTTTGTACTAGGGAGCCTAGGGAACAGAGTCCTTCCAAAGCAGTCTATGAGAGTGATGGAACTGACCAACCGTGAAACTGACCACACACAAAGTGCCTTCAAATGTACAAAGTAAACAAACCGGCAGATAGATGCCGTCACAAACCCTATCCTGGCTCCTTCAAAAGCAGGTGCACAAGGGCATTTCACTACAGAATTCATCTTGATCCAGTGAAGGAGAGTAACTGGAGGCTACACTCCTGAGGAAGCTGAAATTCATCAGGAGGAAGAGGAGTGCTAGCTACTCAGTGTGCATATCTCTTCATTTCAGCCGATGTAGGGTTGGCCCTTAGGGGTGAAACTTCTCTAGCTACAACCATGTTTAAATGGGGGGGGGGGGGGGAAAGCCAGAGTGAAGGAAGAAAGGTTGGTTCAAAGTTCTACAATCCAAAATGGGCCAATTGCCAAGTAACTGTTTAGGGGAGACAAGCCCACTATATGTTCATTTGGGTAGTATAGTGCAACAGCCTAGAAAAAGAAACCACATTTGCCTAACTCTGGCACCTCTACTGCACAACACACTCTTCCCATACCAGAATATCAAACGTTAGTTATTTATCTACGGCTATGTCTACACTACACAGCTTTTAGCAACACAACTGTGTCACTACAGCCATGCTGCTAAAAGTCACCCAGTGTAGCTGCTGTTTGTTGGCTCTCCTGCTGACATAAAAAGCTTCCACTCCCAACTAGCAGCGCTTTTTCGGCAGGAGAGTGCTCCTGCCAATAAAGCGCTGTTCGCATTGGCGCTTGTCATTGGCAAAACTTTTGTCTTTCGGGCAGGGGGAGGGGGTTTAAACACCTCTGAAAGACAAAAGTTTTGTTGTTCAGTTGCCAATGTAGACATAGTCTAACTAGAAAATATATCACCAGCAGAAACAATCTGAGACAACCTGGACCTGCCTCTCTCTCTGCTCCATGCTAAAAAGTCCCTTTTAAAAATGCAGTTGCATCTCTAATGTTGCCTGTACCTCTCCTCTTTATTACGCATTTCAGTATTCAATTCATTCCCCATACCAGCCCTCATTATCAGCCTTAGCCGCAGGTATCTCTATTTCCTCACCTACTATCATCACCTGTTTTCAAGTTTCTTTGTTAATGAATGTCATTGTTGTGTGTTACAAAATTGATAGATGATAGATAATGTTACTAAACTATTACACCTGGTTACGTTTTTCAAAATAAAAAATTGACAACATTTTTATATCTGCAAAATAAACTGAATTTTTTTTTGTTGAAACTGACAATTCCCCTTCCTTCACACATTCAAACAGCTGTAGAGCTGGTCAAAATTTTGAACGGAGGGAGGGTTTCAGAATATTTTTCTTTTCTTTTTTCTTGATCATCTCTAATAAATTACACAAAATTTGTGAAGGGGGTTGTTGTTTTTTTAAATAAAATCACCTTTTGTACCCCACCTCCATATGAAATTATATTACTGTCTATCTAAGAAGATGGCATATGACTGGAATAAAAAGGTAATCTAAACATTTCTATTAAAATTATTTAAAATGTAAATTTGATTTCTTCAAATGTTATGAGTCACTGACATTCCTCCCACTCCCTTCAATCTCCATCTGAACAAGTAAAAAACCAGATAATGTTGAAATAGTTCTATACATAGATTTGAAATAGTCCCCAACCCCCACATACACACTTTCTACTCTTAGGAACAACTCTGTTCCTCAATGGGAAAGTTTTCTCCTCAATTAGAACAGATCAAATTCAGCAAGGCACCCGTTGCCAACATTCCATCACTTTGTTCCAAAGAGCTAATGAAAGCACAATTAATAGCAGCTCAGTTACACAGACATAAGAGCTCAGTGTCTGGTTATTCTGCAATGTCCCTGGTGCCCATCAGACAAAGCCAGGCTCTCTCAAACTGCACAGACTCATGGTTTAGCTGTACTAGGAGGTGGCTTGGGAGCTGGGGATTCATGGGGGGCAATTAGTGTTATGTGTATAATGAACTATGTGAAATCTTTACATATGTAACTCTAGCAATGTTCTGGATATGTATAATGTCCACAGCTATTAAGTTCTTAAGATTATGCTAATGTTCTAATAAATTAAAGCTTCCAGGTGGTCAGATACAGAAATTTGAGAAAATAACAAAAAATCAATTAAGGGGAAAAAATACTGTGGTCCGCGATCCACTCAACTTCTAAAATTATAACTCACACCTCTCAAATTGAAAAATGCAATAATGGGAACTAATAGTAATGATAAGCATTTGATCCATTAGAAAGATATTAGCTTTTGAGATCCCCGTGAAATTATTACAGAAAATAATACAATGTGGATGCTGCCTTGACAACTAACAGCTAAAACCTTCTGTATCTCTCAACTCGAGATAAATTGGTACATTCCAACTGATATGTCAATGGGTCAGAATAAAATCACTGCTCATAGCACGCTTCCTCTTAGTTCTCCTTACTGCTGTTTTGTTGTATGCATTAGATGAAAGGGAAATTGTAATCACTTATGTTCACAAAGAATCAGAGCTTAATCTGGAAATAATACAAGCCATTGTATCAATATTGGATATGTACCAGTATATAAAGTATTCTCCTCCCCCTGTTTTCTACGTTATCAGGGAAGTTAAACTAACACCACCCTGATGGAACTGCAGAATCAAGATAAAAGCAGACCTGGGTGGAGCTTTAATTATTCATTTATTTTGGTTACAGTCCTTAAAGCAAGTGAGTCAAGGTACAAGCAAAAGAGAGAGACCCCAAATTCAGTGTGTTTTAATAATAAGCTGTTATTATTGTGTATGATTTTTATACAGTTTTGTTTTTATCTAGCCCTAAAGACTGAATACACTGAAAATCCGACAACCCGCACTATTAAGACCAAAGACAACCTCAGTGTATACAGAAGTTGCCTGAAGTTACTTTTGAAGCAACAATCTTAATAATGCTGTAAATATCTGTCGTCTTTTGAGTGTGGATTACTTAAAAGGATAGAAAAGGATACCTGCTTTCTCACTACACTTGCAATTAGATTCTGCTCCTAAGAAAAAGCTTTCAAGTGTTAGATCTAGATAGGAACAACCAGTCTGGGAACCACTCCTTGCTCATGGAAAAACAACTCCAAAAGCATACAAGGCTGGTTCTCATGTTCTCCAAATAACTTGGAAGGTGGGAAAGATTAAATTGTAATTCATTCATCCAACCAACACTGTCAAACAATTTGCATATAATGCCGTTAAAGGCAAGCTGAACAATTAAAATATCTATACTTGTGTATAAAGAAGGCCTGAAACATTTTTCTTTTCTGCCTGCATTATTACATTAGAAATTCATATGCCATCAAACCTGGAACTTAACTATGAAAAATGGAGACCTAGCAAAATTAAATCAAACAAGAGTGAAAGTTGAGCAACAAGAAGACATAGAATTTTTAGTCAGACTGTTTACAATTCTAATTTTTTTGATTGATAAAATGAGTTTAGTTTTGGCCGTGTTAAACTGAAGCTGATGGCACAATACCAGTCATACATCTGAAAGTAAGTCAGATGCTAAGAAATATTATAGCGATGAGGGCCACATAAGAAGCCAGATGGAGAGATAAAGGAGAGAGATGACAGTGGAATCCAGGTGCGCAGATGAGGTCACCAAGGGATCAAGTACAGTAACTCCTCACTTAAAGTCATCACGGTTAATGTTGTTACGTTGCTGATCAATTAGATAACCTGTTTGTTTAAAGTTGCGCAATGCTCCCTTATAATGTTGTTTGGAAGCTGCCTGCTTTGTCCACTGTTTGCAAAAAGAGCAGCCCGTTGCAGCTAGCTGGTGGGGGTTTGGAACCAGGGTGGACCAGCAGCCCCCCTATCAGCTCCCCGCTCCCCTAAGTTCCCTGTGCGGCAGCCCCCCAGCAGGCTATCAATTGCCGGCAGTTCAGCTGTCCCTCCCCCCACTGCCACGTGCTTTTCCTGCCCTCTGCCTTGGAGCTGCTCCCACGAGCCTCCTGCTTGCTGTGCAGGGTGGGGGAAAGTGGGGAGCTAATGTCAGGGTGTCCTCCCTCCCCCCTGCTCCTGCCTTCCACTTACCCCATTCTCCATAGAGCGCGGGGGGGGGGGGGCAGGGAGGGCGCCAGGGCTCAGGACGGAGGAAGTTTGTTGGCAGCAGCTGCTGTCTCAACTTGCTGATGTACTTAAAAAGGCAATGTATTTAGAATGGGGTCAGCATACTTAAAGGGGCAATGCGCATCTCTCTTTCACACACACACAGGGTGTCTCTCTCTGTCTGCCATGCTGTCTCCTCTCCCTCCATTTGTGCTGCCTTGTAGAGTGTGAGGCTACATTAACAACAATGTGTTAACCCTTGAGGGCTCAGCCGAGTGCTAGTTCATCATTTAGCAGTAAGGCATTCCCTGGGAAATATCCCTCCCTCTTCCACCCTCTGACTCCACCACCTCAACCAAGCTTCACAATCATCATTGCTGTGTACAGTATTAAATTGTTTGTTTAAAACTTATACTGTGTGTGTGTGCGCGCGCGCATCTCGTCTGGTGAAAAAAAATTCCCTGGAACCTAATCCCCCGCATTTACATTCATTCTTATGGGGAAACTGGATTCTCTTAACATCATTTCGCTTAAAGTCATACTTTTCAGGAACATAACTACAACATTAAGCGAGGAGTTACTGTATAGAAAGAGAATTCCCACAGAAAGAACTGCTAAAGGAGATGTTAAAAGAGCAGTCAAAGGGTAGCAGGAGAACTAAGAGAAGACACGATCGTAAAGGAGAAGGAAGTGATCAACAGGATCACAGGCTGAAGAAAGCTCCTAGAGCAGGGGTCGGCAACCTTTCTGCAGTGCTGTGCTGAGTCTTCATTCATTCACTCTGATTTAAGGTTTCGCGTGCCAGTCATACATTTTAACGTTTTTAGAAGGTCTCTTTCTATAAGTCTATAATATATAACTAAACTATTGTATGTAAAGTAAATAAGGTTTTTAAAATGTTTAAGAAGCTTCATTTAAAATTCAATTAAAATGCAGAGCCCTCCGGCCTGGTGGTCAGGACCCGGGCAGTGTGAGTGCCACTGAAAATTAGCTCGCGTGCCGCCTTTGGCACGCGTGCCATAGGTTGCCTACCCCTGTCCTAGAGGAAGAGGATGGAATAGAGCTCCCAAGACCTGGCCAGGAAGAAGCTGTTTGAGAGTTTTATGACAGCAGATTCAGTAAAGTGGAGACTGCAGGAGCCAAATTGGAATGAATCCAGGAATAAGAGGAGAGAGGGTCAAGGCAGACACAGCTGTAAACCAGGTTAATCAATGAGCCTAGCAGTAAATGGGGGAACTGATAATTGAAAAGATAGGTGGGGTCAAGGGTCAATTTTTTCATTTTGGTTTTACAGTGAGAGATACTGCAATGTGCTTGTATGCTGGTCGGAGAATTAGAAGTAAATGCCACAAGTGCAAGACCACCGAACACCCTGTTTCCTATGTGGGAAAACCTGCTTTGAGGGCAATTTAGCCCTTATCTTGCAACAAGAATTTAGTCATTCTCCACTTTTAGCACTAACAGCTTCTGAGTTTTAAACAGCCATAAATTCAGAAAAAAATAAGTGGCCAATAGTACAGTATTTTCTATCAACTAGTGACAAAGCCAGGAAACAGCTGCCCCTAATTTAAAAATTATTTATCACTTGCACATTTTTGATAATTATAACAAGATAGTTCAGCAAAGGTATAAGAAAGGGCTTTGCTTCTAAAATAAATACTATCTCTTAATAAAAGATACAAGAATACAATATTCCTAGGCCACATGATGCTCTGTTATGTATTCTTGATGGCATAAGTCTCCTACCCATGCCCCTTGAACCTAGAATCAGCTGTTTAGTTTACACTACACTTTCAAGAATTAATTATCACTATCTGTAATGGTTAACCATTTAATGAATCCCCATTTAATACTATTATTTCAACCCATATTCAAGCAACACACTTTGAAAAGAAGATGCGACCAATTTCATTGACACTAAGATGAAGCCAAAGTACAGGGGGAAAAAAGTTCCTACTGCAATTCTTTTACCATATGATGTTTTCTAAAAGCAGTGGATATACTGTTTGCAGTATATATTTTCAGTCACAAATGGTAAATACAAATATGTCAATCACAATCTTGTTCTTAATATAAGCAAGAATGAAATATAATGGATTGAAGTGAATTGCAATAATACTAAAACAACAAGGAGTCCAGTGGCACCTTAAAGACTAACATATTTATCTGGGCATAAGCTTTCGTGGGTAAAAAACCTCACGTCTTCAGATGCAACAATAATACTATAACTATTCTACATGTCCAGGTCTGGAAAGTCCTAGTTTCAGGGAAGTTTTAAGTATCCATTTATGAGTAACATAATACTCAATAACAAAATCTGATCAGCTTACAAAAAAGTTAGAAAGAGCCTTATGTCTTATTTTTATTTTTAAAATAGAGGAGTATGTTTTTTTTTCATATAGCACACAGACTATCAGGAATTGTTTCTGAACTACACAGTTAGATTGTTTTGTTGGTGTGAGTCTTAAAATAATTTTTGTCCAAATGAGTACGCTTTTTTCCCCTTTAAACTGATAAGACACTTGGTAGTGTCCTAAGTAGTGATCCCACTACTACAAATCCACAACTGCTTAAGAGTATGTTCATTTCCTCCTGATTCCAAATTCTCAAAATCCCAAATTCAGCATAAATCAAAGTGGATTTTACTCTAACGCCTGCATCACTGGACAGGTCAAATGCTGAGTTCTTAACTGTCACCCAAGTAAACCTTGTTCAGAAAAAAAAAAAAAACTGAAGACTTGGTGAAGTTTCTCACCTTTCCAATTATTCTTGCAGCCTCTATACTTACAGTCTTCATGTCCAATATACATTTATCACCTTGATGAGGGTATGATGCTTTTCATCTTCAAAAATGCCTCGCTACTGATGCCATGGGTTTTAAGTTCTTTTCAGAGTTATTAAATCCAACTCCTTGTAATAAGAACATAAGAATAGCCATACTGGGTTATAATTCTTGACATTTGATTTGTGTCCATTTATTCTTTTGCGTAGAGACTGTCCGGTTTGGCCAATGCACATGGCAGAGGAGCATTGCCGGACAGTCTCTACGCAAAAGAATAAATGGACACAAATCAGATGTCAAGAATTATAACATTCAAAAACAAGTCAGAGAACACTTCAACCTCCCTGGACCAGGGCTGCCGAGAGCGGGTTCGGGCCGTGGTGAAAAAAAATTTTCGGGACCCCCAGCAAGGGCGGACCAGCTAAACAGGGCCGACGAGAAGGGGGGAAGCCGGGCCCCAGGCCCCCTTCCAGAGCGCCGGGCCCCGGTAATTTGTACTGGCTTCCACCCTCCTCCCCCCCCCCTCGTCGGCCCTGCCCTGGACATTCAATAACAGACTTAAAAGTGGCAATTCTTCAACAACAAAACTTCAAAAACAGACTCCAACGAGAAATTGCAAAACTGGACACCATCAAATTAGGCCTGAATAAAGACTGGGAGTGGATGAAGAACTAAAGAACTAAAAACTAATTTCCCCATGCTAATTTTTCCCCCTACTGTTACTCACACCTTCTTGTCAACTCTTTGAAATGGGCCACTCTGATTACCACTACAAAAGCGATTTTTCCTCCTGTTGTTAATAGCCCACTTTAATTGAATTGTCTCGTTAGAACTGATAAGGCAACTCCCATCTTTTCATGTACTATGTATATAGGGTGACCAGATGTCCCGATTTTATAGGGACAGTCCCGATTTTTGGGTCTTTTTCTTATATAGGCTCCTATTATCCCCTACCCCGTCCCGATTTTTCACACTTACTGTCTGGTCACCCTATATGTGTATATATATCTTTCTATTGTATTTTCCACTCCATGCATCTGATGAAGTGGGTTTTAGCCCACAAAAACTTATGCCCAAATAAATTTGTTAGTCTTTAAGGTGCCACAAGTGCTCCTCGTGGTTTTTGCTGATACAGACTAACATGGCTACAACTCTGAAACCTGTCTTCTGATAGTGGCCAGTGCCAGATGCTTCAAAGGGAATGAACAGAACAAGGCAATTTATCAAGTGATCCATCCATTGTAGTCCAGTCCCAGACTGATTCTAGCAGTCAGAGGTTTAGGGACATCCAGAACATGGGACTGCATCCCTAACCATCTTGGCTAATAGCTAGGGCCCTACCAACTCACGGCCGTGAAAAACATGTCACGGTTAGTGAAATCTGGTCTCTCCAGTGAAATCTGGCTATTGTATGGGGGTCGCAGTATTCCCACCCTTACTTCTGCGCTGCCTTCAGAGTTGGGCGCCCAGCCACCACTCTCCAGCTGCCCAGCTCTGAAGTCAGCATCACTATCAGCAGCAGCACAGAAGTAAGGGTGGCATGGAATGCAGGTGGGAGTCATCACTTTTTTTTTGAGGAGCGGGGTTGTCACAGCCTGAATATTTTCAAAGGGAGTCCCAGCAAAAAAAGCTTGAGAACCCCTGATTTAGCAGACTCCCTTATCCAGGGTGACTTACAAACATAACAGTAGTACAGTACAATACTTGTGTATATATACTGTATGAACTTATCTGCAAAATTTGCTATTTATGCTGTGACCAACATGTGAAAAAGGTGTGATTTCCCTGTGATTTATGTAGACCTCTACTAATAGCCACTGATGGACTTATCCTCCATGAACTTATCGAATTCTTTTTTGAACCCAGTTATACTTTTCGCCTGCACATCATCTCCTGCCAACAAGTTCCACAGGTTGACTTTGTGTTGTGTGAAAAAGTACTTCCTTTTAAACCTGCTGCCTATTAGTTTCATTGGGTGACTCCGGATTTTTGTGTTCTATGAAGAGGTAAATTACACTTCATTATTCACTTTCTCCATGCCATTCATGATTTAATGTCCTATATTTGTATCTACCATATCCCCTTCTGAGTTGTCGCTTTTCCAAGCTGAACAGTCCCCATTCTTTTTAATCTCTCCTCATATGGAAGCTGTTTCAAACCCCTAATAATTTTTGCTGCCCTTCTTTGTATTTTTTCCAATTCTAACATATCTCTTTTGAAATGGGGAGACCAGAACTACACATGGTATTCAAGGTGTGGGAATACCATGGATTTATAGAGCGGCATTGTGATATTTTCTGTCTTATCTATCCCTTTCTTAATGGTTCCTAACATTCTGTTAGCTATTTTGACTGCTGCTGCACATTGAGCAGATATTTCAGAAAACTAGGCACGATACCACTCAAGAAAGTGTTCTTGGATTTAATAGTTAATTTAAACCCCATCATTTTGTCTGTATAGTTGGTGTGTTTTCCAGTGTGCATTACTTTGCATTTATCAACACTGAATCTAATGTGGAAGTAGAGCAAGAACTGACAGGGATTTGAAGAGGATTTCAGTGCACTCTCTCCCTCTATGCAATTGCTTGAGAATAAAGTATCTGATTTGCTGCACCCAAAAAAGAAAGCGAGAACTCTGTTTTTCTCCGACAATTACATTATATGTAAAGTTATGAATATAAACTGAAATTATGACTGAAGTAATGTTTCCCAGATAAATCTGAGGAGTGGCTAAACCAGTTCCTCAGAGAAAAAGGGCAAGTTGATGCCTCAGCAGGTGTCAACTAGGCTGATGGACCATTACCTGTTAAGTGGCCGTTCTTTGGTAAAGAAGGGGTCAGGGACAACAATCTACATCTTAGCAACAGAAACAGCATGGGGTTTCCATTCTTCAATAGACTGCTTGTCACCTTGCTCTCAACTGGAAATGCTTCTCAAAGTGGGGACAGGATTAGAAAAAGAAGGGGCAGACACCCCAGGACACCCTTCTCTTTCTTCCTGTCTGTCTCTGTCATCATACCTAAGATGACAAGGAAAACAGCTATTGCATGTGGCAGGGGAGGAATCCTGACCTGTGAATTTGGTCAGTAATCTGCTGGAGCATGTGGTGAGAAAATTTGCTTGAGTCTAATATAGTTTGGTAAAAAGAACAGGAGTACTTGTGGCACCTTAGAGACTAACAAATTTATTTGAGCATAAGCTTTCATGGGCCCACGAAAGCTTATGCTCAAATAAATTTGTTAGTCTCTAAGGTGCCACAAGTACTCCTATTCTTTTTGCGGATACAGACTAACACGGCTGCTACTCTGAAACCTGTCATAGTTTGATAAATTAGGCACTAGTAAATGCTTTACCTTTATTTTTCTTATAACCATTTCTAACTTTTATACCTCATTATTTGTACCCACTTAAAATCTCTCTCTTTGTAGTTAATAAACTTGTTTTACTGTTTTATCTCATCCAGTGTGTTTAAACTGGAGTGTCTGGGTACTCTCTTTTAAGGAATAATATGCCATCTTATTATTTTAAAGGAACAACAGACTTAATATATTTGTACCATCCAGGAGAGGGGTGGGCAGTACAGGACACACATTTCTGGGGGAAGATCCGAGACCGGGGTTGTATTGGGATAACCCTGCAGCATAACCAAGCTGGTGAGAGCCAGTGCGTAACGGACGGGCTGTAGTTACACACAGACATTCAGGGTGTGGCTTGCATGCTGGAAGGCTGTTTACGAGCAGCCCAGGTGGGAACTACTAGAGCAAGGCTTTATAAGGCACCCAAGGTTGCAAGGCAGGGGTAACACAGCCCCCCACTCAAAAAAAAGTATCGTGATTTTTAAAAATTGTGATTAATTGCAGTTTTAATTGCAGTTTTAACAATAGAATACCAATTGAAATTTATTAAATATTTTTGGATTTTTTTCTACATTTTCAAATACATTGATTTCAATTACAACAAGGAATACAAAGTGTACAGTACTCACTTTATATTATTTTTTATTACAAATATTTGCACTGTAAAAACGATAAACAAAAGAAACAGTATTTTTCAGTTCACCTCATACAAGTACCGTAATGCAATCTCTTTATTGTGAAAGTGCAACTTACAAATGTAGATTTTTTTTTGTTACAAAACTGCACTCAAAAACAAAACAATGCAAAACTTTAGAGCCTACAAGTCCACTCAGTCCTACTTCTCGTTCAGCCAATCACTAAGACAAATAAGTTTGTTTACATTTATGGGAGATAATACTGCCCACTTCTTATTTACAATGTCACCAGAAAGTGAGAACAGGCGTTTGCATGGGACTTTAGTAGCCAGCATTGCAAGGTATTTACATGCCAGACAGCATTCCCTCTAATTTTTTATGTCCATGTGTGGAATGAATTTTGTTATGTGCACCAACATGGAGGTGATGAGTGGCACTTCACCTTCATATTGGTGCACATAACAAAATTCATGTGGTGGGGGTGGGGCCAAGGGATTCGGAGGGGGGCTCAGGGCTGGGGCAGAGGGTTGGGGCTCAGGGCTCCGGCTAAAATTGAACACTCTGGGGTGGGGATGAGCAGATTGGGGTACTGGAGGGGGATCAAGGCTGGGGTACGGGGTGCGTGGGCTCTGGTGTGGGGCCAGGTACGAGGGGTTTGGGGTGCAGGCTGCCCCAGGGCTGCAGCGGGGAGAGAGGACTCCCACCAGCCCTCTCTCACCACAGCAGCTCAAGGCCGGGGGAGAAGCGCCTCTCCCAGGCCACAGCAGCTCTGGTGAGGCTGGGCTGGGCCGAGCGAGGGAGGGGCTCCTCTCCCTGGCAGCTCCGGCAGGCCAGGGAAGGAGCTCCTCTCCCCCAGCCGTGGCAATATAGTGGCAAGTCCAGGGCAGGTCTGCGCTGGGGCCGGCGGGGAGGGGCACTTCTCCTCACCGCAGCAGATCCGTGCTGGGGGAGAGGCATCACTCCCTGCCGCAGCCCTGAGCTGGGCTTAATAGGCAGATGCGCAGCTTAGAGGGAACTTAGGTGCCAGATATGCTAAACATTTGTATACCCCTTCCTTCATGCTTCGGCCACCATTCCAGAGGACACGCTTCCATGCTGATGACGCTTGTTAAAAAAATAATGCGCTAATTAAATTTGTGACTGAACTCCTTACGGGAGAATTGTATGTCTCTGGCTCTATTTTACCCGCATTCTGCCATATATTTCATGTTATAGCAGTATCAGATGATGACTAGGCACATGCTGTTCATTTTAAGAACACTTTCGCTTGTGATTTGACAAAACACAAAGAAGGTACCAATGTGAGATTTCTAAAGATTTCTACAGCACTTGACCCAAGGTTTAAGAATCTGAAGTGCCTTCCAAAATCTGAGAGGGACGAGGTGTGGAGCATGCTTTCAGAAGTCTTAAAAGAGCAACATTCTGATGTGGAAACTACAGAACCCGAACCACCAAAAAAGAAAATCAACCTTCTGCTGGTGGCATCTGACTCAGATAATGAAAATGAACATGTGTCGGTCTGCACTGCTTTGGATTGCTATCAAGCAGAACCCATCATCAGCATGGACACATGTCCTCTGTAATGGTGGTTGGTCCTCTGGAATGGCATCAAGGGACATGAATCTTTAGCACATCTGGCATGTAAATATCTTGCGACACCGGTTACAACAGTGCCATGAGAACACCTGTCCTGACTTTCAGGTGACACTGTGAACAAGAAGCGGGCAGCATTATTTCTTGCAAATGTAAACAAACTTGATTGTTTGAACAAGAAATTGGACTGAGTGGATTTGTAGGCTCTACAGTTTTACATTGTTTTATTTTTGAATGCAGTTGGGTTTTTTTGTACATAATTCTACATTTGTGAGTTCAACTTTCATGATAAAGAGATTGCACTACAGTACTTGTATCAGGTGAATTGAAAAATACTATTTCTTTTGTTTTTTTACTGTGCAAGTATTTGTAATAAAAAATAAATATAAAGTGAGCACTGTACACTTTGTATTCTGTGTTGTAATTGAAATCAATATATTTGAAAATGTAGAACACATCCAAAAATATTTAAATAAATGGTATTCTATTGTTTAACAGTGCGATTAATAACGCAATTATTTTTTTAATCGCTCAATTAATCGCAAAAAAAATTTAATTGCTTGATAGGCCTATTAAATATTAATCCCTTTTGTTTTGACAGGAGAAGGTAGAAAATCTTCACCCTTTTGAAAGATGCATTTGGCAGACTCTTCTGTGGAATGCAAAAGAAACATCATGTTCTTTTGCAACTGCTAAGTGAAGAAAAGAAGCAAGGGTCATTAGCTGGATCAATTGCTGTGAGGAGAAATTATATTTGGAGAACTGAGTAACCACACATAAAATCATGTGAGCAGGGAGGGGGAGGGGGAGTACAATTTCAAATATATATATTGTGGAAAAAAATTGTTGCAGACAGATAATTGAACAGGAATCCCTAATTTATCTAACTTCTACAAGCATAAGAACAGAAAGGTAACACTTTCAAAAACACCTAAGTGAGTTAGGAGCCTTAGGAGTAAGTTAGGCACTTAGGTCATTTAACACTAAGGCTCTTAAGTTCTTAAGTCACTTAGACACTTTTTAAAATTTTACCCAAGAGCTTTACGTTTATTTAGCTTTGTAAATCATTCACAATTTCCACCTGCTCAGCCATTCAGCATGTAGGATTCCCCTTTTTCTTAGAAACCCTTTGCTATGCTAAGCATGGTCACATCTGGCAACTCTTAAGTCCATAGGAGCTTTACCATTAACTTCTGCATGCTCAAGCCCATAATACTGGAGGATCAAGACTTATTACAGTGGAAGACAAGTTTTACTCCCGTTAAAATACATTTTATAGCAGTTTCTCTCTTCAGAAAATTATTATGTAAGCAGATTACTTATTATTCCTGCTGCAGGGTATGAAGGGCTGTTGAATTATTTGCAATACATTTTACATGGCATCAAGAGAATTTTTATCCCTTCGAATTGAGGTGGGCCCGAAATATGTAGTGGATTCTTTATCATTTGAAATCTTTAAATCAAGACTGGGTGTCTTTCTAAATGATGCTCTAGGTCAGCCACTAGTTACTGAGCTTGATGCAGGAATCGATGCATGAAATGCTGTGGCCTGTGCTATGGAAGACATCTACCATGCTGATCACAAAGATCTCATCTTGTCTTAAAATCTACACAGTAATCCTACAGATCCAAACGCCAGTGAAATATGAGCCATCTGAAATTCTCAATTGGATCATAATTTGGAGCTTGAGCTCATTTTAAAGTTTGCCCTCTTTTCCCTTGACATTGGAGTCAGAACTACTAATTTCTTACACCTGTATCACTCCCAAGAAGTAGTCGTCTTTATTTTTGTAGTACAACAGTACCAAGAGGCCCCAGTCAGGATCAGAGCTATGCAGACATACAATAAGAGACAATCCCTGCTCCACAAAGAGTTTACGATCTTAAAACAAGATGAAAGAAGGCAGTGTAATGAACAAATGGATGGGTTGATCATAGCAGAAATGGCAACAGTGTAAAGAAGCTATGGTTACATAGAAGCAATATGAATACAATTAGCTGGATTGGAATCTACAGAACTTTTTTGATGCCTACAAACTATAAAACAAAGCGGTGTCTTCACTGCGGTGTGTTGACGGGATTCCCCTGGCACTTCTCGTTGAGGTGGAGTACCAGAGTCGACGCTAGAGCGATCAGCGGTTGATTTATCGCATCTATACTAGACACGATAAATCGACATACACACCCCGCTGGATCAATCACTACCCGTCGATCCAGCTAGCAGTGTAGACAAGCCCTTGGACAGACTGAAGTAACCAGTAGCTTCTTCTGCAAGGACAGCAATGGCTAAAGCACAGCCTAACAAGGACCTGTGGCTAGCAGCTGTGTTCTAATCTGGTGCGAGTCTGCAAAGGCAATATTCCAGGAGAATCAATCCAGATAAGAGGCAAGGGAGTGGAGTGGTTACAAAGGGGAGAAGAACTATTAGCGCATTTTTAAAAGACATAGGTCTAATAATTCCAATACTTCCTTGATGTCCATCTGTAAACCAGGGCAGATAATATACTACCTCAGGAGGGCATTACAAGATTAGTCAATCACTTTGAAGATGAAAAGGGGCTATGTAAGTGCTAATGGGAAAAAAGCAAACAGCTAAATAATAAATATGGCACATTTAATATCTTTAAGGGAATCAGATGGACTCAGGTCAGGGAAAGTGTCCATAAATCATAACGGTATTCCTCAGAATGGATTATTTTTTACTATTTGTTTTAATAAATTATGGTTATGAAATATTTGTGTAAAAGTGAGGAACATCTTAAAAAGAAGTGGAATACTTCTCAATAAAAAAAGAGTGTAAGGGAAAATACACTGTTTGATCTACCTCTTGATTATATTGCAAACTCAAAGTAGATGAAGGATAAAGTTTTCAAAAAAGGTTCCTAGGTCACTTAGGCAAAGTCTCATTTGCAAGAGTCACTTAGGAGCCTACGGCCTGGTCTACACTTAAAATTTTTTTACCATCTTAACAACATCTATTAGGGATGTGATATTTTTACCTATACAGTTATACAGTAAAAGTCCTAACAGAGATGTGGTTGTACCAGTATAGGGTGCTTTACACTGGTATAGCTTATTTTGGGCCTACATTAGATGGGTTTTTCTGCTTTAACATGTTTGAAGCAGCAAAATTTAAGTCTCAATAAGACCTAAATCTAATATAAAGTGGTACCTGGATGCCTAAGTGCATAACTCACTTTTGAAAATGTGACTCCGGCTCCTAAATTAGCCACTTTTGAAAGTTTAACCTAAAACTAATTCTAACTATTCTATACCCAACTGTTGCATTTGCTTTTGTATATACATAAGAGTAAGTCAGCAAAATCCCACCTTAATAGATTTTGGGATACAGCCATGGGGGGATTAAAACTGATTTCCCCCCCTACAAAAAGGGGGGGACTTACAAAGGACATGGCGGACTATGGTGGTATTATATGTACTGCAGTAGCTCCCAGAGATTCTAATCAAGATCGTGGCCTCACTAGGCACTGTACAGACATACAGGTTGATACAATACCTGCCCCCAAAAGCTTACCATCTCAGAATAAAGGCAATAGCTTAACGGTAACAAAGAAAGATATAGACAAAATATGTATGATTTTTATAAACAATATAGACTTTTTAAAATTTACTCTCAGACTGTGACAGTAGAAACCATGTAACCAAACTTAGCTCTCAAACCTGAAAGTTGTTCCTCATGAGCAGGTTGCTGCTCTCACACAGAGCGCTGCTGAAATCCGGACTCTGCACAAGCATCCATCCACATGGAGACATAAGCACCAATCTGGCAAATTGTTCCAACCATAAACCCTGTTCAATGTGGTTTGGCACCTTCCATCACAACAGCCAAACAAACAGTGTTGGGAAATGTTCCTGCAGGAGCCATGTTTGAACTGTATTTTAACATTGTTGTCAAGCCAGCTCTTTTGAACGTAAGTGAAGTCAAAATTCAGACCCTACCCCAAAATCCCACAAATGACAACAACAGATTCCCAGAAACTATGGGCAACTGGGAAACTAACTTATTCCTTAAAATCTCCAATTATAGCAGAGGGAAACACTTCCTGAGACTGTATTTTCTGGGATTGAGGCCTGTATGACTGAAGTCACAGAGGGGAAAAAAATGCTTTTTATACTTCAAATTTACAATGCATTTATTTCAATAACGACAATAAAAATAAGGTGACAAACAAAAATTGTTTTTAAAGGAGGTATAGCAAGCACTAGGATTCTTCTATCTGAAAATATTTAACTACATAAAAATACAGGATATTACATATGACCAAAAATATGTAGTACAGTGAAGCCTACTTTATAATGACTGGGGGGGGGAAGGGGAGGAGAGGAGAATCAATTCTCTCTAAAATAATCTCAATTATGTTCATACTCTTAAAAGAATTATTAGCAAATAAATAAAATGTAGAAAAAAATATAGAAACCTTTATTCATTTATTAGTTGTATTGTCTGAACTTATCCCTTCAAACTAACTTCCGATATTGAGTAATTTATTAATAGTAGTAGTAGTAATACAGTATTATCATAGCACCTAAGAGTCCTAGTCATGAACCAGGACCACATGGTGTTATGCGCTAAAATGATCTGCGCAAACCTTGGGTGACTGACTGGAAGAGCAACAGGATGGGGTAAGCAACAGTAGATAGGAACAGAAGAGCTGGCACAGAACTTGTGGTTTGAGATTCAATTCCAAAGGGTGGTAGAGAGCAATGCTGGCTCATCTTGGCTCTAATCAAACATTCATGATCAGCTAAAACCAGTTTTCTGTCTCTCAAATTAATGTCTGATTTCACTTTTAACTAAGTGAAGTGAAATTTACCAACCAGTGCAAGAAAAAAAGGGGCCCAAAATATTCCAGGCAAAGCAAAAGAATGAAGGACAAGTGCAATTTAATTACGAAGAATAAACTGTTGAGCCCTCTGGTCAAAATTGACTTCCTGGCAATCCAAAGTTAGGAACTTTTCCTCTGAAACTAACCTGTTTGGCTATGTGTTCATACAACACTGAGCACAATGGGGTCCCAATCATGATTGGGGCTCACAGCAATACAACTTCACAATTTAATAATAAAATCATAACAACAACAATCCCGGTCAAAAATCCCAGTCTTACTCAAAGTCACAGCCTGCCATCAACTTTTTTATGCAAAATTTCCATTGACTTTAAGGGGAGTTTAGTGCAAAAAAATGACGGCACTATACTTAATGAATCAGGCAGAATTATGAAACTGTGGTGACTTCTGGACGCAAAATGTGACTATGAGCAAGTTCTCGATCTTGAATTTATTCTTTTCAACAACCCAACCCTAGCTCTAACTTAAAAGAATTTCATTTTGAGCTCATCCGTCAGAACAAGTCAAACCTTGAAGGTTCTTGCCCAAGGGACAGGTGTGTTTTTCAAAGCATACTCTCAGAGTAGAAATAAAGAGGGAGAGGTTGGGAAAACAAAAATATGGACATATTGGCATCTAGTTTAATCAGACACAGAGAAGAACAACAGAAACAGAGACTCAGATGCACATTAGTGTTTGTAAAAATTTTTCCAACACCCCGAGTACCAGTAAAGAAAAGATATTTCAAAAAAATAGAACTACTCTTTTTAAATGCCTTTACTACAGCTTATTTAAGAAAACAGCCCAGCTCATTAGCTACTCTTCATGCTTCATTAAACTGTAGTTATCAAATGATCACGCTATGCTCTCTTTCGTACTGTGACACATTATAACCTCACTGACCCTACATACCTTCCTAAATAATCCTTTTCTTTCTCAAGTGTGCTTATTAATGCATTTGTCTTGCTGCTACTCCACAAAGAAACAAAATTACCATTACTAAGGCTACCCAGACTTAAACTTCAAGTATTACTGGATCTATGTATTTAAGACAATCCTCACCAACCTTTTTTTTTTAATCCCCCAAGATTTCACCTTTCAAAGTGTTCCACATTTATATCTGCAAGTAAAGGTCAGAAGCTTAATGGAACATTTCTTAGATTTCTGCAAGAGGAGCTATTATGGCAATTGTAGGATGAATTTCTAGTGTTTTTACCAACTAGGAGATAAAAAATTGTCATTTTTCCAAATGTAAATGTTCAGCTTAATAAGTGTGTGAAAATACAAGATCATTTATTCCACCATTTGTAAAGTATTTTCCAGTTAGAAATATCTAAGTGGAAATTATTTCATTTTTTCCCCAGCATTTATCATATATTTGGGAATGAGTAAATGATTATGTTTTATCACAAAGAGGGTAAAACCAAATTATATATACATATACACTGAATGTTTATGACACATACAGTTTTCAGCATGTCTTTTGTGTGAGTTAATTTAATGTTTGTGAAAGGTGCCACATTAATAGTCCTGGAGATCTAATACATGACCAGCACATAAGGGTTGGAAAAAATTGGACTTGTGCCTTTTTTGCTTCTTCATTATGTATAAAGAAGGCCTATTGTTTTGTCTATTTCTTATATTAGAAACTCAGGTCTTGTTTAGGCTGGAAGACTTGAGATCTAGTGAAATGGTGATATCACAAGAGGCATGAAATTGAAAGTTGAGCAACTGAGAAAGTAAGTTGTTTTTATGATCAGAGTGTTGCTGTCAACATCTTTTGAACATTAGAGACTAATTATTATACTGAATAAAAAAAGACTTTGTTAAAGATTCAACACCTTACCATCTTCAATTAACATGTCAGAGCTCACAAAAATCCCCAAGACCTTCCAGATACCCTCCAGCAAAATCAGGGAGACCAGACATGACATTTCTGAGGTACAAAAAAAAAAAAAAAAGGGGGAGGGGGGAGAATCCTTTAAATTTTATATATATATAATTAATTTCCTTTCAGGCCTACTTTATACATCATAAACACACACACCATACACACAATTTTAAAAAATGAAACAAAGCCCCCAAACCTTACAGTCCTCTCTGATATCCACAGAACAGATACATAACAGACAGTTTCCATACAAACTTCCTCTTACTGTCACACCAAAACAATGCCTTCAACCTTGACTGGAGAAATTACTGGGCATGCAATTACTGTACACTAGAAAACTAAACCACTGGGATTGCACCACAGGAAATAGTAATGGCACAGTGCATTTACATTAGCCACTCTTTCAGGTGCAGTTCTGCCTTGAGTTCCTCTGTGAACACCAAACCATCAATGAAGCAATGTGTTCAGGATCTTGGTACCCCGTTCCCTGCACAGCTTCCCGAAGCAGTAGCTTGTGAGGGATTCCGAAAGACCTTGAGGGAACCTAAGGCAGTTAGATGAAAACTCCCATAACACAAAAGTGCTGAGCACCCTGTAAGTCAGCACTTTTTAAAATCAAGCCACTTATTTTGATGCCTAAATATATATTTAGAAGCCTTACTTTAGTCATCTATTTTTGAGGATCTTGGCCTTGGTGTCTTTTCTGACTGCCAGCGAGTCACAAATTCATGCTAATTGTGGTGGTGGCTTTTACAGTATGGATGATTCGCTGACTTTGGAACAGCACTGAGATCAAACATTTCATATGCTGTTACCAAAACACATCAGATGGTAACAAGTTTCAGACACAAATTATTTTTGCTTGAAGAGGACTGGAAACCATGAAGCGAGGCTCTACAGCCCACCATTGTCAACCCCATTATGTTTTAAATACTTTCGGAAAGAAAACAAAAGTAACATGAAAATAACCAGAACACATTCACAGCAACTCATTTTTGTTAATATTGCATGTGCTCAACTGCGTAAGTAAAACTATTTCACAATCAGAGCCCAAGTCATGCATGTTTGGTACAAAGCCCTGAGAGAGTGCACAGCTTCCAAATCACCTGTGAGTCATCTGGCAGTACCTATGAATAGTTGTGCCATTTGAATATTTCAGCTCTGACCCATTCCTATTTTGAACACACAAACATTCTTTGTGTTTACCAAAACATTCAACAGAAAAAATGGGAATTACAACAACATGTTATATCCCCCTCAAGTACAAAGGAAACTGAATAATTTCCTGAAACTTGGTCTGAATGATTCTTCCCCCTCCAACCCCCACTTTAGGGCAAAAGAATAGCATTGTGAAAAAGGAATTCAGAATATATAAGGGAACCTATATTCTTGAAGTCTTCTTATGAACTAGGCATTGAATAAATTAGATTATGGACGTTTCACAGTTTATAAACCGTTTTCAGTGTTCTTGGGCTCTATAATTTCAGCTGTTTTATAGGGAGAATACCTACTAAGCTCAATTTTCCAGCTGCACCACTTCCCATATCAGTATGCACTAATGTCTGTGTATTTAACATCCCCAGGCAAAATTTGAACTCCGTTTTCTGTAGACAAAAGTTTTATCCTCAAACCTACAAACGTCAATGTTGTTTTTTCCTCCCACGTGTCCCATCTCTCGAGAATTCAGTTAATCAACACTAACACGCAATGAGAAGGTGCATTTGTGCATTCAAACCATTAGAAACATTGATTTAGTTCTAGAACTAGACAGCACTGTGAGTTGTTACTCATCTCTGTGGGTTATGTCGATTCAGAAACATCACTGGGAAATGCTTTTCAAACAGTACAACCGTTCAACAACAAAAGATACTTTTGAGGTGGTTACTGATCCAACACTGATGCAGCAGAGCTAATAGGATATTGTATTTCTCCAGAGTGACCACAGCAAACTTTGGCAAATGGGAACACAAGTACCTCAATTTCCCCCCGCCCCCCATTTTAGAATGAAAAGTGTGTGGTTTGAGACATTTATACAGAGACAAGCAGGAGGAAAAAAAAGTTAATATTGTATGAATATAGAGCAGGGGTTCTCAATAGGCGGACCACGGGTCAAATAGGGACCACCAGACATTTTTGAATGGACCCCAAAAATCTTTTTATTTACTTATGATTATCATTATTGTTTTTTTTTTTTTAATTATTTTCTCTGGAGTCTGGACCTTGACCAAGAAATTTGGACCTTGACAAATCATAATTGACTACCCCTGATATAGCGTATCACTACAATATTCTGGAAGAAGGAGAAAACAGAAATTAAAATTAAGGACTAATTTAGACCAAAATCAGTAAACTGAAAACAAAAGAGAATGGACATTATATCATATTCTGCAGAACACCTATAATGTAAGCAATCTAATTTTATAGTACTTTAATCAGAGTGTCACACACATTAATTAAGCCACACAACATAGGTGATAAAACCTATCTCAGAAAAAAGGTCACAGAAAAGTTAAGCGATTTGCCCAACTTTACACAGCAAGTAGCAAAGCCAGGAACAGGACATAGAACTCAACACCCAGTCCCATGCTCTAAAAACAAGATTTGCTCCACAAGACCTGTTCCACAGTAGGGCTGTGCATGGGTCTTACCACACAGAGCTCATTGCAGGATCAGGGCCTTAAATTGTTAGCTCTACATCTTGGTTTTGTCATGCCAATTCATATGTATGGTGTGTGACAGACCCAGACCAGTGGGGTACAGGAGTCTGGTAGAGGGCAAATATACTGGTCACTGGATGAGTAGTTTTCTGTTCCCTGAGTGACCAGAGCAGGGGCTGCACTAGAATAATCAGGAACCTGCTAGAACCAGTTAAGGCAGGCAGGCTAATTAGGACACCTGGAGCCAATTAAGAAGCTGCTAGAATCAATTAAGGCAGGCTAATCAGGGCACCTGGGTTTTAAAAAGGAGCTCACTTCAGTTTGTGGTGTGAGGTGAGGAGCTGGGAGCAAGAGGCGCAAGGAGCTGAGAGTGAGAGGGTGTGCTGCTGGAGGACTGAGGAGCACAAGCGTTATCAGACACCAGGAGGAAGGTCCTGTGGTGAGACTAAGGAAGGTGTTTGGAGGAGGCCATGGAGAAGTAGCCCAGGGAGTTGTAGCTGTCATGCAGCTGTTACAGGAGGCACTATAGACAGCTGCAGTCCACAGGGCCCTGGGCTGGAACCTGGAGTAGAGGGCGGGCCCGGGTTCCCCCCAAACCTCCCAATTGACCTGGACTGTGGGTTCTTCCAGAGGGGAAGGTCTCTGGGCTGTTCCCCAACCCACATGGTGAATCTGTGAGGCAAGAAAATCTGCCAATAAGCGCAGGACCCACCAAGATAGAGGAGGAACTTTGTCACAGGTGTTATGAAATTAATAACTAAGTGCAATGACCAAAAACTGTACCAGACAGAACCAGGTTAGCGCAAGCAATTTTGCATGAAGTAATAAAATATAACACTGGGTATATAAAACCTGGAAAGAGAAACTGCAATGGCCATCAATTACAAGATTCCCGTTGTTGTGGCAAGTATGTGAGGATACACACGGCTCCTGAATACACATAAATGTCAAAGTTTGAGAAACAAATGTCTATTTGAAATACTTACCAACCAATTATCTCTCTCCTCTCCTCTCCCCTCCCCTTCCCTTCCCTCCTGTCCCCCCAGGCTTGCAGTGCATTAGATGTACTAAGGAAAAATAATGGATTTTGTGCTCTCTCCACCCGCCCCCCACCCCCATTCCTTCTTTCTGACATAAAGGCGGCCAGATTTTGCTTTAAAAAAAGAGTTTTATTCCTATCAGCTGTAGGTAACAATTATTACTATTATCTCTTAATCTTCACAAGCATATAGCACTTTGCTTTAATTATCTAATTTTTTTTCAAATGTTTGAAAATTTACAGCTAAGCAACCTTAACTGAATCATTTAAAAGTAATTTCCATTTTAGATAGCACCTTATTTTCTAGTGAAGACATGGCCAGTGAAAAACTACCAATGAGTTTATTGCTAAATATCAAAAACTGCAAGTGATTGCTCTTCTATTCCACTATCCAATGCTGGTTGGCATTATCTTAGCTTTTGAGTAAACAACAAAACACAGCTGTGTGTGTGTGTGTGTGTGTGTGTGTGTGTGTGTGTGTGTGTCCTCCTCCCCAACTATATACAAGTTATATTTTTTTCTTTTAGTTTGCATCCTTACTCAAACTTAAGAAAGCAAAAGTCACTCGACATCGTAAGATGGCCTATGTGATCCTTTCCATCATTGCTACTGCTGGTGGTGCTGAATCTCTGGTAGCAACAGTAGAAATTGTATTTGTGTACTTATTTTTGAAGGGGACAGGGAAACTAGTATAGAGATATGCTTTCAAAAAATGCTTATATTCTGTAATGTAAGATGCAACCACCAAGGAAAAAGTACTCGCTTCCCAAGCCATTTGCATGACAGCCCAGTCCAACATCTACTTGTATATAGAACTTTACAAAGATTTTTAAAATATTTTTTTTAAACAATCTATTTTATAAACGGAATATGCCCACTCCTCCCAACTTCCCGGACACCCCTGACTTCTGCAACCTTTAAAAGGACTGGGGCTGATAAGTTCAACCCTGAGCAAGTTAGAAGCATCCCCCGGACTGCGGTCTACAGAGACTATATGGAGGATAAAAGATCCCAGAATGATTTTTGTCCTGGCCAATTGTGCAATATTGTGATTGGGAGGGGAATGCTTCCTGATCTGAGAAGTAAAACTGAGGTTTCCAACTGGGTGCAAAAACAACAGAAGGAAAACAAAGCAAATGTGTTGCATGGTTTTCTTTTAATCATCGTTTCCTTTGTTCCAAAAATCTTCCTCCCCCTTTCTCTACCTCACTCTATTATACAGTTAAACATCTTGCTCCCAATTCTACCAGTTGCCTTTTAGGCTTTCGTCTCATGAACACAGCCAGAAAACTTTTCAGACGGCTGCTTCTCCACCCCAAACTATGTCTGTCTCTTGCTTTTCTCCCCCCCCAAGAGAACCATATGGAAATCAGTATGAAAATGAAGTAAGCCAAGCCACTAATCAGAGTCCAATCAAGATTCATTTCCTTCAAAATATAAAATATAAATATATGTACACAGTAGGAAGAAGGGCTGAGGTTCTCCATCATAAAAATGAGAAAACTCTTTTTTAGAAAATGTGGTTACTTCTAAGCATTGCTAACATTATTGAAAATGAGCAATTTTTTAAAATAGTTTTTGGTTTGTTTGGGTTTTGTTTTTGTTTTTTGTTTAAACTAGAGATGAGTTTTCCACTATTAAACTTAACTGCAGATATTATGCAGAGATGCACATCTATACAAAAAGTACACCTCTACCCCGATATAACAATGTCCTAGGGAGCCAAAAAATCTTACCGCGTTATAGGTGAAACCGCGTTATAATGAACTTGCTTTGATCCGCCGGAGCACACAGTCCCGCCCCCCCCGGAGCGCTGCTTTACCGTGTTATATTGGGTCGCGTTATATCGCGGTAGAGGTGTATCAGCAGCTACACTTATGCTAAAAGCGTGCACTAATATTTAAGAATGTATAGCACAAGTATTTTAGAAGTCCCACTTCTTTAAGGGCCCAATTCTGCAAATATTTATGCATCTGCTTAACCAAACAAGCAGTTCCACTGAAGTCAAACCAGAAAAGTAACTCACATGTGTAAATGTTTGTAAGACTGTCATCTTAATAAATACCTAGCTCTTATATAACACCTTTCATCAATAGCTGTCAAAGTGCTTTACAAAGAGAGGTAAGGAAATTGAAGCACAGACTAGGGAAATAACTTGCCCCAGTCGCCCAGCAGACCAGTGGTAGAGCTGAGAATAGAACTCAGGTCTCAACAACTGTCACATAAATTGCTAAAATATGAGCAAGAATTGTAGAAGTCTGTACACAAAACTTTTTTTCTGAGAACTCTGCACACAATTCCTTTAGAACCCTATTTGCATTCTCTGCACAGCCAAAGCTCCCTTTAGAGTCAGTAGGTGCCAGGAATGCAAGATGAAGCACATTTACCATTTTATACATATTCCAGATACTGTGTGTCACGCTGCCTATACAATTTCATGCAAGTTTCTGCCAAAATCCAGTTGTCCTGAAAGGTCTGATCACCATTTCCTGAAACATAACACTGCTCTACAGCCAAAATGCTTCTGAAATAAATGTAGTCAAACTTTACTAATTCTGGGTCACTGAGAACGAAAATGATGCTTAAAATTGTTGATTGGCTCTAGTTTTCAAGATATGCTATTGGGTCAGTATATACGACCCTTGACTTGGGAATGGCGGAGGATAAGTGAATTATAAAGGGAAGGGATCTCAATTTAAACCAGAAATGACTAAAATACATCTTTCACTGGATCTATGAATAAATCTATGACTGGGTTTGGACAGTACTTGCTTTTTAGGCAAAACAATGAATGATGCAATCTGAAGCTGGTATTGCATCATACATGATATGAATTGCATCATGTTATTCCTAGAAGTCATGGATGATGCAATCATAACAAAGCTTACATCACTCTGCTGAACAAATTGCCCTGTATCAGCTCTAGAAATCATACAGTGTCGTGCTCTCTTATTTGTCAGTGTTTGATTTTGCAAAGGGACACATTTCTGTTTAGCCAAAGTGAGCAGAGATGCCTCGTACTTGTGTGAACAGTGCAGATAACTTCTGCTATGTTTGTGGTGAAGTGACTTTTGCATCACAAAAGCGCAGTATAACCACTATGGTTAAGAAAGCCTAACACCTTTATTTTGGCTGCAAAATTGGAGATCAGGACAAGAGGTGGGCCCCACACAAATGCTGCAACACTTGTGCAACAAATCCTCGCCAGTGGTTGAACAAGAAAAGGAAATCTATGCCTTTTGCAGTGCCAATGATTTGGAGAGAGCCAACAGATCATACCAGCAATTGTTACTTCTGCATGGTGCCTCCAGTTGGGAAAGGTGTGTCAAAGAAGAAAAAGTGGACTGTGCATTATCCAAACATTCCATCAGCTATACGCCCAGTACCCCACGGAGAAGGACTGCCGGTTCCTGATGCACCAGAATCATTCTCACTTGAGTCAGACGAGGAAGAGGAAGAGGATGAAACTTCTGGTCCTGAACCATCAATGTCACAGGACCCACATTTTCTCCCATCCTCCTCCTCTGAACCACACCTCATAACACAAGGTGAACTGAATGACCTTGTCAGGGATTTGGAACTACCCAAGAGTAAGGCAGAGCTGTTGGGCTCCAGACTACAGCAGTGGAATCTCCTGGCAGGTGATGTTAGGGTTTCCATGTTCCGTGACCGTCCAAAGGATCTTGTCCCATTCTTCTTCATGGAAGGTGATCTTGTAGCCTGCAACAACATCGATGGTGTGATGGCAGCCCTCAACATCGTTCACGATCCAGATGAGTGGAGACTGTTCATTGATTCATCGAAGACGAGTCTTAAAGCTGTTTTACTGCATAATGGCAATGTTTTGCCATCAATTCCAGTTGGTCATGCAGTCCATATGAAGGAAACCTATGACAACAACATGAAACAACTTTTGAGGTGCATAAACTATGACCAACCTCAGTGGCAGCTTTGTGGCGATTTGAAGGTTGTTGCTCTCTTGCTTGGTCTGCAGACTGGATACACAAAGTACTGCTGTTTTCTCTGCGAATGGGATAGTCGTGCAAGAGATTCCCACTACATCAAGAAAGATTGGCCACTCCGACAGTCATTGGAGCCTGGGAGGAAAAGTGTTCAGCATCCACCACTTGTTGAATCAAGGAAGATTTTGTTACCACCCTTACACATCAAGCTGGGTCTGATGAAGAACTTTGTCAAGGCCATTGACAAAACACAAGCAGCTTTCAAGTACCTCCGTGGAAAATTTCCAAGGTTAAGTGAAGCTAAGAAAAAGGAAGGTGTCTTTGTTGGTCCTCAGATTCGTGAACTTCTTCGAGATGATGCATTTGACCATGCACTGCGTGGCAAGGAAAAGACGGCATGGAAAGCCTTCCAGTTAGTGGCAATAAATTTTCTCGGAAACAACAAGGCAGACAACTACAGGTTGTTGGTGGAAAATCTCCTCAAGGCATACAAAAGCCTTGGTTGCAACATGTCACTAAAGATACATTTTTTGCACTCTCATCTAGATTTTTTTCCACCGAACTGCGGAGCAGTGAGCGACAAGCACGGCGAGTGATTTCACCAGGACATTGCAACAATGGAGAAACGCTATCAGGGCAAATGGAGCCCATCAATGCTTGCAGACTATTGCTGGACAGTGACAAGAGATGCTCCATTTAATGAATACAAGAGACAAGCCAAGAAGTGCCGAGTAGACACTGAATAGGACTAAACTAGGTACAGAATAGTGTTTTTGCCTTTTGTTTCATAATACATTTTATTTATATAACCCTTTTGCTGATTTTTAAAGTGTTACATAAACAGGACAGGTGAAATATTATCATGTAAAGCAACCATAAACACATGAAAAGACCTAGGTTTACAATTTATGATTAAAACTCTACTATCTACACAATATACATAGACATAAAATGTAAAAACTTAAATATCTTAGAAACAGTAGCCAATCAGTTGTTTTAATTGTCATATTTGAATTCAGCACATCAAAATACATAAAAAATAGCACATTTTATCTCTGAAGCAGACGACTTCTCAAAAATTGTAGACCAGTGTAATCACAAAGAGCCAATTCTACAAATGCTTTTTACTAAAAATGAGATGCTACAGATAGTCCTTTTTGCAATTCTTTTGTTATTTATTTTTAATGTAGGGTGCCAACATGCTCATTTTCTAATAAAGCACAAACTCTGCTCTCCTTTATTGGCTGCTGGGGGCTGGTACAATGTTACAGATTAGTTTAAAATATCCACCATAAAATAAATGCATTTGCTCTTTTAAATGTGCAAAACAGCAAAAGACAATATGTCTATGATATCACAGCTATCAGGGATTCGTATAGGTCCAATCCATGGGGGAGTAAATTATGTTAAATATACGACATGCTTTTCTTTTCTTTTCAATTATCTTCCTTCCTTTTATTTCAGTGAGAGATTTGCCAAAATTAGGAATGCTAAACAGGGCCCTGGCCTTTTCCTGTTCCATATTCAGTTCTGATACCCAAAAATTCCCTGGGTTAAAACACAAACAGAATTTAAAAATAAATATAGTCTCCCCCCCCCCCCTCCCATATCAAAGTAGAAGATTCATATTTACCATTTGTTTCGGAATATTCTGAATTCATTGTTTGGAATTCTGAGGCACAGCTGTAACCTTAGAACAGGTCGCCCCAACTGACTAAGAGTTAGTGGATTTTTAATGAGAATTCTTTTTAAGCAAAAATGAAATACGGAACAGTTAAAGGACACAGAGCAATTCAAGCTTCCTGCAGTCAACAGCAAGTTGAATAGTGGATGGAAAGCACTAGTAAAATCATTATGTGATACATGCTACCACAAATCACAATTGGGTTGGTTATTGTGCCTCTTCACAGGATTTGTTGCAATTTGAAGCCAACTGTTAACAATAGCTGTAATTTCAGCAACTCATTGTGAATGATGAACCTATTTTACACTTATCAAAGATTTGTATTCAATTTACAACAAACCCACACACATTTCTCCAGAACAGACCATTACACCAACTACCAGATGTCAACACTGGGGACCACACTTTTGAAACAAGAATCAAGGGTGTTGCACTTTACAACCTAATCCCAGAGCCCAAAACCAATCAGTAAATCACAGAAACTGTTGATGTGATTGATTTAAAGAAAAGAAAAACAAACAAAAACAAGATCCTAAAAAATCCTCCACACCCAAAAGCTGAAATAGTTTATGGACTGGTTTAAAACAAATCATAGCTAAACACAACAGCAAAGCAAATATCTGTGCTGTGCTTCACTCAGCATCACTTTATCAAAAAGGTAATGCCTACAGAAATATAAAAGTATGCTTTCTTTAAAAAAAAAACCAGTAGAATGACAGAAATATTGTCAAAACATTAGAAAATATGGGTTTTCAAACATAAGATAATTAATGGTAAATTCCAGGATGATGAAAAGAGAAAGAGCTCTTTCAGTCTCCTACAGTCAATACAGGAAGATTCTCACATTGCATTTAGCAATTTTACCACCACCAACCTCTCTTTTCTTGATACAAAATTTCAATTCTGTGGTTTGAGAGGGTTAGATTTTATGCGCATTTTATTAAATGAAGTAAAAAAGAACTCAGAATATCCACAAGCATAATCAATACCAAACCTTCTGGTTTGTTCCCAAGCTCACTAGAGAAGGCATTCTATTTTAACTTCCAGACTCTTATTCAATTAAAAAAATTACCATGAAGCCTGCCACATAAAACATGACTTGGACTGAAGTGTTTTATAAATCAAGTTAGGAAATCATTACCAGTAATTCACTACTGGATAACATTAGATTAAATGCAACTCTTTTCTATACCATACAGTATGTACCACAAAGTACTTTACACAAAAAATGTCCAATCCAGTGCCCACTGAAGTCAATGGAAGAATTCTTACTGATTTCAATGGCTAGTGAATTATGCCCGAATACAATTAGAGAATTATAAACTGCAATGAGTAATTTTAAAGGGTGACACAGATTGTGTGATATAAACAAGGGAGAAAAAAAAAGATATGGATACTTGGGGCTTGTCTTTACTGGCAAGTTTATACTGGCATTAGAAAAGGTTCAGAGAAGGGCAACTAAAATGATTAGGGGTTTGGAACGGGTCCCATATGAGGAGAAATTAAAGAGGCTAGGACTTTTCAGCTTGGAAAAGAGGAGACTAAGGGGGGATATGATAGAGGTATATAAAATCATGAGTGATATGGAGAAAGTGAATAAGGAAAAGTTATTTACTTGTTCCCATAATATAAGAACTTGGGGCTGAAATTAATGGGCAGCAGGTTTAAAACAAATAAAAGGAAGTTCTTTTTCACACAGCGCACAGTCAACTTGTGTAACTCCTTGCCTGAGGAGGTTGTGAAGGCTAGGACTATAACAGGGTTTAAAAGAGAACTAGATAAATTCATGGAGGTTAAGTCCATTAATGGCTATTAGCCAGTATGGGTAAGGAATGGTGTCCCTAGCCTCTGTCAGTCAGAGGGTGGAGATGGATGGCAGGAGAGAGATCACTTGATCATTACCTGTTAGGTTCACTCCCTCTAGGGCACCTGGCATTGGCCACTGTCGGTAGACAGGATACTGGGCTGGATGGACCTTTGGTTTGACCCAGCACGGCCATTCTTATGTTCTTATGTTAACAAGTTATAATTCAAGTCCCATCCATGCACAAAAATCCTTAACTCAAATGCAGTGGTGCTTTTAATTCAAGTTATCTGGCCCGTCAGCTGCTAACACAACCACTCTGTGGTGTGGATACAGGTAGTGCCCTCCTCCAGTGCCTTCCTGCAATTCCCCTTGGGTTCCCAGAAAGGACAGATAAGTTTTCCCACAATTCACTGAGAAAGCACTCATAGAACAGCTCGGCTTAGTGCGGCACTAAGTACCATGGGATGTGCTCCTAAAAGTCTCAGCACCACACACATGCGAGTTCAGTGCCTGTGTAAATGCAGCAATTCGAGTTATATTTCAGTGTGACTGCTCTCACTAGAGCTAAGCAAACTTGAGAGCCTCAGCTCAAGTGTAGATAACTTGAGTTAACTCTGCAGTGGTTATGCCCTAGATCAGGGGTTCTCAAAATATAATTTTTGGTGGCCTCAGGGTGCGGCCACTAACTCTTGCTGGTGGCCGCTCTGAGAATTTTTCCTAAAATACTTAATTAACTTTAGGAAAAACAAATAAATATGCAAATATATACATGTCCATATCATTCTAATTTATTTGTATAGGGTTTTTTTGCAGACTCAATAATAACAATAATATACAGTTGTCTCTATTCTTTACTGGACCTGAACAGAATAGAAACAAAAATAAGGTGCTTTGAATGTTTTTTGTTTTTGTTTTGTTTTTTTTAAGATCGCTAGTTAGTAAGTCTACTACTTTGAAAAGTGATATTTGTATATTTGTTTAACATCGCTTTTCACAGCAGGCTTACTCAGCCCTGGCATGCTGGGGGACAAATTAAGCCCTAGATGAGGAGGTGGGTAAGGGGGGGGAGGGCAAGGGCAATGGGGGGAGGCGGGGGGGGGTCAAGGTGATGGCAGGGGATGAGTCCAGGGATGGCGCCCAAAACCCTGCGGCTGGCCTGCCGCCACATGTCCATAGCATGCCGCCCACCATCCCAGGGCAGAAGCCTGAAGCCTGAGCCATACCACTCCTGGGAAGGTGGGGAACTCACACTGGTTGCCTGCTCCTATAGTGTTTGAAGCTCTGGAAGTGGGTGGGGACCAACCCCTGCAGACAGCCCCAGGGGAGGAGCTGCTGCTTTGCCAACACCCCCCCCCCCCCCCCCCCCCAATCACAGCCCAGGAGGCTTTGGCCTCAAGGAAATCCCCTGGTAGCCGCATGCAGCCACTGTGGCCACATTTGAGAAACGCTGAGCAAGAGAGTGGAAGGTTGTTTCAGATGTCTGGAGCGAAGGAGAAGCTGCCTTTTCACAAACATACCTCATCCACAAGGAGACAAATTTAGGTGAATTGAAGAAAAAAAATAAAATATGTAGTTTATATTTTAGAGCAGAAATGTACTTTACAATACATTAAATCATTTGCCCTCCCCCAAATCAGGCAGTGTGATATTCCTAAAGAGAAACCAAAATAACATTTATATAACTATCTGCAGAAGAGAAGCAGGGAGAAGCAAGAGAAACTAAAATTTTGCACTTAAAACAACCTCGCTTTAGCATCCAAACAATCCAAAACAATACAATAAAAACAAAATAAAGCTAGAGGCAGATGGAATTGAGGGCTTGTCTACACTGGCAATTTATAGCACTGCAACTTCCTTGCTCATGGGTGTGAAAAAACACACCCCTGAGCACAAGTTTCAGCGCTGTAAAGTGCCAGTGTCGAAAGGCTGGTAGCTACACCCCTCGTGGAGGTGGGTTTTTTAGAGCACTGGGAGAGCTCTCTCCCAGCGCTATGCCCCAACCACACAAGCCATGTTAAAGAACTGCTGCGGCAACGCTTTAGCATTGCTGGTGTAGACTAGCCCGAAGATAAAAAGGACCGAAATGGCTTATTATTGTTAAACATCATGGATATTTTCCTCATGTGGAGTGGAGATGATTTTGTAGAATATGAAGTCAAAGCAAGTACACTAAGGGCGAGTATACTGTCTACACTGGCAAGTTACAGTGCTGCAACTTTCTCGCTCAGGGGTGTGAAAAGACACCCCCTTGCGCGCAGCAAGTTTCAGCACTGTAAAGTGCCACTGTAAACAGTGCACCAGCGCTGGGAGCTACGCCCCTCGTGGAGGTGGGGGTTTTTGTGGTGTGCCGCGACCACACAAGAGAGCCACGGCAGCTCTTTAGTGTTGCCAGTGTAGACTAGCCCTAAGCAAGAATATTGCAGTAGCTTCAGTCAGAGCCAAAAACTTGTGTCTTGTTTTCGCATTCTGCAGTTTTACACAATCAGTAAATGAGTTTCAGCCATAGGCAAGTGGTTCGGTGACTTAGCATGTCCTTATGACTTGAAGAGGAACAGAAGTGCTTTATCCTCTACCTAGTCCTAAACAGTGGAAAAGGGAAAGGAAAACAGATACTCTTACATTTGCTTATTCCTGGCATGGAAGAAAGTTTGAGGCCTTGGCTATACTTGCAGATGTACAGCGCTGTGAGTTAAACCTGACTTCGTGCAGCTGAGTAGGGAAAGCACTGCAGTCTGTCCACACTGACAGCTGCCCAGCGCACTGTCGTGGCCACATTTGCGGCAATTGCAGCGCTATTGGGAGCAGTGCACTATGGGCAGCTATCCCACAGAGCACCTCTTCCCATTCTGGCGCCGTGTGTTGTGGGAAGGGGGCATCAGCGCGGGGCATTCTGGGTCCTGTCCCAATGCCCCGTGATGCATCGCTTCGCATCCCAGAAATCCCTTTGTTTCCGTTCACCTTTGGCACCATCTTTCAACGGTTTCTGTGCAGCGCGATCTGTCTGCGGGAAATGGAGCCCGAACTGCTGAGGCGTATGCTGACTTATCTCGCCAGCACGTCACATTTGGCTGTCGAACTATTCCTTAAGATCCAAAGTGACAGTGAGAGTGAGGAGTCCGACGATGCTATCGAGCCGCGTAACGCATATGACACGAAACTGCTTGTGGCATTCACGGACATGCTCAGCACCGTGGAATGCCGCTTTTGGGCTCGGGAAACAAGCACCGAGTGGTGGGATCACATCGTCATGGAAGTCTGGGATGATGAGCAGTGGCTGCAGAACTTTCGGATGAGAAAAGCCACTTTCATGGGACTGTGTGAGGAGCTCGCCCCCACCCTGCAGCGCAAGAACACGAGATTGAGAGCTGCCCTGCCAGTAGAGAAGCGGGTGGCTATTGCAATCTGGAAGCTGGCAACTCCAGACAGCTACCGGTCGGTCGCAAACCAGTTTGGAGTGGGAAAGTCGACCGTTGGAATCGTGTTGATGCAAGTTTGCAAGGCCATTAATTGCATCCTACTCAGAAGAACCGTGACTCTGGGTAATGTGCAGGAAATAGTGGATGGCTTTGCACAAATGGGGTTCCCTAACTGTGGAGGGGCGATAGATGGGACACACATTCCTATTCTGGCACCACCCCACCTAGGATTCGAGTACGTTAATCGGAAGGGGTATTTCTCTATGGTTCTCCAGGTGCTTGTGGATCACCGTGGGCGTTTCATTGACATTAACAGACTGGCCCGGAAAGGTGCATGACGCACGCATCTTTCGGAACACTTGGCTGTTCAGGAAGATGCAGGCCGGGACTTTTTTCCCCAGAGCGGAAGATCACGGTAGGGGAAGTTGAAATGCCCATTGTGATCCTTGGAGATCCCGCTTACCCGTTAATGCCGTGGCTCATGAAACCCTACACAGGGAGCCTTGACAGCAGCAAGGAACTACAGGCTGAGCCGGTGCCGAATGACTGTGGAGTGTGCCTTTGGCCGTTTAAAGGGCCGCTGGCGATCTCTGTATGGGAAGCTGGACTTGGCCGAAAACAGCATCCCCGCGGTTATATCCGCGTGCTGTGCGCTCCATAATATTTGTGAAGGGAAGGGTGAAAGCTTCACTCAGGCATTGACCTCCGAGGTTCAACACCTGGAGGCTGAATTTGCACTGCCAGAGAGCAGGGCTATTACAGGGGCCCAGCGTGGGGCTGCAAGGATTAGGGATGCCTTGAGGGAGCAATTTGAGGCTGAAAACCAGCAGATATATCTGGTGCCCTGCACGGGAGTGAAGTGCAGTAGTTCCAATCTTTAGCAGGGCCGGCTCCAGGCACCAGCCCACCAAGCTTGTGCTTGGGGCGGCACCTGGAGGGGGGCGGCGCGGCGCTCCGGCCGCCGGGGAGAGCGGGGCCACGGCCGGGCTCGCCGCCCTCCCCCCGGCGCTCTGGCCGCCCTCCCCCCCAGCGCCCTCCCCCCGGCCGCCGGGGGGAGAGCGGCGAGCCCCGGCCGGGGCTCACCGCCCTCTCGCCGCCCTGCCCCCTGCGCTCCTCCCAGGGCTCCGGCCGCCCTCCCCCCTGGCACCCTCCCCCCGGCCGCCGGGGGGAGAGCGGAGCCCCCGCCGGGGTTCGCCGCCCTCCCCCCGGTGCTCTGGCCGCCGGGGGGAGAGCCGAGCCCCAGCCGGGGCTCGCCGCCCTCCTCCCAGGGCTCCGGCTGCCCTCCCCCCCGGCGCCCTCCCCCCGGCCACCGGGGGGAGAGTGGAGCCCCCGCCGGGGCTCGCCGCCCTCCCCCCCCCGCTGAGGGGAGGGGGGGGCGGCCGGAGGCTTTTTTGCCTGGGGCGGCAAAAAAGCCAGAGCCAGCCCTGATCTTTAGGAATCAGTGTCTGCTAACCAGACAAGCAGACTTGCAGTGCCTGTTTATTTCCTGGGCTAAGGAGTCTTTTACTTTATGCAATAATAAAGAATGTTTTCAAAGCCAAAAAATCCATTTATTGAAAAGAAACAAGGGGGTGGAGTGGGGAACGGTACAATCACAGATTCGCGTATGTCCTGTCTGGTGTGCTGTGCTGCACTTCAGGATAGCTATACTGCATGGTGATGGGGGTTGAGTGCAGAGGGTAAGGGTCGTGGTTTTCAGGACTGGGCGGTGAAGATACTGGTGTTGGAGGCAGCGGGTGGCGTGAAGAACATCGAAGTTGGAGAAAATGGGTTGGAGGTGACAGTGGGGCACAACGGAAAGAGTTTTGGGACAAGGGCTGCAGGGGGGGTGGTGTTTGCGGTACTGCTCCTCTTTCTGCATGGCTACCAGCTCCTGGATAGCGTCTGCTTGGCGCTCCAGGATGCTTATGAGCCGATCCGTGCTTTGCTGCCGGTGCTCTGTGCTTTGCCGCCGGTGCGCTGCATTTTCCTGGCGGATCCTGCTTTCTCTCTCCCTCCAGTAATGTGCTTTCTCATTCTCTTTAATAGATTGCCGCATCACTTCTTGCAGCATGTCTTCTTTGCTTTTTCGCGGTCTCTTCCTGAGTCTTTGCAGTCGCTGAGCAGGCGATAAGAGGGACGGCTCAGGTCTCAAGGTTGATGCTGCTGTATAGGCAAAATGCAACATTTAACAGAGGCAGCATTGTTTATACCAGACAGAGTAATGATTCCCCCCGCACTTAAGGAGTAGAAAACACACAGGGTTTACACAATTGCATAATTTTCCCGTCCGAAACAGAGCACACATATCCCACGGGAGCCTCAAAATGGTGAGTAAGGGGGACTGATTGTTTCAGGGCTGCACTGTCCTCTGGGTTTATGTGTCTTGGGGAGAGCCAACAGCTTCAGGGGGCACCTACACTGAACACTGTCCCAACATTTTCCACAGGAGTTTGTCCTGGATAATATCTCACTGCTGAGGGTGACCTGGGAAGCAAGGGAGGGTCTTCTACTGCAATGCGGCTTCCGCCATGGCCCATATGCAGCTTGCCTGTGTGCAGCAATGGTCCCCCCGCCCCTCGCGGCACAGTGGCGCGGACACGTTAGCCTGGCTGGGACAAGGACCACGGTGGCTCTCCCGATAAACCTGCGCAAGCGCATTGCACACGTTCTGGATGAGACATTTGAGGAGATTACCGAGGCTGATTACCGCGATGTGATAAACCACATCAATGCACTATTCCGCATCTAGACATGCATGCCTAACCCTCCTCTCCCAAAGAGCCCGCACCGAAAAAATTCCTTCCCGAAAAAAAAAAACGTTTACCGGGAACCTGCTCTTCTGTTTGTCCTCCACCAAGTACCGGCCGCTGCGACTGGCTACCTTCCTCCTGGCTCGAGAAGAGCTCCTGGCTGCATGGCTCCAGGGATTCCGGGGTGTCTCCATCCGGCCCACCACCATCACTCCCGTTTTCTTCCTCCTCCTCCTCCCCCTTCCCCCCCCACCGGCTCTGAAGTGTCCATGGTGGTGCTCGGAGTGGAGGTGGGGTTAACCCCAAGTATCGCATCCAGCTCTTTGTAGAATTGGCAGGTCGCGGGGGGAGCACCCAAGCGGCCGTTTGCGTCGCGGTAGGCACTCCACAGCTCCTTCACTTTAATCCTGCACTGCAGGGCGTCCCGGTCATGGCCCCTTTCCATCATGTCCTTTGATACCTTCCCGAAGGTATCGTAATTCCTACGGCTGGAGCGCAGCTGGGACTGGACAGCTTCCTCCCCCCAAACACTGATGAGGTCCAGCAACTCGCCATTGCTCCATGCTGGGGCTCGCTTGGCGCGTGGAGGCATGGTCACCTGGAAAGATTCGCTGATAGCACTCCACACCACGCCGGGCTAAGCAAACAGGAAGGGATTTTTAAAATTCCCGGGGAATGTAAAGGGTGGGTCACATGGTTGGTTACCTGAGGCCAGGGCAGTAGAGTTTGAACTGATGACCAGAGTGACTAGAACAGGCAATGTGGGATACTGCCGAATAATTCTGGAGGCCATTCACAGCGCATTGGGCGGCCACACTGGCGCTGCAGCGGCAGCGCAATACTCGCTATTCCTCTCGGGGAGGTGGAGTACATGCAGCGCTGCAACCACGGAGATACAGCGCTGCAAATGCCTTGCCAGTGTGGACGGGGAGTGAGTTACAGTGCGGGGGGCGGCTTTACAGCACTGTAACTCGCAAGTGTAGCCAAGGCCCAAGTGTTGGAACCTTGTGCAAGGAGCCCAGTGCAAGTCTTCGGGAGGGACGGGGGGAGAAAAGCATTTCCTCTTTACTTCTGATGTCCTGGGATTTTTCCAGTCTTTTGTTTAAGTATTTCCTCTAATTGTTTTTCTCTTTTATTCTAGGTAACTTTGTCACACAAGAAAGGCTACCGCCATATTTGCAGCTGGATAGTAAGACAAAAGAACAACATCCTGGTCAGCCATCTCCAGTGCTAGTCTATGGAAAGAGGCACAAGGGGTGGCTGAGGAGTGCAACTGAAGCCTCTTGTTCATTAGACACTAATGTCATCATCTCCATCAACACAGATAACTCTGCTGCTCCTTGATCAGACAAGAAGATAATGTTTTCTACATCTGCCCCATAACGTTTTGCTCAGGTCCAGCACACAAAAGTCTCCACTAGCATTGTGATGGGGGAGGTAAGTGAAAAGTGGTCTGACTATTCCTGGTTGGCTGCTGTTCAGTACCACAGACTGAAAGACCAACTTGTTTTTCATTCAGCAACAGGAAAGCCTGCTTCACGAAGGAGTGTTAAGTTAAACTTTTTTAAAAATTGAAGGAAAATATGCTTGGTCACATTAAAAATAGTAGCAGCCTGAATCCTTATTGAATCTATAATTAAAACACATTTAACACTTACACTAATTCTTTAAGGAAATAAAAAGTCTCCATATTAGGATGTGTTTTAGTAATCTAAAATAAATTACTGTCCATTCAAATTTCAGCACAGTAGAGACCTATTACTCACTACATCTCACTTCCTAACTATGTAAGATTTACAGTATCTTTTCTTCCCTGAATGACAGGCCTCGGTTACCAACCTGAATGTATTTCATTTGTTATAGAACTTCCTGTTCCCAGTGGGGGAAGAAAAATCCATGAGGCAAATATTTAGCTCCAGGCAGCAGGCCAGTACAGCAACAGAAAGTTTTACACTTGTGCCAAGATTTCTTGGTTTCTTTTTAAAATGAAACTCGTGACAATTATCTTGATGCTTCTTGATGAATCAGATCTGTCTGTAAGAGAAAATACTTTTTTGGTTTGAAATACACTATTGGGGGGGGGGGAGCTTATGTACCGATTTTAAAACTAATGTGCTTGTGTGAAAACATTTGTAACCAGTCAACCCACAGAGACTTTCAGTAAGTAAGCCTGAAATGCCAATTGAAAGAAAGCTACAGGATTTCACAAAGGGAATGAATTTAAGGATACTTTTCCAAATATACACTGATTGTTTGCTTTGTTCAACATTTTCCAATTTGCATTATGCATTTGACTAGCTTACAGCTCCAATCCTTGATCATGTCAGCATTTCAAAAAACATCTCACACAACTTGAAACTTTAACTGAGCTTAAAAAAAAAAAAAAAAAGGAAAAAGTGAAGTGCTGCATTTCTCATGTCTTACCTGTGCTGCTTTCTGCCACAATACTAAGCCAAAGACTATTTTGTTGATTCTTTGCCTTGTCTGTGCTAGATTCTCTCTTACATTTTCCCAGAGTTACTACCACTGGTGCAGCTCTTCTAGCCATACTATAAGCATCAACTGGCTGCCAGTATTTTTTAACCACTGAATCTCCTAAATCTGCTCATAGCAGGTTCAAAGACACGGGCTTTGTCTTCATTAGGAAAAAGGATGTATTTTAACATGTTAGCTAACATGTGTTAGCCAACATGTCAAATCCTAGCGTACAACAAATGCAAGTTTTAACATGTGTACCTCTGGTTGAGGTAAGCCGTAGGCAAACTTGAAGGCTAGGGTTTACGTTAACCAGCTAATGAATTAAAACGAAAAACTTGCCATGTCTACATTATGATTTTAACACATTAGCGAATACATGTTTTAAAATAACCCACCTTTTTTCCTAGAGAAGACCAGGATACACAGGTTAAGACACCACTGGTTAGCAGCAGCCGGTCTGCACTAGCATACCCCCTGCTGCCACCACCATTGACAAAGCTGTACTAGTGGCCGCAAATGTAGGAAATTTTAGGGGGAAATGTCTGTGCAAGCAAATCTTTAGCAGCTTCAGTATTGTATTTGTATTTCTTTTTTCTCTCCCCACAGATATGTGATGTCCTCTCTGCTCACAGTGCTTTGTTCTTAATACCCTTAAATCATTCCATTTGACAAAATTAAAAAACAAGATTATTAATTGTTATGCAGCACATACTCCAAACTCCCACAGCCTGATAAAGGCATAAATCGGGTCATTTTCACAGTCTTGTTTCCAGTTCAGTATTACTGAAACTTACTACTACTGTCAGGCTGACAGCAAAATCAATGGAGACACAATTAGCAAGGAGGAGACCTCAGTTTGACAAAAAACCAAGAGAGCCCTAATTGTCAGCTTCCCTGAAGCAGCAGTTTTTCAGCTTTCACCTGTGTCTCATTGCTCCAGACACAATACATCATCCACATCCCCCTTGTTTACATGGTCACTATACAGAAGCTTGCCTCTTCCAAATGAAGGAGAAAAGGGATTCTGAAGCCAGAATGTGTGTGCAGATCTTTACAGTTTACAACTCTGTACCCCAGACAGAACATACCATCCTTAGACAGAAATACTAAAGACTATTTTGTAGCATGCCAGTTTCTGCAAAGATTTTTGTTATAAAAGAATCCACATTCCCAAAATCAAGCAGGACACACCAACACAACTAATTTACATCAACCTCTTTTAAAGAAGGGAGAGACCTATGTGCACACAGGAACATGGTTTAAAAAGGGTTACACAAAATTAATCTGCGCAATTAAAAAAAAAATCTGTCTGATAAAACAAATAGTTTAGTCTTTATAAACAATACAGAACACTTTCTTTTCTTCACACTATAAGTTGTGCCTTCCAAAGAGACTTTTTCATTTTACTTGGGGGGACCTATTTTCATGTGAATGGATAGTGAGATGCCTAAATACTGATCTCTTAAACAGTACACATTTGAATCAGCGGACCTGTCTTCTGACCAATCACTCCTTAAAACAGACAGAATCAAACAGAGATCAGTCTAGATTGCTATTAAACTGTTTCTGTCTAATACACAAAGACACTAACTTCACTTGTCTTTACTTCCTTACCATTCAAAATTATATTATATATTTAACAGATCACTGTGGCAAAAAAGTGCCCAGCACTTCTCTCTCTGCCCCCAAACATTCTTACTAGACATCCGAATTAAAATACAACAGGAGACTGAGATTTTTCATCTTGTTTGGGTGGCTAGAACAAGAGCAAATTAATGGAACCACTGACAGTTTCACTTCTGACCCTTGTTTTGCTTTGTTAATCTAGATTAGTCTACCTTTACTTCTCTGTGCAGCTGCTATTATTCCAACCATTGAACCAAACATGCAAATGGATCCATCCTGCAATTATCCTTCCTATTTTTATCATAAAAGTTTTTAAACTCACGCCATTACAAAATTAGGAGAGTAAACTAAATTCTAAAACGGAAACAACTTCATCTCTATTAATATACTGCTTACTAAGGATTAGTTTTGAGTCCATTTTGTCCATCTGGGACTCTTGACTTCAGAAAGAGGGAAATCTTCAAGCTGTTTTTAAGTATGCACATAGTAATCGGTTTTGATAGCAATTTTTCTTCTCTCTTAGGACATGCTGCTACTTTGAGGTTTCCCTTCCAAGGAGCTAAACAGGACTGATACCCAAAACCATATTTCATACAGTCACCAATAGGAGATGACAGGAAAGAAAAAAAAAATCAAACATAGTTTATTAATGCATTATTATATTATTAGTGGTTGAGTTATTCTATTTCTATTAGTTTTAAGTGGATTCTTATGATATGATTAACTATATTATTACATTTGACCTCCTTGAGACCTCTTACTGCCATGTTCATATATTGTTTGTATTTCATATAGTAATCGGCCTGCAGCAGATATGGGCAAGCAACAGAGGTCCATATAAGTCTTTCATTTGTATATAGGGTGACCAGATCACATTGGGCGAGCGGGGGGTGGGGTGGGGGATGACAACAGACACAGGTGCACAGCCCCGACCGGAGCCAGAGGCACACTGGTCCGCCTGGCCCTGTGCTACCAGCATGCCCCTTCCTGTTGGGGGTGGGCCCATGCTGCGCCACACAGCTCCCCTGCCCAGCGCTCCCTGGATCCACTATGCCCAGAGCCCCCCTACAACCCTTCCAACACAAATGCACAGTGCTGTGCACACACACCCTGCCCAGCGCCCCCCTGCTCACAGCTCCACCACAGCTGCCCAACACCCCACACAACCCCCCACTCGCTAGCTTCCCAATACACACAGATTTTCCCTCCCTCCCTTCCTTCCTCCCTTCCAGTGCCCTTCCCCACATCCCCCCACCACAACTACACAATGCCCCACACAGACCCACACTGCCCAGTGCCCTGACACACACAGATCTCCCCCACTGCCCAGCACCCCCCAACAGGCCCCGCTGATGTTGTTGAAGGTAGCCAGAGCTAGTCCTAAGAATATAATATAGTGTGGTCAGCCTCTGACCCCAAAGAGTTTACAGTCTAACTGAACAAGACAAAGACTGAGAGGGAAAACAGAGACATAGAGGCCTGGTCTTCAATAGGAAAAAAGGTATGTTCTTAACTCATGTTGTTAGTTACCCTAGATTGGCTAACGCGAATTAAGAATACACCTTTTTTCCTAGTGAAGACACATCCAGAAATGTGAAATGACTTGCCCAAGTTCACACAGTAGGTTAGCGACAGAGCTGGAATTAGAATCCAGATCTCACAAGGCCCAATTCAGTGCCCTATCCACTAAATCATACGGTCTCCATGTGCAATCCTGACATAACAGCAATCCTAAGGATGCAAAGCAGGCACATAGTTGAATGTCCCTCTCTTTGGCCTTACCTTTTTTTTTAACCAGGCTGAAGTAATTTAACAGTGTTCTCATCAATTTATCATTATGATCATTGTTTATTATTTGTAGTGCTGTAGTGCCTAAGAGCAATAAACAGGTGCCAGGGCCCCACTTTGCTAGACACTGCACAAGAACATTACAAAGATGAAGTCTCTGCCCCAAATAGGGATGGATGTAGCCTCCCAATCCAATGGGTGGACTGTGTGCTAAGCTGCCGAGGGGGCAACCAACCACCCACAGAAGCCCCTCCATCCTGGCACTGCAACCCTAATCCCAGCCCAGTACAGGGTGAGCAGGAGATGGAGAGCAAGCCCTCCCCACACTCACTCTGCTGTGGTGGTGTCTATCCCACAGGGCTGGACCTGGCTCCCTTCTCCGGGTATCATGACTTGGTGCACAGGGTCACAGCGCTGCTCAGGTTTGGTTCAGCCTCCCTTGCACTGTGATTCCGTGTTTGCCTATTTTTGCACCCTTGCTTTCATGATTTCACTGAGTGCGAGTGAATGCATGTACCAACACTAGGCAAAAAAGGCAAGGTTTTCAATCAAGTTAGCTTAGCACTCAATAAGACACAAGCGAACATATCTGAAGGCATACTAGCAGGCCATGCTGTAGCCTAGGCTTCACTCCAAACTCTGCCCATTTAGTACGTTAAAAGCAGTGCGACGTGTCGACACTAGACATTTAAAATGTGTTAGTTAGCACGTTACATATGCAAACTTCACACCTCCAGACAAAGCCAAAGATAAATCAATGAAATACTGTAGACTCCTTCCTCTTCTATTAGAGCTCTCAGAAGAGTTTCACCTCAGGATGTCCCTTTCCATTTCAACTCATGGTCCCTATGTCTCAGCCATCATCCTTTCTGCCCAAGACTAGGTACAATTTCTTTAGAAACACCACCAAATAATTCATATGGTAGAAGCAACATGATGTACTTCTTCCTGATCTTCCACTAGCCATTAATACAACTCTAATCGGTGTAATTAAGGGCAAAATCTGGTCCACCGAATCTCCATTTTTGATAGTGATGCATGAGAAGGAAAACGAACAAAACAGTTTGATGCTCAGATCTCAAACTCTTTTTTTCCTTGTAGACTGAACTTGATTTAGAGTCATTTGCTTAACAAGAACTCCTCTTTAATTTGAATCTCACGTCAGACATAACATTCACAAACTCAAGACAATCAGTTTTTTCTTCTCTAGTGTATCACACAGTTGCCAGTTTGCATTTAATGTAAATGTGACTGTTACATGTAATATCCAGGATCTCTCTCACACACAACTTATCAAAAACAAAAAAGAACATATCAGCCAAAGCATGCCCATCCTAAGTGTATATAGAAGTCACAGATTTTATTAAAGGTAAAATTCTACCTCTCAAGATGCGTTTCACCAGGGAATAATCCAGTGACGCACTATATTTACTACTATTTTTTATGTGCACACAGCATAAAGATTTTCCGTTCTATCGGGCACATTCACAATGGAATGTCCAAATGGGATGGATATATCATTCATCAGAATAGCCATTACATTAAGTCAAGAAACAAGCAACTATGGCTTCCACTGACATAGAACTGCAACCAGATTCATCAAAAAATTGGCAAATATCAGAGAAAGAGAAAGAAGGGGACTCTTGGTTCACAGCAATGAGGTCTAGCTGAGGTCAGCTCATTGAAATCTCATTGACTGCAAATGTCACAATACTAACAAATAAAAGGTCATACTTTCCAGATTATAACCTGTGGTCTAATCCTCTTTGACAGCTGTTTATTAATAAAATGAAGATAAAAACCCCTAATCTACCATGTCAATTTGGTTTCTGACATGGCTGTCCTTAATGCTGGGTTGTAGTCATAATTACAAAGCTACGTAACAAGTAACAGTGGCTGGCCTGGTTATGTTGGGGCACTTGGAGGTTCTACTGGACCATGTTTACCAATATTTCACCAGTAAAAATAAATAGCAGTCACAAAAATCAGCCTAGATTAATTGCACCATATTGTCAATCATACCACGACAGAAAAATCATCAACATGCTAAAGCCAAGTGCATATAGTTTGCTGTACTTGGTTCCAGAACTCTTGCATTACCTCAGATGAGGCAGATCTGTTCTTTTCAATAAGGATGTGAAATAATTACAATGTTGGCAGGGGACTTGGTAGTTGTATAAATTTTATGCTAAATCAAAATCTAAATGCAGTTTAAAAATAAAACCTTAGAGCTATTCATGGTATAAATTCCTCTTAAAAAAACAAAAAACAAAAAAAAAAACCCTAACTCAATTTTTCTTCAATGTGTAATTCTCTCAATTGTCCCAAATTTCACCCAGTATAACTGGTGCTGCATCCCAGATTCTTACAAAGGGTACGTCTATACTTACTTCCTGGTCCGGATGTAAGCGATCGATCTTCTGGGATCGATTTATCGCGTCTTGTCTAGACGCGATAAATCGATCCCGGAAGTGCTTGCCGTCGATGCCGGTACTCCAGCTCAGCAAGAGGAGTACGCGGCATCGACAGGGGAGCCTGCCTGCAGCGTCTGGACCCGCGGTAAATTCGGACTAAGGTACTTCGAATTCAACTACGTTATTAACGTAGCTGAATTTGCGTACCTTAGTCCGAAGTGGGGGTTAGTGTGGACCAGGCCAAAGATGCCTGAAGGTCCTACCTTGTTGGATTGACTATTACATTTGACGCACTCTACAGTAGAGCTAGCTAAAGAACTAGTTAGAACAGAGGTGGGCAAACTACGGCCTGTGGGCCACATCCGGCCCGCAGGACCATCCTGCCCAGCCCCTGAGCTCCTGGCCCGGGAGGCTAGCCCCCGGCCCCTCCCCTACTGTTCCCCCTCCCCCGCATCCACACCGCCGTGCAGGCAGCGCTCTGGGCGGTGGGGCTGCGCACTCCTGCAGGGCAGCACAGCAGCGTGTCTGGCTCCGGCCGGCTAGGTGTGGGAGTCCAGGGGGGCCTGTCAGGGGGCAGGGGTGTGGAAAGGGGTTGGGGCAGTCAGGGGACAGGGAGCAGGGGGGGTTAGATAGGGGGCGGGGTTCCAGGGGCAGTTAGGGGCGGGGATCCCGGGAGGGGGCGGTTAGGGGACAAGGAGCAGGGGGATTGGATGGGTCGGGGGTTCTGAGAGGGGCAGTCAGGGGGCGGGAAGTGGGAGGGGTCAGATAGGGGGCAGGGAGGGCAAGGCTGTTTGGGGAAGCACAGCCTTCCCTACCTGCCATACAGTTTTGCAACCCCGATGTGGCCCTCAAGCCAAAAAGTTTGCCCACCCAAGTTAGAAGGATCAGAACATACATACACAGCGCTGCGGGAAAAACACAGGGAAGTCTCACACCACAGGAAAAAAGAAAAAGAGGAAGTGAAATAAAAAGCACTTTCTGTCTTCGAAGTGTTGTATGTAAGTCAACTAGTTTTGTCTTAACACCCATGGGACACTGGGAGCCTGCTGTGCTACCTGTGCTACCTCTGCACCTGAAGGGTACTCCCCTATTCTGGAGGAATCCTCAACAAGGCAGAAAGAGCCAGCTTCCATCTCCTTTATGACATTAGAGTACTGGTTTATCTGGCCCACAGGATGGGAATTAATAAATCCATCTAACATACATATATACTAGGATAGAACAAACAAAAAATAACTGCCAAGATTTTCAAAAAAATGGGGGCTCCTAAGGGCTTGTCTACATGCCAACATTGACTGGGATAGCTATGGCAAAATAATTATTCCAAAGTGAATAAATACACTTTGGAACCAGCCTTACTCCAGATTACCTGGAAACAGGGAAGGCAGGTTCTGAGTCTAGTCCAGGGATCAGCAACCTCTGGCACGCAGCTCGCCAGGGTAAGCACCCTGGCGGGCCGGGCCAGTTTGTTTACCTGCTGCGTCCAGCCGACTGCGGCTCCCACTGGCCACAGTTCGCCGTCCCAGGCCAATGGGGGCTGCGGGAAGCAGCACGAGCCGAGGGATGTGCTGGCCGTGGCTTCCCGCCACCCCCATTGGCCTGGGACGGCGAACCGCGGCCAGTGGGAGCTGCGATCAGCCAAACCTGCCAACGCGGCAGGTAAACAAACTGCTTACCCTGGCGAGCCGTGTGCCAGAGGTTGCCGACCCCTGGTCTAGTCTTTGCTTCCTGGCTCTGACTCTCTTTCAACCCTTGGCTATGGCATTTTGGACTCTGCTCTGACCTGGTCTCCTGTCAAAATAGAGGACTTCTGACTTTTCTGTGTCCTTGCATTGTAATTTTTTCTGTTCAACCAACAGCACAGCCTCTCTTTGGCATTACCCAGGAGATGAAGATTGAAAAAATTATTGTGTTAGAATTTTAAAAGAATGGTATTTTGACAGGGGAGACGTTGCTTCATGTGAACATCTTATTTATAAGATGAATGACAAAATTAAGGAGTCTATGGGGAAAATACACCTGTTACATAAAGGAAAACATAGGTGTTCAAGTGAAAGGCATGTGAGATTGCTCATGAGGTGATGTTGCAGTCTAGGACTTTGTTTTAACGTGTGTATTGGTGGTTCTCCATTAATCTTATGCATAGTTTTGTGTTGATGTTTTAAAACAAATTATTTAGATTAATCTTTTTATATGCAATAATATGCAGTTTCTGATTCTCTAAATTGGAGACACACACACATATCCCTGGCCTAATTTAGGATCTAATCCCAAATTGACCTGTACACCCCATATTCAATTATTCAAACTTCCTTTTATCTGAATATTTTAATGTCCCAGATGCCATTCCTGGTTCAGCCTAAATCAGTTTCATAATAAAGTTAGACCTAGTTTATTTGTGCTTGGTTGAATAGCACCTCCAGTATTCCCAAAATATTATAGGTAACTTATTTTGCAGCACATATGAATTACTGTTCCAAAGGGGAAAATAGTTCAGATTAAAATGGAGTTTGCATGCTAGTGTGAGGTTTGCATGTGGTCTGACTACCTTAGAATAGGTGTTCTAGTACCATGGTGATCACAGCATAAAGACTGAGGCACTCAAATACTATGATAATGGAGCTCATATAGATACCTAAAACAGACAGGGTAGTCTTTTGTTAATGCAGAATTTAATACATTTTATGAGATGCCATAAATGCAAGAAGGCTCTGACCTTTCTATTAGAGGGGAAGATGAAAGCATTAATATTTTTAAATGTGGCTGGCAACCAGTAGCTTTTGGTAGAACAGTTTTAATTGGCCCTTGCTGGATAATTTCAGAAGGCAATAAAAAAAGAGGTTAAATATGCAGAAAAATAAAGGAAAAAACAGAATAGCTGAAACTTTACACACAGAGAAATCAGGAAATTCAAAAGTAATGATTCCTATAGCAACAATGACTTTTCAGAATATCCCATAGAGTACTTACCTAAAAGGTGACAGATCCCAGTTCAAATCCCTTCTCCCCATCAGGAGAAGGAGGGGGCTTGAACCAGGGGTCTCCCACATCCCAGATGAGTGCCCTAACTACTGGGCTAAAAGTTATGAGAGAAGTCCTCCTCCCCAAAGACACTCCCTCATCATTTTCTTGATAAAATGGCTTATGCACATAACACCAAGAGAGAGCTTGCAGCTGAGAATCCCAGACTGAGGGAGGTGCCTTCCACAGCCCAGATTTACCTCTGAGGTCTGGTCTACAGAACAGCCCTCTATTGGTATAACTACGTCACTCAGGGGTATAAAAATTCCACACCCCTGAGCAACACAGTTATACTGACCTAACCCCCTTGTAGCCAGTGCTACGTTGACAGGAGAGCTTCTCCCACTGACACAGCTACTGTCTCTTGGGGAGGCGGATTAACTAAGCCAATGGGAGAGCTCTCTCCTGTCGACTAAGAGTGTCTTCCTTAAAGCGCTACAGCAGTGCAGCTGCATTGGTGAAGCATTTTAAGTGTAGACTTGCCATGAGAACACATCAGAGTTTAGCACACCCCCCTCTGGTTGGCATCTCCCATTGTCTATTTGCCATAAGCAAGAGAGAGAGAGAGAGAGAGAGAGAGTCTACCTTAGGCGAGGACCTGCCTAGTGTGCTGGCTTTAGCAATCCCCAGTCTGAGGTGCCTCTCTCTCCCCATTGTATAGGGAGCCTAGCTGCTGAACTCAGGCGTTGCGGATCCCAGTAATTTTTGAGGTGCCTAAACATTAGGCATGGCAATGCTCAGCCTCAGCACACCTAAGGTTCTTTGTGAATCTAGCCCAGGGTCTTCATCCAGAAATGTTTACAATCTAAAGTATGTCTTTCTCCTGTTAGCACTTCCCAAGATATAAAGATTTGAAAGTAACTACTGCCATACAGCTAAATTCCTTACATAAACATAAGGCATTCCTTCAGCATTCCCATTATGCAAATAAGCTGTGATAAATGTTTGAAAGAGATTAATCATCAGGAACTTTACATGTGTTTCTCTTACACAATGTATTTAGGGATCTATCCTGACCCACCAAGTCAATGAAAGTTTTGCTATTTACTTCCATGGAAATAGACTCAAGCCCTCAGACACATCTTGTGGATTAGTTTTAATATCTGTGTGTGCTTTATAATCCCTAAACAATTTCTGTGGTGGTAACATCTTTTGATTTACATGCAGGGGTTGTTAGAAATTAATCAGTGAGGGTTTTTTTTTAAATGAGGCTTTTGAGGACTGTTAAAGTAAAATGAAAGGTTTAAGTGACAGATCTGTGGGAATTAATCAGCTGAGACTGAAAGAACAAGCTAGATTTAAAGGACTTTACACTAATCAGTTTGAGATAGCTGCTGGGCATTTGTATAATTGCCCAGATGACTTGAGAAAAAGTTGGATACAGTTTCACTGCTGAGCATTATAGAAGCTTCAGTATAGCATGTGCATTTCTTCAGTATAAGTAGCTAAAATTGTGTAATTCTAACGATTAGCTTTATAAATCAATGACAAACATCATCTTGTGGGCTTAATCTATGTAAAATAAAATTGAATTATAATTTAATTCTCATGAGAGGCCCAGATTCTAACCTTTCCATCTCCCACTTAGATCAGACTGATAGCCCTAACAAATGTCCTATTCACAGAGGGTAAAATGATCAGATCTAACAAGCTAGCATAATTAGGCTTTTTCCAGAACAGGAGCTGAGGGGATGAAATGCAGCAACTATTAATCCAGGTCAGAGATGCGGTTGATGTGTAGTTTATGAGCTGGAGCAGCAGCTCCTAACCTTCTGTACAGCAAAGTCCAGTGGACAGGGCATTGGACTAGGAGTCAAGAGACCTGGGTTCTATTCCTGGCTCAGCTGCTGATTCACTTGGGCAAATCACTTGACCTTTCTGTGTTTCAGTTTCATAGTGGTTACATTCCAATACCCCAAACAGAGGGGGGCTCATTGTGCTGAGCACCGTACAAATCCCTGCACCTGAAGGATTTACAATCTAAAAAGCATAGCATTCTTATGCAGAGGTTCTGAACCACTGGGTCTGTGTAAGCACCAGGCCATTCTCAAAGCTCCCTTCTGCATCAGCAAATATGAAACCAGATGACAGTCCACCTGCCAACATGATAATATGGAACACACACACACACACACACACAAAAGGCTGCTCCATCTACACCATCCTCCTAGCACAGAGGTTCCCTGGCAAAGGAGGCCTCGCTTGGGCCTTCTGTGAGCATATGAATTATAACCAAAATAATACAGCATGAACAATAGCAAAGTAAGCTGCCAGCACCACCCTGGCAATATGCCGGCTTCAATACTGTTCTGAAGAAAATACAAGTAGGAAGAGGAGGCTAGCCCAGTATTCAGGTATTTGGTCAGTCTTTGCTTGTCAGTCTCAATGGAGGCAAACAATGTTGTCTGTTAATGCCAACTGTATTGTAATGGGATTGTGTTAAGGACACCTATCCACTGGCAAGTGGACTGAGCCCACCAAACTCTTTTCACACAGGGTACCAATCTCATTCCAAGGTCTTGAAACTATTTCTATAAAGCAAGTTTTAATGTGAAAAGTATTCATTTAATTCTCCATTAGCGACCTTACAATGTTTATTTTTAGTTATCTCTTGAATTCTGTCCCTGAAAGAAAGATGTGCTATACTACTTTTACCCTTACTGAAGGTGGCAGGTGGAAGAGAAGTATGTGGCAGCTCATATCCCTCCAGACAGACTTTAAAATAGTAGTAAAGGCCAGATCCTGAAAACGTACTACACAAAGTAATGATATTACCATGTGTAGTCTCAGGGCTGGTCTACACTACCCCGGTAAATCAATCTAACTTACGCAACTTCCGTTATGTGAATAATATAACTGAAGTCGATGTAGTTAGATCCACTTTCCGTGGTGGCTACACTGCGCTGCGTCAACGGAAGATGCTCTCCCATCGACTTCCCTTACATTTCTCGGGGAGATGGAGTACACAAATCGATGGGAGAGTGCTCTCCCACTGATTTAGCGCAGTAGTTCTCAAACTTTTGTACTGGTGACCCCTTTCACATAGCAAGCCTCTGAGTGCAACCCCCCTTTTATATATTTAACACCATTATAAATGCTGGAGGCAAAGTGGAGTTTGGAGTGGAGACTGACAGCTCGCAACCCCCTCATGTAATACCCTCGCTACCTCCTGAGAGGTCCCAACCCCCAGTTTGAGAACCCCTGATTTAGCGTGTCTTCACCAGACCCGCTAAATCGACACTCACTGCATTGATTGCAGCAGTGCCGATCTACCGTAAGTGTAGACAAGCCCTCATTGTGAGACTGCTCACAGTAGTAAGCACTACATTCAGTAGTCTTTGCAAGATTTGACCCGAACACTTTAGCTTTTGTTCGTTTTAAGTTTGCTTACTTTTTCTAACTTTTAATTTATTAAAATGAAACATAACACTTCCTACTCCTTCCCTTCACCCGAATGTATCTATTTTAAAAAGGAAGCAGGGAAATACTATGAAATAGGGATGTACCTCTGACTGCAAGATAAATTTAAAGTGTTAGTGAGCTGCAAAAACTGCATCAACTCAACGGAACTGATTTTTGTCTGACCTGTTAACCTTGTCCGGTGTTCCCTTTCTGTTCATCTTCTTCCATTTTCAACAAGCCCATGTGTTTTCTGCCCTTTGCTCTGTTTTCTGGTTGTTGTTTTTTAAATGTGTGGAGAAGGGAAGGGTTAAATGCATAGGAAATGTCACTCCTGTGGTTACCAAAGCCCATGTATCCATGATCCCCATACTTCCTGATGTCAGTGTTCCTGCAGCTGCCTGTAGAATTTGCATGCATGTATTCAGGAGTGGAAGAAGAAAAGTAATCACAATGCTCAAAGGAGCAGCTAGCAATTTGTTGCTCCCTGTTCAATACAGTTTCACAAGGCCGCTTTTTATTACACGTGTTCATTACAGTCACAAGTGCAGTTCGAAAAAACTGGCAGTATGTTAATAAGAACTGATGAAGATAAGAATACGCCGGTCAGAAGTTCAATATTTCACGCCCTGGCTTCCTGAACACATCTGTATATATTCATGATACTGCTTCATTCACTAACTACTCCCTCCCCACCCAAAACAAACTCCTCTGTTTGTTTTTATAAAGAAAGAGCCATTCAGTAAAGAAGGACTGAAGCTATCCAGGCAGTTTGACTATAAATTTGCCACTGTACATACTTGCAATGTATGTTGAAAAGCTGGGAGAAGTCTTCAAAATGTTTTGTGAAAAACTGTTGTCAAAACTTAGGAAAAAGAATTCAACCAGCTCTATAGATTAATATACCTTGAAACGGCAACGAATTATTTCCCTTAACATTGGATGCATTACTTTTTTTTTGCAGGGGAGGGGGCTGTTGCTTTAAATGCAGTACATAGTTAACATATCATGAGAGAAATGTGTTATTTGTATTTAAGATTAGGGAAGCAGGAGGGGTTATGGCAACATTTCCCATGCTATATATATACCATGAACATAAGACTAAGCAAAAAACAACCAGCTAATGAGGAAGCTTTCAAAGAAGTAGACAAAAAATAAAAATCTTGCCAAAAAACAAAATGACCCACTCTACTGTAAACATTTGTATGTCTGAAGCAAAAACCAAAGCAATGCTTAAAATGCCAACCTCAGCATTTTTAACTTCTTCAGAAATATTCTTCTCTGTGAGGAGAGAGCTTCAGTCATAATGTAACTGCAGCCTAAACTCTGAGGAAAGTAAAGATGGGGGGAGCGCCCGCAATTCAAGATATTACAACCCATCCATCAACCACTCCTATAAAGCTCTTTTGTTCTAAGTTCATAGTTAGAAACCCAAGGTCAAGAGTGATCTTGCAAAATGCAAATCATAAAAATTGATCCAGACTTTCACCCCCTTCCCTTCTTGACTTTAAATGAAAACACACAACTCTTCACAAAGAGATATTTTAGCAGGACTACCTACTATAGTGCCAAATGCATATATAAAGGGACACTATTAACTTAAAAATCATATTGTAAGATGTTACTTTAGTATTTTCTAATAACTTAGTTGACTGAAATAAATCTTAAAAATGTAATTCAGTTCCAAACCTATGCTTTTTTTTTTTTTTGCTTTCAGTTTCAACAATGACAGGCAAAGTTAGTTTCACTTGCAGGTTTCTTACTACTGCAATGTTTGGACTGCAAATGCTGCAAGGGAATGTTTGTTGGTTTGAAAACAAATGTTTCCACTGGAATAAAAACAAATGGAAACATTTCTACTGATGTTCAGTTTTACAAAATCTAAACTTTGGGTCAAATTTGAGTTGTCAGTGCCTTTAAGAAGAAAAAAAATGTGGTGAGTGTAAAGATAAGGCAGACAGATTTGACAGTAAAGTAAATAGAACTTTAAAATATTTCACAAGCCTAAATACTTTCTTCAGATATGCAACAGAAAAATAACTTGAGTTCATTATATTTAAGGCAGATTTTTCAAGGAACATACAGATGAGATTCCACAGCAAAAACAACCACCAAAGAGGCGTCAAATACCTGAAATTATCATGTTGTTATCCAAGAGCATATTTCCCATAGGTGCTATAGCCCATCTAGGTATGCTGTGCAAAGATACTGTCAGGTATCACAGTAAAGAGAAACTCCATCCTGGAACACAATTAGTTTTCTTCATTTTAGGATGATTTGGTAAGTCACTGTGTGAAACTGCTTTGAATCAACACCTCAAAACTTTATTCCACGAATTTACATATAACATCTTCCAATCCCTTTGAGAACTTTACATACAGTTCTTTACAAACTGCCAGTTTGGCTTTATCAATGTGAAACTGGATGTTTTTGCTGGAGTTTATGAACTTTCCTTGGAAAGACTTGGGCAACAGTTTGCCATCCATGTGTTTAAGCAAGAAGTCATGTTGAATACTGGATACTTTTCCAGTCTACTAAAAATATTTTTAAACATTTTACCTCATTATTATCAATCCTTAAATCACAGTCTCCATTTAAAGCATAATCATGAAAATGAGATATGAGAAAATGAGTTGGGAAACACTGCCAAAGATTTGTAGAAGGGTGATTATTTAGAAGGAGAAGTGTCTAAATTAAATGGAAATCAGGATGCTGGGGGAAGAGAATATTTCACTGGATGGGTGGATATTGTGGATGAGGGGAGAGGGGTCATGCTTCTTAAGTGTTTCTGATTGGACTTCACTTGCTTGTTCTCAGTGCGAAGAGAAATAGTTTATATGTCATCCTTCCTTTCTACAAAACTTAAAGTTCCATGGGGGTGGGCAAGAAACTACAGGGGAAAGAGTGTTCTATTATTTTAACCAGAGATCTACTTAGGATTTCTCATCAGAGCTATAGAATTGGTTGTCCCTCTTGCAGGGGATAGTTTTTGTGTTCAACCCATCTCCAACCATCCTCTCCTGAGCATTCAGCCTAGCAGAGACATCTCTGATAGCCACTTCAGGGTTTCCAAGAAGGCTATGTAACACTGCAGTCTCGTGTCTGGAGGTATTGGGTCTTTTGATTGAGTCAGCTGAAGCTCTTCCAAAGAAGGGCCTGATACCATGTGACTTCAAGGGAGCAGTTACTTGGCCTTTGGTCCTGACTTGTCAATTATAACATCATCAGCAGCCCCTTTCCCTTTAGAGCAAGAGGTGGTGAGGCAACCCAGATATCAGATAGAGTTCCTTAATCCCTCTCAATCAGGTTGTTCACCTTGGGTATGGTACAGAGGTGGCAATGATCTCCTTGAATGATTTTCTAGTGGAGGACAGTAGCCAAGTGTTCATATTTTCATAGATTATAAAGCCAGAAGGGACCGTTGCAATCATCTTGTCTGACCTACTGCATAACACAAGCCATAGGACTTTCCCAGATTAATTCCTGTTTGAACTACAGCAGACAGTTTAGCAAAACATCTAATCTTTATTTTAAAATTGCCAGTGATGGAGAATCCATCACAACCCTTGGTAAGTGGCTGCAAGTTAGCTACTCTAACTGTTAAATATTTGTCTAGCTTCTGTCTCCAGCCATCAGATTGTTATAGCTTTGTCTGCTAAATTAGAGTCCTTTATTATCAAAATTTTTGTTCCCCATGTAGGCACTGTATCATTCTGTTCTATCAGACTTTAATGCCATTGACCACAAGATTCTGTTGACTTGTCTATGGATCCTGGGTGGATGGTGAGTAGTTCCTCTCCTTCTTTTGTAAAGGTTCCAACATCTGGTGATTGGTAATTGTTCATTCAACCACAGATTTCCACCAGGCAAGATTGCACAGGGTTCTAGTCAATCAAACTCATGAGGGGGGAGAGAGAGAGTGTGTGTATGAGTAAGTGTGCGTGTCTCAATCCTGGAGGAGATAGCAAGGTTACCTAGACTGTGATGCCATCAGTATATAGATGGCACACAGCTGTGCCTTTATCATAAAACCCAGTGTGGTATCTTTGCACTCCAGTGCTTGGCTGAGAGATGGTAGGAGGGGCTTGGATGAGTACAAACTGGCTGAGACTCAGACAAGATGAGCATACTGGATGGTTGAGGAAGCATCTACAAAAAGTACAGCAACCAAACCTATAATTGAGAGGCTGTATCCACTCTTTATCAAGGGACTTTTCAGTTTAAGAGTACTTCTTGAGCACTCCGCTGCTCTTGGTGTAAGGACTATTCCAACTTTTACTCTAGGGAATGATGCTGGGCTACACATATGCTTCCAACATGATTTTAGGATTGAGACTAGTTAATTGACACTTTTTTTTATTTAACTCAGGGCTTGGCTACACTTGCGAGTGAGAGCGCATTAAAGCAGCCCCAGGCACCCTAGCTCACTACCCGTCCACACTGGCAAGGCACGTAGAGTGCTCTGACTCCAGGGCTAGAGCGCTCCTGCTACTCTACCTCAGCGAGAAGATTAACGCTTGGTGTGCATTGGCTGAAACACCCGGTGTGACGTTGTGCAGTCTATATGGTTTTATAAAAACATGATAATAAGTGAATATAATGTAACTGGGATAGTTTTAGAAAAATATGGTAATAAGTGAATATAACGTAACTGGGATATGCTTCATGCAAAAGGTCTCTTGTAAGGTATCATTACAAAGCTTATAATCTGAGTGTGATCATCCGATTTGTATAAATGTACCACTCTTGTATCTAAAACTAGAAATATAAAATATAACTCTGAGGGCCTATTGTAATTATGTAAAGTGTGGGCCATTAATGATGGTTTGGAATCTTGATGACTCCCATTAACAAGGACCATTATCCGCAGATGGCTGTGTTTACCTGTGAGTCTTCCTGTATGTGTGTGTGCTGGCAAGTGGGCAATGAAGTCTTGCAGTGACATGTGATCATGTCACCTGAACTGGAATCCATCTTTAACCTGGTGCTCTTCCAGTGAGGGGGGGTGGAAACCCAGAGGGACAAAGGGTTCCCGCCTTATGCAAAAGATATATATAGGGGTGGAACAGAACAAAGGGGGGAGAGGAGCCATCATGAAGAATCCCCTAGCTATCACCTGAGCTGGAACAAGAGCTGTACCAGGGGAAAGAATTGTGCCCAGGCCTGGAAGGTGTCCAGTCTGAGAAAAACTTAATGAAGCATCTCTGAGGGTGAGATTATCTGTATTTAGTTTGATTAGACATAGATTTGCACATTTTATTTTATTTTGCTTGCTGACTTACTTTGTTCTGTCTGTTACTACTTGGAACCACTTAAATCCTATTTTCTGTATTTAATAAAATCACTTTTTATTTAGTAATTTACTCAGAGTATGTATTAATACCTGGGGGAGCAAACAACTGTGCATATCTCTCTATCAGTGTTATAGAGGGCGAACAATTTATGAGTTTGCCCTGCATAAGCTTTATGCAGGGTAAAACGGATTTATTTGGGTTTAGACCCCATTGGGAGTTGGGCATCCGAGTGCTAGAGACAAGCACACTTCTGTGAGCTGTTTTCAGGTAAACTTGCAGCTTTGGGGCAAGTGATTCAGACCCTGGGTCTGTGTTGGAGCAGACAGGAGTGTCTGGCTCAGCAAGACAGGGTGCTGGAGTCCTGAGCTGGCAGGGAAAACAGGAGCAGAGGTAGTCTTTGCACATCAGGTGGCAGCTCCCAAGGGGGTTTCTGTGATCCAACCCGTCACACCCGGGCATCAGTGTGAACGAGGTGTTGCATTACTGCGCTCTGATGAGCCTCCGGAAATGTCCCATAATCCCTTTAAGTCAAGTGGCCACTCTTATCATTGTTTTGTAATCACTGCAGGAATGTGGATATGCCCTTTGAAAGCTCCATTTCTGACAGCCTGCATGCTTATCTGCTCCAAGACAAAGCAACCATTACTGTGGAATGCTGTGTGTGAGAGAGAGAGGCCTTGGCTACACTGGCGCTGTACAGCGCTGCAACTTGCTGCGCTCAGGGGTGTGAAAATGCCCCCCCCCCGAGCGCAGCGCTGTAAAGCGCCAGTGTAATCAGTACTTACAGCGCTGCACACTCGCTCGCAGCGCTGCAAGCTACTCCCCTCGGAGAGGTGGAGTACTTACAGCGCTGGGAATTGCCAAGTGTAGCCAAGGCCAGAGAGAGGCGGGGGGGAGGGGGAAGGTGTCTGCTGCTGTCTGAACTTACAAGACAGCATGCTGACATGCTCCCAGCCCCCCACCCCCAAAACCCACTCTCTCTCTCTCCCCACATACACACACACTCCTTGTCACACTCCACCCCACCCCATTTGAAAAGCACGTTGCAGCCACTTGCATGCTGGGATAGCTACCACAATGCACTGCTCTCTGTGGCCATTGCAAGAGCTGCTAATGTAGCCACACCAGTGCGCTTGCAGCTGTCAGTGTGGACAGACTTCAGCACTTTCCCTATTGCGCTCTACAAAGGCTGGTTTAACTCAAAGCGCCCTACATCTGCAAGTGTAGCCATGCCCTCAATCATGAATTTTTGCACATATGCCCAGAGCCCAATGCAACTGGGCCTATTAGAAAGACAGAAACGGACATCAGTTCAAATCACCAAAGCTTTTGTTTAATACACGTTACCTCACTTTCTTACCAGTGGCAGTTAATAGTGAGTGTGAGCAAGGAAACTGTTTTTAATACTTCCAGTCTTAGTTCCCTTAGACTTTAGTACACTGGATCCATAAACGAAACAGATCAGACATTTTTCTCTCTCTGACTTGCTACTGGCTGTTGGCTCTCTCAGGTAGCAACAAAGTTTCAGAAACCAAACAAATTATACCAATAGAATGACCAATAGGGAAAGAACCTGTATTTTATGTGTGGGGAACAAGGGAAGGGAGGAGAAAACCTGCTCCCTTGGGGCAGGTAGGTCATAAAAATATGACACAAAAGAGCTGTCCCTCACATATTGTATTTATGCTTTTCAAAGGGGACTGAACATAACATCACAGGTCAACATTCAGGCCAAACTCAGCTAGGAGTGGGAGCAAGGAGAATAAATATTCCAGATAGCGTCTATCTTCATTACCATCATCCAGACCCCATGCCCCTGCACTGCATGTAGAACAAATGGATGATTTAATGAAAAGCCAGACTAAGACTAAGAAAAGCTATACAAGTTGAATTCTAACTTTAAGCGTTAACCTTATCCTTAGCCCAGTAGACTGTCCATTACCTTCTCTCTCCTCCTTCAATCCCCTCTAAAACCTGCTTCTTCTAGGAAAGCTTCCTATTCCTGTCTGTTCACCAATGATCTCCCCAAACCATCCTTTACCTGAATTGTCATCCTGTGTTTTGTCTTGTCTGTGTAATATTGCAAAGCTCTTTGGGAGCAAAGACAGTGTCTTGGGCTTAGTGCATTTCTCTATACATATACAGTACTAAATAAGTGCTTCATAATGATATAAAGACACCAGTGGTCAAAAGCAAGCAAAATTTTTATTCATTGTTCTTTTAGGACAAGCAACCCTAATCTTCAGATTGTCAATTGAAAACTAGACTTAAACCAATATACAAGGAGGTGAATTGCTTTAGTGCCCTTTGGGTGAACGTCTGGAGGAGTCGGAGTGCACGCAATGGCTTGTGCTCCCCTGTCATCTATTATGGCTCTGCTTTTAATGCTCTTACACATTAAGGCAAATAGGGGAGATGCAAGAACAGCAATAATAAATGCACAGTCTGTTTGCATTTGCTTTAACACTGCTAGGACCATGGGAAAACAAACTTGCAGCGCTAATCCTCAACCAGGTCTGGCCAGCACTGATATAAGATATAGGCAATGTTACACAAGGGTTTTGGTAAGTTCATTAACAGGAGGTACTCCTTCAGTGAAAGTAGAAATTCTGCATAAGCATATACATTGCTGTGTTACAGAAGCATTTGTCAAAGGACATTTACTGTCCTGGATCAGATACAGATGTGGCCTGACACACCTGTAGCCTGAAGGGGGCAGAGAGCCCACCCTGACTGTTCCCTGTGGGCTGTACGCTGTCAAAACCTGCCTGACAGGCTGTTCGTGTGCTAATTAGCCTGATGCTAATACCTTCAGACGGTAGTTAGGGGTGTTGGTCCTGTGAAGATCTGCTGCTATACCTGTACCTTATCTTTAATCTATGTGTGTATTTTGTACACAACCATTATTCTATTTCCCCACCCTCTCCCTTCTTCTATAGTTAGTATGCAGTCTTGCAACCTGTCTTCCACTACAGGCAGAAGTGTGTGTGTATTTATAATGTGCATGCAAAGGTTACTGGATAGACACCCCTCTTTTTTAAAACCTAGAATCTAGCAAGACAAAAAATAGACAAGAAATAGGCAGAAGTTTAAAAAAAAAGCTTTTCAGAAATAACAATACAGTACATTTGACAAGTCTGTGTAATCCCATAATTTTATGAGTGTTACTTTTGTCCCTCCCCTTATTGTTTATAAAACCCACTTATTATTTCTTGTCCTATATTTAAACTGAAAGACAGGGACAGGAATTATATTTTACTCTGTTTCTACAATGCCTAGAATACACCTGTCTGCAATACAAATAACAAATGGTATAAAATACTTTGTAATGATTTATATAAATAATCCAATAAAGTATGTAACAATAGTATCAGTTAACCTACACCTCATGAGCTTCATGTGTGTTTTTGGTATCAAAAATGCCTGGGCTGTCTGTTGGGAAATATTTTCAGTGTCAAATATATACATTTTTGGGAAGCAAAACATTAAGTCATAACCCAATCACCCTAACAGTAAAGTGGAGGGGAGTCGGAAAAGAGAGGTATTTTACTTTGTGATAAATTCAGACTATATAGAAGAAAGGATACCTCAGCATACTCGAACCTTGCTAAAACAACTTTTTGTAGTGCTAACGAGGCCAGTTCAATCATGGTGGATGTGGCCCACTGACAGAGCCAGAAGGGTACCCAGAAGTTACCTACTACAGGACAGGTCCAACAAAGAAAGTAACAGAACGCCACTAGCCATCACCTGCAGCCCCCAACTAAAACCTCTATAGCGCATCATCGAGGATCTACAACCTATCCTGAAGGACGATCCCTCACTCTCACAGACCTTGGGAGACAGGCCAGTCCTCACTTACAGACAGCCACCCAACCTGAAGCAAATACTCACCAGCAACTACACACCACACAACAGAAACACCAACCCAGGAACCAAACCCTGCAACAAACCCCGGCGCCAACTCTGTCCACATATCTATTCAAGGGACACCATCATAGGACCTAACCACATCAGCCACACCATCAGGGGCTTGTTCACCTGCACATCTACCAATGTGATATATGCCATCACGTGCCAGCAATGCCCCTCTGCCATGTACATTGGCCAAACCGGAGAGTCTCTACGCAAAAGAATAAATGGACATAAATCAGACATCAAGAATTGTAACATTCAAAAACCAGTAGGAGAGCACTTCAATCACCCTGGACACTCAATAACAGACGTAAAAGTGGCCATTCAACAACAAAAAATTCAAAAACAGACTTCAATGAGAAACTGCAGAACTGGAATTAATTTGCAAACTTGACACCATCAAATTAGGCCTGAATAAAGACTGGGAGTGGCTGGGTCACTACAAAAAATAATTATCCCTCTGTTGATACTCACACCTTCTTGTCAACTGTTGAGAATGGGCCACATCCACCCTAATTGAATTAGCCTCGTTAGCACTGACCTCCCACTTGGTAAGGCAACTCCAATCTTTTTATGTGGTGTATATTTATACCTGCTACTGTATTTTTCACTCCATGCATCTGATGAAGTGGGTTATAGCCCACGAAAGCTTATGCCCAAATAAATTTGTTAGTCTCTAAGGTGCCACAAGGACTCCTCGTTGTTTTTGCTGATACAGACTAACACGGCTACCCCTCTGAAACCTGTCAAACCTTGCTGTTTCTAAACCCCTTTTGCATTAAGGGCTGAGTGCTACAACTAGTTGAAAAATGCATCCTGTTTTTCATTTTTTTTGCTAAAAGCCTGCCCCATTCTTGTTGAAGAAAAAAATCACAATTGAAAGTTTCTCAAGCACCTCTAATGAGCACATGGTTAATTGTACATTTTAAGGTTTATTTCTTAATATTTCCATTTGCGAAACATCAGTTTTATCAACCTCCACTTAGATTTTCAAAGTGTTAAAATATATTCAGCTATTCAGTATCATCTCTGTGTAAATTAGGAAGAGAAGGGCTGCACAGTTGATTTAGGTCCTTTTCTTCCACCATACAACAGGAACAAAAGGTGTAACTAGGAGGTAGCCTATGGAGCAGTCTTCTCAAGTCCTGCTGGGCTTCCTCTAAACAGAGTGCATCTGTTGCCGGAAGGCAACTCTAGCCAAAGCGGAAAACATGAGGCAGATGTCAGATTGCTGTTAGGTGGCAAGGCTTGCTTTCTTATTTAACAAACCAACAAGAAAGCTCATCGGTACAATGTAACCAGGCTTGGAATGATTAAATTTAAATCAGCAAACGGCAGTAATAATTCTTTCTTCACTCAAAAGCTGATACAAAAATGCTACCATGGCTTAAGTTTAGATTAAGAAAGGGAAAGAGTTAAAAACCATGATATGTTGTTCTTTGAAAGCATCTGGTGAACTGTCTTGCTTTCACTTTCTATCTAGCAATCAAAATAGAAGAAATATTTCTGAATATATTTGGAATCTCAACTTCTACTCTGAATTAAGTCAGTAGCTGGAATTTTTTATTTACTGCTTGAACAAAAATGTAATAGTCTAATTTTCAAGCATTCTGAGCAACCACATGCTTCAGTGAGAGTCCTTGGTACTCAGAAATTCTGAAAATCAGGACATAACTGATTAACTTTTTTTTATTGGCGACAAACATATTTATATTATCTATCAACACAAGTAAAAAATAAATAAATAAATAAACCTTCCAAGCCTAAATATAGCCTACTGTAAACTGAAAAAGACAGGCAAAAGAGTTCCATTAAAATATATTCATTAACAAACCTACCAGTTGTCAAGATGTTCGCCTTCAATTTAAAATCCTGTGGACTTGCTACTGAAGTATAAAATGTCATTTATTTTGAAATTAGGAAACTAAGCCTACTAGAACTATAAAATATAATTTAGTTAAGAAGCTGAGGGAACCCTAGGCAACAGAGGAAAAGTGAAATGCATTCTATTGTATTTTTCACTTCAATTAAGTTATTTTCTGTTATAGCATTGTGATTTAATTTAAATGGAGTTGTCCTTGATCCACACCAATACAACTGAGCAAAATATGGCTTGTGTTTAAAATACGAAAAAAATAAGATTTCTCCCACAAAAAATATAAAGTCATTCTGCAAGAGGTTTTGGTGCATTTCCATAAGCTAATTAGATATAGCTTCAGTTTTGTTCCTGCACGCAGATACACTTTATAATTAGAGTAATGTGCTGGTTGCCAGCTCTTGGATCAGTTGGAAAGCAAGGGGAGGAAACCCCAACAGGTTAATAGAGTAGCATGTGTTCATTATTAGCAGGCCTTTGCAAGCCCTGCACTATTGGAGAGTCTTCTAAGAACTGACACTTACTTTAGGGAATGCTGACTCAGACAACCCAGCAGACTGATTCACAGGCACAGGTGCATGTTTGGAATATGCGTGACATCCTTCCATTTTTGTAAATGCTCGTGAAAGGTGCCAGATTGATAGCCTTGGAGACTGAAGTTTCCCATTTATCCAGATAACAGGGTCAGCACAGGCAGTAGTAGTCTTGCCAAAATGCCACAACCCTGATCTGGAAGGCCACTTAGAAATGCGAGGATGGTATGGGCTCATTCACCTATAGATCTTTCTGCTGAGGCTGCTAACAAAATTGCCAATTGTGGTGGTGGTTTTTTGTGATGTGCAGACCTGCCCAATGGAAGTTGGACAGATCAATAAGCTTACTTTGCACAACAGGTTATAGAGTTTTTAATTTGAAATATTCAAAGAGTGGTTCAGTTACTAACCCATAATCTTAAATCTTCATATTCTAACTAACCAAAATTCTTATGAAATAACAAAATCTCAAATGAAATCAGTTTTGGTGCTTGGCTAGAATGAGTATCAAAGAAAAAAACAGCACTAGCACCCACAATTTGGCCTAATGTAACAAAAAAATACAACTCTCAGCTGACCCAAGGGGGGGGGAGGGGGGGAGGAAGCTTGGAATTACAATAACCCCTCCCTCTCAAGTAAGACTACACTATATAATGTACAAACATCTTACAAAGTCCACCCATACTAGCCTATGTTTGACCCGCACGTACATAGGCGTTTTCTGCAATCGCACAAGTGGTAAATTACTGACAATAGCCAATCAGTAAGGTTCATACCCAGCCTACACCCATGAATAATACTATAATTACCAGGTTGGTTTGATCTTTTCAACTAAATTCAGGATACGCTTTGATCATGTCTTGCTTATGGCTACTCCAGAACTAGAAAAGAAACTGGGACCTTAATGCATAATCACTGTGATTTTCAACACACTTTTCCAAGTCTCACGTTATTTCTCAACCCCCTCCCTCTTGTACTGAATGGCAGAAAAGTACTAAAGGGGTAGTCTAGTCAGGTTAGCGAATAAAAGGAAATTCAGCAAGTCAAGCAAAAAATTATTTTTCCTTGTGTCTCTGGAAGGTAATATTACCACAGAGGGATGTGCATTGGTTTCAAATACATTAAATAAAAAAATACATCCAGTGTTTGGTTTCACATTTAACTACACTGTCATTGCACATTTAATTATGCTATGTTATTTGTTCTAGGTAACACTGAAATACAGACCATCAGTATATTTACATATTCAAATAAATGGCAGCAGATACCAGAGGGAAGGGAAGTTTCCCTTTCTTCTTGCAAACAAATTAATGAAACACAGAAATTGCCCTGCTGACCAAGGTCCATCAAGTCTAGTATCCTGTCTCCAACAGTGGCCAACGCCTGATACTTCAGAGAAAGATATAAGAATACCACAGTAGGCAGATGTGGGATAGCCTGGCCCCCATATAGGTCTCATTCTAAACATTAATGGTTAGAAATTGGTTTACACCTTGAAATATGAGGTTTTTAGCAATTTCTGTGGCTTTCATTCTGTCTCCCCCCCCCCCCCAAATATTTTCCTGCAACAACCTCATATTAGCTGTTCAGGAGAGAAGACCACAAGACTAAGATTACTAGCCCTCCCTCAACCAAACTGAGACTGGACCAACACTAACAGGAAAAGCCATTTTGATGGCACTATTATTGCATCTTATAATATCTGAATATTTGGGATGCAGCAGTAGGGTGGCTACTTTAAAAAAAAACTAGATATTCTGTAGTTTAATGCATTAACCATGTATCCTTCAAATGAGACTACCTCCTTTTTCCACAAAGGTTTTTCTAGAATGTTCAGCCAACCAGAGGATCTAAGGCAGTTAATTTATAGGTGCTATATTATAGATCTCTAAGAAATGTACAAAGCAGCTCCAGATTTGAGCCAAAGCGTGTCCCTTTTTCAAAACAGGGAGCCAAATCCTCATCAAATTGAATTCACCTGGAGTTCTGCCATTCAGTATGCCTATGGGAAATCCTATTCTAACTCAAGCTTTCTTCCTGCTTGGTTCAAATGAAATCTCCTCAGGGTCAGGTTGAATTTCCACAGCTAATTAGTCTTGAAAAAAATAAATACGACAATGGTTAAACTGCTCTTAAGCAGCATTCTCCATAATTAAGAATGGGGTAAAAGACTCTTTACATTCCAAATTAACTCTCTATTTGTAGGGGAGTTTTGTTATAAATTATTTAACATCTGAACTTTGCTCCTGGACCTTCAGGTTTCTCTTCTGTGAGCCCAGGAGGACTGTATGCTAGACTGTAGTCACAGCAGTCAGACTAGCATCTGTGGAAGCAGTATAGTACCCGAATGTGGTTCAAAAACACCATCAGAATGAAGTTTTTGATCCAGAGGGGAAGCCCCTCCTCAGTGAAGATTTCTGAACTGCACACTGCCCTCTGTTAAAACAGCGTTTATTACTAGGTGGCAGATATTTTATACAATCCTTCATTCTACAAGAAGCTACTGTCAGACCAATAAATCAGTCAGTCAGTCCATCATCCTTAGCCCACTGCTGATGCTGTCCTGAACAATGTTCACTTTGGTGGTTGGGGGCGGAGAACAGGTTTCCCTACAAATAAGCTGAATAAAGCTTCCTGTTCAGCTAAAGCAGGAAATGTGCTCCAGCACTGCCTTGTTCACAAAGAGTGGGAAATACTTACTAAACAAAATAGCAGGAGATGAAACCTAAACTCAATTGTGCTAATGAGTCTACAGTTCCCTTGTATCAGAAAAACAGAAAGCCAGACTTCTGCAAGGACTCTCTGTCTGCCTCAGTTTACCTCTCTCTGATATTAGCAAGCTCATGTTTGTTTTTAAGTGTGTGCGTATTATATATATACTTCTGTATGAACAATTTAGAAAGTATAAAATGATGCATTTCCTACATATTGTGCTATATCTTCAGGACTGATAGAGTTATGGATGCAGGCCATGTCTACACTACAGGCGCTGCAGCAAAATAGCTATGGTGCTATAGCTATGCCATTGTAGTGTCATAGCATAGACGCTGCCCAAGGTCAGAAGGGATTTCACCTCCCAAAGTGGTGGTAGCCAGGTTGATGGAAGCATTCTTCTATCCATCTAGAATCAGGGGTGGGAATTTTTCACACTCCTGAGCACCATAGCTATGTTGACCTAACTTAAGTGTAGACCAGGCCCTAGAAAACACCAGTAGTTAAGTCCCCACACACACCACACCAGTCAGTTTCTTCTGCAGCAGCACAATGTGTAAAAAACAAATCCCACCCTAGTATGGGAGACATCTGACCCAGAAAACTTCACAAGGTTCATTTCATAGTATTTCCTTCCTAATATCTCCTTGAAGAAGCAGAAAGGGCCAGGGAAGAGGCAAGAGGTGTGACCTCCCAGGCCTGTGAACAGTGTGATCCACAGAGAAGGAAAGCAGTGTTAATATTTGCATAGATATCGAATGTCTCCTCCCAGCCCCTACAACAAATACGTGACCTGTCAGATCTCCAGAACAGGCTGATCAATGCTATGTAGCCAGGCTTATGTTCTACTTTGTGTGCTCCTCAGCCAAAAGCCACCTGATCAGAGGAGTTTTCTGATCAAAATGGAAGCAGGACGGCCTGATGTCGAGAACTTCCTCTCATTGTTCCATCAATTGGGTAAGGAGAATGAAAGATAGTAAAATGAACATGTAACTACCTTGTCTTCACTCCATTAAATCCTGAAGAGCGTCTTCAGACTACTTTTCTAAATGCAAAAGCTTATAATGCAGATTGTATGTACAAAATAATTAGAAGATTTATTCTACAAAACACTTGTAAGTCATACTTGTAACTAAATAGAATTGAAGCATCTAAACAGTCAAATTAGATTAAGCAATCTATCTGGTAAAATCCAGGAATTCACATTGGATGGATGCTTTAGGATTAAATTTTAAATGAGGGTTAATTGAGTCTGTAAATTTGCAGGAAAAAGCATGCTTTTAATCTGCATAAACACTCTTCTGTTTACATCACCATATTTACATATAGGATGAGACCCGGAGTGCTTCCTGAAAGGTGCTGAGTGCCCTTGACTCCCCTAAAAAGCAATGACATTTGAGGGTGTGTAGCACCTCACAGTATCAGGCCCCAAATGAGTAAAGAAAAGGGTGCAATTCACTCAAGAGCCACTACTGTCATCTCATTAGTATTTGTCATTTTATGAGCAGCGGACAATCATTCCTAGTAGGCTCACACTTCCATTCACTCCCAGTCCCCATCTTAGCTGTTAAGTTTAAAATCAGAAATTTTCCCTTTTTTCACTGAAGTTTGCACAGTGCCTTGAAGATGAAAAGCTATATATAAGTGCTACTGTTGTTGTTATTATAACTACTGTGTTTTACAAAGGCATACAACAATGAGGAAATTACATAAGCTTAATGAAAACCTGAGGAAGGATTGTCAAAATCTAATGGCTCTGTTCCAGGAATGAATTCTCTAGAACAGGAATCGGCAACCTTTGGCACGTGGTGTGCCAGGGAAAGCCCCTGGCGGGCCGGGCCGGTCTGTTTACCTGCAGCATCCGCAGGTTCGGCCGATCACACCTCCCAATGGCCGCGGTTCGCCGAACCTGCGGACGCGGCAGGTAAACAAACCCAGCCGGCCTGCCAGGAGCTTACCCTGATGGGCCGCATGCCAAAGGTTGCCGATCCCTGCTCTAGAAGTGCCAATACAGCCAAACTAAGGTCACAAAATTGCATGCAATGCTGAAGTTTTACAACCACCGTGAGCCATTAGTGCTTAGAACCACTATCACCTTGGGCCATTAACTCCAAGTCATCAAACCCAGGAAAGGCTTTGCATCTCAATAGCCATAGTTGCTGCACAACACACTGCTCATGATGCAAAATTTAAATAAAAGGAGCTTAATATGCACTGTACTAGCTTTTATATTAATAAATCTTAATAGACAAAAATACCTGCAACATGATCTGAATCTCAAACTTCAGCTCCATTAGGCAGTCAAGAGGAACAAGTTCCAAAGATGGGGGTCTTCAACAGAGTACTCTACTGCTGAAGACAGAAGGCCGAGTTTCAGGCACAGACACCTCACTGGACCTCACTTGTCACAGGGGGACACAGGAAAAGACATGATCTTCCAGATCAACACGGGGCTCTACAGATTGTCTCCAACATCTTCAATTGCATATAGACCAGAACAGAAAGCTAGTAAAGTTCATTTTAAGCTTTCAGAAGGTGAACCTTCCACATGAAATGCATTACAGAAATCCAGACTGTCTTGTTTAGGTAGACAAGAACATTCCACTGTTATAAGAGTTACAAACGTGCGACACGTGTAGGATTGCCAACTTTCTACTTGCACAAAACTGAACACCCTTGCTCCACCCCTCCTCAGAGACCCTGCCCATGCCCTGCCCCTTTCTCCAAGGCACCCCGCCACTCACTCCATCTCCCACTCCCTCTATTGTTGCTCTCCCCACCCTCACTCACTCGCTCATTTTCACTGGGCTGGCTCAGGGGGTTGGGGTGCGAGAGGGGGTGAAGGCTCTGGGGTGGGGCCAGAAATGAGGATTTCAGGGTGCGGGAGGGGGCTCTGGGGTTGGTCTGGGGATGAGGGGCTTGGAATGCAGGCTGCTCCGGGCTGGGATCGAGGGGTTCGGACGGTGGGGGGGGGAAATCAGGGCTGGGGTGCAGGGGGGGATGAGGGCTCCATCTGGGGGTGCTGGCTCTGGGGTGTGCCCAGGGATTAGGGGCTTGGGGTGCAGGAGGGGGCTCCAGGTTTGGGGGGCCCTCAGGGCTGGGGCAGGGGATTGTGGCTCGGGGTTGGGGCGCGGGCTTACCACGGGCGGCGGTGCTGCGGGTCTAAGGCAGGCTACTCCCTACCTGTCCTGGTACCGCGCTGCACCCCGGAAGTGGCCAGCAGGTCCGGCTCCTAAGCGGCGGGGGGGCGGGGGGGGAAGAGGCTCTGCATGCTGCTCTTGCCCACAGGCACCACCACCCCAGGCCATTGGGAGTGTGGAGCTGGTGCTCAGGGCAGGGACAGCACGTGGAGCCCCGTGGCCCCCACACCTAGGAGCTGGACCTGCTGGCCGCTTCCGGGGCGCAGCGCGGTACCAGGACAGGTAGGGACTAGCCTGCCTTAGACCCGCAGCACCGCCACCCGGACTTTTAATGGCCCAGTTATCAGTGCTGACCGGAGCTGCCAGGATCCCTTTTTAACCAGGCATTCCGGTTGAAAACCGGACACCTGGCCACCCTAGACACGTGTATTCTTTACTGATTTGAAAAGTCTAAACATCCTTCTGCATCCAGGGCACTCAGTGAATGTATTTTAATTAACACATTCTTTAAGCAGAACAGATTTTCTCCGGGCTAGTCTACACTTACCCGGTAGTTCGACGGCTGCGGATCGAAGTTCCGAGTTCGATTTATCGCGTCTGGTGTGGACGCGATAAATCGAACCAGGAAGTGATCCCCGTCGACTGCGGTACTCCAGCTCGGCGAGAGGAGTACCGCGAAGTCGACGGGGGAGCCTGCCTGCCGCGTGTGGACCGCGGTAAATTCGAAGTAAGGTATGTCGAATTCAGCTACGTTATTCACGTAGCTGAATTTGCGTACCTTACTTCGACTTGGGGGGTAAGTGTAGACCAGGCCTCCAAAATGAGCATTAGGGAGACCAAAGGTAGATAACAAAAAAGAACTAGCTGACAGTTTAAAACAAATTTTAAATTACTAATGCTATTAACACATAAAAGTACAGGATTTCATAGCAGCATTGAGGAACATATGGGCCTTACACTCAGTTATGTAGTCAGACAAACAAGCATACTGCATGGCTGTTTAGAGAATGACTAACTACCAAGATTCGAAGACAAAAGGGTTTGTTGTGGTTATGTTGCCTCCACTCCTGCCGCACCCTTGTGTGCACATATTGTTCTAAGATAAACTATAACCCATATTTAAAAAAAAAAAAAAAAAAACACCTTAATATTCCTAAACAGAGTGAAAGCAGTTCCCTAAATTCTGGGACCAGGCAGGAATGAGTAGCTTAGAGCAACCACTACCTTCTGGCTGCTTGACGAATACTGGCAAACTTTAAGGGAGTCCCATCCCTCTCTCTAGGCTGAAGGAATGCAAGTCATGATGATGATGGGACCCTCAATCCAAGGAGGGATTCTCTGGGCTCTAACAGGTACAAAGAAACTTTTGAAAGCTCCATAACACAAAAGTTAAACCAAAATACTTAACCACCATCTGCAATATTATTAATGAAAAGTCTATGCTTTTCAGCAATCTGTGCACCAAAACAACTATTGTTATTCATAACATTACTTTCCTTCTGCAAGCAGTAAGGATCTGACAACTGAAAACAATGTTAATTGATTTACTCTCCTCTGTTCCTTCCCTTCAGCTAATAGTTTCTTATGTGAAGCTTTTATTGTGTAGGTATGTTATTCTGAAAAGCAAATATTTGTGACACTGGTATACAAAACAAAACCAAACATAATTAAACTACTCTCTTTGTTTTGCAGATATTTCCTTCAATGCCAGCACCACGGGGTTAAACTTGCAGACAAGCCTTGACAGCTTCCATTATAGATGAGTTCATGATGTTAACTACTGTTGATCACCCCACTAAATCTCATTTTCAATAATACAAGCAGAAGAAAGCATGTCACAAGAGAATTAACGGGTAACATTAAACTGCATATTAAAATGGTTAGTCTGAACAGCAGCTATAAAAAGTTGTTAGTTACCCAAAATAATCCACAGAAAAGTTGCTTCACAAAAGTCTTTTCTAAAATAAATTTTTAAATATAAACATAACTCACTATTAGTTAAATACAGCTCAATAAACTACATAACTTTATTAATTAAATGAGGCTTTGTAAATCATGGAGGCATAAAGAAAAAGCAATGCAATTTGTCTACACTGGAGAGGCATCTCTAAAAGCATGAGGAAGGCAGAATAGAAGAAATATGTATAGTTCTGGAAACTTAAATACACAAAGACATTAAAATTAAATTTAAATTTAATTGTCAAATTAAAAGGGAATTCAGAGAAAAGAAAGAAAAAATGAAAAATAATTCTTGAGTACTGTACTTTTCACGTGGTGTAAGAAGTGAGGTGGGTGGGGATACGCCATCTTTGGCCTAAATTTTGGAGTGCCAGAACACGTGCCAATAGGGTGACTGACCAGATAGCAAGTGTCAAAAATCAGGACACTTTTTTTCAGGGGGTATAGTCACTATACAACACAAAGCCCCTAATGTTGAGACGCCTGGTCACCCTACAGGCCAAGAAACTACATCTATCAGGTGAGGCTTTGATGTACCCTTTTCTCTGTGCCAGTTGAAAAATGTAGTGATTATAGGAGTTTTCTGAGATATACAGAATCGTCTTCTTTCCACCAAATTGTGTGTGCATGCTTGGGAAAGCGAAGGTAATATCTGAAAGCAGATCTTCCACTCTTTTGTACTTAATGTAGTCTATACAAACTGAAATGTAATTCCCTTGGTACTTGTTTAGACAGCTTTTAGGTCCCTTCTCACAATGAATTGATTTGGTGACTAACAAAGATGGACCTAAACCAAAACCCAAATATGAGGGATTCAAAATCCAAGGCCAAATCTAAGTTTTGCAGCTTGAGCTCTGTATTGAGTTATAAATACAAATTTGTGATTAGTCTGCATATAAGAGAGTATCATATAAATGAAAGTCAAGTCAGAAGAACCATGGAACAGAGAAAAAGAATTAACAAAATGTTTGGAAGAACTGAAGTATATACAAATTTTAAAACGTTAAATGAAGTATGCACAAGCAATCTGATGAATGGCTATGACTGAACTGGTTAAAAAAACAGCATAAACCAGACATAAAAAAAAAAGTCTCATAGTTACTGTGCCATATTATAGCTGAAAACTAGTAGCGTTTAAAGTGCTGACAAACAAACAAGTCCCTCACACTGTACGGTCAGTTTACTGTCCTTTATCCTACAGCCTTGCTTTTCACTGAATCAGATCTGTGACAGGCAGAGAGACTGGAAAAAACCCTCCATGCTGAAAACTTCACTACCCTGAGCCAGCAGGAAATTCCAACTGCTCCATGCACAGGAGCCAAAAAGAGAACTACTGGAACGAAATGTGGAGCTTAGTGTGAAAACCGTGTCGTGATCCCTCTGAACTTCAGTTGAGAGACAGAGGGGAGACGATTATGTGAAGCAAGCTTGGCTAGAGTTTTGTATTTCAGTGAGAGTGGAGGGCCAGGTTGGGGAATGTTTATTGGGCTCCAAATTATTAGAAATAAGAGCATTCAACGTGTTGTTGTTTTTTTTAAACATGAAGTAATAATCCCCTCAGGATGTTGAGGGGAGGAGGCAGGCAGGCACTGAGGACAGATCTACAAGGGAAAATGCAACACATGAATGTCACTTACCTAATTTGTTTTCTAATGTGATGCATTTTCCAATGTGTATATAGGTTTGTCGAGTTTCATATCATGTTAATACCAGTTAGACAGGACAAGTTGCCTTTTCAAATGTTTTCAGCTGGTCATAGCTAACAGCTAAACCACAACCATTTAACACGTTTTTAAACAACTGGCCTTGGCCACACCAAGTTAACATGTTAGTTAACATACTGTATTTTCTATTAGAATGGATCTTCCCAGCGCAAACAAGGCCTAAAACCCTAACCGTGCAAACTGCTCCATGCTAAATTTATGGGGCTCCCTGCGGCGCAGGGGCCCGCCCATTTCGAGTAGCTTTCATGCTGCGAGCCGGCCTGATTAACAGCTTCAAAACAAACCATCAGCTCAGCCCTACGGATTCCCCGTCCCCGCCTAAGAGTTTGGCCATCCTGGCATCAATCAGGCACGCAGATGTGGTACGCGGGCTGGTACATTTCCCTGGCAGTTTTGCAAGGGCGGGACAGATTCCCCAGCGGAGTGGCCAGGCTCGGGAAAGCCACCAGTTTCAGTGTGTCCCTTTCCCCCAATTAACCCTGCAAAGCTGGGCAGGAGCCGAGCGTCTGCTCCCTTAAAGCCGGCCGGGTTCTTCCCTCACTCTGAGCTGGGCGGACTAACTACGGGGACAGGAAAGACCTTAAACCCCCCCGTTCACAAGGCAGCTTCACGCACAGGTCTGCATCCCCCGGTTCTTACTGCAAATAAAGCTCGCTGAGCTCGGGCCAGCCGGGGACGGGCCGGGTGGCGAGCCCGGCCCCCGCAGCGAGCCACCCCAAAGCGGGCGCGAAGAAGTTGGCAGCAACTCACGGATTTTAACTCGGCGGTGGTCGAGGCGGGCGCTCAGAGCGCGCAGGGAGCCCAGGCGGCGCTGGAGCCGGGCGCTGCGTCGACACAGGGCGTCCGCTTGGCTCTGGATCTCGCCGAAGATGTCGCTGGCGCAGCGGGAGAGGTCGGAGAGCTGCCAGAGCAGGGAGACCAGCGAGTGCGAGCTGACCTGCTCCAGCGAGCCGAACAGCAGCAGCCCCGCGCCGCGCCGGCGCCCGCGGCTCCCAGCCCCGCCGGCCGCCTGCGCTCGCTCTTTGTCCCCCGCTTTGGCTGGTCCCAGCAGAGCATCTCCTCCGGCATCTTCCAACCTGCACAGCTTCAGGGGCTCCACCGTCCTCAGCGGGAAAGGCATCTCGGGGGGTTACACTTCCCGGGAGCAAGAAATCCTCATTCAAAAACAAGAGCCACAAGAGTTCAGAGGGAAAACCGACAATCCACAAACTTTTCCCCAACCTCAACTCCGCAGAGAGATTACGGGGGGAAGAGACTTCACGCTGCACCCCGGGAGAAGCCCTGAAAGGAGCTCACGTGCGGGAGGTGCAGAGAGAAGTCCTGCTAGCCATGGGGCAGCAGGAGGCACATTGCACTCAGGGAGACAGAGGGGAAAGAAGCTGGCTCAGTGGGAGGGGGGAGGAGGAGAAGCGGTGAAGTTGTTTGCAGCGAGGAGACAGGAAAACAGCCGGAGTTTCTCCCCCCCAAAGTGGAGATGGGGGGGAGGAGGAAGCGGGGGGTGGGGGGTTAGAGTGCCCTGGCTACAGCCACAAAGAAGGGAAACCAGGAAAAGAAAAGCGGAGGAGAGAAAGGGAAATAAAAAGCCCAAAGCAGCCACCTGGAGCTCCCTGAGCTGCTGCACTCACTCCTCTGAACCTCCACCCAAACTCCAAACCAAACCCGGAAAGCGAAATCAGGAGGGAGAGAGGGGGAAGGGGGAAATAAACACGCACACCAACAAACCTGGGAAAAGAAAAAGAGGCCGCCGCCTACCTGTGGCTTCCCGAACTGGAGCCTCTGCCAGAGCCTCACCCCTGGCAGCCAGCAGCAAAGGTGAAAAGAAAGCCTGCCTCCACTCTGCCAGCCCCTCTGGGGACCAGCTGAAGTGGGATCATCTCTGCCTCGCCCACCCCATATCAGTCAGAACTTCACTCTTCCCAGAGGGGAAAACTACCCTCCTTTGTCTTCTCCTACCAACCAAAACTTGACTCTACCCACGGGGGTTTTCAACCTTTTTTCATTTGCAGACCACTAAAAAAATTTGAATGGAAATGCAGACCTCTTTGGAGATGTTAGGCATGCAGCCCACAGGTTGAAAACCACTATTCCATGGTAACAACAACCTTTCACGCAGGGCCGGCTTTAGGAAGTGCGGGGCCCAATTCGAATACCCGGCGGCGGTCCGGGTCTTTGGCGGCGGGTCCTTCACTCGCTCCGGGTCTTCAGCGGCATTTCAGCGGCGGGTCCTTTGGTGCCGCAGAAGACCCGAACCGCCGCCGGGTGAGTAACAAAATTAAAAAGGCGCCTAAGTTAGGTGCTCTTCTTTAGGGCGCAGGGCCCTCTTAGGCGCAGGGCCTGCTTTCATGGACCCCTTAGACATAGTCTGCAGACACCCCATACACACGCAAGGAATCCATGGACCACTGGTTGAAAACCACTGCCCTAGAGAAGAACAGGAGTACTTGTGGCACCTTAGAGACTAACAAATTTATTTGAGCATAAGCTTTCGTGGGCTACAGCCCATTTCTTCGGATGCATAGAATGGAACATATATTGAGGAGATATATATATACACATACAGAGAGCATGAAAAGGTGGGAGTTGTCTTACCAACTCTGAGAGGCCAATTAAGTAAAAGAAAAAAAAACTTAGCCCAGTACAGACAGTTTGATAAGAAGTGTGAGAATACTTACAAGGGGAGATAGATTCAATGTTTGTAATGGCTTACTTCAAAAATTTTTCTTCTCTTACTTAATTGGCCTCTCAGAGTTGGTAAGACAACTCCCACCTTTTCATGCTCTCTGTATGTGTATATATATATCTCCTCAATATATGTTCCATTCTATGCATCCGAAGAAGTGGGCTGTATGCTCAAATAAATTTGTTAGTCTCTAAGGTGCCACAAGTACTCCTGTTCTTTTTGTGGATACAGACTAACACGGCTGCTACTCTGAAACCTGCCCTAGAGAGAAGCATAGGAGACCCTCACTGCATCTCAGCTCTCCCTCTTCCACCACTTTTCTTACACTACTAGACAGTACTCGAGCACTCAAGGCACAACCTCTCTTTAAACACACACACAAATCAGAAGCCACACACTTAGCATATTTTAGTGAGTGTTTTGTAATTAATGTATAGTGTAGGTTTTCAGATAAAAGTGACCCCTACACAGAAACAAAATCCAAATAAGCCAGCACAACATTCAAGGTTATAAACCAAATGAGTTACTTCTGTTTTGGGACCGGCTCTGTTCAATATCTTCATTAACGACTTAGATATTGGCATAGAAAGTACGCTTATTAAGTTTGCAGATGATACCAAACTGGGAGGGATTGGAACTGCTTTGGAGGACAGGGTCATAATTCAAAATGATCGGGACAAATTGGAGAAATGGTCTGAGGTAAACAGGATGAAGTTTAACAAAGACAAATGCAAAGTGCTCCACTTAGGAAGGAACAATCAGTTTCACACATACAGAATGGGAAGAGACTGTCTAGGAAGGAGTACGGCAGAAAGGGATCTAGGGGTTATAGTTGACCACAAGCTAAATATGAGTCAACAGTGTGATGCTGTTGCAAAAAAAGCAAACATGATTCTGGGTTGTATTAACAGGTGTGTTGTGAGCAAGACACGAGAAGTCATTCTTCCGCTCTACTCTGCGCTGGTTAGGCCTCAACTGGAGTATTGTGTCCAGTTCTGGGCACCGCATTTCAAGAAAGATGTGGAGAAATTGGAGAGGGTCCAGAGAAGAGCAACAAGAATGATTAAAGGTCTTGAGAACATGACCTATGAAGGAAGGCTGAAAGAATTGGGTTTGTTTAGTTTGGAAAAGAGAAGACTGAGAGGGGACATGATAGCAGTTTTCAGGTATCTAAAAGGGTGACATAAGGAGGAGGGAGAAAACTTGTTCACCTTAGCCTCTAAGGATAGAACAAGAAGCAATGGGTTTAAACTGCAGCAAGGGAGGTTTAGGTTGGACATTAGGAAAAAGTTCCTAGCTGTCAGGATGGTTAAACACTGGAATAAACTGCCTAGGGAGGTTGTGGAATCTCCATCTCTGGAGATATTTAAGAGTAGGTTAGATAAATGTCTATCAGGGATGGTCTAGACAGTATTTGGTCCTGCCATGAGGGCAGGGGACTGGACTCGATGACCTCTCGAGGTTCCTTCCAGTCCTAGAATCTATGAATCTATGAAAACGCAGGCAGTGTTGTAGCCCTGTTGGTTCCAGGATATTAGAAAGACAAGGAGGGCCAATTAAAGAAATTACCACCACCTCCTTGTCTCTCTTACTTCAATATGAAATGCTGGCATAGATGAAAACCACAACCTCCATCCTCACACTTGTTCCTTCTCTGCAACCATACAGTATTCTGTTGGGGTGCTCTTAATCATGACTACTATACTGGGATATCCCCTATGGAACCAATTTAGCTTTGTGTTAGCGAATGGCAATGACTGCTGCTTAATTGGATGATTGTCCAATTTTTGCTGCATGTGTCGAGAAGAACAAAATCATAGACTGCTTGTGGAAAGGGAATCTGGGGGGGAAATGGTAAATAGCTATTCTGCCCTCTACATTCCCCTCATAACTGCAGCATAATTTGGTATCCAAGATACTTGAAGTAGTAGAAACTCTCCCACTGCAGTTTTGGCATTAGCTATGCTATGAAATTTTATGAAAAAATGCCCACCAGTGGGTAGCACTGGGTTAGTTGCATCAGTGTGGATATCTATCTGAAGTTCTTACACAGAGGTTAGTGCTAATGGGAGGACACAGTCAATGGGAGTATAATAGGAGCAGTTGCTGAATTGCTGTGGGGTGTACAGAAGAGCTGAGATCTACAGGACCTGGCTATTATATTTCTGTGGATCATATTCATCTAGAAAAACCATCAGTCACTTGTGGTTCTGTCATTAGTATTGCCTTTAGCAGATGAAGAAGCTACAAAGATTTGAGGAAATATAGTGGCAGACTTGGAAAAGTAGGATTCCCCTTCCATGTGTTTTTACTAACAAAAGGTAGCATATATGGCAGTATTTAAAAACTCTTAGGCCCTAATCCTGCAAACACACCTATACTAAACTTTATTACCATGAGTTGTTAATATCCAGGTAACGACAGTTAGCCAGGTGTTAAAACTTCACCTTAAGCACTGTCTTTGTAATACAGAAGTTGCCAATAAATATTAAAATAAGATTAAGTAAAGATGAAATTGAGTGATTGAACAAAAATACAAGAATAAAAATGTTAGTGCTGTATTTTATAAGATTTAGGCATATTTTTAAATGGCTTTTTCTTTTAATTGGAATAGCCACTTAACTAGGACTATATAACTTGTTTACCAGGATGTTTGAATTAAGAGAATTATATTTTTATAATTTTTTTAGAAGACAATAAATGGGTTTGTGTAGAAGATGGAATTAATGAGCCAAAGGGAACTTTAATATAGATTTTTTTTTAAAAAGGACTAGAGTTAGGTAAAGAATACGTGATGGTGTCTTAATTTCTTTAAATTATATCTGTTGAATACTGTGCTTTCCACAAAACCATGAAGACATCTCTGCAATTTAAATTCCTTATATGAGATAATGACTATACTCCTTTTTATAATACTTGAAGTTTTAATAATAGATGGGTTAAATAAAAGTTAAGGATCTAACACTGACTTTCTTCTTACTAGAGAAGTTCAGATTTCAGCCCTGTTCCTGCAAACCCTTTATGTATGTTCTTAGCTTTATACATATGAGTAGTTCCCAGAGGTGAAAATCAGCCGCTACAGTCTGGTACGACATACCGGCAAGAGCCAGTACTCCATGCCAGACCAGACCAGTTTTAAAGGGCCGGGGCTTCCTGCAGCAGTTGGAGCCCCGGGCCCTTTAAATCGCCTCCCGGGATCCGGCAGCCAGGCTCGGGCGGCGCTTTAAAGGGCCCGGGGCTCCTGCCGCTGTGGGGAGCCCTTTAAAGCACTGCCGTAGCCCTGCCGCCTACCCCGGGGCTCAGGCGATTTAAAGGGCTCAGGGATCCTGCTGCTGTGGGGAGCCCTGGCTCTTTAAAATGCCCCCCCAAGCCCTGCTGGCGCTACCCCAGGGCTCAGGCAGCCGGGCTCAGGCAGCGATTTAAAGGGCCCGGAGCTCTGCTGTGGTAGTGGCGGCCAGAGCCCCGGGCCCTTTAAATCGCCCCTTACCCCTGGGGCTCCCAGCCACCTCTGCAGCTGGTAGCTCTGGGGGGGGTGATTTAAAGGCCCCAGGCTCCCAGCTGCAGCCTTTAAATCTTGATTTAAAGGCCCTACCTCTTCTGGTTGAGGCCACACCCCCGCTCAGGATTCTGGCATACTGATAAATCCTTTGTTACTTTTACCCCTGGTAGTTCCACCGAGTATGATTCAGGGAAAGGATAATATTTAATACAGAACCAGGGTTGGAAGAGCATTAATCATTAAACAAAACTGTAGGCCAAATGCTCAGCTGGTATCAAAGAGTGAAACTCCACTGCAGTCTATAAAGTAGCACTAATTTCACTAAGTGAGGCTCTGGTCCTGCATTTGCAGGCTGGAAATTTAACTTAAGTCTTAAAAACCCCCAAACTTTTTGGTGTGGGAATAATCCCCAGGCAAAATAAGAAATGGAAATGTCAGTGGGAAGGACTGTTATGGTCTCACTGTGTCTGCAAGACATCAGTTTCTGCCCACACAGAAGGAAGAGGTACAGGAAGGAAAAAACAACTTTAAAAACTTCCTTATGTGTAGAGAAGAACAAAATCATAGACTGCTTGTGGAAAGGGAATCTGGGGGGAAAATGGAAAATAGCTATTCTGTCCTCTACATTCCCCTTGTAACTGCAGCATAATTTAGTAGCCAAGATAATTGAAGTAGTAGAAACTCTCCCACTGCAGTTTTGGCATTAGCTATGCTATGAAATTTTATGAAAAAATCCCCACCAGTTGAAGAGCTAAAGCATTTATCATAATAAAGAGAGAACAAATTAAAATAGTTAAGTTAACTAGAAGAACAGATACAAACTTTGTTTTTCCACAAAAGGAATTTTATATTTTCACAAAAGGTACTTCTAGAAACACATGCATATAATCTTATCTCTTCTGAGAGTTTCTTGTTGGAAAACTTCTTACTTCCCCTTTTACCGCATTGAGAATGTGTTCTTTTATTTATTTGTAATTTTTTTTTGTTGCACAGCTCCCCCTTTCTGCTAGAACAAAGATAGCAAATTACACACATCAAATTAAGTACCTAAATATGGGGGAAATGTAGGTATCTGCTATGGCCTGAGAAAGCTTGCCTGCTGCATATCTCCTAATAATGAGAAACGGGGTAACAAACTGGGGAGTGGGAAACAGAATGGGAGTGGCAAAGAAGACAAACAGAGGAAAAGGCGGTAGAAACTTCAGGTCAATTTCAGGTCAATATCTATTTTATGTTAAAGTACTTGTCCTAAAATGTGGACTCACTGAGTACCATAACCATATGCTCCACACCTTTAAGCTACAAGTTCAATTACAACATTAGGGCTCAGTAACTTTAAAGGTCTATATCCACAAGTGGAAAACTACAAAGGCTTGTAGAACTTACTCATTGCTTATTGTAGGTGGAGCACTAAACTACTCTTTACTCACTTTAATCCAGTTGAGCTGGTAGTAGTAAATGGAGAGTCATGGCACAGAGGAAAGTATACTTATCCATCCATTAACCATTTGTCAGGATGAAATGAGGGCCTACAGATGAGCCTGGGACTAGTTACCTCAATCTCCAGGCAAACTAATTAACACAGCTGAGCTACAGCAGAACTGCCTGTTTGGCCAGCCCACCTGACTGGATGAGGGGATCCAGCATATCTGCTCTTTTAAGCTCAGCACCAGGTCACCGGCTGTGCAATGCTTATGTCTGCAGATGTGATTGCTCATGTGTCTGCCTTGTTCCTGTCCTGCCCCAGTCTGCTCCAGCTCTGTTCTTTGTCTGGTTCCTGACTAGTCCCTGGTCCCTGACCTGAGCTCTGACCAGTAGGATGACTGTCACTGTTCTGATCACTAGGCCTGACCATCCATGCTCTAGTTGTTGACCATTACACATCTGGTCTTGCTGAAATATTAACAGTGTGCCAATCTGCTAGTGTATATGTGGTCATGTGGGATCAATGTGTTTATTTACTGTAGCTGCAAAAAGAACAGGAGTACTTGTGGCACCTTAGAGACTAACAAATTTATTAGAGCATAAGCTTTCGTGGGCTACAGCCCACTTCTTCGGATGCATAGAGAGTGGAACATATATTGAGGAGATATATATACACACATACAGAGAGCATGAACAGGTGGGAGTTGTCTTACAAACTCTGAGAGGCCAATTAAGTAAGAGAAAAATTTTTTTGAATTGATAATCAAGATAGCTCAGTACAGACAGTTTGATAAGAAGTGTGAGAATACTTACAAGGGGAGATAGATTCAATGTTTGTAATGGCTCAGCCATTCCCAGTCCTTATTCAATCCTGAGTTGATTGTATCTAGTTTGCATATCAATTCCAGCTCAGCAGTCTCTCGTTGGAGTCTGTTTTTGAAGTTTTTCTGTTGTAAGATAGCCACCCGCAGGTCTGTCATTGAATGGCCAGACAGGTTAAAGTGTTCTCCCACTGGTTTTTGAGTATTATGATTCCTGATGTCAGATTTGTGTCCATTAATTCTTTTGCGTAGAGACTGTCCGGTTTGGCCAATGTACATGGCAGAGGGGCATTGCTGGCACGTGATGGTGCCCATGAATTCAGACTACCTGGCCAGAAATGCTGAAGAGACTGAGTTGATACTTTGAGGACTTTATGGTTCTAGTTTCATTGTTATGTTTCTTTTGAGAAAGAATTTATCCTTTTCAGTTGCTCCCTGAACAGTGATCTGTATTATGCTGCCTTGATTTGAATTTTAGAACTCAGCCTTAATGTACAGGGCATACATTCAGCTTCATCATTTGTGGGTTACTCTGGCTGTTGAGTTGGAGATGTCTGAGATCTGGGCATTAAAAAGGGGCATATTCTACATGAGAAAGAAAGAGGTTTTCTGTCATTTTACTCTGGTTAACCAAAAAATGTGGACAGTCCCACTCTTCTGGAGCACTGACTGATGTCAGTTTAGGCCACAATAGACATCTGTCCTCACTGCAAAACTTCCACACAATCTGACACAACTATAATGTCTGCTCAGAAAAAGCAAAAATATGCAGGAGCTGGGGAGTGAATTTGACCAATAAAGTTTGTCTGAAATTGTCCTTTTAAGTACAGTAAAACCTGCTGTACATTTCTTAGGACATGGAAGTCAATCAGAGTTTTGCCATTCACCTCAATAGGGCCAGGATTTCATCCCATGACTTTAAACCTGTACCTCCCACATGCATACTAGTGGTGCTATATTAAAAAATATGTTGTTGTTTTTTTTAGTTTTCCTCCAAAGGTGCTAACTGTTGTTTTTTTAATCTTAAATATCAATACACTATCTTGAAGATCACCGTTGTTGCATGCTAATGCTGCAGAACCTCTGATTGGCACTTTGGCCCTGCTATTCCCAAGCTCTGAAGATACCATAACCAACATGACTGACTGAAATCTCCCCCTTACCCAGCATATCAATTTTAAACTTGTTTTTACAACTCTGCCCTAGCTTATACCTCAGGCCCAATCAGTGGTGCTGGAACTAGGGGTGCTGCTGCACCCCCTGGCTTGAAGCACTAATAACAATCACCAAATACACGGTTTCCATCATCAGCATCCCCACTATAAAAATTGCTCCAGCTCCCCTGAGCCCAATCCTGCCAGTTAGTCCATGCTTCTCAGAGCTACAGTGACTTCCATGGAGCTCTGCACAAGGGAAGGGACTGCCCAGTTTTTCCTGCCAACAGCATCAGTCTCAAACCCCTTTTCCCAGTCCCCTCTCCTGGCCCTTTTTACATGCGTTTATGCATGAAATATCCCTGTGATGTTCCCCTCTGGTGTTGTCTGGCCCAGTGATCTGCTAGGCCACTCCAATACTTGACTCTGGGAGCCAGCCTTACCCTGCTCTGCTGTGAGAAGCCCTACTCCTGGGCATAGGCGTGCGCAGCCCATTTCATTAGGGTGTGCACCCAGGGAGCCCCGCCCTAGCCCTGCCCCATCCACTCCCTCCTGCTTCCTGCCCCCTGACTGCCACCCTCAGAACCCCCAACCCCCCCGCTCCTTGTCCCCTGACTACCCACCACTGGGACCCCTGCCCCTAACTGTCCTCCAGGACCCCACCCCCTATTTATGTACAGGCGTGACTACCTGCCCTTTCCTGGTTATTATACGCGGCCAGTCCGCATCCACATCCAGTAATTAAAAAAAATAAATAATAAACTAATAATTTAAATTGGAATTTCATCCATTAATAAGTATTTATTATATAATTAAAACCATTCTATTGAAGGACAGATATTAAATAACACTAAATAAATTAATGTTCAAAACAATATTAAAAATTTGAAAATTTAGAGCATGGAAACCAAAATAGCTAAAATTTAGTTTTGGCAAGATACACGGAATGGAAACTCCGGGATCTTTACCTGTCACTGAATATAGCCATCATACCAATAGTGGAATATAAAACAAGTCTACATATACTCTCCTTAAAATTTTTACTTCTGTCCATTCCCAATAATTGTAACAAATCATTATTACCTTCACTCCACTTGCCACGCGCCCCAAGCACAAAACCAAAGAAGTGAATATTTTTACCTCCCGTTAAGTTTTTAATTTCTTCCTCTAACTCAAGATAATAAGCCACCTTCTCACTGTGGGCTTGTTCCAAACTTCCGGCATTATCCTCCCATCGCACTGTAACATCAACCACCACTGCTGTATCTCCTTTTATAAATATAATATCCGGCTTTCTTAACTCACCCTTACTATTTCTCAAATGGGGCTCTATCATTGCCTTCCACCCTAATTTACCAACCTTATCTACAACTGCAGACACTACTCTATTATGCCTTTTTATCCTAGCATTCTTAGTCTTATAACATTGTCCTGAGATATGGGGAACAGTCTCCCGCACTTTACCGCACCATCTACAAAGAGCATTCACACCTCCTCTTCCTCTTGCTAATGTCTCCCTAGTAGGATAAATATTTGCCCTAAGCTGCAATGCTGCAATATACGCTGACGATTTAACTTTACTAGAGTTTCTAAAAATCGAATTACTAATTAAATCATTTTAAAAATATTTTATCCCTATTCCCTGACATCTCAGTTCCAACCATCTTAAAAATTCCTCTTCCCTCCATTTCTTGGGATGAGATGTTACTGCACTAAATGACAATATTTTATCCACAAGATTTTCTCCTGCATATAGATAAGATAGGTCCATCCAATCATCTCTCGAGACAATATGTCTCCTCCATTTACGAATTAACATATTTGGGATTTGCACACTAAACTTAGTGAGAGCTAAACCACCATCCCTACCTCTAGAATAAAATATCCCATCTGTGGTACACTGAGGTAAATGTAAAATCTCTTTAACTATTTTTCTAACTAACACATCAAGATCGTCTAAAAGATTAAAAGGGGGTTCTATTAAAAGAAGATTATAAAATAGCTTCGGTAAAATATATGTCTGTAAAATTAATATTTTTTGGGCCGGTTTTAATGGGGTCTTAATTAAATTCTCACTCCAATCTTTCAATTTTTCTTTAAGTACCGGTCCCCCTACACCTATCCAGGGATCTATTCTAGCTCCTAAATATTTTTCAAAATCCCCTGGTTGAACATATTCAATCTCCTCTGACCCTATCTGCCAATTATCCTTACGATTAACTACATAGGTTTTATGTTTAGTTAAAATATGAAAGCCTTTCGTTTTCTTCACATTAACAGAGAGATTAGTATTTTTACAAAACTCCTCTAAGATACCCAAATTTTTAATCATTCCTTTATATGAGCTACTTAAAATTGCCACATCATCGGCAAAAGCCAATGACGTGACACCATTACCCTTAACATAAAAACCACTTCCTTCTACTTCTAATCTAGTTAAAAGGGGATCCATAGCAATATTAAACAAAATTGGGGACAACGGGTCACCCTGCTTGACCCCCCTCCTAATTAAAATAGACTCAGTAACTTCATCACCCACCCATACCCTAGTTGTGCAATTATCATAAAGGTCCCTAATAATATCTATAAAATGTTCATCTATACCAAATCTTCTCAACCCGGCTATTATATGTCCGTGTCCCACAGAATCAAAAGCTTTAGCCAGATCTACGAACACTATTACAATTTCATTCCCATTTCGTTTAGCCCCTTTAATCAAATTATCTAATATAGCAATATTTTCCTCACACCCAGGGGCGGATATAAACCCTTTTTGTCTACTACATATCTTAACTGTTTCCACCAGTCTTTTTGCTAATATTTTGGTATAGATTCTAATCCAAACTGACCCAGTTGTCAATGGTCTCCAAGATGTTAACTTCTTCATTTCCTCCTCATCTTGTGTCTTTGGTATTAAAATCGTTCTATTTTTCTTAAATTCATCTGGTACCTGTCTATTTAGAAACCATATATTAAAAATTTTTGTAAGTATTAAGGAGTCTAAATTAAAAATATCCCACAAATTGCTCACTTTTACTTTATCTGGGCCAGGAGCACTATCTTTTCTTATTTCTCTTAAAGCTATTCTAATCTCATCCACGGAGATCGGACTCATTAATATATCATTATCCGCATTCTCCGTGGATGATGGCCACCCTATCATATTACCATGTCCAATTGTTCCCAAAATATTCACATAGTATTCCTCAATTTCTTTCATAGGGATAGCACACTTAGCCTTATCTGGCTCTCCCATTATAATGCGAGTCAATCTTCTTCTATCCTTATCAAATAATTGTTGATAAAATTTATACTTAGCTTTCTTTGTAGCATATCTCCTAATTGCATTAAATTGCTTCCTTCTCCCCTCCTTTCTCATCTTCCCTTTTCCTTTATTCCTCAACTCTATTTGACTTTCATTTCTAGGGTCCTTTCCCTCTACTAATGAATAACATAATTTTTCCAACATTGCCCATCCGAGAGCTTTTGTTAAATCCTCCTTTAATAATCCTTCAATTTCCCCTAAACTATTTATTATTTCTCTTCCCTCCCTACTTTGTTTTCCCCGTTTACATATTTTCTCCACTAAATCCACTTCTGGATGTCCTTTTAGTGGGAAAATCCTCTCTCTTGGGGGCGGAATTTCTAATATATTTACTCTAATGTCCTCTACCTCAGTCACTTTCTCCCTATCTCCTGTTACCACTAACTTCTTCTTTGCTAATTCTCGTCTTTTATCTGATATTTGTTTATTCGTTTTGGTCCTCATCTCGCTCTCAATATATTTATTTATATTCCTTTTCCCAATATATTTCCTTTCCAACTGTATAAGCTGCGCAACCTCATCTTTGGTCCATATACGAGATCTAGTCGATCCCTCTTTGATCTTACTTTTAGCAGCCATATCTTCTTTTCTTTGCTCATTCCTCACAGCAGGGTGTCTATGTCTACAGTGTTGGCTCAATCCAGATCTAGTATGAAAACCAAGCCCACAGACCGAGCACGTATGGCTCTTCATTGGGGTATCCGCCTTCTTGGGTATGCACTTGGGGTAGTGGCAAGCTATATTATGATATTGAGAAGATTTTCCACATTTACTACATACAACTCGTATGGCTTTACTTTTATGAACCACATTAATGTGTTTGGCCCATTTACCAAATGTTGGTAATATCTGGGGACATATTGGACAATTAAAACTATCAACGGGATACTCTAAATAAAAAACCCCATCCTTCCACGAACTATTTTCTAATATATTTATATTACTACCAGTACTGTTAAGATCCTTATTACGATCCCTATTAAAATCAGTACTTGGTCTAAAACTATTTAATAAACTAGACCCATTAACTAAATGAGCATTAAGATATCCCGATTCGCTAACATATGGATCATCAAATCATCAGTCTCCTCTACCTCCTCTCCATGCTCCACTGGGAGGACTTGATTCTCACTCTCATGCTCGGGAGACTTCATTATAGTCCACACCTTTTTATCCATTGGTCCAGCGACCCTAATCACACCCCTAATATATTTAACACTGTCAGCCGGGGCATCAAAGCCAACAGCGGGGGCGTTATTAACCCGGTCCAGCGCCAATCCGGTATAAAAATATAAATTACTTTTTTCCATAGCTAAAAGATTTACCCTTCTCAGGGGGAAACTAACCCTTTCCAGGGGGAAACTAACCCGTACCTGGGGGAAACTTACCCTTTCCAGGGGGAAACTAACCCGTGCCTGGGGGAGACTACCCTTACCAGGGGGAGTCAACCCGTACCTGGGGGAGGCTACCCTTACCAGGGGGGCATCCATGTGGCACCATATGGGGCTGCCCAACCCCGTCCCACACCCCACTGAATGTGGGATGTGGGTTCGTCCTCCGCAATCCGCCTGGCTATCCAAGCCAGTTACCGACTCTCACCACGAGGAGGTAGCGGTTGGACTTGCAATCCAGAGGCTTTCCTCAAAGAGGGGTCCCAAACAGCATAATGTCGAGCTCTAACGGGCGTGTGAGAAAAGGCTCAGATCTTGGTAGGGGTTGCCCCTATTGACCGGGCTCACGCCCACCCCCACCTCACCGATAACCCATTCTCTCACTACCCTCAGGCAATGTTTCCGTCCAAGCCCGACAGCTGAGAGGGTCCAGAGACGCATGGAGAGCCATTAAGAGAGCCTCCCTGCTCCTTGTCCCCTGACTGCCCCCCTAGGATCCTACCCCCTACCTGTCCCCTGACTGCCCCGACCCTTATCCACCCCCACACCTATCCAACCACTCCCCGCCCCCTGACAGGACCCCCAGAACTCCCAACTCATCCAATCCCCCCCAGCTCCTTGTCCCCTGACCACCCCCTCCATAGGCCCCCCCACCCTAACTGCCCCCCCAGGACCCTCCTTGCTCCCTGTCCCCTGACCCCTATCTATCCCCCGCCCCCTGACAGACCCCGGGACTCCCATGCTCCATCCAACCCCCCCTGCTCCCTGATTGCCCCCTCCAGAGACCCTCCGCCCCTAACACCCCCGCCCGAGATCCCACCCCCATCCAACCCACCCTGCTCCCTGTCCCCTGACTCCCCCCACCTCTTATCCAACCCCCCTGGCCCCGGACTCCTTACCATGGCATGAGATGAGGCTCCTAGCCTCCCCGCGGAGCCAAACGCTGCCCCGCGGGAGCACGCGCAGCCCCGGCCCCCAGAGCACTGCACATGGGGCAGCATGGCTCCAGGGGAGGGGGGAGGGTGTCTGCCTCCCTGCAGAGCCAAACGCTGCCCCGCGGGAGCGTGCAGCCCCGGCCCCCAGAGCGCTGCATGCGGCGGCAGAGCTCCAGGAGAGGGGGGAGGGTGTCTGCCTCCCCGTAGAGCCAAATGCTGCCCCGCAGGAGCGCGCGCAGCCCTGGCCCCCAGAGCACTGCACACGGGGCAGCATGGCTCCAGGAGAGGGGGGAGGTAACTGCCTCCCCGTGGAGCCAAACCCTGCCCCACGTGAGCGTGCACCCCGGCCCTCAGAGCGCTGCACGTGGCGGCAGGGCTCCAGGAGAGGGGGGAGGTAACTGCCTCCCCGTGGAGCCAAACCCTGCCCCACGTGAGCGTGCAGCCCTGGCCTCCAGAGCGCTGCGTGCGCGGCGGCAGGATTCATGGGGAGGGAGAAAGGCGGGGGAGGGGTCGGCAGCTTGCTGTGCTCGGCCGGGCGCTCCGGCGGGGGAGCGCAGACCCCGCGGCTTGCCGCGCCTGGAGAGGGGGGCCATTTGCCCACCCCTGCATTAGGGTGTGCCCAGGCACACCCGGCACACCCCATGTGCACGCCTATGCTCCTGGGCTGTTCACGCACAGCCTCTGGCATGTAAACTGCTCCCAGCTACTTGCAAGCAAATGACACTAGCCAATATCTCCAGTCCCAGACACAAACCTAGGAACCTCTGTCTTGCAGTGTCCAGTTATGCCCGCTGGATGCTGCAAGCATATAGGAGTTCATCAATTTAACAAAGAAATTGATATGCACCAGAGGAGTCTCTGACGCACTTCAAACCAAACGCACTGCTTCAGGTAGAATAAACAAACAGATTTATTAACTATAAAGATAGATGTTAAGTGATTATAAGTCAAAGCATAACAAGTCAGAGTGGTTACCAAAATAAAATAAAATATAAGCACGCAGTCTAAACTCTCAACCCTATTAGACTGGGCATCAACTAGATCAGTGGTTCTCAAACTTTTGTACTCGTGACCCCTTTCACATAGCAAGCCTCTGAGTGAGCCCCCCGCTATGAATTTAAAAAAGTGTTTTTAATATATTTAACATCATTATAAATGCTGGAGGCAAAGCGGGGTTGGGGTGGAGGCTGACAGCTCGCGACCCCCCAGGTAATAACCTCATGACCCCCTGAGGGGTCCCAACCCCCAGTTTGAGAACCCCTGAACTAGATTAAGCAGTTTTTCTCACCCCCACTGGATATTGCAGTCCTTAATATACAGGTTTGTTCCTTAAGCCTGGGCCAATCTCCTGTGTTGGAGTCTTGTCTTCTTCTCGGTGTCTTGGTTGCTTGCAGCATAGGTGGGGGCAGGAGAAAGGTCCAGTATGTGTCCACTCTGTCTATTTTATACTCTCAGTCCAGGTGCTTGGGGAGCACAAGTCCAGGCGCGTCTGGAGGACATTGCTGAGTCTTTCCAAGCAAGGTTGAGCAATTCCCCTGGTGTGGCCTCATGCAGATGAATCACTGCATTGTAGCTCCCTTGGTGAACAATGGTTGTTAATGGGTTGTTTGACACCCCGCCTGGGCGTTGGTTACTTTCCTTGCTGTTGCCTCCTGGGAGCTAATATCTGGCTGATTTCCCCCAATTTACAGCATGTTTTAGTGACAACCATACTACAGAATTCTCATAACTTCATATGCATTAATGATATACATATATGGATAGAGAAATGACTTTCAGCAGATCATAACCTTTCCCCTGATACCTTACAAGGCATGCTTTATATGTAAAACCACGATTATATGAAAATGAGGAATATGGGGGTTACAGCACGCTCCCCCAAAGTATAGAATGTCACAATCCCCTAAACTTCCTTCATTCAAATCCTTCTTAAACTCCCCCCACACACTTCTTTCATGTCACCTATAAGAAACAAGCTAGTTTATTTTTTGTAAGTTATACATTTCACAGAATCTTCAAGATGTATACATACTAAAAACTGAGGAATTACATGATCTTATTACTATAGTATAAATATTGCCGTCATTTTACTTCCCCCCTTTTTAAAAAAACTTTCAGTCATTGTATCATGTCTAAAATCAGGCTGTAAATTCTTTATCATGAGATCATGTCAGCTCTTTTCATGCCTAGTGCATTTTTGGGTGCAGTAGAATAGCAGCATCTACTGGGTAGCATGTCCAGTATGTGTCCTCACCTCCAGGGTAGCAGCAGAGGTCCAATAAAATAATCAAAGTAATTCCAACAGGATAATGTGAATCAGAAATGAATTACGAAAAGTATTCATGTGATGTAGTACATTTTTAAGAGAAACATTTTTCTTGCATCATCAGCATATAATGTCTACTGCACAAAAAAACTGCAGTTTATGAAAATAGATGGAAAGGGACCATTGTATCACACACTTCCCTCCCCTTCTTCTCCTCCCAATAATTTCCCTGCCATTGAAAACATAGTAACTGTACTGATAAATTAAAATATTCCCGAGGAGCTGGTACGAAGGGATTCCCACATAAGTCTCAACACAAGGACTAGTGACCAGAGATTAAATGTTTCAACTGACTGTATTTTCTAAAAGTCTTTCATATTGTGATTTATATAAAAAAGATGTTTCTTCAACCATTCTTGCATTTAAAAAACAGTTAAGATTATTAATTTCTATCTAAAAAAGATATCAATGGACATTGAAAGCAGTCAACACTTTATAACCTCAGGTGCCAAGTTATACATCCCCTGTTAGACATAAAATAAGGCATGATAAAATTAACAAGGCTACAAAGCACAGTAATTCATCATGTTGAACAGGTAAAGAGGAGATTGCTAATTATTCTAGGTGACTGCTACTTTAATCTACTAGGAGTCTCATGGATTTTGATGGAACTAATCACAATGTAAGGTACTACTCCACTGTGAGTAAGAATGGCAGAATCTGTCTCTATGTGATATCTCCTTCCAAAGATCTCCTTGAAAGCCTGGGGAATAATTACTCTGTGACTTTAGAAAAAAGACATCCATTCATGGGCTCAAATACTGCACCCTGCTCTGCACACATCGAAGGACCTAAATACAGGACAACCACTGCATGTCTGCTGCAGAAGATGGGGCATGTGACAGGCTATGCAGAGATCACAAGGGAACTTGTGCTGTCTGCACACCCATGATGCAGCATCATACTGTGACACGTTGGATCACAGAACCCCCCCCCCTCCCTGGGGCTGCCAACTGATGTACCAAGACTACTTCTGCCCCTGCTTTCCCTGCCAGCTTGGGACTCCAGCACCCTGTCTTGTTGAGCCAGACACGCCCGTCTGCTCCAACACAGACCCAAGGTCTGAACCACGTGCCCCAAAGCTGCAGACTTAACTGAAAGTAACTTAAGAAGTGTTCCTGTCTTTAACACTCAGATGCCCAACTCCCAATGGGGTCCAAACCCCAAATAAATCAATTTTACCCTGTATAAAGTTTATATAGGGTAAACTCATAAACTGTTCACCCTCTATAACACTGATAGAGAGATATGCACAGCTGTTTGCCCCCCCCCCAAGTATTAATACATACTCTGGGTTACTTAATAAGTAAAAAGTTATTTTATTAAATACAGAAAATAGGATTTAAGTGCTTCCAAGTAGTAACAATAGAACAAAGTGAATTACCAAGCAAAATAAAATAAAACACGCAAGTCTAAGCCTAGTACAATAATAAAACTGAATACAGATAAAATCTCACCCTCAAAGATGTTTCAATACGTTTCTTTCACAGACTGGACGTCTTCCTAGTCTGGGCACAATCCTTTCCCCTGGTACAGCCCTTGTTCCAACTCAGGTGGTAGCTAGGGTATTTCTCATGATGGCCGCCCCCTTTGTTTAATCCCTCTCGGTTCCCACCCCTCCTTCTCAATGGAAAAGCACCAGGTTAAAGATAGATGCAAGTTCAAGTGACATGATCACATGTCACTGTAAGACTTCATTACCCACTTGCCAGCACACACGTATACAGGAAGACTTACAGGTAAAACACAGCCATCTACAGTCAATTGTCCTGGTTAATGGGAGCCATTAAGATTCCAAACCACCATTAATGGCCCACACTTTGCATAACTACAATAGGACCTCAGAGTTATATTTCATATTTCTAGTTTCAGATACAAGCGTGATACATTTATACAAATAGGATGACCACACTCAGTAGATTATAAGCTTTGTAATGATACCTTACAAGAGACCTTTTGCATGAAGCATATTCCAGTTACATTATATTCACACTCATTACCATATTTTTATAAAATCATATAAAGTGCAACGTCACAATGTGGTGTTTCTCCATGTAGCATTGCAGAGGGAGGGATGGATTTGGCCAGTAGATCTGCAACTGTACAGATCCACTGTTGTAGGATTCATCTCTGTGAGAACATGTGGGGGTCTCCTGCACTGACCCCGATTGCACACGGGATTAAGACAGGGGCCAGGATTTGGTTATTATAACATCATTTACACAACGTCACAGACTTGTTAAGTTTCCCATTTTCCCCCACGAGGCTCCTGATTCCAGTTGCTCACTCCTAATTGCGAGTTTGAAATTCCCAGTATACAAGCTGAGACCACAGAGACGGTAAGTGTGTGGATAAAGCATCTTGTACTCACTTTCTGTCAGAGCTCAGAGTGCATAGAGTAGACCACAGGGACTCTTGGTGGCAGAGTGCCCTACCATCCCAGTGTGTATCAGGGACTTCAGTGGCACTGTCAGTGCAGGGCCTAGTGATGACCAGCAGTCTGATTCCAACTCTTGGAAACTGGACAGATGGGTCTGAAACAGCCCAGCAGAAAGTGTCTCCTCATGAAGAAAACAGGAATATCAATGCTTCTCTAGTGGGACCTGTAACATTATTCATAAAGTTAACAGGGCATTCTTCTTGGCTTGGTTGAGACAGTCCATTTCCTGTCCCTCTCATCATGATGTCAAGACTCCGCACCAGAGCCCTGTGCAGGACTCTTTCTTTAATCACGCTCCCATCCTACCCCGCAATACCCACTCCCATATTGTTTCTTGCATTTTCATTCTGCTCCCACTTGCAAAAACCTTAGATCCCACAAGAGAGACAGATCCCCCCATGCCACTAAACAAAAAACAAAACAAAAAAGGTTGGTTTATATATTATATATGTGTATGTATATATATAGTGACACAATTTTTTCCACTCAAAGAATAAAACAACTCTTGCTTAAATAGTGTAAAAAATACTTTAACTCCAGTTATAATAGACATCAAATCTCTTTATATTCCTTGCTTAAATTTAAGTATTAAAACACTTAAAAAAGAAAAACGTGCTTTATGTTGCTGAAATTCTATTTATGACAAAATGACGAGAGATTTAGTGTTTTCCTGCATATTACCACAGTCTGTTTTCTTTGCCCACCCAATCATACCTGCAACAAAGTACATTTTACCTGCTCCCATTATTATGGCAGTGGGTCCTGTGAGACCCACAGGATCCTAGCCCTGCTGCAGGGCTCTGGCTCCTCACTTCCTCTCCTTTAATAGCAGCTGGATTTTCTGAAAAAAAGAGGCAACCAGTCGTGTTGTTACTGAAAAATATTTTTAAAATCAAAGCCAAATGTTTTACCTCAATTTGTATTTAGGTTTGTTTCATTAGGACTTAAAGCCATCTAAACATCTAGTGAAATTGTTTGTTTATTTTTATTGACTTTTATAGCTTGCCTACCACCATAGCAGAGCAACCGACAACTTTGAGAGAAAGCAAGAGTAGAAAATACAAACAACTTTCTCATTAAAAATATAAAGGCTAAATATGCAAATGAAGTAATGCATATTTGTAAAATATTCAAATGAAGCCATTGCATCACTTGTCTAAAATCTCCAAATTTCTCCATCTTCAGCCTTAACAGGTAATGGTCTGACTTGTACTCTTTATTAAGAAGGGAAAACTCCCATTGAACAATTCAGTTTTGCTTCCTTCTATAAAGGACAAAAATACCAGTTACTACTTATCTGAAAACAGCTCTAGGGTGAAACAGCTCTAGCCTGTGGAAGACTCTTGGGAGCTAATTTTCAGAGCTGGTCTCCACTTGTGTGTAAACTCCAGGTATTGGTAGTTAAACATCTAATTGTACCCATAAATCAGTTAGCCTAACTACTACTATTTTTATCCCAAATTCACTGCAGGCAGAAAAAATTGGGCCTTATTATTTGTGGGTGCAAAACTGCATCAACAAAATCAGAGGCTGGGTGAGGCCAGGTTGAATATCAGGCTCAATAGGTGGGACTTTTAAAGTGCTCAGCACTGGCCCAACTTTGCTCTGACTGAAGTCAATGGTAAAACTCTCTCTGACTTCAGTGAGAGCAGAGAGAGGCCAACACTGAGAGCTTTAGAAAATCCCATGTTACATTTTTATTAAGATACTGACCATCTTTATGTCTTTTCTAATTGTATTATATTTGTTGCCATTATCATAATTAAGTAGTTTATATTTTGATTTATTAACTCAGAATCTTATTAACTGAAAAATCAAAAAGTTAACAACTCATCAGCCAAATAAGACCTGGAATTACATTCTTTTAGCAAGACGGATTACCCTTTTGAATGCCTCAGGACATAGAGCAAACAATAGATCCAGAGAAGGGGAGCCACTGAATAACTCCACATAGGTATGCAGAATGTCTGGATGTACTGTTTACAAAAATATAACTTAATTTTGCTAGATCCTAAGACTATGATTTTAAAGGTTTTAATACACTCAATCACTACAGAGATGGTAAAAAAAAACATGCTATAAATTAGGGATAGAGAAAATTGTAGGTGTTTTTTTTTTTTTTTAAATTAACCACACAGCCTTGCTTTGTGTCAGGTGATGAATACAGATCAGGTGACAGACCAGTGATGGCATGATCTTTTCATCTCACAACAGGTCTTGCTAACATGATGTCTTGCAGAGAAAAGGAATGCTTCAGCTAACAACAGGGATGCCAGAGTGTGGGAGGTAATCTGACCAACTATCAAGGCTTGTTGCCCAATTTCTTGATAGGCAGTTTGGCATTCCTTGTTTGTCGGTGTGACTTCCCCCACAGGTGCTGGAACTAGGGGTGGTGCCATACCCTGTCTTGAAGTGGATTCCATTATATACACAGTTTACAAATTTGGTTCAATGGCTCTCAGCACCCGCACTATAAAAATTGTTCCAGCGCCCCTGACTTCCCCCAAACATGTAAATTGCTGATCTCCATGTCATCCCTTTTTAAGTGATATGTGGATGCTACATATGTAGCCTAGCTCTTCCTCCCTACAATAACATTGCTAATGGCTATGGCTCTTCTGGCAGGATGGGTTATGAAGGAGAGAGTGAAGAGTCTTATCACTGATGACAGGAGCAGGGTGCCAGGCTCCGAAAGAGAGACCACAAGGAGCTGCAGTGCCAATCATGCTGAGATAGATATACACGTAAACGCCAATTAACCACTCTAGTTAAGTAAGGGTATGTCTGTCTACACTAGAGCCAGGTAGACAGACTCATTCTAGTTTTGCTGGAGGTAGCATGTTAAAAATAGCAGTGTGGACATTGCTGCATGGGCAGTGGCTTGGGTTAGCAACCTGGGTCCAAGCCCGCCTGACCCCCTGGGTCCGAGCTTGGGTGGCTAACCCGAGCTCCCAGCCATGTGGCAATATCCACACTGCTATTTTTAGTGTGCTAGCTAGAGTGCTGCTAGCATAAGTCTGTCTACCCAAGCTAAGAGGCCCACTCCCAGCTGCACTGTAGACATACACTAAACTGTTGACCAAAACTCAAGGTTAACCAAAAGATCAGTTATGGCCCCCAAGATTACCTATGTGATGCTAAGAATACACAAGGCAAGAAGGAGATAAAGTGTGTTCTGAGAAGGCAGGGTTGTTCCCAAAACCAGCTCCATTGAGATTTCACTCAATTTAATAAAATCATTAGAAATAATAAAATCTGCAATATGGTCACTCCCTATTAAACAGAGAGATCTGATTACTATGTCCTATAGATTGTCTTTAAACAAAAGCACACTATTGTAAATATGAGAAATAAACCAATACTCATTACATGGCAAGGATTTGTAAACCTGTTAATACTTTCTACATAAATAAATAGTAAAACCAAACTGGTGCCTCAACACAAACTCCTTGTGTTTCAGTCGCCTTAAACTATTAAATTCCATAAGGTGTAGGCTAAGGTAGCAGCTTCTAAGAGCAGTAAGGTTCCACAGGAGGACTCTGCAGGGCTGAAGCTTCCAGTTGTCTGAACCCCTGATTTTGCATGTCCTTTGAGTCCTTGAGATAAGTGGGGTTCACCTGTATAAAGTTTTGGTTTATTTTTCCAGTTCTGAATATTTGATGATATTGCCATACTTCAAAAAGGGGGTTATGTTTGTTTAAATTGATAGTCTTTCTACTCGTTTTGAGTGGAATTTACCTCTGTGCATGGATCCAGAGCTCCAAAGGCCTATCAATGTACTATTTAAGCCACAAAAAATTATGTTTATTCTCTATATAGTGGTGAATTTCACCAGTTCGTTGATGCTGGGATTGAGATTCATTGTATCCAGACACTTACAATCTGAATGGATTTGTATATAAATCTAATCAATCTTGAAGATTGCCCTATCCCTCGTAAAATAAAATCTGTTCAATGAAGTGTAATCAAAATTCCAAAATAGGGGTCTGGAGTAGTAATGATGAGGGGGAAGGATGTTTTATGACCATGTCGAGATTATAATTGATTGCTGGAATCTAGACTAAATCAGTTTTACAGATGAGAACTGACATGCATGCAAGTCAGGAAATTCTAAGTTAGCAACAAAAACTGTGTCCTCTTGCACATTTGTATTTTCTATTACTGTACCATAAGTGACAATAACTTCTCTGCCTTATAATGTATGTATAAGATGGCTGAATTACTGTTGCTTTGGAAATCTAGCTATATAACCATACATACTTGTATGTATAAAACTCTGTATTTAATTTCCTTATAAAACGGGGGGGGGGGGGGGGGGATGTTGGGGAAGAAAAGAAAACAAAACTTTTAGCACACCTATTTCAATGTTCTCACGTTTGTGGGTTCACATACTTGATTATGTGATCATTGAAATAAGTGCAGCTGTGTATTTCATTGCACAGACTTGGCATACTGTACAACTCGAGCTAAGCATCAGCACATTGTTAATAAATCAGTAAAATATCATGTACTGGGCAAGCACAGTATGCAAGTTTTTACTCATTTTTAATCCAAATGTTTTCAAACTTGGCAGAGTACTCATTCTTCAGGGGACTATGAACGTGCCAAGTTTTGAATATTTCAAGCAAAACTATGTCTGTTTGAGCAAAAAAAAGGAATATAATAATATAGTGAAAAATATCATTTTAAAAACTGAAATTTAGCTGAATGGATTGTCTTAAATCTTTTCTAACAAATTTCTCCTGTAGGCTGAGAATAAACATACATTTCAGCCCAAGGAATAGTTTATTCAAAAGCAGAAATCTGACTCTGTCACAGCCCGTCCTTGAGTTTCACTTATGTTGTCTTTCAGAAATGTTTGCACTTTAAAATCACTGTTAAAACTACTTTCCCCATCCTTTTTACAATGATGCCTTTTTACTTTTTACTTTTTACATTTGCTTTTAATGTTTTGGCTTTTGTATTGCAAATTTAATGACAAACTCATTATTGTTGTTTGTTGATACAATTATTATTACCCAGGATCGTACCCTGATTCAGCTAAGGACTTCAGCGTGTTTTTAACTTCAAGCACGTGCTTACTGGTCATTGAAGTAAATGGGATTTCAGCATATGCCTTAGTGCTTTCCCTATAGGGTTTTGGGGTGGTTTTTTTGTTTGTTAGTACCTTAATGAGGAAGGACTCTTAAAATTATTATTTGCTTAAAATTGATAAGCAGAATCTTAAAATAGAAGTGCCTTATTAGGCATATCTGTAGTACCATTACCATGATCCTGTAATTACACTAGTAGGCTATGCATAATTGCCCCACTGTTACCTTGTGCTTCTCACATCTGTCTGATTGTATTCTCTTGTTTTCCATTTTATATTTGATTGTAAGCTTTCTGGGGCAGGCTCCATCTTTTCCTGACGTGGCTGTCAGTACCAACCTCACTGGCTTTCTGATCCTGACTGAGGCCTCTAGGTATAACTGCAATTCAAATAAATAATAAAATAAACAGAAAAATACCTTTAAACTTCTAACTCCCTCCCAACTCATACTGGTACAAAAAAAAAAAAAAATACAATATCTCAGAATATCAGGATTGGAAGAGACCACAGGAGGTCATCTAGTCCAATCCCCTGCTCAAAGCAGGACCAATCCCCAACTAAATCATCCCAGCCAGGGCTTTGTCAAGCCTGACCTTAAAAACCTCTAAGGAGGGAGATTCCACCACCTCCCTAGGTAACCCATTCTAGTGCTTCACCACCCTCCTAGTGAAAAAGTTTTCCCTAATATCCAACCTAAACCTCCCCCACTTCAACTTGAGACCATTACTCCTTGTTCAGTCATCTGATACCACTGAGAACAGTCTAGAATCTAGATACATCCTCTTTGGAACCCCCTTTCAGGTAGTTGAAAGCAGCTATCAAATCCCCCCTCATTCTTCTCTTCTGCAGACTAAATAATCCCAGTTCCCTCAGCTTCTCCTCATAAGTCATGTGCTCCAGCCCCCTAATCATTTTTGTTGCCCTCCGCTGGACTCTTTCCAATTTTTCTACATCCTTCTTGTAGTGTGGGGCCCAAAACTGGTCACAGTACTCTAGATGAGGGCTCACCAATGCTGAATAGAGGGGAATTATCACGTCCCTCGATCTGCTGGCAATGCTCCTACTTATACAGCCCAAAATGCCATTAGCCTTCTTGGCAACAAGGGCACACTGTTGACTCATATCCAGCTTCTCGTCCACTGTAACCCCTAGGTCCTTTTCGGCAGAACTGCTGCCTAGCCACTCGGTCTCTAGTCTGTAGCAGTGCATGGGATTCTTCTGTCCTAAGTGCAGGACTCTGCACTTGTCCTTGTTGAACCTCATCAGATTTCTTTTGGCCCAATCCTCTAATTTGTCTAGGTCCCTCTGTATCCTATCCCTACCCTCCAGTGTATCTACCACTCCTCCCAGTTTAGTGTCATCTGCAAACTTGCTGAGGGTGCAATCCACGCCATCCTTCAGATCATTAATGAAGATACTGAACAAAACCGGCCCCAGGACCAACCCCTGGGGCACTCTGCTTGATACCGGCTGCCAACTAGACATGGAGCCATTGTTCACTACCAATTGAGCCCGATGATCTAGCCAGCTTTCTATCCACCTTATAGTCCATTCATCCAGCCCATACTTCTTTAACTTGCTGGCAAGAATACTGTGGGAGACCGTATCAAAAGCTTTGCTAAAGTCAAGGAAGTCCACATCTTTCTCCTCATCCACAGAGCTAGTTATCTCATCATAGAAGGCAATTAGGTTAGTCAGGCATGACTTGCCCTTGGTGAATCCATGCTGACTGTTCCTGATCACTTTCCTCTCCTCAAAGTGCTTTAAAATGGATTCCTTGAGGACCTGCTCCATGATTTTGCCAGGGACTGAGATGAGGCTAACTGGCCTGTAGTTAATAATATTCCCTAATATAAACTGTGTTCTAATATTCCCTATGTTCCTGGTTTAGAACAATTTTCTATCTAAAATTATTCCAAAATCAAATGTTTAAAGCTTAGATTGATTTTGATTTCCAACTCTTTGCTTGTTTGAAAGTGGACTGCTCACAGACAGCGACAGTACTCAGCAAGATAATGACAAAGTAGCCCTTTAATTGGGACTAGCCATAGTTAGAAGAAACTATTAGCTGATTCTTATTAATCCCATTGTGACTGCATTTATACTGAGCTACTGAACAATAGGAAGAAAAAATGTTTAGGGAATCAACTTACAAAATAACGTGAAGAAGTGATCTTGAGTCTGAGTGACAGCAAATCTGACCTGAAGACACTCCTGTATACAAATAAGTAATGGGCGCCTTTTGACAAGACAATGATCTCAGTTTGCAGGTTACTTATCTCATGTCTCCAGTAAAAGAGGGCCACCTGACTAGATCCAGAGATGTATGCAGAATATCTGGACATACTGTTCACAAGCCATACATCCAGAACAATTCAAAGAGCTTTCCTGAAGTCAGCCAGAGTTTCAAAATGGGGTCTCTAATTTTGCACATGCAATTTTCCATTAAAATAATTTATGTATGCAGATAACAAATTATGCACTACCAACAGTGTTCCTTATTGGAAAATCATGTGCAGTTTAATATGAACGTGATAACTTTTCTCTATATTTTAAACCATAGAACTATAGGTTAATTAAGCTGCAGAATGTTTTCCTCTTCTATAGGATTTTATAGGATGGTTAACAAATCTGTGTTAAATTCTATAGGTTCATAAAGTAATTTGTATGTTGGTTTCATTCCTATTATATTCTATAGAACTTTCCCACAAAGATGAGGAGGAAAGTCAACCATTTGCATGTGCAAAATAGAGTACACAGACTTGTGTGTGCAAATCACAGTGCTCACCGAATTGTATGTTGGAGGCTGGCCTAATGTTCCTTTGAAAATTTGAATTTGTATAAATAGAATCACTGTAGGCACCTCCGGACTTGAAGGTTACAGTAATTTTGTGCCATCAACCCAATTCAGTAGTATTTTTATGGAAGGAATGTAAATAATAATGTACACTACTGAAATTAAAGGGTAAATTTAGGTAAGGTAAATGTAATAATCTGAGTTGGAATTTGACGAGGATTTGAAAGGAACTGAAGTGAATGTTTTCTTTCAATTGCTGGTTTAAGCTCTGTTTTATTCTGCAAAGGTCTCATATTCCACAATGGCCTTTTGCATTAAATTATTAAACATTTTAAAGTGACAGACTATGGAAACAACAAAAGATGTACTAAGGTCTTTATGCTGCAAGCTGCATATTGTACCTTGTTGTACTAAATTAGTCATACAGCATTTGGTTTCTTCTAGCTTTAAAAGGTGGGAAACTTGCTCAGTGAAAAAGAGCAACTGACTTCCAGGAGCAGTTAATAAACTCAAGCTCAAAGGAAATACCTGATGTTTACTAACAGTAACAACAATTCTTTCTCCATGTGCCACTTCCACAGATACAATCAGAAAATGTTCTCTGAGCTAACAAGTCCTTGGTCAATAGGAGAAGGGTCTTAATATCAGATGTTTCTGTCAAGGGTCCTAAACTCTGGAACTCAAATCCACAGATGCTCACTTTGGTCCCACAGAACTCTAATTTGCTGACCACCATGATGTAAGGGTCTAAATGAACTGAATGAATTCTCCCCTGACAGCTAGCTGGGAGGGGGAGAGACTTCTGGAGCAAACTGTATTTACATGAACACACCTACTCTGCTTAGATATCCCGCAGATAGAGCGCTGTTGCTCAAAATGATCAACTTTGGCTGGTGTTGGGTTACAAATCACTTTAGTACTGAATTCAGGGATAGTGAAATGGTGTTACCAATATTGTTGGCATAAATGAGGGGGTCACCATCAGCTGAAAGGACCTTGTTAAGCCAGGGGGTTGAATGCCAGAACTCTGTGAAATTAAGGGAGGTGGGGACAGGTCTCCTAGCCAGGAGACATGGACACTCCCCCAAGGATTCTCCCAGGACTGGTTTAATCAATTTCTCCTCTTCCTCTCCTCCCCCCCACCCATTGTGCAAAGAAATAGCTAAATAGGCTTCATTATGAGCCTCTTTGTTATTTTAAATGCTCAGTCAGAGCTGAAACCAGTTGTGGTAGGACTGTGTTTCTGCCATGCATGCTAAGAGCTAAAAATCACTGAGAGTTGAAATCACTTGAGATGGGGCAGTGTTTCTGCCCAGCCTGCAAAAAGCTGAAAATTATTAAGAGTCTGATGTGCAGAGGTCATAACAGAGAGGCAGGTGGCAGCAGAAGGTGACTGACAGTCGGCTGGCGAAGGAGTGGCTGGTGTGGCAGAGAGGTGCAGCAATAGGGCAGCTGGCGGAGAGATGCGGCGAGAGCAGTGAGTGGGCATTCTGTAAATATCAGATAGAAGCTGAACCTGAAACACTTACACACATGCTTAACTTTACATGAGTGGTCCCACTGAAGTCACTAAATTATTCTTATGGATTACAAATACACTCTGTTGTTTCCCCAAAGGTGAATGCATTTATTTTGATTTCTTTTAAAAACATCTTATGGGACTCCTCATTGTATGAAATTAAACATGTGTGTAAAAGTTTGTAATATCAGGGCCAGACTTTTCCTGAAGTCATCAGCTGGGGGCAATGGGACAGTCTCGGGAGCAGTCAGCTGCCTTAACCACAAGATCATTCTTTCTCTTCCTGCAGTCTCCAACCTCATTCACTACACACCTTCTAACTTCTGTAACAAACAAAACAGGGATCCTTAAGACAACTGTCTTCTTCACTACACAACCCTGATTCATCCCCAGAGCAGGGGGCCTATCCTGTGCACTGACTGAGTTCAACCCCAACTCTGACCAGGGGCTCAGGGCTTCTGCCCCACAGGGAGCACCAGGGCTCGGGGCTCTGGGATTCAGCCCTGTGTCTCCTGGCTTCAGCCCTGGGGGGAGCGCTGAGGGGGTGCTGGGGATCAGAGCTTTAGCCCTGTGCCTCCTGGCTTCAGCCTCGTGAGGGGTTCCACGGATTGGGGCTTCAGCCCCACACCTCTCAGCTTCAGCCCCATGGGGAGTACCAGGGATCGGGATTCAGCCCTGCGCCCCCTGGCTTCAGCCCCACAGGGGATACTGGGGGGGGCGCCAGGGATCGGGTCTTCAGCCCCGCGACTCCCGGCTTCAGCTCCCCAAGGGGCGCTAGGGCTCGGGCTCTGTGTTTCAGCCGCGGGGCCCTGTGGCCCCCTTGAAAGGACTCATGAACCCCCATAGGGCCATGGATCCCCTGGTTGAGAACCGCTGGTGTAGAGCAACCTTAATAATAGGTGAGGCAGGGCTTCCAGCCCCTCTTATAATACTTGCATTCAGTACCCATCTTAATCTGATTTTAGATGAAGTTAAATAATTGCATGTGAAAACCAGATTTTATAATCTCTTTCCTCTCCTCCCATCATCAAGTGGTTCCCACTACTCACCTATTCTCCCAGGAGATGACTGCCACTCTCTCTTTCCACGTTCATCCGATTTAAAACAGAGAAACTCAGTTTACTGCCGCTCCTCCCAGACCATCACTTTGGGTGCCAGAGGCAGGGGGGCACCACATCTGACCACACTATTTTATATTCTTAGGACTGGCTTTGGCTATCTTCAACAATAATTAGAAATAAACCATTTCTTAAAAGTAGCAGAACATGGGCAGCTATTTTTGTGTTAATCTCTCACTCCACTGTTTACAGTCCTTCCAGTCCTGAAAATATTTTCCCCCCCTTACTCCTGTTGTCCCTCTCTGTTTGGCAGGCATTAGATTTTTGTGCATTTCTAGCACCTTGGGAGCCAAAGCATCTGCCTTTTAGTTACTTGTCTATGCAGCAGTGTCATCCTTGATGCCAGCAGAAATATGCAAAGGTCTGGGAAGAATTTTTATTACTCAAGCTTCCTGTCACAGAAGCAGAAGGGTTGTATGCATATTTTTTGGTTTCTCAAAGTAAAATAGAGTTTGGGTTTTTTTTAAACACTTATGTTTTCTCTGAGTGGTAACATTTTATTTTCATATAGACTTAACAAATTTTGCTCTTACACTTGAGCAACCTTATTGAAATTAATAGGATTGGATGGGCAAGACTTTGTTACCCAAAATTCTCTGTTACTCGCCCAGTCTAGGGAGACCCACTTTTACCCAATTCCTAGGGCTCAAGGTGTACTATTTGCGGGTTTGCAGGGCCTTTTACCAGTGAAAGAGCCTTACACAGTAAATCCTTATCCTCTATTTATTGACAATTACCAAGCAGAACACACCTGCAAAACATACAGTGCTATGCTCACCAATCCTGGTCAGGTAGGCGGACTTTTCCTGTTGGCCAGGCAAGGCCAGCCTTGTCTGGATTCTGGTTACTGCACATCATGGTTGTGCAGAGGATTCTTAGCATTTTTGATCTTAGGCTCTTGCTATGTCTACACTACTGCGGTAAGTCGACCTACACTACACAACTCCAGCTACGTGAATAATGTAGCTGGAGTCGACGTACCTTAGGTTGAGTTGCTGCAGGGTCTACACCCAGTGGCGGATTAATAATTTTGCCGCCCCTAGGCCGGGAAATAATTGCCGCCCTGGCCCCGCCCCGACTCCGCCCTTTTCCCGCCCCCATTCCAACTCCCTCCCCAAAGTCCCCGCCCCAACTCCGCCCCCTCCCTTCCCCTATTGGATCCCTTCCCCAAATCCCCGCCCCTGCCTCTTCCCCCAGCACGTGGCGTTCCCCTCCTCCCCCCTCCCTCCCTGCCCCGCGAAACAGCTGTTTCGCGGCGCAAGCGCTGGGAGGGGAGAGAAACAGGACGCGGTGGCGCGCTTGCAGAGGAGGCGGAGGTGAGCTGGAGCAGGGCGCGGAGGGGAGCTTCCACCCCTGCAAATTTGCCGCCCTAGGCCTAGGCCTTGTCGGCCTAGGCAATAATACGGCACTGTCTACACCGCAGGGGGTTGACGGGAGAAAAATCTCCCATCGACTTACCTTATTCTCGTCAGGAGTAGAGTACAGGGATCGACTGGAGAGCAATCTGCTGTTGATTTGGCGGGTCTTCACTAGACCCGCTAAATCGACCGCCAGTGGATCGATCTCAGAGCGTCAATCCCCTTTGCAGTGTAGATATGCCCTGTGTCTTAGAGGTGAGTTGTTCTTCTTCCAGGTCTTTCCTCCTTCTTTAACCAATCATCCCCCACCACCTTAATTTACATCTAGCAAAATTAATTATGTACCGGACAGAAACCATCAAAGAACCAGACAGAGATTATACAGACAGACAATGGAGAAGTGGGGACCAGAATGACAAAACAATAAAGAAATGAGGATTTCACAACCACAACTATTAATAAGTGATTTCTTGCCAGACAGAATAGTATCAAACTAAGTTTTCTTTAACCATCTTAAGATCTGTTTCTTTATTTGGTGATAGTGGGTGCTATTAGGACAGGATCTCCTTAACAGCCTGATATTACACTGTTTTAATGTAATTTAGATGAAATGCGAGGATGTGACTTCCTGCTTCTTAGCTAATGGCTGCCAGGGGAGGCTCTAGGCACCAGCGCAGCAAGCGTGTGCCTGGGGCGGCAAGCCACGGGGGGCAGTGTGCTGGTCGCCATGAGGGTGGCAGTCAGGCGGCCTTTGGCAGCATGCCTGCGGGAGGCCCGCCGGTCCTGCGGCTTCAGTGGGTACACCGAAGCCGCGGGACCAGCAGATCACCTGCAGAAACACCGCCGAATCCGTGTGACCAGCGTGACCTGACTGCCGTGCTTGGGGCGGCAAAAAACATAGAGCTGCCCCGATGGCTGCTGCTCTCCTAATATGGCTGCAGACAAAGGCCTTAGGCCTTACAGCAGGCCTGCACAACTCGTAAAGCGGCGAGGGCCATATTACTCCAAAGAAAACAGCTGAGGGCCGAAACCCCCCGAGCGCCGCCAACCCCCCCCCAGCGCCACCCAGCCCCCCCGAAACACAACACCCTCCCCCCCAGCGCCGCCCCGCCCCACGGAAACAACCCCCCCCCCCAGCGCCGTCGAAACACCCCCCGCCCCGCGCCACCTGCCCCGCGGAAACAAACCCTCCTTCCCCAGCACCGCCCCACCAAAACAGCAGTATTGAACCTCGGTAATATGTTATAGCAGGCCCCTAAGGTAGTATAATTAAGGTAAAAGAAAAATGTCTTTTTGCTAGAAGTAGAATAAGATCTTCCCCCCACTTTGTAATCAATTGCCCTGTTGAATGAATGAGTGTGAATGAGGAAGGCGTGGAAGGCAGCACCTCCAGACAGCTGCAACCCTTGGAGAGGGCAGGGCCGGCTCTAGGATTTTTGCCGCCCCAAGCAAAAAAATTTTTGGGCGCCTCCCCTTTCTTTTTCGTGCCCCTCTGCCCCCGGCCCCACCCCAACTCCACCCCTTCCGAACCCCTTCCCCAAATCCCCAGCACCGCCTCCTCCCCCGGCGTGCCACATTTCTCCCCCCCCCTTGCTTCCTGCGGACCCTCCGTGACCTCCCGCCCTAGCTCACCTCCGCTCCGCTTGCTCCCCCGGGCGTGCCGCCGCTCCGCTTCTTCCCCCTCCCTCTCAGGCGAGGGAGGGCGGAGAAGCGGAGCAGCGGCGCATTCAGGGGAGCAGGCGGAGCAGAGGTGAGCTGGGGGGGCGCGCAGGAAGTAATGGGGGGGGTAGAGGAATCGCTCCCTGCTCCAGCTCACTTCCGCTCCACCACCACCGCCTCCCCCAAGCACCTGCCGCTCGGCTTCTCCTCCCTCCCAGACTTGCTGCGCGAAATAGCAGTTTCGCACGTGGCAAGCCTGGGAGGGAGGGAGGAGAAGCGGAGCGGCGGCATGTTCAAGGAAGTAGGCGGAGCGGAGGTGAGCTAGGGTGGCGGGGGGCACAGGAAGTAATGCGGGGGGTAGAGGAACCACTCCCCGCTCCAGCTCACCTCCGCCGCCTCCCCCGAGCGCCCCGCTGCTTGGCTTCTCCTCCCTCCCAGTCTTGCTGCGCGAAACAGCTGTTTCACGCGCGGCAAGCCGGGGGGGGGAGAAGCGGAGCAGCGTGCTCAGGGGAGCAGGCGGAGGTGAGCTGGGGCGGCGGGGGCACTTTTTCCCCATGCCCCAGAGTCGGCACCTATGATGGCCGGCGCCAGAATGCCGCCCCTAGAAATGTGCCGCCCCAAGCACCTGCTTGTTTTGCTGGTGCCTGGAGCCGGCCCTGGAAGAGGGGATGGGAGCCAGATCAGATCAGTAGAACAGGTCAACCACTGACTCACCACTCGCCTCCTCAGCCCCCCACCACTGCCTGCTCACTCGCCTCCTCAGCCCCTACCCAGCCTGCCCCCGTGCCACTGCCCACCCGCTCGCCACCTCAGCCCCCCACCCCCTCCGGTTTGCCTAGTTACCCCCTGCCACTACCCGCCCACTCGCCACCTCAGCCCCCCACCCCCCCTCCGGTTTGCCTAGTTACCCCCTGCCACTACCCGCCCACTTCGCCTCCTCAGTCCCCCCCTCCCCCACCACCGGCTCACCTGCCCCCCCGCCACTGCCAGCCCACTCGCCTCCTACCCCTCCACCCGCCCAGCTCGCCTACTCATTCCCCGCCACTGCCTCCCCGCTCGCCTACTCAGCCCCTGTCCCACACCCGCCGCTTACCTACTCACCCCCCCTGCGGGCCGCACAGTGAGCCCATCTACTCAACCCCTGCGGGCCGCACAGTGAGCCCACGGGGGCCGCATGTTGTGCAGGCCTGCCTTACAGTATGGCTACAGGAAAAGGCCCTTATCCTTACAACTTGGCCTTTAAAGAATCCTGAAGGCTTGTCCCAGTTAAGCTCAAATTGAGGCTTTAAACTTTTATTAGTGATCTGTGTACATTAATGCTCAATGCTAAAAGCAATATGTACACGGACCTGTATTCTCCAGAAGCCGTTCCAGTATCAACATCCCAGAAATTCCTTGTGCCCATGGTACAATTAATTGTAGAGGGTAAATGCTAAAATACACAACATTGCTCCAACCTTGAATTTTGGCACTAGATTTTCAGTTTTAAAGCAGGTCACACTTCTAATTTAACAGGGTTTTGCTAACTAAAGAATATTGTTTACATAATTTATATTTTGCAATAACTTTGTTTTACAAAAATGCATTATATTAGTGGAGCTACTAATCTGAGGAATGGCCATTTTCAATATGTTTGCTCAGACAAGTTATTCTATTGACTTCAATAGGACTACTCATGTCAGAGTTGCAAGGATAGTTCAATAATATGATGGAAGGACTTTGAGTCCATTGTGGGGTGTATTGATTTAAATCAAGGTAATTTAAATCAGCGATTTAAATCACCAACTGGAAAGCTTTTATTGGTAAATCTCAGTAAATATCATTTTCACCATACACACAAACCAACCACAGAATATTTCCATTGCGGATTCATAAATTTTGGTTATTATCAAAGTAAGAAAAAAAAAAAACATATTGAGAACTTATTAAGAGTTTGATTTAAGGATATTTACTTTGTATATTTTGACATGACATTGACAATGTGTGTTTTAATGGTTATGAAGTTTTAATTTTTTGAATCTCAATAAGTCCTGTCATTGAACAATTATTGTGTGGAACCCCCCCCCCCCCCCATTACAAGGGCACTGGAACAATTTGTATAGTGGTGGTACTGAGAGCCATTTACCCAAACTATTAACCCATGATGGAAACCACTTCAAGCCATGGGGTGTGGCAGCACCCTTAGTTCCAGCACCTATGCTCCATAATTTCCTGCAACTGTAAAAATGGATAAAAAAAAATAGAAAAATGCTTAAAAATAATCAATGTTATTTGTCACAATTATAAAAAAAAAAACGAGTTCTGCCAGGCCTACAAGCCGAGTACAGCGCTATTAAAAGATCCAGCCTGTGACTCGGAGCTGCCACCTGCAGAAGGGAGGAAGGAATTAACAGGTGTCTGCCCTTGTCCTGCTCCTGCACAGAGTTCCGGGTCCTGGGACACCTCCACCCAGCCCCAGTGCCGGCAAGGACTGGCCCCTACAGGGCCTGTGAATCACGGACCGCGCAGCTACCACGGACCCAATTCAGACCCGCCCGCTGCCTGAGCCGGCTGCAAGCCCGGAGCCAGATGTGACGCCTGGCCTAGGCAGGGCTGTGCACTAGCCTGTAAGGGGCGTGTCCCTCGGGGGGCTCCGCCTGGACGCCTCTCAGCGCTTTGCGCACAGCGCGTGGGGAGACAGCTGCTGCCACGCCCCCACGTTCCTTTTACCGCGTGCCAGCGCGCTGAGCCTTAGCGCGGGGGGCTTGCGCCCCGCGATAGAAGCTATGTCTGCGCTGGGGAGGGGCGCGCTGAACCCCTCCCTGTAATCCTGGCGACGAGGCCGCCCTTCTCCGAGGGGCACGCGCCATAGGATTGAGAGGAGCAAACCCTTTTAAAATGGGGCAGGGCGGGGGACACTCCTGGCCCCACCCCCACAGAGCGGCCGTTTCGGTTTTTCCTCCCTTCCGGCTCTCGCCGCAAGGAATTCTGGGAGTTGTAGTTTATTCGCTCTTCAGGCACAGGCCTGGCTACAGAGCTGCGCGCCGGAGGGGGGAGGCTTGCACTCTCGCTCCCACAATGCACGACGCGCCCACTGAAGGTCGTATGAGGAGGCGTTGCTTTCTCACGTGAAGAGTGCGTCACTTCCCTAAACACGCTAGGAAACCGGTGAAACGGGAAGCTGCGCAGGTAGGAGCTAGGGCGGACCGTGGGCGCGGGGGGACGTGGTCCGGGCCCCAGAACCCTCTGCCGGGCAGGCGCTGCCGCGGAACAGGAGCAGCCCCTGGGCTCGGTGCCGTGTAGTGTATCCATGTAATGCACAACACACCGCGCCCCGGTGCAGCTCTCGGGGTTGGGTGCGGTCTGGAACAGTGTTTGTAGTGGGGGTGCTGAGAGCCATTGAACCAAACTGTTAACCCATGGATGATGGAAACCACTTCAAGTGGGGGCAGTAGCGCCTGTAGTCCCATCACCTATGAATAGGGTGGCCAGGGGTCCGGTTTTCGACTGGAACACCCAGTTGAAAAGGGACTCTGGCAACTCCGGTGAGCACCGCGGACTGGGCCGTTAAAAGTCCAGTCAGTGGTGCTGTGGAGCTAAGGCAGACTACTCCCTACCTGTCCTGGCTGCGTGCCTGCACCCCATGAACAGCCACCCTCACCTGCACCCCTCCCCCTGCCTCAAACCTGTAGCTCCCTCCCACACTCCAAATCCCTCAGCCCCACCCTCCAGCTGCACCCCAAACCCCTCATCCCTGTCCCCACCCCAGAGCCAGCACCCCAAGCCAGGGCCCCAGGCTAGAGCCCCCTCCTGCATCCCAACCCCTTGCACCAGCCTAGAGCCCCCTCCCGCACCCTCAACCCCTCATTTCCTGCCCACATTCCCAGTTAGAGCCCTCACCCCCTCCCACACCCCAACCTTCTGCCCCAGCCCAGTGAAAGTGAGTGAGGGTTGGGGAGAGCGAGCCACAAAGGGAGGGGGAATGTAGTGAGCGGGGGGCAGAGCCTTGCGGAAGGGGCAGGGCGCATGGCTTTGGGGAAGGGGCAGGGGTAGGGTGTTCGGTTTTGTGGGATTCAAAAGTTGGCAACCCTACCTATGAATCTGACTTGTGGCTTTTGAGTTTGGGGTCGGGTAAATGGCATCACACCAGACATAGCACAAGATGAGCCCCAACCAACATCCACGGGCAGTGTCAGGATGTCTCACTCACCCTGTGAATGCAATCACACCAGAACAGTATGTGCCCTGCAGAACTGCTGGCCTTGCTCTCATGCCTTTTGAAGCCAATGTTTCTGTGATGGTTGGGCACGTAGTATGAACTCACAGGGACACCCCTATGCAATCAGGCTGTTAAGATTTTTCTTGTGTCCAAAGTTTCTGCTTCATCCCTAATTCCTTTAATTTTTATTAATTAATTTACAGTAATTATAAATAGTGAAAGAAAACAGCAGGCTTGGGTCAGTGCATTATGGTGTCAGTGTCAACCCTGAAGATAAAGTTTCAGCTAGGCGGCTCCCTTCTAAATAAGGGCTGGCCATGAGAAGGAAAGAATGAATAACAGAAACCCCAAGTGGGACAGAGGAAAGTTTCGATGTAAAATGAGGGAGGAGTAGAGAAGTTTGAAGCGGCAAAGGGGACTGGCTTTTTCCTCTTCTGTTTTTCTCCATTGACAATAGGGCAGCTGTAGATGGACTATGAAGTAATGCTGTTTGTTATACTGTTTTTTATTTTACTGCTACATTTAATATCAGCTTGCTTTTATGTAATGCTCATGCTGCTACTTCTATGCAGAAAGTAGAACTGGAAAGCATCTGGAGTGTGGCAGTTGAACAGGCTTATTACTTTTTTCAGTTTTCTTACTCTGATCCCATGTGCTTTCAGTGTGAGTTTTTTTTTTTTTTTTTAACTGCTGAAGGACTACTTTGAGGAAGTGACAGAATTAACTAATAAAGATTGAAGAGCAGCTGTAGGGGCACAGGCTCCACCTAGTCATTAATTTCCAGGAAATGCCATATACCAAGCTCATTATTGCTGTTATAAAATACATAGTGATGTGGTTTTTAAATATTTGGGTACATATAGGTTATTTCTAGAACATTAATGCATTGTATAATACTACAATTTGCTTCAGTCATCTCTGATTATTCTACTTAGTCTATAATTGAGTAAGAGTGGCTGAAAGGGTGATTTCTAGTACACACCAGTCATGTACAGTAACTCCTCGCTTAACATTGTAGTTATGTTCCTGAAAAATGCGACTTTAAGTGAAATGATGTTAAGCGAATCCAATTTCCCCATAAGAATTAATGTAAATAGGGGGGGTTAGGTTCCAGGGCAGCTTCCCCTACTCTGCAAGCACCAGGGGTGGGGGGCTCAACCCTCAGCCTGCCCACTCCACCCAAGCCCCCACCCTTGACCTGCCTCTTCTCCCCTCCCCTTTACTTCGCACGCTGCGTCCTGGCTCCTTCCCCCTCCCTTCTTCCCTCCCTTCTAAACGCTGCAAGCCAGCTGATTGCCATGTTCGGGAGGCAGGGGAGGGAGGGGGGAGGCGCGCCAAGTCCTCGCTCCTCCCCCCTCCCTCCTGCCGGGGCAATCAGCTGGCTTGCAGCGTTTAGGAGGCAGGAGGGAGGAGCGAGGACTTGGCGCAGGCTCCCCCTCCTGCCCGGGGCAATCAGCTGGCTTGCCATGTTCGGGAGGCAGGGGAGGGAGAGCCTGCGTGCCGAGTCCTCGCTCCTCCCCCCTCCCTCCAAAATGCCAGCTGATTTCCGTGGGCAGGAGGCAAGGGAGGAGGGGGAAGGCGCTGATGCGTGGGGTCTGCCGGCTGGCGGGAGGCGCTGTGGGGGGGGGGGGGCGTAGGGAGGCTGCCAGCTGTGGAGAAAGCAGGCAGCCAAACAACGTAAGAGTGGAGCATTGAACAACTTTAAATGAGTATGTTCCCTCATTGATCAGCAACGTAACAATGAAACAACGTTAAGCGGGACGACTTTAAGTGAGGAGTTACTGTAACAGAAAATAAGTGTAGTAGAATAGTTTAGTTACTAGTGGGGCTCCAGCTGACTTGGAAGTTCTAGATTTGTGATCTTGATTTTTCTGCTGCTCTTACAGGCTTTGCCAGCTTATCTTGAAAATCAAGATTTTCCTTTTGGGTAAAGCAGTTGCTGCTGATCTGTGAGGGGTTTAAAAACTAGACTCTTATACAGTACGCCTGAGCATCACTACAGCTCTTTATAATAAATAACTCGTTTGCCCCTTTCAATGGATATTTAACTATTTTATTCCTTCCATAAGATAAGAAATTAGTCTGAGCGCAATAGTTAACCAGCGGAAATGGAAGAAAGGAAAATCAAGAGGAGGAGCCCCAAATCATCCAGTAGTCACCCAACTCAGGTTGCTAATGCCAAGAAAAATTCTGTGCCGGTCAGTAAAAGTACAGCATTTTCAAATCCTGCACCACAAGCAAATTCACAAAGACCAAAGTTAAAAAGGTAAGTTCCTAATATTCTACAAATCATTGAGGGTGGGAAAAGGAGAGACAGTTGGGATTATTGGCCTAAAAGTATTAGCTGGAGGTTAAACAGTGAACTAATGCATGTAGGCAGAGGTGGGTAGAGAATACGGTTGAGAACAAAATTCTTAAGCAATCTTTGTAGTAGTTAACTTTATCAGTGCTGCACTGAGATCTAGTGTGGAGGTGCCAATATCAGCAGAATGGCAGAGCTTGCTGAATCTGCCACTCAGAAGATACTACAGTAGATATTCTTTCTCCATTGCATTTCAGGAAAAATGTTTTCTCTAGAAATATTATATTATCCAAAACGCAAGGTGTACCACTCTAGAAATCTACAGTAACTGCAGCTGACCTGAGAATGGACTAAAATTTATCATTGTGTGCAACTCAATAATGTTTTAAAATATACAACAGGATTATTCCTCATATGGCAAGATATGGGGGAAATATAATCACTTTTATATTTTTGTTGTTGTTAAATTTGACCTAAACTTATTTTTATATATGAATCATTTCTGTGGATGGCCAAGCTATTAGCCTGACTTGACAAGGGGTGGTCATATGGAAATTTATTGCAGTTTTAAACTAAAGTAGTAGTTGCAGGTTATATTCAGCCAACAAAACTGTATTTACATCAGGATAAGCTACTCATGGAATAGTTGAGTAAAAAGATTGAATTCACTTGAGTTTCTCCACACTTGTATGAGCGTGCATTGTATGCAGAGTATTTAAGAATGTGTCTGCTTGGCTAACTTTCATGCAGTTTTATGGAAGAAAAATAAAACTAGTGACAAGTTATAAAATCTTAGCTAATATGAATGTATACATTAGAAATACCTGTTACTGCTTTAATATCTGTTCAGTGAATGTGGTTGCCTTGTTATTTACTTCCCCACCCAGGGGCCTACTTTGATGCCAAGTAGAGTTCCAGGAGTCTGCTTCCTATCAAAGTATTGGGAAATCAAAAAGTTTTTCTTAATACTTTAAAAAGGAAAACGTGTGGATTATCCTGTGCTTTCTAATGGTAATAAGAAAGCAGATTCTTGGAGTCCTGCTTTGTATTATCAGATTGTCAAGATAGTGGCTTCACAATATGATCACTTTATATTTAGGTAAAATTTGTGATCCACACTTTATAATTTGATGGTGCAGTTAAGTATGTACATTCACTACAGTTGTCCTTTTAAGGCTGATTTCTAGGATAGTCCTTCATTGCACTTCTTCAGCAGGAGCAAAAAGAGGAAGGTAGTCTCTTCTGTAAAATTACATGTCTTTCATTTCCTCAGAGGAATAAAAGAAAAAGCCAAACCTCCAGGAGGGGAAGGAAAAGGGGCACAGGCAGCTCCAATACAGCACTCTTTTCTCACAGATGTATCAGATGTGCAAGAGATGGAGAGGGGACTTCTGAGCCTTCTAAATGATTTCCACTCTGGCAAACTTCAAGCATTCGGTAAATATGTGGGTTTTCTTTACCCAGCTGTTGCTTTTATATAAGATAGCAGTTTTTTGCAAACAAGATGTGCTAGTTACAGAGAGATTGTCAGTCTGTATTAGGCAAGAGGTTAGTCTATACTTGGTCATGATTATTTTATTGGCCATTTGAGATAGCAACCCTTTGAATCATAGGGTTATCTTTGGGTCTATGTTGTGTCAAAAAGTCCCTTTCGTAGTGCTTGTGTGCTAAGAGATTGTGTTCCAATTATCTTGGGACACACAAATCAGTTTCTTGGCTTGTAGATTTAAAATAAGTTTAAAAATAATTTGCGTATGTTAAATATTAGCAGAAATGTAACCAAGAAATAAGATGCCTTTATGAAATGAAGTAGTAAATTCCAAAGTAGGAAACAAATTCAAACTGTATATCTGCTAATATTTAATTACAATTAAAAAGTTTAAAATTTTGTCTTATGCTGGGGGACTGAATTCTGTTTTTGCCAAATTTACATCTTGCCAGAAATAGAATTTCTGTGTAGAACTTCACCTGTAACTGTTGTTTAAAGTGTAATGCTATATTACTTGGTCAAGAGGTGATAGGAAAAGGGGTTGGTATTGGGTAGCTTTTCGAATCCTAGCGTAGGTTATGCATACTTCCTCTTTTTGGATGAATTGATTACCACTGCAAATTCTTGCCTATAGTCAGATGCTGCTGCTGTTTCATGAACTATTGACTGAGGGTCCATGAAGATGATTCTTACCTTTAGAACCTAGGCATATCATGTGACATCTCCACTCAATTCTGCAATGGAGTTTTTCCAGAACCTATGCCTCATACATGGCATCAAAGTGCTCAGTGCTCTTGTTTAGGACCTAAGCCCATGGCTCTCATGAAGTGTGGTAATTAACTTTAATGTGAGCAGGATCGGGTCTAATGCAATTGAAGATATTTGCTTTCATACATGCAGCCCATCTTACTCTTCTTTTTGACCTTGAAATGGAATCATAATATTGTATACAACAGGTGTAAGTTTCTAGGGCTCTGCATGGGGTTACAGGGTTCTTCTGCTTAGTCATTCCTGCTGCCAGGTGCTTCAGAGAAGTGTGGAGGTACTTTTGCAAAGTACATACATTAGTTCAGGGGTATCCAATTAGCTATAATCTGGTTAAATAGGAGGGGGTTGAGCATGTCTGAGAGACAGAGGTTATGAGGTGCTGGAGGAGAAACTCCAGGAACAGCCAAGTTTAGTCTGATGACACTTTAAGTGAAAAATAAGGCCAGGTCTAGAGAGGGGCAGAGGTGGACTGTATCCAGCATGCAGATCTTCCATTCAGAACAGGGTGAGAACATTGCACCTGTTTAAAATCTTAGTTTCTTGCCATTGAAATGATTGATATCACAAATTCAGCATAACCCAAATACAGGATCAAATGCAAGGACAGAAGCTCTTATTTAAAAAGTTACGGTAATAAACATGGAAAAATAAAACTGAGTCCTATGGAAGGTAAACGGATTTGTTTCTGATATTTGACCACTTTTTTCCCCTCTACTACGAAAATCCATCTAAGATATACACGCAGTAGCTTAGACTTTGCTCCTTACCCCATTGTCAGACTCTTACATAACAGCTTTACAATCTGCTTTGTTCAGGAAATGAGTGTTCCATAGAACAGATGGAACATGTGCGGGGGATGCAGGAGAAGCTAGCTCGCTTGAATTTGGAACTCTATGGGGAGTTGGAAGAACTTCCTGAAGATAAAAGAAAACTTGCCAGTGACTCCAATTTGGATAGGCTGCTATCAGATGTAAGTATAGTCAAGACAGACTGTCTTCCACTGAAGTTGCTTCACAGAATTAGATCTGGTTCAAGAACAGGATCCAGCAGTGGTATTCTTTCTATACAACTTGAAGACCTTAGGGTCTCAGGAATTTAGGTTTAAATGTGTTGCGGAAAAATGTGACTCTAATGACCCAGGATATTTCCCATATCTGCCGAGGATTCTACTTCCTCAGCATTAATTTTGAGGAAATACAAGTGCCTTGTCCATCCCTCTTATTCAGACGACTCCTTGTGGCGCCTCTACCAGTTTGTGCAGTTTAGAGCCTCCTTTAAGGTCCTGCAAACTGTTTCAGAGCTTAGGCTGATGTAGAACCAGCCTGAGCATCAGCGAGCTGAACCATCTTCCCTGGGTTCTTTCTGTACTCTGCCACACCTTGCAGAGACTAGACAGAGAGAATTATCTGGACCTATGTATTCTAAATGTATCAATCTTTTTTTTTTTTTTCCCCCTCTGGTGCCTTCTTTGATAAACAGGAAAACTGTTAAATATCCAAAAAGTCTAATTTCTCAAAACTTCCTAGTGTAGAGCTACACTTGCTTTTAAACTTACAGTACTATCATGAAGGGTTTGTTTAATTTTTTTTGCAACAGACCCTAAATATGTGTTAGTACCATTTATAATTGTATTATTGACATGTTTACTTGATTAATTATAACTACAGTGTTTTTTCTCATACTTTGTTCATTTATATTGCAGCTGGAAGAACTGAATTCTTCTATGTATCCTTTTTATTAAATGTCATTTTTGGTGAACATTTTTGCAATAAAAAGTTGATCAGAACCAAAATTATACTATTAAATTTCCAGAAAATACATTTCACAGGTGTTCTGTAGCTCAGAAGAGTTAAAATGGATTTTAACCGTGCTTCTTCTTGAAATTCAGGGCTGTAGTATGTCATGTTTTCAGATCCCTCTAGCTTACAGATGGCTTTCCTGTAACACTCAAAGTGTAGGTTGCTGTAGATCTAAACAAAGCTTTGTGAATAGGCTATTTCTTTAAAGATTTCTTCATTAACTGTTTCTGTTTACACTTTGAAAGAAAAAGGTACATCAGACACAGATATCTAAAATTGTCATAGCTGAAGTATAAAATTTTAGACTGGACATGTTGAGAAAAAAGACTGTTTAGCCAGTTGAGTGCAGACCTTGATATAAATTACCCACTTTGGCTAGGAACTCTGGAGCAGCCACGCATAATAATATGCCTCCTAAAGTGTTCAGGAATGGAGTTCTGTCCTGCTGATACTAGGGCAAAAAAATTCTAATATTCTTCAGTTTTCCACAACACTTTTTAGGGCTCCTGTCAAAGGAGGAAACTTGCACACAAACTTATAACATAGATCACTGAAATATGCAAAATACAGAATTGCAGCGTTACCGTTAAATGCCTAAGCATTAACAGCTGCAAATAACCAGCTAAATAACTTACATTTATATTAATGTATACATTACCTTAAGTTGTCATTTCCATTCTTGTAAGCCTCCTAACCATTGCAGAAGGATGGTCCAGTAGTTAGGGTATCAGCCTGGGACTTGAGACACACTGTTTAATTCCCTGCTCTGATACCTACTTCCCGTGTGAAAGTCACTTAATCTCTCTGTGCCTCACTTCCCTGTCTGTGAAATGCGGATGATAGTGTTCCCCTACCTCGCAGGGGTGTTATGATCATAAATGTATCCATGAGTATAAGGTGCTCAGATACAACAGTAACAAGGACCATATAAGTCAGAGGTGGGCAAACTACAGCCCGCGGGCCACATCCGGCCCGCAGGACCCTCCTGCCCAGCCCCTGAGCTCCTGTCCCAGGAGGCTAGCTCCCGGCCCCTCCCGTGCTGTCCCCCCACCCCTGCAGCCTCAGTGCGCTGCACCGCCGGCGCAACGCTCTGGACGGCCAGGCAGCGCAGTTGCAGAGCCACAGCCTGACCCGGTGCTCTGGGCGGCGCAGCTGTAACGCCGCCAGCCACCAGTGCTCTGCACTGTGCGGTAAAGGGGTAGGGAGCGGGGGGGGGGGGGGGGGTTGGATAGAGGACAGAGGAGTTGGGGGGGGGTGGATAGGGTTTGGGGCGGTCAGAGGGCGGGGAACAGGGGGGTTGGATGGAGCAGGGGTCCTGGGGGGGCAGTCAGGAATGAGAGGGGGGTTGGATGGGGCAGCAGGGGGCAGTCAGGGGTGGTGGGTCCAGGGTGGTCGGGACAGGAGCAGGGGGTGGTGGATGGGGCAGGAGTACTGGGGGGGCCGACAGGGAATGGAGGGGGTTGATGGGGTAGGAGTCCCGGGGGAGGCAGTCAGGGGACAGGGGGGGTTGGATGGGGCAGGAGTCCCAGGGGAGCTGTCAGGGGGCGAGAAGCGGGGCGGGGAGGGGGTGTCGGATAAGAGGTGGGGACCGGGCCCTGCCTGGCTGTTTGGGGAGACACAGCCTCCCCTAACTGGCCCTCCATACAATTTTGGAAACCTGATGTGGCCCTCAGGCCAAAAAGTTTGCCCGCCCCTGATATAAGTAGATGAGAGAGAGAGAGAGAGAAGAACTTTCCAAAATGTTTCACTAAGCCAGAGGCCAAGTGTGAAATATTTCAGTCCCAAAGGTGTATGTTTTGGAATTTGAGTAGGATTTATTGGAAACTGTTGTGCAGCCTTACTGATATTAAGTGAAATCAGCCCCTGCTATAACTCATTTACTATGTTACAACATTTACAGAAATTCATGGCATAACTGTTCCTTCCCTCGTCAGAAAAAGTGGTTCTAAAATGTCTGTGTTTCATTGGGCTCCAATTATATAAGCAACTGATCTGAGTTAGCATCTTTTAATATAAGGATAGTATTTTAATGAGGATTTCAAATGTCCTCAAATTAATAGTGAATGGTCTGTATTCTAAGAGACTTATTTAATACATTTTCTTATGTAAACGCACAGGACCAGGGCTGTGCCCTTCTAGATACCTGCACGCCTCCATTCTTTCAGTCTTCCCATTTAAGATTTGTTAATAGTCTCTAAATTTAAACTTATTTTTTTAGGCAAGGAAAATATTAAATATGTATTTCATTTTTACTATTTGCATTTTATTGAGAATATTTGAATCAGGCTATTTTGTAATTGCAATAAAACAGAAGAGGATTAATTTATTTTTAAATTGGTGACAATGTGCTTAGCACTAAGATGACTTGTGATACTGTTTTTTCCCCTCACGTGTAAACTTCGACCTTGTGTATAATTGCATCCAATGTGTATTGATATTCCAGCATGTCAGGCCATGTGTAATATTTTGTTCTTTTATGTCACCTGAAATCTATCATACTTTACAAACATTAAATATCGGTATAATACAGATATTCATAAGGTAAATTCTCTTATGTTATCATATGAAAACTTAATTTCTTAACTCTTTGTTCCAGACAAAAACTTCATTTAGCAGATGCACAAGATATCCCAAATACCTCCACCAGCTAAAAGTGTAGATTTTTTTGATTTAGAGACCTCTCCAAGAAGTCATGTCTTTATTTTTCCAATGGAATCTAGATTCTTACTCATTTTCCACAACAAAAAATTAAAATGCAAATGCAAGTGATTATTTTCACACATTCCTGTTAGCAGATTTGAGCACTGCGCTATATCAGGGTTGGAATCTATTGATCTAACTGCAATGGTGTGCTGCTATGCTTTGTATTAATGCCTTATTTAATATAAAGTGTTTGGGGAAAACTTGAAAGTACATTCTCAGTGTTGTTCATATATCTGTTGGATTTATATATGTACATATTATATGTTCACTAACATTACTCCAATTTTGACAAAGCTAGCAGTGACGTTTTTTTGTAGCTGCCTTCCTGCCTAGTATGTAGACAATCTGAACACCCTTTAGAGTGTTTTGTTCACCATTAAATTATGCCATACACTATGTTAAAAAGTGTAGCATCTGTTTAATTATGGTCAGAGAAAGAGCTCTTGTATGGTCTCAATTTTTACAAAGTCAATTTTTTCCCTTGCTCTGTCAACCACTTTAAAATTTCACCCAGTTAGAATTGGAATACATACTGGAAGTCCATGTCATTTGGCTTTGACAATTTTGAATTTTCAGCAATACTTAAACACTGTCACTCCATAATAAATCCATTCTACACTACTTTGCTTTCCATTAACTTCTTTTGTTTAGTAAAGTCTCCCTTTTTGGGGGGTTAATGGCTGTTCCCTATTTTTAGTTATTTCAGGAGTGGGAAGAGTCTGCAACAATAAACACTGACCTTCAACACATGCCCAGTAACAAGAGGTCTGCTCCTAAAAAGTGCTTCTACGGGCAGGTTTTGTGGAGCACACGTTACGATACATATTTCAGTACTGAAGATGTTGTACTGATGTATTCACAGTTGACAAAGCAGGCCCATAGCTAACAAGCACAAATCTACCCCACACAATGTTCCTTTCATACAATCAAGCTGAATCTTTGCTCCTGCCTTGTAGCAGCATGAGCCCAAATCCCATACAAATTGCTACATTTCTTGAACATGGACAGAGAAAGCCTGTGTTTGTGCAAAGACTGATTACGTGATGGCTCAAAACTTCTACCAGGGCATGTGAAAATGTGCACTGAGTGGTGCATTTGTTCTAATGTGTAGTTAAACTGTTTATTCAGATTCTATTTTTGTGTGCATTTGTTCTATAGCAGGAGTGAAGTTTTTCTCCCTTCCCTTTTGGGTCTTCTGAGCTCTTGATCTATCCATATTACTAGTGCCTGGGACAGAGGAGAAAAGGTTCAAATTCTGTACAAGTCCCACTCAGAGAAGAGAATTCCATAGACCTTCATTGAAATAACACAGTTCTTTGCCGCATGAGCTCCCACCTCTTTCCTTCTGAATCAATTGTAGCTTTGTCTGATCCCTAAAGTTCTAAACAGAAACTCCAACTCTGTGAGGAGGAGGCTTTAGATACCATAATCCCCACTGAAAGCAAGTCCAACTCTTGCACCTTCTAAGTAAAGTATTGGCATTCCCTTCCTTCTCCCACCTAGAAGCCCAAATCTCACACTAAGCCATCAGATTCCTAGTAAAGTCCTTCCCCCAAACTTCCCTTGTTCCACTGTGATTTACTTCACAGTTCCCTTTGTTAGTGAGACTTTTTAGAAAGAGTTGCCATCACGAAAGATCCCTAACTCCTAATCTGATGGATGTCTTCTGGGGAGGTTGTGAGCAGACTACTCCGCTCCCAAGACAGTGTAGAGAGGAACTGGGAGCACAATACACTGACCACACTAGCAAAAGAAAGTGTACCCAAGGCTTTGTCAGACTTTGGTCAGCCAATAACTAGACAGTGGCTGTACATAGGATTTTTAGCTCTAAAACTTTTTTGCAAGCAGGAGTGTAGTATTTTTATGTAGAAACTATTTGAACTCTGTCTTCAAGTAGTATGTACTACTGCAGGAGAACTGAGGAAATAGAATATACATATATTTAAAAGGAGATGGTTGTGATTTTTAGCTTGTCAACTTTAACAGTGTCTCTTCAGACTTCAAGTAGCAAAGAGATTTAGTAACAAGAAAATCAATATTTCATAAGATGGTTGATGTCACCTGAAGGAGTTGGTTCTACTAGGGTGTTCTTTACTTCACTTACATTTACTGTTATTGTGGGCAAGCTACAGTGTAAGAATAAGTTACCATATCCTAGGCAAAATTCCAGGTTGTGTAGTTGGTGCCACAAATAAGTTATTAGCTCAGAACAAAACTCTTGCCAAAACAATTACTGTTTAACTGTATAGCTGCAAACAAAGTTAATCAACATTTTGATCAACAGTGGAGATTTGGGGAGCAGCTTAAAAAATATCCTGCTCCTTCACTTGTGCCCCTCAAAGCATTACACTTCTGAAGCACACTTTGAATGAGATAAAGGTACTTAGCATTGCAGGAGTCAGTAATATAAACCTTGTTTATATTTCCTGTACTGCCACTGACTGGCTTTGTGACCCCAGGGAAGTTCCTTAACTTGTGTTCCAGTTTCTCAACCTTTACAATTAGGATAATCTTACCTAGTTCTACAAAAGCTGTGCCCACCCAATGGTTCCCCACTCAGAAAGATTTCCCTAGTTGAGAGATGCTGGCCTTTAGTTCTGACTCACTTGCAATAGTGGTAGGTTGTCCCATTGTACGCTAGTATGGATGGATGGTGCTATGCTGTAGTTTGGTACAACTATGCTGCTCTCCATTTGGCCTGTCCTACACTGGGACATACCAGTGCCATTCCCTTCTGTTCAGGATTGCTGCAGCCCAATTCTGCTGTGTCACTGCCAAATGTGGGGTAAAGGGTCTGTTATAGTGGGAATGCAAGAGATGGTTCCATGGCCACGTCACTACACGGTGTATGGGCAGCTGCAAGTCTAGTGGAAGTGAGCCCACACTGAGATTTGAAGCTGTGCCGTAGGTCCTTCCCCTTTAGGGGAGGGGCACACAAGGCAACAGGGGCACACAAGGCAACAGTAGCCTGAGTCAAGCTCTGGCTGGGAGCCCAAGGTGTAGCTTGTTGTGCAGTTCCTATGGAGATGGGGAGTACTGACCCTCATCCAATGCAGCAATTCCAGCGTCCACGGCAGCTCTCCAGAGGCTTGCTCAGAAGGAAAAGCAAGACGTATCCTCTCCTAGAGGTAAAGCATTCAATAGACTATGAACTCCCTGTTCTATGGGAAAAGTGGGTTGCTTTGTATTTTAGTTTTACTGTATTAATGTTAATAGAAATAGTAGGGATTAATGTCCTGCAGGCCTGATCATATAGGCTGCAGAGCAACAGCTGTAAAGATTTCAAAACTAAACCAAAAATGAACATTCTAGGTTTTTCATAATTGCCAGGTACTTTGTGCATGATTGATTTGTAGCAGAGGGTAGAGATCAGAACTTTAAGAGGGCAAGAAGGTTACATTCCTCTGCCAGAGAAATTGTGAGGTATTTTTTTTAAATGAAAACTGGCGCAGAGATGAAAATGCAAATGTAATTTGCAGGCAAGCAGCGTGGGGAGACGAGATTTCAGCACACCTTTTATAGCACAATTTAAAATAGGGACAAAGTGCCATCTCATCAGTGGCTATTCAGGAAAGACCAGACATGGATTCCATAAAGGGAGAGGGGAAGGGGAACTTAAACAGACCTAGCATTAGATACAGCAGTACTAGGTCCATAAACCAGAGGAAATCTGCTATCCTCACCATAATAAGTCCCCTTGTTATCAGAGAGGGACCAAGCACGGAATGGGTATGGGGAATAAACTACTCACACACAGAAATGGCAGCTTTCTAGCATATGGTTGAGATACAGTGGTGGACAGATGTGGGGGAAGTATGCACCACCACAACCCACCTGTACCTAGTAAGTACTAGGTAAATATTTATTTTGAAAATAGAATTCATTGGTCTCCAGGATTACAGTTCTTGCAGTTTTCATGAGTCCAACATTAATTTTAAAGGTATTAAAAAGGAATGGTGACAAGAGAATTGTACATACGTAGACTAATTACTCAATTTATAATTTGGCAAGAACAATGGGGAAGCTACCCCTCTATACAAAAAAACCCCCAGGGAATTTGTAATGACTAGAAGAAGGCATCCACACAAGAATAGGAGCCATAAGAGTCACACCAGATCATTGGTTCATATGACAGAGGACAGATTGCCACCTATTGAGGCAACAGAACTTCCTTCGGTAGCTTGGGTTTCTTGGGAAGTCTCCCATCTAGGTTCTTACTGACCAGTCCCAATCTCAGTTATGTGATCTGATGAAATCACAGCTCAAGCACTGGCCTGCTTATGTACACACTGATGCCCTTTACCCAGCTGCCTCATCTAAACATAGGTAAGATTGTAAGATATAAGATTGACAGCAAAGTATTTTTAAGATACAAACAAGATATAAAATGGGCCTGGGTTCAGGCTTCTGGATCTAACTACCCCACTGAGCATAGTGGGAGTTGGGAGTGGGCTTCAGATCTGAATCCAAGTTTGAATTCTACAGTTTGCACCCATCTACTAAGAATTAATTAGATCACGTCACATATCTCTTTAATTCACTGAATTTCTAGGTGGATCTAACAAAGCTGGTGTAACCAAGTATTACTGATGCAATGATGACTACAGCTTATGTAACACCAAGTCCCCACACTGTTAAACAATGGCAACTAGAGTGTTTAGGACTCCTTGCAGAAAACACAGTGAAGTCCATCAGAGTGTCTTCCAGTAAAATCCAGACTACTGGGAGCTTGAACACAAGGTTCAGCACTTGGACACCTATCGCAAACAAATCATTCAATAAGCAGGTAAGTTACAGTCTGGTAGAAGTCATTTTCATAGGCTCAACTATCATGAAATGCATTGGTGTACATTGCCACATATCTTGAAACACCGCCAACCCCCACTTGCACATGCAATGACAAGGAAACATCGTACAATATATGCACTGATGCATGCTCATGTAAATTAGATCAGAAACCAACCTCACATTTTAAAAACAGGTTTCAGAGTAGCAGCCGTGTTAGTCTGTATCCGCAAAAATAACAGGAGTACTTGTGGCACCTTAGAGACTAACAAATTTATTAGAGCATAAGCTTTCGTGGGCTACAACCCACTTCTTCGGATGCATATAGAGTGAAACATATATTGAGGAGATATATATACACACACATACAGAGAGCATGAACAGGTAGGAGTTGTCTTACCAAGTCTGAGAGGCCAATTAAGTAAGAGAAAAAAAACTTTTGAAGTGATAATCAAGATAGCCCAGTACAGACAGTTTGATAAGAAGCAAGTGTGAGAATACTTACAAGGGGAGATAGATTCAATGTTTGTAATGGCTCAGCCATTCCCAATCCCTATTTAGCCCTGAGTTGATTGTGTCTAGTTTGCATATCAATTCCAGCTCTTATCAAACTGTCTGTACTGGGCTATCTTGATTATCACTTCAAAAGTTTTTTTTCTCTTACTTAATTGGCCTCTCAGACTTGGTAAGACAACTCCCACCTGTTCATGCTCTCTGTATGTGTGTGTATATATATCTCCTCAATATATGTTTCACTCTATATGCATCCGAAGAAGTGGGTTGTAGCCCACGAAAGCTTATGCTCTAATAAATTTGTTAGTCTCTAAGGTGCCACAAGTACTCCTGTTATTTTAAAAACATTACATCAACATCTCCTCGTCTTTTAACTGCCACACCTTTATTTTCTTTGGTCATTTAACAGAAATGGGGCAGGGACTGTCTGTTATATCGCTGTACTGTTACTGGCACAGTGGGGCCATGGCTTCTAGGAGCTACTACAATACTAAAAACAATAAACTTCTTCCTCAAGGCAAAGTATTTACTGCCATGATGTCTGACAGCAATTACGCCTGTGAGGATCAAGGACTATTCATAGCAATAAGCACTGTGGCCATTAGCAAGCACATGATTGGCTCTATAACTGTAGTCAGATATAATGGCATTACATGTCTTAATTTTTTTTTAAATTACAGATTTATATATTGGTTCAATGTTTTATAAACAAATTTTCTTTTTCCTTTAATCAAATCAGATACTGCTATTAACTAAATGGGATTACATTCCCAAAAGCCTCATCCCACATCAATTGCTGTGGCCTGGCACTAGGCCTATATACTCAGAAATTGCTCATTTTACCTGCAGAGGAAAGTGTAAAAGAATAAAAGACCTTTGCTGAGCAGCAATTGGAGTAGAGAGAGGGAGAGGAAGTGGACTCTATCCTCAGAGAACAACTAAGTTTGATGTCCTTCTTGTACAGGGGTTTTGAACGAAGGGAGAGTGTCATTCCCACAGAACCCAGGGCCAAGGAGAACAAAAATGGATGTCTGCCCTCTGTCAAAATGTCAGTTTCAAGGACCGTTAGAGAAATACACCAGTCCTTGGCATTGCAGTGATTGCTGCTCTAAAAATGCAGTAACTCCTTGCTTAACGTTGTAGTTATGTTCCTGAAAAATGCTACTTTAAGCGAAACAATGTTAAGTGAATCCAATTTCCCCATAAGAAATAATGTAAATAGGGGGGGTTAGGTTCCAGGGAATTTTTTTTTGCCAGACAAAAGACATTATATACATATACAGTATAAGTTTTAAATATTTTTAAACAATGTAATACTGCACTCACCAATGATGATTGTGAAGCTTAGTTGAGGCAGGGGCGTAGTGGGGTTGGGGCACAGGAGCTTGCCTCACTCCGCCCACCTGGCACTCCTGCCGGAAAGCAGGGTTGGGGCACTGGGGCTTGCCCCGTTCCACCCACCCGGCGCTCCTGCCGGGGAGAGGGGTCAGGTCGGAGCGGAGCGAGCCAAACAACCTTAAAAAGGAACATTGCGCAACTTTAAAGGCGTATGTTCTCTAATAGATCAGCAACCTAATAACAAAACAATGTTAACTAGGCCGACTTTAAGTGAGGAGTTACTGTACCTAAAATAGGTAGACAGTTTAACCATACATCACAGGGATAAGAACAATGAGTAAGCTTCTCCGTAATGATCTGTCCCTTTGGACTGCTCATTTTTGTATTACAGTAGCTAGTTCCCAGAGGCTCCAACTGAGATCTGGTCTCCATTGGGCTAGGCACAGTTCAGACACTAAGTAAGAGACAGTCCCTTCCTTGAAGAGCTTAAACAAAGGATAGGAAGTGAAACAGGCACAGAGATGAAGTGACTTGCCCAGGGTCACAAAGCTCGTCAGTGGCAGGGGAAGTGGTAGGAATACAAGAATATAGGTCTCCTGAGTCCCAGGGCTTGTCTACATGGCAAGTTACTGCACGAAAAGCCAGGGTGTGAATCTACAGTTTACCAGACAGTAATGGCCCATGTGGTCACTGCTGCAGCACAATGCAAGTCCTAGAGTGTGGCTAGGCGTACTATTACTTGAAAATGTAGTAAAGATGCACTCCAGGACTTCCACTGCACTGTAGCGGTATTGTTACCCTAAATTTTAGATGCCAATTAAATTAGCCTACAATAGCGTTTTTAATTTAATAAAAGGGTAAAAAGGTTGTGGCCTGCCTGAAAGGAATTGCCAGTGTGTTATCAGGAGGCTTGTCTCCGACCCACAGAGGGCTCCCTAGAGCAAGCTAATCTTACCAACTCCTGAAAGCACACAGGTACAGCCTTCCGCTCAAGGACTGACACACACAAGCAGAAATGCTTTTAAAAATAAATAATTCTTATGTTTTCAAAAATAAGTAATTACAGTATTTTTAATAGAAGAAAGAATATATAAAACATATTAAAACACAGTAGAATTATATCTAGGAATGAAGCGGCAGAACAAAATAAAAGACACGGACTACACAGGATATGTAAATCATATAACCGTTACAATGTAATAGATTATCTATCTACACACACACACACAAACACACACACACACGAGGCCCTGTATACATCAAGGCTCTAGCCTAAATGCTGCAATTCAGTAACATACTTAATACAACATAATATACATTACCTCTGTACATCATTACAATATTCTAGTTTTAGAGAGAATTATTTACTTAATATTAACATTTAATAGTTAACATTTAATACCTTAATATTTAACATCTAACATTTAAGCTTTTAACATCCTGTGAGCTCTGGACAAGCGGTCACCTGATGGGTAGGGGAGATTTCACTCAGAACACAGGCATCCAGCTTTATTTACAGGCAGACCCACGCACTCCTTAACAATACATGGAAAAATCAGACTTGCACTCGTACCCAAGTTCCCTCTGGTTCGTCTTAATGGTTCTTCTGATCGGTCTGTAATGATGTTAAGGATGGTGATTGTCAAGGCCACAATTTTCCTAACTGCTGCTGCTGCTTCAGGCTGCGGGCGTAGCGGCAATTGCTGCTGGCTTTTGCTGCTGGCAGGGACTGCTGATTGTGTTGCTATGACAGCCGTTGCTGTGGTGACCTTTAGAGTTGCTGCTGCTGCTGTTGCTGCTTTCCCAGGTGGCTACTTTTTGGAATTTTCTGTTCTTCTCAGGTAGCTTCTGTTCTTCTATAAAGCCTCAAACCCACTACACTCAGCCTGCTAGCTGTGGGCCTTATATGCTGGTTGCTCTGTCTCAAGGTCTGCTCATTAACTTAATTAGCCCATCTCAGCCAATCATCTTCCAGATATTAGCATAATTGCTTTTTTTTGTCTAGTTCCTTCCCATTATGTCATACTTATTTTAAGATAGCTAAGCTCCTCCCCTTGAGGTCTTGGGAGAAATGCTGAGTCATTCCCTATTAGTTGCTGGAACTTTCCATACCCTAACCCTGTCTTTCATAGAGGATTATTGCATCCGCTATTTTGGATTTCTAACTTTAAACTATCACTATTTACAGTAGTAATAGTAATCTATTTATCTAAAGCCTTAATCTTAAAACTAACTGCTTTTTTATGCAAGTCAAAGTGTCCTGATACCATCACCACCTTAATTCTATCAATGGGGAAGAGGTGAAATTTTACAATATTTAAACCCCTTTTTCTGGTCTCTATCAAAGTGCTGCAAGGTTTTTCAAAACAGCTAAAAGCAAAATCTCTTGTTACAGTATCTGTGCAGGACATGACTGTGGTGCAAGCTGTAGATTCACACTGTGGCATGCCTTGCAGTGACTTGTCATATAGACAAGCTTCCAATTCATAGGTGCTTGAACTACGGGTTCAGGGGCGGGGTGCTGCAACACCCGCTGGCTTGAAGGGTTTTCCATCATATACAGGGTTTACAGTTTGGTTCAATGGCTGTCAGCACCCCTACTATAAAAATTGTTCCAGCACCCCTGCCAAGTTTAATTTCTATCTACTAGGGTCACAGCGCCTCCCTAATCATCATTATATGTGCATCAGACTTGTACAGGTCTGTTGGGATCAAGGAGACGCGGAGTCAAGAGGTTTGTCAAGCAGGCGTCCCAAGCTCTCTTGAGCTGGGGTTTTTATTAGTAATTAGATCAAAAGGCATGAGATCATAGTTACTTGTAACATATTGATTGGTTCACCCATAGCCATCTCCCCTTGTGCAATAAATCATGATTGGTGAAGGGGCTACGTGAACTATTCAAGGGGACTACGTGAGCTATTGCCTAGTCTATGCTTAATCAATAACCTGAGCATAGTTTTACCTTGCATTGCTTACCTTGAGAATAAGCCAGGAGTAAATGTAATAAACACGTGTGTGGTTTGCCAGCACAGCATGTTTCACTACACCTCCCCCTTTTTGTTTTTAAGCAATTTGCAGGCATAATGAATGCTCTGTTTAGTATTAAGTCGTTGCCAAGGGCAGCCTTGGACAAATAGGCTAATAAGGGAAGGAATACACTGTAATATACAACAACAAACTATTAATCCTATAACTATAACAATAACATATGCAAACATTTGCTTTAGCCAGTATAGGTCTGGCAGCCACCCAGTAAGCCAGTCCCAGAATCCTGAAAAACCAACATCCATTGTAACTTCTTTTGTTAAAGTATGTAGTTTTACAATTTGGTTGTCCACTGCTTTTTCATTATTGCTTAGGTTAAAGCAACACATACCATCCAATTTTTCACACCCATAATGATGTTGCATTAAAAGATAATCTATGGCCGCTCTGTTTTGCAAAAGTCCATGTCTTAATTCGCTCTGTTCCTCATTTAACAAGGCTAGAGCTCTAGAAGTTGTATTTAAGGCTTTTACTGCTGAGCAGGTTTTTCCAACAGTTGTTCAGCCTGATTAGCTAGGTTCTTCACTTGGCCCCATGTGGCAGGTGCATTTCGTTGGCCCCCTCGTTTTCGGCCCGTTGTCACTTTTCCTTGTTCATCATATAAGTGTATGTTGAAGTCAGGGATGGGGTTGCTCAGTCCCTGATGCCACGCCATCCTTGTATGGTCGAACGTATCGTGCAGGTACCCAGAGCGGGCCGCTTGGTGTTGATACAGCTGCGTAACCGTGCCCCCAGGTGATTAGTGGCACAGGTTCGCTCCACTCCGGGCCAGGTAGCTGACGATAGGTTACCTTTGGAGCAGGAAGAACTTCGGTCGTCCGATAATGCCGTTGTGCCCTGGTGAAAAATTGAGAATTGAAAGGTAATAGATTTAAATGATTGAGTGTAAACAGTACTTGAGCCAGCCATTCTTCCTTTTCTGTCAGGCTGCCGGGGACAATTCCCCCTTTCTGTTTTTGCCGCAGGAGAGCATTTTTTAATGTGCGATTAGCTCGTTCTACAATGGCTTGTCCTTGGGAATTGTATGGGATGCCAAAGGTATGCTTGATTTCCCATCGCGTGCAGAACGCTGCCATTGCTGAAGAGCAATAGGCTGGGCCGTTGTCAGTTTTTAAAGCTGATGGCTTTCCCATCACTGCAAAGGAACGAATGAGGTGATTACAGACGTGTTTTGCCTTTTCCCCTTTTTGTGGAGTTGCCCATATATATCCAGAATAAGTGTCTATGACTACATGCAAATAGGACCAGGGAGCTAATGGTGGGAACCGAGTGACGTCCATTTGCCACAATTGGTTTGCACCTAGCCCCCGAGGATTTACCCCGATAGCGGGTCCTGCGAGGTTTCCAGTACACTCAGGGCACTGCTGAATAACAGCTTTTGCATCAGATAGTGGTATGGAAAATTGCTTGGCCAACGCCCTAGCATTTTGGTGATGTAAGGAGTGACTTTCCATAGGAGAGCAGGGGAAAGCCTTTAAGGCGTTATCAGCATAGGCATTGCCTTGCGAGATTTCTCCGGGGAAAGGCTGATGACTTCTAACATGTGCGATAAAAAATAGATGTCGTCGGTGACGTAATATCAGTTGTAGGGAAAGAAATAAACCAAGCAAATTATTATCCAAAGATGCAGTAACACAACTAGAAGCAATATTACTAACAACATTTGCAGCATACAAACTGTCTGTTATGAGGTTAACTGGTTGATCAGAAAATGTGTTAAAGGCAAGAATTAACGCAGCTAGCTCCGCACGCTGAGGAGAGCGTTGCGGTAAGGTAAACTGGGATTGCCACTGGTCATTTTTCTTCCAAGCGACCACCCCTCTGGAGGGGCCACCATCGGTGAAAATGGTAAGAGCTTCTTTTATGGGAACGGGAGATACCAAGTAGAATACTTTTAGTGGAATATGTTGAGCAACTTGGAGACGAGGATCCTTTGGAGTATGGTAAGTTATGCACCCAACATAATTGGCTAGTGCTATTTGCACCTCCTCCGAGTGCATGCATGCAACTTCCCAGGTGGCGATGGGGATGGGTATAATAATGTTTACTAAATCCATGGCAAACAAGTTTAATGCTCGATTGCGTCCTTTAGTGATTAATTGAGCAATCATTCCAGACAATGGGACGAGTGTGTTTTTGTGTGTGTGTGGTAAATACATCCACTCGAGAATAAATTCTCTTTCATTTGTATGTTGAAGTAATGCCCCCATGAATTGCTTAATGTCCCCAAGAATGATTAAGGACGGGGGCACATTAGGTACTGCTCTATCTACCCACCTTTCTGCCATGGCTTCGTTGACCTTATGCACTACCTCCTGTTGTTCGTTTGTCAGTGATATTATGTCTCCCGGTTGCTTTCCTAATTTTAGGGCATTAAACAGTGGAGTCAGCATAGATGTGGGAATCTTGTAATACGGTCTTATCCAATTTATGGATCCCAGAATTTGCTGTAGCACTACATATGTTAATTTTTTTGGCAAGGTAAGTTTTGGAAGTATGGGCATGGAGTATGCTGCAAGCATTTTATGACCTAAATATTGAAAAGGTTCGGCTTCCTGTATTTTTTCCGGGGCTACTACCAGACCCGATTGACTTAAGATATCCGTTAACTCACTTTTCCATGTGGTGGGTAGGGGCCTACCGGCTATTAAGATATCATCCATATAATGGTAAACAAGTAGCTTTTTGAACTTATTTCTGAAAGGTTGAAGAGCAGTGTTTACAAAATACTGACACATGGTAGGGCTATTTAACATGCCCTGGGGTAACACTTTCCAATGATAACGTGTTGTGGGTTGGGCATTGTTTAGGACTGGCACTGTGAATGCAAAATATTTTTTATCCTTTTCCTGTAATGGTATCGTAAAGAAACAATCCTTTAAATCAATTATTGCTACCTGGTAGTCATATGGGATTAAATTTGGATTGGGGAGGCCACACTGCAGGGGGCCCATTGGTTCTAGTATTTTATTAATTTCACGCAAATCATGAAGGAGCCTCCATTTTCCTGATTTTTTCTTAATTACAAAAACAGGAGTATTGTACGGGCTTGTAGTATGCTCAATGTGTTCATCTTTTAATTGTTGCTCAACTAATTGCTGCAAAGCTTCTAATTTCTCTTTAGGTAATGGCCATTGTTCTACCCAGACTGGCTTATCAGTTTTCCACTGTAACGGAAGAGCCTGAGGCTTACTCATCTTCCAAAACCAGTTTTGCCCCTATCTGTTCTAACAAATCTCTTCCCCAAATGTTAAACTGTAAAGGCAATATGCAGGGTTGAATATATGCTATTATGGGGCCTTGTTCCTGGGATTTTACTGGTAACCATTGAGAGCTCTTTTGAGATGCTTGGCTTCCTCCTACCCCGAATACCGCAGGGGCTAGCTTAGAAGGCCATGTAGGCTCCCAATCCTTTTCAGCTATGACAGAAACATCTGCCCCTGTGTCCAACAAACCGGTCAGCCACTTACCTTGGAGTATATACTTACGTTGAGGTTTTTGCAGGGATATTCGGTGTACCAATGCTGCCACCTGTGGGTGAAAGGAAGAATCGCTGTCGCCTTCAGTACGGGTGGATCCGAATCCTCCTGTGCGTGTTACCTGTGATTTTTCTCCAGGGAGCTCATATGGCAACAGTATCATCTGTGCCCAGGAGTCCCCTTGTCTTAAAGTAAAAGGCAGGTGACTCCAATACTGAACATATATTTTTCCCTGATAATCAGCATCAATCACTCCTGGAACTACCATAATTCCTTGTTTACTTGCTGATGACCGAGGGAGTATAATGCCCACCGTCCCTTCAGGAAGGGGCCCTTTCAGTTGAGTAGGCATTAAAAGAACTTCCCCCGGTAAGAATGAGGATTTTTCTTCTTGATTATACAAGTCTATTCCAGCACTGCCGGTCGTTGCCGGTTGTGCCCTAGTCAATTCTTCCGCCCCCGTTGTTTTTCCGGGGCCCGGGGAGGGCCCGATTACTGGTTTCCCTGCCCTAGTCCTGATCGACATTGATTTGCCCAATGATACCCCTTGTTGCATTTAGGACATTTTTTGGAGGGCCTACCCCCTTCCTGGGGTCTTCCTTTATGTGCTCCTCCCCCGGGTGCCCTACACTGGCTTTTAAAGTGTCCCGGTTTTTTGCAATTAAAACAATTTCCTGCTGGTTTATTACCTTGTCTTATAGCCCCCGCCAAAAGAGCCATAGCATGGGTTTGACTACCGACATCAGCGCAAGCCTGAATCATGTCCGCTAAAGTGTACGAGGGGCGATGTATTATAGATTGCAGTACCTTTTTGCAATCAGCATTAGCCTGCTCATAAGCCAGTCGCCGTAAAAGCTCTGTCTGTGCCTCCTCGTTATCGATCTGCCGCTGTACTGCTTCCTTGAGCCTATCTATGAACTGCGGATACGGCTCTGTAGGCTGCTGCCGGGTGGCTGTGAAAGACCTAGTCGGTTTCCCACTTACAGGAACCCTTCTGAAAGCTCTCATAACACTAAGTTTAGTACGAATATATGTGTCTGGGTCTAACTCCAACTGTCTCTCTATAGTGCTAAATTGGCCTGCTCCATAAATCTGGTCGGGTATGGCAGCTGGGGTTGAGTAACCTACAGCAGCTAACCTGAACTCACTATCCCACACCATATACTGGGCGGGGGTCAGCACCATACGAAATAAGTCTTTCCAATCTTGTGGAGCCATTGTGTAGCCATTTCCAATTCCTTCTAAGATGCCTGTCACGAAATTAGACCTGATGCCTGTCTCCGTGATAGCTTTTCTCACCTCCCTCAGTACTGTATACGGTAGCGCCGTCCACTGTCTGACGGCATTGCCCTGTGCATCGACTTCTGCCGTTATAGGCATTAGCATGGGCAACTCCCCCTCCCACTGATGTTCTTCCTCCAAACTCAATTCCCCTGTCTCACGCGCCAACGCAACCGCCGCCCGGACGCAGCCCCCACGATTCCCCCGGAAACAAGGCTGATCAGTTCCTTTATCAATGGGGGGATCCGAGGGCCGCTGCCCCGTATCCGACACCGCAGGCGCTGGTGGTAGCACCCGCGGGTACGGAGGCGGTGTCGTCAGCGTGAGAAGCGGGGCGGCAGTGAGAGACGCCTGTAGCCCCAGTTTTCCCACTGCCTCAGTACAGCGCTGCCACATGAGCAGGTGCTGCACTGCTGCTCTCGGTTTCTCAAAGAGCTGTGTTCCTATTTTTTGCCAATCTTCTTGCTGCAGGGACCCCTCTTCGGGGTACCAGGGGCATTGACATTCTATTTCCTTAACAAAATCCTCTACATGCCGCAGCGTAACCGCTGGGCAACCGCTCCCCTCAATGAGCTTAAATAATTCCTTAGCATGAGCCTTTTGTGGCACTGATAAATCACCCCCCATACTCACGAGTGGCTGTTTCCAGCGGGTGCACCTAGACTATTCCAGTCGGATGAGCAGGGGTCCTCGGGATCCGGTGTATCACGTCGGGGTCACCAGATGTTGGGATCAAGGAGACGCGGAGTCAAGAGGTTTGTCAAGCAGGCGTCCCAAGCTCTCTTGAGCTGGGGTTTTTATTAGTAATTAGATCAAAAGGCATGAGATCATAGTTACTTGTAACATATTGATTGGTTCACCCATAGCCATCTCCCCTTGTGCAATAAATCATGATTGGTGAAGGGGCTACGTGAACTATTCAAGGGGACTACGTGAGCTATTGCCTAGTCTATGCTTAATCAATAACCTGAGCATAGTTTTACCTTGCATTGCTTACCTTGAGAATAAGCCAGGAGTAAATGTAATAAACACGTGTGTGGTTTGCCAGCACAGCATGTTTCACTACACAGGTCTGCATACCATACTGAACTAGATATGGAAATACTCTGTTTCCTTTCAGCTCTTTGAGGAAAGAGTTAGTCTCATAAGCCATTGGTTTGATCTGTGGACAGACAAGCAGCGCAAACAATTCCTCCACAGAATGTTGATGAGATGCAGTAAATCACAACTGAAGTAAGTTTGTTACAAGGACTAGCTTAGTGTCGTCTTTCCAAACAAGCAGGTATGTATGTATATGGATGTCACATAAGACACATAGCAAACCAATTCTGTAATGAGATTTGCCCGGGGGATCCCTATACCCTTGCGGAATCCCAGTGAAGTCCTTGAGGGTTTAACACTAGTGCAGGTGTCTGCCCAGATGGATCTGATTGGGACCTGAAATTGTATCTTTCTTTTGTAAGAGGGTCCCGTCAGTTTGGTTTAATAAGGACACTGTCAGATTCATAAGACCTAAATATTAAGATTGTAGCAAAATTGTGTGAGAGAGTGTATAGATGTGTGTCTAGTGCAGGCTGGAGGCTCCAGATTCTCCATCTTTTCCCCTTTTCATTGCATCAGTAGGGAAATAAGAAAAAAACCACCTCTATAGCTTTTCCATCTAGTATTCTATATTATTGGGTGAGCATTGTCCGTGTGGTCAGTGCTGTGCAGAACATGGAGCAAACAAGGTTCCTTGCCCAAAGACCTCACAATCTAGGACCTGGATGTTGCAGTTTATAAGGTGGGTGGGCAGACTGCTTTGCTTGTGCAGAGACTCACTGCAGTCAGTGTGGCTCCATGTGGGCACAACAGCCTGCTCCACGTTATATATTGCAGAATCAGGTCCCAAAGAGTCAACTTTGCAAGGTACTGAACACAAAAAGTTCCCACTAGCTCCTAATGGGAGCAGAGGGAGCTCTGTATCTCACAGGACAAGACCAGGTATTAGTCAGCTCTTATAAAAGAAGGGCCTAATCATGACATCCCTTATACACTGACTTCTATTGGTCTGTGTGTGAGTAAGGGTTTGCAGAGTTGTTTCCTGGCCACTTGTGATTATTAAAAATGAGAGAGATCTTTAACTATTTCCTTGGATCCTTTCCCATCCAAACATCTGGATTGATTTATATGTTTTTCACACAGGCCCAGGATAATAGGCATATTATCTAATAGTTTCTTTACTGAGTCATTTCAAACTCCTGACCTACTGGATTACTAATAATAGAAAATGGCTACTACAAATACAAAGGTTCAACTCTTTCCAGTCTTCTGCAGAGCAATAAAACCAACCTCAGTGATATAAGGGCCCGGAATAAACATAATTGGTTCTGTTGAAATGACCACACTCTTGGCATAGTTTTGTTTTGCAAGACGTACAGTTCACTAGTTGCAATAATGCAATGCTCCTCTTTACATAAAAGTCTAGATTTGCTCTCAAAATGTTGCATTATGTCACTGAGATGCGACGCTATCAATAGAGAAATGGCCAACTAATTAGACTTAAATGCATCTTTAATCCCTTCCCAATGGGTCCCAAAGCACTTTGCAAATGATGCCCTCATAGGAATCACTTCACTCCTGACAATATTCTTCAAAGAGATCTCAGGTTTTCTGAAAGGGAAGACCAATAGAGTGACAGAATAGAATCTCAACAGGATTTTAACTACGGTGAATATCTGTCTCTTTACAGGTTTACCCAAAACTGGTTTGCAGAGAGGATTCCAGTGACCAAAGTGGATTTCACCAGAGTGCTGCCACGTTTCATATCTCTGTATATCTTCTCCTTTCTCAGCCCCAGGGAGCTGTGTGCAGCTGCCCAAGTCAACTGGCACTGGAAGTTTATAACTGAACAGGTCTGTTCATTGTAGGCCTGGTCCCACTCCCATGGCAATCAAGAAGAATTTTCTTATTGATGTTGATAGGAATAGGACCTGTAACTGGACATTTGCAGCGCTTTTAAGGGGCACTACATATATGAAATGGGAAATCTGGAACAGCATGTTGTAAATAGCATAAATTTGCCAAAGCAATTTTGTATCTTGTACAGCACTCAGATAAATGCTCAACCTTCTGAAGCATTTCATGTATCTGTCTAGCATACTTAAGAATAATTAGAAAGATCTTCTGTAGCCGAATTTTCAACTCTTTCACGCACTTGACAAAATAACCTTTTAAACTTTGCTCTATTTAATTCACTATAACAGATAAATTGTTGGAACCAGCTTCATCCAACCCTAGCAAGAACATCTCAATCACTAAGAGTATATTACACATAAAGACATTTATATTTTCTCTTGTCAGAAACTAATTCTCATTCTACATTTCATTCTGTTGTTTTGCTTCTATACTTAACCCTGCTTTGGCTTTGGTCTTTAAATGCACACATCAAGCAATAGAACACAATATGTAATTTAGAGCTATGTAGTTAGCTGGATGTCCTAAACTCTGTAATTTATAGACAGTGCTGTGGCCTTATGGATACTGATAATGCCAGGGCTTAGCATTGTGGATATTCCAAAATGCTACTGCTTATTATGATCTGTCTAAATAGATAGTGTATAGCATAGGCTCAATACTATTTATAGAAATTAAAATAAAATAGATATTTATCTTCAGAAGCTGCTCAAAGTGGTACAACAATTAGCCTACTCTTTCTGTTCCCCAGTGCCAAATATGACAATCAAGGGGACAAGACAATGCCTTTATTTGCAGATTTCCAGATAATGAAGAATTTTAAAATAAAACATCCCTCTGCCCCTTTTTTTTAAACAGAACAAAAACAAATGCACCTCTCTCCATTGAATTCATTGACATTATCTGATTATTCATCCTCAGGAACACTGCTGGCCTCTGCATATAAGAAAATGTTGTAGCAAGCTTTTTGAGACAGAGGGATCATGTATTTTTATTTGTTCTGTAAAAGTACTAGGCACTTCATAAAAAAGGATCTCTCACTGTAACATATTTATGGAGGTCCCATGTTTGATTTATACTGTGATCAGTGGCAGTATGAAACCCCACGATTAAATAGAAAGCTTTTTGTCCTCAATCACAGTTTATTGTCTCTCTTTTACCTCTTTCTTGTCTTAAGGACTGTTTGTGGGTGCCAAAATGTGTTAAGTTTGGATGGTTCCTGCCCTACACTCCAGCAGACAACGAATACAGTGCTTGGAAACGACATTATATTGCCTGTGCCTCCAGCTTAGATTACTTCACCCCAAGAGAAGCCACTGAAATCTATGGGACCCTCAATGAACCAAAAGCTGAAAATGAGGAGCAGGAAGAAAGGCGAAGAGAAAAATGGCTACGAAAAATTATTCGGGAGAGATTAGCATTACACAAGAGTCAGTAGAACTAAAATAATGATCTCTTTCTTCTGAGATTAATGTTAAAATAACAAACACTGTCTTCTGAAAGTGATAAAGCAGCCTAAAGTATTCAAGTAGTCAAAGACCTTTTCTTTAGGAAAATTTATCTTTGCAGATTTTTTTAAAATTAATTTTTAATATCAAAAGGGTAAGAGCTGAAAATGGTAACTATAACGATAGATTTTGTTTCTTCTATATGATTGTTTAGTCATATTTGATATGCCTGTAGGAAAGGGATAAAAATGTTCAGGCTTAATAGTGTCCAGTGGGGTTTCGAATACATCTCAACTGTGGAAATAATAGAAACCTCAAACTGTCAGTGTGTGGTTGCGGACTTAATTTCTTTCCAGTCTGGCACATATTGCTTTCCAATTTGGGAAAATGAAGGTTTGAAAGGAAAAGACCCAGTACCAGGATGTCCTGTAGAAATTTTAATTATAGCTACAAATACAGTCAATGCATTAAAGGAATCTTTAGTCAAGTTTAGGTCAAAATGTAGGTTTTGTATAAAATTATTTAAACAAAACCTAAGACTAACAAATATTTCCATGGAATTCTATGATATATCAGACTTTTATTAAACAGTGCTCAGCATATTGAGATTTTTGTCTACATGTATAATAATCAGTGTATTTTATATTAATCATAGAATCATAGAATATTAGGGTTGGAAGGGACCTCAGGAGGTCAACCCCCTGCTCAAAGCAGGACCAACACCAACTAAATCATCCCAGCCAGGGTTTTGTCAAGCCGGGCCTTAAAAACCTCTAATGATGGAGATTCCACCACCTCCCTATGTAACCCATTCCAGTGCTTCACCACCCTCCTAGTGAAATAGTGTTTCCTAATATCCAACCTAGACCTCCCCCACTGCAATTTGAGACCATTGTTCCTTGTTCTGTCATCTGCCACCACTGAGAACAGCCTAACTCCATCCTCTTTGGAACCCACCTTCAGGTAGTTGAAGGCTGCTATCAAATCCCCTCTCACTCTTCTCTTCTCTTCTGCAGACTAAATAACCCCAGTTCCCTCAGCCTCTCCTCGTAAGTCATGTGCCTCACCCCCCTAATGATTTTCATTGCCCTCCGCTGGACTCTCTCCAATTAGTCCACATCCCTTCTGTGTGGGGGGAGAGGGGACCAAAACTGGAGTCAATACTCCAGTTGTGGCCTCACCAGTGCCGAATAGAGGGGAATAATCACTTCCCTTGATCTGCTGGCAATGCTCCTACTAATACAGCCCAATATGCCGTTGGCCTTCTGGGCTAACGGGCACACTGCTGACTCATATCCAGCTTCTCGTCCACTGTAATCCCCAGGTCCTTTTCTGCAGAACTGCTGCTTAGCCAGTCGGTCCCCAGCCTGTAGCGGTGCATAGGATTCTTCCGTCCTAAGTGCAGGACTCTGCACTTGTCCTTGTTGAACCTCATCAGATTTCTTTTGGCCCAATCCTCCAATTTGTCTAGGTCACTCTGGAACCTATCCCTACCCTCCAGCATATCTACCTTTCCCCCCAGTTTAGTGTCATCCACGAACTTGCTGAGGGTGCAATCCATCCCATCATCCAGATCATTAATGAAGATGTTGAACAAAACTGGCCCCAGGACTGACCCCTGGAGCACTCCGCTTGATACCGGCTGCCAACTAGATATCAAGCCGTTGATCACTACCTGTTGAGCCTGACAATCTAGCCAGCTTTCTATCCACCTTATAGTCCATTCATCTAATCCATACTTCTTTAACTTGTTGGCAAGAATACTGTGGGAGACCGTATCAAAAGCTTTGCTAAAGTCAAGATATATCACATCACCACTTTCCCCATATCCACAGAGCCAGTTATCTCATCATAGAAGGCAATCAGGTTGGTCAGGCATGAGTTGACTGTTCGGGATCACCTTCCTCTCCTCTCAGTGCTTCAAAATGGATATTAGATATAGATTGTGAATTTTTATTCAGCCAATATGGTTCTCCCCTCTTCGTGAATATTCATTTGAAAGGATGTCACTTTTTATATAGTTTTCATGGAGACCACACCTTCGGTGCTGTCAAGTCCCCAAGTTTTCTTTCAAGTCTCATATTTGAAATTTTCCCTAAACCGCAGCACCTGGAGTCATGTGATTATGTGAGAATCTCAGTTTTCCTTTTTTAAACAGCAGGCTTCTAGTCTTTCTGATTAGAGAGAAAAAACTTGAAAATATGAATCCCAAGTCCTCAAAAATCAGAAGACAAATGATAATAGTCCCCTTTTTTTAATCTCATGACTGTTAAAACATTCGTATGATTTTTTTAAACTGAACTCCTTTTTTTAACTATTCAGGTTGTCAACACTACTTTCATTTCAGGTATTAATACAAGACAACTTCATTTTAGTAGAATGACCAATTCCTAGCCAAAAATGAGGAGGACTTTTCAGGCAGGATGCTCAGTTTAGATAAAATCTAAAGACTGCCATGTAAAACTAACATGCTAATTTTCATATGGATTATTTCCCTAGTTACAGCATTGTTACTCCTGTTAGTGTGTACTTACCCATCAGTGGAAACACATGGGATTAAACAGCAGGGTCTGGTGATACTTGTTTTTCAGAGGAGTTATTCAAAGCTCGACTGCCTTGGATGAGTGGGACTTGGAGCTCGAGATTCTTAAAATCACGATTACAGCCAAGTCAGGCCCAGACGATCCAGGACCGGGCTAGACTACAGGCAGCTTTGCAACTAATTAGGGTAATTTCCCCCCAAATCTACTTGCATTTTATCCTTTGCAAATTGCTCTTTTTTTATGTAAGCATTAAGTGCTGAATCCTGAGATAGGTTGGCGGTGCTAACACATAGATCCTGTTTAAATCAGAACTACTTGAAATACATTCCACTTAATTAAAAGCAATTAAAACTCTTAATTGATTTATGCTTCATGTAATCCCACTGAAGTCAGCAGAGTATGGTTCACGATTTATTGTGGACCTGATTCTGCCACCCTTAGTCATGCTGAGAAGTGCCCTACTCCAGGGCCGCCCAGGGGGGGGGCAAGTGGGGTAATTTGCCCCAGGCCCCGCAGGGGCCCCCACAAGAGTTTTTCGGGGCCCCTGGAGCGGGGTCCTTCACTCGCTCCGGGGGCCCCGGAAAACTCTCGTGGGGCCCGGGCCCCCGGAGCTTCTTCCGCTCCGGGTCTTCGGCGGCAATTCTGCGACGGGGGGTCCTTCTGTCCCGGGACCCGCTGCCGAAGTGCCGGGTCTTCGGCAGCAATTCGGCGGCTGAGGCCCCCCGCCGCCAAAGACCCCAGGCCTCTTGAATCCTCTGGGCGGCCCTGCCCTACTCATTGCATACTCCCTTTTGACCTCCAACAAGAACTTTGTGGCGTAAGATACTATGTAACATGAGTAAGGCTGGGACACCAAGACCCTAAGTAATATGTGGACAATGTTTTGTCTGAAATATATATGATAAAGCATAGAGATCCTGTTATACTTGTATAATTATTAGTTCAGAATGCTGCACAGTGCCACTACGTGGCAGGCTTTGTTATAGTAAATACTGGCAAGTGTAAGCGGCTGATCAACTAGAAGGCTGATGTGAGGGAGCCACTCCTGCAAAGACTTGTACCCTCAGTTGCTCATGAGCCTACGTCTACACTACAAAAAAAACCCAAACCCATGGTACAAGTCTTAGAGTGTGAGTCACCTGATTCAGGCTCACAGGACTCATGCTGCGAGGCTAAAAATAGCAGTGTAGAAGTTCCTGCTAAGGCTGGATCCCAATCTCTGAGACCCTCCCCCTCCCTGAGACTCCAGCCTTAGCAGGAACTTCTACACTGCTATTTTCAGTCCTGTAGTGCAAGCCCTGTGAGCTCAAGTCAGTTGACCCAGGCTCCAAGACTTGCTACCGTGGGATTTTTTTTTTTTTTTGCAGTGTAGAGGTGTGACTACTCTGATAGGTAGTTACTCATATCTTTATGTCTTTGCAGGATTGGTCTTTGTGTCTACTGTGGGTCTCTTATCTCAGAAATAAGACTGATTGGGTGTCAATAAAAAGTCTGAAAAGTCATGGCACAGAATATTTTGCTTCCTCGTAACCTTATTTTCTACTGGAAAAAGCATTTATAGCCATCACTTATCATTTAAAAATACATTAAGACTTCAAAACACACACAAAAAACATCAAAAAGAGCTGTTAAAATTGAAAGAAGAGACTTGTAAAACAACTATTTAAAAAAAATTAGAATCCCCTAAAGGTCATGATCTTTGCCATGGAAAACAGAAGTGACAAACATACAGACTTATTCTTAATACAGTTAATTTCATGCTTGACTAAACTGTACTCTGATTACAGCTAGATTCCGTCTGTAACCCAACTTGCAAAGCAGTTGAGTACAATTAACATTTCTTTGTGCCTTGAAATATACATGCTGAGGTTCAAAGCGAGGCATTGGCAGCACAGAAAGTAAAAGTGTTTAGATGAAGCTGGTATGGGAGCCCAAGAAATATGCTACTGGACAATCTTCTTTCACCCTCCACTATAAATACTGAAGAACCTCCGCATCCTTGTGAAGCTCTGTATAGGATTACTGTCTTAGTTTGCATCCATATTACACAACTTACAAGATTGTGTCTGAGCCACTGTTAGAGTTGTATTCTCAAGTATTGTTCTTCTGAGAAACTCAGTTAAATACATCTTACTTTATGTCTGTCATTGGTAAAATAAGTTTAAGTTTTTTTACCGGTAGACGCAAGACAGCATTTCTTAACTGCTGCATTATGTAATTACTGAACCATATGTTATTACACTGCATCATACATATTTTTCTCAGCATTTTTGTTTAAATGCTTTCAGGAAAAGAGTGCTCTTTCAAATCATACTCGTTCAATGCTGCTTTCTGAAGAAATGAAACTAGCAGCAGAAAAACAGCTTGTTTTGGCCTCCTTAAAAACTTTGCCCAAAAGGTAAGCAGGTCTCAAGATTTTCAAAATGCTGGTGATAATTCCAAAACCACATAGAAAATAGTACCCAAAACGCAGTGATTAATAAAGGTGACAGAATACATTGTAGGAAACAGCACACAAAACTGCAGATCTTTGTGGTCATGTCAGGTGGCTTTTAGCACACTAACAACTTGATGGAGCTCAACTTTGTCCATTAGTTCTAAATAATTACTACATAGGTTCCCTCTCAAAGCTGTGCTGCTCGTCCTCCCGTGTTGGAAGGAGCAAGTCCACGAACTGGCATGCAGAAGATATGTCTGGCCCATGCAAAGTCCTCCATTTAACTGACACCACTTGGGCGTAATCTTGGGGAGGGAACTGAAACTTGAGGTTGGGTAGAAATTTGGTGTTCTGCATGAGGGTGTGACCAGAAATACTAGTTTCCCACTCTAGATTCTTGGGCCCAGATTGGCCTGAAGAGATCTTAGAGATTCTTAGAGATTTGGGGCCCCAGATCAGCTGATCTGGTCTTAAGCCATCACCCTGAAGTTCAAAGATATGGAGAACAAGAAACTAGAGAGGCTCTCCCATAATGCAGCATACCACCATGCTGCTGGTCCAGCCATAAAATGGGAACCTTGTAGAGCCATTTCACGCTAAGCCTGGATAGGGGGCTAATGACAAAACTTCGAAGTCTAGAGTTGTACTTTTCATTGGCTAAACCTACTTAGGGAGAAGATCCTGAAAATTCATTTTCTTTTGTGGACTTACAAAGAAGAAATTAATTTGTTCTTTACATATATTGAGATTGTAAATTTAAAATCTTTTCATCACAGAGCAAACGAGGGCACAGAGGAATATTTTTCCTATCACCAGTGCTGCTAAGACATAGCGTAAAAATAAACACAAAAAAGTGCAAATGGCTGACCTGTAGGTGTTTGGAACTCAGTGATCTCAATAGGCAGTAGGCGATTAAGGTTCATTTTCTCACAGAAGTGGTGGCCTTCAGGAGGCACGGAATAGAATAATACAAGTTGCTGTAAATGTATTTACAAAACACAGCACTGCATGTCTATTCAGTGTAACTGAGGTTTAGACAGGTATTTTCATACCCTAATGTTTTATTTCTGCATTAAAGTAAAAAAGAAAGAATCTTTAAAGGATATACTGCCTGAGTTTTTGCTTTTCCTTCTGTAGAAAGAATGTGACTGGAAGCAGATCCGACCCTGTGTTACCTTACAAACACTGTCAGCGTGTCTACCAAAAACACAGCAGTTTTGCATATCCACTTGTGCCATACCTGGTTTTGATATCATCCAGGATTCCTGCATATGAGGTATGAATTTCTTCTAAGTTCTCTCTTTTTTGAATAGTTTGGGTTCTGTGTACCCAAACTACATCCGGGGGATGTTCCTGAGACAGCAATCTGTTCATCCTTCTCTGCAAAGAAAGCATCCTTCCTGGAGTCTACTGTAGCCTCAATCCTGCAAATACTTATACGTGTGCTTAATTTTGCTCACGAGTAGTCGCATTAAGTGTTTACAGGATTAGGGTCTCAGCGAAAGCGCACCGTAAAGTGAAGAAAAACAAAGGAAAGCATAAGATTAAAATGACAGTAAAGTAATATTATGGGCCTAAATCAGTGGTTCTCAATAGGGGGGCGTGGAGGAATGTTCAGGGTGTGTGCAGCAGGGCCGGAGCTAGCCCCCACAGGGGGTGGGGAGAGAGCACCACACTTCCAGCCCCACTCCACCCCCAGATCAGCTCCGCCTCCAACCCCATTCAGCCCCCAATCCTGCTCTGCCCTCACTCCCTCTCTGCCTGCAGACCAGCTCTGCCCCTAGCCCCAGCTCCTCATCCATCCCCATTCTGCCACTAGCTCTGCCTTCAGCCCAAGCTCTGTGCGGAAGAAGCCTTGACTGTCCAGTAATGGGGGGAGGGGCACGGACAGATTCCATTACTGGTAAGGGGCGGGGTGGTTTGAGCACCACAGGCCTAGATGAATCTCTAATGCAGAAATTTAGAGTTTAATATGAAACTGTATTAAAAAAATGCTGTCTGTGCGCATGTTTGGGGAGCTGCACATTTTTTAATACACTGGTACTATGTCATTTGAAGTAAAAAAAACCCAAATCATATGGTTTAAGTACTCATTTGTGTAAGACGTTCAGTGTTATAGCTAATCAAAGAAAAGTCCAGGATGTACACTTCAAAAACAGCCCATCCTGTATATTTATTTAAAAAGTTGAATACAATCTGAGTTTCAGTAAAGCATCAGTGGGAAATAAGTAGGAAGCTAAGCTGACCACCCAACCAGTGTTTTGTTGTTTCATGGTAAAGGTTATGACCCTGATCCTAAAAATCACTGTGTGTGGATGCACAGCTGCATCTGTATAGGACACAATTAACTTCATTGGGGGTTCACGAGGAGTGCCAGGCTGCTCACGCACAACGAATTGCAGGGGTGGCCTAGCTGATAAAGGTTGTTAGAGAGATCATCTCATATCCATTGGCATTATGGGGCTATAGGACAAAGCTGAATAAAAAATTTCTATGTGTAATTAATTACTGTGTAAAATAATAATATGATGTGATGCATTCTACAAATGAATATTGAATTAAGAATTATATTTTTTCTCATGGAATTACATTTTGAGAAAAGCAGGATTTATTTATTGAAGGTATGAACTAATTTATTTCTGTAGATGGTGCTGGACAGCATCAAACCTGGGGTGATTCCTGTGTTGTATGAACATTGCGGAATGACATTGGAAGGCCTCCTTTTTTACATAGAAAAGGCTCTGGATGGCCGAAAAGCAAAGAGTATAGGGATTTTTAGCGATGGAAACTCCAGAGAGATCAATTTACTTCAAGGTAGGGGCAGAGAAAAACAGAGAAACTAACTGGGAACATGTCAATGCCATATCATGTTTAGGTATTCCAAAAGGGGAAACAGCATGAAAATAAAAAGTTAATCAAGCTAGCAAATTGGTCACTGATCCAACTGTAATTTGTTTCTGGCAGGTAGACCTCTGTACCTTCCATTGTAATCAGTAGGACTCACCACAGGAGCGGGGGCTGCCTGGATGTAAAAGCTTGTAGGATCAAGGGCTTGGTAATTAGTTAAAACCCAGAGAAAATATGACAAAAAGAGATGGTAGAGCCATCTCTGCTGTCATAAAAAAGGAGATTGGACACATGATGCTAGTCCAAAGTAGCTAAAGGTCTGACCATGAGGTTAAATAAGGGATAAAAGGAAGACGAGAAAGAGAGAAACAAGCCGACACAGAGGCGCAAAGAAAAAAGTAATAGCCAGAAGAGAGAATACATGGTACAGAGAAAATAAATTGAGAAGGGGGAACAGAGAGAGAGAGAGAAAAAAAAGTTACTAAAGAAATGGAAGACAAGAAATCGCTCAGTTTTGAAAGTTAGCACATTGCCCTTAAAAAAGAGATTTGAGGGAAGTCTGTGTTAAGTCTTGGGAAGGGAAGTAATGATATGAGTACAGGAGGGAAGAATTTTGAGCAGAATGAAAACCCTCATGGAAATTTTATTTCTTTCATTGACTTTTATTTAAATGTTTTTCAGGCTGCAGAATCAGTATTGAGAACATTCTGAGTCCTGAAGTGAGAGAATTTTGGGAGAAGCTAGGTTGTGTAATGTCTCCAGAGGAAGGTGGTTATGTGGACATCTTTGTTCCTCTGGCAGCATCAGGTCAGTTTTGTTTGGATGTCTGTCATAATGGAGAATCTCCCACTCCATTGCATCCTGTCCCTGAGTGGGGCTTGTTGAAATTGAGGTTGGCAGAAAATTGGGTTCTTTCTGTGGAGAATTTTGACTTTTTGTTGAAAAAAATCTGAACACCGGAATAATTTTGCGGGAGTTGTAGTTTGGGTGCCTCTTGTCCCCATTCTCCTCTGTGGGCCAAGCCTGAGCTAGACAACATCTCTCATGATCCACCACAGGTATGGGGCTTCTGTTATGCACGGAGGGATGACTGATGCATCATGGGACATATAGTCCAGCCAAGAAGCCTGGCATACAGAGAAGGGGGACATAGGGCATCCAAAGCTCGCATTAGACATAGTGGTGGATGAGGAGGACACAATTTAACGTCAAACCAAGCTAAAACATTACTTTTCAAATTGGTTCCACAAATCACATTTTTCAGAATAGAAATTTTTGACTTTGTCTGAAAGTTTTTGCTCTTTGCAGAAAAGTCAAAATTTTCCCTGGGGAGGGTGGGAGGGGAGGGGAGAAGAAACACTTTCAACCAGCTCTGTTTGGGGCAGGGAGTGTCTTTTTGTTCTGTGTTTGTACAGTACCTAGCACAATGGGGTCCTGCTCCATGACTAGAACTCATAGGTGCTATGATAATACAAATGATGAGTGTACAGAGTCCATTAGAAAGCAGAATAGTTTCACACAGCTGCTGAGCTTAGTAAAGAGGCAGATATATTCTATTTATCTCATTCTCTTCAATTACCTCAGTCTGTTTGGGAAATATTAAAGGTTGCTCTTGCAAGGTGCTGAGCAAGTCCAAAGACTTCTGAGCACCCACATCTGCCATTTGCTCAGCCTTGCAGGGTCGTCCCGGTAGCTGGCATCAAGCAGGTCATTACAAGAACTAAAGAATAGTATCCACTCCTATTTTGTTATTTTTCTTGTCTTGGAAGGAATAAGATGCACCTCAAAACTGGTGCATCTTTAGTTCATTCTATTCTTCTCAGGGAGCGCACAAACTCACAATATGTGTCTCTTCATTGACATTAGAATGAAACTGGAGTTATTTTCTTCATTAGGGATCTCACGCCAAAACCAACAACTTTTCTAGTTTTTTGTCCATGTTAGTGGATGTGATTGTTCCTTCACAGTGTCATTTTGTTAAGATACACAGGACATCTTTCATGCTGTTGGTAAATAGAGCAGAGTTTTCAGAATAATATGATAAAACCCATAAAAAGTACTGTTGATTCACAAAGACAACATTTTCATCTAGCCTTGAAAAAAAGTTTAGATTCCTTTTGGTTTCAGATGAATAATAGTAGTATGGAGAAAAAGAATTGGCTAGTGGCCTGTAGTGGCTGTGATATTTTAGTGATGTAAATAATACAGAATTTTATGAACTAGAAAAAAGAATGCATCTTTTCAGAGGCAGGGATGGAAGTCCTTTCCCAGCTGACTCAGCTAACTGGGGTGCTCTTCAGAACCCCCACAGGAATTGCAACTGGATCTTATCAGCACAGTAAGTACAGAAAGTTATTACACCCATTTATAAAGGGAGATATGTGGCACAACTGAGTCAGCATTTCCCAAGAGAAAAATGGTTTGTTTACAACTTAAAAATATAGAGACTTATTTTGCCCATAAGCAATGTAAGAATTATTTGATAAAAGCAAGAGAAAATTATTCTAAACCTGCTTTTGGAAAATGAGGGGTAGAAGTAGGTGTATAGAGGAAGGATGTTGGTATATGACCAATTTTAGATGGCTAGCATGGTTTACTAAAGACCCAGTGATATACTATAAAATCAGATCACAGATTTACATGATAGTGGTCTTCAAATACTTGAAAGGCTGCCATAAAAAGATGGAGAAAAGGTGTTTTCTCTTGCCACTGAGGTTCAAGATGCAATGGGTTCAAACTACAGAATAGCAATTTAGATTAAATCTCAGGAAAAACTTCCTAACTGTAAGACCAATAGGACAATAGAACAGACTGCCTAGAGAGGTTGTGGAACCTCCTTCAGCCTCCTTTTGAAAACCTCCAGTGGATAGCCATCTGTATTGGATGGTTTAGACGCAACAAATCCTGCATCTTGGCAGGGGATTAGATGACCCTTATGTTCCCTTCTAATCCTATAATTCTATAGGTTTATAACTTTGGCTACATTATTCTGCCATATTTTAAAAATTCCATTCCAGGAACAGCTAAGTATTGTTTGATGTAATACTATTTGTCTAACTGTCAGGTTAGCACAATGAAAGCCAGAGGCATCAAAGGGTAGGTGTCTCAAAGTATACATTGTGCAGAGAGAATGGATGGGAAGAGAGGATAGTCTGGTACAGCCACATCTATATTCAGATGCTTCAAGGTCCCTGTTTTGTGTGGACCATGTAATGCATGTAAAAGTGTAATTAGCAGAGGTTTCAGGTCCTGAATAAACCTGAATTTGCTAAATCCATTATGCTTTCAAAAGGGGATGTGTTTGACATTCTGTCACAGATCACTAAAAATCTATGCTTGGTATGATCTTCTGATTCAGCATCAGAAACTCCACTACCAACATCTTGTAGTTGCGGAAAGCCCTAGGTGTAATCAGGATACCAGAAACTCAGTCAGTCTCCTGTTGAAAGGGGTCCTGTTGTGTCAATTACATTTTATTGCAGTACTAATAAAAGTCAGAATTCTCCAGAACTATCTGAAATTTACAGCAGAGTAAACCAGGAAACACAATTAATTTGTCATGATACTGTGACCACTTTTGACCAGAGTGGTTAGCCAACATTTGGGAACTTGCATATTGTTTCCGATAGGAAGAGACATTGATGATGGAGTCAGGTATTTCTTTGATCCAGTCCTGTTTGTTTATTAAGAATGTACAAAGTCCTGTTTTCCTGAACATAGTAGGAATCAAACAGGAGAGAGTTTCTTTGGTCACGGTTCCAACTCTCTTTCAGGCAGTACTCTGCTCAAAAGCTCACACTTTCAGATATTTTTCTCAGTCTAATGCTATCCAGTCTTCTTAACTCCCTCTGTGTGTTTCTGCTGCAGACACACAGCTCTACCAAATCAATACCCAGCTCCTACATTGCTATATCAGTCTCCAAGGACACACCTGAGGCTACATGGTTTAACTTCTACTCAAGCCTTGCTGGGCGCCTGCATTTTGGGTTGTGGGTTCTATTATTTCAGCTAAATGTTCCATAAAGGAGCTTGATTATTCTTACACTTATACTGAATGAAGGACAATGGTTACATCTACCAGTTTCAGTGAGGTTTTGCCTAACACCCAGCATAAAAATATCAGTCCTTAGTGAATGGCTGGGAAAACAGAAGGATGGACCTCCCACCTCCACCTACTTCACTGAAGTAAAACTACAGACATGGCTCAGAATGACAGAGCTCCTGGAGGAGGCACTGAAATCTGTCCGGAAGCAGATGCGACCATATTTAAGTGAGCTGCAGAAGAGTATTAGTGACAGGATTATTGGTAAGATTGGTCATTTTTCCTTTTCTAAACACTTATAAAAGGGTAAGAAAAATACTTGAAATCCCCTCCCTCCCCAACTTTCATGGAAACATCACAACTTTAGAACTTGTCTCTTCCTTTCCCCGTTTCTCCTGTATCTATTTTGATGGGCAAACATTGTCTTCTGTGTCTGTGATGCACATTGTACATGACAAGTATTAAAAATAACTTACTGCAGAATGAATACTTCCAATGCTTGTGTCAGCTAACACAAAAGTGAAAACAAATGGGAGAGTTATCTGCATGATCAAAACAAAGAATGCTAAAAAAGTTACAGTTGTTTTTAATAAAGTATTATATCCATCAGCAAACTAGGTCATTTGGTAACACTGCTCTACAGCCAAAATGCTTCTGAAATAAATGTAGTCAAACTTTACTAATTCTGGGTCACTGAGAACGAAAATGATGCTTAAAATTGTTGATTGGCTCTAGTTTTCAAGATATGCTATTGGGTCAGTATATACGACCCTGGACTTGGGAATGGTGGAGGATAAGTGAGTTATAAAGGGAAGGGATCTCAATTTAAACCAGAAATGACTAAAATACATCTTTGACTGGATCTATGAATAAATCTATGACTGGGTTTGGACAGTACTTGCTTTTTAGGTAGAACAATGAATGATGCAATCTGAAGCTGGTATTGCGTCATACATGATATGAATTGCATCATATTATTCCTAGAAGTCCTGGATGATGCAATCATAACGAAGCTTACATCACTCTGCTGAACAAATTGCCCTATATCAGCTCTAGAAATCATACAGTGTCGTGCTCTCTTATTTGTCAGTGTTTGATTTTGCAAAGGGACACATTTCTGTTTAGCCAAAGTGAGCAGAGATGCCTCGTACTTGTGTGAACAGTGCAGATAACTTCTGCTATGTTTGTGGTGAAGTGACTTTTGCATCACAAAAGCGCAGTATAACCACTATGGTTAAGAAAGCCTATCACCTTTATTTTGGCTGCAAAACTGGAGATCAGGACAAGAGGTGGGCCCCACACATGCTGCAACACTTGTGCAACAAATCTTCGCCAGTGGTTGAACAGGAAAAGGAAATCTATGCCTTTTGCAATGCCAATGATTTGGAGAGAGCCAACAGATCATATCAGCAATTGTTACTTCTGCATGGTGCCTCCAGTTGGGAAAGGTGTGTCAAAGAAGAAAAAGTGGACTGTGCATTATCCAAACATTCCATCAGCTATACGCCCAGTACCCCACGGAGAAGGACTGCCGGTTCCTGATGCACCAGAATCATTCTCACTTGAGTCAGATGAGGAAGAGGAAGAGGATGAAACTTCTGGTCCTGAACCATCAATGTCACAGGACCCACATTTTCTCCCATCCTCCTCCTCTGAACCACACCTCATAACACAAGGTGAACTGAATGACCTTGTCAGGGATTTGGAACTACCCAAGAGTAAGGCAGAGCTGTTGGGCTCCAGACTACAGCAGTGGAATCTCCTGGCAGGTGATGTTAGGGTTTCCATGTTCCGTGACCGTCAAAAGGATCTTGTCCCATTCTTCTTCATGGAAGGTGATCTTATAGCCTGCAACAACATCGATGGTGTGATGGCAGCCCTCAACATGGTTCACGATTCACATGAGTGGAGACTGTTCATTGATTCATCAAAGACGAGTCTTAAAGCTGTTTTACTGCATAATGGCAATGTTTTGCCATCAATTCCAGTTGGTCATGCAGTCCATATGAAGGAAACCTATGACAACATGAAACAACTTTTGAGGTGCATAAACTATGACCAACATCAGTGGCAGCTTTGTGGCGATTTGAAGGTTGTTGCTCTCTTGCTTGGTCTGCAGACTGGATACACAAAGTACTGCTGTTTTCTCTGCGAATGGGATAGTCGTGCAAGAGATTCCCACTACATCAAGAAAGATTGGCCACTCCGACAGTCATTGGAGCCTGGGAGGAAAAGTGTTGAGCATCCACCACTTGTTGAATCAAGGAAGATTTTGTTACCACCCTTACACATCAAGCTGGGTCTGATGAAGAACTTTGACAAGGCCATTGACAAAACACAAGCAGCTTTCAAGTACCTCCGTGGAAAATTTCCAAGGTTAAGTGAAGCTAAGATAAAGGAAGGTGTCTTTGTTGGTCCTCAGATTCGTGAACTTCTTCGAGATGATGCATTTGACCATGCACTGCGTGGCAAGGAAAAGACGGCCTGGAAAGGCTTCCAGTTAGTGGCAATAAATTTTCTCGGAAACAACAAGGCAGACAACTACAGGTTGTTGGTGGAAAACCTCCTCAAGGCATACAAAAGCCTTGGTTGCAACATGTCACTAAAGATACATTTTTTGCACTCTCATCTAGATTTTTTTCCACCGAACTGCGGAGCAGTGAACGACGAGCACGGCGAGCGATTTCACCAGGACATTGCAACAATGGAGAAACGCTATCAGGGCAAATGGAGCCCATCAATGCTTGCAGACTATTGCTGGACAGTGACAAGAGATGCTCCATTTAATGAATACAAGAGACAAGCCAAGAAGCGCCGAGTAGACACTGAATAGGACTAAACTATGTACAGAATAGTTTTTTGCCTTTTGTTTCATAATAAATTTTATTTATATAACCCTTTTGCTGATTTTTAAAGTGTTACATAAACAGGACAGGTGAAATATTATAACCATAAACACATGAAAAGACCTAGGTTTACAATTTATGATTAAAACTCTACTATCTACACAATATACATAGACATAAAATGTAAAAACTTAAATATCTTAGAAACAGTAGCCAATCAGTTGTTTTAATTGTCATATTTGAATTCAGCACATCAAAATACATAATAAATAGCACATTTTATCTCTGAAGCAGACGACTTCTCAAAAATTGTAGACCAGTGTAATAAGTGTGATTGTCCAAATATATGGCCTCTGCACTTGCATTAAGATGCTCAGACCAGGAACCATTGCATGCAGTTTGCCTAGCTTAGGCCCCTTCTGTATCAATGCACATGTACTACGAACCAAGACTTTGCCCAAGAAAAGCCTTATCAGAATGAATGCTCAAAAACCAGAGCATTGTGGGGAGCTGTAGATGTTATATTGGAAGAACTCCAGTTACTGATAGAGCAACCTAGTTTTCTCCTAAAGATATGTCTTTCAGCACACACTATTTTCAGAAACTATCAAGCAGTAAACTATCTCCATGAAGAGGGTACGGTTATGTTAAATGTGTCTAGAAAATCTCTCTCAAAGTTGTTTTCTGACCCCAATCTCTGTGTTTAGACAATATCCTTTAAACCTGCCATACTGGCAGGACCGGCACTTCCATTTAGGTGACCTAGGCGGTTGCCTAGGGCACCAGGATTGGGGGGGTGGGGTGGCATTTTGCCGCCCTCGGCAGCAATTCAGCGGCGGGGGGTCCTTCTGCGCTCCGGGTCTTCGGCGGCAATTCTGCAGCGGGTCTTTCACTCGCTCCGGGACCCCCCGCCGAAGTGCCCCGAAGACCGGGAGCACGGAAGGACCCCCCCCCCCCGTCGCTGAATTGCCGCCGCCGACCGGGAGCGCAGAAGGACCCCCGCCTAGGGCGCCAAAAACTCTGGCGCCGCTCCTGCATACAGGCCCGCCGACGGGGGGAGGGTGGGAAGGGGCAAAGGGGGCAATTGCTGCTCTTGATAGCAGCGGCCAGGAGCCCCAGGCCCTTTTAAATTGTCCAGGCGGGCCGCAGGGCTCCTAGGCACGGGCAGGGTGGTTCCGGCAGCGGCAAAGGCAGCCGGGCGGGCATGTGGAAGCCCTGGCCGTGCTGGAAGAATGTGCAGTGCAGCAGGTAGCAGCTTGCTGGGCACCAACCAGCGCAGGTGCAGCCTGCCCTGCACGATGTGCCGCAGCAACCCATTGACTGTTCTGCCCTGGGGCCCGGAATTGCTGTCGGCAGGCCTGCTGCCATAGGTCTGAGATTTCCCTATACTGGCATACCACCAAGGAAATGACTCTGCTTGACTCTGATCTCAGGCTGAGTTTGCAGGGCTAGCAGTAAAAAATATATATTTTTAAATCCAGAAAGTGAGCACATTTGCTATCGTGTGACAGACAAAATTGTGGGACCTGGCCATGCCATGTCTAGAGTGCTTTTTCAGAGCAGACACACACTTTGACCTTGCCTATACCGGATTTGTCTTTAAGGCATTGGTGCAGCTACATCATTGTAGGTAGACTAGTGGCTAAAAACCTCAGCGTAGACAAGTTCCCTTTTGTTTGAATGCCCAACAAAATGTCAGCCTGCATGTGCGGTTGCCTATTTCTCTGACTAGAATATAGTGACTATTGTTGATGATTATCAGGCAAGCTTACAGTATCTGTTTGAAGGACTAACTTACAATTAATGATCTTGTATTTTCAGGTCAGGTTATGTTTGATGCCGTGAGCAGAGCTAAAGTACATACTAATCAAGAAACAGCCCAGACTTTCACTGATGGATTAGCTGAACTGTCAAAAAGAAGCTTTGTAAGTAAAATTGCTAGCTTTTTAATAGTCAAATGAAGTGGTATTTAAGGTTATTTGCAGATCTCTTCCCATTTCAATGACTGTTGTACTAGGCTTGATGAATATTTATTTGAGGCTTTTTTTAAGTTCAGATACCTATTGACATGCTGGATCAGCTCACAAATACATAGGTAGGTGACGATCCATAACTCTGAACAGGGTAGTTGCGTGGACACTGCATGCTTTTTCCTGGTTTGGAGTCCAAATTAGCAACGGGTCCTTTAAGAGTGGATGCTGAATGGGAAAACTACTGGCACAGTGCTTCAGATTTTCCTGGTCAATCAGCCACTCCAATTAAGTATGAGGATCAAAATACTGGAAGGAGCAACGTTGGAGCCCGTATCTCCCAATACTAAAAGAAGCCATTCTGCACTGGCGAGAGAACACAGCATGGAGAACAGGAGAGGGATTCCTACTGAGGACAATTCTGAGCATTGTTCTGAGTGAATAGAGGTCATGATGGTGTGATGGATTCCCCAGAATGCAACCTGGAACTGGGGTACCACTGAGCCCTCTGGCTTACCAACACGGGATCCCTCGCACACTGTAATGCTGTGAAAAACTGCAAACCTCTCCAGGTACTGCACTTACACAGTCATCCACAGGTAGGGACGCACCCATCTGAGCTACATGAATGTTTCCCCTAGTCATTCATGAACTAACAATAGAGAGGCTCCAGCCAATTCCCCCAGCTCCCTAGCCTAGGACCTCGGGATGTACCATCCTGTCCTGGTCAGAAGCCTGACCAGTGTAAGTTTATTACCCAGTCCACCCCTCCCTCAATGTGGAGAGGGCATGCACCAGCTTTTGTTCACTGAGCAGATTTCCCAGGCACGTTAACACACTGTTTAAGGTACAATATAAAACAGATTTATTAACTATAGAAAGATTTTAAGTGATTATAAGTAGTAAGCGTATAGATCAAAGTTGGTTACCTAAGAAATAAAAGTGAAATTGCAATCTGTAGTTTATAAACTAGGCAGGATTTGAATCAAGCAGTGTCTCACCCTGATAGTATAGTTCCTTCAAACACAAGCTGGGATTCTCCTTTCCAGTCTGGGACCATCTCCCCAGTTCAATCTTTGTTCTCCAGATGTGTTTCCAGGTGTTGAGTTGTGGGGGGAGAGAGACCAAGTGATGTCACTTCCCCTCTTTTATAGTTTGCTATGAGTCAAGCAGTCTTCATTGTCTAGGTGCTCTCTCTGAGAAGTCTCCATTGTATACAGTCCCTAGGATAGTTGTTGTGAGTGTGGATTCCTTTAATGGGCCATCAGCAGCATCTGGCTGCTCCATTGTTGCACCTGAAAGGCTGGTTGTGGGTGTTCCCAACCTCACAACATATTTCAGTAACACACATAGCAAAACTTCATAACTTCACCTACAATGACAGCACATACAATCCAACAGGATATTAATGTTCAGCAGCTCGAGACTTCTAAAATGATACCTAACAAGGCACACTTTGTACAAAACCTATCATAATTATATCACCATGGTAAATCTGGGTGTTCCAGAGTACTGCTTTGCAGCACAGCGTGCCACAGATGGAAAAAATGTTGGAATTTATTAAGTAATTTCCCCTGCACTCCTGTAAACAGGAGCAGAGGTACAGGGTGTTGAAAAGTTCTGTTGTTGGGTTTAAATACTATTTTTCATTCCAAATAGAATAGGGTAATATTAAAACCTTTGCCAAACTGTGCTATACAGTCAGAAATGCATCTGATTACCCCTCCCACTAGCAGCATATTCCAGGAGGGAGTTGGTTGTCATGTTAGAGTGAATACTGGCAGTATTGCAGGACATAAAGGAAATAAGATTTAAACTAAATGCTCTTAATGATCCTTTTCAGCTGGCTTTTGAGGGTCTCCAACACATGTGATCTGTCTGTATAAAATTTCTTCAGGTTTAAGAACATTTAAGGGGAGAGAAGAATAGAATAGCAAAAATAGAAACTACAGCAACACAGAGAGAGAAGATTTTCATTTGCAACCTCACTGCTGGAAAAACACAGGCTTAGCCCATGGTCTAATCAGCCACTTTGAAAACTGTCTATCAACTTATACCAGATTGGGCTGTTTAGGGGATTGCTTTTATCTTCCTCTTTCTGGTCACAGGCTTACAGCAGGGTTGCAAAATATACAGTCTTGGTCAGCTAAGCCACTCTAATTAGAAGGAAAAAGGAGAGGGATAGGAAAGAGAAGAAAAGGTAGAGAAGGAAAAAGACATGAGGGGCTGCGGGATGAAGTCTTACATCTCAAGTGGGGTTGGGATAAAGCCAGTGGAAAGTAGTAGTGTCACTTGGGTCCCTCTCTTAGGCCTGGTCTGGTCAGGATTTGATCCATTGATTTCCAGTCCTCTACTCCTTGTTTACCAGGCGTGATCTTAACTGAGTTATATCAGTAGGCCTTTTTATTTGGACTAATTTAGTCTGTCTCGATTTTCCACCTTTTCTATCAACATTTTTGGTTGTAGGTTATTGTGACACTTTATGAACCTTCACTCACTTTTTATAGTTGAGCTCACAATTAAGGTAAATTTGTACGCCCAGTTATCTTCATCCTGTATGGATGCTGTAAGTGTTAACAAACAAGTCAAATCCACTGGATCAGTCAGCATGAACCCCAGTCTCCTTCTCGCTCTCCTTCAGCCCACCCAGACTTGCATTTACAAGATCTTCAGCCTCCATCAGCATAGGGATTGAAATTCTGAATCTCCTCCCCAATTTCAACCTGTCTTGACTTTGGGGCTCTTCATCCCTATATAAACACACACTGTTGCTTATAAAGACGCAGCCATTAACACACTATTCAACAAGCACCTCATGATAACCCATTTTAGTGTGAAATTTACCCATTTTGACCTTGAATAATGTTTATCTTAATTTTATTTTTGGTTACTTAGGAAAATCCTTTGGAAGTTCCAACATTTTTTCCTGCTGAGGAAGTATACTACAGAGAGCTTAGCAGACCGATCTTGAAAGATGGTGACTAGAAGACAAGTCTTGGTGCATTCATTAAGGAACAGTGACCTCTTTCAGTGCAGCTCACTATCTAGTAACTGCAGTGGGTTAATGCACTTACCTTTCCATTCTTGAGGTCTAGCGTCAGTTCCTGTTTTAGGTCACAAAATAATATACATTTGGTGACCTCATCTTCGTCCCTATGGGACATTAGTCTGCATCATAAATCCACTGCTCCGGTTGAACTAGTGCTTAATCTGCTTATAAACCAAGTAAGAGAAATGTAGAGCCTCAAGAAACTGCTTGGAGAAAAGGGGGCCTGAGCACTGGAAGCTAAATTTGATTTTCATAGCTAGAATCAACACTACCCGTCAAAGTTATGATTATCAAAGACATCTAATGTTAATGATAGAGATGCAGAACTTTAAGTATGTTATCTCAAGGGATTGTTACCCATAGGAATAGTCTTCGTGCAGTAAGATTTCTGCAGTTAATAACATTTGCCAATGAGTCATCAGCTGTTATGACCAATCACATAAATACATATTTAGCTTTCCTGTTAGCCCATGACGTTGGCCATTATGAAGTTAGATTTTTCATTTGTGCATAAACTATACTGATCAAGTTCAACAGCAGATTTTTCAAATACTAAACAGCAGATCTCTTTCTCTCTCTCTCTCTCTCTCTATATTTTAAAACCTGACATGAAAATAAATATTTTAAATACCACTATATTTCCTATTTTAAAAAATTACTGCTAACACCAACATTTAATGTATGGATGCAGCTACCTGAAAGCAGTTGAGCAACACAAGAATAAATACACCAAAAAAATATGTGATTTTTTAAAAGTTACAGGAATCCTCATTGTTTAGTTCTCAGGGAATAGCAAAGTACACAACTTTCATAGAACAGCAAACAGCAAGCTAAGGCCCCAGTCCTGCAATTCATTGCACATGAGCAGACCTCTGGGCCCTGTGGAGCCACACCAGTGGGGTCTACCTGGGCACAGGGGTTCTGACCACACACCAATTACAGGCTGGATTTATAAAAAGACTTTGTGGGCACTCTGTGTGATAATGGTCCCACCGTGGCACTGACCCTATAAAGACTTACACATACGCTTAATTTAAAGCATGTGAGGAGTCCTGTGGAAGTCAACATGCATACTCATGTGCTGAAAGTTACACACACACGTAAGTCTGCAAGAATGGAGCTTTTTGTTTGGGAAATTGAAAATATATCCCCCTCCTGAGCTGAGATCCCACGGTCAAGTCAAGCTCATGTAAATTATGATGACTGAGTTACAGCATAAACACTCAACAATAAAACAGTAAATAGTGTCACTAGTTAATGTTTCTTATATAGATGGTATAGTGCCAATTATCTATGGAATACTAATCCTGGTAAACTAGGATATGATCTTTTTGTGGAAACCTGAGCAGAAGGGAACAAAATAGCGAAGAACTGGAGAAGCTAAGTGTGGTTCCTTCAAATGATGGGTATGAAAAAAGCTTCTGTTTAATCCTCAGGAGGAGGATGCAAAAGAGGCTGCCACCCTGAGCCAAAATCCTAATTGCAGCATCAGAGCAAAGGAGCCAACATTTGAGGCAGTGGCTCGGTTGGTAAGGAAACCAATGATTCGTAAACACCTTATGGTCTTCTGTGATGTACACGTTGGACCTGTAGTTTCTTTCCTACAGGAAAGTAGATATGGACAAACAATGTATCTAGTATTTTTTTAAAATTGTTACCCCTTATGTGGATGTCCAAAAATCATAATGATGTTGGAATATAGTTTGCAAGCAGACCTTAGAATGGGATGCAGCACTTCATGTTATTGTTGCTGTGACTATACATGGACCTTACACATAGTTCATCCTCTGCCTCTTTGGAGTTAAAGCTTAGTCTTGTTTATGTTCTGTAATCAAGAGAATTATCAGGCTTCTAGATAAACAAGAATCTTTTCTTAGCTCCACTGAAGTCCATTGCAAAACTCCTGTTGATGTCATGGGACCAGGATTTCACCCTTAACCTCAGCTACCAGGAAAATGGTGAAGGGGAAAAATAGCTTTTGCTCAAATAGTGCTGCCTAGCTTCTGTGTTCAATCATAGGCTTTCCCCTGAACCAATTTTGAACTTTTTTTTTTTTTTTTTTTTTAAACGTTCATTCCACAGTGTTGACAGGATTGTCAATAGGGTTTCAAACTTAGACTGGATGTTTTTCTAAAAGCTCTGCTCTAGGACTTATTCTGGGAAAGCTCAATGGCCTGTGTTACACAGGAGGTGAGACTAGATGTGGAGATCCGCAGATAGAAATCGGTATCTGCAGACCCACAGGGCTCTCCCGGGATCTGCAGTGGTTAAAGGAGCAGAACATGCGGCTGCCATTCCCAGGAGCCAGTGCCCCACACCGGCAGCTCCTCCGGCATGGCTGTACCACCCGCAGCCCCACCCCCAGCTCTGCCCCATCCCTTCCACGCAGCTGTCTGCATCTCCTGTCTGGGAGCATGCGCACTGCTTGAACACAAGAGCGCGACCAGGGACAGCTGCTGGGGGTGGGGGTGGGGGGCTGGGGAGTGGTACAGATGCACCGGAGCTGTTGGCACAGGTCACTGGCTTCTGGGAGCAGCAGCCCCACGTTCTGCTCCTTTCGCTGGTCAGTTTCCAGGAGAGCCCCGCCGTTCCACGGATACCAATTTATATCCGCAGATATAAATTTTTATCCACACAGAGCTCTATAGATGATCACAGTGATCCCTGCTGACCTTAAAATATTAAATGTATGAAACCCAAGTTTCCCAGAAACCCAGTCTTTCAAACTGCAAAGATTCTTGCAGTTTAGGATATAGATTAATGTGTTGACAAGGGTATTTCCCTCCCTCTCTCCTGGGGTAGGGAAGGGAGACATTGTAACAGTTTGGGGCATGCTGTTGTGTGTGTTGGACTTGCACATGTGCGTATTTGGGCAAGGAAGAGGTACAGAGAAAAATTACTGATAAACATCAATAGTTTTTCTTCTTGGGTCTATTAAAACCGTAGGTCGTATTGCAATGGTGCAAGCAGGTATTCTGTTCTGTCCCTTTTTCATTGTTTTCTGGTCCTCCTCCAGCCCCATGCTTTTTATTGTAAAGATAACCTCTACTAATTTACTCTCCATGTTCTAACTGTAGGATAAAAAACTTCAGAAGGATATCGCAGACAGACGAACTAGAATTGCCAGGGAGCTCCTGACAAGTGAGAAGAACTATGTACACATGCTGGAAACTGTGAGGGATGTTTATGTTACGCCACTGAAAGCAGCATTAGCATCAAATCGAGCCATCCTAAGTCATGCTAATGTTCAAATCATCTTTTCTGATGTCTTGAACGCCTTACAACTCAATTGGTATATTCTATATGCTGAATTTTAAATTTACTAAGAGTTTTAAATATTTTGGGTTAGACAAAAGCCAAATCAGTGCAGTTGCTGCATGGGTTATCGCCGTCTGTTGCATCTGTGAATGTTCCGTGACGAAGAGAAAGATTGTCGAGGATAGGACACTACACTCCTGACTGAAGCATAGGATTTAATTAGCTGCCATCCCTCCAATCTTGGTTGACTTTTCAGGCAGATGCTTTTGGAAAACAACGGTATTGTTATTTACTGACCTTACCTGTGAATGGTGGCACATAATATGGGGCTTTGCAGAATATGACCAGACCGTCAACATGAAAAATTAAAATTGTGTTTCAGTTTTGGTGAAATTACTGTAGATTTTACACCCTGAATGATACAAAAGTATAAAATCCTGCCTGACTAGAGCTAGTTGAGAAAATGCTCAATCCTATGAGAAAGCACAGTACTAAGATAAAAAAGGGTTATAGATTGTGGAAGCAGCATATTCCAGAGAACAGGATACTTGATTAAGAGTCAGGAGTCTAGGGGGCATTCCCAGCTCTGTCACTGACTTATGGTGTGACCTTGGGCTACTCACTTAATCTCTGCCTTGGTTTCCCCATATATCTTAAATTGGAAGATATACTTATCACATTTGAAAGGGCTTTTGAGAGCTATAAATAAATCGTGCTTTGTAAGTGCTAGGTATTATTCATTAGTCAGAGTGATGGTAATATACAGGATGAAAAACTGGAATCTTGTTCTACAATTATCCCTTTGAAGTTTTAAGATGCTTGAAATGTCAGTAATAATGATGGTTCTGATCCTGCAATCATATGTGAATGGGCAGATCCTGCATCTGCACAGAGCCCCACTGAAGTCAGTGAGGCTGCACTGGCACAGGAGTTCGCTGCATAAATCTGATTGCAGAATCATGGTCTAGAGAGGGGCTCAAATTAAACTCCAGAACTGTAGTTCTCAATCAAAGTTCATAGCTCAAAGCTCTCTCTAGTGGGTCAGAGTTGGACACCCCAAACTTTGGATCTGGATTCTGAATCCTGAAGTTCAAGAATTTTCTTTACTGTACTTTTGGTTCTGCCCACAATAGAAATATGAAGGTCAGATCAGAATCAGTTCCATGTTTTTGCTTCATGCCCAACTCTAGCAACATTTAAAAAAATCAGTTTCAGTGGCAACTATTGCAAGTCTACAAACAGAAAGGAAGAGACTAGGATAAATAGTGAATTAAACAAGCAACATGATTTGGAACAGACTGCAAGGAAAACTGAACTTAGTAAAACATGGTTACATAATAAAAGGAAGACATCACAAGAATGTAAGCTGGAGATCTGGTTACTGAAAAATAGTTAAAAGATGAAAAGTTATTTTAAACTTTGGATAAATAAAATCTGTACCTCAGCTTTGAGCTCTTAATGTAAAAAAACTAAAATACCCCACCCTCCCATTGGAACACATCTGTCAAACATCTGAGAAGGTATTAACAAAGGAAAAGTACCAAAGAGAGTTCCATTAACCTAGATTAAAAGTGTTCAGACTGATGCAAGAGGTACAGATTTTAACAATAATTTTATAATGTATGCGAGGAATTTAGATACGATTAATCTTACAAAGAAAAATCAACATAATCATGTTTTTATTTTCCTTGCAAGTTCTATGTGTACATTTCCCATTCCTGCAGTTTAAAAAAAATTAGTTGCAATTCAGACGATTAGCAATAGACCCCAGGCCAACATTACACAACAGTCTAACATTCATTGGTGCTATGGTAGCTACTTGGAACTGGGGCATCAGTACCTGAGAAAAGAGATATATTGTCAGTGAAAAAATATATGCATTTCCTTACGCAAAACTTTGGATAGCTTAAAAGAGGTAAGCATTGTCAATCTTTCAAGGCAGTAAAGGGCTGATTTTATAAGTTACCCACATTTTTAAGGTTTAAATGATAAAACTTATATTTATATTGTGACTATCATCCAGATGGATCCCAAAGCACATTATAAGATATACAGAAATCACTCCACATCACTCAACTGCCAACTCTGGGATGAAAACATGGCAATTGTTTAACGGCTTACATTAACTCTAAACAGCACTCTAGGACAAAAGTGAGAAAACTAGAGCGGGATTTATTTATTTTTAACACTAGAAAGAATGTAGTTATCTAAACAGTAATTTGGCCAGGAAACTGTGGAAAGACAGACATCTCTCTATATTTATTTCAAATGCAGGCAGTTTTTAAATGAGCTGACAGAAAGACTTCAGGAATGGAGTCCATCCCAGTGCTTGGGTGAAATATTCACTCAATTTGGCTGGCAGCTTCAAACATACACAAACTTCTTCAACAACTACACTGTCATTCTGAAAACCATTGATATGGTAAGTTCTATAGGACTGTGAAAATACATCATATGCCAGTCTAATGCTCACATTTATTTTGTTGGAAATGCAAGCTAATATTCACACTTAATTTGGTAGAATAAGAATTCAGTTTAATGAATTATGTTTCTTTTTATGGAATCCATTCCAATATTGATAGTCTTGGCATGCCAAAATACAGAAAATTCTAAAACCCAGGAAAATACCAGTCACACTACAGAAGTTGCATGAAAATCAAGGGGATGATAGTCTAATTAAGACAATTAGCCTCTGCTTCTTTGAAGTCTTTATAGGGTTAAATTTGCCTGAATAAATCTGCCATTTAACACCTGTAGTGGATGTACATTACTGATCAAGATTTTAGAAATGCCCATGCAGTCAACTTGTATGAACATATACCGTAATGCACATACAAGGTGAGGTTTGCTTGCAAACATAGCTGTATGTGTGTGCAAATCCTTATTGTCCATGTGCAGTGGAGTATTTGTGTCTCCCAATTAAAAAAAAAAATCAGCATGCCTTCATCATCAGCACGGCACATGCACAGAGATAGAACCTTGGTAGCCACCAGTTTTCTTGTTTAGCCCTGCTGTAAATCTGCAATGGATGCATTTAGAGACATTACATAATTCCAGCAAGAGTGTGTGCTAGGGTTTACAGAGACACTTAATGTTGGCAGAACTAACATATAACCAGCCATTTATGCCCCCTTTTCATTTTAGTATGTGCCATTAAATGTAAAAAAGATCATCCTTCAAAACTATTACTACTTCACCATTTTAACCCCCAACTCTAGCCTTGGTGATAAAACCCAGGGAACAAGGTTTGCTTGAGCATAGATGCCAGAATACGTGTCTCACTGTTCCCTTGCTTAATCCATTCTTGCAAGTTGGAGAACTTCGGCTTGGAGAGCCATGCTCATCAAGTTCATGATCCTCATTTCTTCCTGCCAAGCGAGGCAGATTTATACTCACTTTCTCTCTAAGGTTTAGAAGGTCACCCAGCCTGAGAACAGGGATTTCAATACTGTTGCAGTTACTGTTCTGGAGGGTTGATAGACTACCAAAAGACCCCCCCCCCCCCCCCCCAAAAAAAAAAAAAAGATTTTTTGGGGAGAGGTATGTTAAAAGTTTTGATTTACTCTTCTTAATGGATCACATATCCCTTTAAAGGATACATTTGTACTAAATTCTGTTACAGTTGGGAATGTAAAAATCTTTATAAAAATAATTTTAATGACAGTAGGAAGAAAAAAAATCTCCAGTAGGCTGGTCTCCAATAATCAAGTTATACTGATGATCAAACCTCTACCTTTCACAGTGCAGAGAGACCATTCCTTTATTCCGTGCCTTCCTGAAAAGACATGATAAGACTGTCGTTACTAACATGAAGAGGTAAGGTCTGTGGTATTTACACTGTGACATAGCATAAAATCAGAATTCTGGGCTTTGGATTAGGTCCACTATGAGTATCCCAACCCACTTCCCTCCCAACTCAATTTTAAAAGCAGTATAAACAAAATAGTATTTAAATTAAGTCTTAGAGCAAATACATACACAAGTCATAGGAGATTATGAGTTGGCCCATAGCACATTTGTACAGTTGTAATTCTTCTTGGACTAAATGGATCCAGTATTCATGACATTTTCCAGGCTCTATACTTTCCTCTTACCTTCCACATGGGTTCTCTCCAAAGCATAAGGACATGATCATAAACTATGAAGAAGTTTGTCAGACCAGATTGGTCAGATTTTTAATTAAAAGGACTCTGGCTTTGAATCAGCGTCATAGTGGAACATTAGCAATTGCTGTGTTATTTCTTGCAGTTGAGAGCCAGACACTTGAAAAAACTTAACTGATTAGCAGACTTCTCAAACTAGTAGACAGACTCATCATGTGTGCGTGTTTGGCACATTGCTTCATGCTGATACTTGATCCAAGACCCTCTCAGTACATAAGCATCAGAAGTCACACTGTATAACTTACAATACATGTATCACTGAATTACTCAGGTTCCTAGCTAACGCATGGATTATATCTATGTGAAATATAGCCTACAGGAGCTGCTGCTCTGCCCTTCTAAAAGGTTTGAAGAGTATCTTAATCTTCTTTATGCTCTGAGACTGCACACTCCTTCAGAACACGCTGACCGTGAAGATTTGACTGCCGCAATCAAGATGATGAAACAATACAAGGAGCACATAGATCAGGTTTGTCACCACAGTTGTCTGTGTTCTCTCCTTTCAGTGTGGTATTCTTGCCTTGTCTTAGGAGGCATCCACAAGGAGCCAGGAGATTTAGGAGAGAATTAGGCCATGAGTTGCCTTCCATCTCAGGTACCTTTGCTGCGAACAGCTGCTTCCCTCTCCAGTCCCAAAGCCAGGAGGAGGCATAGGACAGTCCTGTGAACTCTATTCTCTCCTCATGACCCAAGTTTCTTTATAGTCCTTTCTGAGGGACTTTGTAGAAGCCAAGACATTTTCAAAGTCCCAATTATATCCAGTGGTTCTTCGCACAGCAGTGTAAAGGGAGTATAAAATGGGCAGAGTCCCCAGTTGAATACCACACACATAAGAGGGGTTTTCCCAGATGGTTAGGTGCTGCTGGAACATGATAGGGATTAGGGCGCTACGCACTGCAGCTGTTCTTCCTTGGTGGATGGCCCATACTAACAACTACACCAACAGCCTTACTCCTCCTCATCCTCTATTTTCTATGGAAATAGAAGCTAAGCTGGTTCATCAGGCATGAGAAAACACCTACCAGCTGGTAGATTTATTCTGTAAGAAAGTGCCCCCAAAAAACCAACAAAACACCTCTCTACACACACAACGCATGAGTTCAAGCATGAGGATTTTGTCAAACTCTTTGTTTATTTTTCCTTGGAGATTTTACACAAGTTATTTTCAAAAGTCATTGAGGTAAATTTAGTTTAATCAAATTACTGTCTAACTCAAATATCACTACCATCTAGAATTGCCCACGAATAAATTAGGGTCTCTTATAAAGCCCATTGAAGTCAGTTGGAGTTTTTCCATTGACTTCTGTGAGATTTAGATAAGACCCTTACATAGAACACAATCTCCTCCTTTCCCAACCTTTGTGAAGTTATTTGTGGTCTAATTTTAGTTTATTTTCTAGCTAAAACTGAACATGAGCAAAGATGAGCAAATGCTAAATGCACAAAGAATCATCCAGGGATGTCCTGTAAGTACTTCATTTTCCTTTCGAACACTTTAATACATTTAATTTCAGCTCTGATTTATGACAGCACCTACTCCGCTGTGAGTTCAGATTTAGGTAGTCCTTCCATTATTAGTCAATGCCAAAATTCTATTTACTTTACTTCAATGGGGGTCTAATTTTATCTGAGGTGTATATATAATTCCACATGCATAATCTATTTGCAAATGAGTTTTACAAATATGACATTTTCAGAGGCTTTTCATGGCCCTCTCTGGTTGGAAACTAAGGCAGACCTTTGCTCTGAGGCTGGGCTTAGGACCATTCCTCGGGAAGAACGCCCCAGAATTTGGTCTCTCCAAGCAGTGTCCACGGCAGGCTCCAAGACTCCCTTTGGAGCGGTGCTTTCACAGGATTTCTAAACAGTTTTTAACTAAGTGTCTGTTTCTTCATTGGCTTTAAGGTTTTTCTCCTCCACAAACTGCAAAATTAAAGAGATTGGGGCTTGTAAGGAGGGTTTCAAGAATTGCACCTTTCCTCCCCCTCCACCCTCAGAAGGGGGGACAGACAGCAGGCTGCAGCAAAACCCAGCTCCCAGCTGACATGGGGGTGAGGTCCAGGCCAAGACAGTTGAGCAGGATGAATGGAAGCTCCCTATATGGAGATCAGGCCAGAATCAGTGGCACAGAACTAAGGAGTGGTTTTTCAAAGCCTCCCTGCATCTCTCCTAGGCATAGGAGCCCTATTCCCACAGCTTGAAGAACAAGCAGAAAAGGTCCAGTGGAATCTCGAGTCCCAGGGGAAGGCAAAGTTGGAGGAATAAATTCCTGCTCTCAGCTGGCAAAATACAAAGGTCCACGCTGAGATGGCTGCAAAGCATCCTCCCTTCCCACAAGCTGTTGTACCTATAAAGCCTTAGTTGCCATGCTCCTGTGACCTGATATCAATGAGTCATTTGTCTCCAATGGCTCTGCCTCACTCATCATTCTATGCAGTTAGTCCCCGCTCAGCCCGAACCCAACTGCAGGGAATATGGGTGAAGTGATTCAGATCCCCTGCCCTGGGAGATGGGCATACCTCCTCTCTCCATCAAGCCTCCAGTGATCCGAACAAGAGGTCAAAGTGGATACTGTTCTCCTCAGGGAGGCATGCAGACTGTCCTTTACCACTCCCTGGCCCAACCCCCTGAGAAAACTGGGAAGGGGTCTTATAATGATACAGAGGGTAAGACCCCTCCCCACTTTTCTGAGGGGTTTGGGCCAGGGAGTGGTGAAGGACAGTGCTCACAATCAGCTTTTAAAGGGACAGCACAAACTTTTAAAACCTCTCATGAAAGAGTCTCCCCTCTAGATCCTCTAAAGAGAAGAAATCTCTAAAACTGGGGCTTTAAGCAAGAAACCTCAGTCAATTAACCTTCCCAGAATTGAGTACAAAGGGCTCTCTGACTTCATGGGTCTTGGTGTTTTTAGAAAATGAAGCAGCACCACTGCCACCAACAAAAAAAAAAAACCTTGCAAAGTTGAGGGAGAGCTGTGTGATTAAGGTGGATTGGGAATTCCTTATCAAGACCTACTTGTATTTACAGCCTTCATTACTTTGCCTGAGGTTCAGCCTGCTGTGGCCTCCTTAGTAAAAGGCATAGTCATACCAGCTGAGGGAATTTTCTCAGACAGCCAAACCCACAGACAAGAGAATAAGATAATCACTTATACTGAATGTAGATACAGCAGTCTCAGCCCTGAGAGTATTGGCTGCAGTCTTTTCTTGGGGAGGTCTAGGCTCAATCTTCAAAGTACCTGTGAGGGAATTGGAGCTGCTCTGTAATGATTTATAAATATAGTATATTGACCTGGTTAGTGGGGTGTTTATTGTATGAATATATTTGTTTAGTTTAATAGTGTCTGTAAAGTAAAAAGCAGGAAGGGAAGAATGACGACTCAAGATAAGCCATTTCTCAGCAAACACTTCATAGTTGTTAAGAGACAATGCTAGGACAGGTAAAGCCTGGAAACCAGAAGATCAAAAGAACTGTGGCAGGTTTAAAATGAAAGACTCAAGAGAGGGAGGAGTTTGGGGGAAAACATGACTGAGGCGTCTCAAAAAGTTAGACCCGCCCAGATTACTATCAGAAAAAAATAAGCCTTTAAGAGACATGACTGTAGACCAGGGATCGGCAACCTTTGGCACGCGGCCTGCCAGGGTAACCACCCTGGCAGGCCAGGCTGGTTTGTTTACCTGCCGCATCCGCAGGTTCGGCCGATTGCGGCTCCCACTGGCCGCGGTTCACCGCTCCAGGCCAATGGGAGCTGTGGGAAGCCGCGGCCAGCATGTCTCTCGGCCCGTGCTGCTTCCCGCAGCCCCCATTGGCCTGGAGCGGCGAACCGTGGCCAGTGGGAGCCGCGATCAGCCGAACCTGCAGATGCAGCAGGTAAACAAACTGGCCTGGCCCGCCAGGGTGCTTACCCTGGCGGGCCGCGGGTCAAAGGTTGCCGATCCCTGCTGTAGACAGTTTTAAAATCCTCTTGTTCCTACCCTTACTACAAACAATACTTTGGTTTTAAAGGGGAGGGGAGGAGTGGTCACTATATACCACTGGTCATATACTGCCAAAGGGAAGAACTGCAGGTGCTGAACCCAGTTGAACCTGCTGGGTAAGAACAGTGGATTCACAGAATATAGTAGCCCCGGGGCCAGCCTAAGAACAGGAGAAGTGTGGAATTCCACTCCCGGGTAGGTAAAGGCACGAGGCCTGACACCTGAGGGAATGGATTCAGAGACACCAGGAAGGGGACAGAGGAGTAACTACCTCTAACCATGATACCACCTTATCCCAGCAGGTGTTCCCTTTGAAACCACTGCTTCTCCAGGTTCCAGTGTAGAGATTACAGATTAGACCATTGCTATCTTTCCTAAGAGTTGGAAGACCAAGGCTAGGAGGTTCTCTGCAAAACAATCTAACCCCAAGAGCTTCTAATTTTTGGGGTTTCCCAAGTCTGGGCATATACCCCATCCACCCTAGAGCTGCACTTCAGAGTAGTCCCTCATCTGGGAGTGGACCACCTCAGAAAATGGGTGCTTAAGATAATCAGGGAAGGATATGCATTAAAAATCATTCACTGTCCCAGCACAAATTTATCCTTTCCCCATAGTAAATTAAAATAAACCAACCTTATCAACAAGACCCCTTGCAGCATCAGAAAATTAAGTACATAATAGTCCATACACACTGGAATGATAGAACCAATGCCATGGAAACATTTTGGTATGGGTACAAGATTCTTTGTAGTACAAAGAGCAACAATGGCATGCAGTCCACTTAAGACCTCAAGTCCATAAGAAGATAAATACAGAGTACTTCCTTTTTGGACTCGTAACTTCTCCAGAGGTATTCACAAATGCCATATCATCCCTCTCCATGTATACTCTGGTCCAATGACCTCATCAGGTTATACAAGGCCCAGCAGCCATCACTCAACATGTCTGTGTGAACAAGTGGAAAGGCCAATTACAGCCATCGCAAAACTCTAATATCTAAGCTATCATCCAAGACAATCTTTAAGATCTCTTGGTGAACTCATTCTCAATATTATTTAACAGTTAGTTGATGTCAGGTCCAGATACAGATATCAGACTCCATATAGGGGGAAACATATCTGGACTTCTACATGAGTTGGGGAGGTGTGGCCAAAGGAGGAGACATGGAGTAGTATAACCTGTCTCATGCTATGGAAGAATGAGCTTGATGGTCCACTTCCCACAGATGATTCTTCAGAAACATGGTGTGTATATAAAACTGATAAGAAGGCAGAAAACCTTCAGCACTGCTTTGAGAAGCAACCTTGTTCGTGTCCTGGGCAGAAGCTCTCACTCTATTCCTCAGGATTCTGCACGAAAAAAGGAAAGTCATGGCTGACCAGCTCATCAAGACACTTAAAATCAAGGGAATGCACATTATGTGCATCACAGCCCGGGCTGAAAGCCTCTTGAAAGAAAATAGGTTCCTCAAGTCCAGTTGGAAAAAACAAAAGAGGTGGTATGTGAGGAATTGGAGTCTGTGGTCACCAAGAGGGCTAAAAGGCCTGTATGCCTCCCCCGCCCCCAACCACGGAGTACAGATGGTAAAGAAAATTGTAAAGGAACAGACCACAGTGATTGTAATCACCTTCTAATTAACCTCAGGTCTTGGCTCTCAGACCTGATTTAGATGCAACTGGAACCTCCTTAAACTTCAAAAACACAAAACGTAGTGTAAGTGAGGACCTATCGTGACCCAATATCCATTGCTGCCTAACCCATCAGCTGCGAACCTGAGAGGCTGCAACTAGTATCACTCATTCTAAGGTGATAATCACCCTCCTAGAATATTGAAGAAAAAAAAAAATCACAAAATGTTTATGTGTTACTGAGGATTAGATGTTGGTGTTAGAAGACACAAATCAGGGCAAAGTCAGCTGAAGCATAGTTTTTACAAGGCGGCTCACACACAGGGCGCTAGGCCAATATTTTTTGGAAACATAAGTCAGAGACTAGAAGCATATTGCACTGTAAGAAACCCAGGAGAACATTGCCTCATCGTTACATAAGATTCAGGAGAACCGCCGCTCTTATCAGTCCTCTGGCAACATGCAGATTCCTGTAGTGATCTTGATCTGTGTGCTACAAGTTTGAATAAAACTACTGTTCAGTCACAGTTGCCAGGCCTCTCTTTTCACTGAAAGGCTCTTGCCTACTCACCACCTCCTTCTCCAAAAGGGTTTCAGAGACTGGCATATTCTCAATGAAACTTCAGTTCCATGTTCTATCAAACATGGTAGTTGTGTGAACTAAGCAGGCCTCCATCCCCAACGTCACCACAGTCTTCCTCAGATAATAGGGAGTGATATTGTTGCCCTCCCGGTTGAATCCAAGCATCCTAAGTAGAAGGAAGTAGAAGTGCATAAGTTAGTTGTGAACAGAACTTACAGAGGAACAAAGGTGTATACGGCAGAGGCATACAAGCCTCAGTTACAATTCCTCTAGTTACTATGCATTTTCCGAAAAGAGCTGCAATTTTGTGGGCAAGTGAGGTCACACATCAAATGGGGAGGCCTGTTAAGCTCCTACAAGATCTTCCATCTTTATCAAGCACTGCAGAGTCAACCCCCTCACCCAGGCTGTCAGTGTTTGGTGTTATTGAATGGGGTGCACTAATAATCCTTAAGCTCCTTTTCAATTCTATACAGGTAAATTGAATCCTTCCTCCTCCCGAGGGATAACTTGCTGCTTTCTGCATGCCACTGTGAAGGCTGTTTGACATGGAGGGGACAGACAGGGACAATTCCATCTTACCTGTGCATTTTCATTCTAGGACCTTTCACGCCAGACAGCCAGATGCCCCCTTTGGAGAACAGCATTATGGCCAGTTTTTTTTTTTCCTTCCTATTGCTCGCTAGTTAAGTACTTTGAAAGGGAAGAGGTGTTTCCTCCAGGATATCCCTAAATTTCATGTAAAAGCTCTGCTGCACATGGTTTGAGTTGAACAGCACTTTCACACTTTGGTATAGGTAGCATTTTTCAGCACTGGAAGTTATCATCCTGGGGAGTTCTTCTTAAGGGGTAGCCCAGGCTCAGAGCAAAGATGTGGTCACTTTACAGTAGGACATTCCCCATCTCCACACCAACTAGGGGCTGAGCACATGGAGAATCCTAGAATGAAAATTTACATGCAAGAATTTCCTTTATAGGCCAAGCTCCTTGGCCAGACTATATCTCCCATCAGTCTCCCCTCAGGGCGTGAGGAGAGGGTAACATCATGGGAGTCCCTAGCTGTGGTACTCCATGGGAGATGTAGGCTGCAGTGGAGGACAGCCCATACAAAAGAGAATGGGGATATAAGGAACTCAAAGTACAAGTCTCATGAGGCACCACAGCAGGATGTCCAAATTATTTTGGTTTTGGGCTCGAAATATTTCAGTTTTTGGGTGTTTGATGAAAAATTGAGATTTTCTGTGGAAAGCAGACATCATGAAAAAAACCTGAAAAAAAACTTTGTTGAAAATTAGTGGACAGAAAATTTTCAGCCAGCCCTACCTGCAACATTTGCGTAATTAAATGTGCTAAAAAGTGGAAGTCAAGTGGTGACTCACTCAGCCATGTCAATGTCTACTTCAGTTGAGATGTATTTCAGGAGAAGCCACAATTTGCAGAATTTTTTTCCCCTGTATCTGGTAAATAACCAAAAGATATCTGACAGTATTAATCCATTTTAGAGGCACTACCCAAATCAAAATTCTGGCCACAAAAGGAGGCCTAATTAATAAAAACAAACAAAAAAATAACCCCATATTCTCTCATTGTCAGTCTATTGTGACTTAATCTTATAATTAACATACCAGGATAAACTTTATAACCAAAATTTGGTTTCCATGTCTTTTAATCCTGTAATGTTTAATTCACAGAATTTATTAGAAGCCAACAGGTACCTGATTAGAATACAAGATGTAACCCAGTTTAGCTGCTGTTCTGAGGAAATCTGTGTTCCATTCAGGTAAACAAACATATTAAAAAATACCAAAGGGGGGAGTGATAAATACAAAACTAGATCTCACAGGTGACTGGTTGCTAATTTAGAGTTGCAAAGAAGTTGTCCCAGGTCCTTGCCACTGTGCCCTGAGGAAATTTTGGAATGGAAAGAATCAAGTGGAATTACATATTCCTCTGGAGCACTGACGAGAGATCAGTCATTAGCATTAAGTGGTCATATCTCACTTCCATCAACTTCCTGTGGGAGGTGGGTAGCAAATTGCATTCTTCTTGTTTTCCTTTTGTGAGCTCTAAGGCAGCATTGAATTAACATAATATTAGATAATATTCAGGTTGGATAATTATCAGGTTCAAGCACAAGGTAGTGTGCCTACAAGGCTGAAGGCCAAAGTAATTAAAGAATAAACTGCCTTCAAATTTCTTTATCTGGTAGCACCCATCTCTTCCGACAGGTTCTTTTTTTTGTCTCAACTGTGGAGATAGAAATTAATTGACCAGAGTGATGATACCACTACTTAGATGTGTCTATGTTTCCAGCTTCAATTTTTGATTTCCAGCAAAGGAACCAGAACCTGTCATCTCTCTATCATCTGTAAAAGTTAGAAAAAATAATCAGCTCCATATTTAAGAAGTTTTCATACTGGTGCAAAACTGAGAAAAGTCTACAAAAAAACAATTCACTTGGCTGGTCATTTTCTGCATCTTTTGCTGCTATTTCAGATGTGTGTTTTAGTAAGAGCCTGCCTCCTACAAACAAGCTTCTTCTGCTTCACCATACAGGAACATGCAATAATATTGCAACTATGACTGGAGCTGAATACCATATGAATTGCAGAAGAATTTTCCTGCTCGTAATTCTTCTAAATTACAATGTTTAAGACTAGAGTGTAAACAGAAGACATTTAAAGGAAAGTTCAAAACCTGGCATAGGTGAGGGGAAAATACAATTTAAATAGCTTAGTTCCAGAAGTGAGGAGCCACAAAAACGTGTCCTGAAATTAAGAGACGGGTGGTATTAGATCTAAAATTTTACAAGTTTTGAACACTTGCAACAGGCTGGCAGTACCAAGAATAGAAGGTAGAAGGTCTCAGTCTTGATGAGAAGAGAAAACTAGTTGTAGTGAAGCCACAATTCTATTGAAAACAGGGCAAAGGACAACTCAAATTCCAACTCTTTACAGTTAACAGTACAGAGCAGCCAAACAACTTTGGTATAAAGGAACAGCCACTTCCCAAATGCTGGAAGTTCTAATTTGATTCTCAGTTCACCTGAAAGTCATTAAGAACTTAAATTAAAAACCAAAATTGAATGAAGCAAGACTGTAGAAAATTTGAAGCCTCTGTGGATTGTCAAAAACGGTATGTATCCCCCAACTCTATTAGCTGCAGCTTAAGGGATTCTTATAACCAGCGATGAGAATGAAGCGCGAGTGTTTGGTATCACCAGAACCCAAAGTTGTAATTGTAGCCCTACATGTATTTTACTTGCAATGTAAATTAATATAATACAGAATTTAAAGATTCCATCATCACCACTTTCATTTCCAAGGTCAGATCATCTTCCCTATGTTACTGGCCCCTTCACAATTATTTTCACTTAAAAGACAGGAAAAATATACTGATAATATATTGTAGCAGTACTGGATAACTCTGATGTAGCTACACTAATTCTCAGAAGCCTCTTATAGATTTCCACGTATCTCAAAGTTTAAAGCATACAAGTAATTGTTTTTCCCTTTTGGCAGGCTCTATGAACACATCAGCGATCTTAGCCTTTTTCTCTTCAACGATGCACTTGTTATTTCAAACCGTAGCATCTCTTATGTGCCGTTTGAACGGACTCCAAAAACAACTTACCAGTTCTTGGCATCAGTAGCTCTTCACAGGCTTGTTGTAGAAGACATTCCACGTTCAAAATGTATGTTTTATAACATTCCTCCAGTGATCAATAATGTCGGTTTAGAATGTTCCATTCTGTGGGCTATAATCTGCTGTTAGTTTGTTTTATTGTAGTTGAATTTGACCTACATAAGAAGTAATGTAAGCATGACGATGGGCCATTTGTATTTATGTGGATGAGGTGTAAGGCTGTAAGGTACCAAGCTACAGTTCTTTAGTGTTTTCCAAAAATAGATGGACTAAATCGCCATACACAAGTTCAGCTAACACTACACTTCAGGTAATTATTACCCCTTATTCAGACCCATGTTGAGTAGTTCTGATCATTACAGAGTTCTGGCTTAGGGTCTGTCTACACTGGAGTTTTATTTATTTATTTTTTTAAATTCCATTTGATTGCCAAATGACTTGAGTTAACTAACACGTTTGTACATGTTAGTGTGGAAGAGCCACAAGCATAGAGCACAGGGTAAACCAAAAGTGTGTGTATCCTGGAACAAGCATTTGTGAAGTGTCCCGACTGCCACGTGCAAACAGACTAATTTCAGTTAATTGGAAATTAAGTTAAAAACTCTAGTGCAGACCTATCCTTGCATGGTTTCTTACACCCCCCCCCCCATATCCCATATGGATAACACTGTGTGCACATGTGTTTTAAACTATTAAAACCCCTGGCCTCACTTACGCTGGAGGCTATCATCATCATCCACCCACGGAAGGGCAAGAGCTGAAGCAAAAGCCAGCATATGTCAATGGAAGACAGCAATATTGCATTCTGCCACTGTCATAGTGCAAGGCAGTAAATCAGCTTAACTCCCAGGCCCGCTTACTTTAACTTCCAAATTACTATTACCAGTATTTTCCAGCAGTCAGTAGGGACTGGTGCCTTTTCATGGGACCCTGAATGCAAAGGAGATATAGAACAGAATAGAACACAAGCGTGCCTAAAGTCTTTCTGTAATTTAGCAGGCAGAAGAATATATGAGTAACAGGGTTTGCAGAATGTACCCTGCAGCTATGTTTTTCTTCTCTCTCTCCCTCCCTCCTTTAGGCTCCAGAGGCTTTAGACTTCAGAGATAGTCCCACCATTAGGACTACAGCTGGAAGTTTTTTCGACGCTAACTTTTTCAGCAAAAAATACAGACTCATTGACACCAAAACATTTTGTGAATTTGTGTCAATTTTACCGCACTGTTTTGGATGGCAAAGCCTAAAAAAAATCTGAAAAAATTGAAGTGTTCTGTTGACATTTTCAGAAATAAATGTTTTAATTTTTTTATTCAAAATGATTTTCAAAATTTACTTCATTTTATTTAAAAATTAAAAAGATTCAAGAATTTTAATGTTTTTTGTTTCCGCTTAAGCAGAACACTTCATTCGGTCCAAAACAATCTTTTTAGGTTTCGATTCACTGAACCTTTTTAAAACATTGATTTTAGTTTGACCCCAAACTACTTTTCCCCCCCATTTTTCAGAATTGCCAGCAAACCAAAACATCTGTTATTCACACAGCACTAATTAGCGCACCCTTCAGAACTAACCCTTCCATTGCTCCTCCTTGAGCTCCCCTCTCAGCAAGTGGATTGCTCTCATTACACAATCTAAAAGCTTTCACTATTCGATAACTATTTCTGATATCCGGACATTTTGGCTGAATTTTACTCTAGTACCTGAAAAAAATATTCAAGTTTGATCCTTTACCCATTCAACCATAATGAAATATCTGAATTAGTTCTTAATCAAATCAATTCCTCCCACCTTTTGTTTAGCAAAAGCAGCTTTTACTTAACACCTATATTAATTACAGCTGTACTTGAAACACTGAAGAAAGGGTTGTTTACCAGACAAGTGGGGGGAATAATATTTTGAACTCCGCATAAACAAGCAACTGGGCTAATCAGTCCCTATACAGGGAATCCTCTTGATGCACGCTTAACTTTCATTAACATTAATGAGTGTTGTAAGGAGTTGTATGCATCAGGAAAACCTCTCCCCCGCTTCCTGTGTCTATTTTTAAATGAGAGGGGATTTCTCAAGCCTGATAAAGCAAATACCTGGAGTGCCCATAGATAAATGTCAGCACCAGGCGTGCACTGTTACATCTGCCAAAACCATTATAAATCCAATAGCATACAAAGCAATTTAACACCAGTAGTGCATACTTCAAACAATCTGGATTATGTTAGTGAAATGCATAGACATAGTTTGACTTCTATATTTGGGGGTGAGGACCACACACTCAGTTTATGTTAATTATTTAATCACCCTTAATTTTTTGTTTCAATTTATTTGCAGTATGTTTACCACTTAAAAAAATCAATATTAACATAAAAACAAATTCTTGAATAAACAGAACCAAGCACTTTCATGTAACTATGAATCAGGTCTCCTTGGTTTTAGAGATACCTAAACATGCAATGCACACAAACAAATCCATGGCTAAAACCCGTCCCCTTTGCCCGGCTGCTTGAGCACATTCCACTCACATTTAACCTTCCTTGTTCACTTTGTCACTCACCTGGGCTTGACACAGTCAGTGCTATACACTGCACAGACCCTTGGGAAGCAGCTCTGATCTTATGTTCACTTGCTACAGTGTTACCGGTGCTGATTAGAATGTCTAGATACCTGTGTTTCTGAGGCAAGTCTCTTATTTTACGGGATAGTAAAACTGAAATGGCCCCAAGCTGAAGCTCTGCTGTCCTCCCCTTACGCAGCCCATGTGAGGGAACTGACCTGGACAGTGCCTAATGTCACTGCTCGCCTCCCTTCCCCCGAACATTGCTCCGCACGGAGGAAGCAGGGCCAAATAGAAGGGAGAAAAAAATCTGACCCCCCCCCCCACCATGCGTCACGTCTGCGATGTATCTAGTTTGGGGAGGCAATGCCCCTCCATACCCCTCCCAATCCCTACCCATAGTGAAATGCTTAGTAGCTTCTGTCTGCTTTTCCCCATCCTCAAGAGCCTAAGCAACCAGCAGATTTAAAAAAAAAAAAAAAAAAAAACTTAATCCGAGAAGGCCAGAATCCATAGCTAGATTAAGTTAGCATAGCTCCCTCAGAGAGCCCAGTGCAGGTCACTGGAGCTATGCCTATACACCAGTTTAGGAGAAGGTAGGGTTGACGGTCAGCATATACTTAGATTTCAAACTTTTAGCAAACATGATGCCTAAAAACATAACTTAACACTGTCCAGTGTCTCCCCTGTGATTGCTACCTCACTTTGTGGGCTGTATTCTATGGGCTTCCCGTATGACCAGCCCCACATGCTCTTAAATCAGACAAGCAGAAGTATTTTTTGCTATTCATTATGTCCTTAAACCATTGGAAGTCAGAATTTAAGAGTAAAGCTATTTGCAAGATTCTATGAAACTCTACCACCTATTCCTTAGATAACCTATTGGTCAAGAGCAGTTAATATACTAAAGCCTTTTTCTTTTTTTACACACTAACAGATATCAAGAATGCATTTATTCTACAAGGCCCAAAACGCCAATGGATTTGTTCTATAGAGGATGAAGCTGATAAATTTACATGGCTGTCTGCACTGCAAAGTGCAATCAACTGTAGCATTGAGAAGAACTGAGATTCATCTTAGTGTTTAGGATGCCCAACTCCTCTAGTATGCGCTAATTATTTGTGAACAGATATTCTGTGCAGTTTCCTACTCTGAGGAACTTTTGTTCAAATTCTGCATCATTACCAAGAAGTTAGCATTCCTTTTGATAGAATACTATCATGTGTATGCCTCAGACTGCAGAAACTTACAGTAGTATCAACACTCGTTGTCGACCTGTGAGATTGATCTTTTTAAAAAAAGATCACACTATTACAGTCCATTTCGCCTTCAGAATTTAAGGCAAAATCCGCACAATATGACTTAATGGCCTTCATAAAAATCTTCATTGTATGACAAACCTGAAGAAAGCTGCTAATTCGTCGAGAATCTGCTATGAAAAGGGCTTTAGATATTCTCCACTGATTGCACGAGGGGACACTACAGTTTGGTTAAGGGTAACAAGACATTTTGGCCTTGGCTACACTTGCAGATGTACAGCGCTGTGAGTTAAACCTGACTTCGTGCAGCTGAATAGGGAAAGCGCTGCAGTCTGTCCACACTGACAGCTGCCCAGCGCACTGTCGTGGCCACATTTGCAGCAATTGCAGCGCTATTGGGAGAGGTGCATTATGGGCAGCTATCCCACAGAGCACCTCTTCCCATTCTGGCGCCGTGGGCTGTTGGAAGGGGGCGTGAGTGCAGGGCATTCTGGGTCCTGTCCCAACGCCCCGTGATGCATCGCTTCACATCCCAGAAATCCCTTTGTTTCCGTCCACCTCTGGCGCCATCTTTCAACGGTTTCTGTGCAGCGCGATCTGTCTGCGGGAAATGGAGCCCGAACTGCTGAGGCGTATGCTGACTTATCTCACCAGCACGTCACGTTTGGCTGTCGAACTATTCCTTAAGATCCAAAGTGACAGTGAGAGTGAGGAATCAGACGATGCTATCGAGCCACGTAACGCGTACGACACGAAATTGCTTGTGGCATTCACGGACATGCTCAGCACCGTGAAATGCCGCTTTTGGGCTCGGGAAACAGGCACCGAGTGGTGGGATCACATCGTCATGGAAGTCTGGGATGATGAGCAGTGGCTGCAGAACTTTCGGATGAGAAAAGCCACTTTCATGGGACTGTGTGAGAAGCTTGGCCCCACCCTGAGGCGCAAGGACAAGAGATTGAGAGCTGCCCTGCCAGTGGAGAAGCGGGTGGCTATTGCAATCTCGAAGCTGGCAACTCCAGACAGCTACCGGTCGGTCGCAAACCAGTTTGGAGTGGGAAAGTCGACCGTTGGAATCGTGTTGATGCAAGTTTGCAAGGCCATTAATCGCATCCTACTCAGAAGAACCGTGACTCTGGGTAACGTGCAGGAAATAGTGGATGGCTTTGCACAAATGGGGTTCCCTAACTGTGGAGGGGCGATAGATGGGACGCACATTCCTATTCTGGCACCACCCCACCTAGGCTCCGAGTACGTTAATCGGAAGGGGTATTTCTCTATCGTTCTCCAGGTACTTGTGGATCACCGTGGGCATTTCATTGACATTAACACAGGCTGGCCCGGAAAGGTGCATGACGCATGCATCTTTCGGAACACTTGGCTGTTCAGGAAGATGCAGGCCGGGACTTTTTTCCCAGAACGGAAGATCATGGTAGGGGAAGTCGAAATGCCCATTGTGATCCTTGGAGATCCCGCTTACCCGTTAATGCTGTGGCTCATGAAACCCTACACAGGGAGCCTTGACAGCAGCAAGGAACGGTTCAACTACAGGCTGAGCCGGTGCCGAATGACTGTGGAGTGTGCCTTTGGCCGTTTAAAGGGCCGCTGGCGATCTCTGTATGGGAAGCTGGACCTGGCCGAAAACAGCATCCCCGCGGTTATATCCGCGTGCTGTGCCCTCCATAATATTTGTGAAGGGTGAAAGCTTCACTCAGGCATGGACCTCCGAGGTTCAACACTTGAAGGCTGAATTTGCACAGCCAGAGAGCAGGGCTATCACAGGGGCCCAGCGTGGGGCTGCAAGGATTAGGGATGCCTTGAGGGAGCAATTTGAGGCTGAAAACCAGCAGTGATAGCTGGTGCCCTGCACGGGAATGAAGTGCAGTAGTTCCAATCTTTAGGAATCGGTGTTTGGTAAGCAGACAAGCAGACTTGCAGTGCCTGTTTATTTCCTGGGCTAAGGAGTCTTTTACTTTATGCAATAATAAAGAATGTTTTCAAAGCCAAAAAATCCATTTATTGAAAAGAAAAAAAAATTATTTATTGAAAAGAAACAAGGGGGTGGAGTGGGGAACGGTACAATCACAGATTCGCGTATGTCCTGTCTGGTGTGCTGTGCAGGGAGTGCTGCACTTCAGGATAGCTATACTGCATAGTGATGGGGGTTGAGTGCAGAGGGTAAGGGTCGTGGTTTTCAGGGCTGGGTGGTGAAGATACTGGTGTTGGAGGCAGTGGGTGGCGTGAAGAACACGGAAGTTGGGGAAAGTGGGTTAGAGGTGACCGTGGGGCACAACAGAAAGAGTTTTGGGACAAGGGCTGTGTGTGTGTGTGGGGGGGTGGCATTTGAGGTACTGCTCCTCTTTCTGCATGGCTACGCGCTCCTGGATAGCATCTGCTTGGCGCTCCAAGATGCTTATGAGCCGATCCGTGCTTTGCTGCCGGTGCTCCGTGCCTTGCCGCCGGTGCGCTGCGTTTTCCTGGTGGATCCTGCTTTCTCTCTCCCTCCAGTTCTGTGCTTTCTCATTCTCTTTAATAGATTGCCGCATCACTTCTTGCAGCATGTCTTCTTTGCTTTTTCGCGGTCTCTTCCTGAGTCTTTGCAGTCTCTGAGCAGGCGATAAGAGGGATGGCTCAGGTCTCAAGGTTGATGCTGCTGTATAGGCAAAATGCAACATTTAACGGAGGCAGCATTGTTTATACCAGACAGAGTAATGATTTCCCCCGCACTTAAGGAGTAGAAAACACACAGGGTCTACACAACTGCATAATTTTCCCGTCCGAAACAGAGCGCACATCTCACGGGAGCCTCAAAATGGTGAGTAAGGGGGACTGATTGTTTCAGGGCTGCACTGTCCTCTGGGTTTCTGTGCCTTGGGGAGAGCCAACAGCTTCAGGGGGCAGCTACACTGAACACTGTCCCAACATTCTCCACGGGAGTTCGTCCTGGACGATATCTCGCTGCTGAGGGTGACCTGGGAAGCAAGGGAGGGTCTTCTACTGCAATGCGGCTTCCGCCCTGGCCCATATGCAGCTTGCCTGTGTGCAGCAATGGTCCCCCCGCCCCTCGCGGCACAGTGGCGCGGACACGTTAGCCTGGCTGGGAGAAGGACCACGGTGGCTCTCCCGATAAACCTGCGCAAGCGCATTGCACACGTTCTGGATGAGACATTCGAGGAGATTACCAAGGCCGATTACCGCGATGTGATAAACCACATCAATGCACTATTCCGCATCTAGGCATGCATGCCTAACCCTCCTCTCCCAAAGAGCCCGCACCGAAAAAATTCCTTCCCGGAAAAAAAAACGCTTACCAAGAACCTGCTCTTCTGTTTGTCCTCCACCAAGTACCGACCGCTGCGACTGGCTACCTTCCTCCCGGCTCGAGAAGAGCTCCTGGCTGCATGGCTCCAGAGATTCCGGGGTGTCTCCATCCGGCCCACCACCCTCACTCCCGTTTTCCTCCTCCTCTCCCCCCCCCCACCCCGGCTCTGAAGTGTCCATGGTGGTGCTCGGAGTGGAGGTGGGGTTAACCCCAAGTATCGCATCCAGCTCTTTGTAGAATCGGCAGGTCGCGGGGGGAGCACCCGAGCACCCGTTTGCGTCGCGGGCTTTGCGGTAGGCACTCCGCAGCTCCTTCACTTTAATCCTGCACTGTAGGGCGTCCTGGTCATGGCCCCTTTCCATCATGTCCTTTGATACCTTCCCGAAGGTATCGTAATTCCTACGGCTGGAGCGCAGCTGGGACTGGACAGCTTCCTCCCCCCAAACACTGATGAGGTCCAACAACTCGCCATTGCTCCATGCTGGGGCTCGTTTGGCGCGTGAAGGCATGGTCACCTGGAAAGATTCGCTGATAGCACTCCACACCACACCAGGCTGAGCAAATAGGAAGGGGATTTTTTTAAATTCCCAGGGAATGTAAAGGGTGGGTCACATGGTCGGTTATCTGAGGCCAGGGCAGTAGAGTTTGAACTGCTGACCAGAGTGGCTAGAACAGGCATTGTGGGATACTGCCGAATAATTCTGGAGGCCATTCACAGCGCACTGAGCGGCCACACTGGTGCCGCAGCGCAATACTCGCTATTCCTCTCGGGGAGGTGGAGTACCTGCAGCGGTGTACCCAGGGAGATACAGCGCTGTAAGTGCCCTGCCAGTGTGGACGGGGAGTGAGTTACAGCGCTGGGGGCGGCTTTACAGCGCTGCAACTCGCAAGTGTAGCCAAGACCTTTAACTGGTATATTCTCGGTATATACTACCCATTAATTCCTTGTATCATAGTTTCAAAGGCCATTAAGGAGATAGAAACATTTTACTTTTTGCAATTTTTATTAAAGACCAAAGTCCTGCATTTTCACATAATTCCTCACTGAGTGAAAATTGTACTAAAAATAATTAGTACAGCAATATGAGTAATAAAGTATACAGGCTCTGGGAAATAAAATAAGTTGTTAGAGGTTACAAAGAGATATAGCTCTTGGAAGTATAACTCTGTAGCTGAAACTGAAATCACCCAACAAGGACTGCTGTAGAAGGTATTTAAGCACCATAGTAACAAAAATAGGTAAGTTATGTTTAGAATTTACATGAACGAACGGCTCCTTATCTTTCCCCTAGAATTACTATTTGCTCTGGGTCTGTTCTTACATTTTTAGGAACCTAATGTCAAGGAATTCTTGCAATTTGTTTTGGTTTCATGGAATAGAAATGTGTTCATTAAAGGTTAAGACATACAATGCTTCAAATATTACCTCTCAAGAACTTCCTTCTCAGTAAAATGATAAGATTTTGTGCTTACTATTAACAAGCAGATTAAGACAAATTCTTCTGTAAGTGTATTTTGGTAAAGTATTTTTAGGGTGTGTCTACACAGCAAGTTACTGCACAGCAAGCCAAGGTGTGAATCTACAGTGTTCCAGTTTGCCACTCAATGTCCAATATGGACACTACTACAGTGCCGTGAAAGCTCCAGAGTGCGGCTTAGCAGTACGTTAGGCCCCACTCTAGAACTTCCACTGTACTGAAGCAGTGACCACACAGGACATTACTGAGGGGTAAGCTGATTCCCTATAGATCATACCCTGGCTTGCAATACAGGAACTTGCTAGGTATACAAGCCCTTAGTGAACAAGGCTTATGAGCATACATTAGAGGTGGGAGAAGTGTACCTCAACCTACCAAGGCCCAAATGAAGACCAGAATGTATGGCAGACTCAATGAAGGACAAAAATTATTCATGTAGGAAATTTAAAAATGCTGTGGATTCATTCCTTTAGTGTAAATAACATTTTATAACCTTAATTTTGTAATTCTCTATTCTGGATGTCAGATGTATTTTTCAGTAATAAGTGAGAAAAATCCAGTCCATGTAAGACGGAATCGGTGCCTTTGGGATGAAAATGAGGGACCCTTGAGATGGACAAGAAAAAGCATGAAGAATAATTTATTACACTGACAGTCTTTAAAAGTAGCATTGCCTTTAAAAAAAGAAAAGGCTTTTCACATATCCAGTTTTATTTTGTAGATAAACAGTCATGGGAGAGGACAATGAATAGGTATTGAGGGAAAATAAGCAACAATTCAAGCACCAGGAATGGTGGAAGAAAAGAGGCAAATTAGTAGAGGGAAAAGATGGGGGGAAGTGCTAGAGGGAAGAGAAAAATCAGATCAAGAAATTGATGCTGCTTGTTATAGCAGCCTGTAATAAGTTTAGTTTTTCCAAACAGTTTGAAGAAAAATACTGTGTGCAAACAAATGTGTGTACACGAACTGTATTTGCATTTATCCTTCCTCCCCTATTTATTCCCCAAGCTACTCACTTTGCAGTAGCATGCAGCAGCATCATAGATTGCAACCACACTGTCCTAGGCACTGTACAAATACAGAATCTCTGGCCCAAAGAGCTCACAATCAATCTAGGATTATAACTAGGATGATCAGATAGCAACTGTGAAAAAATGGGACAGGGGTAGCGGGGTAATAGGCACCTATGTAAGAAAAAGTCCCAAAAAAACAGGACTGTCCCTATAAAAACGGGATATCTGGTCACCCTAATTATAACAAGATGCAACAGGTAGCTAGAACAAACAAATGGGAGACAGAAGGGATTGATGAGGGAATATTAAAACAATTACCGGTATGTTTTGCATCCCACCGACTTCCATTAGGAATCAGACAGAATTCCCTTTTATTGAATATAAATCCTGCCCACATTACTTTTTAGATGAGTTAAATGTTGATGACCACCACATAATCTGATGTTCTTAAAATAAAAGATTGTAGTGAAGAGGAGAAATTAAACTAGCCCTTTAGATAGTACAGATTTTTTTCTGAATTAAAAATTTGGTTTAAAGTTCACATAATGAGCATTCAAAATAAATCACAAGAAATCTTTAAAAAAAACAAAAAACAGTCATCCTATTTCTCCTGCCTAGATATAAAACTGGTATTACTGCAATTAAGCTCTTAATTTGATGTATTTGATGTACAATTTTGTTGATTCCATTGCAAAGATTTGCGACATTGAGATCCATACATGCATTTAGGATTTGAAAGTAAAAGTTTTTTTACATTTAATTCAAAGGTCTGAATGTCTTATGATTTTTTTTTTTAAATCTATTTTATAAACGAAACTGCAAGGACAATTACATGCATACAATTTTTAAAGAATCATGTTCCTTGATTGTACCAGAGGACCCAGTTGGAAAGTGCAGCATATGGTCTTTCAGTGTTACCTGGCTACTTGATAATTAGTTACAATGGTGAAGTGATCTTAGACGATTCACTTTTCTGGGTTGCCTTGCATTTCTCCTTTTCGCTTATACCTGATTTCACTAAATTTAGTCTGACACTTAATCTACTAATTGACAACATATTGTGCAAGTGTGATTTCTACATAGGCAGTTTATTTTTTAAACAAGTTATTCATTATAGAAATCTTAATCCACCTACATGCAAATAAAAAGATCCACTTTTTTCATTTCACAATGTGAAATTCATTACTTCTATGTTAAGGAATGCTAGTTTGCTTATGTTCAAAAGAAAACAGTAATGTTTCCATGACATTTTCAAAAAATATAACTGGAACAGGTGTTAAAAATGGTAAAATTCCCCCACAGTATTTTTAACAACTGCAAGTATCCTGTCAATGTATAGCAATCAGAAAGGGAAACATACTAATCTATTTTCACTGTCCAAACAGAACTGCAAGTAGTAAATAGCATATACAGTGGAAAATTTGATTTAAAATGTTCTTTTCAATAATCAATTGGTAATGTGGTTAAGAAACTAATTTAAAACCAACAGTGAAGCAGGGAAGGTCAGGGGCTTCTAAACTGATCCATTTAGTGTGATTACATTCAGAAGGTACTGTCACAGAAATCTAGTTAATGTAATTTATTAGTGACCTTCTTTCACCCAAGAGTTACACTGCATTCTGCCTTTATACAGGATGCCTAAGTTTATTTCTAAATTTAAGATAATATCCATTCTACCTTAGCACTTTTCATCAATAGATCTCAGAGAGCTTTGCAAAGGAGGTCAGCATCATTATTCCCATTTTACAGATGGGGAAGCTAAGGCACAAAGTAGTAACACGACTTACTAAAGGTCTTCCAGTAGGTGAGTGGCAGATCCTGCACCACACTGCATCCCTTATGCTTGTACTCTAGAAACGAGACACAGTTTGTGCGGCTATATTAACATAAATGAAGGCTAGCCTCAAGAAAATCCAAGATGGCCAATAGCTGAAAACTAGAAGAACAAAGGGATCTACTGCTCCTTGTGACTGCCATCAAAAAGATTAAAAAATATATTCCTGCAGATTTGTGAGAGTTACAAGTTCCAGTTAAAGATGAATCAACAAAATTAAAATATTGTGCTGTTTTATTGGTGTAAAAAATCACACAATTGCTAGTTCTGATTCTGCTGAGATACATCCATGCGGTTTAACATCTATGATCCCACAGCCAGAAGAAGCCATTAAATAGAATATCTGCTGTTAGTCAGCAATTAATGCAAATTTACATATGAGATCAAAAGGTGTGTATCATACAATATACAACAAAACCTAATACAGTACATCAACCCCAATAACAGGATACACTCAGGGAACTTTTTGTTAATAGTGAAACCTGTCTATATGCCAGAAGAATAAGGCCTGGAGACAAGGTAACAGAAGGTAACCCAGAAGTCCTAAGAAACAAACTGTTTATTTTTTGGCTGGGAATTAGAAGTTCAGAGAGGTATTGACACATTACTTGACAGTACAATCTGTTACAGTAAAGACTGGTGGATATGATCTGTTAATAAAAAGTAATGTGTGAAGCATGCATTTACAGGTAGTGCTCAGGAAATGTGCAATCAATACATTGGGAATTAACACCCAATTCTTTTCACAGAAGAGATGACCGAGGAAGGTCTGTTACGTATAGTATCAGTTGTACCATAGGTCATTTATATGCATGCGGCTGAATCAAGATCATGAGTGGAAAAATGTGAACACCTGGCAATCTGGTCACATACTGCACAAAGTATGAAACGAAGATGAAATAACCAAATTTAGATGATATGGCAAGGTAGCCTGCAAGAAACTCTGTGGCAGCCTGAGGGAGCTACTTTATTGCAAAAAAGGCAGGCTTTCTGGAATTGTGAATTACTTGCTAAATTGTGAAAGGTGGCTTGGGAGATCAATTTTGGTTCACATACCAGATTAGTTTTCCTGTTTTACACAATAAAACAAATGCTGCAGTGTAAGAGGCATTTATGGTATATGTTTGCTTTAATGTTAAAAGTTAACTGATAAGCTGTCCTTTTCTTTGACATGAAATATAGAAACCATTAGGTAATTAATTCCAGTTTGAAGTTTTGGCCACTGAAACTGTGCAAACTCAACTCCACCAGAAAGATCATGCACTCCCAAGGAAATGGCAGGGGAGGCAGTGCCAAGATACACAACATTCAAGGAAAAAAGTTATCCTGATTTTTTTGATTGAAGTTAAAATATTTAAATGCAAAGATGGACAAACTGGACAGAACAGAATCACAAAATTTAATGTTGAATAGAGCGCATTGAGCTGAATGAATGGGTCTTTCAATAGGCTTTGAACCCAATCCCCCTTTCCAAATTTAGTAAATTCACAATTAACGGCAATTGGCTTATAGGTGAGAGAAGGGTCGAAGCTGTTCCAGTTGGACTTCCAGGGAGATTCTCTCTTCAAGAACATCCTGGAAAGGAAAGATTTTCAATTTACAGTCCAAAGTGAAAGAACATTCTGAAAAAATTCTTACAGTGATCAAAATAAGGTAAATGTTAGCATCAGCTTTGGGCATTCACTTCAAGTTGTTTTCTAAAGAATACAAGAACCCCCTCCCTTCAGCTGAATCAGAGCCTCGGCTAGTGAATTCTGCACACTATGAATGAGACCTTTGTTAAAAAATAAAGCCATTTAGCAGGCTGCATTCCTTTTTGTGCCACCCAAATACTAGGCAAGGATAAGTAGACATGAATTTATACATACGATATTTTCAAATAAAATCAGGAGAAGAGAGTGAGGCAGAATTTCACTTGGTTAAAGTTTCATGAACTTGAAGTTTGTCTTCAGTGAATTTCACCCATCCCAACTGTCTTTAAAGAACTATAATACAGATTTGAATTCAGACTTCTCAGTTTTCTAAATGACCTGCACTCCTATCTAGCCAGCATAGTATAAATTCAATGTGTTTAGCATCTGGATTGGTTTAGTATGAAATTCATAACTAAGACGAGGTGCTGAAAACATAAATTAGGTAAAAGTACATTGGCATCCAAAGACAAATTCAAAAGGTAAAGCACAAGACAACAGTGAGCAATTTAACTAGTTAGGTTAGACTAGTGACTGTTTTCTTGTGTTTATTTACTGAATTGCAATTTTTGCATTTCAGATATTTTGTGCCTTTCCCCCCCCCCCCCAATAACATGCTCATGAAATGAATCAGTGTTTTGTGCTTTACATTTCATTAACATGTTTCAGGATTTGATTCTCCCCCTCCCCCCCACCCCAAAGGCTGAGGAAAAAACCACAAATGCACTTCTAAGTGCGTTTGCTAGTTTTCCTAATACCGTCATCTCAGAATAGTGATATTAAGTGTACAAGTTAATAATTGTTGTAGTCTTATTTTTGCTATACTTAACAGCACGTTAATCAGTAATATCAAGATAATTAGAAACAAGAAGGCATCTTGTAGAAACACTTCAACACAAACTAATTTTCTTGTCCTTTCTATTTTCAGAGTTCCACAAGAGCACATTGCAAATAGCGATCTCCTGTAATCACAGGCTAGGTCTACACTACCCGCCTGAATCGGCGGGTAGAAATCGATCTCTTGGGGATCGACTTATCGCGTCTCGTCAGGACGCGACAATCGATCCCCGAATCGACGTGCTTACTCCACCAGCGGAGGTGGGAGTAAGCGCCGTCGACTGGGAGCCGCGGCAGTCGATTTTGCCGCCGTCCTCACAACAGGGTAAGTCGGATCTGATACGTCGAATTCAGCTACGCTATTCGCGTAGCTGAATTTGCGTATCTTAAATCGACCCCCCCCGTAGTGAGGATGTAGCCACAGACTCATAGAAATGTAGGGCTGAAAGGGAACCTGAGAGGTCATCTACTCCAGCCTCCTGCATTGAGGCAGGGCGAAGTATACCTAGCCAATCCCTGTCAGGTGTTTGTCCAACTTGTTCTTAAAAACATCCAATGACAGGGATTCCATAACCTCCCTTGGAAGCCTACTCCAGTGCTTAACTATCCTTATAAAGTTTTTGCTAATACTGAACCCAAATCTCCCTTGCTGCAGATTAAGATGATTACTTCTTATCCTTCCTTCAGTGGGACATTAAGAACAATTAATCAATCACCTTTCTCTTTATAACAGCCCTTAACATATTTGAAGACTTATCAGGTCTCCCCAGTCATCTTTTCTCAAGACTAAACATGCTTAGGTTTATTTATTTATTTAACAACGTTTCCTCATACGTCAGGTTTTCTACACTTATTTTTGTTGCTCTCCTCTGGACTGTTTCCAATCTGGCCACATCTTTCATTAAACGTGGTGCCCAAAAGTGGACACTTTACTGCAGCTGAGGCCTCATCAGTGTCAAGTACAGTGAGACAATTACCTCTTATAAAAACACTCCTATTAATACACCCCAGAATATTAGCTTTTTTCGCAACTGTACCACATTGCTGGTGCATATTTAATTTGTGATCCACAGATCCTTTTCAGCAGTACTAATGCCTACCTAGTTATTCACTTATGTATAAAAACAGCTTAACATTTTAAATAGCTCTCTCTTATGCCCTCTCCCATATACCATTTGTGTGTTAATACACACAGATCTCTACCTTGGAACTTAAATGGCCCCATTACTATGCTATCTCAGCCTACACATGTGCACACACTTACTCCTCAGAAACTGACATACAAAGAGAATGATGGTATTACCTTTAACTGTTGCTGTAATTCACTATTCAATCTGGCCAAAACAGTGTTCGTTTCCTTATTGCGTCTAATTGATGCCTGAATTGCCTTCTTGTCTTTCCCCACGGACCTGAGGATATATTAAGTGTTTTTTTGTAAGTCTTTTCACTGCCAAGCACACCAAGAAATAACTTTGATAAGTCTACTCAATTCCTTAGTCCCTATTTAAAGTGCTCAGCAAGAGCTGTACAGAGGACACTTTTTTACATAATTTAGTGACTCTTCCCACTTATTTTCCTTTCTATAGACTAGAACACATAGTACACTAGCCTTGTTTGCACAGAAGCTTTGCATACCAGTTTCCTACAGAACAAAGACAATGAATTACATTCTAAAATTGCTATAATAAATTTACACCTTCCAGACTACTGAAACAATACCAGATTGACTTTAATTTAATTTGATTTTGTTTAGCAGAGACTTGAGGGTAAAGGAGAATATGAAAACTGCACATTTAAGTTCAAGACCATCCATACTCACCAACTTTATTCAAAATTAACAATACAACACTAACATTTACAGAGCACTTTTGATAGTCAATGTATTTTGCAAAATGTTAGTAAGTTTTTCATCCAAACAATTGCAGTGCCTTATTAGGTATATCTCAACCTTTAATATTTATATTGACTCCCTTAGTAGTTTTATATATCTGATTTATAGCCACTAATAGTTATTCAACACATTGTAAAATTGCTTGTAGCTCTTCCGTAAGCTAACAGTTTTATTTGCTGTTTCAACGTGAACTTCCCAATATTAGATGTATTCATACTCATCCTGGGTTACCTAGGGATAGATGGCTGTGAAGCAAGAACAGCAGCTATGACACCTGTTTTCTGTGTATGCTCCTCAACTTCAGGTCTCAGCTCATCTTCTGATTTTAACCTTCTGCGAATAGGCTTTGGTGGTGGAGCAAGAGGTGTGGTGCCTTTTCCCTGGGAGGCAAAAGGCAGCCCATAAGCACACATCACAATTAACTATATTTGTACTCAAATAAACTGGCTGTGCAAAACTTTCTGTGAAATTAATTTATTTACTGTATGAGTTCTGAGAACATTGACTCATAACAGGTCTACTTGAGTTCTCTCAGGTAGCATCAGAAAAACTGCATGAGAATAACTCATCTCAAGGGAGTAGTAATTGACCTTGGGATGGATGGATTATATATATATATATATACACACACACACACACACACACACCCATCCATCCCAAGGTCAATTACTACTAAATAAAAAGATAACAGCTCCAGCCATCTGTTCCCTATAGACTAAAATCCTAAAAATAACCCCTGTATGAATCAATTTTGGTAACAATCTGATCATTACATGTAAGCAATCTACCTTCATTAAAGTGAGCTTCTACTGTCATAATTTTAGATGGAACCAGCCCAGCAAGCATGTAATATTTTAGCCAAAAATGTAAATATTTCAAGACGTTCTGAGCCTTTGAAAACTGAGTTCAAATGGAAGCTTCTGCAAACTCAGATGTAGCAGTCACTAACTGGCAACTGTTCTAATACACATTCTTCTATGTGTTAAAACCTACACTTTCCCCTTAAATTTCATTTTACATACCGCATTAACAGGGACACTAGCAGCTGCCTTGTCTTCAACTCTGCCATCTGTTTTGGCAACTCTAAGGGAGCCTGCAGAATCAGAGGGTTTTTCAACCTACAGAGAATGAGACAGTTTAGAAACTCTGTACGGTTCCGCAAATATTTAATTCTGTTACAATTAGGATGATAGCCAGGTGTGTCATACTGGTATGTTCTCCGGTTATATGAACACAGTTTACATTCTCAAGTCTCTTATGTGAGCACAAGTCCTCTTTAAAGACTCAGGGATGGAGAGAAAGGGCTGTAGCTGATTACCAGCACCGTCTAGTAAATCTCTAAACCACACTACTCTCACTATTTCTGATCTGCAATAAGATCACATCACCAGAGACATGTAGGAAAGTTACGTTTCATGAGAGGCAGCAACAAGAGAGGATTGTTGGACCGTAAATTATAACCTCTTGCTACTGGAGCTAACCTCAGTATAAAGAGACCACCAACTTATAAAGACTTATTTGAAACTCTTCTGATCTAAATCAGATGTTACATATTATTTATATTATAGTAACTCACAGGCCTGCAACAAAGATCAGGGCCCCATTATTCTAGGCATTATACAAAAAACACACACACAATAAGATTGTACCTGCCCAAAAGAGTTTACAAATGAAACAGGCTTGACAGACAAACAGTGGACAGGGAAACAGGCAGGAAGCGATTTATGCAAGGTCTGCTGGGTGTAACTAACAGGGTACACCAGTCTATAACACTAAGTGGTCTACACTATATCCATTTACACTGACCTGCAAGACTTCTGAATGTGTTTCAATTTCATCCTCCTCCTCTTCATTTACACCTGATGCAGCAAATGCCTCAAACTGGCTGAAGTCTGCAAAATTTGGCTGTTCTGGTATTTGCTGAGGTGAGGTACTGGTATGAGTTATTAGGCTTTCAGCATCCACTGGACGATGCACATGAGGACCTGCACCCTATAGCAAAACAAAGATGACAGTAATTACTAATACTGTGTTCTTGAAATAACTGACATAACATAGGAGCAAAATCTTGTCCAAACAAGACTTTATGCAAGAATGCTAACCAAGGACAATTATTTAATTAATGTATTACTGCAGAAATTAGTGCCTTTGTTTAGACTTGTAATAACGCTTGGAAGTTTCTGTCCTGTCACTGGAACAAACATGCTTCTTATCATACAAGTACAAAATGACTACATTTGTAAGAAGGGGCAGAACACTTTGGTCGCCCATTATCAATGGTACAAAAATTATCAGTGGTAAAGTTAAACTTCTTTCCTTTCTCCTAAACTGTTTTTTTGTCCATTTTTCCAAGTGTACATCTCTTTGAACGGATAAAACCTACCCTTCCTCCAAAGTGCTCTTCTGGAGCTCAACTGAAACAGCAGGAAGGTGAAAGACGAAAAAAAAAAAAGGCAGATGGAATATTGGAGGCTAAAGGCTACACAACAATTCAGAATTGAACAGTGTGAGAGAGGAGAAACCCTGCAGCAATACCAAGGTGTACTGGAGCAAAATGTTGGTTCATTGCCTGGGAGAGTTGTGATTGATACCAATGGAAGAGTGCCTTCAAGCATAAAAGTAGCACACCAATCATTTAAAGCACTCCCGGATGTATCTTGTGGCTTTTTAGCCTACAGCTTGTTAATTTTAACCTTTTGTTTTTAAAATAGTTTGGGAATTATACAATGCTCTCCCCCGAGAAGTAGAAATATGAAGGATAATTATTAGGGGAAGTATAACCTTTATATTGTCTCCTATTTTGAATATACATGTTTATTAACAACTTATCTTAGTATTAATAAGACTTTTTGACCCCCTTTCTGTGTCATCTCTAAGAAGTTAAGCATTCTTTTAGGATTAGTTTGCAACAACCACTTTCAACTCAATTCCTATAAGAAAAACAAAAACTAAGTATAATGAATGATTCCCAGTTTATATTTACTGATATAAGTGGCTAGAGGCTCACAAACTGCTACTTCTAGAAGAGTAGCTTGTCACTTTGGGGAAGGCAAATTGAAAAGTCTTTTTTTCCATCCTCTATCCCAGTCTCAAGGTTAATGTACTTTAAATATTAAAGTAAGGTGGGTGGCTGGTAGTAAAGTAGATAAAACCTTTCTACTGTGACATGCTAATTAATAACATGACGAAGTGCACGTCAAAACATTTTTAAAACTAAGCTTATGCATGAAGGCAGGTTTTTTGTTAAAAATTCCAATATGAACTAGCATGAATTTGACCTAGAACCCATTTTAAATATTTAGGTTATATTTGATGCTGATGTTAGCTATAACTATGAGGCAATCCCTGGAGCTAACAACTAAATAGGACTTTGTGCTGTGTCACCAGGAAACTTCCTGGGGTAGTTGCTAAACTCCATGTACTAAGTCGGACCCTGTGAACACTAGAAGAATAGGTGATATTTTAAATGTGCTAGCCAACACATTTTTAGACACTACTTGGCACTTGCGGTAAACCCTTGTCTACACTCTTAAAAAAATGTTTTAGCCAGTCAGGCTCAACCCACACTTTTGGCTTCAGGTGGTTATTTAGGCTTGGAAGTGGAGACAGGACTGGCCCACAGGTGATATACTGCCTCATGTTCAGATTTCATTACTATTTGGGACAAAATATGAAGCTACACTATCTTATGAATGAGGTAAACAAATACAAAACACAGTCAAACCTGAATTCAAAGTGAAAGAGCAATTCATATTGTGCTCAATTTGCTTTCAGCTGAGTTGTACCTGATTAGTAAAGGATTAACATAATTTAGAGGTATTTTAAGATTTAAAGTTTTTTTTTTTTCTTCAATTAAAAGGAAAGTACATATTCCTTTAATCTAATTTTAATTGTTCATTGTCACAAGTTAACTGAGGAGCCTTGAAATATTAAAGGGACATCTTCACCTGAAATTTAGTCAATTAAAAGAAAGGAGTTAAAAGTAGCTTCAGCTATTGCACCTTCCCTTCCCCCACTTGCCATTTTTGATGGTTTTGTAACAGCATTCCCTATTTTTGAAAATGTTTTTCTTCGCTCCATTGGTTTGTGAAATGCCCACAAAACTAATCAGGGAGAATGACTATAAATAGTCAATAACTGGAAGTGACTTCCCATAATGCTGTGAAATGCACAAGATAAACCAAAAAAGATTCCCTGATCTATTGAGAACATTTGGCAACACACTCTCACACTTGCTAGTCACATGCACCACCATCCAGCTCATGCACTGCTCCAGAACCGCGCCCCCCGCCCCCACTGTGCACTCCCCTAATAGGAAGAGGGAAGTGAGTAATTTCCACAAAGCAAGGTACTGGAGACGTGAATGTGAGCAAAAATTTCATAGTACTTAAAACTGTATATGCCACCTGTGACGGTTCTCAGGGTACCCAGAACTATGAATCACCTTGTTACCCTGGCCTCCAACGAGGAGTCTTTTCTTGTGGTAGCTGGGTGACAGCTCCCTGATGCTGCCAGCTCTTCCTTTGCCGGGCAGGTTAACAATACCTGCACTGCAATCCCTGAATCCCTTTGAATCATTCCCCTGTGATACAGCCCAATATTGACTAATCACAGAAATTTCAGATCCTCTGCAATCAAAGGTGCAGTGTACCATAATTTACCAGTTTTACCTTAAACCACCATTACTGTCAGCACAGCACTTGTGAGCTCTTCTAATAAATCAAAATAGGTTTATTTAAGAAAGAATAAAGATTTAACTAGTGAGAAAATGATGGTGGCAACTGCTTAGAACACAAAACAGAACCATTAAATGATTTTACACTTATCCAGTTACCTTTCCTATATACTAAAGTAGGCTTCCCCCACAAACATGAGCCCATTGCAGAGCTGGCTGGTTTCACCAGAACCAGGATAAAAGCTTTCATGGAAGCTCCCTGCTCCTTCAGGGATTTCCTCAGTGATGGAGCCACAGTGCCCTTCGCTACACTACAGCACTTACAGCAGTGCAGCTGCACTGATGCAGCACTTGTGGTGGAGATGCTCTAAGCTGACGGGAGAGCTTAACTCCTGCCTCGGTGAGAGGCGGTAGCTATGTTGGTGGGAGAAGCTCTCCCGCCAACATAGCAATGTCTATATCGGTGCTTAGGTTAATACAACTTACATGTGGATTATTCACACTCCTGAGTTACGTAAATTATACCAAGTAACCTGTAGCGTAGACAAGGTCTATGTCATACTGAAAACAGGCAGGGTGAATTCCTGCCTTGTTGTAGAGTTTCTTTTCTACCTTTAAATGGTTTTGATTGTTTATCATGGTCTCTCATGGTGTTCCATTGACTGTTTTGGGAATGTGGCAAGGATAGACAATAGAACCTTGCATTGCCTAGCCAGCTGACTAGGGACTGATTAGCAACTCCCTCTTGCTTAAATGGATGGATCATCATTGAGACATCACTCAGGTGACTAATTTCTACTCCAAGTCCATAAAGCATACTTTAGATAAATACATTACTCCACAAATATTACCCGTACATACATCTCAATTTTGAGTCTTGACAAGTTACATGCTTTCAGTAGATAGCTTACATGTTACTCTTCATGGATAAATATCCTGTCAGACATGTGTTTGGTGCAGTGAGTTTGTCAGGTTTCAGGTGAGATTTTACAAAGAACAAGGGACCCTCTGCCAACGGGTGTCTGTCACCACCCCCAACTCATGCCACAGTATTTGTGTAGCATATTTCTGTACTGCTACCCAGGAATTATTCTGGGAAGGGTGTTCAAAAGTTTGTAACTTTCTGCCTCCCACCTCTCCCCCATGTGGCTCCTGGACCAGAGACACTTCCCCTTGACCTCAGGGGAAAAGTACTTCAGGCCTCAATGTCTCCTTTTAGTCCATTGCTTCCCTAGGAGCAGGTCCTCATCTTCCTGGGGAAGCCCTGCAAGGTGGCAGAAGCCTAGGCTTGAAAGCTCTGGTACACATTCATACCCGCAATGTTTCCAAAAGACCGGCCTTATGTGCTTCCTTGCTGCCCATATTTTAGAGTAAAGTTAAAAATTCAACAGACTGAAAGACTGCACATGGCCAAAGAATTAGATACAATTTTTTTTAAATTAAATAGTGTAACAGAATAAGTCAACTTCACCTGTGAGGGCGGTGGTCTTGGAGGCACTGCAGGGGGGTAGGCAACAACTCCAGCTTGTTGCTGTCCTGTGAAGAGACATAGGTTCTGAATGACAGTTGGATGACAGGGCTATTTCCATAGGTTAGGACATGCTCATTGCAAATATGATGAACGTGTTTAGTTTTCCACTCTGCCAACATGAAAATAAGCTGTGTTATCTGCGCACAAGCTATCATAACCAGGACTGTCCTTCAGTGAGTGACACCACAATTATTCTGTAGCCAAGGATAAAAGGTGTCAGTTATATTTAAGATACAGAGGTAAAATACAACATTAATTAATACTTATAACAGGTCTCAGGCATAGCCAAATTAGGCCTTAGGATGAGTTAGCTACATTACAAAGGTAAATTAGTATAAGTAAATTGATGATAAGCCTGCTAAACTTGTGTCTGGTTGAGATATCCTGATGTTTTGAAAATAATTACTGAGTTTGGATAATAATGTCTACTAGAGATTAGTTGAGACCACAAGATAACCGTTGGTAGTCAAGGTGAACTGTTAGAAACGTCCTTAACGTTACTGTTACTATGGTGATAAGATGACAAATGTTAATGAGTATGAGAACTAATGAATTAACCTATGAAAAACAAGGCACCTCAAAAGCAGTGGGGAGTGAAAATTCAAGTAACGAAAAGGGGTAAAAACCTTCCTAAATATGTATGAAGCCCAGTGGGTGTCAGTGTAACACATCATAAAAGCTATACCCTGGCCTGTGCCCCTATGGGGTGCGGGGGGGAGGGGAGCGGAGGAGGAGGAGGAGGAGAGAGAGACGTCAGCATGACGATGGTGGTGGTGATGATTAACAGTTGGGGTTTTTCACCAAGGCATGGTGTGAGTAATCCAAATATTACATGTTCTGAATTGGTGTCTCCTTTACCAGACTGCAGTGTGTATTGTATGGTTGGCTATTAAGAGAACTTATTACAGAAAGAGCACTAGATAGCCTCGGTTGTGCACCATGGGGTCCCCCTTCTGTTGATAACCTCTCCGCTATAGTCAATCTTGTGGGCTGAACTCTCACAGATTAAAGTAGGTGTAAGCCCTCACCTTGGGGCAGGTAACTGGTTAAATCAAACCATAACTACAGATAAGGCTACAATACTGTGGCCTCTTTGGTCAAACACAAAATTGGCAAAAGGACAGAGCAAGAGACTGAGAATCAGACCTGGGTTCTACTCCTCACATCATTAGTTTGTTGTGTAAACTTCTCTACACCTCAGGTTTTTTCCCAGCAGAAAAACCTTTGTACAGTGCTTTAAGATCATGAGCTGAAATTATAAAGACAGCATCTCTGTCAACAAACAGTAAGTTGCCTGTAAGAATTCTCTGAGGCTATAAATCTATTACCACCCTTTTGCATCTGAATCTGCATCTGTCAATAACTCCTACCTGCTTCAATTTTGAGCACATTCAATTTGGAATGTGCAGTCCTCAGTTGCTTCACTGGGGTTCGTGGCTCCCATTCACTTGACTACACTGCCTCTCATGTACTGACATTTTATCTAGGAACTTACTGTTTTAATTAAGTTGTTGATTAAGCCACTGTTTTCCTTTAAAAGGGAGTCTAAATTTTAATAAAAGCAATTAGTAGATTTAACACTTTAAGCCTTTCACTTCAAACCTAATGGTGTCTATTTAAAGTTAACACTTTCTCCAGAGAAATTTTTTTTTGTTTAAGATAAATATGTACTAAACAAAGTAGCAAACACAAGGATGTATAATATACCTACCTGGAGTAACTGTAAAGGATCTGTTCATATCTAAAGATGATGATCGAGAATGTGAAGGATGAGGTCTAGGAGGGGGTGGGGGTGGTGCAGTGTTCTCTGGAGATGTTCCTGAATGTGACCTGCAAAACAAGTAAACCTCTGTAGAGGCTTAGACAGCCAGAACAGTAGAAATTCAGTTGCAAAGTGCAACCCAAAACATCTATATGAAGAAATCTTGTTTCAAGATTAATAGCTGCTACCAGCTCCTTTTCCCCCAGCCAAATTTAGTTTTTAAATCAAGAGACTGGTGTTTCCCGCTTCTGATAACTGAATTTGTTTTTATACCTTTATTTCCTCTTCAAAATCCATATTAGCCCTCCTTATTGCACTCTTATTACCTACTGTAATGTTTGTGGAAGCCTATAGTGTCGGACAGTAGACATCCCAAGTGTTAATTCAGGAGAAGGTATGCAATATCCAACCTAGACTGGAAGTCATTATGATCAGGACTTTTGTGAAGCATGTAAGTTTCTGTCAATAGCCTGAATAGGAATTGTTTTCTACTGTTAAGTGGGATGGTGTTAAAGAAAATGGAATTTCTGGTGGCTCTGCCTCACTCATATACAAGTCAGCTTGAACATGATCAAGCTGAGGTAGTGTCAGTATATGTTTGCAGATGTGAATGCTAGCTTTTCCATCTGAAGTTTCTATTACCTAGTTCATTTGTTTAGGATCTTGAGAAATACTGCCCTTATTCTTGGGTGTTTTGTTATTTTGTATGAATTTTAAGCTCTTACAAATGCAAGACATAATTAGTAATGTCAAGATCCAAATGCAAATGCAGATCCTGCAAAGATTTACACCTTTTAGGCAGTGGTTCTCAAACTTTTGTATTGGTGACTCCTTTCACACAGCAAGCCTCTGAGTGTGATCCCCTTTATAAATTAAATACACTTTTTAAACATTTAACCCTCTTATAAATGCTGGAGGCATAGCAAGGTTTGGGGGTGGAGGCTGAGAGCTCGCAACCCCTTGAGGGGTCACAACCCCCCGTTTGATAAGCCCAAACTCAGAATGAGGTTAAAGAGAGATGAAGTCTTATGTTGCTGTAGTACTATCTGAATGAGATTTTTTGTCTAGAGTACTTTTGGTGCGCTCATTAAAAAAGAAACTTGGGGGTAAGTCTATACTACAGAGGCCATGTCAGCATAACCCCGCGATGTAGATGCAGCCTACACCGATGGAAGGGGATTTTCCTGTCTGTGTAGCAACATCACCTCCTCAAGTGACTATGGCTACATCAACAAAAACCACCATCTCAGTAGTGTAAAGATTTATATAAAAGTAGACAAAGAATCAGCTTTGCAATTAAGTAACACTGGAAAACACTACAAGTTAATTACAAACCCTTTCTGGTTATTTTAACAGTTTTCATAATGTTTACTACATGAAGTCACCCTAATTATTTTAGTTTTAAGATATAACTTTGAAACTGATCCTATGCTGTTTAACAGCAACACTGATTTCCAGTCCTACTGTATAAAGCCCCGCCTCCATACTGGAGATTTTCAGTGCTTTTAAAATCCTCTTTTATATATGATGTTCTTATTTAGTAAATCATAGCATAGTAGAACCAGAAGGGTCCTTGGGAAGTCATCTAGTCCAGTCCCTGCACTCAACGCAGGACTAAGTATTATCTAGACCATCCCTGACAGGTGTTTGTCTAACCTACTCTTAAAAATCTCCAATGATGGAGATTCTACAACCTCCCTAGGCAATTTATTCCAGTGCTTAACTACCCTGATAGTTAGGAAGTTTTTCCTAATGTCCAAACTAAACCACTCTTGCTGCAATTTAAGCCATTGCTGCTTAACCTCTGAGGATAGGACAACGAGAACCATTTTTCTCCCTCCTCCTTGTAACAACCTTTTATGTACTTGAAAACTTATGTCCCCCCTCAGTCTTCTCTTCTTCAGACTAAACAAACCCAATTATTTCAATCTTCTCTCAGAGGTCATGTCTTCTAGACCTTTAATAATTGTTGTTGCTCTTCTCTGGACTTATCAAGTAGAATGTTCTCATGACTGAACATGGAATAATAGCTGACTAGCCAATTCCAGGCTTGCCACTGTAATCAAGCAGTGCTGTTCTGCTGCACCAGAAATTTTAACTTTATACATATTAAGGGCAGACTGATACACTTCTACCATATATCACTAGGGAACAGGTTGCCTACACTTTTGATTGTTAAAATAATGGCCACCATGAATCTTTATTTGGCCTTTTAAATGCTAGTTATTAAACAGCCAAAAAGATCATTTGGGAGGGAGGAAGTGTGCTTTATAACCTTTAATATTTCTTGTTACTACTCTACTGACCGTTGCCGAGTTACAGTGCTTCCAATCTGCTCTGGATCTGAAGTATAGGAGTCTGAACTGCTGTAACCATCTGCTGGTAGAATGAAAGTACAAAATTTCATTTTCGTAGTGTTCATTTATCATAATTTAATTATTCTAAAAACAGCAACAGGTTATATTACCTACGCAGCAATAGAAAAGATTATTTCAAGTCCAAAAAAGAAATATGTACCTTATTGTTGTACTTCCCTGTAAATACCATCTGGGCAGGATTCTAAACCTTGAGTCAAAGTAACTGAATGTCCCCAAAGAAAGTAACAATAATACAGTCGTTGGCCGAACAAACTAAGACAATGCCCACTATGTGAACAAGTTGGTGTATTTTGTTTTTAAAAGATGGAGTAAGACCTAAGAATCAGGCCTATCACTTCAGAACCTTTTAAAATACATCAGATGACAAAAACAAGCAGGTAACGAGTATAGGTTCCTCTATTTTGTGAACAGTTTCTGTAGGACGGAGGCTTGAAGCAGAATTCCGTCCTAGAGGCCAAATCAATTAAAACCTTTGTAAGACGTATAGAGATCAGGACCATGTAACTGCCCTGACATGTATCTGAGAAGGGAAACAAACCTGAAGCAGGGCAGCAGCTATGTCTTGGACTGAATGAACTTTGACATGGGTTTCCAGCTTTAGGCTAGTCAATTTGCAGCAACGTGAGACGCAACCACAGAAATATTTAGATAAAATCCTCTTACGTGATAGCACTGCCGTGGGAATTTGTCAAGTTGGGTTGACTGTCAGGATCTAAGTAGCTCAGAGTAGAACCACTAAAAACTTCTCAAGCAGACAGAAAAGGCTCTCACACATGTGAATGTGGAAAAAATTGGCAAAACTGGCTCATTAAGGTGGAATTCCATCACCACCTTGAGGAGAATCTCAGATAGCACGACTTCATTCTGGTGAAGCGTGGTTTACAATCAATAATCACTACAGCATGAGACTTGCTATGACCTGAGGTTAGAAAAGTGGATGCCCACCTAAGAAAATGGAGTCTCAGATAATGAAGTCTCCTTTTGAGTTAGTAGTATCTTTGGCAGAATATATTAATCTCTCATGACACAAAGGGCTTCCAAAAAAGAGTCAATTCCCACAAGAACCTGAAAACAAGGTGATACAGTGACACTGGTCAACTGGTTCATGAGATGCCAAAATAACTGACAAATGTAGTTGGATGAAGTTAGTCTAAATTAATCTCAGAGGTCAAGAAGCTGGTGAAGAACAGGTAAAGAGATCCACATTTCCCTGTTTATAGCTCAAATCTTTTTCTATCTACCATTTTAAGCATCAGCATTAATTTAGAAGAGTTCCTCCAGGATGCATCATGCCTATCTAGAATTTCTCTGGCCAAAAACCAATTTGGGTCCCTGAGATCCATGACACAGAAGTTTCCTCATCTTTAATTACCAGGAAGCATGTAGAATAAAATCCCACCTATCTCATTGGCATGAGTCTGGATTTCCGATAGTATCTTTCACAAATAAGAGTATGTTCAAAAGCATTCTTGGCTGAGTAAGAGGAGGGATTCAATAGGACTTTAAGAAAACCTAATTTTTTGGCTCTACAGAATATGTTTAGGACCCACATTATACCCAGGACAAAAGGTTACAGTATGGCTCCAAAAAACAGGAGTTCCTGGCAAACTCTGGCTAGCAATATATTCTAGAACCCTCAAAAATGTTTGGTGCTCATTGAAAGGAAAATTAAAACCTTTATGTTGCTGCTGATATGGAGGCAGAGTGCCCTGAGCACCTTAGAAGTCAGCTGCTGACATAAAAGCTTGCTTTTTAAGTGAGGCATATCTTCCCTCCCTTCAGAGATGGATCAGAAGGACAAGACAGACTAAAAAGAACGAAGGGTGGCCTTTGACTTCATTGCCTTCTGTAGAAAGACATCCACTCATTTCATAGAGGTGTTGTGTAGCCTCCAACAAGCTATAAGTGTGTAGTGTTGACTTCAAACACTGAGACCAAAGGATACTGGGGACTGTGCTGGAATCCCTGGTGGAAAATATATTTCAGGATGCTTCAGTGGTGAAGCTACCTAGCTGGGACTAGAGAGAAGCTGGGTGGTACAGACAGAGGCCCAGTGATCAACTGTTAAAGTCAACTCAGGCTAATGATCTGAGGATTACTCTTTTGGAAGCTATGCCTCAAAAAATTAAGTTTGCACTTCTGTCTGTCTCACTGGTGAGCTGAGACCCAGAGGTGAGAATACTACAGAGATGGTATCTTTACATTAAGAAATTCTCACAGGTCAGTTTTTGTTTTAAAAGAAGACTGCAGGTCCCCGTACCCTGTGCAGTTGGGCTGAGTCCATTATCATAGAGTAAGGAGGCAGCCAGAGGCATCACTGTACTAGTTTCAGCTCCAAAAATAGAAAAAATTCTATGCATAGCAGAACATTTAGATATGTATGGGTGTAAAAAAGGAAAACCTGCTCAGTGTGGGAACTATGTACAGAATGAAAATGTTGATATCCAAATATATATATCCTTTAAAAACCGAGGGGTGCCTGGATCAAGGTGCATTCAAGTTTCTAAGAAATATTGACAGGTAAGAACCTTCAATAGCACTCCTCCCCCATCCAACAGAGTGGTAACACACCTCTAAAACATCGTGTATAGAATGGTTCAGAGTCCAACCATTTCTTGAAGAACCCTGTGTGCAAAGACAATGTCTGTGCAAGCTTGGAAAACTGTATTAATATTCTGTGGCATTGTAAACGTTAGATGAAGTGGTGATCTTGCGAAGTTCTTGCAAAAACCTCTGCTCACAAGGTGAAGTAGACTGCCAACCACCATCCATGCTCAACGGACCAAGTTCCCTTGCTTTATAAAAGCTTCTTATACATCTTACAGAGGAAACCTGGAGATTATCTTCATTCTGATCTTTGAAATGATCAACTGGCATAGCACTTAGTTTTCATAAATCCACAGAAGAGTATTAACCTTCTGTGTTGGGTATAGATTGGCTTTCTAAATTTAGAATGAACTATTGTCACTGAACTGCTACATCTGATACCACTTTCAACACCACTTCCTTTATTCTATCTCATATCAGGATAAGAAATAATGGACAAAAATATAGAACCTCAGTTTGGTGGGGGGGTCCTATCCGAGTATCGAATACATTCATGAATACTCTACATGGCACAGAGTGAAATGGAACTACATTATTTTGATGTGACCCTGGTCTTAAGGCAACTATATGTAAGGAAGCCTCCTTCAAGTCTACAGAAATGAGAAAAGTGTTGTAATATAAGCTAGCTATATAGTGGATGAAGTGGTCTGTATCTTAAGCCTGGTGTATTGTTTGTGGAGCCACTCAATGTCCAAGATGCCTCTTAGTCAACCAGATATCTATAGAGAAGAGCAGTAAAGGATGGTAAACCTCTCTGGGCAAGAAACTTGCTTTGTCACTCCAACAGAAAGTTACTGGATTTTTTTGTAATAGAATGGTTACTTCTAAATACACCTCTACCCCGATATAACGCGACACGATATAACACGAATTTGGATACAATGCGGTAAAGCAGTGCTCTGGGGGGGCGGGACTGCGCACTCCGGTGGATCAAAGCAAGTTCGATATAACACGGTTTCACCTATAACGCGGTAAGATTTTTTGGCTCCTGAGGACAGCATTATATCGGGGTAGAGGTGTATGTTTGGATAAGGCAATTTGGGCATTATACAATTAACTGTAACAGTACTTCCCTTCCCTTGATGACACTAGAGGAGTGTGAGCAACTCCTATAAGGATGGGGAAACATAACTCTGCAAAAGTCCACTCTTGCACATCGTTTAGAATTTTCCTAATTCTGTCGGCCATGCTAGTTTTCTACTGGTCTGAGTAAAACTTTCTAAAAGGGAAGTACTGCAGGAGTGTATTCCCAGAGAGAACACCACTTTATTTTCAGGTAGGCAATAGCCAGTTCAGGGAGGAAAAAAGCTGCGTTCTAGAGGTCTGTTTACCAGCTTCTTTGTAACCAACTACCCCATTCCCCAGGGTATTCCAGTATACCCTGGGATGGCAGTCGGGTCTGCAAATCTTCTATGCCCCCTACATCTGATGGTTCTAGAATTTCTTAAACCCAATAGCAAAAGCTTACGTGATTTAAGCAGAATTTAACCTAATTTAAATAAGTAATGGATTCAAAATAATTTCTTACTGAAAGGTTTTCTTATGCAGCACTGCTCAGCTCTTTTGGGTTTTTTTCCTTCCTTTTTTTTTTTATAAAGCCTGGAAAAAAATGACAATTTTCTCCTTGCTCCAAATATTACTTTTGTTCACTTCTTCTCATGTAGGGACTCTGCAATTCCAGCTCTAGAGGAGTTCAAGTGGCTAGGCAGACTGCAAGCCAACCTCTTCTCCAGCTACCCCTTTCTAAAGAAAGGGTTTATCCTCTTCCCCCGTACAATCAAGTAACCTGTGCAGAGAGAGATGACCAAGCAATGGTAGTGTCTAAAAAGATCTTTTCACTTCCTGTTTGTTGGGAAATTTCATCCCTTCCTCTTGAATGTGGACCTGGCCACAGTTATCCATGCACTCATTACCTCCAGACAGGATTACTGAAATTCCCTGTATCTGAAGCTGAATGTGAAAATGCACAAGAACCTCCATGGTCTAGGCTTCCGTGAGCACATCAGACCCTTGCTTGAGTCCCTCCACAGGTTCCCAGTCATTTTCAGATGCCAGTTTAAGGTCTTGGTTCCGATCTTCAAAAAAGTTTATGGTTCAAGCCCCAGATACATTAAAGACTGAATCTGATCTGTGAATCACCAAGAGAGTTGCACTCCTCTAGGGAAATGCAGACCACAAAGCCCTGAAGGAAGCACTTGAGAGCTAAGAAAAAAGCACTCAGTCAAGGAGATCTGGCTATGAAACAAGCTTCCAGAAGACAGGTAAGTCCCATCTGATTGTCCATAGGAAACTGCAGAATTTTCCTCTTAGAACAAGTCTATTTACCACAGCAAGAACAATACTCCCTCCTCCCCAAATGCAACAGAGGGTCCTGTGGCACCTTTAAGACTAACAGAAGTATTGGAGCATAAGCTTTCGTGGGTGAATGCCCACTTCATAAGACGCAAGTCTTAAAGGTGCCACAGGACCCTCTGTTGCTTTTTACAGATTCAGACTAACACGGCTACCCCTCTGATACACTACACTCCTCCCCAAATGACTCCTTCCTCGCTCCCTGCCCAAAAAGCCACCCCACAAATCAACCAAAAACTAAACAAAATAAAGTCCTCAAGTAGAATTTTTACACTGAAAAAGGGACACAAGCTACAGGCTCCACGAAGTTCACTAGGGACCTTGCTATTCATTTCATGTGGAAGGTGCTCAGACACTATGGTGATGCGCAGCTCTATAAATTCCTCAGAAAGGAATAAGGTAACCCCCCTGGGCTACCTGATCCCCCTCATCTGTTAGTCCATGATGAGGAAAAAATCCTTAAAGAGACCGTCTCACAATTTGTGTGTCACAATATAAGAGTCAGTTCCAATTGCATTAACTGGTTTCTTGAGGTATACAGATTAGCATAACCTTCCAAATTATTTTCTGTATTTACTTGTTTGTAATGGCATTTTACAATTTCTTCTGGGAAAGGCATAGGCTTCCAGTGTTTGAGAAGGGTCTTGGATTTGAGACAGCCAACTTCAGCAGAACATCAGGCCACTAACTGACCTCTATTTTCTTTTATTCCACTACCCTCTTCTTTACAGGAATAATTCTTCCTGGTATATCCAGAGCTGCAAGACCTTTTACTTCTATTAAGGCCTTGTAGGATGTAGAATTTCTCTCCCCACATAATGATTTCCAGAACTTTCAGATTTGTCCAGTAGGCTGCCACACACTGATTTGGGCTGAGGATACCAATCTTTTGGATTGTGTTTTGGCCGTCCACAAACAGAACCATAGATACAGCCTTGTAACTGATTTCAATGCCTTTAAGCCCTAGGGGGGAAATGGAATGCATTCATACAGGTGTACCACTAAATAGAGAGTTGAGATCTTTTCACAATACTTTCGACATTTTTTTAATCTTGTACTTGGATTAAATCAGTGTTTAGTTTCTTCCATCAAGCTACCATAGACTAGCTAAGAACATGGACAAAGGGAAGGCTTGACTCTTACTTTCACTTCCAAAACATCTGTTTTTCTGAGGAAAATTCACCCTTGGTAGGAATTACTCTCAACTTAGAAGTGGCTGCAAGAGATTTTTAAGAATTCACTTTACTGAAAACTCATGTAACTGCACTACTTTGGCTGGGAAATACAATATTTATTAAATTATATCCTCCACAACTGGATTTAGAAGCAAAGTGGATTCTCTTTTTGATTAGCGGTAAGAAGCTACTTCCTTATTAATATCCTCTCAGCTTCTTTCTTCAGGCTCAGTTTAGATAATTTCACCCTATGGTCAGAAAGGTTAACAGCCTTCCATATGATGCTAGGTCAGACTTTTGGAGTTGGATAATTCTCCTTCTTGTATAGGGGATCATGGTGCATAAAATTTTTTTCACTTCTCACACATTTGCTTCCCTCTTTATATATATATATTTTTAAAACTTCTGGATGAGAGAAGTCAATAGGTGCCTTCATTTCTTCACCACCTGCACCGTGTCCATATCATGGCTAGAGAAAACATCTCTGCTCAATGACCCTAAGGTGATAGGGAACAGCCAGCATGGATTTGTAAAGAACAAATCATGTCAAACCAATCTGATAGCTTTCTTTGATAGGATAACGAGTCTTGTGGATAAGGGAGAAGCTGTGGATGTGGTATACCTAGACTTTAGTAAGGCATTTGATACGGTCTCGCATGATATTCTTATCGACAAACTAGGCAAATACAATTTAGATGGGGCTACTATAAGGTGGGTGCATAACTGGCTGGATAACCGTACTCAGAGAGTTATTATTAATGGTTCCCAATCCTGCTGGAAAGGCATAACGAGTGGGGTTCCGCAGGGGTCTGTTTTGGGACCGGCTCTGTTCAATATCTTCATTAATGACTTAGATATTGGCATAGAAAGTACACTTATTAAGTTTGCGGATGATACCAAACTGGGAGGGATTGCAACTGCTTTGGAGGACAGGGTCATAATTCAAAATGATCTGGACAAATTGGAGAAATGGTCTGAGTTAAACAGGATGAAGTTTAACAAAGACAAATGCAAAGTGCTCCACTTAGGAAGAAAAAATCAGTTTCACACATACAGAATGGGAAGAGACTGTCTAGGAAGGAGTACGGCAGAAAGGGATCTAGGGGTTATAGTGGACCACAAGCTAAATATGAGTCAACAGTGTGATGCTGTTGCAAAAAAAGCAAACATGATTCTGGGATGTATTAACAGGTGTGTTGTGAGCAAGACACGAGAAGTCATTCTTCCGCTCTACTCTGCTCTGGTTAGGCCTCAGCTGGAGTAGTGTGTCCAGTTCTGGGCACCGCATTTCAAGAAAGATGTGGAGAAATTGGAAAGGGTCCAGAGAAGAGCAACAAGAATGATTAAAGGTCTTGAGAACATGACCTATGAAGGAAGGCTGAAAGAATTGGGTTTGTTTAGTTTGGAAAAGAGAAGACTGAGAGGGGACATGATAGCAGTTTTCAGGTATCTAAAAGGGTGTCATAAGGAGGAGGGAGAAAACTTGTTCACCTTAGCCTCTGAGGATAGAACAAGAAGCAATGGGCTTAAACTGCAGCAAGGGAGGTCTAGGTTGGACATTAGGAAAAAGTTCCTAACTGTCAGGGTGGTTAAACACTGGAATAAATTGCCTAGGGAGGTTGTGGAATCTCCATCTCTGGAGATATTTAAGAGTAGGTTAGATAAATGTCTATCAGGGATGGTCTAGACAGTATTTGGTCCTGCCATGCGGGCAGGGGACTGGACTCGATGACCTCTCGAGGTCCCTTCCAGTCCTAGAATCTATGAATCTATGCCTACATTTACCCAGTAGGGCAGAAGACTACACAATGGTATAAGACGGGTTGCTGGCACATTGCTGAAATAAAAAATATACAGGCTAGCATGCTGGGAATTATAGAATTAGAAGAGGCATGGCATTTGCCTTCTCCTGTTTAGTGGCTGCAGGCTGCTCTAACAAGGAGTTAGAGCCAGAAAGGGCCGTTTCAGAATTCAGGCCCTGAATGCAGCAGCAGTCTCCCACTATAAGACAGCATGTCATTGCACATTTTCTCCACCATACTAGAAGACTTCTGAGTAAGGACTGGGCACTCTGCACCAGGAAAAGGGACAGGGAAAGAGGAGGGGCCTGAAAAGAAGTGACCCTGAAAGAAAACTATACCACTGAAATTGAGTTGAAGAGTAAGGCAAATGCTGTTGCCAAAAAGGGATCTATTGACTGCCTTATACGGCTGTTGCAGAATGTTCTGCCAACTGATGCCATGTGGGGCACTGAGACAGTTTTAGCTGCCTCCATACTTCATGACAACGGATCCAGGAATTGATTTTTAATGAAGGAAATTATACAATATAATGAACAAAGTGAAGGAAAAACAGTTTCAGGAATAAAAACAAAGAGATAAGATACTTAGACTGACATCTGATTTGTGACTAGTCTGTGTGATTACACATAGAACAGGCTAATAAAATCGGTATAGTACAATATATATATTTGGTGTAGAGAATATTAAAAACCAAGTTACTGCAACCAGGGTAAACAGAGGGTTGACAAGTTAACTGTACCTAGAAAAAAAATGTCAAAAGTCAATGACAAGGAATTGTGGTATTTTGGCTCACAATTTTTCAAAGAAACTGAAACAGTGACAGCAGATGCCTCCCTTTGGTATAAAACCGTTTTCTAATCTTCAAAAAATATGTTATTTGGTTTTGAGACAAGAGTGGGATCAAATTCTACTTAAAGCTATTTCTGCTGGAGATAAAGAATAGTGCAGCCAGTTTACATTTCTGAGATTATGTCTGAGAACAGGAAAATAGTCTTATCAGTTAAAATAAAACAGTTAATTTCTTACCAGATTTAGGATTAGATCCTCAAATGGCCTAAATTGGCACAGCTCCAATAAAGAAGCCAGAGAAGCTATACCTATTTTTATCTGCTATTATCTATCCCTTTATCTTTTTGTAAGACAGGAAGATACTTCCCAAGTCAAAATACAATGTTGGACATTTGTTTTAAGAAGTTTCTTGCTTTTCAGGAACAGTTTGTGCTCTTATTAGCCGGAGACATCAAGAACAATAATTCAGGTTGACATTCCTTTAAAGTGTGATAAATGGTTTAAAACAGTGGTGACCAACCTAATTACACAGGAGGACCACAACTAAGCACAACCTTGTGTGAGCCAAACAGATTCTATATACTTTTGTGTAGCTGAAAATGATGTAAACATGACAACAAAACACTAATGAATCAGCCGTTAGTATACTGTGTTGAAGCAGGTCGTGGGTCTTATGAAATGCTCTGGTGGGCCTTGTACAGCCCGTAGGCCATAGATTGGGCACCCCTGGGTTAAAAGTTGCTTTGATACTTACCAACTGTATTTCCAGCTACAAATTTTGATGAACTCATATTATTTTCTTCTGAGAGGTCAGGTGGTTTCACAAGTAGAGGGCTAGTGGGATTAGCAAGATCTAGGTGAAAAAAAGATTATTGCTATTCTTTTTATGTAAGATTAAGTGATATACAAAATACACTGAAACTATCCTTCTCTTCGGGGGCCAAGTCTTTATTAACGAAAGTTCAGCCCTAAACCAAAATTTTGCACTTGATTGTAGTTTATCCATCTAAAATTCCAATGATACTATCCACACCATTATAATTTTAAACACAAAAACTATTCATTCATAAATAAAAATTAAACTTTTAAACTTTACATTTCAATATTGGTATATAATTGCACTGGTTAATATGCATATATCTAATAATTTTTCCAAATATACAATCTTATAAAATATTCATTTCTTGTGTCAGTGGTGAAATGCCTGAGCATATGTATCCTTGCACGCTTTAAGACATTTGTTTTGCCCTTCTATGTAATATTGTAAAATTATAGTCAAGTTTATAAAATTTTGCAGTTTTAGGATTTATTAAGTTAACAATATGGGTCCCATTGTGCTAGGCACTATACAAACATGACATAAGCAAGTCCCTGCATCAGAGCGCCTACCTTGATTATAAACTCTTTGGGGCAGGGGCCATTTATTATATATCTACGCAGTGCCTAGCAAAATGGGACCATGTCCTCTAGGTACGACCATAATAATGTACATTGGTGTAAGACATGACATCAGACAAGTATGCCTTTAAGAGAAAAACAATTTTCATTTTATATAATGCCCTTGTCAAAAGTTCTAAATGAATTTATAATAAAAGGTTAGACATTTTAAAAATAAAATCTAAATTGATATATTCACTGATGCACATCAAAAGACAAGAAAAAAACCCTCACTTTACTTCCCCAATCTTCTGAAAATCATAGGACAGTAGGCTTTGCACCATGCCCTGGAGGTCAATAAATTCCAGACTAAAGAATCTTCCCCTACAGACTATTAATTCAAGCACCTCATATGATCACAAACCCCAGAGTACAGCAAAAAGCAGTGATCTCAGATACACAAGACCCAAATTGCAATGGGTTTTACAGTTAAAGCGTAATAACCTGAATTGCATTTGGAAACAAATGAGATGTCAATCAATTTATGATTCACTGGTGAAGTGAACCCCATATGAAGAGTACTGGTAAACAATCTGGCAACTGCTATCTGTACTAAATGAAGTTTCCAGGTGGTGTGCAAATGAAGCCCAAATAGAGTGTGAATAGGTATGAGTAAATGTGGCAAAACCTGCACCATAGAGACATGCTTTATCTCCCCTCACAGATCCAAAAGGAACATGCTCTTGGCTGCTGCCGCTATCTGGGAATCTCTAGAATTTACAGTGTTAGCACATTATAGAAGCCCACTCCAACCCCTTCCCCCCAGCAAAAAAATGAAGATTAGAGACTGGGAAATAATACAGCAAGATTGTCAGAATCAAAAGATGTTGGAGAATGGGCATAGAAATCATTTGAGGAAGGCTAGCAGGTTTCAAATGGATAAGATGAAAGCCTCCAGCAGTAGCAGACCAAATCTCACCCATTAGATTTTACTAAATAGAACCGACCACACTAAGTAACAGGTCATAGTCCAGAGCTCCCCAAGCACCTCAAGAACTTGAATATGCAAATCTGGGAAAGTTCTCCCACTCCTGACCCAGATCTGCATCTTGATGCTTCCAATCTACTCCAAGCAATCTTATCCTAGAAGCAGATGGAGAAATCCTCACAGCAACCATCAACCCTCTAAATCATTGTGTCAGAATGCTCCTTTAATTCATGAGGTTCTCCACCACTTGGAATAGTTACACTGGTTGGATCCCCTGATACTATTGTCTAAGTGCAAGGACACAAGGCAGAATTGTTATGCAAGAAAATCAAGCTCTAAAAGTCATCACCACATAAGTATACAGTAAGATGTTATATGAACACAGCAGCTGCTTTCATAATTAGCACAAGAATATAGCTTACCACTTCCAGTTCTTTTAAGTTCCATTTCCTGCATGTGGATTTTGCTTGGAGTCATTCGAATGGGAACCGGGTGAACAATAGCAGTATCCTGCAGAGAAGGAAGAAAAGTTTTTATTTTAGCTTTAAAATGATTCCATTAAGAGCTGCTTTTGACTGCATTCAGTTGCAGTTCCCAAGCTTATATTCATAAGCAAACATTTTTACTGAGTTCCTATGAACTTGATACTATGGTGATCGGTGGCAATATAAAACCCTGAGATAGAACAGGTTTCAGATTGGTAGCCGTGTTAGTCTGTATCAGCAAAAACAACGAGGAGTCCTTGTGGCACCTTAGAGACTAACAAATTTATTTGGGCATAAGCATCTGATGAAGTGGGTTATAGCCCACGAAAGCTTACTGCCCACATAAATTTGTTAGTCTCTAAGGTGCCACAAGGACTTTTTTGGGGGGGGGGCGGAGGAGGAGGAGAGAGAGAACACTGTCCATAACAAATATCCTTAAACTCAGTGCAAGTGTACAGGTATTTAGACTTCCCTACAGTGGTCTCCAAACTTTGGTCCCTGGTTCATAGAAGTCTGCTGGTCACATTGTGCTAGCTGTGTCTGTAACTGCTAAACTGCATCAAAAGACAGCTAAATATCTTAAATACTTTCCATTATTACCTCTCCCTATAACCAGATGTTGTGGTTGCCACAGGTGTCTTGTATGTCCATGAAATAGGAGATGTAGTCCATGCTATGAAATACTCAATTTCTTTTTAAACTTAAGATCAGGATCTTTAGATGTAGACATTTCAGAGTGCCCCATGTACTTCTGATGCTTCAAAAATTTAAAAATTAGAATATCCTGGAAACTCTTATGGGCTTGATAGTCTAAAAATTCTACTGTACAGTAAAATTCACACTATTTCAAGGAGCCCATTAATATCTTACAAGAGCATGATGGAAGCTTTTTTTCTTTTTCTTTTTTTTCCTTTTCCAAGATACCCTTCAAGAGATGTCTAACATGCCACCTAAAGGCAGAGATAGTGGCTCTAAATGTCAGCAACAGTTATCTATATGAAGTACTTCTATGGCCATTGTCAGATGAAATGGGCTAAGTCATGCTCTATAAAGGGCTACCAGATCTTGCACTCATGTCTCCACCAAAGCCAAGCTCTGCACTCGAGTGCTCAATTCCCACTGAAGGCAATGGCAAATATGCATATGTATCTGGGAGGAGAACAGTCTTAAATTTAAAATTTAAAACTGCTCTTGAAAACTACACACTTTAAACTGTGTTCAGTTAGCTCATTTTCACAAGGCCGAGTATATGTATATAACATGAATAATTTCTACACTGTTTAAACTAACCTGCACTGTACTGGGAAGATAAAAAGTTTAAATGTATACTGCAAATGTAAACAGAACACTTCCTTACCACAGTTCAAACTGTGAACTATGAACATTAAAAGATCTTTAGGCATGAACATGGTTTAAGAGGATATCATACTTTCTATGTAAGTTTTTATATACAGATCAGTCTTCTATTGTAGTGATCAACTGTCCTTTGCTTCTGAATGATCCATATGTACTCTGAAGTGTGGCTATTACAAATCTTGTGTGATTTAAATTTAGAATAGCTTGATATAATATTGCCCAACTTAGTTAAGGGAAAGTCAGTGACAAAAGGCACGTTTTATTTTTTACTGATGGCTTTGAAAAGGCAATTTCAGCTTTCCCAAACCCAAACTATAAATTCAGTATTACTCCTCTCTTCCTTATTCCTCACATGTAAGCTTCCCCCCCGCCCCACTATTTTATTTTGGCTCAGCAAGCTGTTTTCTCCTACAGCACAGAGGGTTTTGAATAAAGTTAATTTTGTGACTGCTCTTTCGTCAGTCACTAAGGGATGTTCCAGATAAATGACTCCCTGGTTCTGAAAGGCAGGAGCAAGCCACGTCAAGTTTTAGTATTTTAAACTCTGCGCTGTGATGTCATTGTCCAAGATCTCTAGGATATGAAGAGGTGGCAAAACAACACTAACTTGGATTTGCTGGTATTCAGTTTTCTGGTAGCAGAATATATGAACAAAATTAAATTGATTTCATCTTGCCAAGATTCAAGTAGTTATGTTAGCAATAAAACTAAGCTTCATACCTGCCTAATAGTCTATAACAATCTAATTTTGCAAGCAGTGTTACTGCTTTATACTGCTTGTTACATTTCAAAAGTCAAGTATATGTCAAGACTTTAAGAAGGTGATTAAGCCAATATTTAATATACACAATATAGAAAAATCAATCTGTAAAATCATCCACAGGACAGAAAAATGTATTTCCCATCTCAGTTGATTCCTTGTCATTTTTGCTAATTACTGCTAAAAATAAGTTACTGACTACAATACAAGTTGAACAAAGCAATGCAATAGCTACAGTTCTTGATTAGCTAAGCATTTGCTAATAAATATGCTGTAAGAAATGGAGGCATTTAATAGCTGTAAAGTGCTTTAACATTCCTCCATGAAGGAGTAATTAGCTTTAGGTAAGTTATGTTTACACTGAGGAATAGGGATAAGTACATAAGAACAGTCATACTGGGTTAGACCAATGGTCCATCCAGCCCAGTATCCTGTCTTCTGACAGTGGCCAATGCCAGGTGTTTCAGAGGGAATGAACAGAACAGGTAATCAAGTGATCCATCTCCAATCGCCCATTCCCACCTTCTGGCAAACAGAGGCTAGGTACATTTCAGAGCATGGTTTTGCATCCCTGTCCATCCTAGCTAATAACCATTGATGGACCTATCCTCCATGAACTTATCTAGTTCTTTTTTGAAACCTGTTACAGACTTGGCCTTCACAACATCCTCTAGCAAAGAGTTCCACAGGTTGACTGTGCGTTGTGTGAAGAAATATACAAACAGAAAGAAGGCAATGTGTTTATATTAAGTTGTAAGACAGATGTTTTAATTTGATTTTTTTTTAATCACACATTCAAAGGAAGCTTTTGGACTAAGTTTTTTGGGACAGGGACTATTTATACAGTGCCTACCACAGTGGAGCTCTGATTGTGGCTGGGATCGCTAGACGCTACTGTAATACAAATATATTGGCAACAATGGTATTAACTCAGACTTTGCAGAGTTATTAAATTTTTAAAAATCATTTATATAATCTCTAAGATTTTATGAAATTAAACAAATTTAATACAGTAAGATATGTACTGGCCCCTACACCTAAGCAAGGTGTTAACTACTACTCACTATTCACAGGACTGCTGCAGTTTCTAATGCTGCAATTAGTGCAGTTGTACTATTGCTAGAGTAACTTGATAGCAGTATTATGTATGACTATGAAGTACCACACCAATTTTGGAATATAACAAGAACATGAAGTTTTATATGGATGTTCAGATAATCTGGATAAGTCAGTTATGAGTCTATGTGCACAAAACCAACAAGGCATAAAGAGAAGAGAGCTATGCTGAAGTCCAAGTTTGGGTGACATAACTGAAGGATTTAATAAGACTATTGGTTCACTGTGGCTCTATGGATTATATTTTGTTTACATTCAAAAAGTTTTAAATGAAGTGTAATAAAATGTATACATCTATCAGTAAGTGTGTCACAAATCATTTCCTTACACAGATTTGATAGCACTTTTATCACATCAAAATCAAGAAAAACATTTCCTGTACTCAGCTATTAAGAGTGAATGGAAAAAAAGGAAATCCCTCTTCCCATCATAAGTAGACAAAATTAATAAGCCTGCCACCAGTCCCAACCAAGCAAGAATCATGCATAATAGCTAAAAACACAATGTATGGAAATTCAGTGTTAATAAAATTAATTTCAAACAAGCAAGCTAAGTGATTGACTTACAGGATCAGCTGGTGCAATGTTAGAATCAAATTGGGTCAGAGTTTGTGAGCTTGAAGAGCGTTCACTAAATGTCTCCCACTGCTGAACAGACAGAGGAGAGACAAGTCAGCATGATGAGAAAGATGAGTAAAAGATCACTGGAGAAGAAATTTAGCATAGTAGTTCAGAGGTTGCACTGGAGTTTGTTTGTGTATCATATTGGCTTGACTTGGAACAAACAACATACATTAAGGGAATATTTCACAGTTTCAATAGGACATTGATATGCAACCAAAAGTATTACCTTTCTCTAAAGTTCTGATCAGAACTGTGTGCACCACACTGAAAATGTATATATGCACACAATTTAGAAGCTTTTTATGTGAAAGAAATATGCAAACTGTTGATAGATACATACAAGATAGAGAAATGGTTAAAACATTCAGATTCTGTAATCACAGAAGTGGTGCCACATCTTGTACATATTCATAACTATAAATCCTATGCAGAGGCTTCTTATGTTTATATAGTGGCAAAATCAAAAAAATGTTTAACATTTAGTGTTTATAGCACTCTCGCAAAAAAGTCATATAAAACACCGAATTGAGCATAGAATATTCTAATTAAAACAATCCAATTTGACTTGCCAGTGAACCCCCTAAGAAATTATTCTATTCTGCATGAGCACATTTATTTATTTAATTATTTTTTTACAAAAGCGCATACGTTTTTAAATTATAACGGAAACAATGCAAGTAATTAATGAGTTCAAACACATTTGAGTTTATCAACCAACAACAAGTCAACCTCTGATCAGCTCTACAAGAAATGGGCCATGCTCTAGTACAATACATAATTGCCAAACAAGGTCCTCATGCTTGAAGGAAAAAAAAAAAAAAAAAAAAAAAATGCAGCCGCAACCGGAGCAAATGAGAATCAAAGATCGAATGACGCTTTGCAAGAAGAATGCTGAATGAGGGACATGTCTTGGAATTAGTAGAATGGTGAGTAAATATTAGTCAAACTTCATTTCAAACAAACACTGGATCAGAAGCTTTTTGGGAGAACAAAGTTTTTTTTTACAAAATGGTGTTAGTAGCCGCATTGAAATCATATATTCCATTGTCCAATTCCTACAAAATGGAACATTTCCAGAATATGCAGAAAAGAACATAGTATTTAAAGGCAAACCATACTCATGCATTGTCTACCACCAAGCCATTTTCTAGGGATTTGTCTGCAAAAGCTATTCAGGAACAACTCCAAGTGTGGACTCATTTATTGCGGCATAAGAATGCCAGGTTCCTGTGTAGCTTAACCCACTTTAAAAGTGCATCAAGCAAAACAGGAGGAAGGCACACTTATTCTGAAATAACTGTCCAAACATGGAGATATTCAGGAATATCTGTTTTTGAACAGCTATTCCTGAATAACTCCATGTATAGACAAGCCCTTGTAGCCCTTCAATAATCCCTTTGAGACCACATTAAGCCAGTATTTTATGAGCAATTAAGACTCAAAGTATCTGTGTTACAACCTAAAGCAATGCTAGTTCTTCCATCTCTTATAAGGTACATATCAAATACTGCTATTAGCATGGACATACCTGTATGCTGAACCATAAGATCCTACGTTAGATTGCTTACCTTATAATTATACTTCTTGAAAAACATAGTGCATGACACTCATTCTTGGATCTCAGCTCACAAGTGCCAGACAGGCAGAACTCCTCCTTAGGGTATTAATGTTTTGTTTTTATCTCTAAGCACAGAAGAATGTGGGCTTGTCTACACTTACCAGGGGATCGACAGGTGGTGATCGAGGCATCGGCGGTCGATTTAGCGGGTCTAGTGAAGACCCGCTAAATCAACTGCAGATCGCTCTCCCATCTGTACAGGGAGATTTCGGCAAACCAGTAAAGTGCCTTAAACCACTGTGGCTTATTGCTAAAAGCAGCCAAGTCAGCAGGCCGTAAAGTGGCCATGCAGCAGCCTCAGCTTGACCAAGGCAGGAAGGGGGGGGGTTGGGTGCCATAGAAAGGGCAGCTTGACCCCGCATCCTTCCTGATAAGAGTTGTGTTGAAGTTGCTGATACATGCATTTTAGAAGAGCAGGATGTGCCCTCAGGAATGTGTCTAACAGGGTCTCAAGGCTGCAAACTCTGGGGAAAAACCACACCTGGTTAATCAATAATCAGAAGGAAGCCTCTTGCTAGACAGTTAAAGAAAACTTGTTAAGCAAGCAGTTTCAAGTGACATGTCATTGTATTACTAATGTATAAATAAGGGGGAAAAGTTTGAGGTAGTGGGACTGGACTCTCCCTATGGATGCATCTTGTGTTCCCCACCGCTGTGCCACTCGAGAGCCACACTCAGCTTCGGTAATTATCGAGGATTGGGGGTGTTTTACTAATCTGCTGTGGACATGTGTAAGTGCTTGAGACTAAGTAAAGTTTAGCTTTAAGTGAAAGCACTCTTGTGTTGTCCTGTTTGTGCCAGCCATCTATCAGTCGGTCGTGTCTCCCTTGATTTATTTCCTGATCACCTCACACAGAGTAAAAGTTACCAAGAGCTTTGGGTTGAAAGAACACCTGGTAACACCGTCGACTTCTGTACTCCACCGGATCGAGAAGAGTAAGGGGAAATCGACGGGAGAGCGTCTCCCGTTGACATCACATAGTGTGGACCCCGCAGTAAGCAGCTTTAAGCTATGTCGACTTGAGTTACGCTATTCACGTAACTCAAATTGCGTAGCTTAGATCAACTTTTGCCCGTAGGGTAGACAAAGCCTCAGCTATTCCTACCCCACATTGGAATAATGCTCAAAGTCAACACACCTCGTTTAAAGCACAAATTCCATGGGCAATCCCATCACTACAGAAATTTTATATAACGAGCTGTTGGATCCTATCAAATTGTGTTCATTCCTACCAGAACCTCTAAGAACCTTTTTACGTCAAGAGTATGGAAAAAGACCTCCAGGGGATGGAAATGCAGCAGGCATGGGAAGAATGTTGGCAATACAATAGACTCAGTAAGGTGGAATTCCATCATCGACTTGGACATGACTGAGTCCACAACCTTATGAAACACTGCAGAAGGTAGGCCATTAGCGCCTGAAGCTCACTCTACAATACGAAGTCATTACCACCGAGAAAATGCCCCTTTAAATAAGAAACCTGAGTTCACATCTACAAACTGGCTTAAAAAGGAACCTCTATCAGCTTTGTCAAGAATACATGAAGATCCTGACACCAGCAGCTTCTCAATAAAGTATTGCAAAAGGGTCTTTCAAATGATCTATTTAAGACTAGTTTACGACAGGCTGAAAGGGCAGCCAAATGAACACAGCTAGAGCACAGAGGCGTTGTCTACATGGGACACTCAGGAAAATTAATCCAAATTAACTCAAGGTGTGAATCTGAAGTGGATTAAACTGCATTAAATTTGTGTTGAAACTCTCATTCAGACTTAAAGTGGCCTTAGTTTGGGTTAAATTTTTGAATAAAGACAAACCAAATTAAGTCCACTTTATGTTTCAATGAGATTTTTGACATGAGTTTAATGCACTTTAATCTACTTTAAATTCACACCTTTAGTTAATTTGGATTGACCTTCTTGAGTATCCCTGTACAGACAATAACATTTTGACAGTTGAAGTATTTTGCATAGGCCAAATGAAGCTGTTCATGTGGGCCCATTTGCCCCCCACTGCAAATGTTTTCTCACTTATAACTGAAGTTCCATCTTACAGATGGGTTCTGAAGCCATGAGAGGCCTTTAGATGCTATTTTTGAGACACCATGCCTATGGAGCTCTAAACTGGGTAGGGGCCAATCTGCCCAGGAAAGGGCTCCTACACTGGAATAGAATGAGGTGTCCTGACTTGGAGCAATAACTGATGCCAGAACCTCAGTCTGACAGAACTGGCTTTGGCAACTTGCAAATGAGTTAAGAATCATACTTGTCTGGTCAGTTTGGGGTTATTCAGATAAAACTTTTGTACCTCTTGAACTTTGCTAGGACACTTATTTCCACAGGCACTAACTGAAGGGCATATAGGATCCTCCTTTTCCCAATGGACAGAAAAAATGTGACCTGTCAAACTGGTCTCTTCTCCATACCACAGGCAGAAGAATATTAACTTCTTTTTCATGTGAGGGGAAGAACTTCACCTGCTGTGTTTTCCATTAAAAGAAAATCTGATGCACCACTTCCTGAACTAGAAACCACTCAATGAGGATTTACCAGGATTGCCATCAGTCCATAAGAGTGTTCCTTTGCCACTTGATACATGGCAATGAGGAACGTCTTATGGGACAGAACTCACTCATGCCCACATCTTAGTGGCCCAGGAAATCTGACCCAGTACCTTCCCACACATCTTGAGGAAAAATGGGACTAGATGACAGGGGATGGAACAACTGATAAATTGCCCTGTTTGTTCATTGCCTCTGAAACATCTGGCATCAGTCACAGTCAGAAGACCCATGGCCGTTCTTAAGCTGCGTGTTCGATTGTTTAAACCAGAACCACCTTTTGGTTAACCGGTCTCCAAACATCTTTGATCTCATCTCTAGAAAATATCTCCTTTTCATGGAGAGAGAAAGTTACCTGGGTGTGGAGTCACTCTGCATGGGCTTCCTGGACTGCTACTAAAGCAAACACAAACATGAAGGTATGTCATCTGGCCAAAGTCTCTGACCTCTGCTTCTGCTGGGATTTCAGAATCCACTAAGTTGTCTTCAGATGAAACATGTCATGGGTATTATGAAAACTTAAGTGGCCAGGAGATCCAACATTCATAACAGGTCTAAGTAATTGCCTGCTGGCATCAAGTTTGGCTCTGAGGGATTGTTTCTAGAAATGCCAGAGTTGTTCCCACAATGCCTTTGTACTCAAGGTACATATGTAGCCAGATGTGACATCACTGAACAGCATTCCCTTCACCCAGATAGAAGATGCAATAACCTGCTCATCCATTAAATAACTGCCTCAGAATTCTCAAGGGATTGAGTATGCAGCCAAAATCTTAAGAGACAGATAAGGAAGTCACAAAAAATAAAACTTCAGAATGAATAAGTGCTCAGTCTAGGAGAAAGAGTTTTGGACTTTCCAGAGCACCAAGCTAGAGGATAAAGACCTTTTAAAGCACCAAGTGAGAGGGGACCAACTGATCTGTTGAGTTAAAGGAGGAAGAAGCCGAAGTGCTTAACATCCAAAGTAAAGGTCAGACCATGGAACTGAAATTCATGAGATGTGCTGAGGCTAGTACCTGATGTGTATTCCCAAGCTAGCAGTGGTGAGTGCAGCAAAACAAGTATAAAACAAGGACCCAAGCACAAAGCCAGAAGGAGTAGAGCAGAGGTTCTCAAACTGTGATCTGTGGACCACCAGTGGTCCACGAGCTCCATTCAGGTGGTTTGCGGATAGTTCCCTCTAAGGTGCGTGCCTGGGCAGCCGCATACGAGAGAATGAAGGCCACCCACCTAATTAGTAGAACTGCGCAGGTGTGGCTCCACTACTAAGGTGCCTGGATCCTGGAAAGGACTCACATGTAAGGAGAGGTGGTGTGGAGTGAAATGGGGGGCAGGTGGGAGGGGGAAGTGAGGTGAAAAGAGGGGGCGGGGGGAATTTGGGATGTGCAGGGCTGTGGCAGCCAGAGAAAGAAGCAACTTTAATCAGCTCCAGGGCTGCGGCTGCCAGTGAGAGATGGCCCTCCTTCCCAGCCCCAGCTCGGGGGCTGCTGCGAGGGAGATACCCCCCTCCTTCCCAGCCGCAACTCGGGAGAGAGGGTACATCCATCGCATTAGACTACTCATATTAAAATATGAATTGCGTGCTTTATATTTCTAGAACAAAAAAGTTAATTACTTTTTTTTTTTTTTTTTTTTTTTAATATAGTGCTTTTATCCGCTAACGGTTGGAAAGATCATTAAGTGTTCCGCCAAGACCCTAAGCAATTTTCAAGTGGTCTGCAAAAAAAAAAAAAAAAAGTTTGAGAACCACTGGAGTAGAGCATAAAGGACACCCAAATACTGTTGACGCTGAATGCAATGAAGACCTGGAGCAGCAGCTGAAGAGGCATAGCTCCTGCAGGGAGCCCCCATCTGCATGGTCAAAGAGGAACTGACTAGAAAGGTTAAAAAAGCAACAGTTAAAGTGAAGAGTTAGTGACTGAGCACCAGGGAAGTCCTTACAATCCTAAACACTTTAAAAAAAACTTGGAGTTCAGCACAAATTCCTAGGGAAGAAAAATTAAGGAGTGAAAATCCTTAGAGATAGTATCTTTCAAGAAGTATAATAATCTTGATGTTAAAAAATAAAGTTCATCATACTATCATTTATTTTAACTATGCAGCTTATGAAATAACTAAGTGCAATGTTAGTACAATTAGTCTTTGCTAGTATTCCTTAACCTAAGTATTTTCCCAAATCCCTGTAGGGTGGTAAATTGGCACAACAAAATCTCAGACTCCCACAGCAATAGAAAAGAGCCCACAGGCCACTTCAGGTGAACAAAATTATCTAAGACAGAAGTGATTTCGGATTGTGAAGCAACTGTACTAGAGTAGTTAGGTTGTCTACCAGAAACCATTACAGGTTATTTCTTCTTACTTGTTCTCCACACCAGTGTCTAGTTCAAGAAATAGGTATGTTATGGATTGCCAAATTACTGTGACATCTATTACAATCAAATCTTTATTGTAACTATAGGTACTATATGTTGGGAATACATCTTTTCAACACATAATGGTCAACCATATGACCTTCTAATTCCTGACAAAAGAATTTACCTATGACTGTTTATACCTGCAAAATCCAGTTTACACAATGTAGATATAATTTAGCATTGGCTGGACACAGGGTAGGAAATCCAGAGATCATTTAAGTACAAATTCTTTCTTCTAGATGCACTGTATGTATATGCAGGTACATTCACCTTACAGTGAAATGTTATTTATGAAAATTGCTCAAGGTAATATGTTTACAAAGTAGGAACAATATTTCCTTTTTTCAGCTGAAAGTAATGATTCGCTGGGTCCCAGCAGATGACATTTCAGGAGAATACAAATGTTTTTACTTGTTTTCTTCAGCCAAAATTTCACATATGGTGAAAACTGAGTTCAGACATTACTTGGCCTGAAATAGGAACAGGTTATATTTAAATTAAGGTATTCTTGTTTAAGGGAGAGAGTGATGTTCTTGCAGTTTTTCTTTTAGCGTGTTTTCACTGTGGGCACAATATGGAACTACGATATTCTTATGAGCAAGAAATTAGAGCCTAAATTTAGGCTCATAAGTCCATTTTTAGGCACCTAAATCATAAGTTTTCAAGAGTGCTGAGCATCTATTGTGGATATCTCTGAAATACTACAGGGAAGTTAAACATCACTGAAGTCACTTGGGGACAAATGGGAGCTGCTGGATGATGAGCACTTGCAAATTTAAGCCACTTATTAGGTGCCTAAATCTGGATATGGAAAATAACTTTAGGAGCAACTTATTTAAAAAAAAATCTTGGCTTGTATCATTTGAGTCAAGTGTATGTAAAGTCAGTGTTATCAGAGTATAGAAAAAGAATTAGTAGTTCTACTCTTCTAGCTGACGGAATGTTCACACAGAAAGCAACCTTTAAAGATAACTTGGGTTGCTGAATTCAAAAATTTAGAACAGATGTCCTGTTAAGCCTGATGCATGTTAATATTTCACAAAGGTATCATTAGCTTACTTGACTGAAATCAGCTCACTAATTTATTACAGCTTTGAATTGTCTTGCTAAGTTTTTCAGGCAATGCCTTCCACTAGTGCCACCATACTTTTTTGTGGGATTGAGGCTATCTTGCTGGTGAGTTACACATTTCAGGATTATAAAGCATCTGCACTAAAAATGGCTCTCCAATTAATATTTCTCATGTGTCAGATGCAACAATTCTATTAGATGATACATTGCAGCTCATTATACAATTTACTAAAGGAATCTGTCTCAAACTTTGTGATGCTGTAGTCCCTCACTTCACATTTTGAAAGCAAAGGTAATAAGTGAATAACAAATTCTGGTCTGAAAACTGACTACTTGCTCAAATTGAGCTCTCCCACTCTTCTTCCTATTCAGTTTGTAAAAACTATTCCCTACTGAAATGAAAGTTTTCCTGCGGTTGGCAGCTCATGGACACTGAAGTGAGATATCTGGGGCAAACAGTTCGAGAGAATCAGGTAATTAAGCGCCCCAGAGCCTAAACACCCACAGCCTTGGACATATGCAGAAGGAATCCTGGAGAACTCCATGATTGTTTCATTGCAAACAGCCTACACTCAATGAAACGTATACAGTGCTTTGTGGCTCTACTGCAAGTGAAATATTCTTCTAGGGCAATATCGCTTTACATGCTAGACTATAGCTCCCATTATTTTTGTACCTTACTGTAATAACCAGTATTTCCAATACTTTTCTAGTTTTTCTGCACTAAAGGAATATAGATTAAACCCTACATCGTCTTATTTATATTGTGGTAGCACCTAGGAACACCAGTCTTGGAACATATGGACCCCATTTTGTTAGGCACTGTACAAACAAAATGTCTTTCCTTGCCCCAAAGAGTTTACAATGTAACACCAACAGGGGGAGGGATAGCTCAGTGGTCTGAGCATTGGCCTGCTAAACCCAGGGTTGTGAGTTCAATCCTTGAGGGGGCCATTTAGGGATCTGGGGCAAAAATCTGTCAGGGACTGTACTTGGTCTTGCTGTGAAGGCAAGGGACTGGACTATGACCTTTCAAGGTCCCTTCCAGTTCTATGAGACAGGTATATCTCCATATAATAAAACAGCTCTAAGAATTAGCTGGTTTATATCCTGAGTCTTAGGTCATATTGTCAGATCTGTAGAAGCAGGCTCACTCTTCAAATCAATCTTAATAATGGAGACAAGGATACTGAAGCACACAGTCGTGGAATAAGTTGCTACCTTTGGTATCAAAAACAAATCTAAATACGACTTGTTTGACATGGCTTAATCAGAAGTTCTTTAGATACTGCTTTGTCAAGTACCAAGGATACATAATATAAAAATGACAGTTAGTAAAAAGTTAAAATGTTAGCAACAGTAGCTTTGATTTCAAAGTAATTTGTGACCCTGAATCACCAAATAAAATAAATAAATAAAATGGATTCTTTATTCTGCTGATAGTGTTTTAGGTTTAGGCTTTCATTTAACTCCATCATTAATGAGATTTGGAAATCCCCCTGGAGATAACTGTACTGCCAACAGGAGTATTTTGTAACTTAGCATTGGCCTCAAAAGCCTTCAGAGTAGTAGATGTGGAGGAGTCAGTTATATACTAACCATTTATTATTCAGCAAACACACTACAAGAAAACTGTATTAAGGTCAAGCAGAATTTAATTAATGATATTTTATACATCACTGTGCTCCCTACTGATTTGGGAGAAAGGAAATATTACCTTCAATATGATACTTTAAACGCTTATGATTTTCCTATGTTTTAGTAAAAGATTAACTGCTCTGTTGAAGACATTCTTCAGAGCCATTGTACATGCCTATTAGAAGTCTTGCATGATTATATAAGAAATGCTAGAAAGTTTAGCTCATTTAACTTGCAGTTTCATGTTGTAACGTTCTATATATGATGAAACATGAACCTATACACAGTTTAGTTAGTGGCCACTAAATACTTCTCAAATAAAACGAAGCTTTTACTAACCTCGCTGCTCTGATTTAGTTCTGGCCAGGTCTGGTTTAGGGATGGCATTGATGGAGACTTGCTTGGAGGTGCTTCTGCTGGAGAGCTGGAGTAACCTACCTCACCAGATTGATCTCCAACTTCTGAAATGACAGGAACCACTATAAATCAAAACAAACATTTAATCGATCTCTATTTGTTGAAAAGCTGCCGATGCCTCATGGAAAACGTAGGCTATGTCTTCACTACTGACCTTACAGCAGCACAGCTGTACCGCTGCGCCACTGTAACATGTCCTGTGTAGCTGCTCTATGCTAGCAGGATAAAGCTGTCTCACTGATAATTAAACCATCCCCAATGAGCGACAGTAGCTATGGTGGCGGGAGAGCATCTCCCACCGACATAGCGCTGTCCACACCGGTGCTTTTGACGGTGAAACTTGTGTCGATCAGGGGTGGGGGTTTTTTCCCCTCACACCCCTGACAAAAGTTTTGCCGACAAAAGTGCTAGTGTAGACAAAGCCTCAGTTATCTTTTATTCTGCACCCTACTATTCCTTATTTTCCTTTTAGACACCTACATGAAACCATCTCCATCTGCTTCTTCAATTGCTTCTTGTAGAAATAGTTTTGTCACCGAGACGACAAGCATCTAATAGTGCTTTACATCTTAAAATGCTTTACAAGTACTAATTCTTACAACACTTGTGAGGAAGCAAAGTATTACTCCCATTTCACAAATAAGTGATTTGCCCAAACAAACAGTGGCTGACAGACAACTCAAGAGTTTCCACTCTTAATTCCCATGCTCTAACCTTCAAGTAGTATTGCCTCTCCCACGATCCTCTTGAAAAACTAGAACTTGAAGTATTAGTCTGTATCTTAGTCCTCTTATTGCTTAATACCCATGGGCTGCACATAATGGAGGCTAAGCCTCCCCAAACCTCATGCCATTACAGAAGTTGGAGGGGGAGGAGGACACTGGCAGATTACCGCACAGCCCCACGGTGCCTGTGCCCAGGGGTCCCAAATTGGTTGGAAAAATCTCCCCCCGCCACAGCTGTGGGTCTGGAGGAGCTCTCGCTCCCTATCGCAGTCTCAGGGCCGCAACGGGGGTGGGAGGGTGAGAGGGAGAAGAGCGAGAGAGGGATAGGTCCACAGGGAAAGAGGCAGAGCAGGGGAAGAGCCACGGGGGCAGGGGCAGAATGGGGTGGGGCCATGGGCGGGGCTACAGGTGGAAGGGCTCTAGGCTCAGTGCTCTGGCCAGGACCGAGAGCTCCGCTGTGGTTCTGGCCAGGGATGAGAGCTTGCTTCCACCTGGGGCCGAGCTCTCAGCCTCCCTCCGTAGCACCAACTGAGCTCTCAGACCCTCTTTGTCCCAGCTGGGGCCATGGGAGGAAAGGGGTTGAGCTCTCAGGCCTCCCCCACCCTGGCTGGGGCCACAGGGGGGCTGGGAGCAGGGGCAGGGCCTTGGCCGGAAGAGGCAGGGCCTTGGCCAGAAGAGGCAGGGCAGGGGGATAGCTTCCCCAAGGGGAAACTTCACCCACTGCCCTGGTTAATATCCCAAACAGTAAGGGCAGATTCTTATAAATTAAAAATATATTATACAATTTTCTAGTCTTTGATGAGGCATCAGCTGTTTTAACTTTATTTAATCTCAAGAGTCAGGATTTCTGGGTATTAACACAGTGATGGCAGAAGTTTGTAACTAGGGACTTCTGTTTCCTGGTGGTATAACGTAATGAGCAATCTATTTGATAGTTTAGAGAATGTGTATTACACCATTATGAGACAAATTTCAAATGAAAAAAGTTACAGCATTTCACCTAAAATCAAGACCATATTGGATATCAATCAAACTTCCAGTATGAACAGAAACAACCTCCTTACTTGAAAGGTTCAAAGCAACAGACATCAATATTGAGAGATTAAAAAACATCAACACAAATTGTAATCTGAATACAGACACACAAACATATAAAAGATCTATTAAACTACCTAGTCTGCTTCCTGATATCAAAGAACTGTTCCCTACAATATATTCTTCACTGTTTGGGTTAGCCTTCTTTTAAACAACTCAAGCAGTTGGGCTTCCCTTCACTAATTTTTGGAGATTATTCCAGTTATTTATTCTGTTTTTTCCTTAATTTCACCCCTTTCGCCAAGTACTACTGAATAATCCGTTTCCCTTTCTGGCATTAAGGCAGGGGTAGGCAACCTATGGCACATGTGCCAAAGGCGGCACGCAAGCTGATTTTCAGTGGCACTCACACTGCCCAGGTCCTGGCCACTGGTCCGGTCCGGGGTGGGTGGGGGCTCTGCATTTTAATTTAATTTTAAATGAAGCGTCTTAAACATTTTTAAAACCTTATTTACTTTACATGCAACAATAGTTTAGTTATATATTATAGACTTGTAGAAAGAGACCTTCTAAAAACATTAAAATGTATTACTGGCACACGAAACCTTAAATCAGAGTGAATAAATGAAGACTTGGCACACCACTTCTGAAAGGTTGCCAATCCCTGCATTAAGGTATCAAACAAGTTTTTGAAGCAGATAATTCCTCCCCTCCCCCCCCCCCCCCTATTTTCTTCTGGGCATATTATATTACAGAGCAGTAGCACTGTATGCTCTCCCTTTGCCCAACTCCCAAAAATCATGTAACAAAGTTTTGAAGTTCCAACTTTTTTGCCCACCTGGGCCTCAAACTGTGGGTATATCTATGTTGCAGCTGGGAATAAGCCTCCCAGACCACGCAGACAGATTCATGCTCTCTTCGCTTGAATGAGCATAGTAAAAACAGCAGTGTGAATGTTGCAGCTCAGGCAGCTAGTCCGAGTCTCCGCTGAAGCTGCAAAGTCTACCCTGCTATTTTAGTGTACTAGCTCCACTGAAGCTAGCAGTCTGTTACCCAGGCCGAGAGACTCGCTCCCAGCAGCGGTATAGACATACCATAAACACTGATTCTCCATAAACTGATATAATCTGCTCGGAATGAATTTCAACTAGTGTCTGGCACCATTGCCTCTTTGGGGAAGCAACATTTAAAGTGTTGTTTAGGGTAAAAAGTTAGATCTACAGTGTGCCTCAAGCAAAATTAATGGGGCCAATGGCAGTCATTTACGCACATACTGCAGGACTAAGGTTGTGTTGCAGGCGAGAGTATTTAGAGGCAACCTGATGTCAAAATAAGCAGGTGTTCCAGGTGACATACTATGGTTACTGAACTGCAGAGTACCCATACAACGAAAGTTTGAGTCCTGCTTTCAGAAGCGTTCTGAGAATGTGCTGTGCACTTCAGTTGCTCTATCTGAATTCTGCAATAGCTCCTTCTGAAATTTTGCCCTGATAGCAAGCTTTTTTGTTTAAGAGCCAATACTTCAAAGTACTCTAAAATCTGCACACATTTCCAGATCTTATTTTAGCGGTACTACCAAGGAAATTAGCACTGAAGAGGAAAGATGAAAGACTCGAGTAAAAGGCAGCAGCAGGGTAATGTAATCTTAGCGTACGTCTCCATTACAAAATTAAGTCAACTTAAGTTAGGTTGACCTACAACAGCCACCGCAGTAATTAAATAGTCTTTTTGTTTCTACACTATGCTCCTTCTGTCAGCGGTGCACGCCCTCACCAGGAGTGCTTGCACTGACTTAAGTGGGGCACTGACAGCTCAGGCTGTCAGCCCCGGGGTGGTGGAACTCCAGCTGTCAAAGGCAGCAACAGGCAATGTAAGCAACGCAGTGTCTACATGGACACTGCATTGACCTAACTACATCAAACTAAGTGCTATGGCTCTCACATAGGTGGATTTATTAGGTCGACATGGCAGGCAAATTAAGTTGGTGAGAGGAAGATTGTAGTGTAGACGCTTACAGAGTTAGGTCGATGTAAGCTTCCCCTACTAACTGATGTAGGAAAAAACCAAGCAGTGAACAAGCTATTATAAACATTTAAAAATGATACTCTATCCCCGACTATTTTCATACAACTTTTTCACCCTTGTTAAAATGAAGATCCTGGTGCAGCTTTAATTGTGATAGTACAGGTGTCGACAACCTATGGCACACGTGCCAAAGACGGCATGCGAGCTGATTTACTGTGGCACGCTGCCGCCGGCCTGGATGGACGGAACCCTGGGCCGGCAGCCGGGCTGGCAGGGGCCAGTGGATGGAACCCCAAAATGGCAGCAGGCTGAGCGGCTAAGCCCACTGCTGGCTCGGGGTCCCGGCCACCGGCCCTGCTCAGCCCGCTGCCGGCCCGGGGTCCCAGCCACCAGTCCCTGTAAATGTAAAATGTATTACTGGCACACGAAACCTTAAATTACCATGAATAAATGAAGACTTGGCACACCACTTCTGAAAGGTTGCTGACCCCTGTGGTAGTGTTACATGTCCCACTATAATACTGCTGGGCCAGAATAGTGTTACTGGTGTAAGCTGAGGGTTATTTGGTAAAGTTACAGCATCCCAATAAGGATCTAATATTCAAATTGCTCTGAAGTCTATGTGCATGTTGAGATAGTGTTGAAAACAGGGGTTGGGGAAGACTTTGGGAACATCAGAAGAACACCAGTCAAGATAAATGGGTCAATTCACATCTCTGAGCTACTGCATCAAACTGGATTCATCAGATGGGCGGAGGTGGAGGGGGAAAGAGAAGGGAGAGTGGTGTTCAGATTCATCCCAGAACATCCCATTGAGATGAATAATTCACTTCACATCTCTGCAATCCTCCCATGCTTCAGAGTTGTGTAAAGCCCCGTCCCTCTCCATTACCCTCTGAAGTAGAGTGCGGAACCTGGGGTTCCCACTGCTTTCCCTTGCTGACTTCAGCGAGCAGATGTGTTCCTCACACCCCATCAGTAACCACCTACCATCCTCCTCCCAGCCCCTCCAGCACTACTGTGGGCATGGAGAGGTCAGGGGGAAGGCAAAGCTGGTAACTGAGTAACACTGAAGTGTTTGGAGGAAGTCTCCCTCACAGGTACCCCAACAAAGCCCTCCCACCATTCACTAACACCACTTCCTCAGAAACATAAGGGAAATTCACTGGCTAAAACTTTAACAGAAATGGTTAACTGGCAGTGCCATGTACGCTTTCAGAATAAATACACCTCAGTGTCAGAAAACAAAGAGCCCCACCAGTCCCAGCCCCACAACTGCCCTTCTTAGTGATGCTCCAACCCACTGACAGGCATCACAGCATTACCTTCTACATAATACAAATCACATGGGCTAAAAACACAATCTCTCCTTTCATTTAAAAAACACAATCACCCAACTCCAACTCCAGGAGCTGGTGCTTTAAAAAACCCAAATATCACAAGATTTGTCATAAGATAAATTCCCAAGAATTGGCAATATTGGGATTTTCTCCTCCCTTTGCTTGCTTGAAGATTTGTATACAGAAGTCTGAACCATGCAAGTGTTACCTTAGGAGTATTTTAGGGAAAAAAGATAATTAAAAGGTTTGTGTTCAGAAGTTTTGTATAAAAGAGTTATTACTGGGGCAAAGTAAATACAACACTTGATATCAAATATAGGAAATTTTGCAACCCAGACAGGGTAGGTATTATGACTGTTAAAAGATGATTTATTTGCTGCAAGTTGATTTTAGTGCAACAGATTGCCACTGAAAGATAGAACCCTTTATAATGTCTTGCAGAAGGAGATCTGGCCAGAAGTTGGGGCTTTTAATACCTGGAAAGGTGGTGTAAGAATTCTGACCCTAGGTCAGGGATTCTCCCAAGAATTTTTTTGATGACCTCTGAGTGTGGCCAACAATTCTTGCTGGTAGCCGCTCTGACAAATTTTCCTAAAATACTTAAGGTTAGGAAAAACAAAAATATGCACATATACATGTCCAAATCATTGTTTTATTTATGTAGGGTGGTTTTTTTGTTTTTGCAAACAATAAAGATAATGTACGTTATATTTTGGTGCCCTTGGCCCCCTCTGCCTCCCCTAGCTCCCCACCCATCGCCTCTGGCCACCGCTGCCTCCCCCCACGGATCCCTCTGGCCCCCACTGCCTCCCTGCACCCCCCCGCCCATCGATCCCCTGAGCCAAATGCCTCTCTCCCCCCCCATGGATCCCCCAGCCCCCACTGCTTCCCCCCCCATTGCCCCGATCTCCCTTCCATGGCCTCGCACCCCAGGCTCACCCCGCTCCTTACCTCTTTATCATGGTGACCGGTAACCTATCAGTCTCTCATACTGCACAAATGCACAATCCCTATTCATACTGATGTCTCAACTGGTTGAAAGACCATAATCAGAGTCATTATCCATACTTCTCTGTCAAACAGAGGTATATTGGGGAGTGTCAGTGCCAAACCCAGGACTATCCAACATCTGCATTAATGACTTGGATAATGGAGTGGAGTGTATGCTTAGAAAATCTGTGGATGAGTGGGGGTTGCAAAAACTTTGATAGGATTAGAATTCAAAGCAACCCTGACAAATTGAGGACATGATCTGAAATACCAAGTTGAGCGTGAGTAAATGTGATGCAGTTATGAAAAAGGTTATATTATTCCACGGTGCATTAACAGGAGTGTTGTATGTAAGACATGAGAGGTAATTGTCCTGCTATACTTAGCAGTGGTGAGGTCTCAGCTGGAGTGCTGTGTCCAATTCTGGATGCAACACTTTAGGAAAGATGTGGACACATTTTAGAGAGTCCAGAAGGGCGCTACAAAAATAATAAAAAGGTTAGAAAACCTGACCTATAAGGAAAGGTTAAAAAATTGGCAGTTTAATCTTGAAAAAAAGACAACTGGAGGGAGGGAAGCAGTCCTAATAACAGCCTTCAAATATGTAAAGGGCTTTTATAAAGAGGACGGAGTTCAATTGTCCTCCATGTCCGCTGAAGGTAGGACAAGTAGTAATGGCTTAGTCTACAGAAAGGAAGATTTAGGTTAGTTAGTTGGTAGTCTTCTAGTTCTACATTTCTATTATTCTTCCCTGTTGCATGAGACTGGCCATTCATTATAAGTCTGTTTTCAATGGAGATGGACACTGAGGGTATGTCTACACTGCAATTAAACACCGATGGCTGGCCCGTGTCAGCTGGCTCGGGCTCCATGGGCTGCTTAAATACAGTGTAGATAATATTTGGGCTTGGGCTGGAGCTGTGGGGTTCCAGATCCCAGGCTTCAGCCTGAGCCCAAATATACACATCGCAACTACACATCCTCAAGTCAGATGACATGGGCCAGATGCAGGTGTTTAATTGCAGTGTAGACATACCATCAGTAGCTGAAGCAGCAAGAAATCTTAAGATTTTTTAAGAGTAAAATATTTGACTAAGCAGGAGTGGAAAAATCAGAATAAAATTAGGGCTGTCAAGTGATTAAAAAAATTATTCATGATTAATCACACTGTTAATAGAATACTATTTATTTAAATATTTTGGATGTTTTCTACATTTTCAAATATATTGATTTCAATTACAACACAGAATACAAGTGTACAGTGCTCACTTCATATTTATTTTTGAAAATTAAAAAAATCTAAAGTTGTAAGTTGCACTTTCACAACAAAGATTGCACTACAGTACTTGTATGAGGTGAATTGAAAAATACTTTCTTTTGTTTATCATTTTTACAGTGCAAATATTTGTAATAAAAATATTATACACTGATTTCAATTACAACGCAGAATACAATATAAATGAAAACATAGAAAAACATCCAAAATATTTAATAAATTTCAATTGGTATTCTATTGTTTAACAGTGAGATTAAAACTGCGATTGTGATTAATTTTTTTAATAGCGATTAATTTTTTTTTAGTTAATCGTGTGAGTTAACTGCAATTAATAGACAGCCCTAAATAAAATTATAGTACATTCTGATGCTAAATACACAGAAGCTTTCAGGGCTTCAGATGGATGTAGGTCTGTTGAAAAACATCTTTTTATCTAAATGTGCCTAAATGGGTTCCTTGGGCCATAAGGAGCCTTCCAGCTCACTAATGTCACTATTTGTCAGAATACTGAAGTAGTGTTTTAACACAGATGGCCCACTACACACTAAGTCTTCCACACTGGGGTAGTCAAGTATATAATCATTTACTTGGTTGCTATTTGTGAACAGCAAGAGGAACAGGACAGGGACATAGCATAGATAATGGATTGTTTGGGGCAAAAAAACATGGAAGAAAAATAAGCCTATTGACTACCCTTGCCTTAAAAGATCTGTGTTAAATTAGAGGTTTGTATCATGGGTATAATAGTCCCAAACACCATTTACTTCCTCCATTTTGAGATCAGCGTCCACTTTTGTTGAGGCAGAGCACCTATTTTTTAAAAAAACGTTATTAAGAATATGCATGTATATGTTCATTTCCTTTTCTTTTTAGTAACCTAAAATCAAGAGCATGGTATGAAAATTTTGAAAATTTAAAAATCTTTAAAAACAGAATGACTTTAAAGGAATCTAATGCCAACATTTTTATTTCACTCTGATCAGAGGTGTCCAGGCAAATGAGATTATCTTTAATGTAGCTAGAAATTTCTCATATTGACAAATTCAGTGATTTACAAAAATTTCATTAATTTAAAATCATTTTGCAAGATTAAATTAGCACTTTAACCAATCTTCAGGTTACTGAAATTAATGGTACTGTCTTTTAGGTTAAAATCATGCTTAAATCTGTTAAAAAGTATGTCCACAGTGGGATAGTGTAGGACTGAACCAATATATAAAGGGTTAAATTATCATGGCTAAAGAATATATATGCTTTGCAGTTTGTGTAAAGTGCAGGACCTATTGGCAGGTGTGGGAAGGCCTTGAAAGAATGCAGCTTAATTGGAAAAACTGGACCTGGAAGGGGATTGATAAGATAGGAGAAAACTCCTTGAAGAGGCTCCAGTTACCAAGGGTGGTTTTAGTCTGTTTTAACAAGGAAAAGAATTAATTGAAGGGCTTCAGTCACACAGGGTGCAACTGATAGGATATAAATGGGTAAATTCTTACTTTTGTTGCTAGTTCCTGCCTACCTAGTGCCAGCCTATATGCATGTGAGCGCCCCAGGCCTACTCCTGTTGTAAATATCGGATCACTACTTATGACTAAGACTCCGTGTCTGTCACGGCGGTCGCAGAAGTCACGGATTCCGTGACTGCTTGCAACCTCCGTGACTTCTGCAGTGGCCACTGTGGCTGACCCCAGGGCGGCCTGAGCAGCTGGCCCCGAAGCCTGCTGCTCAGGGGACAGCCACACTGGCCGCTGCTAGAGCAGCTCTGCAGCCGGTTGCTTGGGCGGTCTTGTAGTCAAGCTGCACCAGCTGCTGCTCTGGCGGCCCCTGGAGGCAGCCCCCCCGGGGCTCCCTCCCCCCACCCCAGCCGTGCCCAGGGCGGTGACAGGCCCCCCGGAAGCCCCCCTTCAACGGGGGCCTGAACAGTGGTGGGCCCCCTGGGGTTCTTCCCCCAAAGTAGGCCCCCGGCTTTCCCCCCGCCCCAGATTCAATCATGAGTATTTTTAGTAGAAGTCATGGAGTGGTCATGGGGCCGTGATTTTTTGTTTTTTGCCCGTGAACTGATCCTGACTTTTATTAAAAATACTCATGATTAGACCACAGCCTTACTTATGACTGCATGTTAAGATATGAGTGTGACGATCAGACAGACATTTAAGGTATATTTTGAGTACCTGTATAAAGACCATTAACCCTTTAGATTTAATAAAGGAATTTATGGTTGAATGGTGTCATGGTGATACCATGTATGTATGTATGTATGTATGTACGTACAAACAAACACCCCCCCCCCCCCCCCGCACCACACTTTGGGGACTTGTCCAGGATCCCACTGACACTAATTTTGGTTGCTCCAGACCCTTGGACAGAAGGGACAGCATCCTATCCTCCAGGGCCATTATAAGGATCTTTTACAGGGAAGTTCAGTAAAAGAAAGGAAATGGAGGGTATATTAAGTATCTATGTATATACATTTTTGGCAAAGCACGGCAGAGGTCTATTGACTGCATGGAAATATTGATTAGGAGACCCCCATGAAAGTTGTGGAAAAACTTAACTGCAGCTTTCTTAAATAATCACAAAGCAAAGAAGGCACAGTTTGAAGGCAGCTGTCTTTCAGGAACCGTATTTGGCGGCTACAGTTCTGCAGGCAAAGTGCACCACCTTGAGGAATGAATGTAGAAAACGTAAGAATCAGCTCAGTGAAGCCACAGAAGCAGCAGCTAATAAGCTGAATGAGAAGACTAAGGATGTAGGTTCCGAAAACCTCGTTGCCAGTGAAGCCTGGTAGGCTACAGCAGCACAAAGTGACATGCTGAAGTTAAAGTATAATGCGCTAGATGTGGAAATATGTGAAATTAAAAAGGTGCTTCTGCACAAACTCAGAACACTGCAAAGCTTGAAGAGGACTGAACAATTGGGGTTAGTAGAGGTATTGGAAACAACATTAGATGAGAAGGGAAAGGAGGATGCTCGGTTTGATAATGAAACAGTTATGGAAGTATAACTCTGTGCAGTCCCACACAATAGAACTTAGAGTAGTCCAACCAATTATCTAAGTGGAGGTCAGGTGGTGACAACTACCACCTCCCTCCCCAAAGCCCTAATAGCCATTTTGGAGGAAATGGGTCTTTCTTGAACAATGGGTCCAAATGACCAACTATGATGATTGCTTAGGCATTTCAGGCACATTTGCAGCAGCTGTATAAAGACCATTCGGCCTTTAGATTTAATAAAAGAATTTTGGTTCAATTGGTGTTGTGGTGATACCTTATATTATTATTATTCATAATTATTATTATTATTCCTACAGGTAGATTGAAGGATTAGGTAGGCTTTATACAAAATATGGTCCAGGAGCAAAGGTTTAATTTAATAAGCTAGAAAGTACTGTAAGTTTATCACTTTCTAACTTGACATTGTAAAATAGTGAGAAATTAAGTCTGAAAAGCACCCACTCCAACCCCTGCAGAAATTTCTTATTTTCTGGGAAAATTCCTCAGGTCTCCACAGATCCATAACCTATAAGTAAGGCAACTGCTACTTCCAAACAGATGTACCTCGATAGTCATCCAAGAAAGGAACAGATTTAGCTTGTTTTTCTTATAAGGAAATGGCATTACTGCAGTAACCTGGCCTGAATTCAAATTTACAAGAAGAAAAAAATGGAACTGCTTCTGAATTATGTGAATGGTTTAAGGCTCTATTCTCAGCTGAGAGTGGAAGGCATTAAAAATATTACTCACATAACAGGAATTGAAATGTAAACTACTGCACATTTCAGTGCAACAGACCATAAGATGTCACCCAAGCCAGCAGTCAACAAGAATACTGATATAATTTATTTATAAACAAACAGCATGAGACTTCAAACATGCTAAGTGTACATACAACTAGTCTGACCTGATGCTCCTATATTTTTAATTCACATCTTCCTTTCCTTCCCTGTTTGTTTTCACTCTGTGACACCTTGTAAATTATTTAGGGCAAAGTCTTGTATACTGGCACAGCCCCTTGCACAGTGTGGTCCTGATTTTGACTGAGGCTCCTTAGAGCTACTATAATGCAAACAGTAATCCTCCAGCTTTTGAGGTGTCTGAGGAGAAAACTGTTGAATATTTGAATGGGGTCACATCAACACATTAGAGGAGAGCAATGTAGAATAAGATACTATAGAATTCTTACATACATCTGAGGCCTCTATTTCGATGATCTGGTTGTCCTTTCTGGCCTTAAACTCTAGGACTATGATTTGTGTGAAATTCTAAGTGGCCCCAAGATGTCGTAGACAGTATTTTTTCTCTAAATGTAGTAGTGCATGAAAAGCTTACTTTTACTTGACATTTGATTATCTTCTTCCCCTAGCGTTTGCAATTCATCATGCTTGATGCAGTAACAGACAGGAAAGTCATCTCTGCCCCAGAGACTATACAATCTAGTCCAGTGGTCCTCAAACTTTTGTACTGGTGACCCCTTTCAAATAGCAAGCCTCTGAGTGCGACCCCCCCTTATAAATTAAAAACACTTTTTTTATATATTTAACACCATTATAAATGCTGGATGCAAAGCGGGGCTTGGGATGGAGGCTGACAGCTCGCGACCCCCCATGTAAGAACCTAGTGACCCCCCTGAGGGGTCCGGACCCCTAGTTTGAGAACCCTTGATCTAGTCTAAGGTAGAAGCACTGTTTAAAAGGTACACTGCATGATCAGGCAATGGTTTAATCCAAGAATTGAAGGTAGCAGCTTAAATATGAATTGTTACATACTTTTTGTGATCAGAAAGTATGTGGTTATGCAATGTTTAAAGGAGGAATTTGGCCAAAACATGTAAGAGCAGACAGCGAGTTCCAAGCATAGGCACAGCAGCATGGGAGACAAAGAAAAAATCAATTAAGGAAAGGACAGACAGTAAGGCCTGGTCTACACTAGGCGTTTATGTCGAATTTAGCGCCGTTACATCGAATTAACCCTGCACCCGTCCACACCACGAGGCTATTTAGTTCGACATAGAGGTCTCTTAAATTCGACTTCTGTACTCCTCCCCAACGAGGGGAGTAGCGCTAAATTCGACATGGCCATATCGAATTAGGCTTGGTGTGGATGGAAATCGATGCTAATAGCTCCGGGAGCTATCCCACAGTGCACCACTCTGTTGACGCTCTGGACAGCAGTCCGAGCTCGGATGCTCGGACCAGCCACACAAGAAAAGCCCCGGGAAAATTTGAATTCCTTTTCCCGTCTGGGCAGTTTGAATCTCATTTCCTGTTTGGACATCGTGGCGAGCTCAGCAGCACTGGCAACGATGCAGAGCTCTCCAGCAGAGATGGCCGTGCAATCCCAGAATAGAAAGAGGGCCCCAGCACGGACTGATAGGGAAGTCTTGGATCTGATCGCTGTGTGGGGCGATGAGTCCGTGCTTTCCGAGCTGCGCTCCAAAAGACGGAATGCAAAGATCTATGAGAAGATCTCTAAAGCCATGGCAGAGAGAGGATACAGCCGGGATGCAACGCAGTGCCGCGTGAAAATCAAGGAGCTGAGACAAGGCTACCAGAAGACCAAAGAGGCAAATGGACGATCCGGATCCCAGCCCCACACATCCCGTTTCTACGAGGCACTGCATTCCATCCTAGGTGCGGCCGCCACCACTACCCCACCACTGACCGTGGACTCTGAGGATGGGATATTGTCCACGGCCGGTTCCTTGGACAGGTTAGCGGACGGGGAAGATGAGGAAGGAGATGAGGAGGACGAGGCAGTCGACAGCGCTTACCAAGCTGATTTCCCCGACAGCCAGGATCTCTTCATCACCCTTACAGAGATCCCCTACCAACTGTCCCCAGCATTTAACCCGGACACAGATTCAGGGGAAGGATCAAGCAGTAAGTGTTTTAAATATCTAAACATTTATTTTTAACAGAACTGGAATATTAACAATAAGAACAATGTGTTTTTCATGATTTGTTTGCCCTAGGCGAACTATTCAGTCCCAACTATTTAAAAAAAATCTAACAGTGTCCGGTTGTGCATGATTCTGCTGCCAAAGACGCTCCACTCTTTAGTCCCTGCCAGTGCAGCTATATTAAAATGCGGTCTATGTGTCCGGGGATAGAGCTGAAATCCTCCAGGGACATCTCGAGGAAGCTCTCCTGGAGGTAATTGGAAAGCCTGTTCATCAGGTTCCTGGGGAGAGCGGCCTTATTGGGTCCTCCGAAGTAGGAGACGTTTCCGCGCCAGGAGATCCTCAAGTACTCCGGGATCATAGCCTTGCACAGCATGGCGGCATACGGCCCTGGTCTTTGCAGGCTTTCCCGAAGCATCCTTTCTTTATCGCTGTCTGAGATCCTCATTATTGTGATGTTGCTCATGATGACCTGCTTTGAATTAGGTAGGGGACTGTTAGTATTGGGACTGCTTGCCCGTTCCTTTACAGAACTGTAACCGCCGGTTTACAGCCACGCGGTGGAGGCGGGAGAGGGGCAGCATACAGGGATCTTTCCCTGGGACAGCCGCGAGGGGGTGGGACAGGGGCAGAGTTCATGCTTGGCCGATTGCTGGCAGCAGAGACTGGCATTGCTTTCAATGTGAAAGGAGGCCAGTGCTACTATTAAAGTTTTAAGCAACCACAAGTCTACGGCTTACCATGTCTGCCTGCTACAGAAATTCCGGTGTCCTGCCCCGCTTCCCAGATCGGCAGTGCAAGACCCCAGGCACTGAAAGCGAGGTCCGAAAATTCGACCTTGTCCTGAGTGCGCATGTGATAGGTGCAGTGCATGGTCTTGTTCACAGAGAAAGACTATGTTCTTTGTTCACAACTACATTTATCTTTCGGAGGAATTCACTACCTTTTTCTCTTTCCCACAGCCACATCCGCAACTGTCTCCCAACCCAGCCTGGCATCACACTCCCAGAGGCTAGCGTACATTAGGCGGAGGAAGAAGAAGACGTGAGAGGACATGTTCTCAGAACTAATGGTCTGCTCCCGAGCCCAAGCAGCACAGCAGAACAAGTGGAGGGAGAATTTGTCCCAAATGCACCGAACACACATGGAACGTGAGGAGAGGTGGCGGCAGGAAGACCAGCAGGCGACTCAAACGCTGCTTGGACTTATGAGGGAGCAAACGGACACGCTCTGGCGCCTTGTTGATGTTCTGCAGGAACGGAGGCAGGAGGACAGAGCCCCGCTGCAGTCTATCAGTAACCGCCTCCCCCGCCACCAAGTCCCATACCCCCCTCACCCAAAGTCCCAAGAAGGAGGGGCGGCAGAGTCCGTGAAAACTCTCACTCCACCCCTGCAGACTGCTCAAGCACCAGAAGGCTGTCATTCCCCAAAATTTGAAAAGTCCTTTCCTTCCCGCCTCACACAAGCCCCCGTCGAAGTTTCACCCCCCAGTTTCATGTGTGGTTGTTAATAAAAAATACGTTTCTGTTCATTACTGTTTCCATCATGTTCTTTTGGAGGAGAGTCTGTCTGAAGGGGGGGAAGGGGCTTGGTAATTGGACAGGACAGTCACCTTTAGCAGGGTACAGAGGCGGGGGCAGGTCCAGCAGCAGGGCACATACACAGTGCAGTGACTAGTTACCCTGGTCAGTCTGGGAGGTGGTTTTCATGTTCTGTGTGTGTGTGTGTGTGGGGGGGGGGGGTTGCTCTGTGACTTTGTGGCGGGGGAGGGCAGTTACAGATCTTATGCAGCGGTCCTTTTCCTGGATCACAGAGCCACGCAGCAGGGGATCTGTAACCCTCCTCCCCCTGCCATACAGTCACATAGCCCCCACATAAACGCAGTCCCGCTCAGGAGGGCTGGCAGGCTCCGTTGAAACAACCAGTCCACCACTGCGAATCCTGTCATTCCTGGAGTTTAGAAGCATCATTTGCATCAGTACACTACACCCGCTCCCCACCACAGTCTGCGTCCCAGGTTTCAAACATTCCCGCGAAAACAGTAATAAAGACAACGGTGTTCATTAACAAAATAAAACTGATTTTATTTTTTTGGAAGGGGGTATGTAGCTGGATATGATAGACAACATTAACCGGGTAAAGAAACGGGGGCAGGTTCAGCTTCTCTTTAAACAAACTTAAAAGTCACTGGTTACCCTGCTCACTGAGGAACCTAGCTTTCAAAGCCTCCCGGATGCACAGCGCGTCCCGCTGGGCTCTTCTAATCGCCCGGCTGTCTGGCTGGGCGTAATCAGAAGCCAGGCTATTTGCCTCAACCTCCCACCCCGCCATAAAGGTCTCCCCCTTGCTCTCACAGAGATTGTGGAGCACACAGCAAGCTGCTATAACAATGGGGATATTGGTTTCGCTGAGATCACAGCGAGTCAGTAAGCTTCTCCATCTCCCCTTGAGATGGCCAAAAGCACACTCCACCACCATTCTGCACTTGCTCAGCCGGTAGTTGAACAGTTTCTTTTTCAGTGTCCAGGGCGCCAGTATAGGGCTTCATGAGCCAGGGCATTAGCGGGTAGGCTGGGTCCCCGAGGATCACTGTAGGCATCTCCACATCCCCAAGAGTTATTTTGTGGTCCGGGAAGTAAATACCTTCCTGCAGCCGTCTAAACAGACCAGAGTTCCTGAAGACGCGAGCGTCATGAACCTTGCCCGGCCATCCGACGTTGATGTTGGTAAAACGTCCCCTGTGGTCCACCAGTGCTTGCAGCACCATTGAAAAGTAGCCCTTTCGGTTGATGTACTGGCTGGCCTGGTGGTCCGGTCCCAGGATAGGGATGTGAGTTCCATCTATAGCCCCACCGCAGTTTGGGAATCCCATCGCGGCGAAGCCATCTATGATGACCTCCACGTTTCCCAGGGTCACTACCTTTGAGAGCAGTACCTTAACGATTGCGTTGGCTACTTGCATCACAACAACCCCCACGGTAGATTTGCCCACGCCAAAGTGGTTCGCGACTGACCGGTAGCTGTCTGGCGTTGCAAGCTTCCAGAGGGCTATGGCCACTCGCTTCTGGACAGTCAGGGCTGCTCACATCCGGGTGTCATTGAGCTTCAGGGCAGGGGACAGCAACTCACAAAGTTCCATGAAAGTCCCCTTCCGCATGCGAAAGTTTCGCAGCCACTGGGATTCATCCCAGACCTGCAGCACCATGCGGTCCCACCAGTCCGTGCTTGTTTCCCGTGCCCAGAATCGCCGTTCCACAACATCCACATGACCCATTGTCACCGTGATGTCCTCGGCGCTGGGTCCCGTGCTTTCTGACAGGCCTGTGCTACTCTCAGACTTCAGGCCCTCACCGCGGTGCCGTAGCCTCCTCGCCTGGTTTATCTGCATCTGCCTCTGGGAAAGGTGGATGATAAGCTGCGAGGCGTTGACAACGGCCACAACTGCAGCGATGGTCGCAGCGGGATCCATGCTTGCAGTGCTGTGGCGTCCGCGCTGTCACTGACCAGAAAAGTGCGCGAACTGATTTCCCGCCGGCGCTTTCAGGGAGGGAGGGAGGGCGGTAGTGACGGACGGATGACGACAATTACCCAAAAGCACCCTCGACACATTTTTTTTACCCAGAAGGCATTGGCGGCTCGACCCAGAATTCCAATGGGCAGCGGGGACTGCGGGAACTGTGGGATAGCTGCCCACAGTGCACCGCTTCCAATGTCGACGCTTTCCCCGTTAGTGTGGACTCACAAAGTCGAATTACTGTCCTTAGTGTGGACACACACGTTCGACTTTGCAATATCGATTCCACATATTCGATTTAAGTGAAATCGAACTACCCTCGTAGTGTAGACATACCCTAAGGGTGTCATTTTTCAGATCTTTGAAACAGAGGATGAGAAACTTGAATTTGATACAAAAGGGAAAAGCCAGTGATGTTACTCAAATCATTCTGCTCTTAAAATAATTTTCACAGTCCATTATTCGTCAAATTGTGGCAGCAACTAGAGGCCTCAATCAAATGCTCAAATACCATAAATTGAATTTGAAAAAAAAAATTCTTACATTTGTGTGAAGGCTGTTGAAAACAAGTGTTACTGTAGTGTGGCTTTCACACAAGCATTACAGAAGTTCAATTTATTCATCTCTTTAGGCTGGTTTGCAGTAGAAAAGTTGAATCCATGTAATTTGATCTGCCAACTAAACTAAATGTATTAGCTTAGCTTAAATCAATATAAACGACTAACAGGTTTAAATGCATCTATAACTAGGGGCTTGCACTGGTGTAGCTACAACAATTGAGTTCCACCAGTAACTTTTGCTACAGCCCTTAATCCTACTCAAAGAAAAGATCTTAATTCACTAAAGACTTAACATTTTACCGTGAGTGCACTCAAGTCACCCCGTTTAAATAAAATAGCAAGTGAGCTCTAAGAATATTCTAGAGTTGCCTACATGAAGCAAGACAAGACCTTCACAAGCACAGCAAGGATCGGTGGAGTGGGTCACAGAATATCTACCATACTAGACTCTCACAGTAATGTCACAGGAGTTGTCACTTTTCATAATGCCATCTTGATTTTTATTTTGGAAAAGCTTTCCCCTGGTTTGGAAGGCCACTTCACACCTCATTATAGAGCTCATTATAGCATTTTTGACTAGGAAATTTTCACAAATTTTAGATGAAGCTGCAACTAGCTGCAAAACTTTCTGGTTTAAGGTCTGGTCTACACTTCAAAGTATAACTATTTTGGTTAGAGTTGATTACTACTACACCTCTACCCCGATATAACACGACCCGATATAACACGAATTCGGATATAAAGCGGTAAAGCAGTGCTCCAGGAGGGTGGGGGGATCAAAGCAAGTTCGATATAACGCAGTTTCACCTATAACGCGGTAAGTTTTTTTGGCTCCCGAGGACAGCGTTATATTGAGGTAGAGGTGTACTAAAAAACAGTAATACAGGTAAAAGCCTTAGGGCAGATGAAGTTATACAGCTATAAAGATTACTTACACTGGTATGGTTATTCTTCCCATATGAGAGTAGTTATACACCTCTACCCCAATATAATGCTGTCCTTGGGAGCCAAAAAATCTTACCACATTGTAGGTGAAACTGCGTTATATCAAACTTGCTTTGATCCGCCGGAGCGCGCAGCCCCGCTTCCCCGCTTTACTGCGTTATATCCGAATTCGTGTTATATCGGGGTAGAGGTGTACCAGTAAAAAGCACCTTTATACTGATGTAACAGAGTACACAGTCGGGGAGCTGCTCCACTTAAAGCAGTACAACTGTCTAATGCAGACAACCCAAATAAATGTTCAATGCTATTAAACTGTTACATGTGTGAAAAAGATTAAATGAAAGTTTCAAATTCAAAACTTGGAGGCTCAAATACAGCTTTTGTCTTTAGAAGCAGGCATTAGTAAATTAAAGCTTGGAAGAATGCCTCTAAAATTTTGAAGTTAACAAAAAGGGAAAGACTGCTTTTGCACTTATGTAGAAACTTGGCACATAACTGAAAGCCAGAAGTTTAATTCTTACTTTTGAAGCAGAGGGAAGAAGGATGTCTGACTTTTAGAGCTACCTATATCAAATATCTAAATCATTTTAACAAAGACTTGACAAATACTTCAGCTCAGAGGAAAACACTGAAGAATGACCACTAAAAATAGACAAGATATCCCTATACAGTGGCCACCGTACCATGCACACCCATAGCAGAAGAAAAGTTGTATTCCTACTGATTTAAAAAAAGATTTTTTTGGCCAAACTACTAAGGTTTAAGATTTAGTAGTAGTACTAATTTGCTACTGTCCTTAAAAGTGAAATAAGAGGAAATACAAATCAAGTTTGTATCCTTTATGATGTGTGTCATGGCCCAATTGGTTTCTATGGATTGCTAAATCTTCTCTAATTTTTTTTTCCTAGAAGACTATCAATGACCAGTAAACTAGGCTGATAAAAGTCACCAGTAACAAGGAAGTGACACCTGAAAACCACTTCCTCCAAATTTAACTAACTTTATGGTCATACCTCACAACTGTCATAGCGAATAGCTGTTAAAGCTTCAGTTACTCAGCATCTTCATATAAAGGACCAAAGAAGCTCCCATTCCAATTTCCTTGGCCCTTCTACAGTAAAAAAAACAGCATGGCCCAACAGAGAGGGCACAGAATGGTTTCCATTCTCTGCCCTTCTATAGGCTGTGCACACCTGTTTCCTCATCTGTAAAATGAGGCTAGTATTTTCCCACCTTGGTAAGCATTTTGAGACAGATGAAATTTTTTTGGTATTAAATATGTATTCAGTGTGTTAAGTATTACAATAATTGGCATTAAAATTAAGTAAGTCCTCCAGCGCAAAAAAATAAAAGATTTAACTTTCAAAGCAAGTTTGGTATTTCTGAAGTAAAATTTTAAAATAAAATTCAGGGCTTCTTTATGCACCATAAAGAAGCAAAAGATGAGTACAAAACGATTTACTTCTATATATACACACCATTTACAGGAAATGGTAGCTTGCATTTTCCATTCAAGAAAATCAAAGTGGTTTACAAATATTAATGAACAGGACTCATCACATCCTGGTCAGTAAGTAGTCCATTCTACAGGTAGGGAAACAGGCACAGAAAGATTAAATGGCTTATCCAAAGCCACAGAAGTTTGTGGCAGAGCTAGGAATAGTATTCAGACCTCCTGTGCTCTAACTACAAAGCCATCCTTCTTCACCTATAGGTAACATTGGCTATAGGTAATATTTTCACCAGCATTTATATGACTTAGGAGCCTAAGTTCTATTTTCAAAAGTGACTTTGGTATTTAAGTACTAAGCATTAAAACTCAAGTCAAGCAAGCACTTTTGAAAGTTTTACCCTCATGTATTACATGACTCAGGAGAGTGGATCATTTCATGTACCATCACAAAATAAGTTTAAACTTCTAAGTTTATTTGCAGTTCTGCAAATACCAGCTATTTGATTGTAACTGTAACTGGATTGTCATCTGGACATACAATGAAGTTTCTTTAGCAACACACATCTTACCTGTTGTGTCTTCCAAATCAATCAGTTTGGGCATTAAACTTTCAGGTAGTTTTTCAGGTAAGTCATAGCCATTCTTCCTAGCAACTACCAGATGAAAAGCAGCACAGAACTCATCCAGTGTCAATGCGCCATCTTTATCAAAATCAGACAGTTCCCTAAAAGGAAAACTTACTATAAATAAAATCAAATTCCTCTCTAAGTCATTTTATTTTCAGATTATATACTTTTGTTGCCTTATCTGAAAGATTGTTAGATGTGTGTTTTATATAATTCCATTTCCCATGTTAATACTTAGGACCTACAGTGCTATGCATTTTGAGTGTTCTTTAACAGAGATGAGTCCTCATTAATGACAGGTTTTAAAATTAATGACTGGGTTTAAACTCATTTCATATTACATTGCTAAGTCTTTAGTTTACTATCCTTATTTTCTGCATTTTTAAGCACTGATGGTTCTGCTCAGCACTATCTGCATCAAGTAAGTTAATGGCAGATTATAATACAGCAGTTTTTCAGCATGTAGATATTACAGTCTGACACTTTACATACTTTTATTTAATGAGGGAACAATCTTATTTAAATTAGAATCCAAAATGTAAGTTATCTGAAGAGCTAATGAAGGAGACAAAATCTGTTGTGGACAAGTTATTGAATGAGCATGTCTGGCATTGTAGCACTCATTCTACACTGAAATGAAGAGTAAGATTTGTGTTTAAGTCGTTGTGGGACTTTAACAAATTTACCCAGAAGCATGTGTGACTAAATGAAATACGCATGACAAAAATGCGTCTTTTTCCATGCAATTTCAACACATTTTGGTTGTGTGAAGTACCTGACATTGTGGGCTCTAGCTCCCTGGTAAGTAGGGGCCAAGTCCTGATCCCACTGAAGTCAGTGGAAAATGTAATATTGTCTTAAATGGGAACAGGATTGACACTAGAATAGCACTGGCATTTTGTGCAGGTGACACTTTCTAGGAAGGAAGATGAGAGGTGCTGACTGATTGTCAGACAAGCTCTAATATGAAATAGCTGCAGTTCTCAAAAATAGCTACCCCAAACTTTGACACTTCACACTTACCAAATGTGAGAAAGCTCAAGAATAGGTAGTTTTGATTTGGTAAAAAATTCTTTAGCTGCAGACCCTGAAATATTAAAACAATAATGCTTAATATTTATTGCAAGCTTACCAACCTAAGGCTCTTAAAGTTTATGGTAAAAACAATTAAACAATTTAGCAAAGGGTGCTAATTAGAAGAGTAAGACTGACAAAGCTGACCTATTATACAGAAAAATTAGTTTCAAAGCTTCAGTTTTTTAATCACAGTGGAGCTGTATTGTACCAATAATTTAGTAAAGATAGGACTTCTTACAAAATGGTATATAAATCCATGTCCACCAGCACGCTGTCTTTGAGAATACAAAATTGCTATACCTATAGTAACTTCTGTGTTTAAAGAACTCACCTGGAATAAATCCGTTTAGATCAGGTTGAATGGTTTTAAACTGATTTACATAATACTGCCTTTGTTCATCAGTTATTTTCCAGGGATCATCATAACTACTCGATTGCCTACGAATTTCATTTGCAGTTGTAGCTGATGCTACAGTTCGTACTGTTGTCTGGTCCTGCAATGAAACATTTTTTCCTCAGTATTATCTGTCTAAAACAATCACATGGACTGCCATTGTCTCTAGACTACTTGCCTTCAAAGCTTAGTTATTTCTTGTAGAAGTTTAAGTGTTGCAGGAAGCTGTCAGCAGATTGCATATTTGGGACTATCAAGCTATAGGAAATATTTCTGCACATTAAATGGTGTAGAAGTGACTGCAATTATGTAAGCAACAAAAAGGTATGGAGTGTATGCAGAGAAAGCGAAGTACAAATATTCTCAGTTACTTTTAAATTTGGCTTTTCAAATGTTAGCAAATTTTTAATTTTGAAAAAAAACTTTCCTAGATAAAAAGGTATAGTATTTAACAACTCAATGATACAGAAGTATCTGTTGGGTAAATAAGCGTAGAACAGATTTCTGACCTCCACAACATAGTAAATTTGGGTCCACAGTATGAGTCTGCAGTGAAAGTATGAAAGATGATTGCAACATTAATTTGAATGAAGCAAATCAAATGAATACCAATAAAATGTCACACCTGGACAGAAGCAGGATGCATGGCTAAAAGAGTACTGGTTGGTGGGGTATCTGCAAAACTGACCCAGTTTTCTTGATGTGGTGGCGGGGAATGGCCAGACCATATGGAATCACCAGTAGTAGATGAGCCTGAAAGCAAAAGAAACAGTTCCCTTTCAAAATATAACAACCTGAAAAAATTTTAAGAAAACTTTAGCTGGACAAAGTCCATGGAAAACTGAAATAAACGTGCTTCTTAGAAAAGCACAATAAAATTGTGACGATAATCACAAACCAGACTGTAGTAATGTGAAAAAAATGCAAAGCTATTCTCCAATGCCTTATTGTGTATTAGTATTCTATACTGAACAATACTCCTTTAAATATAAACTGTAAAGGAAAAGGAAGGGATTGCTTACTGTCACTGGTATTTATAAATATTAAGAAAAATCTGGGTTGTGAACATGTGCTATATCAAGAATAATTAAAATGAAACTTCTTCATATTTTTCCCTTCAAAGAGAGAGAACTGAGAAGAGAAACCAAACATTGTACTGAGAGGCAAAGAAACTAATTCAGTTACTTAAAGTTATCATACAGCATTCCTGCAATTCAGATATCTTGTGCTATTTCTATTTTTTTTCCTTCTTAATGTTTTGATTTGTAATTCCAGCAACAGCTCATTTTTGGGCATCAGTTTTCTTGATATCTATAATTTAATAACTTAACTCTGTTGCTAACGCAGTGTGACACTTACTCAACAATACTTGCATCTCAAGTCGGTAAAGTTATGTAACATGGTGGTTGAGAGGCTTACCAAAAGCCTTACAGACTTGTTTTTCATAAATGTGTTCTGTTCAGTTAACTTATTTTGATTATGTAGTCTTGGATGTTCAGTCCTTTAATAACTTAATTATACAGATGTTTAAATATCTATGGCAACTTTTTTTTTGGCATCTGAGTCACCCAATGCCAGGGGTATAAAAGTCTCAAGCTTCTCCAAAGTTGTGATTCAATAAAAAAAAATTGAGGAAGTCCTGGGAAGGAACAGGACAATCAGGAAAATTTTAAAAATTTGGAAGAATCACAAGAGACAGGTCTGTTTCCTACATCAAGTAGAAAATATTAAACCCCTGGAAGACCAAGGAGCAGTTGTGAAATTGGCTCTCGAAGATTTTAAACAGAATGAAAGTTGTACAGTGCTTTTGTACAACCAAATGCAATACTGAGGTTATATTAAATTCTCACAAGCACATTTCTACCTCATGCATCCAATGCTATAGATGCAGAAAGTAGGTTCATAACTTGCTATTGGACTGTCTCATGATACAATCATGAAGCCTACACTGCACATCTGAAGAAAGGAGAAAACATTCACCACATTATAGTCTGTCAGCTCTTCAACTTGGATCCAATTTTATGCAGCAAGAACAATTAAGCTGTTCCTAAGATGGGTGTCCATAAATGAATTACCATGAGAGAATTTTGTATATACAGGTAGTTCTTTCATGGAAGTTAAGAATTATCAACAGATCCAGGTTCATGGAGATTATGGATAGAGAACAGGTCATCGATAGTGAACAGAATGGGCAACCCCCCCCAAAAAAACCTTGCAGGTAACGAGACAACTAAAATGTTAAGAAAAAACTGTTACTGGGACTATTTATACGTAATTCCAGAATTACTCTACATTTATACGTATTAAGATTAAGTGTGATGAAACTACCCTTTAGGCTGGGGACTTGATTAGAGAATATTAAGTCACTTTTTTCCAGAAAAGAGACACAGAAAACTACTCAGAAAAACAAAAACTGTTCAGAAAACTTTTACCTGTTACTGTGGTGTGCACAGTAAATTGTTGGGGTCTACTATACTTTACATACTATATAAGAAAAAATACAGGACATTACTTAGATTTGTTTCTGGAGAGCTTTCTCCCACTTGAAAGTGGGGAAAGTCTTACATAAGGGGAGATATTAGATTTCTTTGTTTCTTCTAGCTATCATTGTAATTAAGTTTCAACTATATTAGTAGGCAAAAGGTGCTACAATCCACACCCTAAACATTAAACTGTGTTTGGGATTACTAGCTGGAACTATTATTTTAGTTCTCTAGTGTACACACTACTTCATTAGACCCATTCCTTGTATGCCAGTGAGCTAAAGCAGTGTTTATCCAACAGTGCTGAGAGTAAAGGGGGTGGTGATCTCTCAAGTTGCTCTCTGCCTCCAAACTCTTCTCCAGCAGCTAGCCTAATTAACCAAAAAATTCATAGGAGGATGTTTTCATAGAATATCTGGGTTGGAAGGGACCTCAGGAGATCATCTAGTCCAACCCCCTGCTCAAAGCAGGACCAATCCCCAGGCAGATTTTTGCCCCAGATCCCTAAATGGCCCCCTCAAGGAGTGAACTCACAACCCTGGGTTTAGTAGGCCAATGCTCAAACCACTGAGCTATCCCCCCTCCCCAATAAATCATCTCCCTCCACCTGTGACCTGCACACAGTGTCTCTACCCCTGGCTCCTGCAGCTTAATAATACTGAGCCCTTTGTATCTGCAGAGCTCCAGGCTGGGTTCCACCCTCCTCCTTAGATTACCGATGGGGTAACTGAGGCATGAGGAGGCTAAGTGACTTGCCCAAGAGATAAGCATACGTAAGCAGTGGCAAAGCTGAGAAGCCAAGTGTCCCAATTCCCACCTCCAGTGCTATATGCCCTGCCCCAGGCAGATGGAGAATACATGCCATGAATCCTGGGCCAGGTTCTTAATCTTGTGAATGAAACCATCATCCCCGGCTCTACGGAGCCACAAGGACTGGTTGGCACGCTGAGGCGTGTAAGACAGAGGATGGGGGGTTGGGGCAGTGAGAGGATATATTTATTAATCAGGGGAGTGGCAGAAATTTTAACAAATGTTAGACGTTAAGTAGGAGCAGCTCAGCTAATGCATCTCAGAAGAATTTCTCTTCATGTTTCTGTGCCTGTGGTAGGCCCCACAGATAGTGATCCAAATCTTCATTCAGTTCTTCATCTCACCTCTGAGATGCTTTGAGCAGTGGTTACAGCAAGACTGGGGGAATAGGTGGGATCTGAAATTGCTCCCATTCCTGTAAGTTTTGTCAGGTCTGCAGTTGGACAAAGTTCTGGACAGAGGCAGAGCTTAGTCCCCATCCTGAACATGAAGTTCAGCTACAGGGCAGGATTCACCTGCCTAAATAGAAGCAGAATTACAAGAGCGGATTTAAAGATGTACAATATCTGCAAATGCAAAACAAATTCAAAAACATGTATTGCAAATACTATAGTACAGAGTTTTTACATAACTTTACCAAACAGTTTAATTTAGTTGGTCTGCCAGGGATGCCTACTTTAACTATAGTGGATGAGGGGTAGTTGAACTTTCCAAGTTAGTCTTACTGGGTATGGAGGTCTGAGAGAACCTGCCACCTCCCCCTCAACTACTGGCTTCCCTCTTGGATCCTGCAGACCTGAAACAAAACTCGCTAAAGTCAATGGAAGGCTTAAATGAGTTACGGTTCCTGGATATCTTAAGTTAATGTCTTCCTACTTCTACTGCTCCTGTGTTATGTTTACTAAATCTTGCCTGCTTGCTTTGCTTTTGCTGTGCATTGTCAGCCAGTTGCTAATGAGAAGACAGCTTCCTTCATGATGAGTTTTTACAAGCTTCAATTTCACACAACAAAACTGGATTCTGTAGTGATTATCAGACTATCACCTGTAGTATTTCTATTCACTTCAGAATAATGGTTCGGCATTTCTATACCATCTGTGCAGGACTATAGCATCAAAGAACTAACTGCAATCATTGCTTTTGCATGGGTAGGCTTGGAAGGATTCTATTTTTATTTTATAAATTTGAACAGGTAGTTGATTTATTCAAAAGTGCCAGTATTCTATTTTTATCCGGTCTTATTTTTTTACACTAAACAGGAAATACAAAATCCTCACAGATACTGACTTGTATTCTTTTATTTCAGTGTAAGTTTAGCAACTTATTATGGATTAGTTTTTTATGTGAACAGATGGATCAAAGTTATACATATTACACCTGGCTTAATACTGATACACTAAATGCATATGATTTTTTTTTGTGCTGATTAAAGAATTAAATATTTTAAACATGATTTTATACCCTCAAACACATCTGGTTATTCAAAGTTTAGTGACTGCCAAAGAGGATAAATTGAGAAATTAAGTCTTACATTTTATTGACTGCCAGATGAAGTTAACAGCAAAAAAAGTGTACAAGTTATCTGAAAATTTTACCTTTAGAAGTGCCTAACTGACAAAGTCCCACTGACTTTCAAGTGGACGAGGCTCCTAAGTGATTTCTGAAAATGGGACTGGCTCCTAAGTCACTTATGAAAGTTTTACCCTTCTCATATACTTTAACTTTTTATTCCTTAATTTCAATTAAGACTGAATTCTTCACAGGCTTTTAGGTGAAGAGAAAAATGGACAATTACTCACATTTATCAGATTTTAACGGAAATCTATCCTTCCAAGCCTAGTCATAGTAAATACTTGCCATATACTTCCAAAACTCTGGTTTCACCTGAAACAGTAAACAGTTACATATTCAATCAATTTGAATTGTGGCACTAGAATTCCCTGGGGAAAACCTGGTAGCACCAAATTAATTACTACATCTTTTAAGTAATCTTACGGTATCAGCAGAATGGTTTTCTTTTTAGCTACAGTAGCCTTTCCAACAACAATCGTTTTGTTCTTCTGGTTGCTTTACCATTCACTATTGTTGGTATATGGATTTTTGGGGGGGGAGTGGGGGCGCGGCGGGCGGGCTGTGAACAAGTGAATAAAGGTTATTTACTTTTAACTTTTCGAGAATCACCTCTGTGCCTGCACACGTGAGTTGGTGCTCTCTGGTGTTGAGTTCACATAAATTCTACCAAAGCCATGTCCATTTGGGCTGGAGAAGTGACCCTAGTGACATCAACATATGACATTTGAGTACAGCCCCTAACCACCTCAACTCCTTCTCCTGAACTACTGAGAAGACTCTTGAAGGAAGTTATCAGTAAAGTACTTTCTCTTTACTGTCCCACAGTCCTTCAAGGTCCTGTGTGCATGCACACTTGTGGGAGAGTAAAGAGCAACACCTCTTGGAATGGATGGAAGTCCGAGGAGGTCTCAAGTCTTGCATCTAACTCTGAGAATAAGTCTAATGCACAGTGCTTAGTAAAAATGTGAACTGAACTCCATGTGGCTGTACTATATATTTCTCCTATGGGAATTTGTCTTTAAACAGGTAACTGAAACAGCAGTAGCAGGGTGGATAAAAATCAATGATTTAAATAAAAAAAATCCAATATTTTTTATTTAAATGGGTTTTTTTATTTAAATGCTTTTTGAGGGGAAAAAACCTATCTAAAGATAGTTTTAATTAAGACACCTTATAGCTCAAAGATATCTCATCACGGAATAGGGATTATAAATTCTAATTCTATAGTAGGAGACAATATAATCATGTAATGTTTAATAAAAGTTTTGTAAATGAGTTCCAATAGTTCATGGATTAGGGGGTTTCAGGGGCTTCTGTATAAATTATTTAGGTTAATCTTTCTATCTACCCAATGGGACACTGTGCTCAGTCTAGAAGATACCATCAGAGATGCTTAGTTTTGCAGTTTTCAATCTGTGGATTTGTGTCTCCAGAGATAACATGCTTGTTAACAGCAAAAATGTTTTAAATTAAATTAATATATAGAGGTGAGAAATAACAGACCTCAACCCTATTGTCCCTCAGCAAATTTGTGTACACAGAGTCAATCCCTTACCTCTCTCTAAAAGTGCAAAGTTTCAAAAAGTTCAATGAATAGAAGATTGTTGGGGACGGAATAGATATGGACAAGGAGAAGCCTGGAGATAAATGTGAGAAGGGAGGGACAGGCAGTAGAAACAAAAGTGAAACTGTTTGAGCAGCATATTCCAAAAGTCTTGAGGTCTTTCTGAGTGTAGCCTTCATTGATTTGAGATCTACCATAGCATTCTCTCACTAGAAGGGAAAACCTATAATGGCGGCAGGCCGTAAGAGAGACCCAGTTTGGGAATAATTTAATGAAGTTCCTCTACCTGTGGGTAAGACAGGCATGCGTGCAAAATGCAAACAGTGCAACAAAGAAATGCAAGGCCTGGTTGCCTGAAACAACATCATGAAAAGTGTGCCTTCTCAGGAGGAAACTGCGTTGAAGATGATGAAAGGAACATGTCTGAACATGCAGGATCTTTGGGTTGGTAAACTTTTTTATTTCATACTTCTTTCTTAAGGACTGCCTGTCTTCCTTCTGGAAGATTCTTGAATTCTCATGATTGAGCAAAATATATAGTTGTTACTCTATGGTACTAACATTTTAGATGCAGTTGTGATAAAAAATAAATAGCTGAAATAGGCAGATCTTCCTTTTACAATTTCACCTTTAAAGTAGTACTGAGTGTCAGTGAATGCAATGAGTAATACTACATTGTATGGTAATAATAATTAAATAACTGCATTGACTTATTTTGTTTAGGAGAATTCATCCTCAACATACAGGATTCTGAAGACTATCCACCTTCAAGATCACCATTTTCTATAGTTTCAATTATTCATTTTCTGATATAGCTGTAAAACTAATCTGAAAAGTTTCCAAAATAAATCACTTTAAAAATGTATATAGTGTGTACCTTCTAAAAATGAAACCTACATCTATCTCTGAGTTGTGAAGAATATGTATTAAGGTTTAACAACCAGAAAGAATGCACTTTTATGGAGATATCCATGATTAAATCGGGTCTTCTTGACTAGTGATTTAAATCAATCTGATTTAAATCAAATCCACCCTGAGCTGTAGTTTATGTGGAATGGGCTTTAATTCCTCTCACACCATATGCCACACTGATAAAGTTCCCAAGGAAACTGTTTTGGTAAGAGTTCCATTTCTAGCCCTATTATATTATGAAGTAACAGACCTTAAAATGGTGTCACTTGATTACCATCTTATTCTGCCATGCAACTTCAACCATCACTTCATTTCTGAAAAGCTTTTAGCAGCCAACTTTCTAGCTGCTGGATCTGGAGTTTAAACTGCCATGCAAAAGGAAAAAAAAGTTTGTGCTGTTTTTTCTCTTGATTAGGTATAAAGGCATGATTTTTGTGTGTGTGGAAGGAGAACCTGTTTCCTTTTCATAAGAAATTCAAGCATCGTTTTGTTTTTTTCCTGGGAAACTCTGGAGAACTGGAGTAGTAATAGGTTTGTGACAGATCAATAACTGAAGCTTAGTTTGAGAAGGGAAGCAATTTTATTCTGATTATTTAAAACCGTTTTGTTAGCATCTATTTAATTCAAATTCCTGAGAAACACTCAGGAGAACAGACTTTTGTTAGAATAAACTCTACCACTTAATTGGGGGTGGGAATCCACATGGGCCCCCAAGAACTATTCCAGCAAAATCAAGCCAAGACAAGACTTTACATTCCTGAATTTAAGGTAAAAAAAAGAAAAGCTTGCACACACCTTTCAGGCCTTTTTATATCTTAAACAAAAGGACACAAATCCAAGAGCCTCTAAGGGCACGTCTTCACTACCCGCCAGATCGGCGGGTAGCAATCGATCTATCGGGGATCGACTTATCGCGTCTAGTGAAGACGCGATAAAATCGATCCCTGATCGCTCTGCCGTCGACTCCAGAAATCCACCGCGGCAAGAGACGGCAGCGGAGTCGACGGCGGCGCGGCAGCGGTCGACTTGCCGCCGTCCTCACAGCCAGGTAAGTCGACCTAAAATACGCAACTTCAGCTACGCTATTCACGTAGCTGAAGTTGCGTATCTTAGGTCGACCCCCCGCTGTAGTGTAGACCTAAAACTATACAAACCCCTTAGCTTCTAGCAAACTACAAGATCACACTAAAATGGTGTCCTAACTGAAGTACCAGGCAGCAAGATGATAATCAGAATATGATTGTAAGATCCAATCTTTCACCCTGCCTAGGCAACAGTAACAGTCCTGTCTTCAGAAAGGAGTGAACCACAGCTTCCAAATAGTGTGAGGCGTGCAATTCAAACCCTGACAGTAAAAGGAATATTGGACCTTAAAATTATCACTGGCCCCTTGATCTAGTAATCCAATTTTGGCACTGGTCCTAAAAAGCATATAGACAATATCAAATCTGAGAACAGTATAGTTTTTATTCCTTGAGGGGTGACAACACACCCATGAATTAAAGAGTTTGTTTTTCAATGCACACACAGGTGACAATATATTTAAACAAAGAGTTCATACACTTTGGTTATTGGCGTCCAACTAGTGCAAGTTTACTAGCACCAGGAAAGAGTTAATCTACCATATTTCGGCTAAAAGCCTTTCAGCTTTCCAAACTCTAGCAATATTCTGTACTTTATAAAAGGTTTGGTAAGAATCAGTTCCATACATCACCACCCAGATGTTAGTTGGGTCTACGCTTTGACTTGGCCGTCAACACACAGAATAATTAAATGAGCAAAGGAGCACGAAGCTTGGCTAAGGCATTCCTTTAGAAACTGGAAAAGACAAATGGAAGATTAATACCAGCAGAAAAGATAGTTCCGGGATTAAGGCACTGGCCTAGGATATGGAGACCTGGGTTCAAGTCCCTGCCCTACTTTACTTCCTGAATGAGCTTGGGGAATACAGTCTGGTTCTCAGCTCCCCATCTGTAAAACGGAGGTAATAGCCTTTCCATGCCTCAGAGGGGTATTGTAATGATGAATGTACTAAAGACTATATCGTGCTCAGATACTATAGTAACAGGAGGCCAGATGGGTAACTAAAATAGATAATGTTTTTTTCTTGGGTGAATTAAGTTCAATATTCTTAAACATTGAGGGGTTCAATGTAGATCCTGAGGAGACGGTAGTACAGGGACACAGGCAATGACTTGTTCCCTGCAAAAAGGTAACACTAATAATTAGTCCTAAATATCAAGAGAATCCTCTCTAAATCCTAGCATTTGACACACTGGACTTATACCTAGAGAGACCTGGATCACCTGTCTGGATTACAAGTGAAAATATTGTGGTCTCATCTTTAAACCCTCTTGGAACTTTTGGAACGTAACAGAAAAGTGACTCGATTTGACATAATTAGCTGATTATTCAAGAGAGAGACTCAAGACTGAAACAGGAAGGGAATCTCCAAGGTTAGGACTAAGGTTTATTGGCAAAGCTGGATTTGGAATTTTGCAGAGCACTGGCCAACACCATCATTCTAGCCTGTACTATTAGACCCTCACTTAAATAAGAGTACGATCACCACTTCTCTCACACACACACACACACACACCCCTTGTGTGTGTAAAGCACAGCTATGATTCATACCAAGGCACTAGTTGGGTCAAGAAAAGTCTTTCCACTCTGAATCAGGATGGACATGGTTTGCCCTGAGCTACAACAGAATATTAAAACCTATTCTAGCTAGAAACTAGAGATAGGAGATAGCATTAGCAATACAGATAATCCCGCTGCAATGAACAATTTTGAATATGATAAATAGTGTTTCAGTGTAGGAAATATCTGGAGGAAGTGACAAAAGACAGAATTTAAGAGGACTGAGTTTTTGGTCTAATTCTGACAGCTTTTTAGAGTCAGTAAATTAATTTACTGAATAGGCATCCCCCGAATATTTTTGCCAGAACTGACTGTTTAATATGGAATTCTGCAGCAAACTACTGTAGTTATGAAAAATGGATAAAGAGCAAGTTACTGACGAATGCCTGGAGTCCACTGGCTTTGAAAACTGCAAGACAGCCACCAGAAATAGCTCATCTGCATTTGAGCCTGTAAGAATCTAGGTTCTCAAGTATTCTACTATGTGCAGGGGTGAAGAGGGAAGTCAATTTATCCATTAAAAATTGCAAATTAACTAGGGCTTTTACAACAGTTTGACTAAACCTATTCTGTGGTACCCAAATGTATGGCATGTGCACAATGAAGAAACTGTATGATCTTTATATCAGATAATGTATAAGCATGCCTAACTACTAGGGCATGATACTTGTTGGGACAACATCATTGGCACAACCCTCTGCATATGATCTAGGCTTTCTATATGTCCCTGAAAATAAAAACAAAATTTTAGTCTTTTCTTAGGACTTGACAGCTCAAGAAAATACCTTCAACCAATTCTCACATAAGAAGTTCCCTGGTCCTCAAAGTATGGTCATGATTACAATAAAGGATGTACTGAAAAATAGTGGGCCAATTATAAGACACCTTACTAATCATAAGTATTCAAATTAAATATAAAAAATAATCCAAATGCTAATTTAAAATATAATATATTGTAACAAGAAATAATACTAAAAGCAGAAGTGTAACCTGAATTAAGATTTACTTAGAAGTAGAAAACCTGGGAACAGTAGGGGGAGGAGAAAAAAAGGAACTTGTAGAAACACTGGGATCAGACACGATATTTCTTTACTATTCAAAAAGAAACAATTAACACAGGCCTACTGGATGTACCAGCACACAGAGTATCAAACTATTAGTCCACCATAACATAACTCAAACCACAAGACCCTAAGAATTTGGATCTTAAATATACACAGAAGTTCTAGAGAAAGTAAAAAACTCAAAGTATTAAGAAGTGTATCAGTTTTGAAAAAAAATCTGACAAGTTCATTTAACCTACTCTAAGAAAGAAAAGCACAGTTCAAAACATACAGTATAGTAGTGTTATTGCTTTCCCCTCAAGCTGCATTTTTACACAGTGATAGGGAAGATTACCGCTAGTTTCAGGAACATTACTCCTGGGGGAATTCTCCGCCACTGGACACATGCAGAATTCATGTCCCCTCTTTGCCCCAGATGTTTTTTTCCCGCTGCAGAATATAGTTCTGCTGGAGAGGCGCTGCAATTACACCTTTTGCCCACCAGGGGCTGCTGTGGTGCCAGAAGAGAGGGCAACCAGCAGACAGACGGAGGATGGGAGGCTGTGTTCCTCACAATGGGGCCAGGTGAGGAGGCACGGGACAGTCAGAGCAGGGCGCACAGGACTGCTGGGTGGGGGTGTCACAGACTGGGGTTCAGAAGGGCTCAGTAGGGGGGACAGACTGAGGCCGAGGCTCAGGAGTGACAGCATTGAGGCAGGGGCTGAATGGGAGGGGGGCTGAAGGGCCACATGGGTATTGGGGGGTGCAGGACCACATGGGGATTGGATGCAGATGTGCCTGACTGAATGGGAGAGGCCAGTGGTCAGCCAGGGTCTGCACTGGGGAGGTTCCCTAACTCTCTAATAATACTCCTCCCCCAAATTCCTGTTTCATACTTGTCCCACCCACACCCAACAACACTACAGGTTCACCTCCAGGCTCCTTCCCTCTCAGTCATCTCCTCTGTTACTTGTCTCCCCCCAAGCCTTTGCACTGTTTCTGCGGGGTGCAGGAAATAAATTTCTGGATTGTAGTTTAAATGAATTACTCAAAGTTCTGCATTAATATGCCTAGTAAGGAATCTATTTGTCAAAAAAAACCATTTCTTGAATCTTTTTATTTTTTTGGTCTGTATTGTTACAGACATACTTGCTGACAGGTATTTTGAAATAAATTAAAGTAATTGAAACTGGCATTATATTGTGTTATTTTGACAAATAAAATATGCAGAATTTTAAAATATTATCTGCAAATTTTTCGTTTTTTGGTACAGAATTCCCCCAGGAGTAGAACATGTCAGTTTTATCCTGCTATAAATTTCCTTTAGGGACACATGCAACTGTTCCATCCTCTCCCTCCTGCCACATTTTTTGGCATTTTCCACATCAGACTTACGCAATGAGCCTGCCACAGCCGTGCTGCAGATCATGCAGTTTTGGCAGGCACCAATTTAACAGAGTGAACTGCAATTGAGCTGCACTTGTTAATTGTGTACAGAGATACTTCATATTCCTGTCCTTTTTCTGCTACTTATTCTGTCCATACTGAAAATGTAAATCTAAGCTGACCTAAACTTTAAGCTTTTTTTTTTAAAAATCCCACAACGTCAGGCAACACTTGAAGGAAAACATAAGACATTTATACCTGGCTGTGCTTCACTAAATGGAGCCCAAAAAGGCCCAGGTCCAGCAAGAGGTCGTTCATTATTCCCTCCGCTGGGATGGCGGTTGTGCTTCCTCCATGTATGTGGAGAGGTTGGTGGGGATTGCTGTGGTGAAACAACTGGAGATGTGGACTCCTAATAAAACAAAGGAACTTTTAAAAATTCTTGTACTATATCACTAAAATCATAAAAACCTATCGAAAAACCATTATTTCTAAAAACAACTGTTCAATAGATTTAAAATGTTCCTTTTTTGGAACAGGGAAGATTTTAATATTTATAACAGTGACAGAACAGCAGGAGTGAGGCACAGTATAATTGACATATAAATATATGGTATATATTTTCCCACCACCCAGAAGTGCAAATCCATCATGATCTGGACTCACAGCATTCTTGAGGGACAACAATGGGGCCAAATTACACTGGTTTTGCAAATACATGAATATGAAAGACTAGGTGATCGTAAAGCTCTTTCACTTGTGACAGAAGCTGCATTTGAACCCAGGTCTCAAAAGATGAAAGGTTACTAACTGCATAACCCACTATTCCAACTAGCCCATACCAAATGGGTTATATTCAAGCAGTTATCCCCATTTCAAAAGCAAGTTAGAGGTAAACATATCATTTTAAATTAGTAGGCTACCGATATTTAACTTTTTGAAATAATTGCATCTGAATGTTTTTAAACAAAAAGAAAACTGACTCCATCTAGAACACAGCTCACTATTGATCACACCCATATAGTGGCTATGGCATCAGAATGCTTGTGAAGGAAAGTTTTATCCTGCCCAGAACACAAGTGTGTTCACAGCTCAGTTCCCACTGAACAAGGACAGGAATAGAGGATCACATGTGTAATCCCTACGTGAAGTCAGGTCTTCTAAACAAATATTGTCAAGTTGCTCCCTTTCTCCAAAAAGTAGCATGCAGAAAATTGAAAAACATGCTCTCTACAGCTCTGTCTTTCCATTAAACAAATCTCCCAACTCTAACCAAACTATCTAGAAGGCCTTTGTTAATGAATCCAACAGGAGCCTTGTATACAAATAGTGTCACCTGTACTTATGACTACAGTAGTTTAAAACAGCACACAACCTGTTGCAGGAAACAGTATGCTACAGAAGTTATTTACTCCCTGATATCTTGAAAAACAGCATAGAAAAAACTGGAAATACCCTTTAAATCATTCTTCAAGAAATGAGGAATATTTTTATTAATTAAGAATGGTGTTTCCATATTAACTAGCCCATACAGCTACAGACGAGGTTCAACCTCCCATGTAGCCAGTTTAAAGGTGAGCTGGCAAACAAAAGAGTGCTGTTCACTATTCCTTTTTGATCTATAAACATAATCAACACTATAATGACATCAAAGAAAGGTGAATCAGGTCTCCCAGAGAGCAAAAAGCTTAAAAAACATCAGTACCTGATTTCAGTATAAGACAACTGCACACTTTGAGGCACTTTATATATTAAATAGGCAATAAAAGTCACAAGTTTTCTTTTTCTCTGCAGTTCACCCTTAAGGCAGCAAGATTAATGTTGACTAGATACATAAGCTACCTTTCCCAGAACTCTTAGGCTTGGTCTACACTTACCCCCCAAGTCGAAGTAAGGTACGCAAATTCAGCTACGTGAATAACGTAGCTGAATTCGACATACCTTACTTCGAACTTACCGCGGTTCAGACGCAGTCCACACGCGGCAGGCAGGCTCCCCCGTCGACTCCGCGGTACTCCTCTCGTCTAGCTGGAGTACCGCAGTCGACGGCGAGCGCTTCCTGGTTCGATTTATCGCGTCCACACCAGACGCGATAAATCGAACCCGGAACTTCGATTGCCAGCCGTCGAACTACCGCGGTAGTGTAGACATACCCTAAGAATGTACTTAAGGGTATACTAAAACAGCTCAGGTCAGCTTCAGAAAAAAAAAACATCCAAGAAAATTTCACCCAGAAATTAAAACAGGACAAGCATTTAAGAAATAGTTTATCAACTACTGTTAAACCTGATGTTTGGTAGCCCAGCTTCAAGATTGAATGTGTAGACTAGACTGAGCTCGATTGTATGTGGGTGAATTATTAGACTATCCTAGTCTCAGGCACTACCTTTTTCATCTTGCCAAAAATTCATAAACCAGCATGCTGTGAGAGTTTAATACTCTACAGTTATACAATTGATGGTGCAAGAATCCCAGACACTTCCCATTCCTCAACACAGGTTTCAATCTACATGTGATAATTTCACAACAGATTCTAAAACAAAACCTTTAGGGCCATGATTCATTAAATTCTAAGCTGCTTGTTACAAACGGTCTCATCCCTTTTCCTTTGGTTTCCATGCCCACTGGGTTACAGATAGGCCCAGTGTATTCTGCAGTTATGCTTGTGGTTGCAAGGGAGGCCTGCTATTTAATATCTCAGTTATATCTTCACTGTGAGTTAAAAAAGTAACTTCCAAAGAAACATGGAAGAAAGGATAGTCAGTGGGAATCTACAGAAATAGTGTACTTAGAAAACGCCAGTTCAGTTACTGGTAAGTGAGCTTCCTTCTACACAATGAAATTTTGTTGTTTTTTTGTATGTTTTTTTTAAGTTAAGTTCAAAAGGAGGAATGCGGTGGTAAATCTCTGAAGGACCACCTCCAGCATAACCCCGGCCACAAATTATGGAAGTTTTCAGCAAAAAAATGATTCAGTTACAGGTGAAAAAAGATTGAGAACAATTTCTCTAACAACTAGGGCCTTATTACCTTGTGTGGGCTTCTTGGCCTGATGGGTAACGTACAGTAGGCTCTTTTCCTAGTTGGATAATTGGGGCAAGGATTACCTCCCTTTTGGGCTTCCTTCCCCCCTCCTCCAAAATCCCACAAACCACAGAATTCTATAAGGTTTGGTCCTGCCCAGAGAAGAACTTGTGGACATCTTGAGATCTAAACTATGGAACCTCCCTCATCATCTAAATGAGGTCTAGGTAGGATAAATAAAAACAGATAAATTTAAAAAAAAAAATCAGATTAATTTAAATTTGATTTTTTTAAAATTTATATTAAGTCCATTTTTCTTTTTAAAAATAAACCTGTTAATTAAACTTGAAATTATGACAAAAAGCAGCAACTGTGGTTCTTCAAGATGTGTCCCCATCTGGGTTCTCCACTTCAGGTGCACATGCGCGCCATGCACCTATGATTGAAGATTTTCATTAGTAGTATCCATTCGTCCTGCGCATGCACTGCTGATATCCTTGTGCCCCGCACTGAGGCTATATGAGGCTACATGGGCAAACTGCCCTCAGTTCCTTCTCCAACACTGAGCCTCAGAAGGAAGCCTGGAAGCAGAGAGGAAGGAGAGCAGGTAGTGGAGCACCCATAGGGGGACATCTCAAAAAACCAGTTACTGCACAGGGTGAATAATCTCTTCGTCAGGTGACTCCCATGCAGTACCTCCCTAAGGAGGAGGAGGAAGCTTCAGAATTGAGTTCAGAACAGAGAAAAGAAGGAGAAAGTACATAAGGAAGTGTTATTTACTCCTCATAATAGAAGAGCTAGGGGTCACAAAATGAAATTAATAGGCAGCAGGTTTAAAACAAACAAAAGGAAGTATTTCTTCACACAGTGCACAGTAAACGTGTGGAACACTTTGCCAGAGGATGTTGTGAAGGGCAAGACTATTACAGCATTCAAAAAATAACTACATAAGTTCATGGAGGATAGGTCCATCAATGGTTATCAGAGGCTAGGGACACCATCCCTACCCACCCTGCCTGTTTGCTTGAGGCTGGGAAATGGGCAACAGGGAATGGATCACTTGATTACCTATTTTGTTTATTCCCTTTGAAGCACCTGGCATTGGCCAATGTTGGAAAACAGGATACCAGGCTAGATGGACCTTTGGTCTGACCCAGTATGGCTGTTCTTAGGTACTGTCATCTGCCTCATCAGATCTAAAAGCATCAGCTAAGGCATAGTGCCTGGAGAAGGTATGTACAGAAGATCATGTGGCAGCTCTGTGGATCTCAGCAACTGGGAGACTTAAGTAGAGCCATAGACGTAGATTGTGACCTTGTCAAATAAGCTGACATCCCAGCAGGAGTTGGAATGCTGGCTTAATACACTCCAAAATCCATTTCTCATAGTCTTTGGATAGAAATTGCAGACAGATCTGAAAGTTCTGCTAACAAAACCAACAGTCTAAGATTAAACCATTTTGTATATCTCCTATCTAGATAGGGAACTAGATGTCAGGATGGTGTTAGAGTATGGAGTGTGGTCTCCAGGTTGGAATAATGTGGTTTTGGAAAGAAAACTCCTAGGTAAATGATTGATACAGATTAAACTCAGAAGATACTTTAGGGAAAAACCTGAAGTCTGGTTGTAAGGAAACTCTGTCCTTGTAGAATACTGTGAAAGGAGGGTCTGTCATTAAGGCCCCAATCTCTCCAACTCTGTAGGCTCTGTCCTCACTGGTATCGAAGGAGCTCCTCGCCTCTATGGTACCAAGCCTTGAGAACAGAGTGTCTGAGGCTGCTGACCTGGTTGAGCAGCTAAGCCTTTTTGAGGTGGGTGAGCTCTTTTTAGAGCTCTTCTTTTTAGGATCTTTAAAGGTTTCTGAGGCTTTCCCCTTTCTAGGAAGGTGTTGCAATGAAGTCATAGGGGCACTAGAGACCTCCGGGGACTGATGGACAGGGGTTTTTCCTGACACGAATCCAAAGCAGAGCAAAAGGAGCACTCCATTAACAGCTACAGCTTGGTTTCCTGGTTATTTTGTGCCCTGAATTTGAGGGCCAAACAGAAGTTGCACTTCTGTGGGATGTGCAACTCTCCCAAGCAGCAAACACAGAGTGTGCGTCACTGACTGGGGACAGCCTCTCTACATGAGGTAATATTTAAACCTTGGTGAACTGGAAGTGCCTGTGTCAGGGAGATTTCCGTGGAGGAAATAAAAATCTTTTCAGCAACCAGTAACTAACTACAACTAACAAACTGAGCCCTGGTCGACACTACAAAAACTTATGTCTGTATAACTACGTTGCTCAGAGGTGTGGAAAATCCACACCCCCAAACAATGTAGTGATATCGACGTAGCACTGTCTACATCAGGAGTTATGTCGACGGGAAGACGTCTCCTATTGACATAGTGCCACCTCTTGGGGAGGTGGAATACCTATGCCGACAGGAGAAGCTCTCCCGGTGGCATAGTGCTACAGCAGCGCAGCTGCACTGATGCAACACTAAGTTTAGACAAGCCCTAAGTAGAACAAACTCTGCATGAGGAATGCACATGCAGACATGATAAATTCTGTGGCAGGCCGATGCAGTGGAGAAGGAACTGAGAGCAGGTTGCCCATGCAGCCTGACATAGCCTTACTGCTGGGCACGATTATCAGCAGCACATGCATGGGCCAGACAGACAGTGATAATAAAAATCTCCAATCAAAGGTGGGGTGCGTGGGGCACATGCACACCTGAAGTGGAGCATCCATAGGGACACTACTCAAACAAGTAGTTTAGGCCTTAATGTAGGCCTAAACTTATACATTATTAAAATCAAATAAAAATATGCTGTATCAGTGAATTAAATGGTGCTGCCTTTTTAATCACAGAATTTTTTGGGGGGGAATGTAACTTCTTAGGTCTCCTCAAGCTTTATAAATATGTCAATTTCATGTACTGCACTGCAGTATCTTATTATTTTCAAGTCTTTATACTTTTCCAAACATACGTACTTTTAGTTTCTTCTGCAGAAAAACTTTTGGTTTCAGTTTAGCTGGAAGTGCAGAGTATTTTCTACATGTGGATTACTTCATTCAAAGCTGAGAAACCAACTGGGAGTTGAAAAAGCAAGAAAACTTGTTTTCCTGGGAAAGGATGAGATCTAATTCTAAAAACCTGAAGGAATGGGGCCAGATTGTCAAAGGTATTTAGGGTCTTAAAGATGCAAATAGGTGCTTAATTATTATTTTCAAAAGCACCTATCCTGCTTAGATCCTACTCCCATAGATTTTAACTGGAGTTAGGCACCTAACCTGCTTTGGCACTTTTGAAAATCCTACTAAGCACCAAAATGCCTTTGAAAATCTGGCCCAGGGTAAACAGAAACCGTCAATTCACTAACTTTAATATTTCCTTTGTTTAATAAATGAGTTTTGAAGGCAAAATTTGTTTTGATAAAACTTGTTTTTCTTATGCATCCAGAATGTTTAAGGTAATTTTATTTAACTAATAAATAGGGCTCTCAAACAATTACAAAAATAATTGCAATTAATCGCAGGTTTAAGCGCACTGTTAAATAACAGAATACCAATTTAAAATTATAAATATTTTTCGATTTTTTCCCCTACATTTTCAAATATGTTTATTTCAATTACCACACAATACGAAGTGCACAGTGCTCACTTTATGTTAGTTTTGATTAAAAATATTTGTACTGTAAAAAAAGATAATAGTATTTTTCAATTCACTTCATGCAAGTACTGTAGTGAAATCTCTATCCTGAAAGTGCAACTTATTATACATGTAGAATTTTTTTTAAAATAACTACTCAAAACAAAATACTTAAAATTTTAGGGCCTACAAGTCCACTCAGTCCTACTTTTTGTTCAGCCAGTTGCTAAAACGGTTCTCAATCAGGGGTACGCCTATCCCTGAGGGAATGCAGAGGTCTTCCAGGGGGTACATCTAGATATCTGCCTAGTTTTACAACAGGCTACATAAAAAGCACTAGCAAAGACAGTACAAACTAAGATTTCATACAATGACTTGTTTATACTGCTCTATGTACTATACACTGAAACAGAAGTACAATATTTATATTCCAATTGATTTATTTTATAATGAGAAAGTGAGCAATTTTTTAGTAATAGTGTGCTGTAACACCTTTGTATTTTTATGTCTGATTTTGTAAGCAAGTAGTTTTTAAGTGAGGTGAAACTTGGGGGTATCTAAGACAAATCAGACTCCTGAAAGGGGTACAGTAGTCTGGAAAGGTTGAGAGCCACTGTGCTAAGACAAACAACTTTGTTTACATTTACTGGTGATAATGTTTGCTGCCTGCTTCTTATTTACAATGTCACCTGAAAGTGAGAACAGCTGGGTTCTGCTTGATAACGATCCAAAGCAGTGCACCTTCATTTTCATCATCTAAGTCAGACGCCACCCACAGAAGGTGGATTTTCTTTTTTGGTGGTTCAGATTCTGTAGTTTCCACATCTGAGTGTTGCTCTTTTAAGACTTTGACAGCATATTTTCCACGCCTTGTCCCTCTCAGATTTTGGACGGCACTTTAGTTTCTTAAACCTTGGATCGAGTGCTGTAGCAGTCTTTAGAAATCTCATATTGGTACCTCCCTTGCGTTTCGTCATATCTGCAGTGAAAGAGTTCTTAAATCTAACAACATATGCTTGGTCGTCATCTGAGACTGCCATAATACGAAATACATGGTAGAATGTGGGTAAAACCACAGAGCAGGAAACATACAATTCTCTCCCAAGGAGTTCAGTCACAAATTTAATTAACACTTTTTTTTTTTTTTAAATTAGTGTCATCAGCATGGAATCATGTCCTCTGGAATGCTGGTCAAAGCATGAAGGGGCATACAAATGTTTAGCATATCCAGCATGTAAAATACCTTGCAACGCCTGCTACAACAGTGTCATGTGAACACCTGTTCTCACTTTCAGGTGACATTGTAAATAAGTGGGCAGCATTATCTCCCGTAAATGTAAACAAATGTATTTGTCTTAGCTGAACAAAAAGTAGAACTGAGTGGACTTGTAGGCGCTAAAATTTTACACTGTTTTGTTTTTGAGTGCAGTTATGTAAAAAACATTCTACATTTGTAAGTTGCACTTTCACGATAAAGAGATTGCACTACAGTATTTGTACTGAGGTGAATTGGAAAATACTTTTTTTACAGTTCAAATATTTGTAATCAAAAATATAAAGTGAGCACTATACACTTTGTATTTTGTGTTGTAATTGAAATCAATATATTTGAAAATGTGGAAAACATTCAAAAATATTTAGAATACCAATTTAAATTGGTATGCTATTATTGTTTAACAGTGCAATTAAAACTGCGATTAATCGTGCCTTTTTAATCTAATTTGTTGTGTGTTAATTGCTTGAGTTAACTGCAATTGACAGCCCTACTAAAACAATTTTAAAATACTTTCGTACCTTTAATTAAATTCCGAATTTCCATCTCCATACAGTTTGACACAAATCAAATAAAATCATCTAGTAAATAAAGCACGGCATTCACCATATTAAAAAATTTTTAAAAGTAAAAATCTAAATAAAAGTACACTAAGCTACATAATTGGATTTATTGATACACATTTATTTAAGCAAACAGCTAACAAGCAGTATTCAATTTAGCACCCAGGGCTGGCTGCAAATCAACGTGCTTCCATTGTTATTACCAACCAAATGAGAATGAACTAGGCATGTAAAATATTAAATGGTAAACTGGTAAGTATTAGTCCTATCGTTAACTCACCCTAACCATTAACCCCCTGCGCGCAGGTCTCAAACTGGTTCTCCTGCAGCAGAGACCGGCCCCAGCCCCACACCAGCCAGCTGACCCCAGCCCCCTTATCTGGGATTGGTAAATCTGATCAATCCATCTCTAGGCAGCCACAACAGTGATAGGGTATTGCCAGGCCCATAGGTGCCAACTCCATGGGTGTTCCACTGGTGGCCCAGCGCCTCCTGCAGATCAGCTGTTCCGCGGCATGCAGGAGGTGCTGGGGAGGAGAAGGGAAGAGCGAGGGCAGGGCGCGCTCAGGGGAGGTGACTGAATGGGGGCAGGGGAAGGCGAGGCCTTGGAGGAAGGGGTAGTGTGGGGGCAGGGCCTGGGGCAGAGCATCCCCCGCACATTAGAAAGTCAGTGCCTATGGCCAGACCTTCAGAGTAGACTCGACAGTCTTTCATTAGTTAAAGCTATTAGAAAAGTGCTTTTTTTTTTTTTTTGCAATTAGTTTTTATTGAAATGCCAAGAGTTTTGACCAGGTCCATTAATTAGCAAAGCCATTGTTAGTCTCCAAAACCCAAGTGGGTGTTCCTTCATTTCCTGAAAGACCCAGCTATGATCTGATGAAGAAAAAACACCAGAGTTATCTACAGAATGCTCAGAATTTTCATGAAGCTCCCCAGTCACCTATCCCTCCCCTTCCTCCTCTAAAATATTAACTCAGGCAGGGTAGCTTCCAGCAGATTAGGAGTCTGTGCTGTCTTTCTGGACTTTGGAGACAAATTAAGTGACTCAACATGTCCTGCATCTCGGACAAGACATGAAAAGAAGTCTGAGCAAGAAAATACTGGGGCCACATAAGTCACTTTCCCCATAGAAATTAAATTGATAAAAAGGATCATGAGGAAAACAGTCTCCAACCAGCCAGACAATGCCTAGATGGCTACTCAAATCTTAATGGGTGAAATCAGAATCAGGGAGAGAAATCTCAAAGAACTACGCATCTGCCCTTCAGATCACAGCCTGATATTCAAACTTGAAAAGCCACATCTGGAATACAGATTTACAGAGCAGCTCACTTATCCCAATACTAACAGGTTCAAAGGGACAACTAGATTTTTACAGAAATAAGACTAGTACTTTTGAATAGGACACCCAACCCCAGACTGACTGTTTCTCTAAATCAAGAGAATGTCCAATATCATTTTACAAACCTAAAGCCCTCCCGAGACCACATATAACTGCCAATGGTGTACCAGATCAGACAGCAACTTCACTACCAAGCTCCAAGAACCCTCAAAACCAATCCACTTGAGGGCAACATTTACTAGTCTGATCTTAGAGAGGTTACACCAAAATAGATGCAAATCAAACATGGAATCCCAGCAAGTCACTGAAAACAGCTCTAAGTGCTAGGATTGTTTCTCCTTTAAGAAGCCACTTTCTCCTTCCTCAGATCATCTCCCTGCTTTATTCCTTGTTCAATAAGGATGTCCATCAATGGAACAGAGGACTGTTTATATTCTAATGAGAGCACTTCGTACTGATCCACTACAGGGGATCTTTAGGGATCAGATCTGTAGAAAAATATATAGGTTTCAGCCTCTGGGATTCTTAGGAACAAGCCCTTGAGGCCTTCACCACAAGAACAACCTTTAATCATTTGGCTCTACTCCCTCCTCAAGCTGAGTGAATACTGCACAAGGCTGAATGCCCTTTAAATACATTCCTCTACAAATAGCAGGGATACTACACGTTAATCAGCTGCCAGTATTTTACCACAATGTAAGAGGTGTACCTTCTAAAGGCGAAGCACCTCTACATCTACCAATCAGGCCACCAACTATATTAACAGAAAAACCCACTTGTAGGTAGGGTAATATAGTGACAGTTACTAAAAACTATCAAGAACACCAGAAAGAGGGAAGAAACTTGGAATGGATGTTCCAAAGCTGTGCTGGGAAAAGAATAGCCCCATTTATAACCACGGTTTGGAACCACAATTGGTGTGCAAGATCCTAATGTTACATTGTCATCTAATGCAAATTTGTTGTAGGGATCTGCAGAAACACTTTCCCAAAGGAAAATCCTTTATTATTTGGGACATAGAGCATACAACAGTAATCCATATATTGTCCTTTATCTGTGGCAGAGCTTCCACATATGTTAAGAGTTGTACACATGGACATACCATATGATCAAGAAACTCAACTTGTACATTTCATGACCATACAATATTTAATTTGAATATTTTAAAAGAAAGATAGACATACTTTGAAAGCCAGTAAATATAATTTTACTAGACATTAAGTTCCTTTTACTAGGACTTGAAGGAACAAAACACTTGGGTTTATGATTTTAAAGTAACTGACAACTTGATAGGTCTTAGATCAGAAACTGCAGCTGCTATTAAAGAGTAAATAAAGAAACCAGACATCATAATTGGGGTGGTGGACAGAAATGCTATCTCAGCCAAACCAAGAAAAATGCCAGGTTAGGTCCATTAAGAAGGTTATACCCATCCACAGGAGCAACATGCAGGAGAAGATCTGAGATTCTTCATTCCTTAATGGGGAGGCACACTCTAGGGGGCTGCTTTACACCTATCTGTCCAGAGCTCCAGGAAAGATAGGATCATAATGGCCAAACTATCTTCTGCAATGCCAGTGCTGCTTGCCCTGCTCCTTTTATCACACACTGCTCCCACTTTGAAAGCCACACTGCTGCACACAGACTGTAAGCTGCTCTATTGCCAACGTACCCTCAAGTTTCTGGGTAGCATTGTCTGATCCCTACTTTCTGTGGATGTCTCAACTCCCCTGATGGAGCCCAGGAGAAAGCATACAGTGGGGAGGAAAATGGGAGAGTTAACATATGTACAGGAGTATGGGCCTAAAACCAATTTTAATTAGCTGCACTCTATATGAAAGCCTTCCTGGCTTTTATTTAGGAAGTGCATTCTATCTTCTAAACATGGAGAAGAGATAAAGTCCCAAACTCAACAAGCAAGGAAGTCCCTAAATAAGGAATTGTCAGAAGGCACAATTAAGTCACTCTTAGAGAGGTCACTCTTGCCATTTCTCCTCTTTACTCAGCTTATCCCTTAGTAGGAGAATTAAAGAAACTAGTGAGCAAAGGTTGGCCATGTTTACTGGTTGTGTTCTAAAAATGATCAAAATACTAATGAAAAAAGGCCACTTGAATAAACACCAATGTCTTTTTTGTTCTTATGCAAAAGAATCAGGAGCTCTAGTTACATTCTTGCAGTGATCTTCACCAAGAATTCACCCATGCTTGCTTTTACTGAAGTGGAATAAAGATCACTGAAAGCGTTACACTCATTCCCTCAAAAACGAAAAACAGATGTTGAAATAAGAGGAGTTCATTAAGTAACACATTTAACTGTAGAATCTGATTAGTATTTATGATGTTAGCAAAGTTCTGGTTCTCATCTGTTGATTTAATCTATAAATCAGAGTGCTAAACTACTGAATAGTAAGGTATAGATAAATACGTTCCAAGGAAAGGTTAGAGCACCTGTTTCTTAAACAGTGTTGCATTTTTAAGGGAACGAGGAGGGGAATTATTTCTAACCCCCTCCATCCCCCCCCCCCCCCCCAAAAAAAAAGAACTGATGGCTTGTCTTTGAGACAATAAATGTATATCTAGATAATTTATGTTTAATACATTACAAATTGGTTCATAGTCAAAAAATGGACATGTGTGAAGCCTGATTGCTTGGGTGTGTATAAATATATACTTTAACTAGAAGTGTAGACATTTTGGAAGTACATCTGCAGGTCCTGTGAAAGGACATTAAATGTCACCATTTGGGATCTAGGCAGATTTTAAATGTTTAAAAGCTTAGCTTGATTGGAAATAATTAGGAGTTGTAGTATCAGTTATGAACTTAAACACTATATAGTTTCTTTTAGAAGAGAACGAACTTACATAAACCAAACCAAGCTATCATGTGACCCCACACAATAAGCCATAACCCTCATTCTCCCTTCCCACTCAATACTTTGTCAGTTATCATTACTAATATTTCCAGACTTAGATTTTAAGCAGGTCTGAGCAGAAAACCTGTCTCACACCTCAGGTACCACACACACTTACAAGCACTGCATAACTAAAATAAATAATAATTAAGTTTTCATATATTTAGTAACACTTGCATGAATTTTTTTTAAAGAAGCTAATCCAAAACAATAGTGTAGTAACACTAGTGGGACCCACATCACTGTGAGGCACCATACCTCGAATAAAAGTCACTTAAGTTTTAGTTACCTGTTGATCTGTTGATGTACGTTGCTGGACTGCATCATGGCTCACAGAGCCTTTTTTCACTTGAACCCGGCCGGGTGGGGGAGGAATTACACCTGAATATGGGGTTGAGTTATCAGCATCTGAAGAATACAAGGCTGTGTGTCTCAATTCCTGTTCATTCTTTGGACCAACAAATCTGGGTAGAGGGAGGTCCTTTACTGTTAAAACAATGATATATATTAATAGTAAAGGATATTTTTTATTATACAAAAGAAGAATACTTAAAAATGACTAGTTTAAAATTTAGTTCTATTCTAAAAGATACTTTGGAATTTCATATCTGTTGTCTCTCCATGACATACATATTGAGTTTGGTGCAATTTACAAGCAAATGCATCCCGAATTTTTTTTTTTTTTTTTTTTTTTTTTGGCTCATGCTACACCACTGTAAAATTCTACATCACAAATCCTGTTTGTTACACCTATGGAACCACACAGTTTTCTGTTCCATGCATGCAAGATGACAGTTTGGTTTTGCAATTGTGACTTAGAATTCAGCTCATTCTTGCATAGCTATGTAGGCATGTTAATTATACTTTCTATTACAGTTTTAATTACTGTATAAATTTGATCCATCACAAGTTCCAGGCATGCTTGAAAAGTTCTTAAAAGTCTTTGCACTTAGGGTGCTTCATCTATAGATCTAGAAGTTAAAAACTTCACTAAAGCATTTAGATATAACAATGCATACAGGGAGTAAAGAAGTGGTGCCTTTTTTATCTTCACAGTAGAAACCATAATTCAGCCTTTATTTCTCAAGACTTAGCTAAGTATTGTGTAAACACATTTATTACTCATCCACTTTAATCTTGTTTCATCTTTTCTACATAAGTAGCTAATAAGCTATTTTACAGATACTACCAAGGGATGTTCAGTTACAGTCAGACTTAGCAGTAATTTCATTATAAACCCATTTTTGAAGTCTACACATGCAACTTTACTAAGCTAAGAGGTACACAGCTTTACTCTGTCTCTCCCAGAATAAATTTTGTTTCTCAGAGTGTGAGAAATCATCTTCTCAAATAGCTCTGCCATCCCTCTGAATCCTGACCTGTAAATGGCCTTCCTAGTCCACTGCCACTGAAGTCAAACTGTGCAATTTGTTGTATAGCTTACTTGTAAAAAATTTTTGAAGAACACACACACATTTGCAATCAACTCATTTATGAGGTAATTATCTAATTTTATATGGATTAATTTTTCTGATTCTTATAGCTATTTTATTATATAAAAATTAAATATACTACTACTATTGAGAGTCATTAAAAGTAAGTGAAATTCTTCATACAATTTGTTAGTCATTGTGTAAACTAATTTTTGTTTTGCTAAAGACTGAACATTAAGCATTCAAGCAATCTATATTTGATATTACCCTTTGAATACATAATGCTTTAATAATTTTGTTAAATATAATCAATGAACAACCCCACAGTTTAGTAACTAGCATAATATGCTAACAGGGACACCAGAGTTCAAGCAAAACCTTTCACATTCTCACTTATGCGTGGACTCAGCATACTAAGAACAGCATGTTGATCTCAGTGTTAAGGTGGGGTGTGACCCACACTGAAAAAATACCGTTTTAAGCTTCAAATACTTCTCTTCAAACTTCCTCCCACCCCCACCTTGCCTTCATCCACAAGAGCAAAGAAATTCAGTGTAAGATGACTTTGTCCTTTGATGCTGCAATACTTAGGGTTTGCATGCTCATTTAGAAGCCCCTATAATATCTACATAACTAATCTCTAGTTAATTTTTATTTTTGCAGGAGACTGTTTCCCACACCACGGTAACAGAACAAGCAAGTGACATGCATTCACAGTGATCATCTGCTCATTTTATAATTCCCAATTGGACAGTTATCCATGAAAATGTCTTTCCAAATTAAGTAGCAACCCAAAATTTACTTTGATATTTCCAGCATAGTAATTAAAGCAATATGAGTACTGTCATTTTATACAACTACTTCAGAGCCATATTTTACATGTCCACAAGTGCTTAACTATAAGTCTGTTTCGATCTCTCTCTGAACTAATCAATCAGCTGAGACAAGAGTTATGTTTGGTAGACACTGACACTAAGCACTCCAAATTTACCCAAATCAACTGTAGCTCAAGACTTGAAAAACCCACTCACACAGGCCAAAATGGACGTATTAAATAGGAGAGTTGACAGACAGGGACAGAGGCTGGTGCAGCACACAGAGGTGAGGCTGACCAGCAGGCAAAGTCAGGAAAAGAGACTGCCGGATGGTGGAAGAGGTCTCTCCTCCCATTCGGCAGTTCATGTACAGGGGGACGGGGGTGGGGAAGAAGTGGGCTCAATAGCCCCTTCAGCTAGAGAAAGGCAGCATGGAGAAGCAGAGAATGAGATGAATGAGTGAGAAAGCGAAAGGGGAAAATGAGGAAAAGAGAAAATGTGAAAAGAAATAAATGAGAGAATAAGGAAGGATAGTTCGTGAAAAGAGGATGAGGAAGGTGGGTGGGAATAAGGCGATAAAAGTGGAGGAGAATGTCTTCAGAGGACGTAAGCTCTACGAGAGTTATTGGTTTTGCACAGAGAAAAAATTAAGGGAACATCAGTCCCCGCACTTAGGGTAGGTCTACGCTTAAAACACTGTAGTGGCTCAGCTGTCAGCGTAGGGAATCTACCTTCCTGAGAAGCTAAGCAGTATCTAGATCAAAGGAAGAATTCTTCCATTGACCTAGCACTGTCTACACTGGGGGCCAGGTTGGATTTCACCCTCCTGAGAGACATAGTTAAGCCAACTTAATTTTCTAGTGTAGACCAGACTTTAGACTCAGCGCAGGTCAGCAGATAACCATGGTGTGGAGGGGGTTGACAGCACAACTATTTTTTACGCTGGTGAGTTATTGGGTTGGATAAGTTTTTCAAGACCTCCTGTAACCCATGATTTTCTTTAGCTGGCTCAAACGACTCCTAAACAACAATTAAAAATATTTACAGTGTTTCTGACATGTATGAACCAATGCAATATATTCTATTAGAGAGCTGCAAAGGCAGTTTATTAATTTACATTAGCTTTTTTGGGTGTTTTGGAAATAATCCCCTTGGACACAATCTTTAGTTTGTTTTCTCCCAAAAAGGAGAGGTGGTATATTTCTTCTTTATTTCTTGCTATTGTAAATGTCCTTTTCACTGGGAAGTCTCCTTTCAATCAACATCTCATTTATTACTAAAAAAGCATTTCATAGTAACGACCAAAACAATTCAAGTTATCTGAAAACTAAAAAGAAGCCAGGTATCTAACCACCTTTGTCAGGTTTCAGTATGGTACATTCATCTCAGCATCTCAGCATTAGCACCATGTATTTTATTTTACCATGTATTAACTAAGTTGAGCAGTTTGTTCTTCCCCAATTCCCTGCTAATACCATCAGTGGTGTTCTTAATAAATGCAAGAGATTTATGTTCTTGAAAGGCCACTTAATTATTTGGGACACCCAGAGGAATAGCTAAAGGAGGAAAATTAATTACAATTAACAAATAGTGGCATGACCAAGCCAGCATCTTAAGCAGAGAAAAACTGGTTCATGGCCTTACCATCTGCTACTTCCAATACTGCTCCTTTCCACTACTTACAAGAGCATGTGCAGTAAAAGTGTACATATATTTTTGTGCAGGCACACGTAAGTAATTATCATTTACATATTTACTGTTAAAACCAATCTGAATTTAACTAGAATAGCAATTATTTTGTCAAATATTTCATCCCAACAAATTTTGGTTTCAGGTTCAACACCTTACAAGTTTGTGTATATCCTTACCAAAAAGAATATTTTTTGCCTGACATTAATTAGGAGCATATATGGATTCTATTATGGCCACATGGATCCAACAGCCATGGAATTTGCCAGGGAAGTCACCCAATTATAACACTGTGTTCCAGTCTAAGATCAACACAGAACTCTCAACTCAAAGAGATGATAGCTACGGTGGCTTTACGCCACTGCTGCACCTTCCCAGAACCTCAGCTGCTCTGCAGCCTCCAGGTTAGTATAGGACAGCATGAGAGATTGCCGTATGGGCTACAGCACTGCTTGGAATCATCACATCACTGGGTGCAGCACTGCAACCCCACCCCTAACATGCCCCTCCCAGCACACCACCTATGCCAGGGCTTATGAGAGGATCCTCAGAAGGCAGCCTGACAGTCATCTACTACAATGCCTGCGTATGGAGAGTCCAGGCCTGGCTATACACAGCGCTTATAGAGCCCTTTTACACCACTTCATCCCTTTTACTCCATCAGGTTTTCACCACAGAATCTTATCTTAAGACATCATAAGAAAGTTTGCTCTAGCCCCCATGGTTGAGAAACCCTCAAACACATGAGTCAAGTCAGATGCCAGCTGAGTATGCAATAGCTCTGGAGCAGACGACATCTCTCATTCATCTCAATCAAGACTATGAATTCAATGATTCTGTGGCTATGGAATATGGCATTAGACCTATCCCGGAAAGAGGTTGGGGAACGCAGATCAACCTTACTTTAAATCTGAGAAAACTAGAAAAAAAATCTAAGTGATATTCTGCAAGATTACCTTTCTTCAAGTTCTCATGGACTCCATTCTCATTGTTCCTTCTTTCAAGATTCTCCATACCAATTTTTAGGATTACATCTTGCTCCTGATCCCAACTGCTTGATTTTGGTCTGCAGATTCATTATATCAGCACTCTCACCTACTTGATTCAAACTGCAGTCTCATCTAGTCAGTCACATCTAATTTTATTTAGACACAGCACCAGGAGCTTGAAGTGACTATCAATTCCGAGTCTTGAGCTCTGTCAGGTCTTTTATATCGTTTTTGCAGCAGGAAGGGAGATCTTCTCTCTGCTTTCAAGGAGTCCTGTCTCCTGGAAGTTGAGATGAATCCTCCTGAAGTATCAGACTGCAATTTTACTTTATAAAATGAATAAGGATTTAATTCCTTTGGGAGTAGTTGCTGAATTCTTGCTGGATGATTTACAAGTTCAGATGGAGAGTCTGGAGACCTGATGGAAATGAATTCTGTAGCTACCTATTTGGAGTTGGAAGTTGAACGTGCCATCCCCAGCAAGTGCCCCTACAGATAGTTTTGAATAGCTGGCTGTGTCAATACTAGTAAATTTAACTTTAATCCCATTACATTATCTGCTACTTTCACCACTCAACTCTGACAAATAGAGCAAGTTACACCACCTAGACCACCATGGGAATTGGCATACACAAAAAGGTTCTCTTTCACTCTGCATACCTTGCAATAAGTTAGTTTAGTACTTTAGCACAGTTGAACTGTTTTGAAGACTCCAGGTCCCTAGATTAACTTTATCCCCTTTACTAGCTAAGGTCCAGTTGTATCTATATAAAGATGCTTTAAGTTTTGGTTTATCCCAAACTCCCCTTCACACTTTTTTTAGTATGTATAAGTGAGCAATATACTAGAGTAACTGAGACCATACCACAATAGTCCACAGGATTAATCTATTATAATCTGTGAGCCAACTGCAATAAATGTCACTAACCTGCTCAAAAGTGTTTAAGCATTAATTTCTAGATTTACCTGTATTTAAACTTTCCACTCTTAGAGGGAGACCTGACTGGGCCACAGCAACAAGTTTCAAAGCAATATAGAACTGACTTCTTCCAAAATATCCAAGTCTTGTTGCACCACAAAGTTCCATAATCTGTAAGAGAACAAATATTAGTATTTATGAGAGGCAAATCAAAATGCCAGATATTTTATCAGAAAAAGCAGCCACAACACAGAACTCTTAAGGTGGTAAATTTGTCAATGGCAATGCTTTGCATTCTAGTCTTGTCTTAATTTTTTGGCAACAGTGGGTCATGAGTAGGGTCCCTGTTTTCTGGAAATTGCGGCTATCATCATGTTTGTTCCCCACAATGACTCTTCATTTCCGAAGTCACCATTCAAAGGGGGAGGGAGATGGCGGCGGCACATGGGCAGAGGTGACATGTGGGTATGGAATGCAGAGTCACATCCCCCAGATTTCTGCTAGGAGACACCTGACTCCTCCACAGGCTGCAGGGCAGAGGCTGGGGGCTGGGAGCTGGCTGCTGTTGAGACTCGCTGTCAACTTCTCCCCTCCTCACGTAGGCTTGGGCTTGGCAAAACCACCATGGATCTTCCTCTGGAAGGGCAGGGCACCTGGCAGCGGGGCACCAGGCTCCTTCGCCATGTTGCAGAGCGGATGCCACTCACATCCGCTCTCAGCAGTGTACACAGCGCCTCTCCCCCACTCTTAGCTGACTCCTGCCTTCTCCCCCTAGCACACAGCTGGCCTGGCTCTAACCCTCAGTGCCCCGCATTTTTGTGCTGTAAAATCTCATGTTTGTTGATATGTGTATTTTTTTGTATTAATATAACTCTTATCTGAAATTTCTGAAATACAGATTTGAAAATCTGAAATTACTCTGTTTTCATTGCCAGAAAACACTGGCCCTAATCATGAGGCAATTTCATAAGAAGAGTTGTGAAAGGTACAGATCTGGGGAATAATCATGGAGCAGTTCAGCCAGCTGCTACAGCTGTTCCATCAGCAGCTGGGCTGTGTCTACTCCTGGAGGTATGCTGCTGTAGTAATAGCTGGGGCCCAACCTTAAAATGGTTCAAGGATGTTAGCATCCTACCAGTTATGCTAAATGCAAGGCAGAGATGGAAAATTATGATTTTCAAAATCTTGTAACTCGGACAAACCTAAACAGAATTCCATGACACAAACTAGACCCACATCTCTGGCTGCACTCCCCTTGCTGAATTTCAGTTGAGAAGTTAGAGCTTCTAAAAAAAGGCATAAGTCTTTTATAAAAGAAAGTGTCAGACAGCCTTAATAGATAAGTTCACTGCCAGATCCCTTTATAAGTTGTCAAACATAGCAAGTGCATATTTCTAATCTATCATTTTAGCTACCAATGCACATGTCTAGTCAGAACACAAGAAACTTCCATGAATATATATTGGAAAAGAGTGGCTCAACCTATTATGGAGGAAGAATACGCAGGGCTCAAGCTATATTCAGCTGATGTATGACCCCTTGGATAGGTCCATCAGTGGCTATTAGCAAAGATGGGCAGGGATCGTGTCCCTATCCTCTGTTTAGCAGAAGCTGGGAATGGGTGACAGGGGATGGATCACTTGATTACCTGTTCATTCCCTGTGAAGCTCCTGGCATTGGCCACTGTCAGAAGACAGGATACTGGGCTAGATGGACCTTTGGTCTGACCCGGTATGGCTGTTCATATGTAAACTTGTACATAATGAGAACACCCCATTCTTGTGAGCCCGCAGGGAATTAAAATTTATATTTCCTGTTTCTGAAGTGTTCAGCACAGACATCTTGTGAATCAGCAGAGCATTGAAAATACAAGAACAGAACCAACAGAGGGAGATTTAAAAAAAAAAAAAAAAAAAAAGATATAACAGCATTTTTCAAACTTTCTGAGCTGAGCCACCCTCTTCGAGTTACAATTTTTAGTTGTGCCCCACAATACTTGCCCTTTCCCCCTTGGTTTTCAGGATGGGGGAAGGCATGTACTACTGTCTCTGGGCGCAGAGGTGTTGATACTGATCCACAGGCTGGGTGGCCTGCTGAAGTGAATCAGGGGGTGAAGGAGGAGTGGCGCTGGCCCAAGCCACCTAGTGTCACTGCTCCCCTCCCAGAACATTCCTCCCCACCCCCTTACGGGGGAACACCCTGCAGTTTGAAAACCTCTGAGCTGTAAGAACAAAAAATGGGTGCTGATTTGTCAACAGTAGTTCACCCAAGCTACACTTGAAGCACTTAAATATTCTTGCAAGCGCAATTTTCAAATAAAAGTTAAGGCTGCCCTTCCCAACTTTTTCTTCTAACATTATCTTTCTGAATTTAAAAACCTATCACTTTGGGTACTACTCTTCAATTTGGGCCCAAAAATGTAACAAACAAGCTACCTCAAACAAGCCCGTTCATAAACTATTTAATGCAAGGGCTGTTGCCCTAAGCAGCTGAGCTTGGAAGCGGACATCACAACCCATACAGCTGGTAAAACTCAAACAAAGTTAATGTTCAAAGTGTAACAGATAGCAACTTTAAAAGCTTCTCCCGCGCCCCCCCGGTGAAGCTCCTGCTTCTCAACAGAATCCACTAGATACATGAGAAATGTTCTCAAACAGCTCAGCAATGCATAAGCCAATAAGATTCAGGCTAGGTGGATACTTATCCCAACTTGAAGACAAAACTCCAGTAAACTGGAAAATGGTGCTATCAGACTCAGGATATTTCAAGACAGAAGTGCCAGGACCCAATTAGGACTAATGGTAATAACCTGGCTCCATACCAACTGACCTGTAGAAGACCTCCTGAACCAACAGAACCAGAGAGAAAATTTAAAGGAACTCCTGATTCCAGACCAAGAAAGGGGATTGTCAATGTGTCAAGTTTTGTTTGACTAAGAAATAGAACTGGATACAATGAGGGAATCTCATGGGAGATAAAGCCTGAGTTGGGACCTTACATAACACAATGCCACACTGAGGCCTAAGACAGATTTTAGGTGTTGTACAAAAGTTCTGTTCAATGAATCTGCCTAGACATATTTTCTCTCTGGCAGATGAGTTTTGGTCTTGATCAGAGGGAGAAAGTCTTGCACACTAAACAAAGCTTTGAGCTCCAGAACCCTCATGGGGAGCTTTCACCCCTTACAGTCCACAAAACTTGAAAAGGATGAACAACAAGGTGAACTTCCCACTCCACCATCCGGAAATATTACTGTAGAGGAGAATTGAGAAAGGAATTCCTTGATGAACATATATTACCTTTAAAAAAAAAAACACACAAACAAAAAAAAACCAATGAGGAGTCCTTGTGGCACCTTAGAGACTAACAAATTTATCTGGACATAAGCTTTTGTGGGCTAGAACCCATTTCATCAGATGCATGGAGTGGAAAATACAGGAGCAGGTATAAATACATGAAAAAATGTGATTTGCCTTACCAAGTGTGAGGTCAGTCTAAGGAGACAATTCAATTGACAGCAGGATACCAAGGGAGGAAAAATAACTTTTGACATGGTAATGAGAGTAGCCCATTTCAGACAGTTGACAAGAAGGTGTGAGTAACAATAGGGGGAAATTAGTATTGGGGAAATTAGGTTTAGGTTTTGTAATGACCCAACCACTCCCAGTCTTTATTCAGGCCTAATATGATGGCATCCAGTTTGCAAATTAATTCCAGTTCTGCAGTTTCACGATGGAGTCTGTTTTTGTTGTTGAAGAATTGCCACTTTTCAGGTCTGTTATTGAGTGACGAGGGAGACTGAAGTGTTCTCCTACTGGTTTTTGAATGTTATGATTCCTGATGTCAGATTGGGTTAGGTAATATCTTTTATTGGACCAACTTCCATTGATGCAATAGACAAGCTTTCGAGCTTGCACTGAACTCTTCTTCAGGTCTGGGAAATGTACTCAGAGTGTCACAGCTAAATACAAGGTGGAACAGATTATTCAGCATAATTAGCACATATTTCAAGGGACCATTCAAGGTGAAGTGGCCTGTTAACACTACTCCTGTGGGGGGGGGGGGGGGAGGAAGAGGTAGCTAAAATGGGGGGTTTCTGTTATCTACAGCCTGGCACTCAGATCTCACAGAATAGGCTCAGAGGAGAAAGTGTGGGATATACACCATCACTTAGGGCTTGTCTGCACTGGCAATTAACAGTGCTGCAACTTTCTCGCTCAGCAGTGTGAAAAAACACCCCCCTGAGCACAGCAAGTTGCAGTGCTATAAAGTGCCAGTGTAAACAGTGCCCCAGCGCTGGGAGCTACACCCCTCACTGAGGTGGGGGGTTTTTTGAGCTCTCTCCCAGCACTTCGCCGCAACCACACAAGGCACGTTAAAGTGCTGCCATGGCAGCGCTTTAGCATTGTCAGTGTAGACTAGCCCATACACAAAATCGCCTTCAAAACAAGGATCCTCCTCCAAAGAAGTAGATCGCATCATGCAAATATCCCGAGGGAACCTGCTTCAATACAAAAATAAAACCCCTCTGACCACAGACACATCCAAGTTGTCACCTACCACCCCATACTGGAACCCATACAGTGTATCAAACAACTATAACCCATACTTGATAGGGAACCCACCCTGAAATAAATCTTTCCTGAACCCCCTCTTCTCGTCTTTCAACAATCCCCCAACCTCCTCATCAGAAGCAAGCTCCCCCCAGAGCAGGACGCATCGACTCAAAGCAGCACCAAATCCTGCCAGAACAGATGCAAAAACCTGCAGACATATCTCCACTGCTACAATGATCAACACTCTTCACAACACACCTTTCAAGATCCATGGGTCCTGCACATGCCTATCACAACATGTGGTGTATCTCATAGGGATGGGGGAAGGGATAGCTCAGTGGTTTGAGCACTGGCCTGCTAAACCCAGGATTGTGAGTTCAATCCTTGAGGGGGCCACTTAGGGATCTGGGGCAAAATCTGGGGCAAAATCAGTACTTGGTCCTGCTAGTGAAGGCAGGGGGCTGGACTCGATGACCTTTCGGGGTCCCTTCCAGTTCTATGAGATAGGTATATCTCCATATATTATATTACTCATCCAGTGCACTAAATGCCCCAACAACAACAACTATGTGGGTGAAACCAGACAATCACTATGTTCTCGAATGAACTCACAGGAAAATAATAAAGGACATTTCACAAAGCAATCACTCTATATCTGACCTATCAGTCCTCATCCTCAAAGGAAACCTGCACAACACTTTCAAAAGATGAGTCTGGGAGCTTAAATTCATAACTTTGCTAGACAATAAATATCAGATGTAATGGGCCATAAATCCAGTGTGTCTATTCAAACAATCTATAACCCATTAACAACCCACTAACAACACTAGATTAGGTTGACTTGGAGGGGGATTCGGGACAGCAGTGTTGTCACAGCACAGAAATGACCTTGGCACTGGGCTCAGCCAGCCAATTAGGACTGGGGGCCAAGACACTGCTAATGCCAGGCACAGAGCCACTTAGAGTAGCTGGTCTCCAAAGCTGAACTTACAAATTGCCAGACTTTTTCAACTGGTCTCGAGGAGACTCCCACCCCAGGTGTGTTCAGATGACACCTGTGCTCACTGATACCATTTCTTCTTTGTTCTTGTAAATAAAGAAATCTGTACTGACAATCTAACCAGAACAAAAATAGCTCTGAAATGGCTGGGGGGGAAAAGAAAAACATGAGGAAAGTGTCACTTCAGTCTCAAATTTACCTACATTCCAAAGAAATGTGGCATCCCCTCACTTTAAATGTTTAGAATTATTTACATCAGAAATAAAGAATTATGAGATGAGTTATTTATAACAAAGAGAATTAATTTCACAGCATTTTAAGTCTCCTTCAAGGATGACCCCCTCATTTTGGGTCTTTGACACACAGTATGCCCCATGTTGAGACACTGGTAGGTTGAGAGGCACGCTCCCACCCAGAGGATCTTATGATATAAAGACAGCAAGTATACAGAAAGGACTGAGAAACCCAAAGAACAGGATATACATATTTGTGTGATGTCACATAAGAGTTTTATCAACGTGTGTGTGGGATGGCTGCAAGACAATGAGCAGTAAAGCCACAAGACTGATATCCACCTTCTCACAAACAAAGGCTGAACATACTTTGGACCACACTGTCACATCAGAAACGTTAATTCACAAATGTTTCAGGAAGTATTAACAGGTTTCTCTGGACTATGTTTTAAATCTCTCTTCTCTAAAGCCATCTTTTGAACTCTTACGTTATCCTCTACCCAACTGTACATTACAAGGAGGGAGCCATAGAAAAGCCTAATGTTTTTGTTACCTGATCTTTCAGTTTGTTGCAATTTTATGTATCTCCGGGTCTTCCATGGATAAAAACACACACTAGGCCTTTAATGAAAACCTGAAGTCTCCCATTTTCATTAACAAAGCTCTCATTTCAGCAGGGTAATGAGATGTAACATATATCACTGTTGCAGAACTTAATCTCTCGCATCCTGGGCCTTGAGGCAATAATTCTGGAAGCAAAACTCCATAACTGGAAGTAAGGGAATGTTTCTCTGCAGTTTTGTTTTATTTAGTTAGTTTGTTTGTCAGCTATTTGCAGTTAAGCAGGTTTGAGTGCTAGCAGTAGTCATCGAGGAGATAGCTTAGTGGGCAGAGAGTTGATGAACAGATAGATTGCATGATTAATTGCAGAATCTCATGACAAGTTTATATCATACTGTAATGTATTACATAATACATTTACACAACATATTAGGTGAGTGTTAATATTTGTATTTTGAGAGCCTCCGTGCTGGCCACTGTACACACATGCACTGAGATAATTCCTGCCCCAGATTTACAATCTAAAAGACAGACAAGTGTTGGGGACAGGGATATAACATCAGCGAATGAATGCGGTGATCATGACATAGATAAATGTAATTAATAAAGCTAACTTGTAAATCACACAAGTTGCCCTTGCCAGGAAGATGAAAAATCAGAGGAGTGATCCCTGAAGGTCTGGTCAGTAGGGACTGAAAGTTGTTCTGATGATTTCTTTAAAGCAAAGTTTGATGAGTTTTGTAAGTGCAGATGGCCATTAGTCTAATTTCAAGAAAACACTTCCTCTGTTTGAAAGGTGAGATCAAATAGATTACTGACATCTGAATTTCTTCAAAGAAATGTTCTGGTAACTGGATAGACAGACAAAAAGCTAACTACACAACTTTAACCAGCTGAAAGGCAGAAAGCAGCCTCAAGGAAAGGAAGGAGCATTGGCTCGCAAAGTCCTCTCTACACAGCTGTCAAAAGGAACTGGAACCAGATCAGAACCACTTTATGTAACCTCATGACTGAAAATTCAATTCAAAGGAGCATACAGGCAGCCCCAAGAGCCACTGCTTTCCAAAGTGTTCCCCTACCCTCTCTCATGCTGAGAGCGCATGCACTCCCTGAGAGTGGAGGTATCAACAGCTTTTTCTTCTTTGAGTATTAAAGATTAAAACTCACTCTACACAAGCCATCAATACCCTAGGATCAGGCCACTCCAGAAGTTGGGTGGAGGGCAATATTGAGAGTACTGAGTTGAAGATGCAGGAGAGGGGCTAAGTCATATGCAATGGACATTACTGGGCCCTGTATGACAATAATTATAGAGGGAGCTGGCAGTGACCCCTACATGTAGGTTGCTTAATTTCCATTTTAAAAGATTCTTTGTATTCTCTCTGAGAGGCTTTAACACTTCCTTTATTTGCATCAGGCCTTTAGAGTTTGAGAGGGAAAAGACACTTCTTTAGCCTGGAGGCTTTGCCCCATGAAATTCCATTTGCCAAGCAGAGTTATAAACTGTTAAAAATTACCATTTCCTTTCTCTCACTTGCTTCTCTCTGGAAAATGTTGGCAACCTGTCAAAATAGCTGAGCGTGAACATTCTAAAGATCTATGCTCACATTGCTACCAAGGCAGCAGCAACAGACACTGCACTGGAAATCCCTGGGAGCTACTGAAGCAGCTGTGATGAGAGGGAGGTAGTGGGCAAGGGCACGTTTGGCTCCCCAACCACAACTGAACAATCCATATTGTCCCATCATCCCATCTCATGTGCACATGCGCTCCAGTGCATATGCATGACAGTCCAATTTTATGATCACCTAATAACCCCTCTCCCTCTCAGGCTCCTTATATTATTTAATGCACAGGTTGGATGTACGAGGTTGCACATTTGGCTTTCCCTAAATTTGGAGTGCTGGACCTTGCAACCTAAAGAAATAAGTCAAAACGAAAAAAGTTTAAATGAGTTTAAAAATATCTGTTCAAAATCCAGGGCTCTCTGTTGATTGCAATAGGAACTGAATTTCTTCCTAATTTTTCTTCTTGTACTACCTACGTATTAGCAGGAAAATGGAAGCCTGATGGCTTAAATTCCAGGAAGTCTATATCCATAAAGCTTAAACTTCCTGTGTTTGAGGGATTAGCTATTTTCAAACTTTAAAATATTTATTGGGATATGTTTATGTACTATTACAAGTATTGACACAAGAATTTGTGGTTTTGTTTTTAATTACAACAATGTGGTGTTTTTCTTGCTTTTTGGATAACATTTTGGATAACAAGTCCTGACAGCAACTAAGTAATGTTGTAATATTACTATCACACAGTAATTGCAAAAGGAAGTAATGAAGTAGGTAGAAAAACAGTAGGTGAAAAAAATTGGAGATAGCACCCTGGCTGCATTTATAAATAGCATGGCTGCTACTGTTTACTCCAAGAATAGTGACCAGTTTGAGCCCCAGAGAGGAAATCAGACAGTAAAGGAGAACAGGTATGGTTGAAGCCCCTAAGCCTGCTACTCCAAGTTGGTGCCCTGCCTTAATTTATTTTCCTCTCAGACTCAAAATGAAGACGTATAATTAAATAATGTCACTGACCAGGCTGTGTATTACTTTTCTTCCTCTGTTAAAATTTGGAAGGATTGAAAGTCTTCACACCTGATCTTTATTGGAAATGTGTTAACAGATTTTTGATAACTAACAGCTTAACTGACCTGTTGATGAACTGCATTTTTACTTATCCCTGCTCCTTGGATACCAGCTTTCAGGGTTAGATATTTTAAATTTTAATTTGGGGCGGGGGAGGGGGAAAGAACAGGACAGGGCTATTAATATTAATTCTTAGATAATTAAGGCATTTTAGAAAAACCAGTCTTGCTGGTTTGAAAACTGCCTTACTTCATTAGAATGGAACTTGCCAGACTGAACTGCAAGTGGTTCACTGGCAGGGGAAGCTACTGAGGAGCCAGGCTGGGAGTCTGGCACCTCAGGATATGTCTATATACACTGCAACTAAAAACCCACAGCTGGCCTGTGCCAGCTGACTCGAGCTCACGGGGCTTGGGCTAGGGATCTGTTTAATTGTGGTGTAGACAGTCAGGCTTAGGCTGGAGCCTGGACTTTAGGACCCTGCTGAGGGGAGGGTCCCAGAGCTCAGGCTGCAATCCAAATGTCTACACTGCAATTAAACAGCCAGTTAGCCCAAGCACCAAGAGCCTGAATCAGTTGGCACAGGCCAGCCAGGGGTGTCTAACTGCCGTGTAGATATAATCTCAGACAGCATCAGAGACAAGTACCCTTCTTCACCTGCCACTTTCTATGTTGGCTGAGGGTAGGGAGAAGAGAAATTTGTGCCTGACAATGTCTCAAGAGCAAAGCTCCTAGTCTGGCTGTTTATATAGCTTCCTCACCCGCTAAATCCAAGTCTGACAAATAACTGCAGGTTTAGCATGGTACTCCCAGCAGGGAAGTACAAGAGGGTAGTTTTATCTGTGGGGTGGGGAGAACAATTCCAAACGTATCCCCATTCTGTGAAGGATATGGAGGAGTGGAGTGTCAGGATGACTATCAGGAAATCAATGCCTATATTAGGGATGAGAGGGACAAGCTTAGCCCCTCACTAATTAAGTCACATTTTGAAGGTTCTCTTGGGGACCATAAATGCTAGACACTTAAATCTGTTTTTTATTAATGGAAAGCTTGGCTTAGATTCTGCAGTACAGTATGGCAGTCTGAAAATAAAGTACCACTCACCAAGTTTCCAACAGCCAGTCCAATTCAAACCTTGTTCTCTCTAATGCTACTCATCTATTATTCATCTACTTACTTGTTCTCCCCCTGTTAACTCCTTCACCTTTCTCCCCTTCTCCAGGCTCTCAAGTAAATCACCTATCTTATTCCCGGATTACTGTTCCTGACAGTATGTGGTAGGAAGAAAACTACCTAAAACTTTGTCAGAAGATGGAGTATTCTGACCAACATGGAATCCTCACTATTGCTGGCACATGATGCCATAAATCACATTAGTAGATGTGCAGGCGAATGAGCCTCTGATGGTGTGGCTGGGTCCTATGATGGTGTCACTTCCCCAGGTGGGTAATCTTGAGACCTACAAGATCTCTATCAAGCATTCTTAAAACTACAATACCCACCGGGGGAAGCGAGGAAACAGATTGTCAGAGCAAGATGGGTACCCAGAAGTCACCTACTACAGGACAGGCCCAACAAGGAAAACAGAACACCACTGGCCATCACGTACAGCCCCCAGCTAAAATCTCTCCAGCACATCAACAACGATCTACAACCTATCCTGGAAAGTGATCCCCCACTAACACAGGCCTTGGGAGGCAGGCTAATCCTCGGTTACAGACAGCCCACCAACCTGAAGCAAATACTCACTAGTAACTACACACCACACCACAGAAACACTAACCCAGGCAACCCCGTTGCCTTCTCTGTCCCCCTATCTACTCTAGCAACACCATCATAGGACCCAGCCACACCATTAGAGGCTCATTCTCCTGCACATCTACTAATGTGATATATGCCATCATGTGCCAGCAATGCCCCTCTGCCATGTACATTGGCCAAACTGGACAGTCTCTATGTAAAAGGATAAATGGACACAAATCAGACATCAGGAATGGTAACATACAAAAGCCAGTAGGTGAACACTTCGATCTCCCTGGACACTCAATAACAGATTTAAAAGTAGCCATTCTTCAACAAAACACTTCAAAAACAGACTCCAAAGAGAAACTGCTGAACTACAATTCATTTGAAAACGTAACACCATCAATTTGGGCTTGAATAGGGACTGGCTGGCTCACTACAAAAGCAATTTTCCCTCTCTTGGTATTGACACCTCCTCATCAATTATTGGGAATGGACAACATCCACCCTGACTAAACTGGCCTTCAACATTGGTTCTCCACTTGTAAGGTAACTCCCTTGCATCCGACGAAGTGGGTATTCACCCACGAAAGCTCATGCTCCAATACGTCTGTTAGTCTATAAGGTGCCACAGGACTCTTTGCTCCCTTCTCTTCATGTGCCAATATATATTTATGCCTATATCTGTAATTTTCACTCCATGCATCTGAAGAAGTGGGTTTTTTAGCCACGAAAGCTTATGCCCAAATAAATCTGTTAGTCTTTAAGGTGCCACCGGACCCTTCGTTGTTTTTATGGATACAGACTAACACGGCTGCCTCTCTGATAGAGGTATATTTGACACTGGGGGCATTTGCAGCACTAATAAGTGCTCCTGGATTATAAATACTCAAAAACTCACCCCTTCCAGAAATTCAGGTGAGGGTGTCATCTTTTTCAAATTCTTCTAATTAGCATATCACAGTTTCTATAAACCCTATCCTGGCTGCACAGACAAGTCTCCTGTACCCGTAAAGGGCATATTTAAAAGTTACATATTTTATATAGACAGATAGCTGCAGGGACCAATCCAGCTCTATGGATAGCTTCCTGAGCCAGCAAAACACCTGTGGATCACCAGCATAAATGCTGATTTAGGGTATGTTTTACACTGCAATTAGACACTCTGGCTGGTCTGTGCAAGCTGAGTTGGGCTTGTAGTGCTTGGGCTAAGGGGCTGTTTAACTGAGGTACAGATGCTCAGACTCAGGCTGCGGTGGGGACCCTCCCACCTTGCAGAGTCCAATAGCCTGGGCTGCAGCCCAAGCTCAAATGTCTACACCACAATTGAGGAGCCTCTTAGCCTGAGCCAGCTGGCACAGGGTTTTTAATTGCAGTGTAGATATATCCCTAGTGAGCCACAGTCAGACAAGCACTGCTGAATTCAAAAGTAATAACACCCCTCTAACCCTCGGGGGCAGTGAGTAGAATGAGTGGGAAAGCTGTCCAGATGTGATCCCCATTAGAGGAAACATGCAAGTTGTTTATAGTGAATGTTGGGCTGTGTAGAGGAGAAGGGGTTCTTTGTGTTATGGCTTAACTCTGAATTTAGGCAGAGGAAGAAGAGCAGACAACTTCCTGAGGTCCACTAGGAACCCTACATGCAGGCATAATTCACATGAGAAGCACTTTTATGGCCTTCCATAGCACCTATGTTTTAGGTATCAGATAGTTTCATTGTTTTCCTTGTTTATGTGGGTTTTACCCAGAGAAAGATTTCAAAAGCTAGTAAAATGGGATTGTAAAACAGATTGGCAAAGGGTTCAGGAGTTTATAGTATCTGAAACTAAGATTATTTACGACTTCAGGTTGAAGATATACCTTTAAATTGATAACTATTTATGTTGGGGTTATTGTTAGGTACTCTAAATATCTGATACAAAAAGGAATTATCTTTCAGGCTTAGAGAAAAAACGTTGTGTGTTTTCACAATGTGAGAAAGCAGAGAAACTGCCCACCAGCATGGAAAGGAGTAAGCAGCTAGTCCCGCCCCATTATACCTGCAGCTAATGCCAGGCATGGAGGGGGTAGAAAAGGAGAGCCTGGTCCAGTTTAGGACTGACTGGCGAAAAGGCAGGAGCTAGTTACTGCCCTACCTGATAGGAAGGATGACTGCCAGCCAAGGCAGCCACCAGGGAACACATTCCATCTCTCAGGCTCCAGCCAAGGGAGACTGCAGAGGAGACCTAGGAGCCTCCAGCAAATGAGGTAACTGGGTGACTACAGTCCAGAGACATTGTGGGGTCTGGCTGCACCACACGTACTGCTGTCCTGCCTGAAGGAGCCTGGGACTGCAGCAGGGTGCCACCCAATATCCACAAGAAGGACCTCTGGGCAGCAAACCACCCCAGCAAATTGAATTATAGACTCATAGACTTTAAGGTCAGAAGGGACCATTATGATCATCTAGTCTGACCTCCTGCATGATGCAGGCCACAAAATCTGACCCACCCACTCCTGGAATAATTCTCTCCCTTGACTCAGCTGTTGAAGTCCCCAAATCATGATTTAAAGACTTTAAGTCGCAGAGAATCCTCCAGCAAGCGACCCCTGCCCCATGCTGCGGAGGAAGGCGAAAAACCTCCAGGGCCTCTGCCAATCTACCCCGGAGGAAAATTCCTTCCCGACCCCAAATATGGCGATCAGCAGAACCCCGAGCATTTGGGCAAGATTCTCCAGCCAGACCCACATTGACCATTGATACTAATTACCAGTGATGGCACGTTATTGACTTATTGACTAAAATCACGTTATCCCATCAAACCATCCCCTCCATAAACTTATCAAGCTTAATCTTAAAGCCAGAGAGGTCTTTCGCCCCCACCATTTCCCTCGGAAAGCTATTCCAGAACTTCACCCCTCTGACGGTTAGAAACCGTCGTCTAATTTCAAGCCTAAACTTCCCGACGGCCAGTTTATATCCATTTGTTCTCGTGTCCACATTAGTACTAAGCTGAAATAATTCCTCTCCCTCCCTGGTATTTATCCCTCTGATATATTTAAAGAGAGCAATCATATCTCCCCTCAGCCTCCTTTTGGTTAGGGTAAACAAACCGAGCTCCTCGAGTCTCCTTTCATACGACAGGTTTTCCATTCCTCAGATCATCCTAGTGGCCCTTCTCTGCACCCGTTCCAGTTTGAGTTCATCCTTTTTAAACATGGGAGACCAGAACTGCACACAGTACTCCAAATGAGGTCTCACCAGCGCCTTGTATAACGGAAGCAGCACCTCCTTATCCCTACTAGAAATACCTCACCTAATCCATCCCAAGACCGCATTAGCTTTTTTCATGGCCACGTCACATTGCCGACTCATAGTCAACCTGCGATCAACCAGGACTCCGAGGTCCTTCTCCTCTTCCGTCACTTCCAACCGATGCGTCCCCAGCTTATAACTAAAATTCTTGTTAGTCATCCCTAAATGCATCACCTTACACTTCTCACTATTAAATTTCATCCTATTACTATTACTCCAGTTTACCAGGTCATCCAAGTCTCCCTGCAGGATATCCCGATCCTTCTCCGAATTGGCAATACCTCCCAACTTTGTGTCATCCACAAACTTTATCAGCCCACTTCTACATTCGGTTCCGAGGTCAGTAATAAATAGATTAAATAAAATCGGACCCAAAACCGAACCTTGAGGAACTCCACTGGTAACCTCCCTCCAATCTGACAGTTCACCTTTCAGTACGACCCGCTGCAGTCTCCCCTTTAACCAGTTCTTTATCCACCCCTGGATTTTCATATCAATCCCCATCTTTTCCAATTTAACCAATAATTCCTCATGCGGTACCGTATCAAACGCTTTACTGAAATCTAGGTATATTAGATCCACCGCATTTCCTTTATCTAAAAAATCTGTTACTTTCTCAAAGAAGGAGATCAGGTTGGTTTGGCACGATCTGCCTTTCGTAAACCCATGTTGTAATTTGTCCCAATTGCCATTGACCTCAAGGTCCTTAACCACTTTCTCCTTCAAAATTTTTTCCAAGACCTTGCATATTACAGATGTTAAACTAACAGGCCTGTAGTTACCCGGGTCACTTTTTTTCCCCTTCTTGAAAATAGGAACCACATTAGCTATTCTCCAGTCCAACGGTACCATGCCCGAGTTTACAGATTCATTAAAAATTATCGCTAACGGGCTTGCAATTTCTCGCGCCAGTTCCTTTAATATTCTCGGATGAAGATCATCCGGTCCGCCGGATTTAGTCCCGTTAAGCTGTTCAAGTTTGGCTTCTACCTCGGGTACTGTAATGTCAACCCCCCCCTCCTTTATTCCCCTCTGTCATGCTGCCTCTATTCCTGAACCCTTCATTAGCCTCATTAAAGACCGATGCAAAATATTCGTTTAGACATTGTGCCATGCCTAGATTATCCTTAATTTCCACTCCATCTACAGTCTTCAGCAGTCCCACTTCTTCTTTCTTTGTTTTCTTCCTATTTATATGGCTATAAAACCTCTTACTATTGGTTTTAATTCTCCTCGTAAGGTCCAACTCTACACGGCTTTTGGCCTTTCTCACTCCATCTCTACATGCTCTGACCTCAATAAGGTAGGTTTCTTTGCTGATCCCTCCCCTCTTCCACTCTTTGTACGCTTTCTGTTTTTTCTTAATCACCCCTCTGAGACGGTCGTTCATCCAGCTCGGTCTAAATCTCCTGCCTACGATCCGTTTTCCCTTTCTCGGTATACAGGCCTCCGACAGCTCCTGCAACTTCAACTTGAAATAATCCCAGGCGCCTTCCGCCTTTAGATCCATAAATATGTTAGTCCAATCCACTTCCCTAATTAGTCGTCTTAATTTATTAAAGTTAGCCCTTTTGAAATCGTAAACCCTAGTCTCCGATTTAATTCTGTTAATCCTTCCATTTAGTTTAAACCGAATTAGCTCATGATCACTCGAGCCAAGGTTGTCTCCTACAACCATTTCCTCAACGAGGTCCTCACTACTCACCAAAACCAAATCTAAAATGGCATCCCCCCTTGTTGGTTCAGTAACTACTTGATGAAGGAATTCATCAGCTATCACGTCTAGGAAAATCTGAGCCCTATTATTGTTACTAGCATTTGTTCCCCAATCTATATCCGGGAAGTTAAAGTCTCCCATGATTACACAGTTCCTATTAGTATTTACTTCCCTAAAAACATTAAAGAGTTCTCTGTCCATATCCAGGGTAGAAACCGGCAGTCTATAGCACACCCCAAGCACTATCCCAGGGGAGGCTCTAGTAGTTTTTTTACCCAATGTGAGTATTGCCCAGACAGACTCCGTCTTATCCATTCCATCACTTATTATTTCTTTACAGTTTACCTCATTATTGACATACAATGCTACTCCCCCACCTTTACCTTTGTTCCGGTCGTTCCTAAACAGCACATACCCCTCCATACCTGTACTCCAGTCATGACTACCGTTCCACCACGTTTCGGTTATTCCTATGATATCCGGTCTCATTTCTCGGACCAGGAGCTCCAATTCCTCCATTTTGTTACCTAGGCTTCTCGCATTGGTGTATAAACATCTTAATTTATGCCGTTTAGCCTCCCTCCCATTAGTTATCCGATTTGGTACAGACAGCGTACCGCCAGTATGACCTATTAGTCTAGTATCCATCCCCCCCCCCCCCCTTCCTTATGTCCAATCTCTTTCCCCTGGCTATATCCGTTCTTGTCTCGTCACCCTCCTTCTCAATGTTGTAATTTGGCGTGGAGATTAACTGGACATCTCCCAACCGTCTCCCCCGAATTCCTAGTTTAAAGCTCTTTTGATGAGATGAGCCAGCCTCCCTCCCAGAAGTCTATTTCCTTCCCTACTTAGGTGAAGTCCATCCCGTGAGAACAGTTGTCTGTCCCCAAAAGCCTCCCAGTGGCCATACATCCCAAAGCCCTCCTTATAGCACCACTCCCTTAGCCAAGTATTTATCATCACAATTCTGTCAGCCCTTTGATGCCCTTCTCTAGGAACAGGCAGAATCCCACTGAAAATGATCTGAGCCTCGATTTCCTTTAGCGTCTTCCCCAGCCTGGCATAATCTCCCTTGATTCTCTCTAGCGAGAACCTAGCCGTGTCATTTGTTCCTACGTGAAGGATGATCAAGGGGTTCTTACCTGCTCCTTTTAGGATCCTTTTCAACCGCAGGTCCACATCCCGTATCTTAGCGCCCGGCAGACAGCACACCCTTCTGTTCTCTGGGTCTGCCCTGGTCACAGGCCTGTCTAACCTCCTCAGTAAGGAGTCCCCAATCACATAAACCTGCCTTTGCCTGGTGACAGTGCGATCTACTAATCTATCCCCTGTTCCCTCTAGTCGCAACCCCTGTCCGTTCCTATTTTCCCTTACAGTCCCTCTTATGCCACCCTGTACCGTCCCGGGGCCCAGATTTGGTGCTGTCTCCATCAACTCCTCCCCTCTTTCTATGGGACTAGCCGCTCTTCTCTTCTTCCTCACCCTTTCCCCTTCAGTGACCACCTGCTGCACCCCTTCCTCGTTATCCAAACACCCAAACCTGTTCCTGAGTTCTATTTCCCCTTCACTGACCCTCCTTTTCCTTGGTCTGCTTCTCACGGTCACATGCTTCCACTGCCCTTGTGGTGGACTAAGGGGACACGTCCCAAACTGAAGGAACACTAGTCGGAAGTAGCCCAGGGCAATGGATTTAGACTCCCTGCTTGGGGTGTCCCCTGTTCAGGGGTCAACTCACATAGAGCCCTGGGCTGGGACCTGGTGGAGTGAGAGGTCCTGGGTTCCCCTACCACCACTGCCTGAAAGACTGAGGCACCTTGACCTTGAAGTCAGGTGCATCACTAGGCTGCCTGGCCATCCATGCACCCTATTACACACACTGGAAAGAAATCACAAGATTACAATGAATACACAATCAACTACTTTGTTTACTTAGTCCAAGTACTGACAGCTTTGATCAACACCAAAACGTGAACATTTGATACATTTCTAAAATTCTAGTCCAGATGCTACTATTTAGGGTGGGTATTAATCTCTGTCCCTCTTTTCATAGCCTCATAGATTTTAAGGTCAGAAGGGACCATTGTGATCATCTAGTCTGACCTCCTGCACATTGCAGGCCACAAAACCTCACCCACCCATTCCTGTAATAGACCCACAACCTCTGGCTGAGCTACTGAAATCCTCAACTCATGATCTAAAGACTTCAAGTTACTGAGAATTTACTCTACCATTTACTCTAGTTTAAACCTGCTAGTGACCTGTGCCCCATGCTGCAGAGGAAGGTAAAAGAAACACATAGGGTCTCTACCTGGGGGGAGATTCCTTCCTGACCCCAATTATGGAGACCATGAGCATGTTGTCAAGACCCACCAGCCAGACACCTGGGAAAGAATTCACTGTAGTGACTCAGAGCCCTCCCAATTTAGTGCCCCATCACCAGCCATTGGGGATATTTGCTACTAGCAGTCGCAGATGGGCCACATGCCATTGTAGGCAGTCTCATCATACCATCCTCTCCATAAACTTATCAAGCTCAGTCTTGAAGCCAGTTAGGTTTTGTTGTCCCCATTGCTCCCCTTAGAAAGCTGTTCCAGAACTTCACTCCTCTGATGGTTAGAAACCTTCATCTAATTTCAAGCCTAAACTTATAGATTCATAGATTCTAGGACTGGAAGGGACCTCGAGTCCAGTCCCCTGCCCGCATGGCAGGGCCAAATACTGTCTAGACCATCCCTGATAGACATTTATCTAACCTACTCTTAAATATCTCCAGAGATGGAGATTCCACAACCTCCCTAGGCAATTTATTCCAGTGTTTAACCACCCTGACAGTTAGGAACTTTTTCCTAATGTCCAACCTAGACCTCCCTTGCTGCAGTTTAAGCCCATTGCTTCTTGTTCTATCCTCAGAGGCTAAGGTGAACAAGTTTTCTCCCTCCTCCTTATGACACCCTTTTAGATACCTGAAAACTGCTATCATGTCCCCTCTCAGTCTTCTCTTTTCCAAACTAAACAAACCCAATTCTTTCAGCCTTCCTTCATAGGTCATGTTCTCAAGACCTTTAATCATTCTTGTTGCTCGTCTCTGGACCCTTTCCAATTTCTCCACATCTTTCTTGAAATGCGGTGCCCAGAACTGGACACAATACTCCAGCTGAGGTCTAACCAGAGCAGAGTAGAGCAGAAGAATGACTTCTCGTGTCTTGCTCACAACACACCTGTTAATACATCCCAGAATCATGTTTGCTTTTTTTGCAACAGCATCACACTGTTGACTCATATTTAGCTTGTGGTCCACTATAACCCCTAGATCCCTTTCTGCCGTACTCCTTCCTAGACAGTCTCTTCCCATTCTGTATGTGTGAAACTGATTTTTTCTTCCTAAGTGGAGCACTTTGCATTTGTCTTTGTTAAACTTCATCCTGTTTAACTCAGACCATTTCTCCAATTTGTCCAGATCATTTTGAATTATGACCCTGTCCTCCAAAGCAGTTGCAATCCCTCCCAGTTTGGTATCATCCGCAAACTTAATAAGCGTACTTTCTATGCCAATATCTAAGTCGTTAATGAAGATATTGAACAGAGCCGGTCCCAAAACAGACCCCTGCGGAACCCCACTCGTTATGCCTTTCCAGCAGGATTGGGAACCATTAACAACAACTCTCTGAGTACGGTTATCCAGCCAGTTATGCACCCACCTTATAGTAGCCCCATCTAAATTGTATTTGCCTAGTTTGTCGATAAGAATATCTTTTTTTTCATGTCTTTTTTTAAGCTGTTTTCAAATAGGGTTGAGGCTTGATACTGAACATTAGTTCAGTTTTGTGTTGGCATAAGTCTTTATGAGGGGAAGCTCATCATGTGAGTTATTATAAAGCATGATAATTTTGGATCAGGTTTAAGGGTTGGCAAAAGTTACACTAGTAGGCTGCCTAGAGAAGATCAAGTCTAGTATAAGCCTTGTCTACACTAGGAAAGTTTTAGCCAAAACTTCCTACCATTGCTAAAACCAGTGGGAATGTTTATATAGACCAGACACTGCTGATATCTTAGATCAGGGATGGGCAAACTTTTTGGCCCAAGGGCCACATCTGGGTATGGAAATTGTATGGTGGACCATGAATGCTCACGAAATTGGGGGTTGGGGTGCGGGAGAAGGTGAGGGCTCTGGAGTGGGGCCAGAAATGAGAAGTTCAGGGTGCAGCAGGGTGCTCTGGGCTGGGTTCAGAGGGTGGGAGGGGGATCAGGGCTGGGGGTCGGGGTGCAGGCTCCACTTACCTCAAGCAGCTCCCGGAAGCAGCGGCATGTCCCCCCTCTGGCTCCTACACGAAGGCACAACCAGGAGGCTCTGCATGCTGCCCCATGCACAGGGGCTGCCCCTGCAGCTCCCACTGGCCACGGTTCCCGGCCAATGGGAGCTGTGGGGTTGGCACTTGGGGCGGGGGCAAAGTGTGGAGCCCCCTGGCTGCCCCTACACATAGGAGCTGGAGCGGGGACATGCCTCTGCTTCTGGGAGCCGTGCGGAGCCACGGCACATGTGGAGCGGGGCAAGCCCCGGGCCCCGCTCCCCAGCGGGACCTCAAGGGCCAGATTTTTTTTTTTTTTTGAGATATCCTATCTCCTAGAACTGGAAGGGACATTGAAAGGTCATCGAGTCCAGCCCCCTGCCTTCACTAGCAGGACCAAGTACTGATTTTTGCCCCAGATCCCTATGTGGCCCCCTCAAGGATTAAACTCACAACCCTGGGTTTAGCAGGCCAATGCTCAAACCACTGAGCTATCCCTCCCCCCCAGATTAAAACATCTGAAAGGCCGGATCTGGCCCCCAAGCTGTAGTTTGCCCACCCCATTTTAGATTGGCACGTTTTCTGACCCTGTGCAGAGTAAATCTAATTGACTGTGCTTCAAACACCACTGAACAGTCCACAATAGGATTTTTCCAGTGTTAACACAAGTAGAATTGAGCATGTTTGCCACAGTTCTAGATATAAAAGTCAGAACTCAGCTCTCAGGTTACAAACCGTAAGAGCCAATTCTGGTACTAGTAGAAATGAGATGGCGTAAGTGCCTTATTGTTGCAGAGAAAAGAAACAAGCCTATCAATCAGCTCAGGGGAGATAAGTTAAAGGAAACAAAAGAAAAATATTTCATTGCAACAATGCATTTTAGACAAATTCATAACTTTGCATATATCTTTTGCAAATTGGGAGCTGCTAACTGTATACCCAGTGACTACACATTTTTTGTACTTACAAACAAGCTTGTGATGCATTTATCTCTTGCCACTTCCTATTAAGGAAAGTGGTAAAGCACAAAGTGCACATAAGCACATGCCTCATGTAGGCCTATGACATAAGTACAAGATATACAAGGTTAAAGATTTGTGGGTTTGGGTTGCCTAACTTCAGATTAAATTTCTAAAGGTTAGCTGAAAAGCAAAAATAAAAACTGAACCACAGATTTCTATACTGAATGAATGCCCTCACGTTCTACACTGTTGTGAATCTTTAGAAGAAATAAAATTTAAACTACTTCATCTAAAGGTGGTTTATAAAGAAAAATAATGGGTTTCTCTTTTTTTTAAACTAGGAGATGCATAAAGGAAGCCTAAAAATTTAAGATTCCTCTAATTAAAAATTCAAGTCTTATTTATGGAAATAGTAGGGGTGTGACAGTATATATACTAAGGAAACCTGTTTAATTCAGAAGGCACGTTCTCTCTCTTTATTCAGACTATTTAGAACAGAATTAACTATGCTAAAAAGAAAGACACCCAAGATCCTGACAAACAGCTGGAAAAGCTTGGGCTTTTGGGGGGAGGAGGGACACAGTGGTGGCAGGGAGAAGGGATTCTCCTACCCCAGAGAAAGCTCTGAAAGGAGACTTCTAACATAACAATGAAAAAACAGGTAAAGAGCCCAGATACTATAATGACAGAAGCTATTAGCCTGATCCTGCTCTTACCGAAGAGAATGTCAAAGCTCCCACTGACCTCAATGGAAGTAGGATCGGGGCCTAGTAGATGCGCATTCCCAATATTTAAAAAAAATGTTCAGACCTGTTTTCTTGTAAATCAATCACTAAAATGAGAAAACCACTTGTCTTCCATCTTCAGGTTACCCTTTAAAAAAGTTAAGTACAAACTTATTTTTAGTAAGTGCATGCTCACCACACTGTTTATTTGGGGCAATTTACACTAACTCAGCTTTCATTTGCAGTTCATCTTTTATAGCTTCTGCTTTCGTGAGCTGATAATCTACCTTTAAGAGTAGATTTTCACAATAATTCCTCATCTACATTAGAAAAATGTACTCTTAGCTGAATTTTTTTTTAAACTATTTTATATAGTATAGATGAGGCTTTAAAAGGACAGATCTGGGAACTTAACTTTGATAGTATGTCAGATTTTGAAGTATGTAATAAGATTTTACTAATAGCTAATGCCAATTTTTAAACCTATAGCAAGTTCTCACTACCAACCTAAATTGAAATCTAAAGCAGTAGAGAATGAAAACACTGTAATAACTGTGAAATTAAGATCACCACAACAATATTGACATTTTGGTTTTCTTAACTTGTTCCCCACATACACTATAATCTACTCTGAAAACTGATCTGCATTTTTAAATTGACTTATTGCTGCTGTATTTGAACTGATGGGTTTCTCCTATGGAGCACAATAATTCCCCAATCTATTAATTTCAAGGTAATTTAACTATGGAAACTATTTGCCAATAGCAAATAAGGATAGAAAACAAAGGGGTAGACAAAGCTTTTGGAAACTAAAAGATTAGAGACACTGTTAGTTTATTAGACTGGCAACACTATTTTTTAAACCATATTAGTTGAATAAAGGACTAACAATAGAGTACTGTCACGTATATCACATTAAAACATCAAAATGAGACTCACTAGACAATGAAAAAAGGTTCCTCGCTCTGCCCACCAAGAGACAGCCTTGACAAAAGAATATCAGCTAGCAATTTAATCACTTTCTTAAAGGTTATCCAGTGCAACTGTAGTTGTAAAAAGTAGATCCTGGAGTAATTGTAGAACCCACTCATTTTTCATACAGTCTCTAATGCCAAAGTAAAAGTCATTTAACTTCAGTATGGAACACCAGCACTGATTTTTATTAAATGACAGGTGTTTTGAAGAGGGCAGTAGGCAGAGAAAATGCTTATTTAATTTCCCCCCCCCCCGTAAGATTATTTTGCAACATAGGATCCTGCCTTCATGACATAGTAATTTCAGAAGAATGTCAAGCACAGAAATAATTTCACAGTGCCATTAAGTAAATTGTTACAAGAAAGTTCTAGGCTCATTCAAAATAAGAGCAAAATACAGCACACATGCATAAAATGTTCTGTGATTATGCAACTTTAACAAGAGTTATATAAATCCAGTACTGAAGTCTTCAAATCATTTACTTCCATATCCCTGGGATATTTTGTTTGAAAAATATCTTTGCTGTCAAATATAAGCCATAAACCAGTGCAATAGTAACTGATAAGCCTAACAAAGTAAAAGAAAAGGGAAAATCATGGAGGCCTAATTTAATGAATAATTTCAATACTACACTCATGAGATTCACCGAGAACGGATTTTAAATTACTTTTGAGAAAATTCTCCTATTTCATGTTCTAATTCATTACACAGCTAAAACTTACATGTGCTTCTGTACTTTTCAATTTAATTCATCAGTGTACTTTTATTCCAAAAATTAGCATGTGTCACGCTTCGGTTAACAGGACTTCACTTGATACTTCAATGCCAGTTTACTACCCTATTTTAAACAGGTTTTAAAATATAGCCTGATTTATCCAAACTATGTGAAAATACCAAATATTTATTCTGATGGATAGGTTTTCCTTTACACTTGATTTTTTGATGTTTAGATTCTTTGTTAGATTGAAACCTTTAATTTGAATTAAAAAATTCATATTTGTTTTAAAAGACAATTGTGATTGAGAAAGTTTTTGTACAGAAATTAGATATCCATAACATTTCTGCACAATCAATGGATGCAGGGAGTCTCCATAATTTTTTGGCATCTAATATATTCAGAGTTTAAATTGTCAATTTAGAAAATTATTTCTAGTTCTTTTATGGTTTCAAACTAGGTTTGCAAATGAAAACGAATATGGCATTGTCTAATTAAAACTGCAGATTGACTAAAGAAGTGGCAAAATCCTCATCTACGCAAAATCAAGGCGTTCACTTTCAAAAAGCACACTGTGCAGAGAAGGGAAGGGTATCATGGTCTCCAACTGGTACAGTCACTAGAACTGCAATAGTAAAGGCAGACTGGGTTTGGTACTCCTCAATACAAGTAGTTCATGGTCAAGTTATCCATTCTGTTCCCTCCATTGGTCTGTCCACAAACCAATCCTCTCTACTACCAGAGAGTAGTGCTTCATAGTACACTGTGCACAGTGAAAACATGTGTGGCCTCTCCACTGTGTGCCTCAAACAATGAACTGCTGCATTTTGAACACTATTTACATGCATATAGGCCTGGACAGGTATCAACTACTCAATCTCAACTGCTTGACTCTGAATCCGAATTTAAAAATACACAAAAGACTTCATTATGAAACAGCTGAGGCTGTCATACCTTCCCCCATTTGCACTTTTGGGCACACCCTTTAACCAGATTATTTTTTGCCCCAATGCTAGTTTAGTAAAGAACTGCCTGCAGAATGGCAGTTAAACAGATTAATGAAAGGCTGACATTAGCAGAGTTAAGGTTGTGGTGAATGGTCTCTCAGTTGTGGTAATGGTAAACTGTGTGTTTTTGTGGGTGGAGGAGTAAAGGGTTACACGGCTAGGTGGCTCATCTTTTCATTTTCTTGCTCTTAACAGTTTGTCAAGCATATGTGTGTAGCAACTGTAACTGCTTCACTACAAAGATTTTTGTATATTGATTTCCTTGGTTTATTTAATACATAATTGAGGGGGGAGGCTTAGAAGCAGAAGTGAGTTTTTTTGTTTTGGGTGCACCAGCAGCTGTGCATTAGCCTTCTCTGTTGTGGAATAAAATCCAACAGAAATGTGTAGCTCCTCAGAGAAGATTGTGTGCGCCTTGCTCCCAACCACCTAGCTTGTGGCACAATGAATAACTTCTAGGTCCAAGGAAGGAAAGAAGCGAAACAAAAATTCCCACAAAGTCAGAGATTCTGATTTTTAATCAAGCCTGTACTGATTTTAACAAAAGATGCCTTAAGATTTCTACTGCCTCTGATTAAGAACCTGTGAAGAGAAAAGGTTATAATGGAAATCCGCATGTATACATAGACCCAGCATTCTTAAATTTGGGGCAATTTGACTAGGCTAAATAAACTCGAAATCTATAAAATGTACTCACATTTTGGTTGTTTAGTACTAAATGTTACATTCTATAGGAAAATGGGAATTGTCCTACTGGATCAGGCCTGAGGTCCACCTAATCTATTCTACTGTCTCCTTCCTCAGTGTCCAGCACCAGGTGTCTCAGAGGAAAGTGGAAGAACCCAATAGTAGGCAGATGTGGGATAATCTGCCACCCACACTAGGTCTCGTCCTGATCTCCAATAGCTACAGACTGATTTATACCCTGAAGAATGAGGTTCAATAACCTTTCCACAAATTTGTGTTATGTTAACTCTGGTTATTCTTGATATCCATACAAATGTCTATTCCCTTTTCTTCAGTCTCATTAAGTTCTTTGCCTCAATCACTTCCTGTGGCACTGAGTTCCACAGTTGAGTTAAATGTGGTGTGAACAAATTTACCTTTTGTTTTGAATGTTCTCTTCTTGGATTATGAAATGAGAATAGACATTTCCATTCTTCATTTTATATACTTTTCTAAACTAAACCCCGGTCTTTTCAATCCTCATATGAGAGTTTTTTCTATGTCCTTGATCATTCATTGCTCTTTTCTGAACTTCCCCTAGTTCTTCAATATTTTTGAGACAGGGTGACCAGTACTGCACACAGCATTCCAGATGAAGCCACATTATTGATTTATAGGGGCATTTTACATCTTTTGTATTATTTATCATCTCTTTCCTTATGCACCCTAACATTGTTTGGTTCATAACTGCAGCTGCCTATTGATAAGACATCTTCATTGAGCTGTCTACAATGACACCCAGGTTCCCTTTCTTGAGTTGATCCAGTTCATTTACAACCGTGTAAGATATACAAGTAGTTTACATTTCTCTCTCCCAACAGCATTATTCTTCAAGAGAATATCACTCTGAAAGAGAATATTCACCTCCTTTGAGACAGACTAGGTAGGATTTGAACCTGTGACCACTTCTGTAAAAAAGCACAAGACTACACTACTCCAATAAGCTATTGCATCAAGTATAGAGTGCTAGCACTGTACTATTTTATATATACAACTATTTTATATATACAACATGGAAGAGCCACTAAACAAAATAAAACATATCCAATTGTGTTCATGTGATGAGTTTAAGGAATGTGGGAATCTGTAATTCAGAACACAAAAATACTATTAGTGGGTGGCCCTCAAGGTCTCATTCATAAAATATTTTTAAAAAATGAGTTTTCTTTTAGTTTAGAGATTTAAACAGTGTAGATCATGAAGGACATCAAATCAATAAATAATCAGACAACCAGATTTTTTATTAATTTAAATTAATTTTGGCATTTAGTCCTCACCAGAATTTTTACACCACCCACAACTTATCACCCTCTTTTACTGAGCTGGAGCACATGATCCGATTCATTTTAAACTCCTTTCTCCTAATCTAACCACTTGCTTTTAGGGGTCTAAAAAGTAACACCAACACCTCCTGATTAAGTGTACACAAGCTCCTGAAATTAATCCCACTTTTGAGTTGCAGAAAGTTGACATACATGTCCTTGCTGGTCTTAAACTACAATAATGCACTCTGACCCTTCACTGAGGCAACAGTGAACCTACGAGGTGGTATGGCTTTCTGGAAATGATACTTTACTCTGCTTAAAGCATCTTTCAGGGAACTCAAAGAACTTCACAAATGTCAAGGCCATGAACACATTATGGTGGATGCAGCGATAGCAACAATTCACGGTACACAGCTGTTGCAACTACAGTTCCCCTGTGGATACTTTTCTAGGAACTATACTAGGCAAACGATGCTAAATTATCCCATTTAGCTACACTGGTAGCACTACTTGTAACTGTGTAACATAGCTCTCAGATGAGTCCCAGTTCCCACTGGTCACAGAAGTAGTGCTGGAATTTTTGCTTCCACACATTGCTAATGGGAATCTACTGCCTTAGCACAACCTAGCCAGTATTACATAGTTTTAAAATTGCATTTTTCACTAGTAGATGCCATGTGCTTTACAAAGATATGCAGGTACTCTATTTTTGCAAATTAGGAAACAAGCATAGCGTTATTTAATTATTTGAATAAGGTCACTGAGCCAGTAGCATCTTCAGGAATAAAATACTGATTTCCTGTTTCCTAGTATTTCCCAGGACTGCTGGAGTTCCCATGCTTTGGATAGATTTCACTGTAAAGCTTTTAGAAGTGATATACTTCCCTGCCAGTGGCCAATGTTACCCCAGGAGCTCAGCAACGTAGCCTCCCCAACCCAGCAAGTTGAGACCTCTGAAATACATATTAACCCCATACTAACACTACGATCCCACGACAACAGGCGCAGAGCCTCCCCGAGTTGGATAAGCATAATTACCCCGTTCCCAGCACTGCACGGGCACAAGCCCAAGCCCAGCAGGAGTCGATGGCGCTGAAGTTGCCATTCCACATAGTATCTCGGGAACACGGCGACTGCCCTCAGACACATCCCCCACCCCCAGCCTGCAACGTTAACCCCGGGACGTGCCCCCAGCACAGAGCCCCCCGCTGCAGGGGAAGAACAGGCTTGGAGCGATGCAGGGAGATGCCCAGCACGCGGGGCAGGGGCAGCCCTTGAGAGAAGCCCCCCCGGTGCCTTCAGGCAGCAGCAGCAGCGGCGAGAGCCACAGGGCGGTGCCAGGCACCCCCAGGAGGGATGACGGGGCGGTTGGGGGGAGGCAGAATCCTCCTTGTACCCGGGGGCGGCTGAGGGGCTGCTCAGCGCCCGGAGGCGGGCGGGGCCGGGGGAGGATCCCCACCCCCGGCAGCGGGGGCCAAGGGCGGCGGTCCGGGGGAGGCGGTGCCAGCCCGCGGGGCCGCTGATGGGGGCGGGTAGCGGCCGGTACCTGCAGGACCACCTCGCTGGGCAGCTGCGCGGCGCGGAACAGCTCCAGCACCCGCCCGTTGGGCGCCACCTTCTTGGTGCTCTCGGTGTCGCAGTAGGAGAAGAGGTCGCAGTAATAGCGCTGCTCCGCCTCGCTCAGCGTCAGGCCCTCCATCGCGCCGCCCGCCGGGGGCAAGGTGAATCCCGCGAGCCGCTTCCTCTCGGGCCTCGCGGGCGCCGCTGTCCCTGCGAGACCCGGCCGCTGCGCTCGCGCTGTGGGGGCCGCACCGGAAGCGCGGGGCCCGCGGGGTGGGCGTGGCTATAAAGTTTCTCGGCCCCGCCTCCTCCTCCTCCTCCCCAGCGAAGCCGCCGCCATTTACTGAGCCCCGGAGACTCGGGGGAAGGAGGCTGCTGAGCAAAACACGCCTCTCCCCCAGACCCGGATGTGAGGCCAGGCCCGCACCCTTCGTGTGCCGGAGGCGGCAGGACAGAGGCGCCTGCAGCGTCCCCTGCCGCCGTGGCGGGCTGAAGCTTGGTGCCCGTCCCGGTGCCTGGGCTGCTCCCCGGTGCTTCCTAGGGCAGGACGGAGGCAGGTCAGGCGCGTTTAGCGGCGGCTGAGTTGTGTGGCTCGCGGTGATGATCCCTGTTTTAGGCATCGGTTTTAAGCATACCTGATTTTAAGGAACCAAAATCAGGGCTGCCGAGGGGGGGCAGGGATAGCTCAGTGGTTTGAGCACTGGCCTGCTAAACCCAGCATTGTGAGTTCAATCCTTAAGGGGGGCCAATTAGGGATCTGGGGCAAAATCAATACTTGGTCCTGCTAGTGGAGGCAGGGGGGTGGACTCAATGACCTTTCAGGGTCCCTTCCAGTTCTATATCTCCATATATTATATTATCCCTGGACCAACCATCCCTTCTTTCAATGACTTGTCCCATAAGTAAGGGGGTTGGGGGCTGAATCAAACCGTTGCAGAGCAGCATTAAGCAAGGTAACTATTGATCACAGGTGAGGGAACTAGGAGTGCTGGGTGCACCCCCTGGCTTGCAGTGGTGTCCATCATAAACAGGGTTTAGAGTTTGGTTGAGTAGCTCTCAGCACCCCCATTATACAAATTGTTCCAGCGCCCCTGCTATTGATTAAACCTTGTGCTGAGCATGAATTCAGCCTGAAGAGCCCGTGTCTGTTAATCAAAACTAAGCACAAAACTAAAAAAACCCAACCAAAAAAAAAGATCAAAGTCAGAAAATCGTTATGGGAGGGCCAAGTCTAGGGACCACTGATGGAAGGAAGGAGGTGTGCAGCATTCTTTTGCTGTCCAGACCTCTTAGGATCCTACAGACAAGTTATTCATCTATAAAACATAATTTTCTTAGAAAAGGAGTATTGGACAACTTAATGGGAAACTAGAATTGCATTTGTCCACTGGTACCAAATATAACAAGTATGTTGTAATGTTTTATTCATTTAAAGGGATTGTCGATTAAAACCTTGCAGTCTCAAGTACCTTCCTACTGCTGTGAAGAGGTAAATCAATGTGGGTTTCAAAAAGCCAGTTGTACATGCTGAGGCTTACTTCTGAAAATATAACTGACATATTGTATATTAATTTTCTAAATTCCCTTTGCACACATAACACTGTGGAACAGATTTTACAAACTCTGCCAAGGGCACCTGTCTACTATAACTCATCAGGGCTACAGAAACTTCATTTGTCCTTGGCCTTCCATGGAAAGACTAGTGGGTTAAGACTAGAAATGTGCAGAAAAGGTTTAGAAAAATTCCAGTAGCTCTGAATAAAGAGCTGGACTTTTGCTACTACTGATCCTTCCAAAAAGAAGGAACAGTAGGTAGCAGAAAATTTTATTCCCAGATGAAAAAGCATTGTGATCATGCTGTCAAGTTTTGTGAATCAAACGAGCCCTTTCCCTAGTTTTCAAAAAATCCTGGACTCCTGTCAAAGGCATTTGTGTAAAATAAAAGTCTTTGGGTAAAATCCAGTCACTTTACAGATATTTGCAGTCCCTACATCGGTAAAATCTTCATATATCATTTATATATTGATGTATTACCCTACATAATTCCTTTCCATCTTTGATATTTACATCCTTCAAATCTTTGTAGACCCACCCTTCCGATCCCCCTGTCTTTGTGGGCACTTAGCTAAATTATATCCACTTAACTCTTCATTTTTCCTCATATATAATGTTTTAATCAAAGCAGAAAAAAATCAATAGATCTCTATGCATAGACTTATTGAGGAAGATCTTGCATTCCTGTAATGAAAAAATCAGGATGCACAATGGGTGTTTATATATGACCACTATATTTTAAAATATTTCCGGGTCCAAATCTTACAAACTCTGCACATGCATAATTTTAAACACATCAGTATAACCATTGAAGTTAAAGGGAATACTGTCACAGTTGGGCACGTTTTTAAACTTGGGATCTAAATATGTAAACTACAGTTATTTCTGTAACACTTGTGTAATCTTGGAAGAAGGGTAGTTGGTTTATTTATTGAGAAAGTAGTAAGAAAAGTTATAACATAATTTTGTAAGTGGTGTTCTAAACAAGAATTGGTGATTTTGTTGATCTTTTCTATCAAAGTCCAAATATGTCTTTCACACTTGGTTGCTGTGGCTGCCTGTCTCTGAATCAAAGTGGGAGGGAAAGAGGAGGTTCTACTTTTATCTTAGCTCACTATTTAGAAGGCCTTGTTTATGTGATTATCAAGTCCCAACCACCCCCAACTCTCTCCAACCTCCCGTATATCCACCTCCGCCTAGATAGAGAAAAAGTTACATTCTTAGGAAAACACCATTGTGAAATTAGGCCTGGTCTACACTAGGAGTTTATGTCGAATTTAGCACCGTTACATCGAATTAACTCTGCACCCGTCCACACCACGAAGCTATTTAGTTCGACATAGAGGTCTCTTAAATTCGACTTCTGTACTCCTCCCCAACGAGGGGAGTAGCGCTAAATTCGACATGGCCATGTCGAATTAGGCTAGGTGTGGATGGAAATCGACGGTAATAGCTCCGGGAGCTATCCCACAGTGCACCACTCTGTTGACGCTCTGGACAGCAGTCCGAGCTCGGATGCTCTGACCAGCCACACAGGAAAAGCCCCGGGAAAATTTGAATTCCTTTTCCTGTCTGGGCAGTTTGAATCTCATTTCCTGTTTGGACATCGTGGCGAGCTCAGCAGCACTGGCAACGATGCAGAGCTCTCCAGCAGAGATGGCCATGCAATCTCAGAATAGAAAGAGGGCCCCAGCATGGACTGATCGGGAAGTCTTGGATCTGATCGCTGTGTGGGGCGATGAGTCCGTGTTTTCCGAGCTGCGATCGAAAAGACGGAATGCAAAGATCTACGAGAAGATCTCAAAAGCCATGGCAGAGAGAGGATACAGCCGGGATGCAACACAGTGCCGCGTGAAAATCAAGGAGCTGAGACAAGGCTACCAGAAGACCAAAGAGGCAAACGGATGCTCCGGATCCCAGCCCCAGACATCTCGTTTCTACGAGGCACTGCATTCCATCCTAGGTGCGGCCGCCACCACTACCCCACCACTGACCGTGGACTCTGAGGATGGGATATTGTCGACGGCCGGTTCCTCGGACATGTTAGCGGACGGGGAAGATGAGGAAGGAGATGAGGAGGACGAGGCAGTCGACAGCGCTTACAACGCTGATTTCCCCGACAGCCAGGATCTCTTCATCACCCTTACAGAGATCCCCTACCAACCGTCCCCAGGCGTTAACCCGGACACAGAATCAGGGGAAGGATCAGTCAGTAAGTGTTTTAAACATGTAAACATTTATTTTTAACAGAACAGGAATATTAACAATATTAACAATGGGTTTTTCATGATTAGTTTGCCCTAGACGCTTCACGTTTCAGTCCTTGGCAGTGCAACTACTGAAAAAAAATCTAACAATGTCCGGTTTAGCATGATTGTTTTGCCCTAGGCGCTCTACTGTTTAGTCCCTGCCAGTGCAGCTACAGTAAAATCCGGTCTATATGTCCGGGGATAGAGCAGAAATCCTCCTGGGACATCTCCACGAAGCTCTCCTGGAGGTAATTGGAAAGCCTTTGCATCAGGTTCCTGGGGAGAGCGGCCTTATTGGGTCCTCCGTGGTACGAACGTTTCCGCGCCAGGAGACAAGCAAGTACTCCGGGATCATTGCCTTGCAGAGCATGGCGGCATACGACCCTGGTCTTTGCATGCTTTCCCGAAGCATCCTTTCTTTCTCCGTCTCTGAAATCCTCATCAGAGTGATGTCGCTCATGGTGACCTGCTTTGAATTAGGTAGGGGAATGTTAGTATTGGGACTGCTTGCCTGTTCCTTTACAGAACTGTAACCGGCGGTTTACAGCCACGCGGTGGAGGCGGGAGAGGGGCAGCATACAGGGATCTTTCCCTGGGACAGCCGCGAGGGGGTGGGACAGGGGCAGAGTTCATGCTTGCCGGATTGCTGGCAGCAGGGACTGGCATTGCTTTGAATGTGAAAGGAGGCCAGTGCTATTATTAAAGTTTTAAGCAGCCACAAGTCTACGGCTTACCATGTCGGCCTGCTACACAAATTCCGCTGTCCTGCCCCGCTTCTCTGATCTGCACTGCAAGACCCCAGGCACTGAATGCGAAGGCCGAAAATTCGACCTTGTCCTGAGTGCGCATGTGATAGGTGCTGTGCATGGTCTTGTTCACAGAGAAAGACTATGTTCTTTGTTCACAACTAAATTTATCTTTCTGAGGAATTCACTCCCTTTTTCCCATCCCACAGCTGCGACTGTCTCCCGACCTAGCCTGGCATCACACTCCCAGAGGCTAGCGCAGATTAGGCGTAGGAAGAAGAGGACACGGGAGGACATGTTCTCGGAACTTATGGGCTGCTCCCGAGCCCAGGCAGCCCAGCAGACCCAGTGGAGGGAGAACTTGTCCCAAATGCACCGATCACACATGGAACGGGAGGAGAGGTGGCGGCAGGAAGACCAGCAGGCGACTCAAACGCTGCTTGGACTAATGAGGGAGCAAACGGACACGCTCCGGCGCCTTGTGGATGTTCTGCAGGACCGGAGGCAGGAGGACAGAGCCCCGCTGCAGTCTCTCTCTAACCGCCCTCCCCCGCCACAAAGTCCCATACCCCCCTCACCCAAAGTCCCAAGAAGGAGGGGCAGCAGAGTCCGTGAAAACTCTCACTCCACCCCTGCAGACTGCTCAAGTACCAGAAGGCTCTCATTCCCCAAAATTTGATAAGTCCTTTCCTTCCCGCCTCACCCAAGCCCCCGTCCCAGTTTCATCCCCCAGTTTCATGTGTAGTTGCTAATAAAAAATACGTTTCTGTTAATTACTGTTTCCATCATGTTCTTTTAGAGGAGAGTCTGTCTGAAGGGGGGGAAGGGGGTTGGTAATTGGACAGGACAGTCACCTTTACCAGGGTACAGAGGCGGGGGCAGGTTCAGCAGCAGGGCACACACACATTGCAGTCACTAGTTACCCTGGTCAGTCTGGGAGGTGGTTTTCATGTTCTGTGTGTGGGGGGGGCTATGTGACTTTGTGGCGGGGGAGGGCGGTTAGAGATCTTATGCAGCGGTCCTTATCCTGGATCACAGAGCCACGCAGCAGGGGATCTGTAACCGTCCTCCCCCTGCCACAAAGTCACATAGCCCCCACACACAGAGTCCCAAACAGGAGGGGTGGCAGGCTCCGTTGAAACAACCAGTCCACCACTGCGGAGCCTGTCATTCCTGGAGTTTAGAAGCGTCCTTTGCATCACTACACTACACCCGCTCCCCACCACAGTCTGCGTCCCAGGTTGAACACTTTACCGAGAAAACAGTAATAAAGAAAACGGTGTTCATTAACAAAATTTAAGTAATTTTATTTTTAAACGTGTGTTGGAAGGGGGGGAACGGGGTGAACGGGGTATGTAACTGGAGAGGATAGTGAACATTTACTGGGTAAAGAAACTGGGGCAGGTTCAGCTTCTCTGTAAACAAACTTAATAGTCACAGGTTACCCTGCTTACTCAGGAACCTAGCTTTCAAAGCCTCCCGGATGCACAGCGCGTCCCGCTGGGCTCTTCTAATCGCCCAGCTGTCTGGCTGGGCGTAATCAGCAGCCAGGCTATTTGCCTCAACCTCCCACCCCGCCATAAAGGTCTCCCCCTTGCTCTCACACAGATTGTGGAGCACACAGCAAGCTGCAATAACAATGAGGATATTGGTTTCGCTGAGATCACAGCGAGTCAGTAAGCTTCTCCATCTCCCCTTGAGATGTCCAAAAGCACACTCCACCACCATTCTGCACTTGCTCAGCTGGTAGTTGAAGAGTTCTTTTTCAGTGTCCAGGGCGCCAGAATAGGGCTTCATGAGCCAGGACATTAGCGGGTAGGCTGGGTCCCCGAGGATGACTATAGGCATCTCCACATCCCCAAGAGTTATTTTGTGGTCCGGGAAGTAAATACCTTCCTGCAGCCGTCTAAACAGACCAGAGTTCCTGAAAACACGAGCGTCATGAACCTTGCCCGGCCATCTGACGTTGATGTTTGTAAAACGTCCCCTATGGTCCACCAGTGCTTGCAGCACCATTGAAAAGTAGCCCTTTCGGTTAATGTACTGGCTGGCCTGGTGGTCCGGTCCCAGGATAGGGATGTGAGTTCCATCTATAGCCCCACCGCAGTTTGGGAATCCCATCGCGGCGAAGCCATCTATGATGACCTGCACGTTTCCCAGGGTCACTACCTTTGAGAGCAGTAGCTCAACGATTGCGTTGGCTACTTGCATGACAACAACCCCCACAGTAGATTTGCCCACGCCAAAGTGGTTCGCGACTGACCGGTAGCTGTCCGGCGTTGCAAGCTTCCAGAGGGCTATGGCCACTCGCTTCTGGACACTCAGAGCTGCTCGCATCCGGGTGTCATTGCGCTTCAGGGCAGGGGACAGCAACTCACAAAGTTCCATGAAAGTCCCCTTCCGCATGCGAAAGTTTCGCAGCCACTGGGATTCATCCCAGACCTGCAGCACTATGCGGTCCCACCAGTCCGTGCTTGTTTCCCGTGCCCAGAATCGCCGTTCCACAACATCAACATGACCCATTGCCACCATGATGTCCTCGGCGCGGGGTCCCGTGCTTTGTGACAGGTCTGTGCCACTCTCAGATTTCAGGTCCTCACTACGCTGCCGTAGCCTCCTCGCCCGATTTCTCAGCATCTGCCTCTGGGAAAGGTGGATGATAAGCTGCGAGGTGTTGACAACGGCCATAACTGCAGCGATGGTCGCAGCAGGCTCCATGCTCGCAGTGCTGTGGCGTCCGCGCTGTCGCTGACCAGAAAAGTGCGCGAACTGATTTCCCGCCGGCGCTTTCAGGGAGGGAGGGCGGGAGTGACGGTTGGATGACGACAGTTACCCAAAAGCGCCCTCGACACATTTTTTCCCCAGAAGGCATTGGGGGCTCGACCCAGAATTCCAATGGGCAGCGGGGACTGCGGGAACTGTGGGATAGCTACCCACAGTGCACCGCTTCCAATGTCGACGCTTGCCTCGTTAGTGTGGACTCACAAAGTCGAATTACTGTCCTTAGTGAAGACACACACGTTCGACTTTGTAATATCGATTCCACATATTCGATTTAAGTAAAATTGAACTACTCTCATAGTGTAGACATACCCTTAGACTAGTTTAAAGAATCATAGTAGGACTAGAATCATCTCAAGGTCTTTAAGGTGACAAATAGAAATAAAAAGGGGGACTAGGAAATACATTTAAGAGCTGAAGGAGTAAGTCACCTGATTTTCTTTCAGGACTTAGTCTTTAGCACAGAGTACTTAGTATGTTCCTGAGTACAATAAAGCGATACGTGGTTTTCCTCTAAAAAATGTGCAAAACTTGCACCTTCTTACTCAACAGATATATTTCCTGAATTCATTTGCATTCAGAATTATATCAGCTAAATGAATGGACAAAAAAATGTTGATTACTTTTTATACTTGTTGGTACTGGAGAGCCAACAGAGTTATGGGAAAATTAACTGGATTCTATTCTGACTCCCAAATCATTAACAGAATTGTTATACAAGTTCCAACTCTGGGGCTAAATTCTGCCATCAGTTACACCTGTGCAACCCATTTGTCATTTGGAGACAGTGAGGTTGTACATGTATAACTGTGGGTAAAATTTGGTATACAAAATCTTCATTATTAGTGCTAATTCATGAGCCAGAAAAGAAAAAAACAGCTAGATGTTTGTATCTCAACTTGAGTTTATAGAGTGGAGTTAGCAAAACAATATTATTTTACATGTAAATTGCACAAATTTGATGTGGAAGTCATCAACATTCAACTAGAACCCCCTAGAGCTATTTGTACAGTCAGTTTTCAGAACTGAATCCTCTTAAAGGCTAGTATTACCTAACAAATGTTGCATGTTGAAAGCTGATTTGAAAACAGTGCATAGCATTTGTTTTGTCAAAAAAGTAGATCTTTATATAGAACCTGATGTTCATATCCTGAATGTCTTACTCAATTGGCTACGATGAGAGTTTTGCCTGAATGACAACTGAATAAGGCTTCAGGATATAGCTCCTAAAGTATGAAAGTTTCTTTTGACCTATGAGAATAGATATTTCAGCTGCTGGGATTTACTTTTACCATCTACTGAAACATCTATGAAAAGGCATTGCCACATGAGGCTCCAAAGGAAGAGCAAGCTAGAAAAAAACTACAAATACACCTCTAGCCCGATATAACGCTGTCCTCAGGAGCCAAAAAAATCTTACTGCATTATAGGTGAAACTGCGTTATATCAAACTTGCTTTGAGCCACCGGAGCGCACAGCCCTGCTCCCCCGGAGCGCTGCTTTACCGCGTTATATCCGAATTCGTGTTATATCGGGTCACGTTATATTGGGGTAGAGGTGTATCAAGTTACAATGTTTAGGTTTCTTATGCATTCTGGGTCAGGCCGTCAGCTGGAGTAAACTGGCATGACTCTACAGACTTCAATAGAACTATGCCAGTTTATCCCAGCTGTGGGTCTGACACATAATATTTAGTTATACTGAAGTTATACATGTTAAGTCTCAAATATATACTCTAGTTCTAATATCTAAAAGCTTCTGAAGAAAATTCTGCAAGGGAAATGACCTATGCAAGATAAGGACCAAATTCTGCTGTCAGTTACATCAGTGTGAAACTAGAGTAACTTCATTGAAATCAAAGGAGTAAATTTTGGTCTACATTGGTGTAACTGGGACCAGAATTTGGTACTAAGATATAGCAGTGTCTTCAGTGCACTGCCAGACCTATTCCTTCAAGGCATGTCCATTTTCTTACTACAACAGTAAGATGTACACTGTATATCCAGAAATTAAATGTTCTTTTGTATGCCCTAAGCCACTTAAGAGGGCAAATGACTTATTTTCCTGTTATGGTGTAAATAATTTTGGAAGCAAAACTACTATTAGAGCTTCCTCTTGAACCTGAGCTATATAATAGAGATTAATGACAATTGTGTCTTTGTAGTGTAAAGCAAAGTGGTTATTGTTTAAAGTGTAATTACTATTGAATCAGAACTGAAATATAAAATACAATGTTCTAAATTCAATTTCTTCACTTTTTAAAACACCCTGTTCTATTCCAATTGTGTGGAAGTTCAGAGGGATTGTATTCAATATGATGGGTACAGACTTAACTGCTAATTCTACATAGCGCCAAGGGTCTCTGAATTAAAGAGGCTTCTGTATAATTGTTGCCAGGTGATTCAGTACATTGTATGCCTTCTGAGAAAAGGGACTGAGCTCATCATGCTCAAAATCGTTCATATTTTTCATAAGATGAACATATTAGAAATATATACACACACACAAGACAGATGGATAAATATACACACACAGAGGAAGACATGAAAACTGGAATTTATATAAAAATTTAAGTATATCACTAACAGGATCTAACTAGCTACCAGAGAAAACTGCTCTCCTCTTGACATCTTCCATTCCTACTCTGACTCTCCATGGTGAGTTTATTGCAGAGTAAACTGGTTCACCCATGACCCAGTCCTTAATCTTCTCAAAGACCCTCCCTCCAGATCCCAGAATAAGGAGAATGACTTCTCAATATGGGTCAAATTAAGAATGAGGAGGTGCAACTCTACTTAGTGCAGAGTGTCAGTAGATATGGGATACACAAGCTGTCAAAAATTCACAGCCTTATGCAATTTGTTCACACCCCACACATCAAGTTTTCTCACCTCGTCTGTCAAAACACTGCTCACACGCCTCTTAGCACCACTTTATGACTAATCAGCACTAAGAGGTGTGACATAGGTCCTACCCCCTGACCAAACAGCGCTAAGGGGTGTGACATAGGTCCTGCCCTTTGAGCATATGCTGTAGGGCACAGGCTGGACTTCCAGTAATTATACTGCTTCTCCCCTTGACCAATCAGTGAGGTGGAGCCAGAAATCACTATCTTTGATATCTCCTGAGACTTCCTCCCACCAGGCCATGCACCATATGTGTTTGTTTTTACTTCTGGGAGGGTGAGTCATCCCCATGACCATCCAGCCTCCAGCACCTTCCACCAACTGGTCTCAATCTAGGCCTCCATGTAGGCCTGAGTGGGAGAGTGAGCTAATTGCTGGGCCCTTGTAAGCAGTAGAGCCCTTGAGCTCCAGGCCAACCTGAGAGGGTATCTAGGTCAGAAATCTGACCTTTAGCACTTAGCTGTTGGTTGTTTCATAGCACCACCTCAGAAACATGCAAGCCATCCTTGACCATGGGATGTTGTTCTGGGAAGAAGGACTGCTAAGCAGAGATGGGGTGCATCTATCAAGGAAAGGGAAGAGCATATTTGGATACAGACTGGCTAACCTAGCGAGGAGGGCTTTAAACTCAGTTCAATGAGGGCAGGAGACAAAAGCCCACAGGTAAGTCAGAAATGTGGAGATCTCGGAGAAGTGTGGGAATCTGGGGAGAGCATGGGGCCATTATAGCAGGGATAAAGGAGACACAAGAGAGAACATGGGGGGGAATCAAATTAATAGACTTCTATATAATAATGCGAGAAGTGTGGGGAATAAGCAGGAAGAACTAGAAATGCTAGTTAATAAACACAACTATGACATAAAGCATCTTCACCAGATGTACTGCAGTGGCGCAGTTGCACTGATGCAGCTGTGCTGCTGTAGCACTTCTAGTGTAGACAAGCCCCTAGATGGGGCTACTATACAGTGTGTTCATAACTGATTGGAACTATCTGGAACATAACTATTCCTAGACAGTAGTTATCAGTGGTTCATTGGAAGGGCATATTGAGTGTGCTAATACAATTTGCAGATGACACAAAGTTGGGAGGTATTGCTAATACAGAGGAGGACTGGAATATCATACAAGAATATCTGGATGACCGGATGACCTTGTAAACTGGAGTAATAGAAATGGGATGACATTTAATAGTGCAAAATGCAAAGTCATGCATTTAGGGACTAACAAGAATTTTTGCTATAAGCTGGGGACTTATCAGTTTGAAGCAACAGAGGAGGACAAAGACCTGGGTGTATTGGTTGATCACAGGATGACTATGAGCTATCAATTTCATGCAGCATGAAAAAGGCTAACACGGTCCTGGGGTGTATCAGGCGAGGTATTTCCATCAGAGACAGGGAAATGTTAGTACCATTATACAAGGCACTGGTGAGACCTCATTTGGAATTCAGTGAGCAATTCTGGTCTACCATGTTTAAGAAAGATGAATTCAAACTGGAATAGGTGCAGAGAAAGGCTACTAGGATGATCCAGTGAATGGAAAGCCTACTTTATGAGAGGAGACTCAAAGAGCTTGGCTTGTTTAGCCTAACCAAAAGAAAGCTCAGGGGAGATATGATTGCTCTCTATAAATACATCAGAGGGATAAATACCCGGGAGGGAGAGGAGATATTTAAGTTAAGCTCCAATGTGGACCCCAGAACAAATGGATATAAACTGGCCATTAACAAGTTTAGGCTCAAAATTAGGCAAAGGTTTCTAACCGTCAGTGGAATGAAGTTCTGGAACAGCTTTCCAAGGGGAGCAGTGGGGGGAGGGGGAAAGCTAACTGGCTTCAAGACTGAGCCTCACAAGTTTATGGAGGGGATGGTATTATGGGACTGCCTATGATAGCATAGGTGACTACCAGTAGCAAAAATCCCCAACTGCTGGAGACGGGACACTAGATGGGGAGGGCTCTGAGTTACTCCAGAAAATTCTTCCCCAGGTGTCTGGCTGGTGGGTCTTGCCCACATGCTCAGGGTCTAACTGATCGCCATATTTGGGGTCAAGAAGGAATTTTTCCTTGGGTCAGATTAGCACAGACCCTGGGTTTTTTTTTTGCCTTCCTCTGCAGCCCCCAGCTCATGTCCTAGCCTCCTGGGGCGCACTGCCCAGGGAGGTGGAGGATGCAGGGCTCCCCACAGTGGTCCAGGCTCCCTGGGTGGCTCTTATCATGTCCTGGCTCCGGTTTCCAGCAGAGTCGCGGACGCTCCACTTCCACCTGCCCTGGGCCAGGCGGGGAAGCCGGGGGGCGGGGACCCTGGCTGGGGGCTCCTCTCGGGTCCCCTGCACCACTGGCAGGTTGAGGGTCCGTGTGGCTCCCACTGCCTGGCCAGGTGGTGGGGTCTTGGGGGGGAAGTGGAGGGGAGGGGCGCGGGGTCCACCCCAGTGAAAAGTGGATGGGCCAGGCCCCCTGGGCCCACCTGTTCCAGCACCACTGGTATAGCGCGTCTTCACCAGATGTGCTAAAGCTGTGTAGCTGCATCTGTGCCAATATAGCGCTGTAGTCAGGGCTGTCCTTAGACATACACAAAATACGCAGCTGCGTAGGGCACCTGAACATTTGGGGCACCACTGGGTCTTAGTGCCCGCCCTCCCGGCTTTCCTATCCCTGTTCTGACCCTTCCTGAAGGCTCCCACAGCTGGCTGCTGTAGCCTGGTGACTCTTACTCCAGAGGGGATCTAGTAAGTTAAAAGTGAAAAAGCCTCCAGCCTGCCAGACCTATTAGCACAACAGGTATGTCTACACTACGGGATTAATCCGAATTTACAGAATTCGAATTTTGGAAACAGATTGTATAAAGTCGAATGTATGCGGCCACACTAAGCACATTAATTTGGCGGTGTGCGTCCATATACCGGGGCTAGTGTTGATTTCCGGAGCGTTGCACTGTGGGTAGTTATCCCATAGCTATCCCATAGTTCCCGCAGTCTCCCCCGCCCATTGGAATTCTGGGTTGAGATCCCAGTGCCTGATGGGGCAAAAAACATTGTTGCAGGTGGTTCTGGGTACAGCCTCACCCCTCCCTCCATGAAAGCAACGGCAGACAACCGTTTCGTGCCTTTTTTCCTGGGCGAACACTGCAGACGCCATACCATGGCAAGCATGGAGCCCGCTCAGCTCAAGACAGCAGTGATGAACATTGTAAACACTTCGCGCATTCTCGTGCAGTTTATGCTGAACCAGGACCAGAAAAACAAGGCGAGTAGGAGGCGGCGATGGCAGCGCGGCAACGAGAGTGATGAGGACATGGACATGGACACAGAATTCTCTCAAACCGCGGGCCCCGGTGCTTTGGAGATCATGTTGTTAATGGGGCAGGTTCTAGCTGTGGAACGCCGATTCTGGGCCCGGGAAACAAGCACAGACTGGTGGGACCGCATAGTGTTGCAGGTGTGGGACGATTCCCAGTGGCTGCGAAACTTTTGCATGTGTAAGGGCACTTTCATGGAACTTTGTGACTTGCTTTCCCCTGCCCTGATGCACCAGAATACCAAGATAAGAGCAGCCCTCACAGTTGAGAAGCGAGTGGCGATAGCCCTGTGGAAGCTTGCAACGCCAGACAGCTACCGGTCAGTCGGGAATCAATTTGGGGTGGGCAAATCTACTGTGGGGGCTGCTGTGATGCAAGTAGCCAAAGCAATCACTGAGCTGCTGCTACCAAAGGTAGTGACTCTGGGAAACGTGCAGGTCATAGTGGATGACTTTGCTGCAATGGGATTCCCTAACTGTGGTGGGGCGATAGATGGAACCCATATCCCTATCTTGGCACCGGAGCACCAGGGTACCCAGTACATAAACCGCAAGGGGTACTTTTCAATGGTGCTGCAAGCACTTGTGGATCACAAGGGACGTTTCACCAACATCAACGTGGGCTGGCCGAGAAGGGTTCATGATGCTCGCGTCTTCAGGAACACTAATCTGTTTAAACGGCTGCAGCAAGGGACTTACTTCCCGGACCAGAAAATAACCGTTGGGGATGTTGAAATGCCTATAGTTATCCTTGGGGACCCAGCCTACCCCTTAATACCATGGCTCATGAAGCCATACACAGGCAGCCTGGACAGGAGTCAGGAGCTGTTCAACTACAGGCTGAGCAAGTGCGAGAATGGTGGTAGAATGTGCATTTGGACGTTTAAAAGGTCGCTGGCGCACATTACTGACTCACTCAGACCTCAGCCAAACCAGTATTCCCATTGTTATTGCTGCTTGCTGTGTGCTCCACAATCACTGTGAAAGTAAGGGGGAGACCTTTATGGCAGGGTGGGAGGCTGAGGCAAATCGCCCGGCTGCTGATTACGCGCAGCCAGACACCAGGGCGATTAGAAGAGCACACCAGGAAGCACTGCGCATCAGAGAAGCTTTGAAAACCAGTTTCATGACTGGCCAGGCTACCGTGTGAAAGTTCTGTTTGTTTCTCCTTGATGAAAACCCGCCCCCTTTATTGACTCATTCTCTGTAAGCAACCCACCCTCCCCCTTCGATCACAGCTTGCTTTCAAAGGAAATAAAGTCACTATCGTTTAAAAATCATTTATTCTTTATTAATTGATTATAAAAAGAGGGAGAGAACTGACAAGGTAGCCCGGGTGGGGTTTGGGAGGAGGATCGGAGGGCAGGAAAAGGCCACTAAAAAAAGGTTAAAGTAATGACAGCCTTTTGCTTGGGCTGTCCACTGGGGTGGAATGGGAGGGTGCACGGAGCCTCCCTCCCCCCCAGTGTTCTTACACGTCTGGGTGAAGAGGCTATGGAACATGGTGAGGGGGGAGGGTGGTTATACAGGGGCTGTAGCGGCACTCTGTAATCCTGCTGCCATTCCTGAAGCTCCACCAGACGCCGGAGCATGTCTGTTTGCTCACGCAGCAGCCCCAGCGTTGCATCCTGCCTCCTCTGATCTTCCTGCCGCCACCTCTCATCTTGAGCGTCTCTCCTCTCCTCACGTTGGTCCCTTCTGTCCTCACGTTGGTCCCTCATGTCCTCACGTTGGTCCCTCCTGTCCTCACATTCACTGGCATCTTTCCTGTACTTTGATACCGTGTCCTTCCACTCATTCAGATGAGCTCTTTCGTTGCGGGTCGATTCCATGATTTCCAAGAACATGTCGTCTCACATCCTTTTTTTTCTCCGCCTTATCTGAGATAGCCTTCGGGACGGAGGAGGGAGGCTTGAAAAATTTGCAGCTGCTGGAGGGAGGGAAAAAAAGGGAGAGAAGTATTTAAAAAGATACATTTTACAGAACAATGCTTATACTCTTTCACGGTGAACAACACTATTCACAGTACATAGCACATGTTATTTCAGTGCAAGATCGCATTTTGCATCTAATATTGAGTGCCTGTGGCTTTGGTGTTAGAGATCACAGACGCAGGTCCGGGCAACAGAATTCGGCTTGCATGCGGCCATGGTAAGCCATTGTCTTTTGGCTTCTGCGCCCTCCTTTCCCACATACCAAGCAAAGCCCGTTGAGTGCTGCGGTTTTCCTGTTAACCCCCACATCCAATTCTCTGGGATGTTCGCTTTATCCCTCCCCCCACCGCGTGGCTGGTATCAGGGAAGATCCCTGCAGAAACCAAACTAACCCCCCCCACAATCAATTATCTGGGATGATCGCTTTACCCCTCCCCCCACCGCGTGGCTGGTATCAGGGAAGATCCCTGCTAGCCAAACGCGAAAAGCTCAGCGCCAATTACCCCTCCCCCCCGGCTTGGCTAACTACAGGGAAGGATTTCTTTTCAGCCACAGGCAAACAGCCCAGTAGGAATGGCCACCTCTGTCCCCTTAATTAAATTCCCGTATTTCAACCAGGTTACCATGAGCAATGTCACTCTCCTGAGGATTACACAGCGAGATAAAGAACGGATGTTCCTTGAATGCCAGCAAACACCGGGACCATACGCTGCCAGGCTTTGTCATGCAATGATTCCAGATTACTTGCTACTAGCATGGCGTGGTCAAGTGTCCTACCATGGAGGACGGAATAAGGCTGCACTGCCCAGAAACCTTCTGCAAAGGCTTTTGGAGTACCTCCAGGAGAGCTTCATGGAGATGTCCCTGGAGGATTTCCGCTCCATCCCCAGACACGTTAACAGACTTTTCCAGTAGCTGTACTGGCCGCAAATGCATCCCAAGTCCTCAGGGCAAATTAATCATTAAAAAACGCTTGCTTTTAAACCATGTTTTATATTTTAAAAGGTAAACTCACCTGAGGTCCCTTCCATGGGGTCATGGTCTTGGATACTACCTTGGGAGGGTTGGGAGGGTAATTCACTCAGGCTGAGAAAAAGATCCTGGCTATTGGGGAGAACGGAGTGCTGTGTGCTCTCTGCAAGCTCGTCCTCCTCCTCCTCCTCCTCCTCTTCCCCGTCCGCAGAATCCTCAGGTGTGGCTGAGATTACCCCCGCCTCGGAATCCACGGTCAGAGGTGGGGTAGTGGTGGCGGCCCCCCCTAGAATTGCATGCAGCTCAGCGTAGAAGCGGCATGTCTGCGGCTCTGACCCGGAGTGACCGTTTGCCTCCTTGTTTTTTTGATAGGCTTGTCTTAGCTCCTTAACTTTCACGCGGCACTGATATGAGTCCCTGTTGTGGCCTCTCTCCATCATGCCCTTGGAGATTTTTTCAAAAGTTTTGGCATTTCGTCTTTTGGAACATAGTTCTGCTAGCACTGAATCCTCTCCCCATATAGCGATCAGATCCAGTACCTCCGTACGGTCCATGCTGGTGCTCTTTTTCGATTCTCGGACCGCATGGTTACCTGTGCTGATGAGCTCTGCGTGGTCATCTGTACTCTCCACGCTGGGCAAACAGGAAATGAAATTCAAAAGTTCGCGGGGCTTTTCCTGTCTACCTGGCCAGTGCATCCGAGTTCAGATTGCTGTCCAGAGCGGTCACAATGGTGTACTGTGGGCTAGCTCCCGGAGGCCAATACCTTCGAATTGCGGCCACACTAACCCTAATTCAAAATGGCAATACCGATTTCAGTGCTACTCCCTTCGTCGGGGAGGAGTACAGATATCGATATTAAGAGCCCTTTATATCGAAATAAAGGGCTTCGTTGTGTGGACGGGTGCAGGGTTAATTCGATTTAACACTGCTAAATTCAAATTAAACTCATAGTGTAGACCAGGCCTTAAAGAGCCATTCAAGGGGTAATGAAGCCATTTAACAGGCATTTGCCAAACCCCAGGTATATACTGTCAGTTTCTGAATTTACTGACAAAAACAGTTGTGCATTACTGTAATATTTACTCAGAACATGTTAGTCTACAGGACCTTAGTTTAAAATTTGCTTTAAAAATATTTCATTAGTGAGTTGGTGAAGATTATAAAATCACATCTCTAAAAAATCCTTGCATAGATTTTTAGATGCACAATCATCTTTAGCCTTAAAGGCTTGGATCTTTAGACATATAGTTTTTTAAATAAATCCTTCAAAAGACCACCCTTATCTAAAATACACATTTTAATTTTAATTTTAATTACTATAGTAAAAAAAACTTGCTTCCAAAGTCTTCCTGTCCTTTCTGTCCATCCCTTTCTCCCTTATAAATAAATAAATAAAAATAATAAAATTTTTATTATTTTTCACACACTTCCTCCCTTCACACACTTCCTTCCCCCCCACGTCCCCCGCCCTTGAAGAGAGCCCTTAAAGGGACAACACCCCTTTCCTTCCAGATAGCTGGACAAAGAGTTTCCCTTTCTTTATTTCTGACTATCTGATGAACTAGTTTTAAGAGAACCCTCCAGCAAAATCAGCACCTGAGTAAGGTATAAAATCCTTTGTTACGCCTAAAATCTTTGGAAACATTTTTTTTAAAGTTGGTGAAATTTCATAAACATGTCTATTGTTATGGAGATCACACAAAGTAAATTAGTGTTCCCTTTTTCTAAAAGCAATGAACATTGTTATGAACACACTAAACCTCTGTGACTGATTAATTTAAAATAATGTCTTTATTTCAGTGAGTTAAATATGTAGTAATCTGTAATGATTACTTTATGAAGGCTTAAGAGTACATTTAAAATATAAAATCAGCTTAGAAATACTGATTAAGAAAAAGTAAAACAGAGAAGAGCTGAATCATGTATTCCATAATATTTAATGTTGAATTCAGCAAGACAGCTGACTTGCCCTTATAAACAGTTTTTGCAAATAAATGTCTGACAAACTTCAGGGCATATAAAAAAACCTGTGACTGACATTTTTTATTCCCAAATTTAGTGCTTTTAATTAGGTACCTTCTGCATGTCCATTCTGCGTGAGGGAGAGAGTATGGGGGTCTCTGCGGGGAACTGTGACTCTCTGCCACTATGAGGTAGGCCGGGCGTCTCGCTATCCTTTGCTGCCTTGTCGCCACCCCCATGTCCCCTCTGGGCTGCGAGCCCGGGCTGCTGTTGGGCATAGGGGCACTAGTTTAATAATACTGTGTAGGGCCCCATAAATCCTAAGGACAGCCCTGGCTGTAGTGTAGACTTGCTCTCAGTGTGTGTGGGAAGGGTGAAGGGGTGTTTTTGTTTGTTTTAAGGATTAATAAGTTGTTTATTACCTAGTTTTGTATTCATATTTTAGTTTTACATGTATTATCTTTATTCTGTGGAAGAATGTCTGCTTTTTTCCCATAAAAGAGTTGTATATGTTTATGTTTTGTCTTGCATAGGCTGGTCAATGTATTGATATTACATTTTTGTTTTACTGTATTTTCTCTAGTATAAAACTCTAGGGCTTTATCTAATGTTGGGGTAATCGTGTAAAGTAAGGGAGATTTTTCTATCTTTGTGGGAAAAAATTGTGTGTGGGGGGGGAATTGTTTGCATGCTTTTCATGGTGGGTGCTTGCTGAAATACATGCTGGTGTTAAAAATGTCTGTCTGTATATTGGACAAACACTATTTGTAGAAATAACCCAAAATGTGTGTGTGAAATGGACTTGGTAAAGCAATGCCTTTTATATTATTTTTAAACAGCAAAAACCCTAATATTTTATTTTAAAATTTGTTAAGACCGTTTCATATTTTTATAATAATGTTGTCACCCACAGTACTGTGAAACCAAGAGAGATCCTTAGACCAGAGTGCTAATATGATCAAAAGAAGAAGAAAAAAAGCTATCAGAAAAGGAAAATTGTCCAGGATTATCAGCTGACAGACAGCTGAATGCTAGTAACTACATTTGATTATTTGTTTGGTTGTTTGCACAGTTTTGTTTCTAAGCAAAAAAATAAGTGTGTGGGTGAGAGAGAGAGTTTATGGAGTTACGATTTTGGTGAATTGTGTAAAGCAGATATTTGATATAAATTGGAACATATTTTCCCTAATCAGACCTGAGCAACTCTCCTGATGATGAAGTCTCTAAGGTGCCACAAGGACTCCTTATTGTTTCTCCTGATGATGACATAGTCAAAACTCCAGCGAAACCGCCAATACCAGAACATCCAAAGAATGGGGAATCCACTCTGAGACCCTTAATAACACCATGAAAAAGCAACAGAAGAACTCAATCAGAAAGTCATCACAGGCCAACTATCAGATACATCAAGCCAAAGGACAAAACAAAAGAATCCAGTAAAAAAAAAAAACCCAGCTCCAGCAACTCAGTGATGGACATCACACCTCAGCCACAAAGATTCACAAACCCAGAGCATGTGCTTTAGGAATTGTGAATGAAAAACAAGGATTGAAAGTTCACACACCACAACACTGTTCTCTTATGAACTGACACTGTTGGTAAAATATGATCTCTCTTCAGGGATTGTGACAAATTTGTTAAAGCTGTTTGTGAGGATTATGATGCTTTGAAGAGAGAGGGTGATAGATGCTTTTGTCTTAGCTTTCAGTTTCATCCAGACTTGTACCCTCTATCTTCAGAGGACAAAATATATGTGGCTTTAAACAATGTGAAAGAGCCTATAGTTCTAAACAAAAGTGATTAGGCGTGGGTGTCAAGACTGCACAGAGGAAAGGGTATAAAAGAGGTATGAATATAAGTAGGGCTGTGTACACAATTTGAGAGGGGCTCGGGTTGGGGGTAAGACCAGGGGTGCACAACTGTTTTTGTATTGTTTTGTTTTGTTTTTTCAGACCAGTAGGCTTTAGTCATTAACTGGAATACAGTTTAGGAAGTCCTTAGGGTAATCTAGACTAGAGAAATGAAGATTAAAGTATATTCATTTCTGGTTAGACTCAGCTGTAGTGAAACCCGGTTGTTCAAGCTTTGTCTGTTTCTCCCTCTGATCTCCTCTGTCAGGCTCCAGGTAAGAGCCCTGACTGTCTCCAGCAGCCAACACTTATCCCCCACCTCACACCTCTCTGTTGTGGGGAAAACAATTTAGTGGTAAGAATTTGGATTTAAGGGTATTTGGGAGTAAGTGTCTTTTTATTTCCTTTTATTAATTTACATATATAGGTGTCTCTGTGTGTGTGTTTATCCCAGTGTTTTACACTCTGTTTGGAATTCTGCCCTTTTTAAGACTGGGCACTCTTTATGTATTACTGGATTAGATTTATGCTTAATTTTAAAAACAAACTATTTTTAAATTGTAGATTACTTTTTGAACGTTCAGAGATGGCTTGACTAATGTTATTTTAAATCCTCTTAAAGGTTTTTATTTAATTTAATATTACTCAAGGTTCAGCCCCTGTCTGTGGGTGAACTCTCATCAAACCTAATTATGAATAATTTTTCCAACCCCCAAAGAACCATTGTTAATCCTGACTGCTGCTACAGGTGTCTTACGGAGAGCTGAGAGATGGGAAAGGGGAAGCCCTGGGTAGGGGTATTTCAGTTATTTTGGAGGGACTTTGTAAGGATAGGCAATACAGCAGAGCTTGTTGAAAGACCGGGGTGAACATCTGCTTCCTTTTAGAAGCCCAAATGAGGCATAGTAAAAAGAAGCCAGGATGCCCTAAGAACAATAGGTCTCGACCTATTTTCCTCTCTGTTTTATAAAGAGGTTTTGAAGGAAGTGGAATTGTTCTGTTTCCTTACATCCAACCTGCTGGAAGAACAGTCAGTGCCAGTTAGTTTTTGTATGAATTTCAGCTCCCAGTAATGAAGCATGTATGTTCCTTAAGTAACAAATGAATGAAGTATAATCTGTATTTGTCTTGGTGAGGTACTGTGCTTGCAAATGTGATGGAAAAAGTGAGGAGCAGTCAGAGTATGGAGAGAGAGCATCATCCCCCACAAAAGGTTTGGAAATGTACCAATTGGAAATACACTGGGAGGATCCATTACTACTGAAGTTTACGAATTTACTTGCATAAAGAATCATTGGTTAACCGGTGGAATGGATGGTAAGCGTAGACAGTTCAACCTAAGTATTTACAGCACTTTAAGTTACTTGATACTACCAGTTGTATCTTTGTTGGTTTACAACTGTGATCAAAGAACTAGTATTTATAAATAACATGCAGAAGTATCCCAACACATAGTGAAGAACTCAAAACTAATCATGTAGCATGTTACTCCTCAGTCAGGGGGTAAGAAGAGTCCCTCAATGCCAGCTTCCTGTGGCCACAAAGTCACCAGACACAGGGATGTGTTAGACTTAAAGTGTGTACACAGTTAGCATGCCTTAACAACAAGAGGCTGAAAACTAGGGAAATCCCCAACCATTTTCTACAAGTTCCACATTAGTATATATTTTCTTAAACATCTGTCGAACCCTTGAGCCAACACTATACCTTTGTACAGGGAGATTGTTTATAGTTATTTGCATCATGTCCTCTACACATTTCACCAAAAATCCTAAATTACTAGCACTTGCAGATATACAGTAGTTTTCACTTTTTGCTTCCTGATGGTGTCACAATTACAACTCCGTCTAATTCTCTACACAGAAGAAATCCCTTTATGTCTGGTTTTGGGGTGCCATCAATAAACCTGCTCAGTCACCACAAATTTGCAAACCCTCACAAGACCGTCAGAAGTGTACTTACATTAATTTCAGGCTCCCCCTCACAGTCTAGTATTATTTCAAATTTTTTATTTAAGTGAAAATAAAGGTCAGCTTTCTGAATAATATAATAAGGCGGATCTCTTGCCGTGGAAGGTGGAAGAAGCCTGTCTCAGCTTGCACGAGAAAGAGCCGGGATCAGGGAAAGTGCATTGAGAAGTTTCTCTAAGAGCTCACAGACAAAATAAATATGTGAATGTATACAAGCCACCCACAAATTCTGTATCAACCAAACACATACGTTGCAAATAGAATGCTTTAATGTCTATGGCAGCTTACTGTGAGCATCTATAAGAGGTATGAGGCTCAATTCTATTCATTTCTGCAACACAGGGGAAAAAAACCTGTTGTCTCAATGCTACTAAAGTCATTAAGATGGTGCAAGACTTAAAATACTTATAAAGTTGACTAAATCAGCGGCTAAAAACATTCAGTGAAACTAACTAAAAATTAAAATAGATAACACCAGGCAGGGCTGAGTCACAAACAGTCTTTAGCTCAGAGCCTTCTGGTTGGGACAGACAGTAAATAACAGTCTATAAGGCCTGGTCTACACTGGGGGGGGGATCGATCTAAGTTATGCAACTTCAGCTACGTGAATAACGTAGTTGAAGTAGACGTATTTGGATCCACTTACTGTGGTGTCTTCACCGTGGTGAGTCGACTTCTGCTGCTCCCTCGTCGACTCTGCCTGCGCCTCTTGCGGCGGTGGAGTACAGGAGTTGACGGGAGAGTGCTCGGGGATCGATTTATCGTGTCTAGACTAGACGCGATAAATCGATCCCTGCTGGATCGATCGCAGCCCGCCGATCCGGCCGGTAGTGAAGACGTACCATAAGGGAGCTCTGGCCCTCTGCATGGGGCAAAGCACAGTTTATGGCTCCACAGCCTTCTGGCTGGGGGTGAGCCCACAACACAGCCTAGGCCTTCTGGCCAAAAAGAGTGGGTTTGGCCACCACCCCAGGGATGGGGTCAGTGGCAGGGAGGGTAGGGGGATCTAGGCCCATCCTACTCCTCCAAGTCCCAGCCCAGGGCCCTAACAGTGGCAGATTGGTCTGCCATTGGTCAACGGGGATCCTCCCGAAACACGCTGACTCACTCTCCAGTAGCAGAAGTGGACTAAAGTCTGATTCCTCTGGGCTACTTCCTACCACAGTCTGGGTATAGGGCTCTGTAGTCCAAAGGTCCTCTGTTTCCTCAGCCACTGGCAGTCCCCACTGCTCCTCCGGGCATTCATCTGATGGCGGTCCTGACAGCTCCTCGGGATACTTGTCCATCTCCTCCGACTGCAAAGTGTGGCTCTACTCAGGGGCTATTGGGGGATCCTGCAAAAATCTCTGCTCCTTCTGGTGGTCCAGCCCCAACTGAGCTCCAGGGCTCTCCTTTTATATTTCCTGTCCTGCCCCAGGACTTCCGGTGCCGGGGGCAAGGCGGATTCTGCTCCACCCATGAGGGGTAGTGTAGTGGTCCCTCACCCTCCCTCACTATAGACACCATTAATTTTAAAGATGAAGAACACATTAAACTTGAGAAAGGTGATGCAGAAGACAATTTCATTGGCCTTTCACTTAGGTTTAAATAATTTATTTGGTCACAAGTTCTCATCTTAGGCCCCTAGTAGGTATTTGTCTACTATTCACTCTTTCCCCACCAACCCCCAGTTTGGCTTTTTGGGGGCTTCATTAGAGGCATCTGCTAGACTATTGGGTCAATCTTGTGCACTCAGAGAGCTCTGTGGGAAGTTATACCTGGTTCTGACCAGTGCTCTTTATCCCTTTGTTTCAAACAATATCAAACCATACAAACTGGGACCAATACTGATGTAGGGATATTAAAGAAGGTACTAACAGTGATTCCCCCAAGTGACAGTGACCCCCTCATAATTTGTCCCCCACACTTTAAAATCCAACAGTTTCACCAAGTACAAAAATCTCTTGGGTCTTCTGTTAAAACTTGTAAGCTACTGTCTGTAGAAACCATTGATTATATCTATCCTGTGAAAGATACTTTGTTACTATGTAAAACTTACAAACAAGTTAATTGACTTTGTTCTTGAAGTAATTGATACAATGTAAACAAACACTATAAGCCGTTAAGTGACTTTCACTTTATTCAACGGCTCCTAGGACAGACCCCCACCCTCTGTGATTAAAGGGCCGGGAGTCTCAAATGAATTAGCACACACCCTGAAAGTGGTGGAGACAGTAAATTAAAATATGGTTAAAATATGGAATGTATGCTGATGAATGCTTGATATACATAAATGGTTAGGGAGGTGCCAGCCTAGAAAGGGAGTATACATCGGCTGAAGAATGTGTCAAGTGGATGAACAGAACCCCCCCGGAGGGTAAACTGGGATCCACCCCATCACCTGGAAGGATGAGAAACACAAACTTTGGACAGTGTGGAGCCACTAGGAATGTGCCACTTTGGACAGGAATGTGCCATCTGCTGATTGAGTCAGCAACAGCAGGATGAAACAGCTCCCATAAACTAACATAGGAATTAAATCCTATAAGAATGGACTCTCAAGACTGAGGACTTTGAGTCTCTGGTTCTGCTGCCAACCTCCAGGAGCATCAGGTGCACCTGACACAGACTTGGTTCCATCCTCATGACCAAGATACCTGGCCAGTAACTTGGCATGAGCAACTTCTAGGCTGGTAACTATAACACCTATACAGAACTTGAATGAATGATTGTGTGAATGAACCTCTCTCTCTCTCTCTCTCTCTATGTGTGTGTGTGTGTGTGAGTGTATAAGAAATAAGTAGTCAAACGTTGTTTACTTTTATCTTTTGCTTTATCAGTATATTTACAATAAATGTGGCATCTTTGCCTTATCCCTCTTAATAAGATCCTGCTGGTTTTTATTCTATTGGTATAACATTTTGGTGGAGAATTGCGAAAGGGGGAATATTGGTAAAATGCCTCAGTTATTGTAAACATTAGTGTGCACACAGCCAGCTCTATAGAGAGCGGTTCTATTTCTGGTTAACCAAACCTGCTGGCCTCCGGATAGGTAGCAGAAAAATAACAAATATAAGCTATGATTTCACAATCTAGGCTGTGTCGCTCACTGACCGGTGTCAGGTGTGACGAGGAAATTATCCCTCTTAATAAGATCCTGCTGGTTTTTATTCTATTGGTATAACACTGAGCTGCTGTAACTCCAATGAAGTTGACAGAGTTGTGACAGCATACATTTTAGATCTTAGTCTTTTAGTTTAGATTTCAAAATTGACATTGCATTTTGACTTAACAGAAAAAGAGAGTTCCTAATACACTAGATAAAAGTTTGACCCTAAAAAATGTATCCCTAGAAATTGAATCCATTAAAATGCCTCCTTCATTTGACATCAGGATAAAACACAGAGGATCACAGAGATATGTTTGATCGAGATGATGCAGTGTCGTGAATGTTAAAACGGCAATTATAAACATACTTGTTGAATTAAGGCTCGATTCTGGAGGTGTTCAGCATCACAACTTCAGTGGGAATCGTGGGTGTTTAGCACTTCTCAAAATCAATGCATTGAACAGCAACCAACTCCAATAAATCCAGTGACAGAAAGCTTCTCATGCCTCCTTCCACTCATAGGTCTCTGGATGGCTGTGAAATATGCTCGCATGGCCAGTAGCTGGGCTTGACATTTTCTGACAAAAATTAAATGTAATGACTTTTGCCATAACAAGGTTTCACATGTTAAATAAATCAGTCTTGACAAACACTCAGCCAGAGTTCTGTTGTATTTCAATAAGATTTCCTTCAGACAAAGATTTGAGGCACTTCTGTCATGAGTCATAATGCTTGAGCACTAAGAAGGCAATTTATGTCAAGCTAATAAATACAAATATTAAATTCATAGCAGAATATGAGGTGAAATAGTAATATTAATGTAAGTGTCATCACTATTACCATTAGTTGACAACTGTATGCAGAGCAAGCTTGTCAATTTTCTGAAGAAGTTCAAGTGATACCTGGGTGGAGGAGGCACTTGCTTAACAAAGAGGGCTGAGTGTATGAGGTAGAGAAGAAGTCTCAGCCAGTGGTTAGGGTGCTAGCTGGTGACTCAAAAGAGTATGGTTCACTTCCTTGCTCTACTGCAGACTTGTGATATGACCTTGAGCAAGTCACTTGGTCTCTCTGTGCCTCAGGTCACCATCTGTAAATGGGAATGATACCACTTCCCTATCTCATAGAGGTGATGTGAGGATGAATACATTAAAATGTGTGAGATGCTGAGATATTACAGTAGAGAGAGTCATATAAGTACCTTAGATAGATACAGCCAGTAATTGAAAATTCTCACAATGCCCTTCCTTCATACACTCTTGTCCCCAAACACTATACCACAATCAGCACCCATAATATCAACACTTCCTGAAAAACACATCATACCCCATACTCTGCTGCACATAAAGGCCACCCACGCAAACACAGTCTCTACCAACTCTGCCTTCATGCACAATTAGACAGGCTTCAACTTCAGTTTATAGATTTCAAGTGACGTCCACCAAGCTTACCTTTAGGGTCATCCTGAAGCTCTTTTAGCTCTCTACTGTATTACTAAAATTATGGGCCAATCTTGCAATCTGCACTCAAGTGGAACACTTTCTTCATTCCTGAGAGAGATTTATGCTTAGGTTAGACCAAAGGCAAGTTGCCTTGGTAATCTACATCAGATTTTAAGGGGTCCCTGAGGAAGATTCCTCCTCCTTTTCTCATCCAACGGTAAAAGAGTTATACTGCTAAATTTAGGGAGAAGGAGGGATGAATTCCCCAGAAGCATATAATGGGATGTGGATATGGGCAAGGGCAGGGCTGCACTGAGGCAACTTCTAAAGAGAAACCTACTTTATGAACTAATGCTTCAAACATACACATGAGTAACTGTGCATGTGAGTGATCCATGTAACTCAGTGGGATTACTCATGTAAATGTTGGCAGAAATCAGTGTCCAAGATGGTGGACAGTAACTAGCTTTTCTATTTCTGGTTTCTCTGTTTTCCTGAGGTTGGTCAGCCATGCTTACTCTCCCTTACACAATGATTTTTAAGAAGGAAATGGGGCCACTACTGTCAGCCTCTTCCCTGCATATCTTTTGTTATCTGCTTCAGTGTTCCCATAAAGTGTGCCCAAAGTACAGCAGTCACCCCACAAATATCAACAATTCAGCATGCATGTTGGGCCTTGAAGTTAAACAAACAAACAAACAAACAAACAAACAAACAAACAAAAAGCCACATTTGAAATAAAAAAAGTTTGTCCTATAATAGGGAAGAGGTCCAGTAAATGTGTGTGAAAGATCTTCAGAGTTCATTGGAAAGAGTTTATTGAAACATCAGAAATTCTAAGGAGAGGAAATCAGCTTAAAGCATCAGTAATCTTCAAAAAGCATATTCAAAAAAAGGATCTTAAAAAAAGAACTAGATAAATTCATGGTGTCCCTAGCCTCTGTTTGCCAGCAGCTGGGAATGGGTGACAGGGGATGGATCACTTGAGGACTAGATTACCTTGTCTGTTCATTCCCTCTGAAGCACCTGGCATTGGCCACTGTCAGAAGACAGGATACTGGACTAGATGGACCTTTGGTCTGACCCAGTATGGCCATTCTTATGTAACTTATGTAAGTAAGAAGACAGTGGAAATATTTAGGATACACTTTAAGGATGCCACCAACACGACTTCCACAACACGTGATAATAGGGTCACCACCTGAAAAGAGACAAAGAGGGTGACCTAGAACAACATTATGCAGCACAACAGAGAAAGAAGACAAATCCATCAATAAGACAATCAGAAGCCTTACAGACCATCATAGAACTGAAATAAATGTGGGAAATTGTTGGATGCCCTATGCACCTGAGGGTGCAGGAACATAAAGAAAGAAGATGACCTTCTGGAACTAGTATAAAGCCAAAGTAATTGGCTTGTGCCAGTCTCCTGCATGGTAGAAGAGTGGGACAAAATCCAACCCCCAACCTATGGTCAGGCTATTGGGTTGCAATCCAGGCTAAGGTAGCAGTGACAGAGGAGTAATCACTTTAAAAGCTCATATAAAATTTCTATGTCAAAGTGCTACTGCAACTTCAGAATATTCTTGTTCTGATTTCTCTCTAGAGTCTCTAGATTCTTGCTTGCCTCCATCACATCTCTGAGACATCACTGACTTGCTGTCAGTCTGTTTCCCAGATCTGCAGCCAGTAAGTCTTCTTTGTTCTCTGTGGAAATGATGTTCTACTTTTCCATTATGTTAGAGACCTATCTTAGGGATGTGGCAGATTCTCTGTTACTTGAAGCCTTGAAAGCAAGCCTGGGTATCTATTTAAAAGATGTTACAGCTCAAACAGAAATTATGAGTAAGGCTGTGAGTTTGTCACGGAGGACCTGGAAAGTCACGGATTCCGTGACTTTCTGGGACCTCTGGGACTTCTGTAGTGGTTGGTGCGGCTGGCCCGGGGGCTGCCTGAGCAGCTCGGGCAGTCCCTGAGCCAGCCGCACTGGCTGCTGCTAGGGCAGTCTCAGGCCACCGCGCCCCTAGCCCCAGCAGCACCAGGAGTTTGGGTGTGGGCACACACGGTGCCCTGGGGCCGTCCCCCACCCCAGATCACCCAAGTTTTAGGGGTATATAGTACAAACCATGGAAGGTCATCGGCAGTGAATTTTTTTTACTGCCCATGACCTGTCCATGACTTCTACTAAAAATACCCATGACTAAAATGTAACCTTAGTTATGAGCTTTATGCAGAAATTGCTAGGTGAGATACTATGGCCAACATTATGCAGAGGTCAGACTAGATGATCGTATTGGTCCCTGCTGGCCTTAAAATCTATGAATCATATCCATTTTCATATCTAGTAGAACTGATAGATAAGCAGAGGCACAGACAACCATCTGTGGCTTTTGGTCCAAACCCAATAAATTTTTCACAATGTTGGAGGACTGTACACAAAACAAACCTTTATTTCTCCAAATATACGAAGAGAAGGGAAAAAGTTACATTTTCGATAGCACACCATGGGAGAGAGAGGAAATCTTGCATTGTATCCCTTCTTCTTTGCCTGTAGATTGCTTAAGTAGCCTGTAAGTTCTTTGGGGGCATTGACTTGGGTTCTTATGTCTGTAAAGCACAGCACACCTTTGGATGCTATATAAATAATAATATTTCATTTTGTTAGGGCTTATCTGTCAGCTGATGAATGCAAAGTTCCTTGAGTTTGTGCAGGAAATAGTACATTATTTTCCTGACCGGCTCTAGCCAAAAATTGTCTCTCTGCCCACAAAAAAGTGGATGGCAAGTTGCCAGGGGTGGCTCTATGTATTTTGCCGCCCCAAGCACAGCAGTCAGGTGGCTTTCGGCGGCATGCCTGAGGGAGGTCCGCCGGTCCCGCGGCTTTGGCGTACCCACTGCCGAATTGCCGCCGAAGCCGCGGGACCGCCGGACCTCCCGCAGGCATGCCGCCGAAGGCTCCCTGACTGCTGCCCCCACAGCGACCAGCAGGCTGCCCCCTGTGGCTTGCCACCCCAGGCATGCGCTTGGTGCGCTGGTGCCTGGAGCCGCTCCGATGGCAAGTTAATAAAAAATACCAACATAAAAAAAAATCCCTGCACAATGGGAGCTTAGAGACTTGCCTGGAGTTGATGTTTCTGTCATCCCTTTCAATGGCTGAATTAATTCACCTAGAAGTGTCTGGCTGACAGCTCTGTGGCAGCCTAACGACTGTGTGTTATGGGGTCCAGTGATGGTGCAAGTGTAAGTGGTGAGGTAAAGGCAATCCTACACCAAGGCAACATAGAAAAATATATTACAGAATAAATGCCGGTCAAGAAAGAACAAAAAAAGTGATTTAAATCATCCTATCCCTTTTGTTGTCATTGTATCCTGACCCCCTCCCCACTTGGTTTTGTAGCTGCTGCTTGAAAGTCTGATGTTAAACGGGCATGGGGGTGGATGATTTAGTTTGTCCTACAAGTCCCAGACCTGGCCTCCAGGCAGCACTGTGCTTAAACCTCCTGGAAGTCACCTTGGGGGGGAATCTCCTGCAGCAGACAACAAAAAGATCAGGGAGAGAGGCAGCTGGGGGGAGCAATAGCCCCTGCATGACCTCTTGAGCTGGGGCTGTACAAAGGCAGACTCTGGGTTGAATCGCACTCCCTCCCCATGTCCCCCCGCCATCCTCATAGGCTTCCCCATTCATGTGGGCGGCACTTTCTCCCTGCATTTGAAATATACTTGTTGCAGCACTCTCTGCCTCCCTCCCCCAGCCACCACTTCCTCCTCCTGCACTCAGCATCTCAGGCCGCTCCAAGAGGGCTCCCTTCTGATTACGGCAAGAAAAGCCGCCGGGCGGGCAGATAACCGGGTGAGTGGAACCTGCCCGGTACCCCAAGCCGCGGGGAGCACTGTGCCGGGGAGGAGGGGACGGGGGCTGGACTTTGCACACCGAGCCTTCCCCGCACGCGGCCGCTGAATGACTGCAGAGCCGCAGCAAGGGAGCCCGCTCGCGGGGCAGGGGCTGAGGGCGGCGGGCTGTGGAGTCTCTGCGGGCCGGAGCACAGAGCGCTGCTGTCTCTGTTCCCGGGGGAGCCCGCGGCAGTGAAAGGGGCTGGCTGCACCCTGCGGGCAGCGCTTCCGCACCCGGGACCCATGTGACACCGCACTGCACAAGGCTGGGGTGGGATCACCCTGCTGTGCCAGTCGCACGCTCAGTCCCAGCTCCGGGGAGGCCACATTCCTCTGCCCTCCCTGGACTGCCCGCGCCGTGGCAGTCCAGGGGATGGAGCAGAGGGGCTGCCCGCGCGCGAGGCTCTTTCCAGACGAGGGCAAGGAATGTGCGGTGTGTGTCCCCTCCGGGTCTGTACTTTGGGGCGCTGCTGCTGCATTGGCTTGTCACAACCCCACCAGGTCACACTCTCCACGCCCCGCACCTCCTGGCCTCCCACCGGCTGCTTTATTGCATTTCTGATACATGCTGCCCTTGCTAGGCGGGAGACAAACGCGGTTTGTTGGTAATTATGCATAGGAGGGACTATGCAGGAGAGAGCGGAATCTGGAGTCAGCAGGAAGGCAAAGCGCACGGGCTGAAGTGTGGCTAGAGCCTATACTCGATTGCCCTACGCTACTCCAAGAGAGGCACCATGACCAAATAGGGTGTGTAGTTTTGGCTAAGATCATGTGTTATATCAGGAAGGAAGTTAGTCATTCTCCACATGCAGACCTATTATTTACTGAGCACTAAGCTAATGCAAAGGAATGTGCTTACGGCCCTTTAAACACAAACGGGGACCAAATGCAGGTTTGTTTAAAACTAAATTGACAAATTTGCAAGACCACCAGAGAGTTCCCTGCCAAGTCTGACTCATTTGGAGAGGGTTTTTAGCAGTTTTTGAAGCATCTCCTTTGGGAGAAGAGCTTTTCTGCTTGTGTTTCAATAAGCCATTTACAACAACACTCAAAAGAAATCTCTGCCTCATGTGAGTTGTCAGCTCTCACAGCCTTGAGTTTAAAGGTCAGCAGACAGGTTGGTCAGAAAAAGAAATCATTTTACTGCATTCTCACTCGGTATGCCTTCTTTTTAATTGTTATGTTTAAAAATTTTGCTCAAAGGGATGGTCTCTTGAAATGGACATCTTACACTCTAATCCTGTAACAGAATCTTCTAACAAGGTCCCTTGCACTCATGAGTTCTATTGACTTCAGCAGGATTCAGTGAGGAAACACGGTTCTTGCTAGCAGATCTTCAAGCAGCATTGGAACTTTGGCATTATCATGGTGCTGCAGTGGTGCCACTGTAGTTAAGGTTGCATCATGATTTCTGTTTAAAGATGGATCTTTCTAAGTCCTCTATAATTGACATGCTTAGTCAGATTCCTTTGAAATTTGGTGTGCCTCGAGAAGTTGCAGGGTAGGGTTAATGATACAAATTTAGAGTCATTTGAGCTTGGTGTTCCAGAGATCTGTCTTGAAATAAATAGCAATGTTTCAAAAAGTTTCCAGGTGGTGTGTGTGTTTGGTTTTTTTGTTTGGTCTTTTGCACAGTGCTAGGGATCAAACTGCTGATGTGATGTGGGTCAAGAAGATGGTCTCAGTCTGTCAAGTTTTACCCAAGGTAGTGCATGGCACCCACTAAATCTTTGGGGGACCTAAATTGAGAATGTTATTTCATGTACATTTTTTACAGTAGGCCTACACCAATAAGAAAAATGACTAGACCTGTTTCCATTCCTGCTGTTTTATATGCTTTAAAGCTCGAGGCTTACTAGTGCTCTAAAATCCAATTGGTTAATCAGCTTGCTTGGAAATTTGGTGTGCCTCAGGGGGCGCTGGATAGCATTAGTGATGCAAATTTGGGGTCATTTGACTGAGAGGTTCCTTAGTTACAGTCCTCTACATGCACCCCTCAAAAACCCAGATTCTCTCTGCCACCTTGTACTGTTAAACTGAGAGCTACTAAAGTCTGGATGAATGACATGCCTCATTGAGATTGATAGTGGTGAACTCAGCCTTCAATTAATATAACTAAGCATAAATTAATGACAAGCCCCTACCTAAGACAAAAGGAGTTTCGCACCGAGTGGCCGGAGGTTGCTGCAATTAGTCAATCATGGGTGGCAATTTTATTTGGGGGTGGGGGACTGTAATCAAAGTATCTTGGGGAAAAAATTAGAGGAGGGGGAGTGGTATTAGGGGGTGGAGGATTGGAGAAACATGGGGAGAGTGGTTTGGGGCTGCAGCAAAAGGAGTGGGCTTAGGGGGATGTGTGGTAAAGGAGGGAAGAGAGGTGAGGGAGTCCTTGCACCCCCCAGCTCTGCTTGTGTACCCCATCCCTGCACCTGCAGCTCTGCCAATGCATCCCAATCCCCCCACAGTTTGACCCATGCACCCCAACCTTCCTGCACCCCACAGCTCTGCCAATGCATCCCAACCCCCCCCTGCACCCCACAATTTGACCCATGCACCTCAACCCATGTACAAACCCTTCACACATCCACCAGTTCCATTTGACAATAAGCTCTTTGGGGCAGGGACTTCTCTGTTTTTATAGTGCTGCAGTAGTGCCACTCTAATTGAGGTTGCATCATGACTTCAGTTTAACAGGTGACCTTTCTAAGTCCTCTAAAAACTGACAGGCTTAGTTGTATTTCTTTGAAATTTGGTGCCTCAGCAGGATGCAGGGTAGAGTTAGTGACCCAAGTTTGGGGTCATTTGAGCTATGGGTTGCAAAGATATAAGCCCTGAAAAAATAGCTATTTTTCAAAAAGTTTCTAGGTGGGGTCTATTTGCTCAGAGCTAAAGATCAAATTATTGATGTAATGCATGTCAAAATGGTTTCAGTCTGTCGAGTTTTACCCAAGGCAGTATCTGATCCTTTATACCTGTATGCACCTCATGTGTACCATCAGATGTAATACTTCATGTTGCTTGCTACAAGTTCTCTCTTTTATAATGTGTTTTTATTTTATGGGGAGGTTTACTGTGAACACAGCAGAATAGGCAGTAGCCAGAGTAACCAGAATTTTTATTATATCAGGTGGGGATGAGCCAGAGAACTTTGTTGGGGGTCTATGAGGGGATGACGGGATAGCCACAGAGAGAGTGGTTGTGGCTCTGGAGGGGACAGGAAATGAGGATGGGTAGTAGATAAGCCTTGGATTGGTTGTTTGAGAAAATCTGTGTTTTACTTGCCCTTGGGAAGTGTGTGTGTGGGAATGGGCAAGTGGCTACTTCTTGATCTTGGGGCAAATGAATATGGTGTTTTCAAAGATACATAGTGTGGAGGTTTGGAACTGACACCACAGGTACCTTGATTGCTGAGGGAAAAGAATTTATAGAAACGTGTGTGCTGCCAGGCTTGCCAATATGTGGATTCTGGGTGGATCATGAGGTAGCAAAAGTTTGTGTGAGAGCAAGGAGTACGCCAAGACATTAAGATTGCTGATTACAGATAGATTAGATGGAGAGAGGTGTCCTGAACTGGCATCATCTTTTGCTCATTCTGCAGCATCTAACCAGTGACGTAAGAGGTTGTGATCTACCAGACATTATGATGATTCACTCTGGTAGAAATGATCTGTGCCTTATTCCTGGTGTACACCTCATAAAATGTAAGTGAGCAGATTTGGACTGCATCAAAGATTTGTGTCCAGGAGCTGTAATAATTTTCTCTGAAAAAATTGCTACAGCAACAATATGGAAGAAGCATTGGAAGAACATTAAATAGGAAATGGGAGGGTTTGTGGCTGACCAGAAAAGGTGTACGGTATGACAATGAAAAATATAAGTTCTGACACCTGGGGTATATTTGTTGAAAAAGGTTCAGAGGATCTTTCTCTCAAACCTAAAACTGTCAGTATTTTGGAACAGAAACCCCTCCTATGATTTCTCTCATGTGTCCTGCCACAAACTCCACCATCCAACTATTCTGAAACACGACCAGGAACACTATTTCACTGTAACATAGCTGTCCTTCAGTTGGTGGTATGTTGTCCTTTTGCAGAAAGTTGAGTTGAGCAAAACGCAAACATTTCAGCAACTGTGGGGTTAGCAGAGTAAATGATGGGTGTTAACGGGGCATACCGGGGCAGTGCGGAAAGAGGTTAAGGTTGCATTGGCAACCTTAACTGTGCATTTCTTGGTTTTCAGAAGTTTGAGTTTGCTTAATTGAGTGTTCTGCCAGGGGACGACCTACCACTAAGCAACCTTAACTCTGAATTAACATACATTTTTGCCACTGAATTGTAATAGTTTTAGCACTAGATGAGCAGTAGTCATAAACCTTACACCAGCATATCTCAATAAATACAAACATCATAAAGCTTGACCATGTAGGACCAATCCTGATTCTACTGAAGTTATTTGAAAGTTTAGTGGACATTCCCACTTCAGTGGGAACAGGTTCAGGCTTTTAATCTAACATAGCATTACACTGAATAGCTGTAACATCAGATACTTTAGACATATTTTTGGTGATAAAAATGATGTACAAGTGATTACAATAATAAAACCTAGTTTTTCTACAGTGTTTTTCATCAGTAGATCTCAAAGAACTATACAAAGGAGGTAAGTATCATTATCCCCATTTTACAGATGGGAAAACTGAGGCACAGAGAGGCACTGACAACATATTTCCAGGTGTGCAGGCAAAATAATATTACACTCTTCTGCTAGGCAAATTTCCAGGATGCAAAGAGAAATTTTGTTTTCCTAATACCTGGTGAAAATCATGTTGGATGCCACACACAGCACTAGTATAATGAATGTTAGAGTTGACATTTGCTTTGACATTTGACATGGAGGATTTATTCCAAAGTAAAGTGAATAATATCTAAGTATTGCTTAAAATAATAACTTTGTGTCCATTCTTCCAGTTATGCACGCCTTATACAATCTCCTTTGACTTTTCATGGGAATTTTGCATAAAGAAGTAGTTCAGACTCAGGCTCCAAGATGTTCTTTCCTAAACTGATGGTGGGGGGAAATTCTAAATTAATTTTAAACAGTCATTTTCAAATATAAGTCAATGATACTACTTACAGTAGCAAGCACTACACTTGGTAATGTTTGAAGGATCAGCTCTTAGGCCTTAAGCTCCTTGGGACTTGGTATGTTGTCTTCTGTGTCTTGTACAATTCAAAGCACTTTGCCATCACTTTAAATTAAAAAAAAAATGGAACATCAAGTTTGAAGAATTCATTTGCTTCATCAGCTAATATAATTAGAACTTTGATATCATGTTGCCATTTAATTTTAAACACGTTTTGAAGAGGTGGTAGCACTGCAGCATCTGCTGTTGGAATATTGTTCAGCACTTGCTAATATCCACTTGCATATTCATGATCAGTCATATTGTCATGCTTTAGGGAGGAAAAGTAGGCTGGATGAGGTTGTGTGTGCCAAATCCCCTTAACCCATGCACATGTGAGGAGCCTATCTTCCTATAAAGCCACAAAGTTGGTGGAGCTGGCTTTTCTAATAAACTTTTAACACAAGAGGAAGGAGTTATATAACACTGAAAAACTAGCATAATGGGGTGCCTCCCATGTTTATTGTCTCAATGACTCCATGCCAAACTTGCTCACTTTATATGAACAAAGATTATTTTTTTCTAGATACCAAGTTTGCAAACTGAATCTGGGGTCTGAAAGTCACATTTTGTCCCTTGCTCTTGCATGTGTAATAAAGGATCTGAAAGTGGGACTAAGCTAAAGATTCTTTTGGTGCATGACAGAGAGAGAGAAGAACCCCGTCCATGCTTCCATAGTGGAATTTGCTTTGCTGGGCTAACAGGAGTTTAAAAGTAGTAAAAACTTACTGTTGTCAAGTCAAAAGAGAGTTGATCTCACTCTTAATACACACATGGAACAAATCTGTTAAATAATAAAATAATAAAACCTATTCTGACCATCAGTGCCCTATGACTATTTGATAAGACACAGTCAAAAGGGTTAAGCATTTCCCATAAAAGTTCTGGAGTTTTAGCATATAAAGTACTTCCATGCCATTGTTGGCAGAGAGGCAACGGTCCCCATCTATCTTCCAGGAACTGGCCATGTCCACTGGACCCATTCAAGGTGTCAGATTCTAGTGAGATGTGCAGTTTGCATCTCAAAATAACATTTATCGCACTTGCCCAGTCAGGTTTCTTTGTAATTGCTTGTTGATGTACATCATACGACACTACATTGTGATCTTTTCAACTCTTACTGACTAAGCAGGGTCAAACCTGCCCTGCTTAGTCAGTAAGACTAAGCTTAATTTGTCGGTGGTGACCGCCTAGAAAATGCTAGGTGCCCCAAGAAATGATGTCGATTTAGTAGGTGGTCCTCTACCCTCTGCATCTGCATCAAGTAATGTATCAGCATGGTGCAAGGTCATATTGCCACTGCCTTTTAAATGAGGTGCAAGAGACCCTGAAAACTTGTGCACATTATAAACCACATGCCATTTTTCAAAAGCAAAGGGTTATTAACCCTGGTATTTTGGCCAAATAACAATTTGGGTAATTACGGTCTTTTTACCAAATAAGTTATTCTTCACTTCCTGCCCTAAACTATTGTATAGCATTGATTGTTGCCATATTTCACAGCAAAGGAAGTTGCATTGCATTTCAGTTGGCCAAGAGAATCTTACAAAACATATCCAGAGGCAAATTTTGTCTTTTAATAGTTCTTTGGGATCACTGTGAATGAAAGTAAATATTGGCATCGTTGTGATAGGGCATTTGTCTAAAACAGGGGTCGGCAACGTTCGGCACGCGGCTCGCCAGGGTAAGCACCCTGGCGTGCCGGGCCAGTTTTATTTACCTGCTGACGCGGCAGGTTCGGCCGATCGCGGCCCCCACTGGCCGCGGTTCGCCGTTCCGGGCCAATGGGGGCGGCGAGAAGCCGCGGCCAGCACATCGCTCGCCCGCGCCGCTTCCTGCCGCCCCCATTGGCCCGGGACGGCGAACCGCGGCCAGTGGGGGCCGCGATCGGCCGAATCTGCCGCGTCAGCAGGTAAATAAAACTGGCCCGGCACGCCAGGGTGCTTACCCTGGCGAGCCGCGTGCCGAACGTTGCCGACCCCTGGTCTAAAATTTCCCAGCACTGCTAAAACCAGTTCAATTCACTGGCAATAGTAAGGTGGGAGTACCAGTGTAGATAAAGTACCAGTGATCACTGGCCTTTTAACCCCCCATGTTGTGTAAACCTGCTCTGAGCAGGATTAGGTTAGTTTGGGCCAGATCCTCAACTCAAGTGAATTGGCTTAGCTCCATTGACTTCAATGGAACAACACTCATTTATACCACTTGATGATCTGGCCTGTGGACCTGAAAACACCAGTGACTGCCTGGAGCCTTTTCTAGAGTGCTCCCAAGGTTGCTCCCACTGGTGGAGCTGCACTAGCTATAGTAATTGTGGGAAATTTTAGGGAGAAAACCCCTTTTAGGGCAGACACAGCTATTAAGTCTTTGCCTTGCATTTCACATTAGAATGCCATGATAATACCTTAGAGATTACAGATGCATGACTGTGGGCCCAAAATAAGGTGCTGAGACTCCGCACTGATGCCATATTGCAGGCAGAAAGATGAGAGGTTGGCAGGAGGCAGGGAAGACTGACAGAGTAAAACAATCAGGAAAGTTTTAAGGGCTACCTGCCTGTCACATGATCTAGCAGGGGATTTAAGGAAAGGATGTGTCATCTTTCAAGGGCAGCTGGCTGAGACAGGCAAGGAAAAAGCTTCTGGGGACTGAAGTTGGTCAGATGAATTGCTTTGTTTTGTGGTTGGTGTTTGAATAATAAATTGTGCCTGGAGACAAGGGCCTGAAATGGACTCAGGTGTGGCACTGGCTCTTTCCTGGGCTGGTGAAATAGTCACCAGCGTACAAAGATATACAACATTGTCAAGCCCAGATGTTCAAAAATCAGGACTTGCTCCCTAAATATAATGAGATTTTAAAAAATTAATACATTTGGGGTTCTTTTTTATTGGCTTCTAGGCTTTGAGCCTACTGAGTGCATTTGTGTCACTTTTTCAAGCTTTCCTCTGAAACCATGAGGGCTAGAAACCTACTCTTTTTAATACTGAAACCTGCTTGTCACATAATCACGTCTCCAAAATCTGGGGCTTTGAGTGAAACATCAATATTGTGAGAGTCATGATAAAAGTATGAGAGTTGACAACACTGGAGATATATAAACAAGGATCAGATCAGATGAGTTAAAAGAAATTGCAGAGATTGGTCTTAATACCTTATATCTATCTAAATGTACATTTACTCTATTTGTAGACTACAATGAATGTGGAACATGAAATTAACCTCTTAGTTGAGGAGATTCGGCGGCTGGGGACCAAAAGTAAGTACTGTAATCTCACTGATCACACAGGTCTAGCCTTACCATGTCAACTTGTGAACGTGACATGACTCATCAACCAAGAAGGCTTGGGCCCCAGTTCTGCAAAGACGTACATATATATTTAACTTTGACTTCAATGGCACTACCCAGGTTGCATAACGGGAACTACTCTTATGCATGAAGTTAACTACTCTTATGCATAAGTCAATCCAGGTTGGGGGCCTTGGAATGAAATCCTGGCTCCATTAAAATCAATGGCAAAACTCCCATTGACTTCAGTGGGGACAGGATTTTACCCTTGGTCATTAGCTGGATGGGAGTCTTCCAGTGTCAGCCCAGATATTATAGGAAATAGCATTCTTCCCTTTGAAGTGAATACTGAAGTAATGATTCAGCATGATAATGGCATAGAGAGTACACTTATAAAGTTTGCAGACAATACCAAGATGGGAGGGGTTGCAAGTGCTTTGGAGGACAGTATTAAAATTCAAAATGATCTGGACAAACTGGAGAAATGGTCTGAAGTAAATAGGATGAAATTCAATAAGGACAAATGCAAAGTACTCCATTTAGGAAGGAACAATCAGTTGCACACATACAAAATGGGAAATGACTGCCTAGGAAGGAGTACTGCGGAAAGGGATCTGGAGGTCATAATGGATCCCAAGCTAAATATCAGTCAACAGTGTAAGACTTGCAAAAAAAGCAAACATCATTCTGGGATGTATTAGCAGGAGTGTTATAAGCAAGACACGAGAAGTAATTCTTCCACTCTACTCTGCGCTGATTAGGCTTCATCTGGAGTATTGTGTCCAGTTCTGGTTGCCACATTTCAGGAAAGATGTGGACAAATTGGAGAAAGTCCAGAGAAAAGCAACAAAAATGATTAAAAGTCTAGAAAACACGATCTATGAGGGAAGATTGAAAAAATTGGGTTAGTTTAGTCTGGAGAAGAGAAGACTGAGAGGGGACATGATAACAGTTTTCAAGTACATAAAAGGTTGTCACAAGGAGAAGGGAGAAAAATTGTTCTTGTTAACCTCTGAGGATAGGACAAGCAGCAATGGGCTTAAATTGCAGCAACGGTGGTTTAGGTTGGACATTAGGAAAAACTTCCTAACTGTCAGGGTGCTTAAGCACTGGAACAAATTGACTAGGGAGGTTGTGGAATCGCCATCATTGGAGATTTTTAAGAACAGGTTAGATAAACACCTGTCAGGGATGGTCTAGATTAGGGGTTCTCAACCTTTTTCTTCCTGAGCCCCCCCCCAACATGCTATAAAACCTCCTTGGCCCACCTGTGTCACAACAACTGATTTTCTGCATATAAAAGCCAGGGCCGGTATTAGGGGGTAGCAATCAGGGCAATTGCCTGGGGCCCCATGCCGCAGGGGCCCCCGTGAAGCTAAGTTTGGCTTCAGCCTTGGGTGGCGGGGCTCAGGCCCTGGATTTCAGCCCCATGTGGTGAGGCTTTGGCTTTCTGCCCTGGGCCCCAGCGAGTCTAACACTGGCCCTGCTTGGTGGCCCCCCTGAAACCTGCCCACGGCCCCCCAGGGGGCTCTGGGCTCCTGGTTAAGAACCACTTGTCTAGATAATACTTAAATCCTGCCACAAGTGCAGGGGACTAAACAAGATGACCTCTCGAGGTCCCTTCAAGTCCTATGATTCTATGATGCAACGGAAGAGTGCTATTGTAGGTGGTTGCTCAATGTCTTTGAAAATTATTTCCAAATTCCATGAACTTGCTTAGAACAAAGACTACTCTTTTCACTGCAATATATCACATTTAACATTCTTAGAACTCTACATTTAAAAAAAAAGTGTCTATAATGATAAAATAAGAAATGTGTGCAACTAGGATCTGGTTTGCTAATTTGTTATTCTAGCTTTATGAAAGTGTAACTGTTTATTTCTATTTATTTTAATAAAACAACCTATTAATTAAATTTTGTTTATACTGCTTGTTAGAGTGAATGTAGATTGAGTGATTGTTTTGAAATTAATTTGCACCACTTCAAGAGAGCTATTTTTGTGAGGCAAGGAGGGACACATTAGCTTTTCAATTTGGACTTTAAATGTTAACCAGCACAAGAAACTATTTTAAAACAAATCAATTTCTACAGCTCCAATAATAATTTCTTATAGTGCTTTTCATCCATAGATCCCCACTTTACAAAGAAAGGTAAGTATCAGAGTGGTTAAGTGGCTTGGCCAAGGTCACACAAAAGATCATTGACTGAGTTGGAAATACAACCCAAGTCTCCTGTTGTGTTTTGACTGTATTTCATATCAATACCTCCAAATAGTCCTCCAACTGAAGGACAATCTGCATGTGTTGTAACACTCCTATCTCTGATTTAGATGCTGATGGAAAGCTGAGTGTGAAGTTTGGTGTGCTCTTTGCTGATGAAAAATGTGCCAACCTCTTTGAAGCCCTAGTGGGCACTCTTAAGGCTGCAAAACGAAGGAAGATTGTTACTTACCCAGGAGAGTTACTTTTACAAGGGGTTCATGACAATGTTGATATTTTATTACTGCAGGACTAATGCAGTTTGCACTTCTCCTGTGTATCAATTAATTTGTTTCAGGTAAATGATATGCAGACATTTAAGATCAAGGCAAATCATCTTAGCGTGTTTTGATGTATTTTTCTAGAACTTTATAGTAAAAAGGAGACTGTCTTATTTTGGAAAATATTCCTTTTTGTATTCCTTCTGTGAACATTACTGTAAATGATTGTAAGGTAAAGGACACAAAATTCCTCTTTTTAACTCAGGTAATGCATTTTTAAAATGTATCTCTCAGTTATTGTCACCATGAAAGAAGAGACAGAACTGGTAACTTATCTGTGTTTACAAACCAAAATCTGCTGTGAAAGTATAAAATAAAACATGCCTAAATGTATATAATTGTTGTTGTTTCCTTTAATTTGTAGAAAGCAAATAGAATTTCTCTAAGTAAAAAGGCTAAATGATTGCACTGAAGGTGAGCTAGAGAAATGGAAATAGTTTTGCAATATAATGCCACATTTTATTTCAAAATTCCATGGGGAGGAGGCGAGAGCAGGAGAGGTGAACTGCAGAATTTGTTTAAATCAGGAAATGGGCTTGATTTCCCCGATCATAAAGATTAACAATATTGATCATTAGAGGAGTTCAACTTGTTCATCTTCAGTCTTGTCTATGAATTTCATGGAATCTTCATTCTATTTGATTCCTTCTGTGTAACTAAAACAAGAAGTGAACTTGTCAGCATGGATCACCATGAATTTAATAGGAAATTTGGCTGGTGAGAAAGGTAAAAATAACCTGAACTGGCAAAAATAAAGCAAAGAAAGTTGTTGTTTTTTAGTGGAAATAAAGTGTTCTAAAGAGTCAGATGTGTATATAGGCTGGCTTCAGAATGGTCTGTGTGAATGGACTGGGTCCTTACTCCATCATCAGCAAAGCACAGAATGGGAATAATTTACCCCTGTGTTACAGTCACACTAGTTCACCTCCCCCACTACACTGAACCCCCTCTAGTTCAGATCCAGCCCTGCCCCAACTCTGCCACTTCTGCACCACCTCTGTAACCCACTACCCTCCTCTGAGTAGGAGGAGGCCTGGCTGAAGTGGACCTACAACCCAGCAGTTCCCCATTGCTTCTAGCCCCATAAGAGTTGTGATGGGGGAAGCACAATTTAAGGTAGACCCAGCTACCTTTCATAGGCTGCACCTTTGTCCCCAGCAGTAGAACAGGGGAATGGTAAGCAGCTTCCCCTAGGTCCCTGTGCAGTTAGTGCTGGCAAAGGTATGAATCTGGCCCACAGGCCCAGAGTTTCTTCCAAACTCCCTTCCTGGGGTTTGGCTTTAGTGGTATTTGCACTTTTGTCTTGATTTCTCTGGTGGAATTCAAGAGAAGAGAGAAATTTGTATGTCTGTTCTTAAGTATGTCTGAAAAGTGTTAAGAAATACAGGTTGTTCAGTGAATGCGTTGCTTACAGAAAGCCTCTAGCTCCATTAGGTTCACTTCATCCATCCCCACCTTAACTTTTAGATCTAGGAGGGAATGGATGAAGAAGAGCCTTATCTACTTGAGTTCCCCAAACCCTTTTGTTCAAACAGAGTATCCACGAAAGGAAGGACTCCAAGTCTGAGTCTGTGACTAACACTTTTTCACAGAAGTCACTGGCTTCTCCTATTCCTTTGTCCTATCCCAAATCAGTAACTGAAAGTATACTTTAGACCAAGCAGAAGAGAAAAAGGAGAGCTTCTATTAGGGAGACAGCCATCTTACTAATAATTTTTAAAGGGATTAATATACCTAGGAGTGGTGCTGTGTGGGACAGGCAACAGGGAGTCCAGAAGACTGTCTACTACTCTATTCCTTGTCTGCAGCCAGATCTTCAGAGAGTTGATTGGTAAGTAACTCAGATACAAGGAAAACTGATCCAGGTTACATGTGCAAAGTACCTGAAGAGTGGGAGGCTACTTTTATTTTAGGCACAGGAAATTCACAAGTCATTAGGGAATCTTTACAAAGCTTTAGATGAGTATAATTTCCATTGCTAACTCCTTAATATATGCAAACTTCAGTGGCTCTATTCCATGTGATACCAATACAATTTATAGTATCAACGCGTTTGAAAATGCTGAAATTTTCTGATGTGTTCCATAGATATCATATCTTCCTGTAGATTTGGAGCATGATTTCCCAAGCAGGGCAAAATGAAGTTCACTCAGATTTTCACAATTAAAGCAGTGTTTTCATTTGATGATTCCACATGCTAGATTGCACATACCATATGTGCTCTTTTCACTTCCACATATTATGGAGCTAGACCTTTTCTAATGCTGATAAGAGTATCCCGGGCTTCTGGGAGTATTGTGCATGGTGGATACACAAAGAAAACTTGTTCCAGTGGATCTCATGGGTGTTCTATAAAGTTCAAGTGATATTACCCAGGGTTGCCTCATTTTCAGGATAGGGAAGACAATGCTGTGGTATGGCAGGGAAATAACCTTGAAACTTCCAGTTAACTACAAGGGCACTGAGACACTTCACTCCAGAAATCAAGAGCAAGTCTATAAGAATCAATTGAAACAGTACTGTGAGCATGTAGTGTATCTACTGACGGGGAAGTAAGGATTCATTTTAGCTCTCTGTTCCTGAAAGCTTAGAATATATGGTATGACAATGCTGTATAACCAAAAATATTGCTTTAAGTGCAAAACACAGAATGTACCTGAAGATCTCAGCAGTCAATGCTTGTGTAGAGTCTGCTGAATTCGCTGTAGCCATTTTTCTTCTGCATCCATGGAAGAAGGTTCAAATATGGGCAGAATATTTAATAACTACGAGACCGATTCTGTGGCTCCTCTTGCCACAAGTAAATATCATCAGATCTGTGAATGAATGCCCCAGGGTGTGGATGTGGCTACAGCAGTGTCAGACATAGTGATGGAAAACAGGTCAGAGAAATGGCTAGCATAGGTAAAGTTAGCATGGATATGTCTACCTGTGCCGCCGTCTCACCTGGGATTGCAATGTAGGCATACCCTAAGTGAAAACTCCATGGCTGAAAATAGCACTATAAGAAGCATGGTGTCAAGACATTACAAATAAGCTGTACATGTCCTGGTCTAGAACAGTGTGTCATGTCCTTTCTTGGTCAGGGGGAAAGGCAAGTATGGAACATGTTGGTTCTGCAACAGATCTTTATCACAATATTCACTTTGCACTCAGTCACAGTCAAGCAACAGCAAGAAGTAAATGAACAAAGTAAGTTGAAACAGAACAATCCAGAAATGGAAAATGTGTCATCAGAGCTCTGTCAGCCATTTGCAACCCACTTGTATGTGGGTGGCCTGGGTCAAAGAATATGAATTTGATGATTCCCAACAAAATGCTTCTAAGGCCTGAATACCTTTGAAATATAGTAGTTAAGAAAGCATTTTTGTTCAAGGGAAGTACCACAAGGTTGTGACGCTAAATATCAAATGTTGAGGTGAGGCATTGAGTGCCAAGAATACTCTCTGGTTCCCCTGCTGCCGGACATTGCCAGTCCAGCTGTAGTCAGAAACTTGTCCATTAAACCTATGTTAGGCTGTCCCTTGGGGCGTTTGTTCAGAGACATCACATCTAGCATAAAGGAGGGAGACAAAACAATTAATGAGAAGTGCCACCACTACAGAGGTCAAACCTGCTGCTAACACAGATAATGTTGAAAGCACAACATTTCTGATTCTGGTCAAGGCCTAATTGCCCCTCTGCTCCCAAGGCTTGATCTTTTGAAGGTTTCTTTTTCAAAGGCAAGAAGTCTCCAGAATTTTTATTTAAGGATGGCCTTAAAATCAAACTAAAGGCAAGTTAAAAAGTAGCACCATTACAACAGTAATTTTGAAGGATCCTTAGAGTGAATATTTGCAAGATTAGTTTTAAAAACTGGCTATGTTTTGGCCTTGAATAATTGCAAAGACAACATTTTCAGAAAGCCAATGAACTTTGAGATCTGGTTATTTAAAGCTACCACTGGAAAATTGTTCTAATTAATTATTCCCAATGGTGGCAGTTCTGTTTAGTTTCACCACTTTGAGTATCATTTTAGTCACCTAACACAGTATAAATGCATATTTAAGCCACTGAATTTGTCTTCTGGCAGGTACTTTCTGTATATTTCCTGAGGGAGTGTTCTCTCACAGTGTAGCCTAGATGTCACCATAGATTATACTTATCTTCACCAAAGCACCTGGGATATTCTGAGAGGTTAAATATCAGGCTTATACCTGGGGAGAGGGGAGAGCTTGATCTACAAGCACACACTTAAAGTCCTGTCAGATCAAATCTGTATCAAACTTCCTTTCAGGGAAAGGCTTAAAATCAGACCTAAATGCTGCCCAGTACAGCATTTTCACAATACAGAAGTCTCATGTTCATGATCCTGCTCCATCTGGCACTGATCTCATGTACTCAAGGGGCTGTGCAGGTACCCAGAGCTGCCCAGATTCTGGTGGTACAAAGGAGTCTTAAAGCCATGTTTGCCCTCCCATGCCTGGTTTATGCCTCTGTGCTGTACCTCCTGCGAGGCACAGCACGGACTCTTACCCTGTGTCTTTATTTATATACACACACCCCATATTTTTTCAAGATTCTGGATGGGATTTACCATTTTTTTGGCAGGTGACGGCATCCTTTTACCCTTCATGTTTCTTTTTCCATCAGTGTGAAACTAATTTGAGATTTTCTTCCCAGAGGAAGAAGGTTCAGTAAGTTATGAACACATGTAAACAGGCACATATAACAGAAAGTATTTACTGGCCTTCTGAAAGCAAGTTGGGTAGAGGAGCACAGTCAGTTTCTTGCATGGTTGGGCCTTTTGCAATGCTTAGATGAAAGATGCTATATAAATTCAAAAGTGTTTTAATTTGAATTATGGAGAGGCAGCAGCCACTCTCCATAGCTAAGGTTGCAAACAGATTTCTTTGCAAAGCTTTATTTTAGACCCCACTATAACTTTGTCTTGGAAGGTTGGTTTGACCTGAAAAGACGATGTTTTGAAGGCAATGGGAGGTGAAGGCACTCAGTTTAACACCTTGCAGAATTAGGCCCAAAAGGGACGTAGGAGTTGCAATGCTGTGTGTCACAGCACCTAACTTTTAGGCACCTACAGACTCACAGGAACACCCCAGCAATCCCCAAAGCCCGAGTTAGGTGCCTACAATGAATGGGGAGAGATAGGCACCTAAGAATGTGATCCGCTAAACCTAGCATGCTAGGCAGGAAGCTGCCTAAGTTAGCCAATGGGTGATGATGATGAGAGGGATATGCTAAGCACTATCCCTTTCAGGGTGGTAGGCACCTAAGTCCAGGCTGCAGGGAGGTGCCTAGCTCTGCTTGTAGTCCATGAACGGGAACCTGTCATCTGGAGCCAGTTGGGCTTAGGTGCTTCAGTTCCTCCATGGCTCCCACCCAAAGTGCCTAGCTACTATGGTACTTCATATTCTTAAGATAGATAATTAGACTGACAGAAAGCACTATAAAAACAATTATGTCTCTAAACCTCTGTGTGGTAGGTAAGTATTCCCCTATTTGAGATGGGAAAATTGAGACACAGGGTAGGTCCACACTACCCGCCCAATTCGGCGGGTAGAGATCGATCTTCTGGGATCGATTTATCGCGCCTCATCTGGACGCGATAGATCGATCCCAGAAGCGCTCCCCTGTCGACTGCGGAACTCCTGCTTGCCGAGAGGAGGAAGCGCTGTCGACGGGGGAGCCTGCCTGCGCCGCGTGGACCCGCAGTAAGTAAATTTAGTTCAATCTAGGAAACGTCGACTTCAGCTACGCTATTCTCATAGCTGAAGTTGCGTTTCCTAGATCGATCCCCCGCCCCAGTGTGGACCTGCCCACAGATGTTAAATGGCTTGCACAGCCTGTATTATGGAAAAGCTGGGAATGGAACCCTGGAATCCCACCAGCCAGTGCCATGCTCTTTATTGATAGGGACTATCTCCCATTTCAACAACCCCAACCAGCACTTGTTTATAACTGCACTGTACTAACTAGATAAATAATCAGAAACCACAGTAATTGGACTTCTCAGAAATGTTTTGTTATAGATATAAAACACATTTAACAGTTTGCAGAAAAACAGTGTTTGATTATTAGTCAAACACTGCGGGAATACACTGCATCATCATGAAAAATAGTCCTTACCAATCGAATGTGGGGAAAATTCCTTCCCAACCCCACATATGGTGATCAGTTAGACTCTGACCATGTGAGCAAGAACCAGCCAGCCAAGCACTTGAGAGACAGAATGCTCTGTGCCCCCTCAGAGCCCTGGCCCACCCACACCAATGACCCATCTCCAGCCCTGGCCATCCCTGATACTTCAGAGGGAGGAGATAAATAAAATCCTCCCAGAATACATGGGGGGGGGGAGGGGAGGAGGGGAAATCCCTTTCTGACCCCTGCTAGTGGCTGGCTGAAGTCCTGAAGCACGAGCTTTAGGAACATAAGACATAAACTAGAAGTGAGCCCCAGAGATGTTGAGCCCTGGCCCCTATCATCACAAACAAGCCTGTCATACAATTGCTCATAAATTTGTCCAGCTCTCTTTTAAAACTAATTCAATTGTTTGCCCCCACAATTCCAATTGGGATTTAGATTGAGCCTAGAAAAATTCCTGCCAAAACCCTACCCTACAATCTATACATGTAGCTTTCAAGTCTCATGACACGTTCACTTAAATTTAACAAATTAATCTAATCATCTTTGCCTTGTTTGTTATGGAGGATGGCAATAATCTCAGCCAATTAATGATGGTTATGGGGAAGATGGGGACAGTTGGCATTTAATTTTTTTAAATGGCATATGTATATAGGTATATTAAATGTTATTCAGCTCCACCCCACCTGAGTATTCAAAAATCAGGATTCAACAATATCACAAGATTAGCTGAAATGATATTTTACAAATTAAAAAAAAATTGGATTCTCTTTTTTGCCTTCTGGTTTTTGAGCCTTTAAGGTGCACATGGGCCATGTTTTCAAGTTTTTCCCCCTCCACCATGAGAACTAGGCTTTTATTTTATTTTTATTTATTTATGGAAACCAGAGTCTTACATAATTACCTAACTCCAGGACCTGGGATTGGAAGAAAAAACAATTTATTTTTGCAAGCCTTGCAACAAAGTTGCAAAAGCTGGCAACATTGCAACACATCATATGTCACCTGTAGGGCCCTGTGTTGCAACCATTTAGGCATGTGTTTACTCATATGCATAAAGTTATTCATATCTGTAAGGCCTTGTCTACATGGGAGAGTTTTTTCTGGTATCTATAGGTTTTACATTGCCTCCTATCACTTCCCGCAGCCCCCATTGGCCTGGAGCGGCGAACCGCGGCCAGTGGGAGCTGCGATCGCCCGAACCTGCTGACGCGGCAGGTAAACAAACCGGCCCGGCCCTCCAGGGGGCTTACCCTGGTGGGCCGTGTGCCAAAGGTTGCCTGCTGTAGTATCTGAGCGCCTTTGTCATGAATATAGGGGGAAGAGTAGAAACCTTTATGTATGCCAGTCATTCAGTAGCATAAAATCCCTCCTTGGCAGCTGTACTGGATTGCCTTACCTGTAAAGGGTTAAGCAGTTCAAATAACCTAGTTGGCACCTGACCAGAAGGATCAATGTGGAAAGAAGATACTTTCAAATCTGGGGGTGGGTGGGGGGGGAGGATTTGTTTTGTTGTTCTCTCTCTGGATGGAGGGAAAAGCTAGGTACACTATCTCCCAAAAACCATACCTGGAATAATCCAACTAAAACCACAGAAACTGTAAATAGGGCAAGGAAATGCGTTAGGTTCTCTCTTGTTTTGGCTTGTGAATTTCCCTATGCTAAACAGGTAGTTTCATTCCTGTTTTGTAATTATGAAGCTAAATCCCAGAGGGGAATCCTCTGTGTTTTAAATCTTTTTATTACCCTGTAAAAGTTACCTTCCATCCTGATTTTGCAGGTGTGATTCTTAATAAAGTTCTTCTTTTAAGAACGTGATTGATTTCAGTGTCCTGAAGACAAAGGGTCTGGTCTGTGCTCACATTGCTAAAGCAACTGGTTGGTATTTTATTCTCAAGCCTCCCCAGAAAAGGGGGATATTTTGGGGAGATAGGGATTCCAAAAGACCCTTCCCTGAATATTTTGTGTAAATCACTTGGTGGTGGCAGCAATATCAATCTAAGGAATTAGTGCCTTAAAGAAGTTTTAACCTAAACTGGCAGAATATAGGCTTAGGGGGTCTTTCATGCGGGTCCCCACATCTGTACCCCAAAGCTCAGAGTGGGGGGGTTACCCTGACAGCATTCCATATAAAATCAATAGCAATAGTGAACTCCCGAGTGGTATAAGCTAAGGTATGAATTTAAATGTATAATTATATTGGTATAGTCCCTGTGTAGATAGATGCTCTTATTCTGGTATAACAGTCGCTTACCTGATGTTGCTTGGGGTTCAAGCTAATCTGAAAAAAAACCTCTCTTATACTGGACTTAGAGGATATGCCTACACGGCAACTAAAACCCAGCAGCTGGCCTGTTCCAGCTCGAGCTAAAGGGCTGTTTAACTGCGGCGTAGACGTTTGGGCTCAGGCTGGAGCCTAGGCTCTAGGAGCCCCAGTCATGGTGCCTGTACAGCATACCTATCACAATGGTGCCCCAGTCAGGGTTGGTGCCTCTTGTCGTGGAAAAATTGACCACACCGTTAATTTTGGGTCAGACACACTAATGCACCTTTATTAGGTAACACAAATACAATTATGCATAAAGGGAAGGTCGGCGTATCCCCATGCAAGGGGGTCAGCCGCCTTGCATAAACCACACAGCTTTAAGCTTATAAAGGTAAAAACCGCAACGCGTAATGAAGCATTACAAATTTTATTAGCCTTATTTGGTATATTTATTAGCAAACCAATCAGAGCCCTCCTGGGGCCGCGACTTGGACCCAATTCCATTTAGGGTCTTTCTTGTTATTGCTAGAGGCCCTGGCACGGCCCCCCCTCTTGCGGTTTTACTGTACAAGACTCTTTTGCCTTATTAATTTTTTATAGCTAAACTACTGCTATCTTAGGTTAGGTTACCCAACTACCAGTAGGCGTTGGTTCCCCTTTTTCTCCTGTTGGCCTTTTGATTGAGCCATACAGGTTTTGCATTGTGCCACACAAGCGTATTACAAATCTTGCTTATACCTTTAATATTAAACAGGCCTGCCACGGCCTACTGTTGCTAGCTTTAGCAATAGGTTATAATTCAGAGTAAGGCATATGGGGGTCCCCGAAAATCCTCAACAACTCCCTCCTCTTGATGCTAATTTAACAGCATCAACTCCCTTAATATGAATGTTTATTAAAGCTTGGACCTTAGGTTTTTTTTCCCAGGGGCGTTTTATATTTGTCACAATATCGTATTTCCAGTGAGTCATATACTGGATCTTTTGGTTCTAACACAGAAGTCCGCAAAGGGGCGAGGGGCAAGGGGTGAGGGCGTGGTGGAAGGAAGGACAATACTGCAGGTCGGGGATGGCAACGTGTGCAGCAACAATAGCATACACAGGTGCCCAACAACAGCCCACCACCGATGAGCCCCCAGAACAGAAACCCATGTATATCACGAGCTAGGGTGTTGGGGTTGGGGTCAGTCCTCTTACCCCCCTCCCTACCCTCTGACCTAATTTTCGAGGAGTGGGTGTTTGTTTGGGTAGAAGGGCGCTTGGTGGTTTTCGCAGGGGTGGTACTCGGCCCTAGTTTTGGTACATTTTTTAAGACTTGGACTATGTTATTTTCCGGGGGATTTCAGCAAAGGCTTACGGGGGGCTAGTTTGCAGATAGCTGGAATTACGAAATAGGTCATAGATTATGCAAAGGAGAAATTGCATGAGTCAGTTTGCATTTAGCTAAAGTTACCTATTGCTTTACACAAGCGGTTATTATATTTTATTAGCCATGAACATATTTTACCAGTACTGCTGGGGGGTCATTCCCTCCTCTGTTGGTACTTTTGCATAGCCTCACAAACTGATTTTTGGTTCAGGCTTTTAGGCCTACCCCATTACCCACGAAAGTCCTCAGTATGGCAGATTTCTAGGGAAGATGTTTTAGGGTCTTTAGGTAGGCATTACTATTTTTATTTAGAATGGAGGTCATTGGGCAATACTTAGCACACAAGTTTATACTAAGGTGGTTAACAGTTGGGTCTGAAAGATTATTAACATTAGTGGAAAAGAACAGGGCCCTGAGGGGTGGTTGTGGCTGAGGCTGGGATATAGGACAAACTTTACATAAGCAGCACAATAAGGCAATTAACAATTTACAATAAGCAGCTAAAATAATACCAAGCAAAATTTTTTTTTTACAACTATAAAAGTGAAAAGGCTGGGTACAAGCTGAGCCAATTCTTTAGTAAGAGGGATGGCTGGGTTGAGGGACACATAGATTTGGGGCATACCAGGCCAGGTAATAAACGGCTGCCTTGTGCAGTGGTTAAGCTAAGATTGTATGGAATGGGGATTTGGGGCTGAGATGGCAGGGCGTTACCGTCCTTTTTGCTAAACAATAATTTTTCCTTTGGGTCCCTTTTAATTGCTTTTTTTTTCCAACAGGTCATGTCCAATATATTGATTATTTCCCCAGGATGCAATTTGCGGAGGCAAAATAGCTGTGGGGGTTCCAAGGGCCATAATGACCACAAGGTTCCGATACCCACCCAGATATGTTGAGCAGCGAAATCATAGGGAGTGGTGATAAAATGGCTAGGTTCATGGGGTGGTTTAACTTTCCATATTTGCCGGTGGATAACCCAGTCCCATAGACAATTCGCCCAGGGTTTTGGCACAAGTAAGTGCACTGGAGCCCAGGTGCCATTTACCGGTTCCGAAGCTTGGAAGGTACATACAACAGATGTTTTATTTATTGCTACTTTAGTTAGGCCATGCAAAGCTCCTTTTACCAAACTTTTTTTTTTTTGATAAAAACTTTCCCACTGCACAAGCTGGGCCAGTTGAATGGCCGCTCTTTGAAAACAATCAGGGTACTAGGTAGTTATTTGGAAAGCAGAGGGGAAATGAGAAAGTGGTGGTTCTTATAATAGCATTTAGCACAATTTACCACTGTAAACAACAATTTCATCGGTAGGATGTGCTATACCACTTTCGTTGTTCCGAGGCTTGAATTTTTCCTGAGGCTATGGCCAGACAGATTTGTATGGGAATTGGAGAAGATACAAGGGGGAGTAGCTGGGGAGCGGGGACTACAACAATGGGCAACCATATAGAGCCAGAATACACTGCAATACGACACAGGCCAAACCGAAGGCTACTGATTGGCCAAGATTTAGAAAAACACAAAAACAATACAAAAATTACTTTTTTTTTTTTTACCCCAAGTTCGTTAAGGAGGAGAGGCTGAAAAATATTAAAAGTTTTATTTTTAGGTAGTTTTGGCTAGCTTCCGCAAGCTATTTTTTAAGATTTCGTAGTCTTAGTTCACTTAGCTGTCCGGCAATGAGGCTGCAAGGGAGGGGTTACCAGCACAATTACCTTGCTTGGTTGGAGGCTTTATTATGGCCTCAGGTGGAGAAGCTGTTTTTTTAGCAAGGTCCGAAGGCTTAATGGATTGGTCAGCGGACAAGAGTTCCTTAGCATGGGGCCAGGGCAGTTCTTTGCTGATGGACCCCTATGCAGACCCAGTCTCTGGTTTCCGTGAGTGGCAGGACTGCTGTATATAAAAAACCTCACATTTCGTTAGTGCCTGACTATTGTGTAATTTATTAAATGACTGTTTATTTGAGCTAAGCCAGCAGGGCACTGTTGGTAGTTGCATTGGGTGCCCTGGTAAAAATTTTCATGAGGGCTGAATTTGGTCCCTTGATTGGGAGTGGCCTTCAAAGGGTATTTGGCCATATTGGATCTGTGAAGCTGCACACATACTGGATTTGTGAAGCTGCACATAGCTCTTTTATAATTAGTTTAGATATGCCAGATTGTGATACAAAATTCTTAAGCAAAAGCTCCACAACAGCCCCCGCATGACATATTTTACCAATGCAAAACTGTTGTAAAACCTTTATTTAAGATTCTGCATTTGCCCCCCTTCACAAAAAAATACATTACCAAAACTAACACATACTTATAATTATAACTTTTAAACATTTGAACAAATTAATTTAAATATTTAAAACAGATTTAAAATTTTTTATTTTAAAACAATTTAAACTTTACAAAGCACTAAATTACTTTAAGGATTAAATGCTAAATACCAAAACTAAACAACACTAGTTTATTTTGTTTGGCAAAAATATTTTTTTTGGTTTTATAATCCCAAAACAACATTAACTTATTTTAAACTTATAAAACAATAATTATACACACCAGGAGTGTTTTTTAACAAATTTAACTAACCTTTTTTTATAGTCAAATGATTTTACCTTAATAACTTTTTGCCTGGATTACTTACAGACACTCCCAAAGGAATGGCTGCAAAGAAACCAAGAATTTTTTTTTTAACATTTATTCATAGTTTTACCGCTTATGCCATTTGTGACGGGTTGGATTACAGAAACCCACTTGGGAGCTGCCACCCAATGTACCAAGACTACTTTTGCTCCTGCTTTCCCTGCCAGCTCAGGACTCCAGCACCCTGTCTTGCTGAGCCAGACACTCCAGTTTGCTTTAACACAGACCCCGCTGAATCACTTGTCCCAAAGCTGCAAGTTTACCTGAAAACAGCTTACAATAGTGTGCTTGTCTTTAGCACTTAGATGCCCAAATCCCAATGGGGTTTAAACCCAAATAAATTCGTTTTACCCTGCACAAGCCCATGCAGGGCAAACTTATAAATTGTTTGCCCTCTATAACACTGATAGAGAGATACATTTTATATTTTTAGTTTTAGATACAAGAGTGGTACAAATCAGATGACTATACTTAGTAGATTATAACCTTTGTAATGATACCTTACAAGAGACCTTTTGCATAAAGCATATTTCAGTTGCGTTATATTTACTTATTACCATATTTTTTTTTTTTTTTTTTTTTTTTTTAAAAATACCATTATTTAAGCAATTATTATTATGAAAGGAAAAAGGCAAGAAGCCAACTCTGCAATTACTTAATTTTCACCAGCAACTACAGAGTTAACCCCCTAACCCCCCTCTTTTGACTTCCTTAAACTGCGGTTGTCTGCCCGCTTGGGCCCAATCCTTTTTTTTTATGGGCACAGGCACTGTTTTACTATTAATTCAGCAAGGAGGGTGGGCTGTTTTTACCAACTTTTCTTGTAGAAGAGGACCAATTATTTAACAAAACAATTATTATTATACTTAAAGAGTGGTTAAACAACACAACAACACTAAAACACTTGCTATTATGCTTGAAGAATAGTTAAACAACACTAAAACACAGCAATAAGCTTAGTTTTCCACATTTTGGCGAGAACAATTTCCCAGGCCTTCACATTTAGGCGAGGCCGACTTTTTAGGCCCCCACATTATCGGGCGGGGCCGTCTTTCCCAACATTCACACACCAACGGGGAGGATTTATAAGGGAGGTTCTCGCATGCACCCTGTCCGGCAACGGGTTACCAATCCGCCCTTGAGGGGAACGGGGTAGGATGCCCGATTGCCCCAGGTTTTGACAAACGATTTCCAGGGGCTCCCCTTCACACACAGCAAGGGGAGGGAGCTCACTCCACAGTGATCCAACCCACACGCGAGTTCTTGCTTCAGAGGAAGATAAGATTCGGGGAAGGGTTTTTGGTCGTAGGTCAATCACACGAAAAATTTGGAAAGCTTCGGTCACCGTACTTTCCTCCCCCAGTAGAGAGCACCGGCCCGCCTTCAAGAGAACGGGATGGGATACTCTACTACCTAGGAGTACTAGGACGGATTCCTTAGGGCCCCCCCCCGCTCTCCGAGCAAGGAGGTGGTCTCCGTACACTCCTCCCCCAGCAGGGAGCACCGGCCCGTCTTCAAGAGAACGGGATGGGTTGCACCACTGCCTAGGAGTACTTGGACGGTTTTCCGGGGCCTTTTCTCTCTCCGAGTGAGAAGGGACACAATGGTCACTTAAATGGGTAGAAAAGGGTGGGGACCTACTACTCTACTTTACACAAAACGGGGGTCTCCGCTACTTCACTTCACGGTCCCTTACCCCGCCCGTAGCAGGTCCCGGAACCACCTTACGACCTACAATCACACCACACTTAAACTGGGATCTTTGCTATAACAGTCCTTTCCAGCCCCCAGCCTATTGCTAGTGGGAGTCCTGTCAATCCCCGGACCGCAGGTCTTATTAGTTCACACAGCCTATTGCTAGTGTGGTCCACCAGCCTATTGCTAGTGGGAGCTACTCCGGCCCCTTCGGCTGCTCCGGGATTTCCTGTACCTAGCCCTACATGCGCAATGGGGGTCTCCACAGTTAAGGGTCCCTTACCCCGCCTGCAGTGGGTTCCAGGGAGTGGCTTTGTCCCCTACTTACTATGGGGTCCACTTTCCCGGGGTGCTCCTGCAGCCTGATTTTTACCTCCCTCTGGGATTACCACTGCCCCGAGGGATATGGCCATAAAGCTAAGCAAGCAACAATATAAAAAGCTTAAAAAGACAAAGCATAGGAGTTTGGCATACTTTTTGTTCTTATTAAGATTAGAAACCCTTTCAGTTGTTTACCTTTAGTCCTCGGGCCACTTAGTTTTTGAGTCAGTGGTGGTTTCCTTTATATTCCAGAGAGATCACCCAGCCTATTCAGCCTCTGTTCCTGCCTGAATAATCTCCTGTCATTCGAAACTTGTTTTTATTCTGGGCTGGCACTCTAAAAGTGTTTAACTGCCAGACGGATGTCCCAGTAATTTTACCGAGGCTGTTCCAAAGAAACCGTTGGGTCTAAGACCTCGTGTACACACCACAAAACAGACAATCCCTACGCCCTCCCCCCTAGCTTATAGCCTAAGAGAGCGCAGCATGATGCAAGAATTTAAACAGACAAGTTACAGAACAGACACACACAAAACGAACAGGCGTTAGGCAAATGAGTCTTACCTTAAAAGGTTCGGATCACAGCGCGCCCTTACCTGAACCCAGAGCCTATGGGCAGCTCCCCACCGAAGCCCAAATAGAGACAAGGGTCTCTTACCTGGCGCCTGGGATCGGTGTGGAAGCGGTCCACGGTCCTCCGGTCCGGTGGGACCCCACGCAGTCATTTTAGTTCACAGACTCATAGCCTGAGGCCAGTTTATTGACATACAAACCAGTACGCACTGGGGTGTGGTCCGGAGACCAACACACCAGCAACAGCTTACCAGCTTCTTTTATTTTATTAAACCACAAACAGGGTACAAACAATACGTCATGAGTTAAGAAATTGGGGACCAATTATAAACCCTGGGCATTACCGGGCGAATATCCTCCTCCGCCTGTCTGGATAATGGATATTGGCGGATCCTGGGGAGGGGCTTCGCTGGGTTTACACGGATTTTAACCGGTTGGGCAGAACCAATGCGCCCAACCTGGTTGGCATGTTTTGCCCATAACGTGGGTGAGACCTTTGCCAGCAATTCCTGTTGCAACAAGGAAGGGCTGGACTGGGTGTCCCCCATCGGAGCCTGCTCTTCCTGCAGCAGAGCTAAAACTGTATTCTGTGCAGGATCGGGCACCTCCAGAAACACCCCGTCTGGGGAGCAAAAAATTGTACAATTCAGTTTACACAGCAAATTCTTTTCCATCTTATTGTACCACATAAAATACGCATCAAACTGACCCTGGGGCACCGTGTTGGCAAGAAGGGCTTCTCTAAGGTGCACCATCCTGTCAAGATCAAAGCTACCCTTCAGGGGAAACTGCAGTTTTGGATTATCTCTAGTGTACCAGTTCCACTTATTTAAATATTTACACGTCGACGATCCACAATGTACGTACATATAAGCAGCAGGCGTGCCTTTGGGTGGGACCGGCAGGATTTTTGATCCTTTGGCCCCCATTCTTTTACAGCTTACTTTCACTCAAGCCAATCACACCAGGATGCTAACTCGGGGGTTACCACAGTTCTACACTAATGGCCCAACTTCAGGCCTGCCCTTGTTTCATGGCAGGAACACAAGGGAGCAGGTTCCCAGGCATTTTTCCTCTGGTGAACCTACAGGAAAGCGGACAAGGGGGGCGGGCTGACTGGACAACCCGTGGTCCCCGTACGTCCCTCTCCAGCCCTGGGCACCAGCCTTCAAGCCAACGGTGCTGCAGTAGCCTTTGAGCCGACGGTACGGTTTCCTGGGGCTTCCCTCCTCTCCGAGGTAGGGAAGGGAGCTTATTGCTCCGGGGGGAACAAAAGGGGCCCCGTGGCCTTTTACAAGGCGGTGCTCCAAGAGCGGTCACTGGGCCATGGGGAAGTGGAGGGGTAAGGGTAACGGGATGGGGAACACACAAGCACCCTGACTGGTTAGCCACTTACCAAGGCCTGCCAGTCGGGGAAGCTTTTCAATCTTTCTTCAAGCGGGTCGTGGAGCTTGCTTTCAGAACACCCCCGGTCACGAGCAATCACTTGCTTCGCAGGGGGTCTGGGGCGTCTTTCCACGACCAATGCACTCCGGCCGCCTGGCCTTATACACACACACACAGGCCGCTCGGCCTCACACACACAGGCACATTTCCTGGCACAGCCGCCAGGGCGAAACTGCCCCTTGTCCCTCCCAACCTGGTCGGCTCCGGGACCCCGAACGCCCAGCTCTAATAGGCGATCAGGATACTTCGGACCAAAGGAGCCTGGTCCGAGGGGGCGGCCGGCACTTCCTGAGACTGGGGCGCGTAACCCAGCCCAACACTTCGGAGACTGAGACCCTAACTCAGCCTAGACACTTCGGAGGCCCGGCACGTCTGCCGGCACCTTCGGAGACTGAGACCCTAACTCAGCCTAAACACTTCAGAGACACACTTCGGAGACCCTTCGGAGACTGAGACCCGCCCAGTCTAACACACCTAATGAAGGCGTCAAGTGTGTCTGACTTTGTCCCAAGGTTGGATCCAGCTTGTGACTTACCCCAGTCAGAGCCTACGGACCAGTCCTCTCCCAGGCCCCTAGCTGCAGAGATTTCAAAAGGTCTCTTACCTCTCAGATGGGCCCCGGGGTTGGAAGAGAACTGCCCGCGGTCCTCCGATCCAGGGATGTCATCTGTGGATCCCGGACGAGCCCCCAAATTGTCGTGGAAAAATTGACCACACCGTTAATTTTGGGTCAGACACACTAATGCACCTTTATTAGGTAACACAAATACAATTATGCATAAAGGGAAGGTCGGCGTATCCCCATGCAAGGGGGTCAGCCGCCTTGCATAAACCACACAGCTTTAAGCTTATAAAGGTAAAAACCGCAACGCGTAATGAAGCATTACAAATCTTATCAGCCTTATTTGGTATATTTATTAGCAAACCAATCAGAGCCCTCCTGGGGCCGCGACTTGGACCCAATTCCATTTAGGGTCTTTCCTGTTATTGCTAGAGGCCCTGGCACGGCCCCCCCTCTTGCGGTTTTACTGTACAAGACTCTTTTGCCTTATTAATTTTCCATAGCTAAACTACTGCTATCTTAGGTTAGGTTACCCAACTACCAGTAGGCGTTGGTTCCCCTTTTTCTCCTGTTGGCCTTTTGATTGAGCCATACAGGTTTTGCATTGTGCCACACAAGCGTATTACAAATCTTGCTTATACCTTTAATATTAAACAGGCCTGCCACGGCCTACTGTTGCTAGCTTTAGCAATAGGTTATAATTCAGAGTAAGGCATATGGGGGTCCCCGAAAATCCTCAACACTCTGGATAACACTGTTATAATACAAATATTAAGTAATAATCAGCTTTCCAAATACATTTTTCTGATTAAACTTATCCCTTCAAATACTGAAATACATTTAAAAATAATAATAGTAATCCTGTATTAGAGATGATTTCAAGTGTTCATGTTGTTTTGTATAATAAACTGCTAAGCTACTACTGCTTGACTCACCTCCAAATTGAAGTAATATAATTTACCTCCACTATGAAAAGAAAAACCTGGGTAAGTGCATTTTTATGTTTAAGTACTGCTAACTACTTTCTCAGAAGACTCAGGTATCTCACATACTATAGTGGAACTTCAACCCCCCCATCATCAGTAGAGTTTGAATCCCCGAACTTTCAACACTGCTATAACTTGAGCTTCAGGAGTAAGTATATTCCCTGGCAGCAAGAGAGGGCTGTGAGCTTTGATCCCAAGGTGGAAAAGGGACACTGGGGTCATCTGCAGAGTCTGGGAGGTTTATGCTGGGATCATGGCTTCTTGTTCTCCTTGTCCTCCCAATCCCCCATCCTACGAGTTGGTGGGAACTCCTTTCCCTGTAGTGCCCCCAGAAGGAGGGGAATGGGCTACTAGGGTTTTGTGCTGGATCCAGGGTGAGGAGTTGTGGGAAGATGTCCAGCAAGCTCTCTCTTCCTTCCTTCCAGTCTGCCTGATCCTGGGATTCCCTGCACACTGCCTGCTGCTGCTGCCTTAGCAGTGACATGGGTCTGGCTCCTTAGAATGTTTATATTCATTTATTTTGGCAGGCTTCCAAAATTTTGCTGCTGATGCAAATAGCAGAAGGGAAATGACAATTTTCAAAAGTTTAGATTTCATCCAAATCTGAATGGAATTTCATGGGACAGAGAAAAGGACTTCTCCTGCCAAATTTCAAAGGCCTGCTGCAAATAATGGAGGTGTTGGAATTCCTATAAAATAAATAAGTAAAATCTAAATAGAAAACCTTGCAAGAATCTTTTATGATAGCAAGTATTAGGCAACCTAAATATAGGAGTCATAACCAGCTTCCCATATTATTTCTTTCCACTTTACTCTTTCAATTAAGCCACAGTGTTTACCCTGATCATGGGAAAGGATGGGGAAAATTCTTCAGAAATGGACAAACTTTGGTGCATCTGGTAGAGGTAATGCACGTTTTTCTTTCTGTGACTGAAGCAAATGGCTACTGGTAGAAAGGGGATTGGCCAAGCGCTAGAAGTCTGATCCAGACTTAAGGGAGATAGCCTGACTGTCACTAGGTAAGAAGTAATTCCTGGGCTCTACAGAGAGCTTTTTCTTAATTTTTCCTGCCAGTAGCTTACTACCAGTGGTAACTCTAGCATAGCTAATGTGCATACAGCATTTTTTCTACCCTCTTGTCTAGTCAGGCTCTGAGCAGGATCAGCTGTCAGGATGGTAAAGATGCCAATGTTTTGTCTGTCCTAAAGCTCCACTGTTGCTACCATCCGTGGAGCTCCACGAGGCTAGTGTAGGGGTGAGATATGTTAAGGAAAACTCAACGTTGACTCAGCCTCAGAGTCAGGTTTCATGTTTTGATAGCTCAAGTCTATCTGGGTTCTTTGTTTTTCATTTTGGTCGGTTTTTATTTAAGTGCTAAACTGCCATTTTTACCATCCAGGCTAGCTTCTCTAGGCATTTTCTTCAAAAAGGACATCTCCACAGACTCACACACACCACTCCTCTGCAACTGTGCTGGCTCCTTTCTCACTTCCAGTTTGTCCCAACTCCATTGCTGTGTGGGAACCAATCAGTTTGCCACCTTGTGTGCTTGCGATAGCCTGGTTGGCTGGCAAGCTCAAGGAGGCAAGTGAATTGATCTTCAGACTCCTCTTCCCCTGCAGAAAACAGCCCTGGCTCTCCACTGCCTTGCACTTCACATAGTCACTTATATCTATGCAAAATGGATATACAATGCTACCAAATCAAAAAAGAATATTTTACACCCACTTTGCACAGGTGCACAGCAAAGGGTGTGCTGTACTCTGAAGCTCGCAGAGGGTCTAGAAAGAGTCAGACTGCTGCGCAGATTTCAGGATGCTTGCAAAGATGCCTTAGTATCCTTTGGACTCCCTGTGGATGATTGGGAAAGGAGTGCAGAATGCTGCTCTGGTTGGTGGAGTCAGCTTGTAGATGGAGTGAAGCGTTGTGAAGCAGACTGGATCAAGCTTTGTGATGACTGGAGTCAGAGGAGGAAAGAATCTGCTGTGGATGGGCCTGTCACATGCACGCTGGACTCAGCAGCTATCAAAGAACTCATCGGTGCACACACCAGGCTCTGTAAAGAGTGACAGTGCCATTGATTGATTGCACAGGTGCAAGTGACTACATGAGGTACAAGCCAGTGGAAAATGAGGCTGTGTTTCCAAATATATGCAGATCCAAAGAAGATTAGTTTTGTTGGAAGTTTTCCAATACAAAGGGCTCAATCCTGGGCTCTGTACTTGGGCAATACTGCCATCAATGTATGTTGAATACAGGCAACAGCTCTGCCTCAATGAGGACTACAGGATTGGGCCAAATACAGTCAAGTGGGTTTGGATTTTTCAAGAAGGTGTCTTTTCCATTCCTAAATCTGATTTTTTCAAATCACTACCTTCTGCTGTAGTAGAAGTGGTTTATATTTTTTTAGCCGTGCTGCAAACTGCAGCCTCAACCTAGAAATCTCCTCTGAAAATATAATTGCTCCCCAATGATTTCAAATCACTCTACCCTGTGTAAAATGAGCCACATAATTAACACTCTTAAACTCCTCTGTTTGGCAGAGATTTACATTTGGATCCAGAGGATGTAAAAGCCAGTTTGATGAAAACTGAAAGGGTACTTTATTATTTTGTATATTCAGATACAAAGGTATTCTCGCTTCTTTTACTGTCATGGAACAAAAAATGTGATGGAGTCAATGTGAGTACAGTTGAGTTAGAGGTTCTGCCTTTCTACACTAGCAAATTTTAGCCATTTTTTTTTTGGCTAAAAAACAGACAAAACATCCATTACTTTATGCCCTCCCATACTATACACTCTCTCTGCTCTTCACTACCCTTTCTTTCCTCTTCCACTCTCTTCTTCCATGCACCGGGCCAAACCAGCAGAGTGTATCACTTATAAAAGGTAGGAATTGGTCCAGCTGCAATACAAAGTAGATTAAAAATTAATGATCATCCAGGGATTAAAGTACGTCCCTCAGAGTTCCCCCTCCTCCTGCCTCTTTACTAACTGCTGTATCAGGCAGGAGAGTCTGAAGTGGGAGCAGCAGGAGGAGCTAGGACCTCTGTGGGGAGCAGATGGTGCTGCCAGCCTTACCTCCAGTAGGTGTAGATGCATGATGGGAAGAGAAGAATTGTCTAAGATGGAAGCTCCCTCTCTTTATTCTTTTTTTTTTTAGTCAGGAAGATCTTTCCTCTTGCCCTCCAGGGGGAAAGAGGTAGGATCTGGTACCTCCTCCTCTAAGAGTTAGGGGCTTCCTCTCCCCTTGCCAAAACCCAGGGGAAATAATTCTCTCTTCCCCCCAGCTGGCAGCTGAAAGCCCCCACCGCTGTATAGCTCCTAACCCTGTGCACATAAACACTTTCTCACACACACTTTTGTTTGACTAGCAATGGGCCTGCTTGGGGAGATAGAGAGAAAGAACTGAATGCATCTGAAGAGTCCGTCTGCCCGTTGCTATGTCTCATCCCATCACACAAGCAGATGCAATGTCACTTTACCACATGACAGCAATCCCCATGGAGACACACAACCACCAGAATTGGTGAAGCCCCCCCCTTCTTATATTGATCTTTAATCACTCATGCTTAGCCAGTAACTTTGTAAAGGCCTCTGAACCCTGCTTTGGATTCAGTCCAGCACTCTAAAGCAGTCGACCCAGTGATCTCACAGTGGGCTGACTCTTGACATCAGATTAGCACACTGGCTGCTGAGCTAGTAACTTTCACAGAGACTTATGCCTTGATATCAGCCCAACAAGCTACAAGTACTGAGGCGTCACAAAAACCTGAACGTTTGCATCATCTCTACAAGCTAGAGCTAAATTCTGCTTCCAGTTACACCAGTGCAACAGCACGGAAGTCCATCAAATTGCACAAGTGTAACGGAGGGGAAAATTTGGCTCTAGATGTGTATAGCATGGTCTTTACTGTTTGAAGAGCTAGCCTTGCTGAATAGAAGTATCTTCGCGCCTGCACAAAACCCCCCAAACCAGACAGACTTCAGCACTAGCCGCTCAGAGAGGGAAAACCCCTGGGAGAGAATGAGCAGAATCTAGTAGCTTTTTTGAAAGTCAGCACAGAGAACTACTGATGTATATACAGTACAGGGCAAATCAACTGCAATTTCCCCAGAGTGCTGAACATCTTGTTTTCTCTTATATGTCTGATGTTTATTTTTTACGTTTTCTTTCTTTGTTTTGTTACAAGATGGAAGGGAAGCTCTGTGTAAGATGAACAAAACCTCCCTATTTGTTTCAAGACTTGCAGTCTCATGTGCCCACATGCAGCAAGTCCTGTAAGATTAATAGGTTATAATAATGATGGGGGAGGGTTTTATATTTGTCTGCCCTTGACTGGAGCAGAGCCAGATTTTGGGGCCCATGAAACTTGTGGCCATGGCATCCCTGATTAGAAAGTGCTAATTTCAGCTTTATTAGTTAGAATTTTTTTAAAAAAAGGAAGTTTCTAGTAGTTTTTCTTGCAAAAATATCCCTGAGAATGTAACTGACACAAAAGTGTTGCCGGTATCAAAAGCTTATCAATGAGTTTTTCTAAAAAAAATGTCAGAGTCCCTGACAGCCACCCAGCCCTGGCATTTGGGAACAGTGCAAACAGCCACAAGCCCCTCAAACTTTGGGAGGAGCCCAAATCAGCTTATGAATGGGGGAGACACTGCTGCCCAGGATGTCACCTGTAGCACTAAGCCAAGCTTCTTTACACCACCAAGGAGCCAGTGTGAATCTCACCACAAGGACGAACTGCTCAATAGTATGAGAGGCCCCATTGCCAAAGCATGAGATTGAGAGCAAGCGATTCCTATGTCCCAGTCTTGGCCTCTGTATCACTTTCTGCCTCACTTTTCCCATACGGAAGATGGAGACAACAGTACTGACAGAGAGGCTCTGGTGATGAATTAATCAATGTTTATACAGCTCTGGATAAAGGCTAGCATCTACTGGAATGCATACACAACCCTCCAGTGGCCCCCAGGCCTATCGTGTTGGCAACTAATCATGAACCCCCAACAAAACAGCTGGAATCAGTCCCTCCTGAATCAGGAGGATGAGGAGAGGGAATCTGAATTTCTCTCCCATGCATATAAAGGCAGTTGCTTGCCTCTTAATATAATGTTTAGTGTTGTTTGTGGGTCTCCCATAAATCATCTTTCTCTGAATCCTCGAGCTGGACCTGTGCACTGTGAAGTGATCAGGGTGGGTATAAATTGCTTTGGGTAGTGAGGGACAGAAGACTATGTTGCAGGCTGCTAAGAAATACAAAGATTGGTGGAGGCCAGGGGTATATGTATCTGGTAATGAGTATGCTGTTCACTCCAGCTCAGGAAGACAAATTCCGGTAAAATTGCAACAAATTATAACATAATGCAGAAAGATTGTGATTACAAAAAGCATAAATCAATCAAGGGTCTAATGATTTGCCTGAAAATACAATTAATCTCCCTTCCTTCATGAGAGAATCCTGCAAGTCATCCAATGTGTGATAGTCCCATTGACTTTACTTCATTATATAATTCCAGTTGTTCCCATCCACGCAGAGGGTTTGTTTTTTGTAACAGAATAGCATTTAACATTGTAATAGAATGTAAACTTGCCTGATGTCTTGCTGGCAAACTATTAGTGAGGATCAAGGAACTTGGAAAAGTCTAAGGTTTCATGAAACCTCAATAACTATTCATATTTTTAAAGGTGAACATATGCTCTCTTTCATCTTAACCACATACATGGGATAATACCTCATAAATTCTATATGGCTTAGAATCCTAGAGCCCATTAAATTCTGAAAGGTTCCAAATAACATTTTCCTTTTCTGGAGGTGATCCAAGATACCGAAAGGGGAGTAAGAACCTTGGTTATTTACACTAAAGTTCCCAGGTTGACATGTAGGAATCAGAGAATATTCAGACATTAGAGTTAGAAAAAGACCTATTAGATCATCTAGTTCATCTTTCCAGCCAGTGCAGTATTTTTCGCTACTGGAAACTATACGTTTCAATTTCATTATTATTGATTTACAATGAAAATAGGGTGGAAAATAGGATTCTTCCTCTTTAAAGCGGCAGAGGATACTCACCTAGTGACAGGGATAGGAAGGAGGTTGCATTGGCTGATGGCCTGCTGGGCAGCATTAAGGCTTTGGTGACAATTGTTTACTCTTACTTCAGAGTGCCTAAACTATGTGGCACATTATTCTTGAATTATTCAGCATCCCCAACCCCATTTTATTTGGCAGAGGTACCCCAAATTATTTGGCAATGCTGACTGATTATGAAATCCAGTATTGCCAACCTTGAATGTTCAAAAATCATGAATCAGGCCCCAAAATATCATGAGATTGTCTTAAAAACAACAAGATTTAAAATATTGCTACCACAGTACTACTAAGTTTTGGGTCCTTTTTATTTGCCTTCTTGTTTTTGAACCTTCAGGGTGCACTCTGGTCACGTTTTCAAGCTTTTGTCTGCAATCATGAGCTTTAGAAACCTTTTTTTTTAAATGGAAGCTGATATTGTCCCATAATTACTTGTTAAGCAAGTGCTGGGGCTTTAAGACATCAAGGTTAAATGCAGGGCCGGCTCCAGGCACCAGCCCACCAAGCATGTGCTTGGGGCGGCGCCTGGAGGGGGGCGGCGCCGCGGGGCACTCCGGCCCGAGAGCGGGGCCGCGACTGGGCTCGCCGCCCTCCCCGCGGCGCTCCGGCTGCCGGGGAAAGCGGAGCCGCAGCGGGCTCGCCGCCCTCCCCCGGCGCTCCGGCCGGTCGGGGAGAGCGGGCCACGGCCGGGCTCGCCGCCCTCCCCCCGGCGCTCCGGCCGGTCGGGGAGAGCGGAGAGCTGCGGCAGGCTCTCCGCCCTCCCCCCGGCGCTCTGGCCGCCGGGGAGAGCGGAGAGCCCCAGCCGGGCTCTCCACCCTCCTCCCGGCGCTCTGGCCACCGGGGGCTCTCTGCCCTGCTCCCGGCGCTCTGGCCACCGGGGAGAGCGGAGAGCCCCAGCCGGGCTCTCCGCCGTGCTCCCGGTGCTCTGGCCGCCGGGGAGAGCGGAGCCGCGGCGGGCTCGCCGCCCTCCCCCTGGCGCTCTGGCCGGTCGGGGATTGCGGGCCCGCGGCCGGGCTCGGCGCCCTCCCCTGCCGCGCTGGGGGGCGGGGGGGGGGGCGGGGCGGCGGGTGGCTTTTTTGCTTAGGGCGGCAAAAAAGCCAGAGCCGGCCCTGGTTAAATGGGACTAGCTTCAATAGAAACAGGATTGCTCCCCAGATACTGCAAGCCTAATGATGAAATCATGAGTTGGCAATACTGTTAAGAAATCATTTGATGAACTTAAAGTTTATGGCAATAATTCAAAGAATGCAACACAAAGTGAACATATAAGATGTTGATGTTACATGAAAGGAAAAATATAAGAATATTTTTGTCCAAGAAATTACATCTGCTCCAGCATCCTGGTCAGATACTAATAAGGGTAACTCCATTGGGCAAGACTGTGCCCTGGTCCTATATAACTGCTCAGGAGCATAAGCCCCTCTGCTCTTCCATGGCATCGCCTCTCTCAGCTGGAGGGAAGCAAACAGAATTCTCAGGGAGAAATAATTTATCAAGCTAGGAATTGTCACTGATACTGCAATAGCTTGAGTTGGGGCAGAGAAAAAGCAGGGTGGTTACATCAAAATTGATGTACATTAAGTATAGTATCGTAAGCCTAGGACAAGAAATCTTGTTTCCATTTAAAAGCTAATAAGGCAGAATGTTTCAGGGTATAAGAATATAAGGAAAAGCTATTGTGGATCTGTGTATGACATGGACAAGGATAAGCATGCCTAAAAAAAAATTCCTCATTTTGCATTATTTGTTTTTATACCTTAGAACTTATTTCTTTGTTCTAAAATTTCCGGTTTAGAGTGAGTGCTGATGGTTTTAAAATGTATTTATTTTTATTTAAAGAATATTATTATGAACAGTAGAACCTCAATTCAGAATGAGAACTTATCTTGATTTTTCCTAGCCTTATTTGTTTTTTAAAATAAAAGTGTGTGGATTTGGTGCCCATGACAGCAACAAACTAACATCTCTGGCTACAATCACTATGCAAGCTTCTTATAAGCTCTCCCTCCTTTCCAGCCCTGCTAATGCTGGCGACTTTTAAAGCACCCTACCCTCTTCCAGTTTGGGTGCTCTATTGAGCATGGATGGTCAATCACGACAAGTTATGGCCTTGATCCTACAAGCAGCTCTGTGCTCATGTGCGGCCCCAACAAAATGGAGCTCCCCACAGGCACAGGGTCTGCCTATGCAGAAAAACTGGAAGGATTGGGGCCTATTGAGTACTGCTTTTTTTTTTTAACATGGACCTGTTTCTGTTGCAGGAATAGACTTATGAGTTACTCTGTGATGGATTTGAAGCCTGGCCTATGATTTTTTATAATACATGCTGACCCTGGATACACTTCACTATCAGAATGAACAGTCTAGATTAGTTCTTAAAATAAAATTCACAACACAGCAGCAGGCATAACAGGGCTCTCATCAGCAGGACCCAGATTTTGTGCATGCTGAGGGTAACAGCTGGTGCGGAGAAATTAATTGACAGCCATTGTCCTTGCACCTGGCCAGCGATCTCACAGTCTGAGACTATAAGCAGGGCAATCACAGAGAAGACTGGCAATTTTTTCTGAAAAGGCATAAATTAAGCAATAACTGTAGTAAATATATAATGCATAAATTGAAAGGATTAGTAAAGAATATAATAAGAGATGACAAACTTTTTTCCCCAATTAACAAAAGCTTTTTAGTCCTCTTGTCTTATGGAAAGAAAGGGAAAAAGATGCTCTTATAAATCAAAAAGTGGGGAACAGCTAGATGAGAGAATGCAAATCAATATCCCAACACACGGGACTAGACATTAATCCTCATTAATCTACGTAGATACTGCAGCAGTAGTGATTTTGATGGTTGCTTTTGCTAGCTAAAAGCAACGGAAACCTAATTTGCACATAAGGCTCATCTGTTTATAAAAGAAAGGAAGATGGAAGAATAGCAAATGATGAAGGTAAGTGAAGCTATCCTTATTACATAATGTGACAGCTATATCTTATGCAAAAACATTTTGTTTATCATAGATATCGTCAAGATTCTGGATTTGTAATCATTATCAGCTTAGTAACAAGGGGGGGGGGGAGAGAAGGGAGAGAGAGAAGGGGAATAGGCCCTGATTCAGCAAAGCACTTAAGCACATGCTGAAATTTAAGCCATACTTTAGTGAATTGGGGTCATTATACATCTGATTATCACTCCTCAAGCTCATTTGGGCACCATTAATAATGGACAACAATTGTTTTGCTGGACTGTTTATTTTTTTTGTTAACATAACCTTTAAGTGGCTTTTTACAATTCTCCAACAATAGATGTGTAAACTGATGCTAATGTTCAAATTAGTAATAGCAAATTGGTTATAGCAAAACATATGCATCTCTCGGGGACTAATTTAAAAAATGGAAGATCGAACAAACAAATACCAAACCAGAGCTTCAGATATAATTATTTATAACAGAAGAATAATTCCCTGCACACAAATCACCTAGCAATAGGAAGTGGATTTCAGTGATAGAGTGTGCTTTTTCAATAGAACTTTTAAAATTAAATCCAGTTTTAAAAAGTGAACTCACCAAAAGTAATATGAAGGCCACTTCATTGCTTTCCATGCAACAATTACTGTACATCCACAGAAATTGATAAGATCAATTCATTCCTAAGTAATTGTCTGTGGAAAATCTTTAGTCCATTGGAAAGAGTTTCTTTGATGGACATATTTAGGACACGTTTTAAGGATGTCACCAACACAACTACCATGGCAAATGATAGTATGGACACAACCTGGACAGAGAAAAGGAGGGTGACCAAGAGAAACATTATGCAGAACAACAGAGACAGAAGCCAGATCTATCAACATGACACTCAGAAGCCTGAACAGACTAGCACAAGGATGAAATAAATGGTGGAAACTGGTGGATGCCCTATGCCCCTGAGGATGTGGGAGGATAAAGAAAGAAAAGATCTCTCACAGGCTGTGAGCAGACTTGTTAAGATAGCACTTTGGGCCTTTGCAAAAATATAATTAATTGAAAATTCTCTAATTGTCTTTACCAAGAAAAAATGACTCAAGAATTTGTGGCAACTGACAGATTAGAATCATAGAATCATAGGATTGGAAGGGACCTCAGGAGGTCATCTAGTCAAACCCCCTGCTCAAAGCAGGACGTAATCCCCAACTAAATCATCCCAGCCAGGGCTTTGTCAAGCCTGACCTTAAAAACCTCTAAGGAAGGAGATTCCACCACCTCCCTAGGTAACCCATTCCAGTGCTTCACCACCCTCCTAGTGAAAAAGTTTTTCCTAATATCCAACCTAAACCTCCCCCACTGCAACTTGAGACCATTACTCCTTGTTCTATCATCTGGTACCACTGAGAACAGTCTAGATCCATCCTCTTTGGAACCCCCTTTCAGGTAGTTGAAAGCAGCTATCAAATCCCACCTCATTCTTCTCTTCTGCAGACTAAATAATCCCAGTTCCCTCAGCCTCTCCTCATAAATCATGTGCTCCAGCCCCCGAATCATTTTTGTTGCCCTCCACTGGACTCTTTCAAATTTTTCCACATCATTCTTGTAGAGTGGGGCCCAAAACTGGACACAGTACTCCAGATAAGGCCTCACCAATGCCGAATAGAGGCCTACTAGATCAGTTTACAGTATTTGGTTGTGTTATGCATTGAAATTGAGATCCCTCCTGTATTTTTATGCCTATCAAATTACTTCTGGTACTTTTGGACAGCACTGTTGTCTGTGTAGATTTTGTGCAACTGAATAAAAAAAATTAATAGTGGTTAATGGAGTTCAAAATGAAGGTCTGGGAGAGGGATACTATTTTTTAATCAAACAAGAAGTAGTTAGCAATTCTTTTGTGATTTCCAAACAATAACAAAAAAGAAACTAAATATTTAATTCCTGCTTCTCCATGTGGGCACTAATGATACTGCCAAGAATGACCTTGAGTGAATCACTGCAGACTATGTGGCTATGGGAAGAAGGGTAAAGGAGTTTGAGGTACAAGTGGTGTTCTCATCCATCCTCCCTGTGGAAGGAAAAGGCCCGGGTAGAGATCGTTGAATTGTGGAAGTCAACGAATGGCTACGCAGGTGGTGTCGGAGAGAAGGCTTTGACCATGGGATGGTGTTCCAAGAAGAAGGATTGCTAGGCAAAGATGGGCTCCACCTAACGAAGAGAGGGAAGAGCATCTTCGCAAGTAGGCTGGCTAACCTAGTGAGGAGGACTTTAAACTAGGTTCACCGGAGGAAGGAGACCAAAGCCCTGAGGTAAGTGGGAAAGTGGGATACCAGGAGGAAGCACGAGCAAGAGAGCGCAAGAGGGGAGGACTCCTGCCTCATACTGAGAAAGCAGGACGATCAGGAGTTATCTTAAGTGGCTATACACAAATGCAAGAAGCCTGGGAAACAAGCAGGGAGAACTGGAAGTCCTGGCACAGTCAAGGAATTATGATGTGATTGGAATAGCAGAGACTTGGTGGGATAACTCACATGACTGAAGTACTGTCATCGGTGGATATAAACTGTTCAGGAAGGACAGGCAGGGCAGAAAAGGTGGGGGAGTTGCATTGTATGTAAGACAGCAGTATGACTGCTCAGAGCTCCAGTATGAAATTGCAGAAAAACCTGAGAGTCTCTGGATTAAGTTTAGACGTGTGAGCAACAAGGGTGATGTCGTGGTGGGAATCTACTACAGACCAACAGACCAGGGGGATGAGGTGGATGAGGCTTTCTTCAGGCAACTAACAGAAGTTACTAGATCACAGGCCCTGGTTCTCATGGGGGACTTCAATCACCCTGATATCTGGTGGGAGAGCAATACAGCGGTGCACAGACAATCCAGGAAGTTTTTGGAAAGTGTAGGGGACAATTTCCTAGAGCAAGTGCTGGAGGAACCAACTAGGGGCAGAGCTCTTCTCGACCTGCTACTCACAAACAGGGAAGAATTAGTGGGGGAAGCAAAAGTGGATGGGAACTTGGGAGACAGTGACCGTGAGATGGTTGAGTTCAGGATCCTGACACAAGGAAGAAAAGAGAGCAGCAGAATACGGACCCTGGACTTCAGAAAAGCAGACTTTGACTCCCTCAGGGAACTGATGGGCAGGATCCCTTGGGAGAATAACATGAGGGGGAAAGGAGTCCAGGAGAGCTGGCTGTATTTTAAAGACTCTTTATTGAGGTTGCAGGAACAAACCATCCCGATGTGTAGAAAGAACAGTAAATATGGCAGGCGACCAGTTTGGCTTAACAGTGAAATCCTTGCTGATCTTAAACACAAAAAAGAAGCTTACAAGAAGTGGAAGATTGGACAAATGACCAGGGAGGAGTATAAAAATATTGCTCAGGCATGCAGGAGTGAAATCAGGAAGGCCAAATCACACTTGGAGTTGCAGCTAGCCAGGGATGTTAAGAGTTAAGATGTTAAGAGTAACAAGAAGGGTTTCTACAAGTATGTTAGCAACAAGAAGAAGGTCACGGAAAGTGTGGGCCCCTTACTGAATGGGGGAGGCAACCTAGTGACGGAGGATGTGGAAAAAGCTAATGTACTCAATGCTTTTTTCGACTCTGTCTTCACGAACAAGGTCAGCTCCCAGACTACTGCACTGGGCAGCACAGTATGGGGAGGAGGTGACCAGCCCTCTGTGGAGAAAGAAGTGGTTCAGCTCTATTTAGAAAAGCTGGACAAACACAAGTCCATGGGGCTGGATGCGGTGCATCCGAGGGTGCTAAAGGAGTTGGCGGATGTGATTGCAGAGCCATTGGCCATTATCTTTGAAAACTCATGGCGACTGGGCGAGGTCCCAGATGACTGGAAAAAGGCTAATGTAGTGCCCATCTTTAAAAAAGGGAAGAAGGAGGATCCAGGGAACTACAGGCCAGTCAGCCTCACCTCAATCCCTGGAAAAATCATGAAGCAGGTCCTCAAGGAATCAATTTTGAAGCACTTTGAGGAGAGGAAAGTGATCAGGAACAGTCAGCATGGATTCACCAAGGGCAAGTCATGGCTGACTAACCTAATTGCCTTCTATGATGAGATAACTGGCTCTGTGGATGAGGGGAAAGCAGTGGATGTGTTATTCCTTGACTTTAGCAAAGCTTTTGATGCCGTCTCCCACAGTATTCTTGCCAGCAAGTTAAAGAGGTATGAGCTGGATGAATGGACTATAAGGTGGATAGAAAGCTGGCTAGATCGTCGAGCCCTCACCCCAAACCCCGCATCTCCAGCCCCACCCCAGAGCCTTCACCCCTAGCCAGAGCCCTCATCCTCCCCCACCCCAACCCTCTGCCCCAGCTCTGAGCCCCCTCCCACACTCCAAACCCCTGGGCCTCACCCCCACCACATGAATTTTGTTATGTGCACCAATATGGAGGTGATGTGTCACACATCACCTCCATATTGGTGCACATAACAAAATTCATTCCACACAGGGATGTAAAAAATTAGAGGAAACACTGGAGGGGAGTATATAAAAAACAGATAGAGAGAAGTAGTAACTATGGTTTAGTGAAAAGCAACAAGGAGTCCTGTGGCACCTTATAGACTAACAGACGTATTGGAGCATAAGCTTTCGTAGGTGAATACCCACTTCGTCAGAAGTATGGTTTAGTGCTAATTTCATGAGTCTAATGCCTTAGATGCATTTATAGAACAAGACTGTCATTTTACTGTCTACTCTGTGTGTAACTGTGCTGCTCTGGAAGCAAATAGAATTAAAGAAAATAGAATTTTCAAGTTAAATCTTCTTTGCTCCTAAAGACGAATATTTTATTTTACTTGTTATGTATATATACATTTTATCTTATCAACTTGAACTTGGCCTTTGATCATGCCTTTCAAGTGGTCCAGTAAAACTGTAGGGTTTGAGGGATTTCTCCTACAATGTCATTTTAGGTTGTACTTTACATTTATTATAATCCTGAATTCTCTCTTTCTTCCACAATCACCTCATCAAAGAAACGATACTACAAAAACCTACCTTCAGCCAGCACGGTGCTCAGATATTATGATAAAGAGGGCCATAAAAGTACCTAGATCGACTAGTTATAATACCTTATATTCCCCACATCTGTACCCCAAAGCTCAGAGTGGGGGGGTTACCCTGACAGCATTCCATATAAAATCAATAGCAATAGTGAACTCCCGAGTGGTATAAGCTAAGGTATGAATTTAAATGTATAATTATATTGGTATAGTCCCTGTGTAGATACATGCTCTTATTCTGGTATAACAGTCGCTTACCTGATGTTGCTTGGGGTTCAAGCTAATCTGAAAAAAACCCTCTCTTATACTGGACTTAGAGGATATGCCTACACGGCAACTAAAAACCAGCAGCTGGCCTGTTCCAGCTCGAGCTAAAGGGCTGTTTAACTGCGGCGTAGACGTTTGGGCTCAGGCTGCAGCCTAGGCTCTAGGAGCCCCAGTCATGGTGCCTGTACAGCATACCTATCACAATGGTGCCCCAGTCAGGGTTGGTGCCTCTGGATAACACTGTTATAATACAAATATTAAGTAATAATCAGCTTTCCAAATACATTTTTCTGATTAAACTTATCCCTTCAAATACTGAAATACATTTAAAAGTAATAATAGTAATCCTGTATTAGAGATGATTTCAAGTGTTCATGTTGTTTTGTATAATAAACTGCTAAGCTACTACTGCTTGACTCACCTCCAAATTGAAGTAATATAATTTACCTCCACTATGAAAAGAAAAACCTGGGTAAGTGCATTTTTATGTTTAAGTACTGCTAACTACTTTCTCAGAAGACTCAGGTATCTCACATACTATAGTGGAACTTCAACCCCCCCATCATCAGTAGAGTTTGAATCCCCGAACTTTCAACACTGCTATAACTTGAGCTTCAGGAGTAAGTATATTCCCTGGCAGCAAGAGAGGGCTGTGAGCTTTGATCCCAAGGTGGAAAAGGGACACTGGGGTCATCTGCAGAGTCTGGGAGGTTTATGCTGGGATCATGGCTTCTTGTTCTCCTTGTCCTCCCAATCCCCCATCCTACGAGTTGGTGGGAACTCCTTTCCCTGTAGTGCCCCCAGAAGGAGGGGAATGGGCTACTAGGCTACTACAAAAACCTACCTTCAGCCAGCACGGTGCTCAGATATTATGATAAAGAGGGCCATAAAAGTACCTAGATCGACTAGTTATAATACCTTATATTCTTGTGAAGTTTTTCAATCACGAAGATCCTAAAGTACTTCACAAGCTCTCCCCTTGGCATTCCCTTACATACTCTCTGTAGCAGCCAGTACTGCTTTTAGTGTGAGACATACCTTTCTTGGTGTGCGAGCAGATTCTAAATAAAATAACATTGTTCTAATTAATGTATTGAAAACAGAGAAAGTTTTCAGAACATCACCCCTGCATTGGTTTTCTACTCTCTGTGCATTGGGACAGCATTGTGTGCCCTGAATTCCTGTACCATCTGATTGCCTGGATGTATTTTTAGTGAGGCACTACACTGGGTTTTTGTTTTGATGTTTATTTAAATAAACTACATAATTTACCATGAGGGACGAATTTGAGTCAATATCTTTAAATACAAACTACATTCAGAGTAGGAGTGAATTGTTTGGGAACACTTGTTTAATCAAACAAACAAAAAATAAATGCAAACAAAAGAAATTCTATATCAGCTACAGTCAACTCCAATTTTTTAGACAATATTTCTAGGATTTACCAGCATTTGCAGCAGAGGAATAGGTAAATCAAGCTACATATGATGAACTGTTTTGCTAACCTCTTCCTCTTCGAATTATCAAAGCAGGAAATCAATAATATAAACATGTCTAGTTGTGATAAAAAAACCATTCTGTCTCATAAAAAAAAGTATAAAGAAATGGAAAGAATCTTGTGGCAGATAGGCTTTCAACTGACTTCTTCAAAATTCTTGCAGATAATTTAACTCCTTATGCAGCTTTTAAATAGCCCATTTGAGAGTAGAATGCTCCTACCTACCCTGCATATGGATGTATGATAGCTGTACTCTTTAAGAATGAGTTTGCTGTGGGGGTTTTAAGTTATGTACAGGGAAAAAAAAGTACACTAGAATTTTTGACTTTTTAAAATCAACTTTAGAAATGATTTAATATAAACTAGTCATTGTTTAGAATTAAGAAAATGTTATTTTAAAAGGAGGTGCCATGCCCATGATTGACATTTGCATGTAAATAAAACTGCCAAGAGTTTTGCAGACATTTGTGGGATTGCGCAAGTGTGCATTCCTTTTAAAATGGAAACTTGCAAGTTCCTACTAATGCCCTGTGAGTCATGTCCTCTTTTACTGAATATTCAATGAGAAATGTAGCAGCATCTGCTGAAAGGTATCCATGTGTTAGAGGTAAGGAAAAATGGCAAGTTTCCCCTTGAATTTTCATTTTGAAGACAAAAGGCCAAAATCCTGTACTCATTAAATAAATCAACAGGAAAATTGAGATCTGGAAGATGGATTGAGCCCTATGTAGACTAAATAAATAAATGTTAGAAGTAAACATTTTAAGACAAATAGGGAGACTTAACATACCAAAAGATGTCAAAGAAATGCAATAGAAATAAATTGGATTCTAAGTGGGAAGAGGAGGTAAGGACACCTAAATGGCCCAGAAAAAAAGTGGAAGGAGAAATACAAAGTTAAAAAAAACAGCTAGGCAAAAGCAGGAATGCTTTAAAACTACTCAAGTGATATCTCCAGTTCAGCAAAATGGCCAAATGAGCAATATGGATTGCGAAGTCATTGCTTAAGAAGACAGAGAAAATTAGGGACAGACCCACATTTGGTCTTGGTGAAACACTGGAAGGCGTAACTGACTGGGCATGCCATACTTCACGACACAAAGGTTAATAGGAAGAATGCTCAGAGGGCAATTCTCAGTGGTGACAATCTTTTTGAGACCCAGTATCCCAAGCAGAGTGAAAAGAGGTCTGCAGAGGATAAGGACAAACAAGTGGTTCTATGATTGTACAGCAAGACTGCTTAAAGAGTTCAGGCAGGGAGACCCAGTCAAGATAAAGACAAGTCCTGGATGGTTGTTTGCTATTGTGGAGAGAATCTGTGAACAGGCCAGCTCATGCAGGAAATCACCACCACCAGAACAGGCCCAACTTGAAGACTTGCAGTATGACATCTGCAGAACCTGAGCAGGACCAATCTAGTGTCACATCGGACCAAGAATCTAGGAACCAGGAAGGACCTCTGAGGGAGGGGTCACTGGAGATACTGAGCTGTTCAAGGCAGAAACTGTGAATCTCATAACAAAAATTAAGTTAATTAGACAAGATCTATTTCCATAAACCTATGTTGATTGGCATGAATTATATTACCCTCCTTTAATTTTTTATTAATCAAGTCCCATGTCAGCCACCGATAGGCCTATAATTACCAAGTCATCCTGTTTACCATCTTTACATATTAGCACAATTTGGGGACATTATTTGTGCTGTTCATTTACCTATGGCATTTTTTTTTCTTTTTTATCTCTGATTCTTGAGATCTCTTCACTGAGTTGTCCACCACAATGCTTGGATCTTTTTTTGGTGAGGTTACCACTAATTCAAAAATGCATCAGTTTAGAGAGTTATTTTCAAGTGTTCCTGCCAGTGCATTCATCTATGTCAAATTTCATCACGCCAGTTACATAGCTCTGTTGAGTCCTTCTGGAGGTGTTCACAACCTCCCTGCTCTTCATTAACCTACATAATTTTTGTGTTCAGCAAATTTTTCTACTTAACTATTTATCCTTTCTTAGGTCATTAAATAACAATTAATCCTATCCCTTGGGTATCTACTCTTAATAATAGTGCTTTACATATATTTAGTACCTGCCTTTGTGAAGTGCTTCACAAATTACATCCTAGCAAACACCATCAAAATGCAGACACTTCTGGAGTGGTAGCCAATTGGTACACAGCGTACTAGTGGTGGGAGAGAGGGAGAGAAAATGTTGTCCAATATGACAGGGCAAATCTCTAAGGTTACAAAAAGTGCCATGGATTACTGAGTGTCCATAAAGGGGAGTGAGGAACACATTTTCTATGATCTGATACAAAAAAGCCTTACTTTATAAACTGAATAGAACTCCATTTTCTACCTCAGGAGGAGGAAAGGCTGAATAGATTTTGCCAGGATTTGAGCAGGGTGTTTGCAAAACTGATATTTAAACCATTATATTCTTGGGTCCAGAGTGGCCCTTTACCATGTCACTCTTTCCTTAGTTAACCATTAAAGCAAGATAGGTAGCATGCTTCTGGGGACAGATTTCTGATGTCAGAATGGCATCTTTAACTTGAAACTTCATCATTTCTGTGGGTTAAAACAAATCAGTCCCTTAACCTCTTATCAGGTAGTATTGGTTTGCTGATGTATTGTAGTCTGTACCAGTGACTTTTTCCCAGCCCTTGCTCTTCTTTCAGACGATTCATTTCACTTGTCCTGAGAAATCACTCAAAGACATAGGGGCCAAATCCTGGTCTCATTAAAGTAAATGGAAGTTTTGCTCTTGATATCAGTTGGATCATGTTTTGGCTGTCCTGGTATTCCCCTTATTCCCTCAAGTTGGCCACACTTTCTCTGCTCTGCTAGTGATTTCCTTGTGAAATTCTTAGAAGCAGGAAGGAGTGTAATTCAGAGGTTTCAAAGCTGTGTGGACTAAGGTAGATAGTGCCAGTTAGCAAATAATAGCACAAGTTATTGAAAAGTAGATACTGGGGGAAGGGTCCATCTGCCCTGAAAACTGCAGAACAGCTAAAACATCTAAAATGTGGATATCTATGGGCAAAGAAACTGACCTAGCCCTTTAAAACTTTTTGTAATGAGTGTAATATACTAAAGGTGGCAGCCAATTAATTGGAACATTAAGGTACAGGAAAAATGTACAGGATGATTTGGAATATGTTAAGGAACTGTACACAAGATCTTATCTGGAAAACTGTTTCAGTTTAGCCAGGGAGTATAGAAGAGGCATACTTAATATTATTTTTAAATGGTAATTTCAAATCACTCTAGAGTAGCTCAGACAGACAGTACATTAGTTATTATTATTTATTATGGGCAGGTTGCAGGATCTGGGCCTTAATGAAATAAGGTAGGCAGTTATGTGCCAAAGGCGGTTTGCAGGTCGCCCGATAGTGACCCCCTATCAAGTTTTAAAAGGACCCCCCTCTGTTTGTATGCTGCTCAGCATCCCACCATTCGTATTCAGTATTGGCAATCCCAAGCGTTCAGAAATCATAAGCCAGGCCTCAAAAAATCATGAGATTGGTTTAAAAAATCTCAATTTTGTGCTCATTTTAGCTTGTTTAGTTTCTGAGTCTTTAGGGTGCACTTGGTTCACATTTTTAAACTTTTCCCTGCACCCATGAGGACTAGAAACTTAGTCCTTATTTTAAATGAAAGCTGAGATTCTCACCTTTAAGGGGAAAAAATCGTGTGGTTTTTATAGTGAGTCCCGGAGTGGAAAATGGCAGCCTTCATGTGGCCCACTCTGTTAAGTGAGAAATCACGACTAATGTCATCAATCAACGACGTCCTCATCTTCAGAGCAACAACTCAAGCCACCATAACAGCCCTTTTCAGGGACAAATAACATGCCAGATAAGTTGGAGGATCCTTGTTCCTGAACCTAACATTGATGGACTTTCCTGGGCAAAGTGCAAGTATCTTGCAAATATTTTGAAGACATGACATCGACGTCCTTACGCTCCAAGAAACCCATATCTCCAATGACCAACAGGGTAGCCACTACCATATCCATAGCTACAACCTCATGACTAGCCACTACCATCCGAAATACGGCCTGGCCATATATGCGAAGAACACCATAATGGATTTTGACATCTTCCTCCCAACTGAAGAGGAAGTCACCTACACCACTGCCATCAGGATAGGAGAACTGCACATTACCAATGTGTATAAAACCCCTAATTCAAAATGGCCAAAACCAGCGCTCCCAAGTGCGCCAATCCCAGACTTATACATTGGTGACTTTAACACCCACCACACTATTTGAGGCTACGAAGTAAATGAAGTCAATGGTGAAGACCTCATGGATTGGAGGTCTGTGGAAGATCTGCAACTGGTCTTCAATCCCAAACAGCGAGTAACTTTCCTCTCTGCTCTCTGGCAATTCAATTACCACCCGGCCCTCACCATTGTTTCCAAAGATCAAAGCGGGAGTATGCTCCATGCATCCCGCAAAATACTTTCTGACTTCCCCACAGCCAACACAGGTCCATCATTACCCATGTCGGCATTGAAATCCCTGTGATTCTGTCAAAACAAATCCCACAGTGAATCTGGCCAAAGCCAACAGACTGCTGTAGGGGAAGCTGTCGAAAAAGTGGTAATCCATATCCCTGCGACACCAGAATGTTATCACCGATCTGTTGGCCTCCTTATCGTTGCCGGCAAGAAGGGTATCGAAAGAATACACTCCCTGCTGGACAAAAGAGACCCAGGATCTGCACCAGCAATACAACCAGTCAGCAGCCCACATGTTGTGAAGGCCCTGCTAGAGTATCTAGACTCAGCCAGACCTTGGTGGTGGATTGAGTGTGCTGAAGGTTTGAACTTCACACACTCTAGTTGCCATGCCTGGGCCTTACTTCGATGTCTCAGAGCTGCTAATCAGATGGAATATCGGACCTCAAAAGTCTGGCCCAACTTCATAGTCTCCAAATTGGTGGAGAGCACAAAAGGACCACTCGACAAAAATAGCAAGCGAGAGATCCATCATCAGCTACAGAGGACCACAATCTCAATCCCTCCACAAGACCCCATCGCCATCAGTATAGATGAAGTGAAAAAAGGTTTAGCTATAACGAAGAAAGGGAAGGCGGCCAGTGGAAATCGTATCTCCCAAGAATTTCTTCATCAACTAGGCCCCATGGAACTCCAATGGCTGGCGAAACTGTACACCAAAACTATGGAATCTGGATGCATCCCAAAAGCCTGATGGGAGGCGATAGTTATTGCCATACTCAAACCAGGCAAGCTGACCAACGACCCAGAAGGCTATAGGCCAATATCACTTCTGGACCTAAACACCATGGAAGAATATTTCCAGAAATGGAGGCTCAAGCTAAATCCTCACAAAAAACAAAACAACAACAGTCACTGCATTCCATCTTGATAACAGGAATGCTAAGTGCACTCTGAAAGTGACCTTCTGTGGCAATACTGTGAGACATGAGCCCACTCCGACCTATCTCAGACTGAAGCTGGATCGCATGCTAACCCTCCACGACCATCTGAAGAAAGTAGCTGCCAAGAAGAAGACAAGGGTTAACCTGGTCCAAAAACTGGCAAGCACAAGCTGGGGGACATTAGCATCAATGTTAAACAGTGTTGCCAATTATTGTGGGACTCAGGTCTTCTTCTTCACATGACTGATGTAAATGTACAGCAACAACTATAATTTTATATTCAGATGGTTAAGGCAGATAATTGCATCTGGAGTAGCAGAGTGTATTGCTGTGATGTCTCCTTTGTATTTGTGAATTGGGCATTGAGTTGTTATATGTTCCATGGTATGTTCTAAGTGACCACAGTTGCACACTGAAGAGTCTTTAATTTTCATTTGTGCAGCAACTATCCACATCTGCCATAGGTTATGCGGATGCAGTTTAGGGTTGCCCATGAGCTTCATGGGAGATTGAAGCCAGGGATCTTTTGTGTTGGGTCTTTCACAAGGTGTTTATTTGTGACTTCTTGTGAATTCCACTCAGCTTTCCAAGCTTCTTCAGGTTGAAGTTGCATTGTTGAAGGTTAAACTCATGGGTCCAAAAGGGCTTATGTGACTTCAAGCAGCGGTGAGGGACTTGTTAAGATGGGAAGATATTTGTTTTCCACAATCTGCTGAAATTCTTGAAGGGTTGCAGCATAACCCCAAATGGATGGAAGTGCAATGCATGACAGAACCGGCAGCCAAGGTGTTGGGGTCGACTTGAGGGTTCCAGTGATGCACCACATTGCAGCATTCAGCTGGACGTCAACAAGTCGAGTGTGGCTACTTCTGGTCCATATCACTGCACAATACCTGGCTACAGAGTACACAAGGGCCATTGCTGATGTCCAGAACTAGGGTTGCCAACTGTCCCTTATTACAAGGGACGTCCCTTATTTTTCCATCTCTGTACAACAAAATTGGGAGTTGCTGAGCGCTGCAAAAGGCAGCAAGAAATACCCGATGTGAATATAGGTGAGTACTTATTATTATTATTAATAATAACAATATCAGGAGGAGGGGTGGGGCAGGAGTGCTAAGAAACAGTCCCTTATTTTTGAAATACAATGTTAACAACCCTGCCAACAAAGCTCCAGCTATTTTCCAAGGAGAAGACCAGAGGCATTTCCGGCAAAGTACACTTAACACAAGCTTGCGCTGCCTCCTTCCTTGCATTTGTTGGGGTTGTTCCTTCAGGAAATGAGGCAGATCTTCCAGGGAACTGCTCCCTTCTGCTGTGAGCACGTGAGGCTTCTCCTCCTAGGCCAAAGGGAGGAGCCTTGTATGGCAACCCCCTTCTACAGCATTGGCAGCCACCAGGCTCTGTGTGTGTGTGTGTGTGTGTGTGGGGGGGGGGGGGGGGGGGGGGGGGGGGTCCAGTCCCAGTTGAGCTCCTCCTGCTTTCTTTGCTGCCCTGGTGGAGCTCAGCCCCATAGCTCCCCCCGCCCTTTTAACTTGCGCGGCTTCCCCCTGTCACCAGCCAGCGCTAGTGCGTGTGAAAGGAGGAAGCCGAGAGGGGCGGGAGGAGAGCGATAGTAGGGGAAGCAGAATCAAAACAAGCGGGACACGCCTTTTCCCCTGGCGCTGCTTCCCCCCGGGCCGGGCGGCTGGGTGTGCAAGTGTGTGCGCAGCGGGGCTGGGCTGGCCGCGGGTGCCCGCCCGGGAGGGCCGGGAGCACTCAGCCTGGGAAAGCCGCAGCCAGCTCCTCTCTCCTTCCTAGGCGCCCTGTTTGCAATGGAGCCGCAATGAGCCGGGGGTAGCAGCAGCAGCCGCCTCCTCACCAGCAGCCGCCTCAGCCGCCTGCTCCAGCTCCGCGATGCCGAACCAGAAGAGCAGCAAGGGCAAGAAGAACAAGCGCGCTAACAGCAGCGGGGACGAGCAGGAAAATGGAGCTCTGGCCCTGGCGGCGGCGGCGGGCGCAGCGATGGGAGCGGCGGCCGCCGCGGCCGGGGCGGCTGGAGGATCGGGAGGAGCAGTGGCCGCGGCGGCGACGGCCGGAGGCGGTGGCGGCGGCGGAGCGGTGGCTGCAGCCGGCGCGGCTCCCAGCGACAGCAAGAGCGGTGAGAGGGGGGCGGCGGGCGGTGCAGGGGGGCGGGGGTTTGCCCTGGTTTCTGCAGCATCAGCAGCGTGATGGGCAACTTGTGCCTTCCCGGGCCCGGGCTGCGAGCGGGGCCCTCGGCGGCGCGTTGTCAGAGGGCGAACGAGAGTTAGGACTCGCCCCTGTCCCCGTGCTCAGCCCGGCTGCCGCCGCCCTGCGCCGCGAGAAAGCTGAGCAAAAAGCAAACGCCCGGTGCAGCCCTTCGGGCCACGCTGCCCGACAGGAAACAAAATGCCATCTGGGGAGCTCCATGTGCTCCCCCGCTGTGCCGCCGCTGGGAGGTGGGGGCTGGCAAAGGCCACGGGAGGCTTTTACTTGCCTAGACTCCTTGTCTTTTCCTGTCTCTTCTTTCTGCTCTTCCCCCCCCCCCCCAATATTTTATTTTTCTTCCTGGTGCTGCTGGGGGCTGTGTTTGCGCCCAGCGCGTGATGCGCCACACCAGGCTGTGGGGAGGGAAGTAGGAAGGAAAAAGGGCTAAGAGGAAAAGTTACCTCGGAAAAAATTCTCCTCTTTGTGTCGGCTGGCATTGAAGGGCGAGGCGGTCATCTGCTCAGGCTGAGCTCGGTGATGGAGCCTGAAGTTAACCTGCAAGTGACCCCCACCGCCTTGCCTGCAAGGGTATGTGCATTAGTGTCAAACAGGTGGAGAGCAGCACTTTGCCTACTGCCTAGGCATTGGGGCCTGACAGCTTACATACTCTGAAAGCAAACCCGGTAAAGGCACCGTATTACTGGGGGGCGGAAATAGCAATCTAAGAGTTGGCTGGTACTAATATTAGGGCATAGATGTATGTGCTCAGCACATTCTAACAAAGATGGCTATTCTTACCGCTGCATTTATAGAAATGTGTTTCCATCGCAGCCCTTGGTGCGCATTTACAACTTAAACTCATAGGTAATTTAGTTTTAATTCTTCAGATTTCTAAAATAGAACTGTAGACATCCATCCAGTACCGTAACAAACTGTCAGTCAACAACCCCTAGGTTATTCACCATCCATGGCCATGATTAAAAGGAAGTCAAACACCATCCCCTGCCACTGCCACCAATCCAAACCCTTACTTTGGCAAAGGTTTTCAGGACTTTCAGATTTGTGACAGTTTTGCTATCCTTCAAAGTGAATATTGGAGGTATTACATGGTAGGATTATTGGATTGCACTGGTATAGAACTTTCAGTGCTTGTACCATCCATGTTTAAGCAGAAATCCTGTTTAATGTGAATGAGGGTTTTTGCTTTAAAACCGTTGGCATAATGCAGTGCTCTGGGTGGAAATTGTTCCTTCATTTAATACACTTGTTAGAAGTGACCATTTATTTAATCACAATTAGAAAAAATAAAACAAGTCCTGGTTTACTATAGAATGTTAAATAAAAATAAATTTAAGTTAAGATAAAAGGGGTCTAATGTAATCATATTTGCAGACTGTGTCATCCTTTTGAAATTGATTTCCCTCACAAGCCATTTTTAAGCTCTATAGTTTTGGCTCAGAGCATTTTGCTAGGATGTTTTCTTGTGGAAACTTATTTTACCATTTGCCGTTTTTTTTGTAGACTACCAGGTTTTAGTTACTTTAAAGGAGCATTCAGAATTGTACAAACCCAAGGCAAGTTAGAGGGTTCTGGGTTTTTTGGCAGGGAAATAAAACAATAGGCCTGAGTCCTGCAATCAAGTCCGTGAGGACCCTGTGAAGAGCCCCATTCAAATCAGGATTCAGGACCAGTGCTTTAACTTTTTCCATGATCAGTAAGCTGGCAAGGCAGGGAGAGTAGATGCAACTGGATTTATACTTTGGCATGACAATTTTGCACACTGCTGTTAATCAGCAATGACAATTTTTCAAGAGTATCACTTCATTTTTGGGGGTAGGAGAGCTCCTGTTGCATATTTTTAATGGAATTAATATAGTTAATTACAAACCTTTTTATCTCACTAGGCCTCTGTCAGACTGTTTTTTATAAGAATATAATAATACTCTGTATAGTTCTGTAGAGTAAGTGATCAGGTCCTATTTTTTGGTTTAGATGCATGAATAGGAAAAATTGAAGTTCGAGAATATTTGGAAACTTTTTACCTTGTTTGCCGTGTTATGTGACAAGAGAGCCTTTTACTTTTTTATTTAATCAGAGAATAAGTATTGGGCCTGCTAAGGCGATTTTCATTGAGATATTTTCTGTAAGAACTGCCCACTTCAAGGTTACAAAAGGAGGGGAAAAAGACCCCTGATTTTTTTTCTCCCTAACCCAAATGAAACCAGTGGGATACAAGAAGCATTGTGGGTAGATGTGCTGTGTTTGTGGGATAACCCAACCTCATTTCTTATACAGATGCCTTTTGAAGACCATGGGAGTTCTGAGTACCACACTGATAGCACTGTCAGTTCCCCTCCAGTTGGACAGTTTCCCCTTTTTAAAGAAGAATTCTGACTGTACCAAGTAGTTTGCATACCTTAGCTCTATTCTGATCAGATTCTCAAGAAGTCCAGGATACCTTTTGGAAAATCATACTGAGAGGTTCCTTTGAACTCAATTTTGTTTCCCTTAGGATTCATTGTCTTTTTAACAACCCTGCAGACTAAAGTCCACAGGTGCAGCACTGGGCAGTGCAAGTACATTCAGACTGCCCTGCCAGCCAATGTGCCTCATCCCTAACCTGACGGGACTGCTGGTAGAAGTGAAAAGTTAATTCAGTCTCCTTACAGGCTTTTTTCTTCCCCACTGAGACTACCAACAAAGGTGCCAATTATGAAGGTGTTTATTATGTGGACACTAACCTTGTTTACCTTGGTCACCAAACCGCCGTCAGAGCGTAACTTCTGCTCACAGTTGTCTTAGGTTGTACATCCAAAGCTTTAGATTAGTTCAAGCCATGGCTTTAGAAAAACCCAATACATGCTATGGAGCCTACACTACAAAATATAGCAGTTGTGTGAGTGGGTCCCCCATCTGGGGGATCATAATAAAGTCCCTGCTGTTTTTAAAGTCTGTGAATCTCCCTTGAGGTGTAATGTAGATAGGGCCTTTGAGACAACAGGCTTCATAAATCTGAGATATTTCACTTATTCTTAGGTGATTACAAAAGGATTTTTTCAAACCCTGAGATGTGGTACTGCAGTGAGTTTTGGGAATGTTTTCAGGTGCCCTAAGTTAGTATAGTTCTACTATAGAGTACCGTAACCTGATTTTCCTCCTTCCCTCTCAATTTTGGATAATATTATAACATACCTATTATTACACACAAGTTATATTAAAAGTATATTCGGGTTGTGGAGTCAAGCATTCAAAAGGTAGGAAAAGCCAGAATTAAGGTTCCTTGTCCAAACTTAATTCGTCCCCCTTGTGCATATGCATTATGCTACAGTCTGTTGATTCCATGATCAAGACTAATTTTTCATACAGTCTCATTTTCAGATGGATTTTCTAACAGTGCAGTTTCCTCTTCACCTGCTAAGGCATTGTTTCAGTGCTGTCTTTGTAGCTGGAACTATTTTCTCTGAATCACCACAACCACTTCCTGCAGCACCTATGTGTTCGTTAGGTCTTCCATATGGGTAGTGACCTACTCTGACCCTGCTTAATTTGAGAGATCTGAATTGGGTCATAGCTCAAGGTGGTATGGCTAGAAATACAATGCCACATTATATGAAGTGACTGTGCATCCTTCAGGTCTGTCTCAAATGTAGTTAAACTGATAATTAAACCTGTGGTGTATTGTAATGCACAAGGTGAGTGACATATTTTCAACTACTGTACTTTTTTTATTGGTGTCCTAAAATATGCCCACTCCAAGTTTATCATGATTACTGTATGGCTAATTTAAAATAAATAACTTTAAATGCAGGTAACGTTCTTTAGTCTTTTCATAGAGGAAACAGTAATCTGAAGGGTATCACTATGAGCTGAATACTAATGTCAATATTGTAAATTTTGGGGGGGAAATTGGCAAGGAAAAATGCTTCATTTATTAGAGTATTCACATGTGAAATCTATCCAAGCAGATTGAAAGCTGACTCGTTTTTTTTTTAACCCCCAAAACAAACAAACAACGCCCCCCACAACCCTCTTTCCCCAAAAACTTAAGATGTCCAGCTGTATCTTTGTTGTGTTTAACTGTGACTATACAAGTTCTTAAGAACTACTTTATTTACTTTCAATTAGACATGCCGGCTGGAAGAAATATATATAAAATATCCTGATTTTAATAATTTAAAATAGAAAATGAAAAAGGTAGGCACAGCAGTAACTAAGATACCCTGAAACTGTGATTAGCCAATCATTACAATTTAAAAACTGGTTACATTATGGGGCTGGGGTATTTAAAGAGGACCAGAGAATTTGTGTAAGAATATATCAGTGGTTCAGTTTTCAAAATGAAATATTCCAATGTATATATTTATGGAGTACAAATCACTACGGCTAAGCACTGATAAATATTCTCTATCAAATATTCTCTACTCGTTGAGTGATTTAAATGGGACCACTTGTGGAGTTTTAAAGTACTGCTAAGTGTGAGTAAGGACATAAAAATATGACCTATAATAGGATACTAAAGCATAACTTGCGCTTCATAATTCTATTTATCTCAAACTCAGTTGAACATAACTGTTTTATTGTCTACACCAGTGCACTTTATTTTTGAAAAGAGCCTTTATGCTGTATTTGAAGTACCTATTTGTAGGATTCTAGAAACTGTGCAAATACTTGCTTTTTGCGGACAAAACAGTTCATAAAATTACAAATCTGTGTAGATAGAGGCAGTTGTGTAGTATTGATGAATACAATAAAGACTATTCCTGTATACGTGTGAGATAAGCAAATACACATGCAGATGTCAGGAAATTAAAAAAATTATATGCTCTCCGAATGGTTAACCATGGGCTGGATTCCATGCTCACAGCCCTATATTTATTACTAGGCTTTGCTTTAGGAGATATTTTAAAAACAGACTTATTTGAAACTGGTGAGAGACTGTTGAAAGAATTAAGAGGAGTTTTCTTTGCATCCACTCATTCCAGACCTCCCTCCCATTTGTTTGTAAACAGCAGTGACAAGACAATTTCTGGGCACGGGAGAGGTCTGTAAGCTCTTTCTCTACCCTCCCTTATATCATCATACAGATACACACTTTTGTCTGCTTGATAGTTGTTGTCCTGAACCCATCCTTGCTTCTCTACTTTTCTGCCTATAAAATATTAGACAAAAGTTATTGGTTGTCCACAGTTAAATAGGTTCAGCCTAAAGGTTAGATCAACTGAGATGCCAAGTGTTTTAGCTCTCATTGCTCTTCAGGGGTACAGACATTAGGAGTTGTGGGTGCTCAGCATGTTGCAAGATTGGGCCTAAATTATAGGAAATAAATCCATACGGTTTGCAATCTTAAAAAGGCACCTGAATTACAATAACACACAAAATAATGATTTAAAAAAAAGTCACACCCTTCTTCTAATTAGAGTCCTTTTCATAGAAATTCAGGATTACAGAAATGCAGAAGTTTTGAGGAAACAGCTTAGTTCAAAGAAGTGAAAGTTCAGATGCAGAAGGCTAGCTCATCTTTGAGTAAGAAACCAGTGACTGCAGCACTGGAGTGTCATGGTAGAGTGCAAGACTGTGAAGATGGGATACATCTAAACTGCAGTTGTAACATGTCAAGAAGGAGTGTTTCTTCCATTAGGAAGAAAGGGAGGGAGGGAGAGAGAGAAAAAGGATGTGTTTCTACTATAAGTAAAGTGTGGCATAGCCATAACTTATGTCAACTTAGGCTATGTCACTCAGGGGTGTAAATATGTCGCTCAGGGTGGGTAGCTAATTTACACCCCTGAGCGACATAACTTATGCTGACTTAAGTGCCAGTGTGGACAGCGCTATGTTGGCGAGAGCGCTTCTCAAGCCAACGTACCTACTGCGGCTCACGGGGACTGGAATAATTAAGCCAACAAGAAAGCTCTCTCCCATCCACTTAGAGCGGCTACACTAGAGAGCTTACGGCAGCACAGCTGCACCGCTGTAAGCTCTCTAGTGTAGCCGTGGCCTAAGATTCAGGGCAAGTCTACACTACAAAATTAAGTCGACCTAAGTTATGTTGACATACAGCCACCGCAGTAATTGAATTGGTTTAGGCCTTGGCTACACTTGCAGTTGTACAGCGCTGTGAAGTAAACCTGTCTTCGTACAGCTGAGTAGGGAAAAGCGCTGCAGTCTGTCCACATTGACAGCTGCCAGCGCAGTGGCGTGGCCATACTTGCAACATTTGCAGCTGTGTTGGGAGCGGTGCATTATGGGCAGCTATCCCAGCATTCATGTGGCTGCAACGTGCTTTTCAAAACGGGGTGGGGGGGGGTGGAGTGTGACAGGGAGTGTGGGGGGAGAGAGAGTGCTTTTTGGAGTGTGTCAGCACTCTATTTTGCAAGTTCCGAACTCCCGGCCCCCTGCTCATTCATTCATTCACTCACTCAAAGCAAACAGCAAACTGTTTGCTTTTTCTCTGTGGTACGAGCTTTGAAACCGGCACTTCCGCATTCCTGCAGCCGGTCACAACAATGGAGAGGATTGGCCACTTGAGAAGGTGATTAGTACAGCGCTGCAAGTGTTTACCCTCACACCCGTGAGTCGTAGTCACTCCGCTGTATCTCTTATGCTTCTCCAGGAGGTGGAGTACCTGCAGCGGTGTACCCAGGGAGATGCAGCGCTGTAAGTGCCCTGCCGGTGTGGACAGGGAGTGAGTTACAGCGCTGGGGGAGGCTTTACAGCGCTGTAACTTGCAAGTGTAGCCAAGGCCTTATATGTCCACACTATGCTCCTTGGGTCGGCAGTGCACATCCTCACCAGGAGCGCTTGCACCAATTTAACTGCCAGTGTGGGGCATTGTGGGATGGTTTCTGAATGGCAGCAACACAGTGTCTACACTGACATTGTGTCAACCTAACTGCATAGACTTAAGCGCCTTTCGCGGAGGTGGAGTTATTAAGTGTAGTGGGCAAGCAACATTGGTGGGAGCTACATTTTAGTGGAGATACTTACACAGGTCACTGTAAGACAGTTTACATCAACCTAACTTTGTAGTATAGACCAGGCCTCAGTTTCTTTCTGTAGGAATGGATACTGTACTTAAGAGGGGGATTCAGTAATCTCACTGCAGTGACCCCTTTATTCATATCACAAGTTCGAATTTCACACTGCTAGCCTACTAGGGCTGAGGCACTGGAAATCTGCATTAATTATTACGCTCTGCTTCCTGAGACATAGGGATTAGTTTTCTGAAGACCTTCAAAGAATTAAAGGCCATAGGGAAGGCTACAAAGTGGGAATTTAAATCATCTTTACATCATGAAGTGTGTGTGTGGGGGTTCTTATGCATTTGTCATTCTGTTTTTCTCAGTCCATTGAAACAGGTAAATGTGTCTTACATCTGGGAGGACTAATCTAAGTTGCCTGTTTTAATCACCAGTTTTTATAGTGGCTAAAATCTGTAGACTAGAACTCAGTATGAAGCAGTCTTCAGTCATGTTTTTGTTTCTTGAAGTTCATTCTTACTGATTGGTGTGAAAGCCAAAACATATCTTATTTAAGCAATGATGTATCTGTGCACTTTTATTCAGAATATTAATGTTTGTGAATATTACTTCTATTTATTAGTCACTAAGCTATATAAAAGTATTTGTTCAACTGCACCAATACATGAAAACACTTGGAAACAAGGCTTGTTTAAACAATCAGATATTTGGTGAATCAGAACTTGATATTCATGTCTCTGAAATGCAGCCATGTCTGGGCATAAACCTAGAAGCCATTCTGTTACAGCAATACTACATGTTCATTTCCCCTCCTTAATGAATTACAGAAGGAGAGAAGAATAGCAACTTCAGGTAAAACTATAGGAGGAATTAGAGATAGGTAGAGCAGAACGACGTAAGTTGGCATTTGGCCAAGATTCCTAAATGTTGCAAAAAGCTCTACTAAAGGGATGCTTTTATGACATTGGCATCTGCTAATCATTCATTAGTCTTGCCAACCACTCAATATCAGAACTGTTCTGAAGTGCATGTTGGCTTCCAAAATTAGAAAGTTGAGCCATTAAATGGATTCAAGTGGTTAGACAGCTACCTGGAAGCAGATTGCGTTTAAATGGTAAACCAGCTTCTGGCAATAGGGTCAATATTTCCTTTTTGACGACTGTATTCATATTTGCTGAACAGATTGGGAGAAAATAAACTAGCATCATGTTTAATGGAAAAAAAATGAAGATGCTTGTGTGATGAAGTGGGATTTGTCTGTAATATTTTTATGAATCCTGTGCATGCCTCAGTTTCCCCTCAATACTTTGCATTGCTACCCAATGGGTGCAAAAGGGTTAAAGCTACTCTTGGAGCAGAGTAAGAGATATGAGGTGTTTGTGTCACATAGCTGTCTGGGGTGGAATGAATGGATCTTTAAAGGATGGGCTGAAACTGACCCATATCAATAGCGCATCTGAAAAGACGAGAAGAACCCCAATGGCCAGGGTATTCACAGCAACCAACAACCCAGGGGAAGGAGATTTTCCCCCCCACCTCCATCAGGGAAACAGAGCACAGCCCCCAGCCTGAGAACAAAGGAGAAAGGTGTCAGGCAGCTGGCTTAAGGGCTGCCCTTTGGTGAGACACAAAAGAGCCAGGAAGGGATTCCATGAGAGCTTGACTGGGTGGAAGGCTGGCTTGGCCAGAATGCACTATGCTAACCTAATGACTTCCAGATGCTACGTTCTGGTTGACTAATAAATCCTACTGTTTTGAAAAAGCTGCCTTGCTGCAGTGCATGGGTTCCTGTACAGCATACAAGTCTCTGATCAAGAGTCTATCTCAGTTGAACTTGGTGTGAAGCGGGAATGCTGCAGCCCAGAGGTTCAGTCTCAGGGGCATTGAGGCCACATGACCTGCCCTTAAGGTAGGGTGGAGCCCCTTGGGGGACTGCCACTCAGAAAGGGTTCCTCCAGCGGAATGTCAGCAAGTTAAAGCTCTGCTCTGTTCTCCCATTCATTAAACTTAAAATATTGAGATTTTGTAGTACTGGCTATAATATTCCTTAAAACAATTGCTTGGTATTTAAGAAAACAAGCCATATTACTGCATGTGTGATGTATTCTGTTGGGGGTAATAGCATAGACATGTAATGCCTTTAATATTGATTCAACATGCTAAACTAACTAGGTTTTACAGTTGGTTTAATTTCAATAGATTTTTAATGATGTCAGTCCTTGAGACGGAGGATTGTAATTGAAAGGTAAATTCAAAACTTGTTTAAATGAAATTAAACCATACACATTAAACCATACACTTAAAAAAACCATTGGGTTTTTTTAAGTGTATGGTTTAATTTCATTTAATCACCCTGATTTATGTAGACTGAATGGGTGGAAAGGGAACACAAACAATCAATCAATCAATCAAATTTTTGAAGGGACTGCTAATGTTTATAGTGGTACAGTTCTCCTGACTCCAGCTTTTCTGCTTGAGCAAACTGTCTATTTAAAAATAGCTTGGAGCACTAAAATCAAAACTTGAATTGCTTAAGTCAGGAAACGCAAATATGTGGTTCCTGTATCAATAATTGATGAGCATCGGATGTGTATATATGAAATAATTATTACATGTACTTAAACATTAGTACATGTGCACATATTTTGTTGTACTATACATAGTAATGTTGACTTTACATAGAAAATATAAATACTGTAGGATGAATCGCTGATGCTATTGGAACTATATGTTTGATTTTCCTTATTTCTGTGCAGTTGCAATCTAAAACCTTAGAATTTCACTCATGTAGTCTTGTATTTAATTTTTTTTTTACCAACTACTCTACTTGCAAAGAGACAGTATTATAGTGAATAGGCATTAATATACACAGTAAAGTAAGACTTTACTTCATAAGACTGCATCCTACAAAAATAAAATAAGCACATGAGTGACAAGGAAGAAGTTATGGAAAAGTTTAATCTGTTCCTGGTTTATCCTAGATTGTTGGCTGAGGAGGCACAGTATGTAGGAAAACAGTCTATTCGCAATTCTTCTGGCATACATTGGTTGCATACAGATCCATAGCATCCTCTATAAGCATTTCACTGTTGATTCAAGAGGAAAACTCAACTGGACTATCACTGAAAATGTCACTTCAGATATACCTTTCCTTACAACCAATTGCTTTTTGTCTTTTATATCTTAAACCAGTGGCTCTCAATCTTTTCAGACTACTGTACCCCCTTCAGGAGTCTGATTTGTCTTGCGTAACCCCAGATTTCACCTCACTTAAAAATGACTTGCTTACAAAATCAGACATAAAAATACAAGTGTCATAGCACACTATTACTTGAAAAATTGCTTACTTTTTCATTTTTACCTTATAATTATAAAATAAAACAATTGGAATATAAATGTTGTATTTACATTTGTATATAGAGCATTATAAACAAGTCATTGTCGGTACAAAATTTTAGTTTTTATTGACTTCACTAGTGCTTTTTATGTAGCCTGTTGTAAAACTAGGCAAATATCTAGATGAGTTGATGTACCCCCTGGAAGAGCTCTGCGTACCCCCAGGGGTACACATACCCCTGGTTGAGAACCACTGGTTTAAAAATTGTTTTACTTCTTACAAGCCATGTATATGTAAGAGTAACAACACAGTACACAAACCCACACCAGGAACATAATGTGTAACATTTCTCAAAGCAGGAAATGGAAAAAAATCCCATCAGTAAGCAAACCAAAGGAATAGGAATGTTTATGCATTTTAGTTTATAAATATCTGTATGTACCTCTCCCATGCATATCATCATTGTTTGGGACCAAGTTTAAGTTAAGTTACAAGATGACCATGATTTAGGATGGTAAGGCCCTAGTTATGTCATGATCAAGTTTTATTTGATCCTGTCTCATATTTAGTTGAAATTGTAATGTAATATAATTTGATTTTTGTGATAGTAGATCTTCACTCAAATTGAAGACTGTCCCAGATAACTCAGTAATGAGATTAATGAGATGATGATTTGAGTCTGTGGTGGTATTGCACTTCCTGGCAAGACATCCCTTCCGTCTAAATCTTTCTGGACCTAGCCGGTCTGGTGACCATTCTCCCAAGCCACTGTACTCTGTAGTGGGTGTGGAGTACATGGGAGCACATACGGAGCCCAAATGTCAAAATCTACAGTGGCCTGTACCCATTGGGCATCCAGACCAAAGGGTTCCTTTCAAATATGTCATTAAATATTTTGAGTGATGTGAGGGAGTTGGGAGCAGAAGAAGGTGGACTCAATCTGTATTTTTTTTAGATTTCTATAATGCATCCAATTATGTGTTTTGCTACTTACATATATTCAGCTGCTGTGGGCCTTAGTCAACACAGTACTTCAATTTTACACTGGTGTAACTCCATTGATTTCAATGGAATTATATTAGCGTAGAAGTGGACCCACCCATTCTGCAATTGTACCTTTGTGCCTGCGTGGATTTGAAGTCAATGGAGCTCTAAACAGGCAGCATTGGCATCTTCAAGGCAAATAATGTATTGTGCCTCGGAATAATGGAATAATATACCATTTTCATCCATAACTTTGTATCTTTACATTTAAATTTGGCAAAGGGCGATTCAGATTAAGGACCATGCGTATACCACGCTTGAATTCTAGAAACATTCAAAGAAATTTGAGGCGCGTGCAGAAAAAGTATCTGAACTGTTTTTTTTAAATTTATCTCTTGGAAAACAGTTACTTTCATATTCCTATAACTGAAAAGATTTTTCTTCCTCTTTCCAGAAAGGCTGTTCTGAGGAAAAACCTGAGAAATTTAAGAACCCATCCTCTTCCCTTCTTAAGCTATTTTGGCCATCTGTAAGCCATTGAAAAAAAATACAGGTTTAGAATGAAAGTCTATCTTTGGCTATAAACTGTAGAATTGCTAGCATAGTGCATTTATAAATATTTTTATCCATGAGGCTTTAGCCTTCTGAGAAATTCACAAAAGTTATTTTTTATTAACGGGAAGCAAAAGGGATTGACAATTTAAGGATCTTTAAAATATCTTAATTTTCAGATTGTCACTTGTTTTACAGTTCTTTAATAAGCACTTTGCTAGATGCAATGTGATACTTTGCTTCTGTGTACAGCATTTATAGGAGGGGCAGTGGCTCTTTATACTTTTTAACTTGGTAGTAGGTCTTGGTAAAGGTATGTCTACACCGCACACTCCTTTTGGTGGTGTGTAGAGTACATACACTACACAACCTCTCAGCATGGATATAAATAGCAGTGTAGAAGGTGAGGCACTGCTTAGGCAAGTAAAGACAGTCCTGAACCCTATTGGTATGCTTGTCCAAGCAATGACTTCCACATCTACACTGCTGTGTTTAGCAGTGTAGTGTCCTGCTGCCGGAGCCTTTCCCCACTGCAGGGAAAGGCTCCAGCAGCTCCCCTGTTGAGCCTTTTCCTGCTGCCTCCATGCTGCTGCAGCCTTTCCCCACTGCCTCCCTGCTGCCAGACCATTTCACTGACATATGTAGCTACCCACTGCAGTGTGAATGTAGCCTGCTTTTCACTATGATGTGTAGCTACACATACCCTACACGCAGCTCCCAGTGGTGTGCAGTGTAGACGTAGCCTAAGAGGGATGCCGTCTCCAAGTGCAACCTTTTGTGGGGTGGCTTGCCACTGCAGTCCCCTGCCTCAGTTACCCATGTCATTCTGGGTAATTATAGTCCTGTCAGTCTGACATTCTGGACAACATAATGGGACAGCTGGTATAGGACTTGATTAATCAAGAATTGGAGGGTAATATAATTAATGGCAAGCAACATGGATTTATGGAAATAGAGCCTGTCAAACTAACTGGATTTTTTTTTTTTGATGAGATGACAAATTTGGTTGTAAAGATAGTGGTGTTAATGTAGTATAGTTAAACTTCTGTAACACATTTGACTTGGTACTGCACAACCTTTTGATTAAAAAACTAGAATGGTATAAAATGAACATGGCACACATGAAATGGATTAAAACTGGCTAGCTGATAAATCTCAAAATGTAAGTGTAAATGATGACTCATCAAGCGGATTTGTTTCTAATGGGAGTCTCGCCGTGATTGGTTCTTGGACCTACACTATTTAACCATTTTATCAAAAGACCTGGAAGAAAACATAAATCATCACCGATGAAGTTTGCAGAGGACACAAATTGGGGGAATGGTAAATGACAAAGAGGACAGGTCACTGATAGAGCAATCTGGATTGCTTGGTAAACTGGGTGCAAGCAAACAATGTGTGTACATTTAGGAACAAAACTTGTAGGCCATACTTGCAGGACGGGGGAAAGCAATGACCCTGAAACAGATTTTGGGGAGAGGAGAGATAATCAGCTGAACATGAGCTCCTAGCGCAACACCGTGCCCAAAAGGGCTAATGCCATCCTTGGATGCATAAATGGAATCTCAAGTAGCAGTAGAGAGGTTTTTTTACATCAGTATTTGACATTGGTGTGACCACTGCTGGAATACTTTGTCCAGTATGTCCACAATTGGAGAAGTATGTTAATAAATTGGAGAGGGTTCAGAGAAGAGCTGTGAGAATGATTAAAGGATTATAAAACATGGCTTATGGTGGTAGACTCAAGGAGCTCAGTCTGTTTAGCTTCACAAAGAGAAGGTTAAGGAGTGACTTTTTGATTACAGTGTGTAAGTACCTACATGGGGAACAAATATTTGATAATAGGCAGAAGAAGGCATAACATGATCCAGTGGCTGGAAGTTGAAGCTAAACAAATTCAGACTGGAAATAATGTGTAGTTTTTAAAAGTGAGAGTAATTAACCATTGGAGCAATTTACCAAGGGTCATGGTATATTCTCCATCACTGTCAATTTCTAAATCAGGATTGGATGTTTTTCTAAAAGATCTGCTCTAGGAATTATATTGGGGAAGTTCTATGGCCTGTGCTATCTCGGAGGTCAGACTTGATAATCACAATGATTCCTTCTGGCCTTGAAGTTTATGGATCCACTCTTACCCTAACGTTCTTGAGAACAATATTCTCCCGTTCTGGGGCCTCAGTCATAATCCAACTCCCCAAAGAAATACCTTTTCACCCACTGTTAGCGTGGGGGCGCTTTAACCTCTTTTTGGAACTCTGCAATTCAAGTTCTGCCTTCCCAAACCCAAAGACTCACCCATTTAGTTCAGGATCTCCCCACAGACCCCCTGAAACTGGGTCCTAATAGAATCCTCCTCCTCAGAGCTCTGCCTGGCTCTAGTCTGCTTGGAGCCTCCTTTGAGAGTCACCCATTGCAGTCATCCAACCATACCCTTGACCCTTCCCAGGTGGATTAATTACCCCAAACACCTGTCTTGGCTGAGTAGGAGAGAGAGGAGCCTTTCCCTGCCTACTGTACAATGCTGAGACATCCAGTAGGTTCTACAGAAAAACTAAGGAAGACCACATTTCACAGTTCTGATATTTCTAAGGTGGGGGGAAGGGAACAAAACCAAACCCGGTTCAAAGCACTTTATCCATCATGAAACAGCGCAAAAGAAAAAAAAAAAAAAAAAAAAGGAGGGGGGGAACCAAGCTCAATTTAAGGGGGGGGGGGAAATCCCTCCCACTCCTTTGCAATTGCCTTTAAAATATCCACTAGATGTAACAAACAAGATTACAAAAAATGACTATGGATGCCCTCTGTGCAAATCACGGGCTATTGTTTTTTTTTATTTCTAGCATTTATTTTATTAATCCCATTTTTGTTTGCATGCTGCTGAGGCATGAGTCTTGTCCAAATGGTTATGGATAGTTTATTTTTGTGTTTGTTTGGCATTCAGCAAACTGAACTGTAGTATGTGTTATGAGGGTGGGACAAAGGAAGTGTTTTATCAGCTTTATTTATGATAAGGACAGTTAAAAAAGTTAATAACAAGGAACAGATTTAATGCTTGTGCTCTGTTCCAAAGGGTGTTCTAATAAAAAAATAACACTGGAGAACTCTGGACATAAAATTAAAACAATCATTAAATTATAGGCCATCTCAGTTGTATTTGTGTACACAAATATTAGAGAATATTTAAACTTTTTAGGGGGGTATTGGACTTTTGGTTTCTTTTAATCAGAAATGGTATAAAAGATTGAATACGAAGTAATGAATGCTGGAGGATGTGTAAATGAGAGATTTTTACAGTAGTACTTTAAAAAAAATCTTTTTCAGCATCGGGTTTATTATGATGTGCCTTTGATGGTTTAAGTTTAATTAGCTCCTTTGAGACAAATTGCATATTATTGCCTAATATGCTATAATCCAAAGATACACTTTTTCAAATCTTAAATATCATAAAAGTATTACTGCTTGCTAGAGCCAAAGAAAAAAGTCTGCACAAGCATTACTTGATGTGGCATGATGTCTGTTGAATTGACGGGGGCAGTATCAGATGAGTAGCTGGGTTGGGAAACTCAGAGTTTTTTGTTATCTTAGCCAAAGTTAGTATACTCAGTAATACATGTCAGCAGCTTGAAGAGAAGTTTTAATAGCCATGGTAACCAACAAATAATAATAATTGAAGACTAGAAATATGAAACCTAACAAAACCCCACCATAGTTTCTGTGAGCTTAGATAACTAGTAGGAAAACAGGCCTGGTATTAGTTGGATGAACTTCCTAAATGGTGCCAGAGGGATACCATAGCTGTCTCCTGACGCTCTCCATCCAGCTTGTTCTTTTTCTCTCTGCCTCTGATCTGTTTATAGAGTGTGTATTCTGAACTGGAATGCATACTCTTCACACTTTGAGAGAAAAGGTATCTACATCTCGGAAACCGCCACTATAATGGACACCATTGTTGGCATTAGGAACAGAGAGAAAAATGATTGATTATGGAGACTTGATTGACCTCTTACACTAAGAGGTAGGTCTCTTCAGAGGAGAGTTGAGGCACATTGGTGGAGCAGCATTGGTAGATTTTTCCATGCTGTCTTTATGTATGCTTTGGATAAAAAGACCTCTAGAGCTTTCAGTTCTTTACCTTTCATGAATTTGCTAAAGGTTCTATGGCTTTTATTATCTTTTTAACAGAACATAATAGGAAAGGGCAACAATACTACTAGAATGTTGAAGATTTGATTGTCTTAAAATGAACTGCATATGTCTATGCATGGCTACTGTATAAGATTATGGAAAGTTTCTTAAAGTGGAGATGGCTGTTAAATAAAAGTAACATATTTTAAATAGTATTAGCATAATGTTTTTAGTGATGGCCAGAAGCAGCTGAAGCTGAGCTTTTTCCAAATAGTTTCTGAATATGCTGAACAGCACAGGTCCCAGTAGAGATCCTTAAGGAACCCTGCTATTTACTGCTGTCCATTGTGAAAACTGTCCATTTATTCCTACCCTTGTTTCCTATCTTTTAACCAGTTACTGATCCATGAGAGGACCTTCCCTGTTGTCCCTGCTTACTTTGCTAAAGAGCCTTTGGTGAGGGACCTTGTCAAAGGCTTTCTGAAAGTTTCGGTACACTATATCAACTGGATCACTCATGTCCACATGCTTGATGATCACCTCAAAGAATTCTAATAAATCGGGGAGGCATGATTTTCCTTTACAAAAGCCATGTTGACTCTCCCCGACGTATCGTGTTCATCTGTGTGTCTGATAATTCTGTTCTTTACTCTGATTTCAGCCAGTTTGCTCGGTACTGAAGTTAGGCTCACCAGGCTGTACTTGCCAGGATTTGCCTCTGGAGCCTTTTTAAAAAAAAAAACAAAAAAAAAAACCCGCGTTGCATTCGCTACCCTCCAAATCATCTGGTACAGAGGCTGATTTAAGCGAAGGGTTAGATACCACAGTTAGTAGTTCTGCAATTTCATATTAGAGTTCCTTCAGAACTCTTGGGTGAATACCATCTGGTCCTGTTGACTTATTACTGTTCAATGTATCTATTTGTTCCAATACCTCCTCTATTGACACCTCAATCTGGGATGGGTACTCAGATCTGTCACCTAAAAAGAATGGCTCTCCCCCACAGCCTCTGCCATGAAGACTGATGCAGATATTTCATTTAACTTCTCTGTGATGGCCTCGTGTTCCCAGATTGCTCCTTTAGCACCGTGATCATCCAGTGACCCAACTAACTGTGTGGCAGTCCTGTTTCTGATGGACTTAAAAAGGTTTTTGCTATTAGTTTTTGTGTCTTTACCTAGTTGCTTTTGAAATTCTTTCTTGGCCTGCCTTCTTATACTTTTGATTTGCCAGAGTTTATGCTTCTTTCTATACATCCCACATTAAGATTTTGCTTCCAGTTTTTAAAGGATGCCCTTTTCCCACTAGCCACCTCTTTAACTTTGCTGTTCAGTCATAGTGTCTTGTTTTTTTGGTCCTCTTGCTGTTTTTTTAAAATTTGGGATATACATTTTGTTTGAATCTCTATTATGGTGTTTTAAATAGTTTCCATGCATCCTGCAGGCATTTCACTCTTATGGCTAACTCTCTTTTAATTTTCATTTAACTAGCTTCCTCATTTTTGTATTGTTCCCATTTTTGAAGGTAAATGCTGCTGTGGTGGGTTTCTTTGGCATTTCTCCCCCTACAAGGATGTTAAATTTCATTATGTTACAGTCACTATTACCGAGTGGTTCAGCTATATTCTCTTCTTGGACCAGATCCTGTGCTCTAGTTAGGACTAAATCAAAATTTGCCTCTCCCCTTGTGGGTTCAAGCTGTTCCACAAAGCAGTCATGTAAGGTGTCTAGAAATTTTATCTCTGCATTCCTTCCTGAGGTGACACATTACCCAATCAATATAAGGATAGTTGAAATCCCCCCATTATCATTGGGTTTTCTGTCTTTGTAGCCTCTCTAATTTCCCTGAGCATTTCATAGTCAGCCACCATCCTGGCCAGGTGGTTGGTAGAATATTCCTAGTGCTATATTTTTATTGTTCAAGCATGGAATTTCTATCCATAGAGAGTCTGTGCTAGTTTGATTCATTTAAGATTTTTGTTTTATTTGACTCTATGCTTTCTTTCACATATAGTGCCACTCCTCCACCAGTGTGACCTTACTGTGTATTCCTATATATTTGGTTCCCTGGTATTATGGTGTCCCCTTGATGTTCCTTATTCCATCAAGTTTCCGCAAGGCCTATTATATCAATATCCTCATTTAATGCCAGGCATTCTAGTTCACCCATCTTAGTATTTAGACGCCCAGTATTTGTATATAAGCATTTGTACATTTGGTCAATATTCAGTGGCTTGCCTTCATGTGTTATACTTAAATGGGACTCTTTTACATTTGACTGTTCCTCACTAGCTCCTACCTGTACTTTACCAAGTTCTTTCCTATCCTCGTTACTAGGATATTGAGTCTCCCTTTAATATATTCATCAGTTGGGGTTGGTCCTGCTTTGAGCAGGGGGTTGGACTAGATGACCTTCTGAGGTCTCTTCCAACCGTAATCTTCTGTGATTCTATGATCGCTGAGGGATGTCTCCGCCTGAACTGTGGGCTCCTCCGCAGCTGTTGGCTTTCCCCCAGCTCGGGATGAAATTCCCTCCCCACTAGGCCTGTCTACTTCCGATATAATTCTGCTGTAGAGTCCAGGAGTTCTAGCAGCCCTCCTGCTGCGCCTTCTGCTCCTGACTGCTGCACTCTTTTACACACTGCACTCTGGGCCACCTTTGACCACAGAATCCCTGGAGAAGGGTGGTATTATCTGAATGCAGTAGTACCTGCCTGATCTGCTAAAATTCTGAATGATTTCTGGGAAGTGAGGTGAAGGGAGGAAGTGCAAGGTAAGAAAAGTTGTGGGAGGTGAAAGAATATCCTCAATATTGGGTTCAGTACCTGGAAATGTTGATGCTTATCAGAGTCAAATCTCCTAAGGTTTGACCAAGGTGAACTATACTGCAAAAATCCTTTGTGTATTAGAAGTTGCAACAACAAAACAAAACAAAAAAAAAAAGGTTTTCATATTCAGCAATCCAGAAAGCAGCAGCAGTACTGCTTCTAGCCCTTCTCATCTTCAGTTACAAGTTCAAAAGCCAGCCAAATGATTTCTCCATATATTACAACAGACATTTAGATTAGGGAAAAAATACATAAACCATAAAAATGGAAAACACATGTACAGAAGCAGATACTTTCATACGACAGGGAAATTCAAATGGACTGTTCTTGCTCCAGAACATAGCAAAGGCTGCTAGTTGAGCTGGTTTGAGATTCACATAAGGGTAACTCATACCTTGACTCAGTGGTTTCCAAAAGCCTTCAGTGTGGCTGAACTGATTTAGTGGGGTGGGGGACGGTGGGGGGGAAGGGGAAGGAAGCAGACTGCCTGCAGGAAGTTCATGCAGGAGTGGTGGCTCTGCCAGAGCTCCCTGTGTCCTAGCATGGCCGAAGAGGGGTAAGGTGAATATGCAACTGTGACAGACAAACCCAGTCAAGGAGTCAGCTGCATTGGCCACGGAGACTACTCTAGGCTTGAGGGTGTAGTCATGGCCATGGACAGACTCCGAGAGAAGGACTTTTGCCTTTTGGCTTCTAGTGATCACCCTGCATACCCCTCATATACTCGCTGTGTATAGGCTTTAGGACTTGACCCACAGTGCAACACTGGAAACAACAAAAGAAAAACTATTAATACCAAAAGGCACACGAAGGCCCCAGTCTTGCGAAGGCTTAATATGTGTCACTTTACATGCCTGAATAGTGCCATTGAGTGAGACCATTCATGAACGTAAAGTGACAAAAGTGTTTAAGTCTCTGTAGGATGAGAGCCTAATGTGGCAGTTTTTTTCTAATCTTGGTTATGTTGCAAAAGTCTTTCAGTTTGTAAAACCATGACAGTAAATAAATCAGTAATTGTGGTGGATTCCTTTATACACCTGATCAGGCAAACCTAAAATAAATATTGCAAATAAATTGCATTCAGCGTAAGGTACTAATGTCTCTGTTTTATGTCCCACAGAAGCACCTTGTGCTACTCCACTGATCTGTAGCTTTGGAAGGCCTGTTGATCTAGAAAAAGATGACTACCAGAAGGTTGTATGCAACAATGAACATTGTCCCTACAGCACCTGGATGCACCTTCAATGTTTTTATGAGTGGGAAAGCAGCATTCTTGTTCAGTTTAACTGCATTGGCAGAGCAAGGAGTTGGAACGAAAAGCAATGTCGTCAAAACATGTGGACAAAAAAGGGATATGATCTTGCTTTTCGCTTTTGCTCCTGCCGATGTGGGCAGGGTCACTTAAAGAAAGACACAGACTGGTACCAAGTGAAGCGAATGCAGGATGAGAAGAAGAAAAAGTCGGTGTCGGAGAAGAGCACAGGCAGGTCCATGGCAGAATCTGTGGAAGATGCTAAAAAGTGCAGGCCTGTCAACAAGCCACAAAAAGGTTTAAATCATGATATCCAGCGAAGGCATTCGATGGACAGGCAGAACTCTCAAGAGAAAGGCATAGTTAGTGGGAGCTATGCAGTTCGTTCTCCCTGTGGCTCTCCTGGCCAGTCCCCTCCTACAGGCTACTCTATTCTTGCCCCTGCACATTTTAGTGGCCCTCGTTCGTCACGATATTTAGGAGAATTTTTAAAGAATGCCATTCACTTAGAACCTCATAAAAAGAACATGACTGGTGGTGGCATGTTCAGGAATGCCCATTTTGATTATGGGGCATCTGGATTGCAAGTGCATAGATCAGGACATTTTGATGCCCCTGTGCAATTTTTAAGAAGGCTTGACCTATCTGAGCTACTTACTCATATACCCAGGCATAAATTGAATACTTTCCATGTGCGGATGGAAGATGATGCCCAAGTGGGTCAAGGGGAGGACCTACGGAAATTTATTCTTGCAGCACTTAGTGCCAGCCACAGGAATGTTGTAAACTGTGCGCTGTGCCACAGGGCACTGCCCGTATTTGAACAGTTTCCGCTAGTGGATGGAACCCTGTTTCTTAGTCCATCGAGACACGATGAAATTGAATATGATGTTCCCTGTCACCTTCAAGGTACAGGTTGTCTTGTCAGTCGTGTCGGGTCTCTTTAAAATGATTGAACTGCTTTTTGTGCATTTCATTTTAGATTTGCATCCCCATGCAGCAAGTGCTTTTGTGAAACCTAAATTCATTTCTAGCTTATCATTGGGTCAAATCTGAAGTAATCAAGCTTGGTATAAGTATGCTTATTAAAAAGGGATGTGTTGTATAGGTTGGGAGGTGTCAACATTGACGTACCTTGCTATTAGTTCTACAACTAAGGGACTTTCCTTCAGGGTTCCAGGTACAGCATGTAATGGTTTTCCAGCCAGTCTGTGTTGCACTGCACATGCACTGCCTTATTTGCTGAGAGTCTTACAGTAAGTCATGCATTGTCTCAAAATTAAATTTCCTGTTGCAGCCTAGATTAGGGGCTGAAATTAGACATCTACCAGAGGAGCCGGTTATGCCACTTTGTGGCTGGATAGCTTGCTGGGGGCCAGTTTGGTTTAAATAAATAATAATAAAAAAAAGCCCAACAACCAGTAAGTTATTTTGTGGTGAGAAAGAGGGTGAAGGGCTAACATAATATACCGGACTAAGAAGGCTATGCCTTGCTACCTCTAACTGGACACACAGACACAGGCGATCTATGAGATTGACCAAAGGAGGGGGGCAACAATCTGTGCAAGACAAGTGTCAACAGAATTATTACTACTTTGGTTGACACAGCAGGGATTACTTTGAGAGTTTAATGGAAAAGGCAAGAAAGTGGGAGTAAGACAACCCCGTAAAGCAGGTATTTTTAAGATGCATTTTTTCCTGTTCATGAAAGTTGTCATATCCCATGCATGGTCATAGTACACATTATATAAGCTTACTTGATTTAACAAACAATGGTATAAATATTACATTGCACTAAGTCACTAAGCTCTGTCTATGCTAACAGTATTGTTTCCATAATACCTAGTGTACTTCAAGGAAAAAAAAGTGATAAAGAGCAAATGATCTAAGATAAATATGTAGCATAAACAGAATGTAGTGATATGGGGCAAGAATGTTTGTTCCTTTTTTGGAGGAGATGTGCATAATGTGCTCATGGTTTTGCCAAATTTAATCAATACTTTTGCAACAATTAAAATGTCACGTGTCAATTTAACACTTGCCAAAAATAATCTGAAACTCTTCTTAACATGACTATTACTTACCTGTATTTTATTAATTGCTTTCTAACTTTTAGTAGATTTATGTACACCTGTGGAAATACTAGATCCAAGGAGATTGCCTAAATTGTTGAAATTTTACTTTCCTTTGTCTTAAATAGAGTGATTTGTTACAAGAAGATTACATTTAATCATTTTAGCGCACATTTTAACACACAGAGTTAAACTGTGAGTCTCTGTTCCAGGACACTGTTTCCCTCCTGAGTTAAACAAATCATTTCTTTATTTCAGTGAGTGATTTAGCCATTAAGCCATTTAACTAGGGATCTCAAAATTAATGGTGGAGAAGATGAAATATTTCTGTGTGTGCAGAAGCTATGACTACTGTAAAATACATTTAAAGCTGTCTTCTATAAAAAAGTTATTAATCTTGGTACACAGTAAAAGATTTCTAATGCATGGAATTATGTCAAAGATTACATTTCCAGATATTCACTTGAACAACAGATCTTGATGTATTTGTACTCTAGGAGCATTGTAAGGCAGGGTCTGAGTAATAAAACTCGCATAATAAACTACTTTTTGAAGATTGTAGAATTTAGCTTAAAAACTCATACATTTTTCTCAGATTGGGAACACTTTTTTTTTTACCAGTTTATAGTTACAGGAGTGCAAAAATAATTGGAAGCTTTATCTGTTTTGTTAAATGGCTTTACTTTCCACTCAATTTCTCTAAAAGGTTTGCATTAAAAAAAAAAAAAAAAAAAACTTGTTTAAAATCTCTGATATAGACTAATTGTACTTGTTGGCTTCCAGACATTTTGTATATTTTGAGATTTTTTCCAAAGCAGCTGCTAGAGTCATGAATTCATTACTTTGATTAAGAAATTGTACATTCAAGACGTTGATTCATAAGAGCACAGCCTGTTTCCTGAAAAGCACAAAATCACCACACACAACTCTTTTGTAGATGGTATTTGTAGTTGAATATTAGATCATAACTTTCTTGCATACAAGTAATGTAAAATATAGGGTGATGGTTTTTATTATAGTATGTATGTACATAGTTAAATAGCCAATCCTCAGTTCAATAACATGGGATGAGCCCAGATCAAAATACTGGATCCCCAAAACTTGTGTGAAGCTTTTTATTTTCTCATCTGAATTTTGTATCTTGGGGTAAGTCTCTACTGATAAGTCTGTTCATGGTTTTTATAAAGTAAATATTCAGTCTTGAAGTCTGAACTGTCTGACAGCTATGGAAGTCAGTGTAATTTATCCAACTCTTGACAATTCACCCCTGCATAGGGAGTCTGTGATTAAATATGAGGGGGAGAGGGAGTTATTTTAACACTTCACACTGAAATTGAAAGTGTCTAATATGCTACCTGGTATTTCGAAGTTTGTATTGAGATCTGAAAAAGTAATGTGCATTAAAGCATCATTTGCTTATGTCTTAAATACACATGCCTTAAAGTGAACTGCCAAGCAAAACCCAGAGTTGCAGTTTTGCTCTTTTCTGCTTTTTTATGGTTTCTCACATTAGGAATGACACGTCCTTATTTCCTTCTCTTTGCTGGAAGATCTTGGCAAGATATTTGGCAGACTTGAATATAATTGTCAAACCAGACTGGCAAGTGAGCTGCAACTCTTCCTTCTTGTGGTGGGAATTGAGAGTGGATGAATTATTGGAGTTGGAGAATCAGGTTGGTGTGACACCACTTTCCAGGTCCTCATAGTATTTTGCCAAAGTCCTCCAGCAAAGAGAAAATTGAGGATCTGACATCCCTCTTTTGTTTTTGTGAGTTTTTTTTAAAGTGGGACCTTTTTGCCCCTTTAGAAAACATTTTGGGCCAGTCTATAAAGTAGCGTTATGTACTTTGTCATTCTCCTTCTTAAAAATTATTATTTGTATAATGACAAAATGGCACATGACAGGAAATGTCTGCTTGAACCTTTTGGATAATGTCTCCTTTCCTTAAGAAATGTGTTTCCTGTCCACAGGAAGGCTTATGCACCTCTATGCTGTTTGTGTCGACTGCTTAGAAGGAGTTCACAAAATTATCTGCATTAAGTGCAAGTCCCGATGGGATGGAAGCTGGCATCAACTGGGAACCATGTATACCTATGATATTCTGGCAGCCTCTCCCTGTTGTCAGGTTAGTATTATGCATAATAAGGTGAAGCTCCAACTGAAGGTAAACAAAGCAAAAGTGTTTGTGTCTATTTTCTCTCCTTCCTCCAGCCCCCCTGAAATCCCCTAGTTTAAGAGCATAAACCAGCATCACATACCGGAGGCCAGACTAGATGATCTAATGGTCCCTTTCTTGTCTTAAAATCTATGAAATTATAGTGCGCAGGGGTCTGCAGAAACAGGAGGTTAAAAAAAATTAGACCCAAATTAATGTAAACCATTGGTGCAGGGGATAGAACTAAGATACATTTTAAAATAATTTAAAATGCATTAAACCTTGATGCTTAGATTGGATAATCACAACAAAGTATCTCATGCACATCAAGCTTTTGCATCATGATTCATTTTGGGATTATAGCAATGTAGTAGCAAAACTGCAGTTACTGTTAAAATAGCACTTTTAGCCAAGGCCTGGTCAGTTGTTTGAACTATGGCTGTTTTATCAAGGGGTAGGCCTGCGAAAAGGCAAAAGTAATGGAAACGCTAAGCGATTTTCTGTGCGTAAAGAATTTCCCTTTCTCTTTAATCTTCAGTATGAGTGTAGTGATGTTATCCTGCAAATCTTCAAATTTTAAAGAAACTTGGTTTTGACTTGACTGTAGTCCAGTTTGTACCTTAGGTGGAGAAAATCTCATGTAGGGGACAGAATGCTCAGACTCTTGCTGTGTGAAGGTGCAGTTGCTGCAGATTAACGGCTGGTTAAGTGATTAGATGGATTGGAGATGCTCAACACTTTGCAGCAGTGGGCAGTAGTTCATAAAATGTTAATTTCTGGTGTAACGCTCAAATGATGATCCAGTAGCGGTATAAGTGATACTCCATTGATTCATTATAGGAGTCACACTAAGCAAGTGCTAGGGGAATGATTGGATTAGTCTGTACTGCAAACAGGAAAAAAAACAAAACAGGTTGAGTCAGTTCAATCAGTAGCTCTATTGTATTTAGATACATTCCTCACAAACGGGGATACACCTTCATTAATTGTTTACTCAGTTACCTTTCTTTCCTGGGCAATGTCTTTATCAAGTTTTGCAAGCTTTATGTATTATTACTACTAAGTACCAACAAGTTGCTTATCTCTGTAGAGGAGAGACTGTCCTTGCCCTGGAGACCTTGCAATCAAAGAAACCTTGTCAGAATGCAAATGTTCATTAGCTCTCATTACTAATGTGTATAGTTTAAAATTAAAAATAAACAATGGTAAGTGATAAGAAGAAGGGAGTTGCTGCTGCTGTAGAAGATGAGTAAACATCAAGCTCTGTAGTTAATTGGCTTCCATAGTAGTATCTACAATGAAGAGTGTTACTCACAGTTTTGTGCACTTCTTAAATCGTGAGCCTCTCTTTAAATAGGAAGGTTTTTTTTAAATGCAGTATTAAGGTTGACATTTTGAGCTTGCAAAAATCAGGCAATTTAGAGTGTTTCAACTTTCATCTTAATTCTTGTTCCTTATGTGTGTATATTACAAGAGTCTTATTTATATTGTCAGTGGGCAGTGTGAAAGTAGTTGGTAAGCAATTCAATATAATAGAATATGAAATTATTAGTTTTCAGTCACCTAAATTATTAGATATGTTCATTTTTACTACTGCACCTACAGGTGTGTTGTACGACCATGTAACAGAAGACCCTATTGTAAAGCATGTGTGCAAAGGGGCAGAGTTAAGATATATTATGTAAACTAAATCTGAATTGCCTTAAATTATTTTAACTGAAAAGTAGCATTTGGTACCTTATTCCAAAAAATCTCAGAGCACAACAGTGATGGACAAAGTGAAACTTTGGCCAAGGAGATTATTGCAAATGCATGTTCCATCAAAGAATGCTTTGGAATCTTTAGCTTCCAAGCAGATCAGACACTGGCTTTTAATGCCCTCTCAACCTCAGTTGTACATAAGTGAATTGTTTTTTGCAAGCAAAAATCATGGAAGATCTTTTATTGAAGATCATTACTGTTCTTTTGAGATGTGGTTTATGTTCAGAAGCACCCATTAGGCTGTCATGCTAAGGCTCTTGCAGCTCAGACCCTGCCTCCATACTTATTAGGCCTTGTTTCCTCCTACCCTCCATCATGGACTCTATTCTCTGCTTATCTTCTTTCCACCCACTCTTGAGTCTGTCTTTTGCACATTGCCTGCTGTACTTGCAACAGCCTGTTTTATTTTTGTCAAGTGGCCTGCATTTTTGCACACCCAAATCTCTCCTTAAGATTCACATATTTTACCCAGCCTCTGTTGCTGATGGCTCTGTCTGTTCTCACCCTTGCATTTCACTTTGGTTTTCATCTATCCAAATAATGTTGACTCCTCAAGGCAAGGTCCTGTCTAATTGGAATTTGTAAAATACTTTGTATACTATATTGCTGTACTATAGTAATATGTAGCTCTTACATAGGTTGTCAATGTTTAAATATATTTTTAAAGTATTATGCATGATGTAATACCATGTCATGATGCTGAAATACCATAACCTGTAAATCTATTAATCCATAAAGATTAAAATGCTGATATGCAGCATAGTCAGATTATGTTTAAATATAAGAAGTCTAAACAGCATCACAATAATAGATTTTAACCATGTAGATTAAGAATTGTAGGCACAGACTTAAAAATTCCTTTTCTTTTTTACTTTAGTGTTTAAGTTAACAAGTTATGGCACATAACAGCAATAATGGTGTGAAGGATTTGAGTTTTATTTTAGGGATTAATAAACACAAAACCAACATATGTACTTATACATTTGGATTCTGCATGGATGACCAGTCAGAACTGAATTCCTCTCAGTATTAGGAGTCAAAGGTAGCACTATATTTCATTTTCATATGGGAAAAAACCTCACTATTTGTCCTAATGTCTCAAGTGTGAATTCAGAAGTTCATTAATAACATCCATACAGGTCAATATGTGCAAACATATAATGTACTTTTTGTAGATTTTCTAGAATGTTAATTTACAAAAACTCAATTAGCAGAACTTGCTTATTCCTATACTTTAGCTCATATATCCTAACTATAGCTGTTGTATGAAGTGGAAAAGAGTCCTGTGGCACCTTATAGAACTTACTAGCACAGACTGCTCAGTTGGGATGCCCTGCTCGATGGTCTCTGACCAAATGAGTCATAATGCTATGTTATCTGAAATTTTTCTTGCTTCTGTCATTGCTGTGCTTTACTTAGTCTAAACATGCTGGTTCACTGAAGAGTTAAGGTAAATACATCATGCCTCAACAGTTCTCCCCGGCACCTCCGCTCCCAACTGAAATGTACACAGGGTAAAATTTTCAAAAGTGCCTAAATAATTTAGGCACCTCAGTCACTTTTGAAAATGGAACTTAGGCACTCTTGTTAATTTTATCCTTAAATTAGTCCACCAAAAATCTGAAAAGTCATGTGATAATGCCAGCCTGATGAAAAAACTTGCTTGGAGGGAGGAATTGAAGCAACATTTGAAGCCTTATCTAAGGAGACAGGTTACCATCAGCATGACAGATGAGTTACCTATTTGATTATCACTTAGGGCTCAATATTGCAAGGAGTTTCAGTGGGAGTTGAGGCTGTTCAGTACTTTTGCCAAATCACCTTAAGGCATTCCAGTTAAGGAAGTTGCCATTCCAGTTAAGTAGTGGCCCTTGCCATCAAATCTCATAAGTTATACTTTCTTAATCAAGCCTGTCCTTAGGAAAGAGGAATGGACTGTGTGAGACACATTCTCTTTTTCTGTGGCAAGGTTGGAAGCAAATTGGAATGTTTCAAGGTGTTTCTGTCTACTTTTTGACAGGCTCGACTGAACTGTAAGCACTGTGGAAAGCCGGTAATAGATGTACGGATTGGGATGCAGTATTTCTCTGAATACAGCAACGTCCAGCAGTGCCCGCACTGTGGAAATCTAGACTACCACTTTGTGAAGCCATTCTCTTCATTTAAAGTTCTGGAGGCTTATTGACGAAAGCTTTGCTTTAGTAATAGCTATTTTATGGGTATTACTACTTTATTAGACACCTTTTTATAGGATCCATTCTGTGACAAAATTAATTTCTTTTCTAACTGAAAGAGCAGCTTCTTTGTGTGTCTATGTACATATAATATTAATATGTATATACGTGTTACTAAGACCTGGTCCTCCTGACAAGATTTCAGCAAAGGGTGGAGGCAAGCCAACTAATGCCAAGAGTGGGGGAAATTTCAGCTTAAATGGTTTGGTTTTAATTTTTGTATCATCACAGAAGAGCTTAAAGGGGTGGAAAGGTTTTTAGAAAACAGGATGAGCCCCATTTGGAAATGGAAGATTTTGTGGGCCCACCACCCTTAGGGCTTGGTGAGAGGGGAAATCTTCATGAAGGACCCAATCTTGTTACCACTGAATTCTTTAGGATCTTTATCATTGATTTCAATGGGAACAGGATTAGACCTAAAAAAATCTTAAATTATATTAGCTGGTCTGCTTTCAGATTCCCAGAATTGGGTAAACTAAAATATTGTGACGAGTGAATGTAAATCTGTGCCAGAAAATGTTACCTGAAAATCTTTTTTGGCATGGTGTCTTCCTGCAGTATATATTTCATATGAGTTACCCTCACTGACAGATTGTATGGAGATAGTACTGTTTCCACCAGTGTTGTAATTTTAGCAGTCAGGTCAATTGTTTGTTTATACAAAAACAAGCTTGATTTTAATACACTTTATTTAAAGTTATTTGCTTTGCAAATATTTTTAGAACTTTGTTGTGATGCACAGAAGGAACATAAAGGAAGACATGGTCCATTGCAAACCAGTTATGAAGGGGTGTGTGTGTGTGCACATGTGTGGGGGGGTTGGAACTTTAGACAGCATGCCTGAGGCTGGTATGACTGACTTGTAAAGAGGATCTTGAAAAATATGATCTGGGCTGAGTCAGATCTGTGAGCACTGTGAGGTATTTGTGCCATATTAGTATGAGAATGCATCACGACTTTATTTCAAACAAAGTTTTTAGTACATTTGCTGAAATAGCCACTGCACCTTAGTCTTTCAAAAATATGTAAATCCAGATATTGTCCAATTGATTCTGAGAACTTGGAAATGATGTGTATTTTAAAAAAGTTGAGTGTAATTCCTCTTTACATTCCCACATGTAATAGACTATACCAGATAATGAATTGGTATCAGAGGGGTTGTCTCCATAGAGTTTGCCAATGTTCTCTTTCTTTGTTTCCCTATTTTTCTTCTGTGCAAGAATTTAAAAATAAAAAGTCTATTACTTGACTCCTCAAGATCAATCTAAGTTTTCTTCATACCACATTCATCACTATGGTATCTGTTATCACATTAAAAAAACTAACAGTATTTAAGTGGTAAGACACTGTTTATACAACAAAATATGGGTTCCCCAGATTATAATTGTTAATGTTTATTGCAAGTATGAATTTAAAATGGCTTTGATATTCTGCATGTCCTATAAAAGAATGCAAAAAACATGCAACCAAAGTGGGCGAGAAACAAAAGAAAACTGGTGACCTACTGTATTGACTGTTTTCTACCTGTTTTTTAAAAAAAATACCATATACCTGGTACTTGAACTCTGTGCCCAGGTTATTTAGTGACTGATTTTGTATTCACAAAGAAACTCAGTGCATATTTTTCCTTTCATGAGGCTATGGCTTGGACAACAACACTATAAAGTTTTGTTGACATAGCTATGTTGGCTAGGAATATGGGGGAGGGAGGAATCACACACACCCGTAGCCGACATAACTATGCTGGCAAAACAACCAGTGTAGACGCTGTACCAACAGAAGTGGCCTTCAGGGAGTTCAGGAAGGTGGTGTAGCTACGCTGGCAGGATGTCTTCTTTTTTCCTCATGTGCTCCATCTCCAGTAGGATTCTTTGCTAGCATGGCTATGACTGATAAAGGCTCTGTAGTGTAGACAAGACCACTGTCTTCACGGCAGAGTTTTTTCCTTTCAAGTTAGCCTCACTCAAGTGAGAGAGGCCACTCTGCAAAACATAACTTGAGCTGCAGAAAGGTTGTGTTAGCAGCTAAGGTGTTGTGCTAACTTGAGATGTAGCCTGAATCTCTTGACAGGCCAGCCAACTTGAGTTAAAAGCATTTGAGTTAAGGGTTTGTGGGTGGATGGGTCTAGAGTTATAATTCAAGTTAACTCTGCAGTGAAGATAAGCCCTCAAGACATGTAGACTGTATTTTGATACACAGGCGTCACCTGTGCACTCAATGACTAAGTATTTAGTTATTTTTCAAATGATCTAGCATGTGTGCCTGAAAGCATTATCAAAATCTCTCTTAACTGATTTGATTGTAAATATAGTCTACTGCACCCATCTTAGTGATCTAAAATCATGTTGCAATGATTAAACTGCTTTAAACATAAGGGGAGGAACAAAGGGCACTTGGATTGCTGTATCATTCAATATTTGGGCCTGATTCTTCTCTGCCTTGAGTCTCAGGTGGTCATTTATACCAGTGCAAAGTGGGTATCAAAGAAAATGAGAATGGTAGCATGCTATACCTGCTTTTCACTCACTTTGCAAAGGTGTAAATGACTATGCAAGGGAGTGGAGAATCAGAATCTTGGTTTCTTTGGGGCTTTCCTAAATATTCCAGTTAATATACCTTTCATTCAATGGCTTAATTTATGTATGACAATCTGTAGTATGAGTACAGGCAAAATATGACTTTGGCCATTTTTAAAAAAGGATAAAGGTATGACAAAGACTACAGTATCTGCAAAGCAGTGCCAAGAACTCAACAAACAGTGTGATGGGATAAAGCATGTTTAAGGTTGTCTCGAAAGAAAGTGTTTAGAGGACTGTAGGTGCAACACTGTCCAAGAAAATAAAACAATGTAAGTCTTGAGAAACTTTTTATTTTGCTATTGAATGCATCGATGTTACTGCTTGAAACAATGCCTATTTTCTTATAAAAATATAACTTTCAGGTGGGTGTTAGCATCACATGGGTAAAAAAGTACAGTATCCTTATTGAAAGCCAACTGAACTATAAAAATATTCCTCTTACCCTCCCCTGCAAAGTAAATTGTCCCTAATTTGTAGAAAATGCTTTTTGTGCTTCTTGATGATAGTGAGAACTGGATCTCAAGTTACGTTACCTAAAGTTGTATTTGCTTCACGTACCAACGAAGACCTCAGTCTTGCAATCGAATCTGTACAGGCAGACCCTTTTTTCCCATGCAAACTTCAGCTGGGCTCTGAACATGTGCAAGGATCCAATGACAGGGTTGGGACCCAATGGTAGCTTTTAAAATACACATTAAGAATTAAACTGGAAACTTAAATTGATTTGCTTTGCATCTTGGTGAGGGGTGGAAAATGTCTTGAGCTTTTAAATGTTTCAACTAGGAAACAATTTGTCTAGTTTAAAAAGCTGGTTGCTTGGAGTGTCTGGCTCAAGTCCTCCTCCCTGTCCCCCTTTCCCTCCACTGTGGTCTGCTTAAAGTGATGCATATGAAACATGCATTCTTAAGCCAAAATACAGTCCATTGAATTTTGGGCGTTCATTCTGCTCACTCTATACGCATGTTACTCCTGTGCATAGTAAGGACATGTACTCTTTATATATACAATCTCCGAATGAACTTTTCAAAGGAGATGCCTGCATTCAGATAGATTTTACATTGCATATATGCAAATTATTTTTTCCATCAATAGGACTTCTAAAACCAGATTTTGGTACATGTAATTAACAAAACCAGATAATTTTACATACTAAAATGTATGATATCTTCCAACATGAACTGGGTGAAATTCTTGTTCTATCTGCTGCTACAAAGCCATTTTAAAAACTCAAGTACTTTGTACCCTATTGAGCTAAAAATACAGAATTTGCATTTATTTGTCTAGTAGTAATTAGTCTATAAAAATGAATTTCTAAGGTGGTTTAATTGGAAGAATGAGTAAATTTCAGTAAATGTATTCTGACGAGAGGGAGACATTTAACCCAGTTTCTTTAGTTTTATACTGCTCACTTTACTGTATCAGGTAACCATGGACAAATACATTGTGATGTCACCAATAAAACCATTTTAAAAAAAACAACAACTTGTCAGTAAAGGTTTCTAGAATGCACTTTTGCAGAGGGAAGAGTATGTACATAGCAAATGAATGTTGATGACATTAAAATAATTGGTTATGATATTGTTTGCGTGTGGTGTTATAGGATTTTTTTGTTGCATTTTCTCTGTATTAAAAAAAGAAATAAATTCCAGAAAGCTAACTGTGTGGGGTTTTTTTTTAATGGTTTAAATTAAAGTTCATTGTGGTGTGCATTTTGGTCCGTTTAGGGAATAATTTAAACTAGCTTTCTCAAAATCTGTTATCACTGGACAGTCACTTTTCAGGAATGAGTAGTGGTGGGGAAGCTCTGGGGTATTCAAGGACATGGTGACATTAATTTTTTGTGACAATATCAATCACTGCATAGTGACTAGAAAGGTAGGTCTATTAAGTGGGAAAGGAGGGCATGGAGAAAAGGGGATACATCTCATTGGAAAAGTGGGAGGTCCTATTCCTAGGTCAGCTGTCTGGAACCTAATGCTACAGCATAGCAAAGCCCCTATGTGTTGTATATACTATTCCATTTACAAGTGAGAATAAATAGCATGCAGCCTACTAAAGCCTTATTTGTTCCTCCATATGTTGATGGAACTGCCTCTCTGGTGCCTCTCAGGGAAATAGGAGAATCCTGCCCTGCATTGCCATCCAGAAAGAGTTCTCCACACTGGGACTGAGCACTTTATCTCTGAAATCATGCTGGGAGGAAGCCCAGGTACCTTCTTGGTCCCCACATCAGGTTGGTTGCTTCCTGGCCCAAAATGCAGGCAAGTTCTACATAAGCATTTTCGCAGAGGTTTCTGTAATGAGACTTTTCCACCATTGTATGCAACAAATAGGAATTTCAGAATGGAGAGATGCCTAAAAAACTCCAAGACTTGAGTGGGGTATCTGAAATGAGTCAGGTTGCTACAGAAGAGAACAAGGCCCTGGGGGGCTTTCAGAAGATAGGACGGGGAAGGTCAGAAGGGAAGATAGGCACATGACCCTTCTGGGGCTAACATAACCCATTGGCTCAGATGGATGTGGTGAGAATCTGAAACAAGAGAGATTGTGTAGTGAGCCAGCAGTAAAATTGTCCAGTCTTAAATTTGGAGGCAGATGTTGCACATGGGTTTGATAGCCAGATTACCGAGGCGATGGATACTGAGGTGGTACAATGATAAGAACCCTGTACATCATCTACCTCCTGAGTAAGGAAAGATGTACCTGTACAGTGGACTGATGTATGGAGTATTTAAAAACAACAACAACAAAAAATCTGGAATTATAATTAAAATTTTAGAGAGGATATTAAACCTCATGCTCAGGGCTTAAACCAATCTCTTAACTAGTAGAGACAGATTATTCCACATCTGCCTACGGCCGGGTTCTTACCCCTTCCTCTAAGTCACGTAGCTGGCCACTCAAAGACAAGATGGTAACTAGACGGACCTCAGGTTTAATCCAGTAGAGCAATTCCTATGTTCCTAAGGAAAAATTATTATGAGACTACAGAGGAAGGCTAGAGTCACGGGGAAAAAATCAAACTGTTGCATGATACGGTATCTAGTTAAGTTGGGGTGGTGTAGGTAAATTGGGTTAGAATTGTGCCTGGTCTCATGTTTCTGCTGGAGGCATCCCTGACTGTATTAGAGGAGAGGAATAAGCCAGTGAGGCTGCATGTGTGTGTGGGTGTGTGTACCTAAAAATACAGATCCAAATTTCACACAGCTATATTGGTATTTGATTTCTGTTCTATCTTCTGTTCATTCCGATGCTTGTACAGCCTAGCTATATAAATCAAAAACTGGTTTCTTTTTAAGATGCAGCCAATATACTTCATCATATTGACTTACTGCATTTAATTTAGAATATTTTTGGCCTTAAGTATGTATTACTCGTAGATTTTTTGCAGCATAGTCTTTCAGTCAGCAATGTCCCAGTTTAATTTAATAGGACATGCATTGCAAACTACATTTGCAGTTTTAGTGTATTATTCGTTAGACCCAGCCTGATGCTTTAGCTGTTACCCATCTGAGTAATCCGTCAGTGGGACTGCTCATGTGAGTAAGGCTTGCAGGATTGGGCCCATCATCATAACATTAGAAGCTTCTCCCTATCTAAGTTAGGTTTTCAAGAAGGAATTCTTTTTCCTTACTCTCACTCCACCTTTGGTGGAGTTCTGATTTTCTATGGTCCGGCCTGGAGTGCCTGTATTCAAGGGTTTCTACCTGGGTCCACTTGCATAATTTAACCTGAAGCTGCAGCCTTTTGTTACACCTACACTGCATTGGTTTTGTTTTGAAAAAGACACATAAGTGTAAGTAATATCCATCCAACTGCTGCTGCATCACGTTTTCCCTGCTACGTACCAACGTAGCAAACATTTTTTTAAAAATAAAAAGCTCCAATATGACATTTTCAAAATAAAAATCCACCATCTCACGGGTTATCCTGATAGAATTACTGAATAATAAGACACTGCTGCCCTATATAACTCTGCACTAATACAAGAATCATAGCTGTGGAACAGAGTCCTGGGAGATACAAGTTAATCCAACCATAAAATCAAGGAGACTTAAATAGTAATAGTGAATTGCCAAATAACTCAGTCATGCTTGCTTTCACTGTCTGAGCTTTTAGGCATGTTGAGCTGAAGGTGCTTAGAGACAAACCTATCCACCTTGTTTGGAATTTGATTAAACATAGGCTAAAGTTAATTGCAGAAGACTGGCTCCAGGAAACATCACCCGGTTATCAAAAGCAAGATAAAGTATATACTGTTCACAAATAGCAGAATCCTCACACTGTGGTCCTTTCTTTTCCACGTGTTTCGAAAGGAGAAATATATTAGTCACATATTTCTTAAAACACGCACACAATAATTGAGGGCACTCAGCAAGTCTCTGCACGGGCCCCTAGCCTCTAGATATCTTCCATAGGAACTAGGTTTCTGGACCCCCCAGAATTCTGACTGTAGAAAGATATGGGCCAGATCTATTATAAAGTTTTGTCAGTATAGCTATGTCGGTCAGGGATGTGAACCCCTCTTCCCTCCCCCCCCCCCTGCCCCTGCCTCGGAGCTGACAGAGCTATGCCTGTAAAACCCCGTGTAGTGACAGCTATACTGAGAGAAGAATCCTTCTGCCAGCATCATTTGAGGAGATGTCATTTGAGGAGATGGTGTTACTATGCTGACAGAAATACTCCTTCTGTTGGTATATGCTCTATCTACACTTGGGGGCTCTGCCAGTATAGCTATAAAGCAGCTGTAGTGTAGACAAGGCTTAAGACGTTGAAAAAAGTAACAAAAGTCAAAATACCTTTTATGACAATGAAAAAGAAAAGAGGTAGGACAGTTCCTTTAAAGATTACAAGCTCTGTAACCAGGACTTTTTCTTTATACAAAATGTCAAGGCTGATTCCCCACCCTGACACTTCGAGTGCAGAAGGTGGGGGCCCTCAAGGATTCTAAAAATTAATACTGGCCACTCCAGGCTTATATTAAACTCCCAAGGTTAGACCTTTTTTCTGACCTTGGATGGGTAGATGCTGCCACCACCCAAGTGCAAAAAAACTCTTTGAGAACCCAGGAAGGTGCACTTGGGAATTCTTTCTTGTGGGGTACCCTCAAGCCCTTTCACCCCCCCTCCGGGGAAGAGCTGAGAAAGAAAACAAAGGAAATCGGCTGTTGCCACCAGCTAATTAAACAACGTGCACAAACCTCTTAGGATACAAAAATCCAATTCTGTTTTTAAAAAAGGTAAATTTTATTAAAAACAAAAAGAAAGAAAAATACATCTGAAAACTTAGGTTATTGGTAGATTTTAAAAGAGCAAATACAATAATTAAGCATCAAGAATGGTTTTCTTGAGGTCCAACTTAAAGGTTACAAGCAAAACAAAAGCATTTGGGGTTAGCATAGAGGAGTCCACAAGCCATAAAGAAATAAAAGAGATAAACCTAATTACATCTTCCTAAACATTTCCTGATCTACTTACCTATCTGGGATTTCAAATGAGTAGTTTCTAGGTATGATCTGATGATTTTTCATACCTGGCCCAAAGCTTTTTACAGCATAGTTCCAGCCCTATCCCTGCTCTCTGGGAGAACAACACAGACAGACAAAGGGGAAGTTTTTTTTCTCAATTTAAAAAAGTTCTAGCCTTCCCATTGGCTCTTTCAGTCAGGTGCCCACTCCCTTCCTTTTACCTATGGACTTTTTAACCCTTTACTGGTAAAGCAAGTAGAGAACAGCTATTAACAGGTGTTTTATAGCTAACTGGTTGGCTGGGTGTCCATAAAAGGGACTCCCCTCCCCCGTTCATTTATCACACAAGCACTAATTAAAAGGCTAAAATCCACTTCAGTTTTAGGCCAAAGATTTTTCTGAGCAGCACAGAAGTCCTCCCTACCATTGGTTAATTTTTCTACTATGGCTATTTGACACTATACAGACTGTGGATGGACAGACAGCAGAAGGGGAACAGCAGAAGATATCAACACCCATCAGTATGAGTCTAGTATTGTCGCTAGCAAGTTACAGGCCAAAGAGTATTTTGCTGAGTACATAGTAAGGGCCAATTCCTGCTCTATGTTGCATGGGTTCACTTAAAGGCACAGGAAAGCAGGCACTGGCATATTTCTTCCCCCTGCTCTTGTGCAGTAGCAGGGCAATACTCCTACCTAAGGCTTAAAAGAGCATAAAGGGGTGAGTTTGCTGAAATCACCTGTTTAACATGGTCTCAACAAAGCATGACCAGGCTGCTAGCCAGATTAGTGCTGTGCTGACTGCAGTATGTTAGCTGCGGGGAAAATATATTTTTTTCATCAATAAGAAGATATGCCTACTGTGATGCATCCTGTCCAAGCACGCAGGATGGCTGGGCCACAATCAAAGGTCACACTGCTCAGTTTCTCCTTGCCAACCCAGCCCATATTTGATCAGTAATGGCAAAATTTCATCCTGTGTGAGAGTCCCTTGCTTATAGAAATAGCTAGAAGGATATATACAGCCCTTGTTGAAATAACCAAGAGAAGTAATTGCTTTCAGGGGAACCAGGAAAATAAGACTGTGTGCCACAGAGCCACTAAAATCAGGGTGTCATATGCACTGCTGTGATGCATGGAAACAGAGCAGTGCCTGTATCTACCAGAAGGGAATTTTTCCTAGGGCTTCAATCTGCTAATACACGAGCATCAAAAAGGGAAATTTAGATGACTTTTATAACTGAAACTACCTGCTACATAAATGAGCCTAATCTTGTGTTTGGGGGATTTCCCATTAACTCTAAAGAGGAATTACCCACATAAATCCCCTTCACAGCAAGAAAAGAGTCACATCTGATTTGTAAAGTACAGGAAGGATTTGGATGAAGACACACAGCAGAACAAGACAGAGGACATGACAATTAAGATCTCAATTCCCTCGATGGAATAATCCACAATGGAAAGTTAATTAAGAGAGGGGCATGGATTTTCATTTGGCAGAGTGAGCAAGAGCAGAGATTAGAATTTCAGAAAAGGCAGGGGAGGGAAGGGATTTATATCAGGATATTTTACCAGCTACTTTAGTTTTCTTACAAAATAAAATTAATTTTGGGAGAAACACTACTGGCAAGTGACAAAGTGCCAGATTCAACTCTGGATCTTTCCTGGAATTACTGGCCTTGGACCAAGGATGAGTTTGTCCTGATAGCATTAGGCACAACCTGATAAAAGTATCTCTCAGGATCTTGAAGGGGTTGTGGAATCCTTGTGCTTAACTCAGTTCATGCCAAGGAACATGATTGCATTCTATTTAGTTTCCACGTCTTGCATGGTGGTATTGGCACAGTATTATTTGAAATGTGCTAATTGCATGGATTTTGGCACACTCAGAGTCTTAACTTCTCCAGTGAAAATGCACTGGGATCACCAGCTTTGGCAGGAGGGGTGAGTGTTGGGTAGCCCAGTTCCTACTCCTTCTGGGACATTGCCACCAACTGATCCATTGATTTCAGTTCACTTCTCTCTACTGCCAAGTCTGCCTAACTGTAATACACTTCAAGACTTTACAAACCAAAGTATTGTTTTATGGTATCCTTTTCTTCCCCCTACCCTACCCCATTTTTGTGTGTTATGTCTAAACTTAATTTTGTAAAATAGGGCAGAGGCCTTAGGCCAAATTCAGAGGGGATTCAAAGCAAGCCTAAAGAACGTACGGATATATGTTGAGTGAGTTACACTTTCTTCTTAATAGAATGTAAGCCTGGTCCACATGAGAAAATTTGTACTAGTTTAAATAAACCAATCTTAAAATTGATTGATTTCGGCAAGAGTTAAACTGGTTTTACTGTATCTATATTAGGGGGTTGTAGCAGCTTAACTAGACCAATTTAAATCTGATTTAATTAGATCACTGCAACTCTTCTCATAAAGACAAGGTCTAGAGTCACTCATGGAGAGTCACAGGGCTAAATTCTGAGCGAATGTAGATAAATTCAAGTACATTACACTAGTGTTGGCTCCTGTAGAGCTGTCTACAAGCGCCACCATCTCTAAAGGATTCTTAGCTGGTCTCATTTACACAGCAAGGAGGTAGAAAGTTGTCCAGCTCCCTCCCTGACTTACCTTACAACTTCCAGCTCCTCAGAGCATGAGTGTCCTTTAGAAATCTGTCAAATAGCTCCAAGTAGCTCCAAGGGGGCCTAAATTCCTTCACACACTAGTGTAACCCCATTCACTTCATTGGAATTACACGAGGTTAGGAGATCACAATCAGGCTAATGAAGTTTGAGTTTAAAGGTGCCCAAACCTGTATGAGTTACTAACTTACACATGACCTCACAGTTAGCCCATCCCCCTTTGTGTGTACGCTACAAGGCACCTCACACACTTTAGGTACTTGGTAAATAAGATTAATTAATATTAATAATAAATAGTGATTTTTGGCTAAGTAATTTTTTTGTTTCTTAAAAAAATTTAACACTTCAAAAAGGAATAAAAATGCTTAATTTTTACATAATTTAAGTTGATTTTTTTGCCGATTTAAGTTCTAACAAAAAGGCCATTGTTAAGGTATAATAAAAGCATCACACAGAGATTTGCACCAAAATAACTGGGACTCAAGCCCAACACCCCATTTTCCACATGGGGAAATTGAGCAGAAAGACCAGTTGGTTTGTTCAAGGCACCCAGGGTTGCAAGAGCTGGGAGCTCCTGATACCCAGTCCAGTGCTCATGCCATACTTCTCTCCCTAATTTACACGTGGCTTCACAGGGCACTAGTGATAATGTCAGACCTATATTAACATTCACAAACTAGGCTCGAAGGGGGCAGGAGACAAAAGCCCACTGATAAGTCAAAAACATGGAGACCTGGGAGAAGGATTGGAATCTGGGGGGAACATGGGCCATTATAACAGGGATAAGAGAGATACAAGAGCAAACATAGGGGGGAAATCAGATCAGTATCTTAGATGTCTGTATACTAATGCAAGAAGTGTGGGGAATAAACAGGAAGAACTAGAAGTACTACTGAATAAACACAACTATGACATAGCTGGCATCACAGAGACTTGGTGGGATAATACACAAGTGGAATATTGATATTGAAGGGTGCAGCTTGTTCAGGAAGGACAGGCAGGGAAAAAAGGGAGGAGATGTTGCCTTGTATATCAAAGATGTACACTTGGACTGAGGTTGAGATGGAAATAGGAGACAGACTTGTTGAAAGTCTCTGGGTAAGAATAAAAGGGGTAAAAAACAAGGGTGATGTTATGGTAGGGGTCTACTACAGATCACCTAACAAGGAAGAAGAGGTGGATGAGGCTTTTTTAAACAACTAACAAAATCATCTGAAGTACAGGACTTGGTAGTGATGGGGGACTTTAACTACCCACACATCTGTTGGGAAAATAACACAACAGGGTACAGATTATCCAACAAGTTCTTGGAATGTATTGGAGACATTTTTTATTTCAGAAGGTGGAGAAAACTACTAGGGGAGAGGCTGTTCTAGATTTGATTTTGATAAATAGGGAGGAACTGGTTGAGAATTTGAAAGTGGAAGGCAGCTTGGGTGAAAGTGATCATGAAATGATAGAGTTAATGATTCTAAGGCAGAGGTGGGCAAACTATGGCCTGCAGGCCACATCTGGCCTGCGGGACCGTCCTGCCCAGCTCTTGAGCTCCCGGCCAGGGGCTAGTCCCCAGCCCCTCTCCTGCTGTCCCCCCTCCCCCGCAGCCTCAGCTTGCCATGCCGCCAGCGGTCTGGGTGGCGGGGCTGTGAGAGCCGGCGACCTGCCCCGGTGTTGTAGACTGCGCAGCAGCATGGCTGGCTCCAGCCGAGCGGCGCGGCTGCCAGTCCTGGTGCTCTGAGCAGCATGGTAAGGGGGCGGGGAGCGGGGCAGGGGATCCCAGGGGGCAGTTGGGCGACAGGTAGCAGGGGGTGGTTGGATAGGCGTGGGAGTCCCGGGGGGCTGTCAGGGGGTAGGGGTGTAGATAGGGGTCGGGGCAGTCAGGGGACAGGGAGCAGAGGGGTTGGATAGGGGGGTGCCATCCCGGGAGGAAGGTTAGGGGTGGGGGATCCTGGGAGGGGGCGGTCAGGGGACAAGGAGCAGGGCGGGTTGGATGGGTCGGAGGTTTTGAGGGGGGCAGTCAGGGGGCGAGAAGTGGGAGGGGGCGGATAGGGGGCAGGGGCCAGGCTGTTTGGGGAGGCACAGCCTTCCCTACCCAGCCCTCCATACAGTTTCGAAACCCCGATATGGCCCTCAGGCCAAAAAGTTTTCCCACCCCTGTTCTAAGGAAGAACAGCAGAATAAAGATAATGGATTTCAAAAAGGCAGATTTTTAGCAAACTCAGGGAGTTGGTAGGTAAGATCCCATGGGAAGCAAGTATAAAGGGGCAAAACACTTGGAGAGAATTGGCAGTTTTTCAAAGAGACATTATTAAGGGCACGAGAGCAAACTATCCCACTGCATAGGAAAGATAGGAAGTATGGCAAGAGACCATCCTGGCTTAACCAAAATATCTTCAATGATCTGAAACTGAAAAAAGAGTCCTACAAAAAATGGAAACTAGGTCATATTACAAAGGATGAATATAAACCAGGGGTGGGCAAACTTTTTGGCCTGAGAGCCACATCGGGGAACAGAAATTGTATGGCAGGCATGAATGCTCACAAAATTGGGGCCTGGGGTGCAGGAGGGGGTGCAGACTCTGGGGTGGGGCTGGGGATGAGGAGTTTGGGGTGTAGGAGGGTGCTCTGGGCTGGGACCGAGGGGTTTGGAGGGTGGGAGGGGGATCAGGGCTGGGGCAGGGGTGCAGGTTCCGGCTGGGAGTGCAGGCTCTGGGGTGGGGCTGTGGATAAGAGGTTTGGGGTGCAGGAGGGTACTCCGGACTGAGATTGAGGGGTGTGGAGAGCAGGAGGGGGATCAGGGCTGGGGCAGAGGGTTGGGGCGTGGGGAGAGGCTCAGGGGGTGCAGGCTCCAAGCAGTGCTTACCTCAAGCAGCTCCTGGAAGCAGTGGCATGTCCCTTCTCCTGCTCCTACAGGAAGGCGCGGCCAGCCAGCTCTGCACACTGCCCCATCTGCAGGCACCGCCCCTACAGCTCCCATTGGAGCATGTAGGAGCTGGAACGGGGCCATGCGGCTTCTGGGAGCCGGGTGGTGTGGCCCCTGACCCTGCGCCCCGGCTGGAGTGGGGCCGAGCCGCGTGGTGTGGCCCCGACCCAGCGTCCCCATCTGGAGCGACAGAGCAGGGCTGAGCCGCGTGGTGCGGCTTGTGGGCTGGCTTAAAATGGCTCGCAGGCCAGATCCAGCCCGCGGGCCGTAGTTTGCCCACCCCTTTTACAACAAAAGCATGTAGGGACAAAATTAAAGGCCATGGTACAAAATGAGATTAAACTATCTAGAGACATAAAGGATAACAAGAAAACATTCTACAAATTCATTAGAAGCAAGAGGAAGACCAAGGACAGGGTAGGTCTGTTACTCAATGAGAGGATAAAGACAATAATAGAAAATGTGGAAATGACAGAAGTGCTAAATGATTTTTTGTTTCAATTTTCAACAAAAAGGTTAGTAGTGATTGGATGTCTAATATAGTGAACGCCAGTGAAAATGAGGTAGGATCCAAGGCTAAAATAGGGAAAGAACAAGTTAAAAATTACTTAGACAAGTTAGATGTCTTCAAGTTGGCAGGGCCTGATGAAATATATCCTGGAATACTCAAGGAGCTGACCGAGGAGATATCTAAGCCATTAGTTATTATCTTTGAAAACTCATGGAAGACAGGAGAGATTCCAGAGAACCGGAAAAGGGCAAATATAGTGCCAATCTATAAAAAAGGGAAATAAAGACAATCTGGGGAATTATAACCAGTCAGGTTAACCTCAGTACCCCGAAAGATAATGGAGCAAATAATCAAGCAATCAATTTGCAAACACCTAGAAAATAATAAGTAACAGTCAACATGGATTTATCAAGAACAAATCATATCAAATCAACCTGATAGCTTTCTTCGACAGGTAACAAGCCTTGTGGATAGGGGGAAGCTGTAGATGTGGTATATCTTTAGTAAGGCTTTTGATAGTCTCACATGACTTTCTCATAAGCAAATTAGGGAAGTACAGCTTAGATGAAGCTACTATAAGGTGAGTGCATAACTGGTTGGAAAACTGTTCCCAGAGAGTAGTTATCAGTAGTTCCCAGTCAAGCTGGAAGGGCACGTTGAGTGGGGTCCCATGGGATCATTTCTGGGTCCGGTTCTGTTCAATGTCTTCATCAATGTTTTAGATAATGGCATAGAGAGTATACTCATAAAGTTTGCGGACGATACCAAGCTGGGAGGGGTTGCAAATGTTTTGGAGGAAAGGATTAAAATTCCAAATGCTCTGGACAAACTGGAGAAATGGTCTGAAGTAAATAGGATGAAATTCAATAAGGACAAATGCAAAATACTCCACCTAGGAAGGAACAATTAATTGCACACATACAAAATGGGAAATAACTTCCTAGGAAGGAGCACTGCAGAAAGGGATCTGGGGATTATAGTGGATCACAAACTACATATGAATCAACAGTGTAAAACTGCTGCAAAAAAAGCAAACATCATTCCCAGGCTGTCTACACTGCCACTTTCAGCACTAAAATTTTAGTCGTTCAGGGGTGTGAAAAAAACACACCCCCCCGAGCGATAAAAGTTTTAGCGCTGAAAAGCACCAGTATAGACAGTGCTTTATTGCTGGGAGCCCATAAAGTTACCACCGCTCGTTCGGGTGGTTTTTTTTATTGCTGGGAGAGCTCTCCTCCAGCAATAACGCGTGTCTACATTGCCCACATCACAGTGCTGCCACGGCCGCGCTGTAATGTGGGCAGTGTAGACATACCCTGAGATGTATTAGCAGAAGTGTTGTAAGCATGACAGGAGAAGTAATTCTTCCAATCTGCTCTGCAATGAGAAAGCCTCATCTGGAGTATTGTGTCCAGCTTTGGGCATCACATTAGAGAAAAGAATTGGAGAAAGTCCAGAGAAGGGCAACAAAAATGATTAAAGGTCTAGAAAACATGACCTATGAGGGAAGATTGAAAAAATTGGGTTTGTTTAGTCTGGGGAAAGAAGGCTGGGAGGGGACATGATAACAATTTTCAAGTACATAAAAGGTTGTTAGAAGAGGAGGGTGAAAAATTGTTCTCCTTAACCTCTGAGGCTAGGACAAGAAGCAATGGGTTTAAATTGCAGCAAGGGAGGTTTAGATTGGACATTAGGAAAAACTTCCTAACTGTCAGAGTGTTTAAGCACTGGAATAAATTGCCTAGGGAGGTTGTGTAATCCCCATCCTTAGAGGTTTTTAAGAACAGGTTAGACAAACACCTGTCAGGAATGGTTAGTTACTGAGCACAAGGGACTGGACTAGATGACCTCTCATGGTCCCTTCTAGTCCTACACTGCTATGATTAAGCTGTTATGCTATGTTGCATCAAGTGATTTAGAACCTTGGTTGAAACACTTCTATGGCAGAGACTGATTAATGAACTGGACACTTAGAAGCCTTGCATAAATTCATGGAAGTCATTACTTTGCACACACACAATGCAAACTATGTAGATGTGATTTTTTTTAACGTAATAGAGATGATCAAGCTGCTTGGAGATCAGTGTTTGTGTGGAGCCAGTGTATCATGTTTCCAACACTGTTGCTGAATAAGCAGGTTTGTTTTAAATATCAATTGTGTTTAATTTGTAAGTTGGTTTTTTAATCTAGTTTTTTAACGTTATGGATGAATTTAATGATCCTGAAAATTAAAGACAAATAGCATGGGTAGACTCATACATAGTACAGGAAGTTTCAGAGCAAGCTGTTTCTCACAACTGTAGGTACATTTCTTTCCTGACCTGCACCAACCTCACTATTCCAGTCCTCAGCCTTTTTTGCGGCAGACATTTCCAGTTGCATTGAATAATGCAAGGCTAGAGGGTGGTTTTGTGAAGTGGTTATGTGTTCAATATGATAGGACAGAGACCAAAGTTGTTTTCTCTTTTGATCTAATCCAGGTGTGACCCCGAATCTCCAGATGTGAAACTGCATTACCTCCCCCCAGAAATGCTGCTTTCAGTACAACTGACCATTGACCACACTGTTCATTTTTTAAAAAAGGCTTTCTAATTTCTGCATCATCTGGCTTTAGTCTGAAATGGGGGGAAACTGTTCTAGCTGAATCTTCTTTGTGCTAGAAAGCTACACTGCAGATATTTTTGCCTTAGACATTTACCAATACAAGAAATAAACAATCCAAAATGATTGAATTAGAGTTTTTGCTATAGAACAAACACAAATCTGAGCATTCATATCACTGAAGAAGTTCACCCTTTAACAATTAGTGGAATTACTGGAGCTACAAAGATAAGCTATAATGATCCACCGATAACCTTGCTGCAGACATTTGATATATCCCATCAGTTCTCCTGCATGTGTGAGAACCACTACACCTCTCTTTCTAAGCATGTGTTTTGTGTTTACTAGTACAAGCTGTAATATAGCATCCTCCTCACCTTGTGGGATTTGTGATTGTTGCATTGCTTTCTTGTTTTGCATCTTTAAGAATATGTCTACACTTGGAGCTAGGGCTGTGATTTCCAGCTCATGAAGACATATTCCCGTTAGCTCTTATCTGAACTAGAATGTAAAAATAGTAGCATAGCTGGGGAAGCACAAGCAATGGCAGCAGCAGGACAGGCTTGTTGCCCCAAGTGCAAACCAACCTGCACCCCGTTGGTATGTACTTGGGGCGGCTAGTCCATGCCACTAATGCCACGGCTACACTACTGCTTTTAGCTTGCTAGCTCAGATGGGAGCTAGCACGAATAGGTCTACGGCAAGCTGGGATCACATCCCAAGCTTATAGTGTAGCTGTAGCTGTAGATAGATGCACTGAGCGACGCCTTTTGGGTAGAGGGTCAGACTGAGATTACAAAAATGACCTTCTCTACTCAAATTCTGCTCTCAATGCATGGATAGTAGCTCTTTCTGCTAAAACAATAAATGAAAGTGTTACCATTGACATGTAATCATGACATGTAAGCTCCAGAGTTAACATCAAATTACAGTGAAACAAGGCCACTTCACATGTGCATTTGGTTCTCTCTCTCTGCAGACTCATTAAGAGAGCATTGTTTTGTTCTGAGTTTGTACAGTGCCTAGCACAATGGGGGTGCAGGTCCATAAATAGGACTCCTACATGCTACGGTAATACTATTATGATTACTATTTATTCAATATTCATTTGTATGGACTTCACATTTGGAAGGTTTGATTCAGATCTATCATGGCCAGAAACTTATTTTTAATTCCATGTTAACTGTTGGGAGCACCAGAGAAGTGCTAGAACTATGTAGCTCTGAATACTAGCTCAATTTGAACCCACCTTTTGGGATTTGTTTGGGTTCTTTTCTATATAATATTGCCTTGACATTTGAGATGTTCAGCTTATGATCCCATACTTCAAAAAGCAGAGCCATGCAGAACTTGCTTTCAGTTTTCAGGGTGAACCTTTCTGTTGTTTCCTTTGGGTCTGTGGAAGTAGAGCAAGTCCTGACAGGGATTGGAAGGGGATTTCAATGCAAACAGTCTCTTCTGTGAGCAAGAGTCAGGCTAGCTGTAACCCTAATAACACGAGATTTGTAGAAGCGAGGATTGTGTGAGGCGAGTGGGAAAGAACTGTGTGAGAAGTTGTTGTGACCTTGTGTAGATAAATATGGAATGTAGACTAGAGTCTAAATAAGTGAGAAAAATAAGATATCAGGATGACCTATGTATAAACAAAATGCAGCTGTTGTTTATTATTGTATGTAATAAAAAGTATAAATGCTTGCTATAATTGTTTACCTGTTGAGAGACCTGCCTAGGAGGGGGAAACCCTGTGTCCTAGTGCACTCTCTCCCTCCACGCAGTTGCTAGAGATAATAAAGTATCTGACTTTGCTGCACCCAAAAAGAGAGTGAGAACTGTGTTTTTCTCTGACAGGTCATGTGGGACTGCTTGAAGTTTGGGGTTAATATTGACCCAAAAAATCTCAAAGAGAAATTTACCTAAAATTGACACATGTTGACTAGCTTCTGGTCTAAATAAATCTATTTAGCTTTGTTTTTTCTCTAGCACCCATTGCCATGGTATATAAGTGCCTGACCAAGAAAAACTGCCGAGTATCTCCATAAGTCCCTATCTGATACTTGAAGTTTAGCTCAAGTCTACTGAACAATCTTTCTGTGAGCCTGGCCCAAGCCTTGTGTTTGAAATGAAACCTGGAACCGGGTGAGTTTTGCTCTGTTTTTGCATTTTGTTATGAAGGTTTTGCACAGATTGCCCAACAAGCTGCAGTAAGCAGAACAGGGCTAGTAACTGGAAGGCATATCTCCAGGAAAAACCTAGCTGCAGCAGGAAGTGGGGTCAGTGGTTCAGGAACTGATACTTTGCTCTCTGAGCTATTCCTGGAGCAGGGGTTAAGAGGGATTGTGCTGCTGGAGGAACTGTCTTTTGGATAAGTTGTAAAAAGTCATGACCACTTGCAGTCATCGAAGATCCCTTTTTGGCACTTTTCCCCAAATAGGGACGTTTAACAGAGTGTCCTGACCCAATTCTCCTTTGAGTAACTGTGCATCTAAATGCCCCCTGCCATTTCAACTGGGTAAAATAGTCACTTCCTAGGAACAAAGGAATTGCCTATGATTTATGCGGTTCAGTATGTTGGGCCAGACTCTTAGATGATGTAAATCAGTGTAGCTCTATTAACGTCAAAGAAGCTATGTAGATTTACACCAGCTGAGAATTTGACTCTCAGGCTGTGGCCATACCTACATGTTTCAGGGGAAGCTGCAAAAGAGCCCCATAATGGGCAATTAGGGAATAATCTGATCATTGGGTCTTCCTAACCCCAGGCAATTAATTAGTAGCAGGACTATACTCTGAAGCATGAGGAATTTATATTCCTTATCTATCTAATGAAGCCAACTGTTCTACATTCATTGTTACTATGAACTGTGAAAAAATTGCTGAAGTACACCACAGAGCTGGTTGTTTTTCAGCAGTGGGTGAAGTGATTCCAGAATGTCCATTGCTTGTAAATCATTTTGGGATCCTATGAGATTAAAGACGCTATATGTGATATATTATTTATAAGGCTGCAGTTTAGTCATGGGTATTTTTAGTAAAAGTCATGGATAGGCTATAAACAAAAATTCATGGCCCGTGACCTGCCCATGACTTATGCTATAAATACCCCTGACTAAATCTTGGGGGTGGGGCAACCGGGGGGGGGGGGCTGCAGGGAGGGGGCGGGGCTGGGGCCAGTGGCACCAGCTGCTGGGGGCTGCCAACAGCTGCTGCTCCGGCTGCCCCAGGATTGCTGCTGGGGACCAACAACAGCAGCTGCTCTGGCCCCCAGGACTGCTGCTGGGAGGGATTCCTGGGGGGAGGTCACTGCTGGGGGGGTGCTGCTGCTCGGGGGGGGGGGGGGACCGGGGCCAGTGGCACCAGCTGCTGTGGGCCGCCAACAGTAGCTGCTCCGGCCACTCCTGGGACCACTGCTCAGGCGGTCCCCAAGGCCAGCTTCCTGGGGCCACCCAAGCACCAGCTGGTGTGGCTGACCCCGGGGCCACCTGAGCAGCTGCTTGGGCGGCCCTGGGATCAGCTACACTGGCCGCTGCAGAAGTCACGGAGGTCGCAAGAAGTCATGGAATGCACAACTTCTGCGACCTTTGTGACGGACACGGAGCCCTAGTTATTTATGGAAAGCACTGTGTAAAACAAATGCAAATAGGAGGGCGTCAGAAACATCCGTGCTAAGAAATAAGGAATCTGTTACAAATTCTTAAATTATTTACTTAGCTCCACAGTTCTGACATTTTAACAAAGTCAGTAAGAATGAGATGATTTTCTCCCCTCTTTGTCCCATGCCTGCAGCTCTTTGGTGGGAAGCCTTTGCCCAGATTTCAAAATATTTTTGGCTGAGTGTGGTGTGTTTGCTAATGCTGCTTTTCATTCCCTTTGCATTATCACGGGTGTGGCAGGTGAATCACAAAAGTACGGTAATTACGTACTCAGGTGTAGACTTGAACTCTAGCTTTTTTATCGTATTTTATTTTGGTAAGGATTAGCAGACAGACTATTGCCTGGAGATAATATTTCCAATGGGATATTGAGCGAGACTAGCCTCACAGCACATGTGCAGGGGAGAAAGCTCAGCCGCCCCGTGCAAATGCAGGAACTCCTCATCCTATACAAGCCTCCAAAACTGGCAGCATAACCTCCGTCGCTAGGTAAGGCATGACTGCACTCTGTGACCACTCTGAATAGGGGCAAAGAGTATCAAGGGAACTTTACTGCTGTTTCAAGAAGCATTCACTTTAAACCTCCATCTGTGTGATGCAGATTTGGTCAGGGACTCAATGTACAGCAACCATTTCCTGATTCTGCACCCTTCTGGCTCTTCACACTCTTTTCTTGCACAGCCCCTCATCCATGTGAACAGGGAGTGCATTGGCTGCTGTGACAGACTTGCTCTGGTAGAGTTGCCTTTTTCCCTTTGCAACTCTCCATAAATTACATAACACATTTATTTTTTGTGATTTTTCAAAACCCACCCACCCACCCCTTGTAACACTGAAACAAACATGCAAAATTAAGGACACCCACACCCCCCAGTGCATTCCATAATTTATGGACAGCCCCTTCAGCACATAGCCCAGATGCTCTGCAACTTCAGTGGCCTCTGAAAGTGTTCGTTGTGCTGCTGGCAGGAAGGCAATTTTCTCTGTCAGGGAGGGAAACCCTAACTCTTTGTGCACTTTGTTTTGGAGGGTCATTTTCTGAAATCAGGGTGTACCTCCCTTGCTGTGCATCATGGGAAGGGACTCCTAGCAGTTTAGGACAGTACAAGACTTCGCAGCTCTTGTGCTAAATGGAAAAGAGGCATAAAAAGGGAACCAAACTAATCATATCTAATATTTGCTCCATGTGTAAGTAGAGGTAGTTTATTTAAAGTGTTGGGAACCAAACACACGCCAGTATAAATAAAGGACAACATGGAGGGATAGATAGGGTATAAATACCATGATTGATGCTATAGTTTCTTAAACAAACTTTTAAAATAAACACCAAGGGCCAAATTCAGCACTGATGTACATACTGTAAAATGCCATTCATTTCAAAGGGTAAATCAGCATTGAATTTGGTCCCATGAGTGCATATGCAGTGCTCACTGATTGCAGTATAACAGGAGCTGTGCATACATATCCCGGGGAAGAATCTGGCCTAGAGTTAAATTGATGTAATTATTAGGAGGTGGGGGTGGGAGGGAGAGAGAGAGAGAGACCAGTTCCTCTTAGGGTTGCCATCTTTGAGGTACAAAAAACTGGGACATCTGAGATGATCCTGAGCTCATGAAACTGGACAGCTGGCAGTGTGTACTGAGCACTCTTACAGATATCCTGGGACAACTACCTCAAAAAAGGGAAGATCCGGGGAAAAGCTAGACAGGTGGCAACCCTAGAGAGTATCAACCAGTATGGCGATGCTCAAGGATGGTCATGAAGACCAGGAAATCCCTTGTCAATCATCTAAGATTAAAAAGAAATCCAGTTTAATAAAACTGCTTTGCACTGTTATATACATCTAGCCCCAATCTCTGGGAAATCTTGTCCTACTCCTTGGCAGCAGTTTCCTATCCTCTTGCTAGTGCTGCTGATGCTCTGGCAAAAACCAACAAATCAGCTCTGCTCGATCTTCAATCCAAAGGTGGAGACTGCCTTACTGACTGCGTTCCAGAGAATAGTGCAATAATCTTTGATGGAATGGCTGTCATCCAAGCATAATGTGATGTTCTTTCAACATTGGGTGTGCTTGCAGATGCCATTTTAATGTACATAATTAAGCTTGAAGAAAGTACAAGTGTACTTTCTTTGGACTTTGTCACAGATCAGTAACCCAGTGTGAGCATCAAAAATGTGGTACAGTCACGCTGAGCAGCAGGTGGCTCCCAAGTGGTACAAATCTATGGAAAGGACCAGAAAACCCCCAGTCAGTGGAAGAAGATTCTTTCTTATGGCAACAATAAGGAAGCACTTCAGACATTCTTGTAGATGATGTGAAGGGATGCAGATTTGCAAGCTGTAGGAAAGGACATCATTCTCTACATAGCCCCTGGAGAAGAGTGTTGCTGCCTGGCTGTGCAGAAGGGTTCAGTGACAGTCACAGCAGTTGATGAATTAAGTTGGGACCACGAAGAATGTGACTCATGTATATTTCTTCATTGTGAAACAGGCTGCCAAGGACTACCAGATTGTGATAATTAGGAACCCAGATACAGCTGTTAGTCATAGGCATCAGTCTTAAGTCACAACTCCCAGTCAATTCACATTTCTTCAGTTGTGTTGGGAATCACAGCCACACTATTGATTTGTAGAAAGTCACTTCAACTCTAGGCCCGAAGGTAAGTATCCCCTTTATAGGACTCCACACATTCACAGGATGTGATTCTACAAGTGCCTTCTATGGGAAGGGAAAGAGAAAGGCATTTGCTGTGGCTTCTCAGAGTGAAGAGTTCCTGGATGCTTTCACAGACCTTGGGAAAGACTTTACACTTCAAGACTCAACTTTCCTTGTGCTTGAGAAATGTGTGTGCCATCTGTATGGCCAAGCTTCACCATAGGATGTCAGTGATGCCCGATACAAGGTGTTCTGCCTAGCTTCATCTTCACTGCCTGAACTGAGCGTGCCACTAACATGTAATGCTCTACACCAACACAGCAAGTGGGCAAATTACCAGGCTGCTATAATGAGGCACTCTCTTGTTGACAGGATGAATGCTCATTCCCCTGTTGGCCCTGGATAGCATTTAGAAAACAAAGGAGCTTGTCATTACCTGGATGGCAAGAAATCCAGCACCAGCTCGTATGTTGCAGTGCTTCATGCCTGCAACATGTGAAATGTCAAACAGGGTGATGTTCCATTGTTCCTGTCTTACTGCTGGGATTTCCTGCCCGGGCTTGTGTCAGAAGTGTGAGAACATTGACAAAAAAGCTGCTGAACCTGTTATTCACAATGATGACGTGTCCGGCAAGAGTGATTGTGGTGAGTAGGATGCCAGACTGGGAAATAAAAATGTATTTTACTCAGGGAATAAGCACTACAGGGCCAACAGCAATATATATCATTCATAACAAACACTGGACTTGAAATAGAAAATACAATTTTGACGTATATCAACAATTATGTCAGTTCATACCAATCCAGATAAATTGCCACTTATAAATATTTGAGTAAGAAATAAAGGGGAGTCCAGTCAAAAGGTTTGTGTTTTACTTGGTTCAGTGCTGTGGCTGAAGAAAACATGCTCGTTGCCAAGGAAAATAGTAACATTTTAGGCATTTTCATAAATTTTATATATTTGATGCATTTTTCTATCATTTCACATAGTTAGGCTGGTGCACAAACACTTCTTTTGAGGGTAAATGATAACATAATTCAGCCTACAGTGAAAGGTGAGTATTGCCAAGAAAAACAAATGATAGGGATGGGGTAATACTTTGACCTATACTTACTACCAAGAGCTAGTCATGGTAGTTTATTGCACATTATCTGTTAGACTGATGGTAGAAATTATTAATGTATGAACACCCCAGTAAGGCAAGAATTTGTAATTCTTTAGCGCATTTTATTATCCACAACTACTAAAAATAAAAGATTTTTCACCCAAATTGGCTCTTTGCAATATTTTTTCTTGTGTATGTCTCCTAAGTTCCTCAGTCCATTCCACCTTGCCTGTAATATACTTCCATATACATTTCAATCATTTGCAGTCAATCTGGGACTTTACAGGGCAAATATTAATGAAATTATGGACAAGAACTCTTTTCGGTATGGTGTCAAAATTGGTAACTTTGTGCCATGACAGAAAACGGTAGGGTTTCTTGCAGAGAACTTTTAATACAAGGCCTCTCAGGTTATTGGCTGTATAAATCTGCAGAGAGTAAGTGGTGCCCCTAGTGCCGGAATTAAACTCATTTTCTAAGCACAATAATGGGCCTCACCGTCTGGCCTATGTGGTGTGGGGTGGTTGGTGAAGAGATGCAGGGTTGGAAGACAGGTGCGGGAGCCTGAGGGAGAGGAGGGAATTGGGAGACTTGGGGAAGGGAGTTAGGAGCAAGAGCTGGGATGGGAAGAGAGGCATGAGCAAAAGTGGCATGATGACATACTAATTTTCCACAGGAGCCCTACCTCACTCAGTGCACAGGATGGGTGGTGTGCTGAGAATGAGTCAGGGTGGTGTAGGGGATGAGGCTGTTGTCTGTTGGTTACATGAGCAATGTTAATTCTGGCATTTCCTTCCTTCAGAATGCATGACTTTGTAAACTGAATGTTCTTTTTTGGGGATGTAATTGAATATTTAAGTTTGTAAGGCGCTTAGATGGAGTGGTGGTGAAGACATTATAAAACAAAGACAGGTATTAAAATGACAAAAAAAACCAAAACAAATGAACAAACAAAAAAACCCCCAAACCAAACCAAACCTCCCCAATCCCCAAAAACAAAAACAAAAACAAATCACCAGAGCAGAAAGAGATTTGCTGTATATATGAATCATGCTAATTTAATTTAAAAACACTCTAACAACAAGCAAAACTATATGCTTCAAATTTATACTCAGCTTCTATAGACATAAAATCACTGGAACCTAAAGAAAGTAAACCACATGATTATAGATTTTCAGCAATTGAAACAATTAATTTATAGGCTAAAAGTTTCAATGCTAGGCACCTAAGTGGCCTGATTTTCTGTGGAGATTACCAACATTTAGGTGCTTAAATATAAAAGGAAGTGTCTAATTTTAGGCATCTAAATTTGAAAATTTTAGCCATAATGGATAAGTCCAACCCCAGAACAAACAACTGTCAAAATCATACTGTGAATACTGCAACAGATAACTTTCCAAAAGATTGTAACAAACAGTGCAAAAAATGAAAACAATTATATTGCGTTAACCGGGCTGAATTATCCCTTTGGGAATGAACGAGGATTAAAAATGGAGACTCATTTTTGGGTGAAATGCAACAAGAATTTTGTGATCACAGTATCTGACAAATGACATCTTTCCCCCTAGGTCATCAACATTTCAATTTAAATCTGCATGTATGATTTTCTAGAGCATTTGAGGGTTTCTCAGTGTTCGTATGTATGGCTGGGTTTGTTTGTGTGTAACATTTCTCTTTCTAACTTCTGGACATCTGTTCTCATATTAGTGGCATTTTCACAGTCTTGAGATGGTCAGACCAGGAACTGGTAGCATGAAGGCCTGGATTGAATATACCGATTGTGGGTACTGGGATTGGCAGGCCCTGGATTAAGTGTACCTATTGTGGTAGCCAGAAGCTGGGAATGGGTGACAGGGGATGGATCACTTGATGATTACCTGTTCTGTTCATTCCCTCTGGGGCACCTGGCATAGGCCACTGTTGGAAGACAGGATACTGGGCTAGATGGACCTTTGGTCTGACCCAGTATGGCCGTTCTTATGTTCTTAAAAACGGCAGGCCTACTCAAAACCATAGCTAAAGGCCTGCCCCCGGTGGGGGAGGAACCACTAAGCCCAGGCTACAAATGATTACGTGGGAAAATGAATTAGAAAACAGGAATGGGAGTGAAGGTCAAAGGTTAAAAATCAGGGATTTAGAAGGGGACACAAAGCAGAAAACACCTGACAGTGTCCACCACTCCTTAAAGATGTCTAAGGAGTCAGTGGACACCACCCACAGGAACTCTACCCAGTGGTATGATTTGATGAGGGACCAGAAATAGGCCCCACAGTTGCAAAGTGCCTCTCCTGCCCCATCGAGGTTTCTCCTCCTGGTTTAGTGGTGGCCATTTTGGCCAGTGCTAGGAGTAAGTTGATGGGGAAATCTCGTGAAATCCTGGAGCCATGGATAAGATGTGCAAGGATAAACAGGTGAAGGGAAAAGTGCAACCAGAACTTCAGTAAGAGATTCTGAAGGAGCCAGAAGAATGGCTGCAGCCTGACACACTCTACATAGATGTGACCCAGGGTCTCCTTCTTGCCACAGATAGGACAGATGTCATGGGCTTCCATGAACCGTGCCAAATACACGCCTGTGCTCATTGCTCCATGGAGGAACTGCCAACTAATCTCCCCAGAGAGTCATGAAACCAGAGTAGAATACAGACTGGCCCACTGGGGCTCCCTGCCCACTGGATTAAGTGCAGAGGATGCATGCTGGGGATGAGAGAGGGATTCTAGCAGTGGGCAGGCAGGCAGATTAGGACTCTCTGCCAAACAAAACTCCCGACATTCCCTGCTGAATGCTCTACAAGCTCCCCCTTTTGATCATGACTCTAAAAACAAGTTGATGACACACAGAAGCTGGCTAAAGTAGTAAGGACCAGAGTGTGAGGGGCCCTTGGGTGGGCTTGCAGATGGGTAGGGGAGCACAAGCAACCCTTCCTCTCCTATGTTCTGCATTCCTGGCACTCAGGGGAGCACAGGGATTGTTTGCTTTTGTTCCACTCTGGGGAGCAGGATACCAAAAAGGGAATGAAGAGGAAGCAGCATAGCCCAGCTCCCGTTCCTGACTGCACCAGCTTAAACACCAGGGCTTATGCTTCTGGGAGCAATCTGTGGACAGAGCAGACTGTACACCACCTGTGCACGGAAAGAGTATACTTGCCTGAGACACAATCTCTGGTGCTCCTGCTGAGGCAGGGCTGTTGCTTAAAAGCAAGATTAAAACAGCAATATTATGAGGCATCTCGCAAAGAATTTTCCCCTTTCACTATGGTTCTGTTGAAAGCAATGACATAATCACAGCACTGAACAGAGATGGCAATTAGGGGTAGATGTTTGGAGTTGTGTGTGGGTGTTTAGATACAAAATTTCCAATAACAAGTCAGTGATTTGTGCAGGTAACTTTTGCAAAAATGTGCCATTATTGTACTTCTTAAGGGCTTCAATTTACCCTATCAATGCTTCTGCTGTGATCACAAATCCTCATCACCTCATTTATTAAGCTCACCTGGCCTCTAAACAGGGCATGTTTTGTGCAATATCAAGCCAAATTGATATGTTTAATTAGATAGCTTTAAAAACTGTATATCTGTATTGCAACAATTCTTAAAACATGAAACCTCAACAGTTTGCCTGGATTTTGTTGAGTGAGATGACTCATTATGCCTGGAAAGAAGATCCTGTAATTTTGTTATATTTTGCTGACATTAAGAAAATATTATGCTTTGCATATGTGAGGGACAGCCAAAATAACAAACCCATTATTAGTGTGTGGTGGTGGCAAAGTGGTAAGATGCATTACACATCGCTATAAAACACGTTTGAGCATGTTTTCAAGCCCTATTTTTTTTTTTCCAGAAAATCAATTTTGGGAGAAAATGGAGCTGTGACTGGTAGAAAGACAAACCAGAAAACAGCATTATGTTTAATCTACTCCTTCCATGTCAGCATCTACTGTTTGCTGCGTGGGCTGACCTTGAGCAGGCTGCTCTGCTGGGGCTCCTTCACATTTCTCAGCCTTTGGCACACATTCAGTGGACTTCAGAGCAAGACTCAGCGGCCCAGAGGGATTCCCTGCCTCTGGCTGAGGGGTGGGATGGGAAGGAAGCCCGGGCTCTGTGAGACAAAGAGGACTGCATGCTTGAGGGTCAGCCGGCTCTGGATTACTGTTCTCACTGGAGACTGTGAGGGGATCCTGCACGTGATGGGTCACCATGAATGCTGCAGCTAGATTCTTCAGGATGTTCTCATCAACAATGGACAGCTCTGCACTCTCCTGTTCAGTAACGGAAGGGCTTGCATCAGCCTCTTTTCCCAAGATGTCATCATTTCTATCCTCCTCATCCTCCTCTTCCTCATTAGTGAATTTTGCTTCTTTTATTTTTTTGTACAGTTCATTCCTCTCTTCCTGCAGCGCTCTGCAAAGGTTCTCTAGCCTCTGGATTTTCAGCACGAAGCACTCGTACTCCTTAGCCCTCATTGCTTTCTGTGATCAAATCAAAATCAGGCAAAGGTGTAGGAAAATGGAGTTCATATTCATGAGGTTCACACACGTATGTTAAAGTTATAAAGATATAATTTGTTACTTGCAACTGTTCTTCACTGCAAGGTAGCTGGAGTTCCCAAAGTAATCAAATACAATTACAATCTTCCTAACTAAGTACTAATTCACCCCAGTGCACTGAAGTGTGTCACTTACGTGGTGAATAAGGCATTCTGCAGGTCCTCTGCACTCGGCTGAATTTCACCGAGAGATATGAGGCATAGGCATAGCCATGAATAATCTCTAGCGATAGAAGGATCATAAAACATTCAGGATGTCAGTACAGATAAGCACCCAAAAGCTGTATTGCTTATCTGGACTTCCTGGAACACCGTGTTGGAATTTTCGTGAGAACAGGCTGCCTCATATTTGCAGTCCATCTTGGTTTTGGTTGGCTGGAAATTCTGTGAGAACAGCCTCTTTTGCAGCATTTTGTGGACATCTACATTTTCTGATTCTAGCTGGATGGAGAAGTCCACAAAAATGACAATACTGGAGGTTGCAACAGGGACGCTATTCATTCTTTTTTCAAACCTCAAAAACGTAGTCCAGGTTACATTTAAGTTTGGGATGAAACTTTAGGTAGCTTCTTATTTTATCTGAATCAGTTTCCACATCCCTACTAATTTTCTATGCAATCTCTCTATGTAGGGAACATTTAAATCTATGGTGGACCCCAGTGACTTCTATATTGGAAATTAAGCTGAATTAACCAAAAGTCTGACTTTAAAGTGCATTATTTAAAGCACATTAAACCCCTGTGTGGACACTTTCTTTCAGAAGTCACGTGGCCTTAATCTAAAGTGAACTAAGGCCACTTCACTTCTGAATGAGAGCATCCACATGGGAGTTTAATGCACTTTAAATTCACCCTTTTAATTAATTAGGCTTAACTTCCCATGTGGACAAGCTGTTAGTGTATGCACAGAGCCAGACCCAGTAATATCTTGGCCTCAACAGATATGATGTTTTTTCCAAGACCTGACCTTATCAACCAGGGCTGGCTCCAGCATTTCTGCCGCCCCAAGCAAAAAAAAAAAAAAAGCCGCGATCGGCGGCAGTTCAGCGGCAGGTCCTTCGCTCCTAGAGGGAGCGAGGAACCTGCCGCCCCCGAATTGCCGCAGGTGCCGCCCCTCTCCCTGGGTCGCCCCAAGTACCTGCTTGTTAAGCTGGTGCCTGAAGCCGGCCCTGTTATCAACATATACTAAGAAAAAGGGCCCAGTTTTCCCATTGATTTTAGTGGGCTTTGGATCAGCCCCTAATTAACTTGAAAATATGAAAAAAATTGTGAAGTAGGTTTCTCACCTCTTCAATCATGTCCAATAGAGCTTTATTACAGTTCTCAAACCTGGCTTTCCATGTAGCCGTATCCTTTTCCAGCTTCTTCATCTTCTTTGTCATCTACAGAAGCAGGAAGAGAATCACAGCAGGAATCCCAAATGTTAATTGAAGTTAGAACACCATTTTAGTTATCTTTTCTTAAACCTCTACTTATAGATCTGTTACCACTAACTACAGTGAAAATGAATAGAGCATTATCAAAGAATGATGGCTGAGGAATAACATATAGCAAGAGACTGGTTTAATTTCAACTCCCCAAGCGTTGAAATTTGACACAAGTGAATACCCCCTGCCATTCACACCCACATGCTCCAAAATAGGAAAAACGTATTACATGGTTAAAAAATTATTATACATGTTAAAAATAGTTAAGGCTGTGATGAAGGAAAGTTAATATTTCCCAAAGGAAATCTACATGAAGGAAAGAGATACCCTGGTGCCATAGACTGCACAAAATGGTTACTCCAATAGTAATGGCCAGTTTCTAAACTGAGCACTCAATTCTCTCTCACTTTCTGCTGCAAAGATTACTGTCTGCAGCCAATAGCAGTCTTACTAGTGTTTTAATGTGAACAAATACAAACACTTGATAGGGTGACTTTTGATTTCCTTAGAGCCCAATCCTATGAGAAAGCTAGTAGGGGAGAGGCTGTTCTAGATTTGATTTTGACAAATAGGGAGGAACTGGTTGAGAATTTGAAAGTGGAAGGCAACTTGGGTGAAAGTAATCATGAAATGGTGGAGTTCATGATTCTAAGGAATGGTAGCTGTGAGAACAGCACAATAAAGACAATGGATTTCAAGAAGGCAGACTTTAGCAAACTCAGGGAGTTGGTAGGTAAAATGGTAGGTAAAAGCAAGTCTAAGGGGAAAAACAATTGAAGACAGTTGGCAGTTTTTCAAAGAGACATTATTAAGGGCACAAGAGCAAACTATCCCACTGCATAGGAAAGATAGGAAGTATGGCAAGAGACCACCCTGGCTTAAACAGGAGATCTTCAATGATCTAAAACTCAAAAAAGAGTCCTACAAAAAGTGGAAATGCGGTCAATTTACAAAGGATGAATAAAAACAAATAACACAAGTATGTAGGGACAAAATTAGAAAAGCCAAGGCACAAAATGAGATCAAACTAGCTAGGGACATAAAAGGAAACAAGAAAACATTCTACAAATATATTAGAAGCAAGAGGAAGACCAAGGATGAAGTAGTGCCATTACTCAATGAGGAGGGGAAGACAATAACAGAAAATGTGGAAATGGCAGAGGTGCTTAATGACTTCTTTGTTTCGGTTTTCACCAAGAAGGTTGGTGGCAATTGGATGTCAACATAGTGAATGCCAGTGAAAATGAAGTAGGATCAGAGTCTAAAATAGGGAAAGAACAAGTCAAAAATTACTTAAACAAGTTAGATGTCCTCAAATCACCAGGGCCTGATGAAATGCATCCTAGAATATTCAAGGCGCTGACTGAGGAGATATCTGAGCCATTAATAATTATCTTTGAAAAGTCATGGAAGACGGGAGACATTCCAGAAGACTGGAAAAGGTCAAATATAGTGCCAATCTATAAAAAGGGAAATAAGGAGAACCCGGGGAATTACAGACCAGTCAGCTTAACTTCTGTATCCGGAAAGATAATGGAGCAAATAATTAAGCAATCAATTTGCAAACACCTAGAAGATAATAAGGTGATAAATAACAGTCAGCATGGATTTGTCAAGAACATATGGTGTCAAACCAACCTGATAGCTTTCTTTGACAGGGTAACAAGCCTTGTGGATAGGGGGGAAGTGGTAGATGTGGTATATCTTGATTTTAGTAAGGCTTTTGATACTGTCTCGCATGACCTTCTCATAACAAACTAGGGAAATGCAACCTAGATGGAGCTACTATATGTGGGTGCATAACTGGTTGGAAAATCATTCCCAGAGAGTAGTTATCCATGGTTCACTGTCATGCTGGAAGGGCATAACGAGTGGGGTCCCACAGGGATCGGTTCTGGGTCCGGTTCTGTTCAATATCTTCATCCATGATTTAGATAATGGCATAGAGAGTACACTTATAAAGTTTGTGGATGATAGCAAGCTGGGAGGGGTTGCAAGTGCTTTGGAGGATAGGATTAAAATTCAAAATGATCTGGACAAACTGGAGAAATGGTCTGAAGTAAATAGGATGAAATTTAATAAGGACAAATGCAAAGTACTCCACTTAGGAAGGAACAATCAGTTGCACACATACAAAATGGGAAATGACTGCCTAGGAAGGAGTACTGCGGAAAGGGATCTGGGGGTCATAGTGGATCACAAGCTAAATATGAGTCAATGGTGTAACGCTGTTGCAAAAAAAGCAAACATCATTCTGGGATGTATTAGCAGGAGTATTGTAAGCAAGACACGAGAAGTAATTCTTCCACTCTACTCCGCGCTGATTAGGCCTCAACTGGAGTATTGTGTCCAGTTCTGGGTGCCACATTTCAGGAAAGATGTGGACAAATTGGAGAAAGTCCAGAGAAGAGCAACAAAAATGATTATAGGTCTAGAAAACATGACCTATGAGGGAAGATTGAAAAAATTGGGTTTGTTTAGTCTGGAGAAGAGAAGATTGAGAGGGGACATGATAACAGTTTTCAAATACATAAAAGGGAGAAAAATTGTTCTTTTTAACCTCTGAGGATAGGACAAGAAGCAATGGGCTTAATTGCAGCAATCCCCATCCTTAGAGGTTTTTAAGAACAGGTTGGACAAACACCTGTCAGGGATGGTCTAGATAATACTTAGTCCTGCCTTGAGTGCAGGGGACTGGACTAGATGCCCTCTCAAGGTCCCATCCAGTTCTATGATTCTATGAGGTACTGAGTGCTGCTAGCTCTCCCCGAAGTCACTTGTCACCGTTTGGGATGACTGAAATGCTCACAGAAGCAAAGCCCCTGGTGGTTGCATTATACTAAATTCACAATGAATTTTCTGGCATTTGGCAGGGATTCTTTCTCCCTCCTTATCAGTCTAAGATTTCCCCACTTGAGGTCCTGCTCAGGAGTAGACTGTGCTTTCCCCTGAACAGGAGAGGAGAAGGAATGGGGATTCTTTCCCTTTGTGCACTCCTGCACTGGTCCAGACACAAACTCCTGAGCATGCTCCTGCTTCCCCCTGGAGTGCAAACCATCACAAAATGGGCACAGGGAAGAGGTGGGGCCATGCCCTTGCCCTTTGCCCAGACTGCAGGGTTTGTCTGGCTATTCTAAGGGGAGCAGGTGCAGTATGTGTCTCCCGAGGCACAACTCCTAGTGGAGCGCCTTCTGGGATGATCACCTCTGCACTGTTCTCAGAACAGCCCAATAGCTAAATACCACAATCTTCCCTTCAGTCTTTACTCAGACCTCACTCCCACTTAAGATAACTAGAGCTCTTCTCAATCAGGACCTCAGAATTTTGAGACCCTGGAACATGAAAACTAAGGGCTAGATTCTCTCTTGTGTTGCACTTTGTGCAGTCATTTAAACCACCAGTGCAAAGTGGGGAGACAACTCTGACTAGGTAGCATTTTAAACTCCCTTGGCAGTGGGGTGAATGGCTGCATAAAGTGCAGGGCAACAGTGAATTATACCTTAAATATTTATGCCAACACTAAACATTTTATGCCAATTCATAAATGGTATTGAATGGCCATCATATGAGCCATCAGGTTAGATTGTAAGTAGCTCATTGATTATATTTCTTTATTCTTTCACACAATTGTTATTTCTTTGCTGGAGAAGAGAGTGAAAGCTTTAACTTCCAGTGCTAAGACACAATGGGCCAGATTCCAAACTGGTGTAAACTGGCGTAGGTCTATTACATCAGCTGAAGAGCTGATCCTATAAGTTTCTGTGAAGAGGAGATTGTGGGTCTCTTTTTCTATTAGACATTATATCAGTTGATAGAAATCAGAAATGTTCACAAAGTATCAAAACAATATTGCAATATGTTTGGTCTTCCTGAGCCCAACTCACATCCCACTCAAACTTGGACTAGTTTGTTTCACCCAAGCATACAGAAATGTCCCAATCCAAAGATAAATGATCGCAAAGGAGAATCATGTGTATCAAATTGGAAAGTGTCAGATTTTAGAAATGATATGCGCTACTCACTTTCTCCATCTCCTGTTTGAAACTGGCGAACACCTCATTGCTTTTTGTCAGTGTTTTCTGAAATTCTTCAAACCTTTCAGAATAGAGAGTGAGCTACATACACAGGAACAAACAGATCAGTTTCAGAAGCTCCATGCGGGCAAATTGAATGAATATACACCTTATTTTAATGTTAATTAAATGAAAAGGGAATCACAATGATTCAATAATAATCCTTTTGTGCTTGCAGAGCAGCTTTCAAAGCATCACATTAGTGAACTTAGCCTCACTACCCCCTGATGAGGTTGGGAACTATATTATCCCTATATTAGAGAGGAATAAAATGAGGAAGAGCAGAAAGATTGAGGCCAATATTTTCAAAAGTATGTGGGAACTGTGAGTGCTCAGCATTCTGAATATCAGGCTCAAAGTGGCATGTGGGTACCCAAAAATTGGAAGAACTCCAAATAAGTAGCTACTTGAAAAATGTTGACCTACTTGGCTTTCCTAAGGGCTGATGGGCAGCGAGTAGTAAAGCCTAGTAAAGAACCCAAGGGCTCAGAGTCCTAACTGCAATGCCTTCCAAAATGCCAAGTGTGGCCTGGGCAGTTTAAGAAGCATTTGTAACAAAAGCATAGTAGACCCGTGTCAGCCGGGAACCTCAGTTGGCAGCAGCTTGTCCCAAAGTGACACATTTCCTGCCCATTTCCATCTTTTCCTTCCCTTCCTTTATCAGACTTCCCTATTTTTATCTGTGTGTTTGTGTCTCCTCCTTCACTCTCTTCCATTTATCTCACTTTCTATCCTCTCTCCCAATTCTTCTTGCTTCTTTTTCTCTCTCTTCACTTTTCCTATTTTAAATCTTTTCCCTTTCTCTCCTTTCCTTTTTACCGTTCCTTTTTCCTTTTTTCCGAGTCTTGTTTCTTGTCCTTCTCACTTTGTGCTCTTTTTATTTATTTCCTTTCTCCTCCCTACACCTTTATGTTCTCTGGTTGCTTTCCCCTTTCCTGCACCCCCTAGCCGGGCTCCTCTCACTACTCAACTCCCTGACCCCACCTGCTGTGCCACTTCACAGGGAAGCAGAAGAGTGAATTGAGAAGAAATCTAGTCAGCTTTACTTTGTAGCTTGTACATGGAGTGGAGCTGCAGGCTGGGCCAGCAAAAGCAGAGTAGCAAGGTCTCTTGTCAATTTCACTTTGCTGTTCACACATGAGGGCGGGCAACAAAGCAGGAGAAAGGTGTTATTACAATGTGCCAGCAGTTAGGGTCCATATTTCATTATTAATCTGCTTTTACTATCCTTGAAAAAGTACATCTGAAATTAGTAATGCCACATTTTTTAGAGCTGGCCTCTGACTTTGCAGGTATGTCTACACAGCAGTGTAAGCCCAGGGTTTGAACTCAGGCTTAACTCTAGCCCCACTTCTGCCAAATACAAATCACACTAATCCAGGGCTTGGAGCCAGGGTCCCAGAACCCTATGGGGGTGAAGGGTCTGAGCCTGAGTCAAGCTGGGACCCGGAGTTCTAGCCCTATTGCTTTGCAGTTTAGATACAGCCCTACTGGACTCATGCTCTGGGAGTCCACCAAAAGTATCCCACAATCCCATAGACTGATGTTCTTTGTCCTCTGGACAGTCAATTGGTGGACAGTCAAGTGTTCCCACACTGCACCAAGAACAGAGGGCTAGAGCAGCCACATTTTGGGATGGTGCTAGGATGTCTGGGTTTTGGGTGGTTGGACTCAGGCCCACATAATGCAGTGTAGATTCTAGACTCCAAGGTTGGGACCCAGGATTCAACAATTCCTAAACTAGAGTTAAAGTTGAATGTAGATGCCCAGACCTAGGCATCTTTATTAACCTAGGGTCTGCTAACTCAAGTTCTACTAATCCTGGGCTTACATTGCAGTGTAGACATACCTGCATGATTCAATTTTTGGGTGACCATCTTGGCTCAAACTTGTGAACCCAAAAATGGAGGCACCCGAAATCAGTAAACATTCTTGAAAATTTTGGCCTGTCTAAAGTTAATTTTTCTGTAAGAATTACTTAGGTTCTGTTCTCTTCCCCTTTTCCATAATGGGAAAGCAGTTTCCTACTAAAACTTCAAAGAAATACATGATGTAAAAAGATAAATTATATTTATCTACACTTCTGGACAAAAGAAAAGCAGATGATATTGAAATGTTACATTCTGATTCCACAGCAGCACCCAGGAATGTTCAGCCAACAAGACAGTTCAGCTGTCCAGCTTGACAGCTCTTCTTAGCAAAAGAGTTTGGCATAACACACAATTTCCAAGGCAGGGTGGTCCAATATGCAACCTAAAGTTCAGAAGCAGCCTGCAGAATTTAAACATGTGGCCAGAGGCTGACCTCTCCTGTACCTGCAGGGAGATGACTAAGTCAACTAACGAAAAGCTTTCGGTTTGGTTGGTGCCAACAACAAACAATTTCTACTTAGCTATCAAGGAAGAGACAAAACATAACCAAATGCTATTTATAGTTGTGTGCATTTAGTTTTGATTTTAAACCTATGTACAATTTATATTCAGATTACTTGTGGCTCTGGCAAGTGGTCATGGAGACCTTTAGTATTTGCAAAGGTTTGATTTTTTTAATGGTGTGAGCTCCCACAATTCAAATGGGAACTGTGAGTCTTCTGAGTATCATGCCCTTGGGATCTGATGGATGGTTTAAGGATGGATGTCTACACTGCACAGTTAATCGAGGCTCTTACATAGGTTTTAGCCCTAACCCTCCTACTGTCCACACACAAAAACCTCTGACATGGGCTTGGAGATGCTTTAAGCACAGGCTAGCTTACCTATCTGGGATGCTCAGACTGGAACCCACCCACTTTACAGTGAGGATCAGGCAAAATCGTACAAGTGCCAATAGTCTTCCAAAGTCCTTCTCACAATTCCTCCCAAATGACAGACAAGTTCTCCTGCAATTGGCGTAGTTGGCTGGGAAAGAATCCTAAAACATCTTGGCACAAAGAACCACAAGCTATGTCCCCAGACACACCCGGCTGAGTGCAGAAAACAGGGAGCACACAGTAACATGGGGAGGGCTGTGCAGTGGGGATGATTGCGCCCTGGCTAACGTAACCTGAATGGTCAAATTTAGGTGCCAGTCACTTGGGTTAATGATGCAGTGTAGACAGAACTGTTAATCAGATGCTTAACAATACTAATACTGCTGTAACAATACTGTATAGGGCACTAGACTGGGAGTCAGGAGACTTTGGTTCTAATCTTAGCTCTGCTGCTGTCTTGAGCAAGTCACTGTGCCTCTGTTTCCCTGCCACCCTTTGTCTTGTTTATTTAGATTATAAGCCCTTTGGGGTAGGGACTGTCTCTCACTAAGGGTACATTGACACTTGAGCTGGAGGATGTAATTTCCAGCTTGGGTAGATGTATGCAGGCTAGCTTTGATCGAGCTAGCGTGCCAAAAATGTACATGTAGCTACAGAGACAGGTTAGCTGCCCTAAGTACAGTCCCACAAGGGACCCTAGGTACTCATTTGGGTGGCTAGCCCCTCACACTGCTTGCGCTGCCAGAGCTACCCTTGGGTTTTTCGAGTTTGCTAGCTAGATCAGAACTAGCACATGTATATCTACCTCAGCTGGAACTCCCCCTTCCCCACCCAGTTAGACTAGTCGTACCCTATGTGATTGTACAATGACTAGTACGGACGTTGGCTCAGGCCTCTACGCAGTACCATAACACAAATAATAATCATTCATATTGTACCTGAGTACACACAAGTAATAAACAAGTAAATGTGTTTTATAGTGCTAGGGTACATGCAGAGTTGTCTCTCCCCATGAGCATGTGCCATGTTCTCAGATGAGGGAGACAAAAAACACTTGACTGCATTGTGTGGTCCTATGGTTTCATTCAAATTCCTTCTGAGAGTGCACACCTGTGGTAAAAGAGGTATGAATTTGTAGGAGTAGTGCTATAGGAAACAGAGATATTTTAACACCATATTGCTAATGAGGCTATTGAATGAGAAAAGAGTAGTGTGTTAAATTAACAAGTCCCCAGTGTGATAGTGGCCTCTCTGTAATCTTTGGTTGATGAATTACAGGAAGGACTCATTAGTTCATCAAATTTGCTATATTCACTTTGATTTTTTATAGTCAATTTGTTCTCTGACACAGAAAATAATATAAATTAAAGGCCTCAGCTAACTTTTATCCTTCACTTTGTTTCAAAATACAAAGCTAAAAGAGCCAACACAAGTGACACGCCTGGAGAGGCTGTGTGTCATGCTGCTGAGTAGCACCACAGCCCCACCGTGGGCATGTTCTGTGAGCCAATGCCAAATGCCTTTAATCCTTTGGAGTGCAGCGTTCTCCAGCATAAGGAACACTGTACTGTTTAAGGGCCCGAGTCAGCAAAGTGCTAGCACCATCAACTTCCATTCAATTCAGTGAGAGTTGAGGGTGCACAGCACCTCACAGGATCCTCCCTAGGAAATGGAGTGGTGTCTCTCACGTTATTATTGCACCATTCCCGATGGATGCAGTTGTCAAAGTGATGGAACTCCCACACCTGTGTCCCAATCCAGCAGAACACTTAAGCACATGCTTAATTTAAGCATGTGAATAGTCCCATTAAAATCAGGGCCTTAACTCCCAACTAAGGCAGTCCGAGAGAGGCTTGAGTGGATTCCTTTATTACTATTATTACCACTTGAAATGCATGTTTAATATATTCTCTCATGTTCAATTTCATTAAACTGGCTAGTGAGGTCTGGCTGATATACAAAACTCTTTCTAGCTGAACATAAAGGCTTAATTAAAAACACTCAAAGAAAATTGGGGACTGACTCCTCAGGAGGCCTGTGAGGTCTGATTGGAGAACCTATCAAATTGAAGTCCATAAACAGTAGGTGCAGAATAAGTTTATTTAATATTTTTCAGTTTCTTCCGTGCTTATTTTAACCTTTGAAAAACTGCATAAAGGACCATATCCTTCTCACCTTGTTGACTGATGGCTAGACTGTCACAGCTCTTACTTGGCTGCACAGGGATGTTAGGTCACCATACTTGGATTGTGAGTCTGACTACAGGGGTAGACCCGGATCTACACACCCAGTACTATGCACTGTGAGCAATTGGGCAGAGAGAAGGTGTGGAGTGGGAGGAGACCTGGCTTTGCTTCACCTTACTTGCAGGCCAGAATAGTTGGCAGGGTACAGAGCAGGGGATATGTACTCCATGAAAAGGGATAAATACCTTACTCCTCACCCAGAGGGGGTGAATTTTGATGCTCTGAGTCACAACGCCATCCCTGGGCTGCGCCTGGGAAGATGTTGCCCTTTACTGTGGGCAGATTATAAAATTACGTTCTAGCCCATAAGTAGCCCCCAAGTCACCGAGGCTCTGTCTACAACAGTCATTTTCCATAAAACTCCCCCCCATAGCTATAGCCTGTGCAATTTGCCTGGTGATTATAATAATGGAAGCACCAGTGCAGACGAAGTACTGAGCCATTGTCAAGTATCATTGTCACGGTTTTCACCACTGTGTTTGGCAGACCTGCTCTGAGCTCTCCAGGGATCTCCAGCAAGTGCTCTGAGGACCACCAACATTTAACAGTGAATTCTCTCTGGGCTATAGAGTACTATAGGCTGGTTTAAAATTTCTACTAAATGGAGGTAATTCTCATTTAAATCCTAAAAGAAGATCATTCTCTATGACGATTTCCATTAGGTATTTCCATAAGGCTAGGAAAAGCTATTGCTATTTTCTCTTTTTGGTATACACATCATATGTACCCACATTTCAGGTCTGGTATTGTGTCACTCTGTGTGATGGAGTGACTGTTGTATGTTTTTGTATTAGTTGTATGTTATTTGGCTGCCATTGCATTTCACTCCAGCCTTATTTGTGTGATAGTTTGTGTAATAAATTTCATTTTAATGTATTTTTCAAACACTGTTTTATGCCCTGTTCAGCAGAAAGCACAAAAGGCCCATTTGTACAAGCACTCTGTGCTTGGAACTCCCATGGAAGTTAATGAGAATTCTGCGTTCAGGCCCGATTCCAGCAAAGCACTTAAGGATGTGCTTAACAACTGACTTCACTGTGACTCATGTGCTTAAAGTTAAGTATGTGCTTCAGTGCTTTGCTGGACTGGAGCCTCAGAGGGCGTGTAGGTCTTGGCTGAGAAAGAGTTATGGTGAGTATACTGGTATGGGCATCCAACATTATTACAGCATAGAGCTTTGTGGCTCAGTATTGTATGCACATGCAAACACTTCAGTGTGGTGCACTGTTGTACTACATGCGTGAATATAGCCTGATTCCATTAGTACAGTGTAGGCTTAGGGGGAATACATACAAAGCTTTTGGAATACTTTACCTGGAATGTGGTGCGTGGACTAAAAATGGGCAAACAAAGGCACACCATGCAATCAACTTCACCTGGGCCTGTAGTACAGTCTCCTGTTCCTTCAACATTTTTGCCTGGAGCTTCCATTCTGCAGCTTGAGTCAGTAGCTGTGTTTAGAGCAACAGAGAGAAAATAGTTGTTTCTGTGCCTTTGCAATGATAAAGCCTGGCAGTCCAACTACTTTACATTAGTATCTTTGGAAATAGCTGGAATAAATTCCAGTCATGTGCTGCACAAAGAGTCTATCTAGATTGGGGCCATTAGCATGAGTTTGAAAATTATGGGGTGGGGATTCAGTGAAAAAAAACTGGGATTTCAAAAATAGTTGGGGTAGAAGCTCCTATATGTTGTATACAACGTGGCCATCCAGCACCTAAGGAAATATACCTGTATATCCTTTACTCAGCCAGTTGGGTAAAATCCCATTGACTTTAATGGATTCAGGATTTCAATGTTTAGATCATTTTGGCTAGGATCCCAAGTTCTGGCCAAGGTCAATTTAATAGGCAGTGATAGATACATATATAATCCAAGGGATCCTATGGAAGGCCACCCAGCATGAAGAGATGGTGTGGATGAATCTTGGTTAGATGGGCTCTAATTTCTGAATCACTTTCTTGAGGAAAACAACAAGGAGTCTGGTGGCACCTTAAAGACTAACAGATTTATTTGGGCATAAGCTTTCGAAGAAGTGAGGTTTTTACCCACGAAAGCTTATGCCCAAATAAATCTATTAGTCTTTAAGGTGCCACCAGACTCCTTGTTGTTTTTGTAAATACAGACTAACACGGCTACCCCCTGTTTCTTGAGGAAGTATGTAAAAAACATATGTGAAGAATACTTAATTGTGTTAACATTTGCATGCTGCGCTGGATTTTCAAGTCCAGGTCTCCCTTTTTGGCACCTACATGGTTGCTTCTTGAGGAATTACAGGTTGGTTGGGTCTAATGGTTTGAAACAAAACTTTGAAAAGCCTCAGGGCCATTTGGTGTCCAGGCCAGTCATTAATTCCCAAAACTGCCTGGGCTTTGATCTTTATTTCTTAAATTTTCATAAGGGTCACCTTGACAGGCATCCTGGCTAGGATGATGAAGAGACCCAAGGTCAGACCCATAGGTCCCCTGCTACAACAAAACAGAGTTAAAATGAAGCAGAAAAAGTAGTATTTTTGGACAATAATGAAATCCTTCCCACATATTATCACACTGCACTATTTCTGCAGCTTGTTAAAATCCAGGAGTTAATAAACTTTTCTGTAACACAAACAAACCACAGAGTGGCTACACAAATTAATGTGCAGTCTTAGGCAGCCCGAGATACTCTGCAAAAAACAAACTGGTAGAAACTGAATCATGAAAACTAGTATTTGTATTGATAAAATGTGAAGTGATAATAAGGGCGGACTCAACTCGGAGACCAATTCATAATAAAAATATTTAATGCAATGTTTAGAAAAATTATGTTATTGTTTGGTATTTGTGTTATGGTAGTGGCCTGAGACCCCAGTCAGGACCAGGCAGGCCCCATTGTGGTATGCATTATAAACACAGACTAAAGGACAGTCTCTGTGCCTAACAGTTTACAATCTGTTTTAAGGCAAGGTGTAACAAGAAATATTATAGGCTAGATTTTCAAATCTAGGCTCTCCTTTTTGCACCCACAGATTTGCAAATTCACGTAAACTATATGTTCAAGTACCTGACTGTGCCTTCAAATCAGGCACTTAGAAGTCTAGTATGACCTAAATTACACCTGCAATTAATTGCAGATACAACATTGTATTGCAAGTAATGACAATTGATGGCACATTGGGGTGTCAAAGCAACACCAACCAAATGTAGGATGATGGAGAAAATCTACCGTAGGCCATTGAAGCCGTGTGCTAACACATCCTCAGGTTGTGCTAACCGCTAAAGAAGAACACATAGTACTAAATGTTACATTTTTACTAGAGGATCACACTCTTCATTGCTTCTATAGGCCAAGCTGTACAGCCCACGAGAGAGAGCAGTGTCTGAAGGGGCTGCCTGTGACGTGTCAGCATCAGCAGGGGCTGTCAGAGCGATTCTGCCACCTGCAGCACCAAGTGGGCATGCGGTGGGCCTGATTTTCCTCTCACAGTGGAAATCGGGCTTTTCCACTTTCACCAAGATGATTAGGGCTCTGCCCATTGATACCTAGAACACTTCTGGGCATTTTAGAATTGATCGGATGCAGTGTTCAAAAGTTATTATGTTAGAGACAACCTCCAGTGAGCTGAGTGTGGGGCCTTGCAGGCTCGGTCAATTAGACAATTTTTATTAGGTGACTAACTTGTTTTCTCAATTGGTACTTATATTAAATAAATCCTGGCCCTGCTGCCTGACCTCAATAGCTGGGCTGAGTGATCAAGATTTTGGGGGGAAGTTAGAGGAGAAGGAATCCACTGGAGAAACCTGCTTCACAATACTGCATGCAGTACAGTGCCACGTTTGCTCGAAGCACTGGCACTTTGAATTTCAGGGTTTGTTTAATATTCAGTGGGTACGTTCCTAAGAAGCAAGAGCACATTTTAAAAATATCACTGCACAAATGTCCCTCCTTGTACATTTTTGTAGATCCCGTGGCTCTTGCTGAGTGAGGTAAAGAGGTTTTGTGCTGGGGCAAGTAAACCATGTATGGTGTTGAAGTTAAGACGAAAAAATTATAATTCAAAGACTAATTGGATAACTATAAGAATAAAACACGTTATTAAAAAATAGCTTGAAAAAGCTAAAAACCTGATGCAAAACTGATGGGGAGAGCTCTGCAAAATGGTACATAGAGAGTTGTAAGATAGTTCTGTCCCTGAAAGACTTTTCCAGCAAGTGCTGTCTGTGATTGAAGTTTGCCCTTCTATACTACTGAGCTCATCCTAAGAGGGCTGCATCATAAATGCCTTAATTACATATATTTTAATAGCATGGTGCCTTGAACTCAGTAGTGTGCAATATGATTCAGATGGAGGACAAGTATAGTCCTGTAGTCTGGATACCGGACTGTGAATGATGAATTCCAGTGTACCAATCCTACTCTGACACTGACTCATCGCATGGCTTTGGGCCAGTCACTCATAGGCGCCGGCTTCCTCTGGTGCTCAAACCCCTGCTCCACCCCAGACTACACCCCCATCCAACCCCTTCCCCCAACTCCCACCCCCGTCCCGCCTCTTCCCGCCCCCACTCCACCCCAGGCCCTGCACCCATCCCATCCCTTCTCCCAAACTCCCACGCCCGCCTGCCCGCTTCTGCCCCCTCCCCACAGCGTGTCCCATCCCCACTCCTCCCCCTCCCTCCCAGAGCCTCCAGCATGCTGTGAAACAGCTGATCGTGGTTGGTGGTAGGCGCCTGGAGGTAGGGGGAGGCGCTGATCGGTGGGGCAGCAGGCGGGCAGGAGGTGCTGGGGGGGAGGGAGAAGATGGCTGCCCGTGGGTGCTAAGCACCCACTAATTTTTTTCTGTGGGTGCTCCAAGGCTGGAGCACCCACAGAGTCAGCGCCTATACAGTCACTTAACATCTTTGACTGAGTTTGGGCTGTATTATTACCAAGTGGTAATAATACATACTTGCCTACCTCAAAGGCAGGCTGCAAGCATTAATTCAGTTAATGTTCATAAAATTATTTAAGCATAAGTATGTATTATTATACGCGCATCCTTTATGATTTTATAGCTAATTGAACCATTTCTTGAATTTACTCTTTCGTAGGTGCTAGTCATACAGGAGAATTGCAAAGAAAATTCCCCTCTCTTGAAAACCATGTACAAAGAATATTGATTTTTCACTACTTCATGAAAAAATGGAAATAAGTCCATATAGTCTGGCTAAAATGCTTTTGGAGAAGGGTTTTCTAGACAGAGTCAGCAGAGGTGACAACTCTGGGCCTCACATTCTGAGAGGGACAGCACCTCTAGGGGTTCCACTTTCAGCACCTGTTGATTTGATTACTGGATGATACACTCGAAACTCCTTCATTGGCTTCTCTGCTCACCACTGCCTGCAACCTCTACTGGAGACACCCTCTACCCTTTCAGATTAGCAGCTGGGCCCAATTGGAATTCAGGAACATTCAGTGGGGTCATCAGAGCCCTATGGGGAAATGTCTTTGGCAGGGATTGATGGGGATTGGTGCTTTAGGACTGGTAGCATGATCTGGCCCCATGACTGATGAATTAGCCATGCACTAAGAAAAGGTGGCAATCTGGCAGCCCTGGAGGCTGCATTCCTGTATCTATAGTACAGTCACACCAGAGGCAACAGCCGTGAAAGTTTCCCTCACACTGCCCTGTCACTGTATCACAACTCAGACCTGCAAAGCCAATTATAGTGGTGAAACAGTATTCAGGGGTGATTTGGGCCCATCTTTTATCTAAAGACAGACAGACAAATAAGCAGACAGATTAGATAGATAAGTACGTATTCCTTTTCTCGTTCATGTCGCTCCTCTGCTTCTTTCATCATTTCCTGTGACTGCTCCAACTTGGCATCCACCAGTTTCTGTTGAAGTTCTCTGTGCTTAAATATTTTATCAAGTTGCTGCAAGAAAACAAACTCTGCTGTGCTGAAATTGCGGATGTAGTGACATACACACACCTGCATGCTCACACACGTATGGCTGCCTACTAGAACAAGCATAAAGGCCAAAATACTGCAAATGGCTAGAGCCCTGCAAATCCATGGATATCTACTTTATATCTGCGGATGTGGATGCAGATGCGGTTGTATTGCTTACCATCTTTGTAGATCACCTATTGGATGCAGATCCAATTTTTGTATCTGAGAAGGGCTCTACAAATGGAAACCCCAAATATTCCCAGCCTATTGCAGTTATTAGAAAACGATAGTTCTTGTCATAAGAACAAATTGTACCAGAATTTAGTCTAGAAGTGAAACCAAGTTTGTATTAGTTTAAATTTATAATAACAAAAAAGTCCTGGGGACCTTTTCCAATACTGTGCATTAGAATGTACAATATCCACATATAAACTCATTAGTATAATCAGAAAGATTACTCATATCTCAAATGATTGCTCATTAGATCATGAACATGCATAACACAGTTTATTGGTGCTGTTAACTGGTCAAGATTTTGACAGATGGAGCATATTAGATTCAAATATCAAAGCCAATTGATCCTATAAAGTGAAAACAGAGATTTTAGGCCCCAACCCTGCAAATAGCTCAGTGTGGGTGCAGGGATTCATCTGGACAGAACTCTAAACAGGATGGGGCCCTTTGGGCTTCAGTCTGCAAGATGCTGAGCATTCTGGCCTGACACAACAAAGTACTTGAGGACATGCTTAAGTTTAAGCATATGAGCTGTCTTGCTGAGGCAATGGGACTACACACACACATGTAAAGTTCAGCACGTGCTTCAGTACTTTACTGGATCAGGCCAGAGTACTCAGCACTTCGTGGGGTTGAGCCCTTATTGACCATTGTTTCCTCCTGGTACTTACTTGTGTTCTAGCTCAACCACATAACATGGGTTTGATGCAGAAATTATTGGGTGAAATATACAGGAGGTCAGACTAGATAATCTCATGGTGCATCTGGCCTTTGAATCTATGACTCTATAGCAGCCTCTCCCAAAAGAAATATCATCAATGACTCACCTCACTCTTGCTGTGTTGAGTAAATCATTAGAGCTGGTTGGGAATTTTCCAATGTAACTTTTTTGTATGTAGGAAAATGCCGATTTATGAAACCAAAACTGTCCACAGGAAAGGGTTGCTTTCAACTAATTTCTCGATTTGAAAAAATTTTGAGAAAAAAGTTTTTAAATGGTCAAAAACATCCTGTTTTGACATTTTCTAATAGAAAACTTTTGTTTTATGGTTTGAAATGACTTTACATTTCAAAATTTTAGTTAATTTATTCTAAAAAAAGCTTAAAAATAAAGTCTAAATCTGAACAAAACATTTTGAAATTATGAATTGACATGATCCAAAAAATGTTTCAGATTGTTAGTTCATTAACATTATTAACATTTTTGATTTTTTGTTCCGATTTGGGTTGGGAAAAAATTCTGAATTCTTAATCTCTTATGCGATGGGTTTATAAATCATGCCACATTTAGATAAAATTTCTTTTTACTTTGATAAAAACCATTAAAATGCATGTATAGTTCATTCAGGGGATGATCTCATGTGAGATACAATAAGATTTAAAAATAATTAGATGGATGTGCTCAGTCCAAAGTGGGTCAGCATTTGAGACTGGAAGTACACAGTACTTATGTCACCTTTCCTTCTGTTTTTAGTGCATATATTTGGACTGAGAACCACAATGAACATACTAATTAACAATAAAATGTCCCCAAAAGTCATGAGTTGAGATATTTACTAAAGATGGGGAAAAAATCAGCATAGTTTGAAAATATAGGAGCTTTGTTGAAATTTTCTCAATAGCTCTAATATTTACTGAAGAGATAATATGCTATCTAGATATTTTTTTACTGCAGGTTTTATAGTGAAAGTCATGTCTGTTCAGATGCCGAGCGTCCCTGGTTTACATTTTTTATTAATCTGCAGCTGCCAGAGAAGGGTTGAAGCACTAACTTGCTTCTGATACAGTCTGGGTTAAACTGCAATGTGCTATTAAATCTTGACAATGTTATCCATGTTGCACATCACAGAAAAACCTCATGAAGAACAAAAATGACAGCAAATTGAGAGGTGGGGGTGGTGTCAATAAATCTAATCCTATGCACTTCAAAACCTGCCTCTCCCTACCTCAAGGAGGCTGCATGCCTTAGTAGTCTCACCTCCTCTCTGAGTTCATACTGATCAATGATGCTTTTCAGTTTCTCGGCCAGCTCTGTGTTCTCCTGGCACAGTTTCATGTTCCTTTCACTTTGCTGCTCAATCTGAGTCTGGATATCACTCAGTGTGCCCTGGAAATGATTAGTGATCTCTTTTCTCTTCTCGTCTTCCTCCCGTGCCCGTTGAAGAGTTTCCTCCTGTTAAAAAGGTGGACAATGTGATAATTTAAATGGGTAACACAACAGCCAGCTTTAAAAAAAAGAAAAGAATTGGACTCATCTGAAGGTTTGCAGTTCTCTTTAGAGCTATGTCTTTCTTTCATAAACCCAGGTAATGAGTGTGACTATAAATACATAGATTGGATTAGACAGTAGCCTTGAAAGAAAGGAGGAAAACAAGGACTTGCGTTTATACAGATTGAGTTAAAGGGAACTCTCAAACCAGAGCAGCTTGGGTATGAGAATGTTTATACAAAATATAAATATACTGATTCCCAATATTTCAGCATTACCTTTGCTATGAAAGAAGATATCTAGTAAAAAATGTTGCATCCAAACTGTTTTCTGATGGAAAATTGGGTTTTTGACAAAATGACCATGTTTGTTGAGAGGTGTTTGCTTTCTGTGGAAAGTTTCTGCTTTTAGTTGAAACCCCCAAAACCGAAAAGTTTTGGCCACAAACAAAAATGTTTGGTCTTCATTCAGCACCAATACCTGGATTTAAGGGGTTTCTCTCTCACAACCCAGCCTCTTCTGCTTCATCAAGTAGTAAATCAAACAGCTATACCAGGCTGTGTGTTGTACAGATACAGAAGTTTATTTGCCAACACAGAGCCAAATAATGGGAGTGTTGCCTGAGTAAGGATTGCCGGATTTGTTCCCCACTTATCAGTGAAACTCTAGTTAGGATCTTTTTATGTGTAAGTGAATGTACCAGATGTCTGGATTCAGTGTTCTAGCATTGGGACTACAATTTTTTTTATTTCCTAGTTATTTGCTTCTAAGGGTGTGTAATCCTGTTGTAACATTGTTGGTAGCCACACCTAACATGTTGCAACCACATTAAGAAACCAATCTACAAATTGCATAGTGGCGTACTTTACAATCACATAGCATAGTTCAGCTAGCATAGTTATTTATATGAAATCTCTGATTACACTGGACAAGGATAATTTACTATAACCATGTGTGAATACAGCTGTAGCTGACTCTAGCACACTATAATTTATATTATAGATGTGTCCTCAAAGGTGTAGATTTATCTCCTGTTCTTGAAAAAAACGAGTGCTCAGTGGGTGCGTAAAATACTACACTTTCTACAAGGCAAACATCACAAAGATCTGCTGAAGAACAGCTACTGCTCCTATTGGAGGTCACTTTTCCTTGTGGTGGACTGGACATGGATGGAGATCATAGAGTCGTGCAGTTTTCTGGAGGAGGGAAATTTGGGATAGCATTATTGTTTGTATTACAGTAGGAGGAGTAGTGCCCAGAGGCCACAACTGAGATTGGGGCCCCATTGAACTAGGCACTGTACGTACACACACAAACACACAAAGTCCCTACCAAGAAGAGCTTCCGATCAAAATAGACAAGACAAAGATTGGGAGGAAAGCAATATGATAATCTCTATTTCACAGGTGGAGAACTGAGCTACAGAGAGAGAAAGTGAGACCTGTCCAGCTCACTCAGGAAGCCAGTGGTAACGCTGGGAATTGAATACATAAGAACATAACATAAGAACGACCGTACTGGGTCAGACAAAGGTCCATCTAGCCCACTATCCTGTCTACCAACAGTGGCCAATGCCAGGTGCCCCAGAGGGAGTGAACCTAACAGGTAATGATCAAGTGATGTCTTTTAGACTCCTAGCACAGGGCCTGATCCTTAAGTCTAGCCTTCATAGATACTTCATTCTTTCAGTAGAGCAAAAGTGCATTAGTAAAATATCGTTATCATAATTCAGAGCTCAGTAAAGTAATAAATATATCTAAATGAATATAAAGCAAAACATTTCCATGTCTTGGAGATGAGTTACAATGAACTATTTTGTAGCAAGGTGACATAAAACAGCCAGAAAGTAGCAATTGTGCAAATATTAAAACATATGCAGTGATAACACTTTGGGTCTCACTTATTATTTACCTTGGAAGGAAGAATAATTACCTGAAGCACAACAAAAGAATCGCTGGTTAAGGTTTGCTAGAGTCATCATGCAATTTTGGTGTAGGGTGCATTGTTCAATATGATCTCCTTCTCTGCCCCAAGCCAAAGGCCAGACAATGGCTTTGAGCTACTGACTGCCTTGTGGGGTTTTGGAACACTCCACAAGCAGCTGGGCAGCACCGGGAGTGCATCGAGGAGCTGGGCCAATCAGAATTTCTCATCTTATGATTTTAGATATCAGATATTGTCACCGTTTGAGTTTCAAGTATTTTGAAACGAGGCTGCACCTAGCTGAAAGAAAAGCTGGTCTTGTAGTTAAGACACTGAACTGGTCTCAGGAAAACTGCATTAAACTCCTGGCTGATACTGGCTTCTTCAGTGAATAATTTAATCTCTCTGTGCATTAGTTTTCCCATCTGTAAAATCGGTATGATAATAATACTTCCTTTGCTTGTCTAGGTTGTAAACTCTTTCAAGCAGGGACTGTCTCTTGCTATGTGTAAGTACAATAGCTAGCACAAAGGGGTTCTGATCTCAGAGGCCTCTAGACACTACTGTAGGAGGAATGCTGACTGACTTGTCAAGAATTCCTCCCCAGAGTCAGGGCTGGCTCTAGGTTTTTTGCCACCCCAAGCTCCAAGAGCGGAACTGTCCAAGCCAAAAAAAATAAAAAAAAATTTGGGAGCGGAATGCTGCCCCTGAAATTGTGCCGCCCCAAGCACGTGCTTGCTTTGCTGGTGCCTAGAGCCGGTCCTGCCCAGAGTGTACCAGGAAGCAGTAGCTTTAGCACCCTAGGAAAGGGAGTGGCATGTACTGCACCTGCATTGGGCCAGTGGAGAGGCTCTATAGATCTAGCTTAGCAATGTTTCTTCTCTGCACACCAATTGTGCTGGCCCCTGAGCAGGGTCACACGGAAGGGGGAAGGCTGTTGTCCCCACATTGGGGCAGTCACAACCTGGCTCAAAGTAAACTTCCCAATTTGAATTACTGTGTAATTGTTCACCTCAATTACATCCAAAATCTTCAGTCATTTCTATCCCTATTAATCTGTGAGCGTTCCCCAGGCATTTCCTCTATTGCCTGTTGCTCTTGGTGTCTCAGGCTCGTTTCTGTACAGCAAGCTCATTTAAGTTTTCTCCATAATACTAAGGATTAAGAGCCAGATTCTGCTCTTGCTTACAGCCGTTAAAGCTGGAGTAGCTCCACAAATCCAATGCCCTGGATTCACACTGCTGTCACAGAGCAGAATCTCTTCTTGAAGGATTTCTTTTCAGCATGTTCAAAGCAGTCAGAACATGCAAATCATATTTCCTTCATTAATTAGTGAAATCTACACTCACTTCTCTATCAGTTGTAAATTATGTTTTGGAGTTTTAACACAAATAAATATGCTGCATCTCCTCTATGCTTACAGGTGGATGAGCTTTCGGAGACTAAAATTCATTCTTAAGATATCCCCTTAATCCAGTTCTACTCTCTCCTCTACCTCGCTCTCTTTTCTTAATTCCCCTATCGGAGGTATATCCATACCTCATATGCCAATATGATACTGATACAGCCTTCCTATGTTTCACTGTTAAAAGTGCAATAATAAATTTAATAAAATCTCATAACATCAGAAAGAAGATACTGTTATGAAGTGGGTGAAAGCTTGAAATGTGTTGGGTTAAAATGCCATTGAGGTTGATAGGTGTCAACTCACCCTTCAATTAACATAACTATAAACATAAGCCTCACCTAAGACAACAGGAGTGTGTGAACCCCCTCAGGAGCTTTTGGGCTGTGTATTGTTTTGGGGAGGGTGTGTGGGAATGTGAGAGAATATTCAGATACTGCTGAGGTCACAAAGAAGAACAGAGAGAGAGAGGCAGAGGCAAAGTGGCAAGAAAAAGCAAGCAGGAGCCTGTAAGCACAATGGTGTGATGCTGGAGTGGGAAAACCTAGAGAGTTTTTAGGTCTGGTGTTGACTAAAGAGGTTGGGAGGGCTGGTAAGCTAAGAAACTGCTCCCTTTTGTTCTTGGTTCCTTCTGTGTTCCAAGATACAGGACTCTGTGCATTCCTTGTAAATAAACAAAACTGCATCAAAAAATACCTGGCTGCCACCAATTTCTCCTTCCACCTCAAACTCCCACATAGCCCTGAACTTTGACTAGCAACGCTACCTTATGTGTAGGTTTAATCATTTTAACGAGCGATATTTTATTAATAAAAGACCTCATAGAATTAAGATTATCCAGGTTTATTTTGATCTTGCACAGGTGTAAATCAGGAATACTGTAATTCCACTGAAGTCACACCTGAGTGAAATGAGTGCAAGTGAAATCAGACCAGGGTCACCATCTCAGTTTACTACTCCCTGATTAGGTTGATGATCCTATGATTCTGAGGCAGTACAGTCTGACTCCCAAACTGCTTGGGTCATGCCCAGAATCAGAACTGGTGACTGGCTGGTGACTGGCTGATCTTTTACTCTTAACTGTCCATGAGCAAGAAGCACAAGGAACATGAGATATTTATGTCATTAAACAGCCACCAGACTGTCAGCTAATTTTCAGATCAATAACACAACACAGAGAAATGTGTGGATAGAAGAGGTAAGTTTTGCGCTTTGTAACTTAAGTGACACAATCAGCTGCTTTCTATAGTTTATTTTCCCCATGGTTTATAATACAGTATAAGCAGATTTGCCTACCCCAAGTGTTCAAAAATTATGTGCCAGGCTCCCCCTCCCCCCAAATAATTAAATTGACTTAAAACCATGAGATTTAAAAAAATAATACACTTTGGATTCTTTTTATCTGAAACCCTAAGGACTAGAAATGTAGCTTTAAATTCTTTTTTTCATGTAATCACGACTCCAGAAGGTGGGCTTTTAAAAAAACCCACTAAATGCTACAAGGATCATGTTAACTTTATGAGAGTTTGTAACTGTCTTCATTACGAATTTAATTCTTAGCCATGTTGAAAACACTGATATTTTTTCCTACTGGCTTATTTTATTTTGCTTGCTTGTGATGTCAGCACAAGGCTGGAGTAGGGTTAGTGCTTCTGTGTTTTACAGAAAGGTCTATAGCATCTAAGAAACTTTTATCCCCTTTAGGGGACAGGCTTACCCTCACTTCTTGCTATGGGTGATTCAACTGGACAACTTAATTGTGTTTTGTGTGCTCACATGGCAAGTACTAAAGCCAATGGAAGCCAGACAGAATTTGGCTTTATAATAATAGCCAAAAGTTTGTCTGGCTGGTCACACAGTTCCAAAGTAAAGCGGTTTAAAAGATGACAGATATTGGAGACAGTCTTGCTAGGTTTAAGGGTGAAAGGCCCTATGAACTACTTACGCCCCATGCAAAAATAGGGAGCAAACTATGTTACCCTAGTCATAGTGAGATCAAGAAGTATCTGACTACTGAGATGTCATTTATGATATTCAACCATGCAACCAGTCCCATATCTACTCTCACCATACTATTAGGTCTGCTCTACACACAAAGTTGCACTGGTTTAACTAAAGATGGGTTTTAAAAAAAATACATATGGTTTCCACTGGTTTAACTCTGAGTGGACATTCTTTAGTCACTTTAAAACTGCCTGATATTGATTTAAGGTAAAATGATATAAACAGTTTAAAACCAATATAAATGTGCCCGTGCAGGTTTAACTAAATAATATTTAAACCACTTTTAGTCAAACAATTGAAACTTCAGTGTGTAGACTGAGCAATAGTTTCCCAGCAAATCTCTCTTCTAATCAGTGTACAAGAACATTTAGTCTAGACCCCATGGGCCACATCCTCAGCAGGTGTAAATCAGTGAGTACGGCTGCATTAAAGCCAGTGGAGCTGTGCTGATTTCCATCAGCTGTGGATCTACACCTGCGACTTCAAGTCTGTAACTTTACACTCAATATTTCCCTATGAAGAAGGATTTTTATTTTAATAGATCAGAAAAGAGATTTTTTTGTGTATTAACAATAATAATATTTATTATTTATGGGTATTCACAAACAACTAGAAGGAAAATTAGCCACAGAGACATATTAATAGAAAATAAGATATTTAAAGGAACACGGTTGTTGTAGATTTCACATCTAAGTGGCATATGTGAAAAGTGGGGAATTTTGGTAATATTTGTATGATTCCTGTGTGTCTGAGCTTCCCTCCATGCTTTGCCTTGCTATGCACAGAGTATAAAGGGCCAAAATGTTACTGTTGGGGCAGAGTAAGAGTGACTAATAAATTGTTACCTTGTTTGAAAAAGCTGCTTGGTGTCACTACAGATACTCACTGAGGACACTGAGCTCTGGTGGGGCACAGTCCAAGTCTCCCATGGGAGTCTGGTTTGGCTGGACTTGCTGCAGGGAGCCATGGATTGCTGGTGCCTGAAGGCCCAGTTTAGGAGTCCTGGAGGCACGGGTCTGCCCCTACGGAACTGTGTGGATCCTTGGGGACCAGCACACTAAAGGGGTCGCTCCCAAGGGACTGGTTACATGCTAGGGCATAGACCAGACCCTGTGAATCCATCACAACCTAATACACCAAAGAAGTTACAAACACAATTTGAATCTGAGCCCATTGACACACCTTAACATTTCTCTCTCACACAGATACTGTAATTTGAGACAGTTTTTGCAGACTAGGTCAACATCCTTCTCATCTTCAAGGCAAATCAGACGGACTTTTTGGCTTGGTTCATCCTCACTGGTCATTTCAAAATACCCCAGCACCCAAATTATATCAAAATCCCCAATAGCTCCTTGTGAGTCTCCTGCAGCAAATCACTAGTGCTTATTTTATTATGGAAACACATATGTAATATATAAAACATACTGAGTCTAAGAGTACGTCTACATTGCAATCAGAGGTGTGACTGCAGCACATGTAGAAATACCTGAGCTAGCTTTGATCTAACTAGCTTGAATAACAATAGCAGTGATGCCATGGCAGAAAGTGTAGAGAAATGCTAAACTGTATTATGCTGTTCAGTCACTAAGTGGCACCATGTTTAATATACCTTATCTGAGCATATACCTCAATGGCTATACTTGTCAGTGCATTAAAGTGTGTCTTAAAGAGACCACATCTCTGTCATGGGGCACACCACTCACTGCCGGACTGGTGAGTGGTACTCTGGGGATTAGCTCAAGGCTGACGTCCCCTGTCCGCGATTTGCCCACTGTCACTCTCTCTCCTATCCACCGGCAGCCTCTCTCACAGCCTCAGGAACTGCAATGTGACTTGGCCCTCCGGCTGTGTCACTGTCCCTGTTCCCCCCTTCCGGGGGAGGTTTAGCTCCTCAATAGTCCTAGGCAGCCTTCCCGCTCATTGCCTCAGTGTTACTTGCCGTGTGGCTGGTAGGGGAACCTGGGCCCACCTTCTTCTCCGGGTTCCAGCCCAGGGGCCCTCAGCTCAGCAGTCTGGGCCTCCTCTCTCCGGCCTCACTGTTCTATCTCTGGGTTGCTTCCTACTACTGGTTCCCCATTTCTTCCTAGGCCTACCAGTTCCCCAAAGCCGCCTCTTTCTCCCTATGAAGTATCTGCAGTCTCGCTCCTCCCTTTCTCCCAGGAGTGTCTACCTTTTCCCATCTGCCCCTTCTCCTTTCACTTCCTGGGCTTTATAGGCTACGCCTATTCCTGCCCAGCTGAGCCTCCTTAATCAGCTGCCTAATGGGTTAATTGGCCCATCTGGCCTGCATTAAACTCTGTAGGGTGAGTGTGGGATAGTCATCCCATCACAATCTCCCTGTATCTCTCTCTGGTGGAAGCTCTGTAACTAGTCCATATGTGGTACATGACAAGATGTCAGAAGTAAAGGCAACTTAACTGCAGAGGAGAACAGAAACAGAAGGAAAGCAGCAACAATAGTTGCACAGGCTAACTACATACCTTTCAGACTAAATGCACAAGATATGGGAAAATTCATAGCCCAGTGATCCATGTCCAGTCAAAGGTGCAATATGTAATAAATGCACAAAATATGGACATTGTGCAGCTATTTGCTGCACTAAAGCAGTTAGGGTGTTGACTCATATTACAGGCAATGAAGAGCCATAGCTTCTGGGCTCTATCATGTGTGATGATACAGAGCCCACCCGGAGAGTGAAATTGAATATTCATGGAAAGACTATTGATTCAGGAGTAGACATGACAGTCATATCATCAGAGGGGACTTATAATCATCTTCAACTCTTCCCAGAGCTGAAGTCACCTGACACAGCTCTGACTAGCCCTAGAGGTATTCTGAACTGCACGGGCCAGTTCTCCACAGAAACAACATACCAAAAAAAAAAAAAAAAAAGAGCTTTGTACTCAAAATGCATGTGATCAAGGATTAAAGACCAACGACCTTCTCAGCTTCTGCATGGCAGCCATGATGGGACTAGTGAGAAAGGTGGAAGAACTCAATGGAGTATTTGATGATACAGGAGTTTTAAAAGGAGATCCAGTAAAATAACTTTAAGAGGCAATGCTGAACCATATAGAATAACAACAACTCTACCAGACAGATCTTGGAAGAGACTAGCTGCAAATTTATGCTAATTCAGAGGCCATCATTACCTGGTCAATAGTTTTCCAGATCTATAGAAAGAATGTATTTGAAAGACATAATATGTCTTAGTGTTATTGAGAAACTGATGAGCACTTTTGCTCATTTGGGTATTCCAGAACAACTAGTGGTGGACAACGGACCACAATTCACCACAGCAGAATTTAAGTAATTCGAACTGAAATATGATTTTGATCATATTACTAGCAGCCCACATTACTCACAAGCAAATGGAGAGTCTGAGAGATCTGTTCAGACAACAAGAAGATCCATTCCTTGCTCTTCTGAGTTAGAGATCAATATCTATAACAGCTCCTGGATATAGTCCAGTACAACTCCTGATGGAAAGACATTTCAGAACTACTGTTAGGTTCCTTTTCAAAGTCATAGCTCCAAAGTGGCCAGACATGAAGAGAGTAGCCAAATCATCTAAAAAGGAGAAAAGAGCTTATAAACTCTTTTACAACAGACGTAACTCAATTAGAGAACTGCCGGGTGTAGAAACTGATGACCGTCTTTGTGTCAAAACGGGATGTAGAAAAAGGATGGAGAAATCCAGCTATTGTAAAGGAGAAAAAAATATTGCCCACATCGTATGTGATTGAAACCAACATGGAGAGTTCAGCAGAAACTGTTGACAACTACAGTTTGTTGCTGAGAGATCACAATCAACAGAGCAAACTCTGCTGATGGCAGATGCATAACAAGAAAAAGAAGATGCAGATTCCAAATCAGCTATGGCCAGTTGTTGTAACTAATGGATAGCCAGATGATCGAGTTGTTACGTGTTCAGGTTGTGTAATTAGAAAACCAGTATGATTCAGAGACACTTAACAGACTGATCCATACTGAACTTTAAAGACAATGTGCTAGTGTACATTTTATAAATGGTTGGAATATAAAACTTAAAGGAGGAGATGTAATTAATATAAAGTTGCATTATAATGTTTTGCCACTAGGTGGTATTGTGTGAAACATACTTTACCTGAGCTTGTAATAAGCCAGAGACAAGCAATGCATTAACGCAGCGGTTCTCAAACTTTAGTAACCTGAGAACCCCCATTTTGATTTAAAACTTTTCACAGACCCCCAAGCCTCCCACTCAGCCCCAGGCTCCACCCCCACTCCACCCCTTACCCCCAAGACCCCACCTCGCCCCACCTCTTCCTGCCCCGGTTCCACCCATGTCCCTCCTCTTCCCCACCTCTTTCCGACCTCCCCTGAGCACACCCCGTCCCCGTTCCCCCCTCTCTCGCCTAGCTGGGGAACAGCTGTTTCCCGGCATGCAGGAGGCACTGGAAGGGAGGGGGAGGAGTTGATCAGTGGGGCTGGTCGCCCTGCAGATGATTCCTCCTCTCCCCTGAGTGCACCCTGTCCACACTCCTCCCCCACCCTTCCAGCACCTCCTTCACGCTCCTGAACAGCTGCTCCACGGCATGCACTGGGAAGGAGGGCAGGAGTTGAGGGAGGGAGGGGGGAGGAGTTGATCAGCAGGCCCGCAGACCCCCTGGAATACCTTCATGGACCCCCAGGGGTCTGCGGACCCGAGTTTGAGAAACACTTCATTAAAGGATCTCATGGCAGGCACATCTGATATATCTGTCTCTATAAAGGAAGCTCTGTGGCCTGTCCACATCTGGCACAAGAGTCTGAACTTTTAGCAGCAGTCCTGCAACTTACCGTGTACAAGAAGTATAAGACAGAAAGGGTGGCAACATTGATTAGCCACTTGAGTAGCTGCCCAGGATTCCAGTCATGATTGTATAGCCTGTGCTGCCACCCTTACTGCAATAGCTTCACTGCTATTGCTATTGGCGTTGCAAGATCAGAGCTAGTTCAGGTATGTCTACACAGTCTTCAGTCACACTTCTGATTGCAATGTACACATAGCGGTGTGTCATTCACACAAAGGCCCCTTTGCACCACTCTGACAGCATAAATAAGGATTACAGTTGGTGAAAATGTAATTTACACTCACCTAATGGCCCCTTTACACAGCCAGAACCGTATCGTGACGTTGCACTCTATATGATTTTATGAAAATATGCTAATGAGTATGAATATCATGTAACCGGAATATGCTTCATGCAAAAGATCTCTTGTAAGGTATCATTACAAAGCTTGTGATCTACTGAGTGTGATCATCCTATTTGTATAAATGCATCACGCTTGTATCTGAAACTAGAAATATGAAATATAACTCTGAGAGCCTATTGTAATTATGCAAAATGTAGGCCATTAATGGTGGTTTGGAACCTTGATGGCTCCCATTAACCAGGACAATTGACTGTGGATGGTTCTGTTTGCAGGTAGGCCTTCCTGTGAGTCTGGCTGGGAGGAATGAAGGCTTGGGGTCTCAGTGACATGTGATCATGTCACCTGAACTGGAATCCATTTTTAACCTGGTGTTTTTCCATTGAGAAGGAGGGGTGGGAACCCAGAGGGACAAAGGATTCCTGCCTTATGCAAAAGATATATACGTGGGTGGAACAGAACAAAGGGGGCGGCCATCATGAGAAATCCCCTAGCTACCACCTGAGCTGGAACAAGGGCTGTACCAGGGGAAAGGATTGTGCCCAGACTAGGAAGGTGTCCAGTGTGTGAAGGAAACTTATTGAAACAACTCTGAGGGTGAGATTTTTTTCTGTATTCAGTTTTATTACAGTATTAGACTTAGATTTGCGTGTTTTATTTTATTTTACTTGGTAATTCACTTTGTTCTGTCTGTTACTACTTGGAACCACTTAAATCCTACTTTCTGTATTTAATAAAATCACTTTTTACTTATTAATTAACCCAGAGTATGTATTAATACCTGGGAGGAGGGGGGCAAACAGCTGTGCATATCTCTCTATCAGTGTTATAGAGGGTGAACAGTTTATGAGTTTACCCTGTATAAGGCTTATACAGGGTAAAACGGATTTATTTGGGGTTTAGACCCCATTGGGAGTTGGGCATCTGAGTGTTAAAAACAGGAACACTTCTGTAAGTTTCTTTCAGTTAAGTCTGCAGCTTTGGGGCACGTGGTTCAGACCCTGGGTCTGTGTTGGAGCGGGCTGGCATGTCTGGCTCAACAAGACAGGGTGCTGGAGTCCCATGCTGGCAGGGAAAGCAGGGGCAGACGTAGTCTTGGCACATCAGTTGGCAGTTCCTAAGGGGGTTTCTGTGATCCAACCCGTCACACGTATAAAGGGCCTGATTGTAGGTAGGAATGAGGTCTACTGTATATAATTGCATATTGTATACATTAATGTAAATAATCTTTTCAGTGTGATGTTTGAACAGCACAGGGACGTTTTTGAGCCTGCCCACACAACATGGGGCATGTATCCTGCTGTGTAGTTTGAGAGGCCTCTTACTAACCTTGAGGGTTTTGTTGTGTCTCTGGAGCTCCCGGCAGAGACTCTCAAGTTTGCTGCGGGCAAGGATGGCTCTGCTGTGCTCACTCTGCAGCTGGTCCTTCTCTTTGATGATCTGCGCCTGTCTCTTCTGTAGATACTTCAGCTTTTTCTGCTCAGCACGATGTTCTTCCAGCTAAAGACATAGGGGCAAAATGTAGGTAAAAATAAAAATGCAGTATATTGAAAGGAAGGAAAAGAAAATGAGCTCTTTGGTTTTCAACTAAGTTCCTCCTCTTTCATTGTTTGGAAAGTTTTTGTATTTATATCAGCACCTAGTGAAGAGAGGCAAACTACTGGCAGTAAAATCACAATCTGTACAATAGCCCAGTGAATGCAGAGTGAAGCTATAGAGAATTAGAAGGTTGCAGGAGAGTCTGAGATTTCAAGGACCAAATGACTCCAGCCAGGTAGGGCTGGGAGTGGCCTGCCAAAAACAGGGAAGAACCAGAAAGGCTTGGATCCTCTTTTGGGAAAAGGGGAGAAGCCCCAGGATTGAGTTTGTTTAGAGTTCTTGTGAAGTTATGAATTCCCTCTGTATTTGAACTAGACAAGTCTGGGAAGTGGGTAAAGAGTTTTTTTCCAGACAAAGAAAATGCCTATGCTTCCATCCAGGTACAATCACAGACAACTGGTAATCATAGTCAAGTGGTCAGACATTGGCATATTGGAGCCTGCAGGGACAGATCACTTTGCATTGTAGAAAGCACGAGCAGGGAAGAAACCAGCAGGGAACTTTCTCCATCAGACTCCATGGCACCTTTCCGCACAGCAGAGGCACTGGACTTTGAGAAGGATACATTTCAAAAGTTAATTGGTGTATAAAAGAGATGGGCAAAGAACCCCAAGTTATTTTTCACCCAAGAAGACAAAGGAACCAAGATCTTTGGATTTTGTGGGAGATCCTGACTAATGGGGTGGTCCGCCATCTTGCTGGAAGGAGCATGGTAAGAGTCTTACCTTGAACCAAGCCTGTAGTTTTGTTAAGACTTTGTCACTACAAAGTGTTTTTCACTTTTATTTGCTTGTAACCATTTCTGACTTTATACCATGTTGCTTTTTGATTAAATAAAATAAATTGTTTTTACTTTTATTCTAAATCAACCCAGTGCTGTGTTGGAATTGAAGTGATCTTTAACACTAGTTAAAGCAACAAACTCCTGTGCTTTTGTCTCTTTAAAGGAGCAACAGACCTTATTACTCCTCTGAGTGGTCCAGGAGAGGGCTGGACATTTCAGGACGAATGGTTTTGGGGAAATTTGGGAAAAGTGTTGGAGTCACTTGGCTAGTAGTAACCAAGGCTGGTGGAGACCAGAGCATGGCTGTGGTGTGACAAGCAGGCTGCTGAAGTCAGAGCTGCTGAACCAGGGCTGCTTAACACACACAGATTCAGTGCATGCTTGTATGCAGGGTTGGAGCGTCCAGATGGAGAGCTACAGCAGCAGAGCATTTTAAGGCACTCGGAGTTACAGGAGAAGCAACGACACAACCTCTCACTGATCTGAATTACAGCCCTGAACGTGACAAGATAAGCGAACAGCATGTGGAGCACTGCTTTCGGTGCTACACTTCTTTGTTCGTTCACAGTGCAATTGATCCCTGTGATAAAGAGTGGGGCAGTCCAACATCAATAGAAGTAGCACAGTCCATAGACTGCTTCATGGAGCCCCTGGCATGTCTCCCTTTATGAGGTCAAAAGTATGCTTGGGGAGTAGGATGATGATGGGTCTGTTTGTTTTTCTGGTAGGCACTGTGGAGTAGAAGGGAATATCAGTGTATGCCATTCTTAGAGTGGAAAGGCTTTATCCAAGAACAATTATCCAAGAACATGAAAGAAAATTAGACCCAAAAGGGAAATGTTTAAGGACTCTGACCTGGTGGAGTTTAATTAAGGTGTTCAGGAATAAGGGAAACTGAGGCAGGGTGCTGTTGAAGCAACCTTGACCATGAAGGGCTCTTGAGAGGCACCTGATCCTGTTACCGTTAGCACATTCTATAATGAAGTAGAGAATTCAAAATTTGCACTGTGTTGGTCAATTACATGGTATTATTTATGTTCCGTGATGGTTGATATATGCAACTGAGCAATACAGTGCTGATGTCAAGTGTGAATATTACAATAGAATATAAAGCTTGAATTTCACACTTTGTTGATTAGTTATGTAAATCACCCTATCTGTGAACAGAAACAATACCACATGATATGTGGCTAATTAAAGCAGTGGAAACTGATTTATCTATTCAACTATTAATTTATCCAAGTTTCAGTATCTACAACTGGAGTGATCTACAGGCCAGGAATTATTCACTGAAGAAACTTGTGAATAATGTTGAACTCACAACCCTCTATCAAAAAATGCTCTTGGACAAAGCCTTTCAACCATAAGAATGGTATTTATTAATACCCCTTTCTACTCCGTAATACCTACCAGAAAAACAAACAAAATTACCACCCTACCCCAAGCAGACTTTTGATCCCATAGATGGAGACTGTCAGAGACTTCATGAAGTCAAATAGGGACTTTGCTGTTCTATTGATGCTACACAGCACCACTCTTCACCACAGGGATCACGTTGTGAACAAAGTAGTATTGAAAGTATGTTCCACATGTGGTTCACTTATCTTGCCATGTGTCTGTGAATAGTATTGCCTGGTATAAAAAAACAACACTGTGAATCACTATGTTATCAGAAATATCACAGAATGGCCTCTGGAACACTAAAATGGCATGACTAGGAGAGTTCACTAAGTGAAATGATATGAAGCTCAAACCAGAGGACAATCTTAATGAATATTGTTTTATACTTCCATTGCTTCCAATATATTTGCATCTTATGTCCAACTTTCACTATACATATTCATATTGTTATATGTAGCCCAAAACTGTGTTTACATATGATCAGACTGCACTTGCTGAAATACGTTTTCTACCATTATAGAGAGTCAGTAGCCTTTCTTTAATTAAGGCTGAGACTTGTTTTCCTTTATAAGCCTGATTTTTGGCCCGCTCTCCATCTCCTTTTAAAAATATAACAAATATTCTCTTCGCTTCAAATTTTGCATGTGTGGCCTGTGCTCAGCAGATAATATTTTGTCCAAATTGTAGATGACTCAGTCAAGCTAATAAAAAATGTTGCAATCTTGGCCCAGCTGAAGTTAATGGCAAAACTCCTGTTGATGTTGGTGAAGCTAGGATTTCACGCTAAGGTTCTAGCCTTTTTTTCCAGATAGGGAGAGCCTTCAGAATGTAAACTGACCACAAGGGAGTTTTCTGCAATGGTTTGTGGGAAAAAATTAAGATAAACCACATCCTGCTCCACTAATCCAAATCACCTTTACCAGCTTTAGGTTCACTCCCTCTGGGGAACCTGGCATTGGCCACTGTCGGTAGACAGGATACTAGGCTGGATGGACCTTTGGTCTGACCCAGTACGGCCGTTCTTATGTAGCTGTGCTCTTGCCCAGCACAACCCAGTAGAGCAGAGTATATAGCATAAGCATTTCTCAGCAAGCCTTTGATTAATTTTATTAATTTATTCACTTTGGCAATGTCATAAGAACACAAGAACGGCCATATTGGGTCAGAACAATGGTCCATCTAGCCTAGTATCCTGTTTTCCCAAAGTGGCCAGTACCAGATGTTTCAGAGGGAATTACTAGAACAGGGCAATTGATGAGTGATCCATCCCTTGCTGTCCAGTCCTAGCTTCTGGCAGTCAGAGGCACAGGGATACCTGGAGCATGGGGTTGCATCTCTGACCATCTTGGCTAATGTCACAGTTATATCTCGAGAGGCAGCAGAGCATAAATGCTTTTGTGCTTCTCTTCTGATAGATTCTTCAAAGCCTCTCCCCTGCAGGGGCAGTTGGTGGTATGAGCCCATATTTTCAAGCTGTGCTTGACTGTGGTGGAGAGTAAATTAAAGCAGGACCAGTCCTGCTACAACTTATGCTGCAGGCATGAGGTCTCTTTAAGTATGTGCTTAAGTCCCATCAAAGTCCGTCTAAACCACCAGGTTATGAAATTAGGGCATTACATGAAAAGAGCACAGCTCAATTTTGTGATGAAGCATCACACATAACATCAGAGACATTTGTGTATAAAACCAATTATAAAGCCAATGTTCTGTGAGGCAAATTTTCAATACTCCGCAAACCGTACAAATGCAGTGGTGTTTCCAAATGGAAGATATCAACAGGCTACGGCTGTGGAGTCTGTAGAGCACTTAGAAAAAATCCTTAGCCCAAAAATAACACTTGCAAAGTACGAAAGGAACAAAGAAGGCTGGCGTGGGTACAGGAGTTTGATGCGTTTAACTGTTCATTCCCATATTTTGTAGATATTTGGTTTTTTGGGTTTTTTTAAGTTTAACATTGACTCTGAATATTCTGGTTTTTTACTCCTCCTCCACTCCCTTTTAAATAACTGAAGTCATATTACTTTTACTCTTAAACTACTCATATGTGTGCTCAACATTACAACCTAGTTTTTAAAAGCTCTGTATTTTATTATTAAGAAAATGATACCTAAATTATCTCCACCCCTTTAAAAAATCCTTAAAACCAGAGTATAATTTCCTGTTTAAACATTTATACATACATACTCAAACACAAACATAAATATCACTCTCAAAAGAAAGGAAATGTAAAGTTGGGAATGTCAGTCATTCTTAGTAGCTGTGGAGTGTCCAAAGTAACACCCACTTCTGAAAGCAGGGATTCCACTAATCTCCAGTGTGTGTTGGTTTGATAGTGCAAAGCCACGGTCAGTTTCTCAGTTTTTAAAAAATCTGTTTTAGGAAGCAAACAGTCCAGGAACTAATACACTGAGAAAATCATTGCCTGAGGAAGTCAGGCAGTCAAATGCGATATGCTGTTAACTTTTATTGTTTTCTGGGTTTTAGAGAGCTGTTTAAAGTACAAACATCACCTGCTCTCTGTTTCATCAAAACCTAAGCCTTTTGGTTGGTCATGTAATTGGAATTCTTAACTGTGTGTTTTACAAACATTGGTTTTCCTAAGCACAGTGGATATTAGTAGGCATAGGGTGACCAGACAGCAAGTGTGAAAAATCGGAGTACCCTCTGGCAAATTTAGTCCACAACATTTTTATGGCTGATTTTTCTTAGTTATTCATCAGGTCTTTTATTATTCTGCTCCTAAATCAATCAATCAATCTACCTACCTACCTAATTGTTCTTATTTTGTTGGTGCCCACACTAGGCCAAATGTAGCCAATAGAATTACACAGAGGATGAATTAGATCCTGATCCCACAATGAGCTCAGCATGGTAAGATCAGTGCATTCACATGGACCCAATTTACTTATGTTGAAAATCAGCCCACACTGGCTTAAATGGGGCTCTGTATGGGAGGGAGTGCAGGGGTGCTGCCAGCAGGGAGCTCATTGCAGGATCAGGCATTTGGATTGTAACTATAGGGCCCAGTTCTCTCCTGTCTGGGAGCTTGTGTAGTAATTTACACATGTGAAGTGTGGGTATAAAACCCTACCAAATCAGAGTGGTAGTGTTGTCCACCCACTTTGCACAGATGTTAATGACTATACATGGAGCAGGGCAAAGGAGAATCAGGCTCCTAGTGTTTTTACAGCCACTCTGAAACAATGTAAATGATTACACAAGGTGCAAGTAGGGAACAGGCCTGCCACCTATATATTTGTGTCAAAGATACTTTACTTAGCTTTCCCTATGTTCCAAGTGATATTGGCCCCAATTCTGATATCAGTTCTACCCAGTTACACCCAGAATAGAAATATTAAAATCAGTGGAACTACTCTGATGTATATGAGATAAGACTCTGACCTAAAATATGTGCTCAGAATCTTCTTGTGAAAGTTGCTTGTGTGATGAGGGGGCAGGCAAGTCTTGAGAAATGAAGAGGAGAGAATACATGGAATTTGAAATAACTGTTCTGGTCCTATAATCTTAAGCTTATACCTATAGTATAAAAAATAACGTTTAATCTTCTTTAAAAAGGTCTAGGAATAGTAGAAAATATGCAAATTTAATAAGGAGAAAATCCTTTTTCAACTGCAGTAGATGTTAATTCTTTATCATGGCTGTAGCCTCACAGCTGGTTGGCAAAATGCATGTCTTCAATTAGGCTGCACTTTACTAAACGGTTTGGTACATATTTCATTTAAGCTGCCAATGTTCTGCCTCATCAACTCTCCATCTCTTTTCAGATCTCCTCTGAAAATATATCTTTTGGGCCTTGCCCTTTAGTTTTTCATCTTCTTCAGCTATGATTTATTATTTAACCCTGAAAAGTGTTTTGGGACACAGTTTGTATAAAAGACTTTATACAGAATAAAGTTAGAGCATACTGCATTGCACATCTTGTTTATCACTTCAGGTATAGATTTTTTTTTCTCACATAAGTCAACAAATGCTATACTAACCATCTCAGCATACTTCCTAAATAACATGTCCAGCTTCTCTTCTGGCGTACTCAGCTTGTTCAAGCTTTGCATCAGCAGCGTGGCTTCCTTCCCTTAAAAAAAAAGAAACAGAGGGTTGATGAGAAGGCAGTTAGTATATGGTGTGCTGTTAGGCTGTTTGATGTGTTAATCTAAAAAGCTCAGTTAGAAATGAAACCTCTTGGTGTGAGAGGAATAATTTTCACCTTGTTTGTTTTTGTTTTTTTAAAGGAAGACATGAACAGAGTCTGCTAATCACAAACATGTCTAGAACTTGATCCCATTCTAGAACTTGGCCCTGAACAGTTTTCTAGCTATAGGTGTAGATTTTTCAAAAGCACACGTAGGTGCCTAAATTCCATTGAAAGTCGATGGGAGTTAATTGCCTTTGAAAAGCTGCCTCATGAGCCGGGATCCTAGTTTTCTATGATACAAAAACCAAAATTCTCCAGTAAAAACCCATAAAAATCTGCATTTTTCCAGAATTAAAATGAAAAGCTGAACTTTAGTTTTCCTAGCCACAATATATATAGGTATCAGTTAAACGCAATGTTTTACTGGTATATTTAAAATGTTTAAGCAAGTTTGAAGCCTACCAGTGCCATCAAACATTATAATAAAATAAAATGAATAGAATGATCCAGTCAGTGTTTCTTTACTGTTGTCGATTGCCCTGCTGTTTCAGCCTCTTGTTTTTGTTTCTTTTCATTGATTGTTTAGCGCTTTCTATGTGTCCTACAATTATCTGCCTTTTAACATAATATACAGCCTTGCTGCGTACAATACAGAACAGCACATTACCATACACAGGAAATTTGTCTTTGCCAAACTCAGTGACATGATCTTTAGAGTGATTTTTAATGTTTTCAGCATCCTTTCTTACTCACTTCTGGAAGCTGAAGTGAAATTTGAGATGCATTAAAACATGAACCCCTATACGCAATTGAGTAACCTCTATTCGCGGAAGCAGTGTATTGGAGTATGTTTAGCTGTGTAAATTTAAAGCGCATTCAAAAATCAACCACAAGGTGGGGAGGTTGCATGCATTGATTAAGTGACATTGGTATTTTCAAAAAAAATTTAGTTAATAGTTAATATATTTGTTATTTTTTCACAAAATGTAAAACCTAAAGATTCTCTGTAAAAACCCAAATTCTGCATTTTTCCATGGCAAATGGATTTCTAGGATCCCTGCTCATGAACTATTTTTATTCAATACTTTTTAGTAAAGTGATTGGGTTATATGCACAGTACTAACCTAGAGATTTCTGGGCCAGAGTCTTTGTATGGTGCAATAGGGCTGGATTCTGGCTGTAACAAGTAAGAATTCCCTCAGCAGGTGGATACTCTTAGCTGGTGCTGTGCCATCCTCTTTCCCCAGTATACGGGGCATGCTGGTGTTGGGAAAGCTCATGCTGGGGGCCTGCTGAAGTGAGGGAGGGACAGGGTAGGATTGTACGCCACTATGCTGATCCTCAGTGACCACATGCCATTAGTGTAAATTGAAGCAGACCCTTAGGCTACTCTATTGAGGACCAGTGCAGACTTGCCCATGCAATCAGGTAGCCACATCTGGCTCCCTGACCCCATGTGGAATCTTGGATGCAAGAGAGAATCTGGCCCTATATCTTTAATGCACTGTACATACATTGCCAGACTAAAACACACACCCACCTTTGAGGTAGACAACTAAATACTTTATACCCACCTTTGTAACGCCAATATTCTGGTACTGTTTGGGGACGATTTTGACCATTGGTGTAAATTAGAGCAGCCTTAGTGCTGCTCTAACTTACATCCAGCCTGCAAAAGGTCCCTTAGGGGTTGTGTGCAGTTGAACATAGTTGGAGCATAGTATGCTGTGGCCATGGCCTCTTCTGTTCCCACAGTACTCTTCCTATTCCAGAGGCTGCGAGGGGAGCTACTTTGCCAGCTCTACACCAGCTGGGGACCTTTTTTACTCCAGGTGTACTCCCTGTAGGAAAAGTCCACTCTTTTGGCCCCTGGGTAATACATCTCTCTCCAGCATATTCTCCAACCCACAACTTCCAAACTGCGTTGACTAGGAGAAAAAAGTGCTAGTTGGGCGGCACAATATTGTATAATATTCTCCTGGGTGTCCATGTTATTAAAAGGATCAACATCTGATGCAGCCTAAACCTATTTCTTGGATAATTATGTAAAACATATGTAACTAGACAAAGTTTGCAACAACAGTCACACTTCTCCACACGTAACCAGAAAATTCTTACTATCAATGACCAATAGAGATTTAATGTGGGAATCAACATAGATCAGAGTGTTTTCTGTTTTAAGCAATGACTCATAGAAGGGCAGCATTTCAGTTACATAAATACTTGCCTAGCCCTTTCAGGATTTTCTTTTCCAGTTTTTGCTCCTTATTGATGCTGGATTCCTTTGCTCCTGAGGCATCCCCAGTAGCTATCTGCTCTTTCTCACTCTCGTCATTTGCATCGTCATAGTCTCCGTCCTCGTTATTGAACGATTCTCCCTTCTCAGGCTTGTCAGTTCCTTTAGCAGCTCTCTCTTTCTCCACTAGACTAGCAGCAGACCCATAGGTTTTAATAATGTCCTCCAGCTGTCGGCTCAGCTCTTCAGATATGTCACAAACTGTTGTTTCAGGCTGAGCACTTGTTTCATTCTCTGGGGGCTGGGGCTTGGGAGAGGATTTCTCACTGTTTTGTTTTTCAAGGCCATTCTGATTAGGTGATGTTGAAGTGCTATTTGCAGGCGGGAGTGCTTGGTTTGGTTCAGGTTTGAGATCAGTGGGCTGGTTATTCTCCATACTTGGTATAGTACCTAGTAGCACACAAATGAAAGTTTAACATTAACAAATTAATGTAGTCATCTAATAGTACACAAATATCATACAACACACTAGTGGTTTTGTCTAGATTACAGGGGAATGTGCTTTTCTGTTACTTGAGAAATATGTCATGTAAAAAACTTTAGCATCTGAGGCAATTTATCCCCAGTGAAAAAAGCAAATTTTATACATTAAAAATGGAACATGCCCACATAAAACTAACATTTAAAAAAAATCCTTATTCCCGTTGCCAGTGATACCACAGGCGATTAAACCAGATATGATCTAATTTACTGTGCTTTCTGAGTATACTGTATGCCACTTGTTTTACTTCTTGCGTTTTTTCCCCCAGCTGACTGGGGCAGCTTCACTTTACACCAGAGGTTCCCAAACTGTGGGGTGCCCCTCTGGGGGGGTGCGGAGGAACATTTGGGATGGTGCAGCAGGGCCCACGCCATCCCACAAAGGGGGCAAGGAGGAAGCCCCACCCAGCCATGCTCCACTCCCAGCTCTGCTCTGGCCCCGCCCCCAGCCGTGCCCCATGCCCGGCCCCGCCCCTGGCCTTGGCCCCCGACCACGGCCCAGCTGTGGCTCCGCACCCAGCTCTGTTCCCGGCCCTGCCCCACCCCAAGCCTTGGCCCCTGGCCATGGCTCTGTTCCTGGCTCGGGGGGGGGGGGGAGGGAGGGGGGGAGGGACACACACAGGATTAAGGGGGCCCGTGATCCTGAAAAGTTTGGGGACCATTGCTTTAGACTTTAATCAGTTTCACTTTCTAGTTCAGACTCATTGTGGCACAATGTGTCGTACCTTCATTTAGCAACACTGAAGAGAAATATTTAAATCTAAAAATGGTTCTAAAACTGTTATGTAACTGTATACCATCTAGTACAGTGGGGCCCACTGGCACTACCACAATAAAAACAAATAATTAATAATAAAATAAACTGCAAAACACTATTCTCATATTTAATTAGTACCACTAACTGTGTGCTTGGCACTGTACAAAACATATAAAAAGACAGAATCCCAGCATCATAACATTATTTCATGATGCTTAGGTGCAACATCACTTGCTTCACTGGTTACACAAGAGATTAATCTGGTATACTATGTGTTTCCCTCCTCCCTGTAAAACTATACAAATAAAACCCATAACATTTCTCATCCACAGTCACTAGTTAAATTATGCTGTGCATTAATCCTCCTTTATATTCCCCAAACCCTGAGGTCTGGACTCTGTGTGAAGGCTGCTCTAACTTACACAGCAGCCAGGGATCATTCTAGCAACAGGGATCACTGGGACATAAAGATGTCTTGGCCACTCCTACTATGGCCACACCCTGAAGGCTGGAGTCCTGGAGGGGGCGTGGTATAAGAGCTAATACTTTGGGTCTGTGCCATTCAGAGGTACAGTTTAAACAGGGGAATTCCTCAGGGAGTAGGCTTCGTTGACTTTACTGCTACTTTGCACTGCTGGAGTGGTGCAAACCAGAAGGATTAGACTCCAGGATTGGTTCCTGTTACTAAAACTAGTTCATGCTGCCCTTGAATTTCTCTCTTTCAGCTTTGTCATTTGTCTTTTTTGTTGTTGTCCCCTTTAGTGATAGCACAGGTCACACATCTGGTAAGACATAAAGCCCCAGAGAGTGTAATAAATAAGAATGCTTTGTCTGTTTTTAATCCAATATGTAAGATCAAAGCTGTCTTATCCTGGAAAGATGAGCTTGCTTTCACAATAAATAGGGCCCTACCAAATTCACATTCATTGTGGTCAATTTCATGGCCACAGGTCTTAAAATTGATCAATTTCAGGGTGTTGTAACCATGGGGGTCCTAATTCAAAAGCTGTGGTAGGGGGGTTGCTGGATTGCCATATTCACTTCTGTGCTGCAGCTGTGGAGTTTCCTGCAGCTTGCGGAGGCTCCCAGTGGTGGAGGTAGGTCTGATCTCCCCAGTGCTGCAGGGAGTGCCCCAACCGGGGGCTCCTAGCTGCTAGTCAGGGCCAGTGGTGGATTAACGCATGGGCCCATGGGACCTGTACCCAGGGGCCCCAGACAATTTGAAAAATGGGTGCCCCAGCCCTGGCAGGAGCCACAGGATGGAAGCCCCAAGCCCCAGCACGCACTGCAGAGGCTGAAGCCCTGAGCTCGGGCGCCCTGAGCCCCAGCAGGAGCCGCGGGGCCTGAAGCCTCAAGCCCAAGCAGGAGCCTGGAGCGGGGGCCAGAGGCCCTGAGCCTGGGCAGCCCAAGCCCTGGTTGGAGCCATGGGGTGAGGGGGAGGGAAGCAGCCCCAAGCCCGGGCAAAAACCATGGGGAGGCAGAACCCTGGAGCTCAGGCAGGAGCTGTGGGGGGCGAAAGCCCCAAGTCCCGGCTGGAGCCGTTGGGGGTGGCAGCCCCCAGGCCAGGTCCCTGAGCCCAGGCAGGAGCCGAGGGGGGTGGGGCAGCAGCCCCGAGCCCAGGCAGGAGCCATGGGCGGGGGAGGGGGAACAGCAGCCCCAAGCCGGCGGCAGGAGTTGCGGGCAGCGGCAGCAACCCCCAACCTGGGTGCCCCAACCCTGGGCAGGAGCCAGGGGGGGTGGCAGCCCTGAGCCCTGGCTGGAGCTATGGGTGGTGGCAGCAGGCCCCAGCCTGGGTGCCCCGACCCTGGGCAGGAGCCATGGGGGGGGAGGGACAGCAGCCCCAAGCTGCGGCAGGAAGTGCGGGTGGCAGGAGCTGTGGGTGGCGGCAGCCACCCCCAGCCTGGGCGCCATGAGCCACGACAAGAGCCCTCACTTCTATGTGCTGCCTGTGGAGGTGGGTCTGATCTCCCTCCAATAACAGCCGTGCAGGGAAGGACAAGTCCTGTCCCTCCCCAGCCCGGCTGATTTAGGAGAGATCAGATTTCATGGGAAAGAGCTTATTTCGTAGTCTGTGACATGTTTTTCATGGGTTTGAAATTGGTAGGGCCCTAGCAATAAAGCAATATGATAAAACTGAGAAATGGTTTAAAGAAGAAATTTAGTTTTGCTCAATTGGTGTGTACTCTCTACAGTGTCCAAGTTGCTGCTGTTTTAAAAGGCAGTGTATGATGAGAGATGTGCAATGTATTTGTAATACATGACTCTGCATATCAAACTCCTACCCGTCAAATTGATCTTGGGTATTAAATGTTAACATTCAGAAGTCTAGCTACTTGCAGATAAGAAAGTCAATCTTCTATAGCCTACCATGTTCTCCAGCAATTAATTGTGGGCATAAAATTGGGAATCTTTGGGGGAACACCATTTAAAATGCTGGCCTACAGACTTGTTCCTACAGTCCTTGCATAGACAAAACTCTTATTGGCTTTAGTGGGGGTTTTGCCTGTGTAAAGACTGCAGTGCCTGGCCCTATGGACAATACTATCATATCAATGGGCCTGATTCTCTGCTGCTTTGCCTCTACTGTAGTCAGTACCCCTGTGTGAAATGGGTTTAAAAAGTTAACATTCTGATTTGATAGCATTTTGTGCCTAATTTACTGAGGAAAATTAGGCCCAGCATAAGTGATTTATCCAAACAATTCCTGTTTGCATTAATATGTTTGTCTAGCCTAGAGTTTGTGGTCCTATTTTAACTTGAGTTCATTGATTGCCAATTATTCAAATTAACTGCCATGATTATAAATGCTAGTCTGGATGTCTACAAATGTTTGTTCCAGAACACAAACATTTGTGAAGTGTTTAGACTAGCATTTACAATTGTGGTCATTAATTTGAATTAATTGGCAATAAATTAAATAGAGTTAAAACAGGACCACAAACTCTAATCTAGGCAAACCCAGTGTGAAATTTATAACTAACACTCTATAAAATATAACCTTAAATGTGCTACAGTTGCTCAAGGGTACCAAAACATTAGGTCATATCTGGTTATAACAGACACATGGATATGTTAATATTACCCCTTGAAATATCTTTTCCCCCTTGTATTAAGCTGTGATACTCTGAGTATCTTTCCCAGGCCTGAAGAAGAGCTCTGTGTAAGTTCGAAAGCTTGTCTCTCTCACCCACACAATTTGGTCCAATAAAAGATATTACCTCAGCCACCTTGTCACTCCCTGCAGCGTAACCTGGCTATGCATCAGGAATCCTTCCTCATCAGGCCATAAAGCAGTTATAGAATCACTCTGGGTGGAATCCACAACAGGATTTAGGCATTGCAATGCTGAGTGTCACAGCATTTAGAAAATCACATGAACAACATGCGACCCACAAAGCCAAGTTAGGTGTCTAGGCTTGGCTCCTATACAATGAATGGGGAGAGATAGGTGCCTAAGAATGGGATCCACAAAAGCCAGCATGCTAAGGGGGAGCTGCCTAAGCTTGCGGATGGCAGATACTGATGTACTGAGCCCACCCTCTTTCTCAGAGATAGGTGCTGGGAGGTGCCTAGTTCTGTGAGTGAGCCACGAATGGGAATCCCTCTTCTGGATTAGGTGCCTGTGTAGTTTCCTGTGGGAATGAGTTAGGTGCCTGTCTCACACCACACAAAATGGCCAGAGGTGGTAGTGCCCACCTTATAACTTTTAGCTCAGTGGTTAGTGAACTCACCTGGGATGTGAGAGTCCCAGGTTCAAATCCTGCCCCTGCCAGGCAGAGGGGGACAAAGGATTGAAACTGGAGTCTCCCACCTCCCAAGAGAATGCACTAAGCACTGAGCTACAGGATATTCTAATGTCAGGCTCTCTTCTGTTGAAGCTCTTGTACTCTGGATTAAATAATGACAGAATGATTGGGCCAGAGAAAGAGAATGGGAATGACTCTGTAGTCCACTGGTGAGGGCACCAACCTACGGGGCAGGAGACTCTAGGTCAAATCCCCTTGCTTCAGTCACTCTTCCATTATTTAGCCAGAATGGAACAATTTCAACAGGAGAGCCTGAGAGAGCCTCAGATCAGAATGTCCCACAGCTCAGTAGTTAGCGCATCCCCCCTCCCCCGAGAGATGGGAGGGCCCCTGTTCCAATCCTTCTCTCCCTGCCAGGGGTGAGGGAACAAAACCTGGGTCTCTCCCATCCCAGATGAGTGGTCTAACAACTGGGATAAAAGTTATAAAATGGCACAATTACCTCCGGGATTTTGAATGGGGCCTGATCTGGTAGGTGCCCTCTCAGTCTGCCCACTGGATCAGGCCCATTGGGTGAGTTAGGCAGCTGAACGTCTGTCTTCTCCAGGTTTGTGAATCGCTCTGGGGCTGAGGTGGGAGATAGGTGGCCGGATGCTTGCAGCCAGGTAGCAGTGTGCATGCACAGAGGCAGAAATGTAGGTGCTGAAGGAATTTTTACTTTGAAAAATTTCGGCACCCAATGAGTTTAGGAGGGTAGGAGTTTTATGGATCACAATGGGGGACTTAAGTGCCTAAAAATGGGGCTTGGTGGCCTAAATCTGGCTTTAGGCACCTAAGTGGATTCCATTCTCTGTGAATACTACAACTGCCTCATGGCTGTGGTAGTTCCCATGTGGGCTGCATCCTATTCTGTGGCGAGCGGGAGGAGGAATGGGCAATGAATCTGTCCAATCATGAATCTATTGGCCCTGCCTTGTTCCCCAACTCAGTTGCATGCTGGAGCTTAGGAATCATGGAACGGCACTGTGTCCCTCGGACCAGAGCCATTTGGGCATGTGTACACAGCAAAGAAAAACCCACGGCTGGTCCATGCCAGCCAACTTGAGCTCACAGGGCTCGGGCTGTGGGGCTGTTTCATTGTTGTGTAGACTTCCAGGCTTGGGTTGGAGCCCGGGCTCTAGGACGCTGCAGGGTGGGGACGGTCCCAGAGCTCAGGCTCCAGCCCGTGCCCAGAAGTCTACACAGCAATGAAACAGCCCCGCAGCCCGAGCCCTGCAAGCCCAAGTAGGCTTGCATGGGCCAGCTGTGGGTTTTTCTTTGCTGTGTAAAGCTATCCTTTGTGTCTTCAGGTGGGAAAAGTTTTGTTGGTGGGAACGTTGGTTAGGATATCGGCGTTATCCTCTAATATTCCTTTTTAAAACAAATGTAACGAGACTTTAACTTCCACTGGAGATAGCACCCCACTTTAACAGCCAGTCCAGCTTCTACTACTGCAGTCAGCCCATGCACTGTTGGGGGAATTCGAACACCCAATCTGCTTAGCCCGAAGGGAGAGAGAAATTGTGGGTCCCCATTTGATAATCCCAAAATGGTCAGTATTGTCATATGTTGAGTTTGTTTGGATCTAAAATACAGCACCCTTTTAAATGTTTTCTGACAGTGACCCTTAAATCTCACTTTCAGGTCTATACGGTTACTTTAAAGGCCAATTAGTCCCAAAATAGAAAAGGGCAGTGCCCTGACTTAGCAGTATTGTGATAATAGTATTCTTCTACTGCTGGAAAAAATAGTCACCCATGCAGTACAGACGCTCTGCCACCATGCTACACTCTGCACTTAGGAAATACTGACCAATTATGAACAGCCACAAAAATAAATGTTTTTTCCCCCCGTAAACAACGTAAGTCCTTTAAAGTGGGGATGGGGATTATGAAAAGTGTCATCTTCTCTGCCACAAGTATTTCTTTATCCTTCCCCTCTTTCAGTTTGCACTTCAAGAAGGTTTGCAAACACTTGTCTATATTTAGTTCTTGCCTTCTCTTGTAGCCAGCAGAAAGACACATGGCATCTGCTCTGCTGCCAGAAGCTATTTTAAGCACTTCTAAAATGGGTAATGGTATTTAGCACTTTATTCTTGAAATTCATTAAAAATCATCTGTAAAGCAGAGTCTTCAACATGATTAAACCAAACAGCATGTGTTGATCAAAACTAAAGTTTTACCTTGAAATGAACTCAGACTTAAACTACAGCAAAACTTAAAGCAGTAAATGTCAAACTCCGGCATGTCCCATGTCAGATTAGTTCTGATTATCCCACAGACAAATGGATGTGCCTTGTGTTATCCTAAACCCTTCATATTCCTTCAAAAACAATAATAAACCTGACACGACTAATTACATAACAGGCATAAAGTAGTCGGCATTTATCGACAACTTCTAGTACAAAGATCAGCAAAGTAACTCGATGCTGCAGGACACACACCCGCAGAAGAACAGTAAGAAACCAGACCCAGAAACTTTACTAGATCACCTGCCTTATGTCTCACCCACACCCGAGTCCTGATTATTTTTGCAGTAAAACTGCCATTTTCCTTGATCTCATATAAGATCCATCTTCATCTAATTATGTTTTTTTTTAATCTTTCTTTGGAGAAATGCATGTCTTGCTTTCAGTGGCAGCCCCCACAGGGCTGTTATTGTTATATCGGCTTTGTGTCTCACACACACAGCACCTATGCTTTCAAAGTAATGCCCCCAAAATAAACTTATCTTGAAAACTTGCACTGACAGTACTGAAGTGAGGTGTTTTGATGAAAGGCAGTGACCGGTGCCACAAAATAGTGTCAGCAGAGAAATTGTTTGTCAGACTTACCAGAAAGAGAAGAAGAGTTGAGTGGAGTAAAAAGCAGGAGGAGGGTGCAGGCAAGGACAGGACAGCAACAGGACTCTAACCCGGTATTCTAGCTACCAAGAGAAAGAGAGCGAGGGAGGGGGGGGAGCACTGAGAGACCAAGGGAGGGGGAAGGACTGGATGACACATCAAGAGAGAAACACTCCAGAGTTTGAGTGCAAGCATCCCAGGGGACTGACTCTAATAGCAGAGCAGAGAGGCCCCTTGCAAGTTGACTGCCCAACAGACATTTCTGCTGCTCCCCTTTCTGACATCCTACCGCGAGAAGAAAGATAATGACAGACAGAGGCCCTGTAATCTTGTCTGCAGTGACTCAAGAGCATGAGTACCAACCTCAGGGCAGATTAAGAACCAGGGCACAAACCCCAGAGTGTTATGACTTCTATACTTAGATATCCCCAAGAATTATCAAATGTAAACTGTTTAGGCATTATAACAGCCTCAATATGGAGTCACAGACGGTCCCCTGGAGTACTCTGATCTACCTTGCCACCCAGGTGAGTGCACCTTAGTGATAGATGGTCCCTTACTCCAAAAATCACAATATTCAGGTTACTCCCAGCCCCACAGGACCAGACACTTACCGCAGGTCAATTGCACCTTAGATCTCACACTAAAGATAATGCTTGTATCCAATCCTATAATTAACTATATAAAGACTTATTAAATAGGAAAAGGGAACCACATAGTTATTTGCAAGGTTAAAGCAGGAAAACATACATACACAAATGAGTTACAATCTTAAGTTTCAAAATATAATAGAAGCAGGGGCGGCTCTAGCTTTTTTGCCGCCCCAAGAACGGCAGGCAGGCTGCCTTCGGCGGCATGCCTGTGGGAGGTCCCCGGTCCCGCGGCTTCGGCGTACCCACTGCCGAATTGCCACCGAATCCACAGGATTGGCGGACCTTCTGCAGGCATGCCACCGAAGGCAGCCTGACTGCTGTCCTCACAGGGACCAGCAGGCCGCCCCCCGCGGCTTGCCGCCCCAGGCACATGCTTGGAGCGCTGGTGCCCGGAGCCGCCGCTGAATAGAAGCTTCTATAATCAGCAAGCTCTACATGTCCCTAGGGCTGAGGGACCCATTTTACAATGCACTGGACCAAATCCTCAAGACAACCCAGCTCAATCTTATTAAAGAGCCCAAAGGATACTTTAAGCTTACTTGTGAGGGACAGAGAGGAAGCGGAAAATTGCAGGTCAGTGAACTGGGTGACCAGTGAGAGTTGAGGCTGGACCAGAAGATGCTTAACATGTTGCCAGGATCTCAACCTGACTTTAGTGGGAACTAAAGATCCTGACACAGCAGCAGGGACAGTGGCTGAGTTAGGGGAAAGAGTCCACATATGCACACTTTTCATGGAGTTTTGTTGCTTGCTTTTCATGGAGTTTTGTTGCTTGCTTTTATTTCTCAACATGGGAAATATGGTTTCACATATTATCCAGGGGGAATCCAGACATTATGGCTTACAAGAAAAATCAGTCCTTAAGGGAAATCCTTTTTTAACATTGGTAACTTGACAATGCCTCTGTAAGCAGGGAGGGATGAAGTAGGACACTCAAAAGTAGGGTTCCTGAAGGCCCAGCATCAACACAGAGAAAGCCCAGACAGAATTTACCAGCATTACCGATTCATATGCTGCTACTGATTCAAATTTCTTAAAAACTGGCAACGGCAGACATTTTGGGTCAGATTGTTCCTAGCCCTCTGGGAGTGCACACTGGTGGGGTAGTGAGTGCCATGAAATCCTGAGCAAGAATTAGTAGAGCCATTGGAAAAAATTTGGCACAACATGTTTTTGTCAGAATTTGTCAATTTGTCAAACTCAACACGTTCTGCAAGACTATGTAGATTTTGATAACATTCTATCAGAAACCTGCCTTGGTTTCTTGCCATCTCACCCCCAGTCAGGTCACCAGTTGAGCTTTTTCCCTTCTGGGGTAACAGAATCCAACAAAATATATACAGCCCAAAGTCCCCGCAAAAGAAAAAAGTTTCAGCCCTCCTCCGAGCCCCTGTGGGTGACACGCCCTTGACTCAGTGCTTACAATGTCTCTGTCCTCTCCTTGGGGGAGGGGTTTATACCCCTTCCACAAAAAGGGTGGTTGCTAGGGGAGCCCAGGCCCTTGCTCTCCACCATGATCTGACCCTATGAGAGGCAGTGATATCAAACACCCCAGAATGCTTCAGGGCTGCCTCCCTTGGGGAATTCCTACTACTTGCTTCCCCACTAGGCATCAAAATCCTTCACTTCAAGTCCAACAGAAGAGAGCAAATACAACTGAATCTTCAGCGCAGCTGGTAGCCTTTTTCCTTGCAGGCTGGACCCCGCTTCAAGCTGGGGCAAGTTCCTGGGTTTTATTCCCACTGCTTGAGGCTGCCATGCTCTCCCTCAACCCATGGTTTCAGGCAGGCTGCAGTCCCTGATCAGGCCTGTTTCCAGCCAGGCTCCCAGCTCAGGGCTCAGCCTCCCAGGATTCTCTTAGCCCTCTGCCCAAGAGGGAAAGCTCACAGCTGGATCTCTTCCATAGACCCTTTCTAAGGCCTCGAGCAGCTGCCAGTTGCAGGCCCACCCTTTCAGAAAGGACTCCTGCTGTACCCTTATTCAGGAGCTCCCAAGATAGGTCTCCTCTCCTCTCGTCTCTTCTCTACCTTGCTCCCTCCCTCCCCTCCACTGTCCCCTTCTGAGCTATCTCCCTCTTAAGCTGCTCCCCCCGCTACAACAGGTCTAGCGGGATGGAGTCACCTGGGCCCAGAATGGCTCCTTAATCCCTTCTGTCCCAGTGTGGGGTTTACACACAAATGGGCAGAATTCATTCCTGGTGTAATTCTACTCCAGGGATAAATTTGGCCCATCATATTTAAACATATGTGCAATGCATTTTACAAAACACATAAGAGAAGTATCACGTGGAATGAACACTGTATAACAATTGTTTCCATAAAACTCTCAGGATATGTGGGGACACATTTTGATGCAAACAATGCAGAGGCTTGTGCTTAGTCTGGCAGTATTTCTCTGCCTTATACAGCTACAGTTTTGTTGCCATAGGGTGCTACACATAAGTGCTGGAACTAGGGGTGCTGAGGGTGCTGCTGCACCGCCTGGCTTGAAGTGGTTTCCATTATCTACAGGGTTTACAATTTGGTTCCATGGCTCTCAGCACCCCCACTATACAAATTGTTCCAGTGCCCATGGTCCTTCAAACCCCTACTGTGAGTCATGAATTGTCTTCTTTCAGATTTCATTTACCCCTGCAGGAATGTGGTAAACATTTGGATCAATCAGATGTTTTTGAATGGTGACCTTGCTGGCAATGGGAAGAAGTTCTGCTATCACCAGCAGCTCCCACATCAAAATGGAGAAGGGGAAAAAATCATATTTGCATATGCACATATATTTATTTACATACATAAACCAGGTGTCCCATACAGTATTCATTTCCCTCTGATTTTCTGGCTCCAAATCAATCTCAGAAGAGCTGTGAGTTTATGATTTGCCTCTTAATAACATTTCATGGCCTCGAGGGTTTCTTATATAACTAAGCTTTTGCAGCTTTCCTCTACAATTCATAGACTCTGGATATCAATGACAAAGTTAATAACACAGCCAAATTAGCAGATACTGAAAATCCCTAGAGGTAACAGAGTTATCTATTTTAGGCAAATAATTTCATTCTAAATCTACCTCTGTAACAGTATCATTTCTGGATTTAAGCAAGAAAGCTGCTCTAGGAATCTGGAGGAATTCCCCATGGCTTGCTGCTGAGCAGTTTTGATTTGATCTTGGAAAGACTCAGGACTTTCAAAAGCTTAACAGCAAGAAGAATCAGTTATTAGGGTTTCAATTTTCTCCAGGCAATTTCCACCACTTCAGCTTGCCCAAGAGATAAACTCGCTATAAATCTGTTATGTTATCTGCTGTTTGAGAAAACTTGGTGAGTTAGTTAATAGTCTCACGAAAAATCCCACTGAAGGTAAGGGAATCCCTCAGGTGGGGCATGCAGTCATATCTGAATGCATTTCTGCAGTTTTGAAACAGCCTTTCTTTACGCCAATATATGCAGGAAATCTAATGAGAAGAAAAGGGGCCAGATTTTCGGCTCAGTTATTCTGTTATTTCAGTGAAGCTACTGGGGATTAACACCACTGTAAACTGGAGCAGAATCTGAACAGAAGTGCAAAAAAATCCTTGAACCAAGGACAGTTTTTTTCAACACCATCTATTTCAGTCCAACTTTCTTAAAAAATGTGTCATCCCTCCACCAAAAAAGACTTCATATCAACGCACCTGTGGGATCCAAGATTGACTGGCCAAATTTAGACCTGGTGTAAGCAGGTGTAATCCCATGGAAGTCTCTGGAACAAATTCAAATGTAAATAGTGGTGTAAATTATATATATAAGAACACAAGAATGGCCATACTGGGTCAGACCAATGGTCCATCTAGCCCAGGATCCTGTCTTCTGACAGAGGCCAATGCCTGGTGCTTCAGAGGGAATGAACAGAACAGAAAAATTACAGCGGCACAGGAGCCAGCAAACAGAGCTGTAAACAGAGGTGTATGAGTGGGAGTTTATAAGGGGAGTTTGCGGGGGAGGGAATGTTCTGGTTTTATTTTGATGTTTGTTTGGGTTTTTGGTTTTGTTTGTTTTTTGTTTTGTTTTTTCTTTTTCCTTGAGAAGACTTGAGCTGGGGAGGCTATGACAGTCACTGAGGCAGCAATGGTAGTGAACCAAGCAATAGAAGAGACAATGAAGATGACCATATGTGGAAGCTGTGGGATGTATGTGATCTTGGAGCGGGTACCTGAAAAGGGCTTAGTTTGTATGAAGTGCTGCTTGATAGAACCGATGGAAGAGACAATCCGAGGTTTGGAGATACAGGAGAAAACTATAGTTGAGTTTTGAAGGGGATTCAAGCAAATGATGGAGGGAAGGCAAGAGGAGGCTGAAGGGAAAAGTCAAGATTTGCAGATGCAAGCTGGCCTGAAGAACTGTGAAGGGAGACTGCTGGGTGAAGAAAGTAACAATTGGAAACATGACTATGAGAACCAGGCAGAGGAAAAGACCAGATAGTGAGGAAGAAAGAGACCCCATGAACAGGTTTGTGGAGTTGGAAAATGAAGAAGGGGCAGAGCAGGCTGTAACTGAAGGAGGGAGGGCAAGGAAGAAGAGAAGAGCAGCTAGTCCTGTAAGAAGAAGAGAATAGTCAATGGCAATACCCATAGCTCAAAGCCCCAGGAGAATACAGGATGACTTGTAGAAGATTGCAAGGGAGAATAAAAGACAAGAGGACTTGCAGCCAGAAAGAACAGGAGGAAGACCAGAGAATCACACCATCACCAGGAAAAGGCAGGTCTATGTGATTGGTAACTCTCTACTAAGAAGAACAGACAGGCCTGTCACCAGAGCTGATCCAGAGAACAGAAGGGTGTGCTGTTGGCCGGGAGCTAAGATATGGGATGTTGACCTGGGCTGAAGAGGATCCTAATGGAAGCAGGAAAGAATCCACTGATTGTCCTTCATGTGGGAACAAATGACACAGCTAGATTCTCACTGGAACGCATCAAGGTAGACGATGCCAGGCTGGGGAAGCCGCTTAAGGAAATGGAGGCTCAGGTGATCTTCAGTGAGATTCTACCTGTCCCTAGAGGGGGAGAATGAAAGTGAGACAAGGTTATGATGACCAACAGATGGCTCAGGCTGTGGTGCTATTAGGAGGGCTTTGGGATATTTGACCTCTGGGAGACATTCATGGACAGAGGACTGTTCTCATGAGATGGATGCCATCTGAATAGGATGTTGAATTATCTATCCTCCAGTCATCTGGTACAGAAGCTGATTTAAGCGCTAGGTTACATACCACAGTTAGTGGTTGTGCAATTTCATATTTGAGTTCCTTTGTAATTTATTTGTGTTTATCAATTTGTTCCAAAACCTCCTCTATTGACACCTCAATCTGGGACATTTCTTCAAATTTGTCACTGAAAAAGAATGGCTCAGGTGTAGGAATCTCCCTCACATCCTCTGCAGTGAAGATCGATTCAAAGAATTCATTTAGCTTCTCTGCAACGGCCTTGTCTTCCTTGAGTGCTCCTTTAGCACCTTGATCGTCTAGTGGCTCACTGATTGTTTGGCAGGCTTCCTCCTTCAGATGTACTTTAAAAAATTGCTGTATGTTTTTGTGTCTTTTGCTAGTTGGTCTTCAAATTCTTTTTTGGCCTGCCTAATTATATTTTTACATTTGACTTGTCAGAATTTATGCTCCTTTCTATTTTCTTCAGCAGGAGTTGACTTCCAATTTTTAAAGAATGCCTTTTTGCCTCTAACTGCCTCTTTACTCTGCTGTTTAGCAATGGTGATAATTTGGGGTCTTCTTAATGCTTTTTTTGTTTGGGATATACATTTAATTTGAGCCTCTATTATGGTGTTTTAAAATTGTTTCTATTCAGTTTGCTAGCTTTCACTTTTGTGACTGTTCCTTTTGATTTCTGTTGGCTAGCTTCCGCATTTTTGTGTAGTTCCCCTTTTGAAGTTAAATGATACTGTGGTGGGTTTCTTTGGTATTCCCCTCTACCAGGATGTTAAATTTAATTACCTTATGGTTGCTATTACTGAGTAGTTCAGCTACATTCACTTCTTGGACCCGATCCTGTGCTCCGCTTAGTGTCTCTCCTCTTGTGGGTTCCAGGACGAGGTGCTCCAAGAAGCCATCATTAATGGTGTCTAGAAATTTTATCTTTGCATCCCATCCTGAGGGACATGTACCCAGTCAATATCGGGATAGTTGAAATCCCCCATTATTATTGGGTTTTCTGTTTTGGTAGCTTCTCTAATCTCCCCGAGCATTTCACAGTCACCATCATCATCCTAGACAGGTGGTCAGTAGTATATTCCTACTGCTATATGCTTATTATTTCTGCATGGAATTTCTATCCATAGTGATTCTATGGTACAGTTTGATTCATTTAAGATTTTTACTATATTTGACTCTACGCTTTTTTTCACATATAGTGCCACTCCCCCACCAGCATGACCTACTCCATCATTCCTATATATTTAGGGTGACCAGATGTCCCATTTTTAAAGGGACAGTCCAGTTTTTTGGGACTTTTTCTTATATAGGCACCTATTACCGCCCAACCCCTGTCTCGTTTTTTCACAGTTGCTATCTGGTAACCCTATATATATTTTTTACTCTGGTATTACTGAAGTTTCACATTGCATGTAAATTGGAGTAATTTACATGCCAAGGACAGTGCTGGGGATAATAAAAGGGAAAGCAACTATACCGAAGGTGTATAAGATAAAGTAGGATGGGCTTACTTTATATAATACCTTCTTATATTGCTAGTTGTTTTTCCTGCTACATCCTCTTTCTACCTCCTTAAGTGTGAAAATAACATTCACTTATCAACCTGCACCACTGTTTAGGTCATCACTAAAACTTAGAAATAGAGAAGATCTATCAAGGGCCGATTTCTGAAGCTGCTCTGTATGTGGCAGTTCCCTGGATTCCACAAGCAACACCTGTTAATGAGGAGAATAGAACATAAGAAAGTTGGAAACTGAAGGCTAGATCCTCAGCAGTGCAGGATGCATGGGCTGTAAGGCATCTCAGGATTGGAGCCAAAAGTCTTTATCTGGAGTGTCCCTCCCGGGACCAGATTCTGATGACAATGAAATCTAAGCAAGGAGATCTGAACAATATTTAGCCAATGATACAAACGGGGAGAATAAAGATTGATACAGTAGAAGGTTAAAAATTGAGTTAATAGATGTACAGTGCTTGGAAATGGTAAGGACATTTGTGCTGGAAGACAAAGAAATGTAGATAGAGGTAGAAACAATAATAGACACAATGATGGTGAATTAATTTTCTAGACAGACTGGCAGATGAACTGTTTGTTCAGAAGGGAGCATGCAGTGAATAACAGAAAGAGCAGATTTTACTGTGTGCTGTCTAAAGCTGTTTGTGGTGCAAACAATAACTTTGCTGTATTGAAGCACATTTTAAGATGTCTATGGGCACAGAAGCACCACATGAAGAATATTTTCCATGCGGCCTCTCAGTACATAGGTATTAGAAATATGTTTCCATTCACAAATTAAAGTCGGATTGCAGACCTAGCATATGGGTATGTAGGCGTGGGAGTTTGCCTGCTATGTATGTGGACTCATCTCCTCAAACATGCCTCTACTGAGAAGAGTTCAAAGCTCAAGTGAGTTAAGACATAGGAAGAAAAACAAACAAATAAAAAACAGGAGGGGTAGAGACAAATAGAAAAAAACCAGATCTGATATGGGGAATATCAAGTTTTATTGACCTGAAAGGTAAACATGACTCAAGTGAAGCCAAGATCAATAATAAATCTTCATGTCCCCAGATATAAGAAGTCAGTGTGTGTGTTATCATATATACTTTGAGCACCAAGTTCTGTCTTAAATTATATCCTTGCAGCCCCCTGACTTCAGTGGGGTTGTAGAGAGATCTGTAGGTGGTATTTAGCCCTGAATATCTTCAAATATATCTTAAAATTTCTCTATTATGAATTTCAAAAAGTATAACAAGTTTTCCTCTGCATATAACATTATAAAGGCAAGATTATGATTTAGTTTGTAGCATTTCTCAAAATGATCATCAGCATTCTGTTTATTTTATTATAGATTTGAAAGACTTGTCACTGCTCAAATTTTTATTTTGTTCTTAAGTTTGTTAATCACTTATTCATAATATTAACGATGGTTTTATCATGTTGCTTGAACTGAACAATTGTTTATATACAGATCATGGATTAGCTGTGTTAAAATAAACAGGCCTTTTAAAAAAACATAGGTCAGACTTTTCAAATTAAGAACTAGTTTTGATGTGAAAGGTTAAAGGACAAATAAAGGGATCTCCTTTGCTCTCTGTGATAATGATTTCCATTTATATAGTAATTTCCATGCAAGGATCTAAAAGTGTTTTATAAACATCTATTAACTGAGCTTCACAACACGTTTTGGAGAGGTATGGAAGGCATATATTATTGTACTCATTAAATAGATAGGTAAACTGAGGCACAGAAAAGTTAAATAGAAATACACAACTATAATGACTGGCCCAAATCACAGAGTGAGTCAGCTATAAAGCTGGGAACAGAATGAGTTCTGACTCTGTCTCTTGCTTTAATCATTAGACACACTCTTTTCAGACATGCCAATGGGAATTATGCACATGCTTGGAGAAAATGGAGCCATCTTAAAAAGGCTCTTGGGGCCTTGGAGGATTTCCATATACTTCAGCGGGCTTTGAATCAGGACCTTGTTTTAGTTCCCTCTAACTGACTTGAATACCAAAGCTCTAAACCCTGCCGCTATCCTTCACAGTATGGGGTTCACATGAGCAGCTTGCAGGGTAAGAGGTCATGAAGTGTTTGGCCACCTTCAGTGGTCAATAAAAAGTAGTCCTCTATGTTCAAAACAGCTGTTGTTTTAGTTCAATATACACACATTGCAACTGGGAAATTAACGTATGAAAGTAATTATTCCTATGTGACATTTGTGGGACATACATGACAACATTTTGTGATTGTCCCTAAGCCATCACAGTCAACTTGCAAATACAATTCCCAGCTCTGCACACATCACCATTGTTGTCGTAATAATACATTAATTAATAATTCTATTTTTCTTATAAACTTCCCTCCTTTCTCTTTTGGTCTAATGAAATGCAGTTATACTTGTCTCATTGCTATCTTCTGCTCCCCTCCCACCCTATCTTATACCAATACAGTAAATTCTTTGGGGGAATGGACTATCCTTTTGTTCTGTGTTTGTACAGTGCCTAGCACCATGGGATCCTGATTTCAGATTGGGACCATTAGGTGTTACTGCAATACAAATTAATAGTAATAATAATAATTAATAATGACGTCACTGTTTTTTTTTAATTACTATTCACTATTTTCAATGCAGAGAGTCCTTTTAGATTCTTAAAGCATATATCTGGCCATTGAAGAGACATGAATCACAAGAATACGTTGGTAGAGCTCAGGTTTTTTGCAGAATGGATCATTAGATCATTTATATCACAGTCATTAAATTTCCCCTAGATACTCCTCTATTAAGCCCAATATCGTAAGTTAGACTGAATGAGACTACACTGTTATGTACCACAAGTAGAGACCGAGGTGCCTCCATGTGTAGCACCATATAAAATGCATTGCAGTAGTCTAATCTCAAATTAACAAAGTCACGCATCATGGTAACAAGGCTCAGAACTGAGACAAACTTACTGGCCATATATGGCTGGAAATGAGCTAGATTGGGCACTGCTGCTATAAGACATTGAGTATGCATAGATTGCAGATTCTTATAATGAATTATGGGCACATATCCTCACTGCAGCTTCTCATGGCTTTCCCATTCTACCAATATCACTTCGGTCTTAACTGGACTGATATGCAGTCACCTAATCTTCTTCCATGCTCCAGTCTTTTTTGAACACCTGCTAAAGTATTTGACAGCACTGGCTGGATTGGACGAGACAGTTATATAACCTTATCTTCTCACTAACGCTCCATCTGCCATGCTGTCTCCCCTCCCTCCATTCGTGCTGCCTTGTAGAGTGTGAGGCTACATTAACAACAATGTTAACCCTTGAGGGCTCAGCCGAATGCTAGTTCATCATTTAGCAGTAAGGCATTCCCTGGGAAATATCCCTCCCTCTTCCACCCTCTGACTTCACCACCTCAACCAAGCTTCATAATCATCATTGCTGTGTACAGTGTTAAATTGTTTGTTTCAAAACTTATACTGTGTGTGTGTGTGTATATATATATATATATATACACACACACACAATATAATATATAATATAGTTTTTTGTTTGGTGAAAAAAATTTCCCTGGAACCTAACCTTCCCTAGTTACATTAATTCTTATGGGGAAATTGGATTTGCTTAACATCGTTTCGCTTAAAGTCGCATTTTTCAGGAACATAACTACAACGTTAAGTGAGGAGTTACTGTACATATATATGTACTGTAAAAATGATAAACAAAAGAAATAGTATTTTTCAATTCACCTCAGACAAGTACTGAAGTGCAATCTCTTTATTGTGAAAGTGTAACTTACAAATGCAGATATTTTTTGATTACACAAGTGCACTCAAAAACAAAACAGTGTAAAACTTATAGCCTACAAGTCCACTCAGTCGTACTTCTTATTCTGCCAATTGCTAAGACAAACAAGTTTGTTTACATTCACAGGAGATACTGCTGCCTGCTTCTTATTTACAATGTCACCTGAAAGTGAGAACAAGCGTTTGCATGGCACTTTTGTAGCCGGCGTTGCAAGGTATTTACATGCCAGATATGCTAAACATTCATATGCCCCTTCATGCTTCGGCCACCACTCCAGAGGACATACTTCCATGCTGATGATGGTCGTTAAAAAAAAAAGCATCAATTACATTTGTGACTGTATATCTTGGGGGGAGAATTGTATGTCTCCTGCTCTGTTTTACCTGCATTCTGCATATATTTCATATTATAGCAGTCTCGGATGATGACCCAGCACATGTTCATTTTAAGAACACTTTCACAGCAGATCTGACAAAACAAGAAGGTACAGATGTGAGATTTCTAAAAATAGCTACAGCACTCGACCCAAGGTTTAAGAATCTGAAGTGCCATCCAAAATCTGAGAGGGATGAGGTGTGGAGCATGCTTTTAGAAGTCTTCAAAGAGCAACACTCTGATGCAGAAACTACAGAACCCAAACCACCAAAAAAGAAAATCAACCTTCTGCTGGTGGCATCTGACTCAGATGATGAAAATGAACATGCGTCAGTCCGCACTGTTTTGGATTGTTATTAAGCAGAACCCATCATCGGCATGGAAGCATGTCCTCTGGAATGGTGGTTGAAGCATGAAGGGACATATGAATCTTTAGCACATCTAGCACGTAAATATCTTGCAACATCAGCTACAACAGTACCATGCGAACACCTGTTCTCACTTTCAGGTGACATTGTAAACAAGAAGCAGGCAGCATTATCTCCTGCAAATTGTAACCAACCTTGTTTGTCTGAGTGATTGGCTGACCAAGAAGTAGGACTGAGTGGACTTGTAGGCGCTAAAGTTTTACATTGTTTTATTTTTGAATGCAGGTTTTTTTTACATAATTCTACATTTGTAAGTTCAACTTTCATGATAAAGAGACTGCACTACAGTTCTTGTATGAGGTGAATTGAAAAATGTTTACAATGTTTTTGTTTTTTACAGTGCAAATATTTGTAATCCAAAATAAATATAAAGTGAGCACTGTACACTTTGTATTCTGTGTTGTAATTGAAATTAATATATTTGAAAATGTAGTTAACATCCAAAAATATTTAAAATAAATGGTATTCTATTGTTGTTTAACAGTGCGATTAATTGCGATGAATTTTTTTAATTACTTGACAGCCCTAATTGAAAGGCATCCCCATCTATTCACAGAAAAGTCAACATCACCTGAGCATGGATACCTGAGGCCTGGTTCTCCAGTCCACTAAGGCCACTTTGTGCCACATAAGCAGCACAAAGCAGTCTTAAAATGACTGGAGATAGCTTGTGGAGAATTCCTCTTGCCTAGGAGAACTCTCTGAGGGTGGAAAGCTGGCAGAAGTGGCTGCATTGCCTCCCACACAGCTCAGATGTGGAGGACAAATCAGGACCTTGATCTTTATCCAGTGCCAGTAGGAGATCATCTATCAAACAACCAGAGTAGTCAGTGTGTGTAAGATGGTGAGTAGTTTCACTAGCCAGGAAAAGGAAATGAACCTCCAAGACTTAGTCCTTTTGAGGCTCTTTCCTCCAGGCTTGCTTATTATCTCTACTAAACAATCACCAAAAACAAATCAACTGGAAAAATACTGCTCAATAGTACCCCAGAGGTTTCCCCCGTTTTAGCCAGCCAGGAGAGAAGGCACACCCATTCCCTTTGAGCCAGGTTCCTCTTCCGTTTATATTCTGTCCCAAGCAGACATGTGACCAACTGGGACCCGTTAATTCTTTTTAGGCTGCAGTGCCTTTACTTTTTCATATTATGCCATAACCAGGTCTTCTCCTGGACTATAGACACTCCCAGTCAACGAGGCCAGAGGCATTTAGATGTTCAAAAAATGGACTTGTCACAACCATCTCAGTAATCTTGATCAAAAAAGGAAGAAGATACTAGGAAGTAGCTGGCATGATTATCCACATCAGGAATTTTCTTATTTATTTATTTATTTTATTTATTTATTTGGAGTGGCAGCTGAACTCAACAGCTGCCTTTGTATAAGATTGTGACTTGCCCTTCCTAAGGAAAGTGTTGACAATCTCCTCCTCCCTGGTGCAGAAGAAGATGGGTCCAATGCACAGATTGGGACATGAAAATTTCCCAACATGTGTAGTTCGTCACTGAGTGTCAGCGGTCTAATCTCAAGTAGAGAAGTCGAAGCATTTGTACCCTGCAGATATCATTCTGCATCCATGAAAGAAGACTGTTCAATTTGAATCCACTCAATTTTCTCTAAAAAGTAATTTGTAACTTCCTCACAATGAGAGAGACATTTATAAACCACTGATCTAAAATAGCTTAGATTAAGCAGGCTGTCCACTACTTGGAACAGTTCTGCCATTCAAGACTTTGTGGAGAGAGATGGGGGCAAAGAAATTCTTCTTTCTCTCTCATGCAACTACAGTAAAACATTTCAATAAATCTTTGATAGTCAGGCAGATTCAGCACAAAATTTCCACTACTGACAGTCTAAACAACTTCCATCCCACTTCAGTTGTCACTAGTCATCTGTAAGCCATGGTGATGTGTGAAGACAAAGTTAGGAAAGAATATACCCAAGGGTTACTTCATCATTAGCTGAGGAAAAAGATTATAAAGTTCCACCAAATCATTTATAGTGTGGCCTGCCAGAAAAGCAATATTGTATCTTAGAACTACTCAGAAAAACCCAAGTTCTACCAGAAACCCTCATACCATTAACCTCCAAGACTGGACCATCAAAGTAGGTCCCTCACTCCAATGGTGTGCTCTAACCTCATATCACTGTTCCCCCAATGTAAATCTTCAACAGGTCACGCAGGGATTTCACAGTACACCATTCCAGCATTCTCAAGATACACGCACAGGACCTGATTATTATTTATACCAAGGCCCCTTTACACCATGTTGACAGTGTAAAGGTCCCTTAAAATAGGCTCAGATATAATTTGCACAGACTTTAAGAAACCTTGACACTGACAGTAGTGTAAAGGTACCTTAGAGTAAATGAGAATCAGGTCCAGTGGATTTGATCCAATTTTGGTAAAGGAGACTGCCTGCAATTCAGACTGGAAGTGATCAGCACAGCTACATCACCAACCCATCAATCTTACATAGTTTTATGCTGTTTCAAATATAGGTCATACACACCTGGGCCAGAACCAGCCTAGCAACGTCATCGAATCAGGTTTTGGTGATGCTTGCAAAGTCATGGCCCTTATCTCCGGTCAAATCATGGATTGATGATTATTAACCACTATTAATCAGCATGGACCACAAACCAGGATCCTCATCTGCACATACTCTAGCCTTCTGAGAGCTAGCTGAAGACGAAACCAATGAAACTGAGAGTAAATATATTGATTCTGCTTTACAGCTAACTCCAAATCTTTTCTTGGTTTGGCTCCCCCATCCACAACCAAAGAGATCAGTGTTGTTCCACCTTCTTGACCACCTTATAGTGACCATTTGAGGGCTGCAGCTGAGCACCTGCAAAAAGGACCTTCAGGGAAGACTACAGAATTCTCCTTTAGTCGCTTGAACTGCAATAATAAGCAATGGTTCAGCTTTGGAATTATGTGACATTTCAATAGCTTGGCAGCTGCAGAGCTAATACATCTCTACCCCGATATAACGCGACCCGATATAACATGAATTCGGATATAACGCGGTAAAGCAACCCTCCGGGGGGGCGGGGCTGCGTGCTCAGGTGGATCAAAGCAAGTTCGATATAACGCGGTTTCACCTATAACGCGGTAAGATTTTTTGGCTCCCGAGGACAGCGTTATATCGGGGTAGAGGTGTATTTGCAAATAGAGTCCCTAGTGATAGCACGGGGGTGGGGGGGGGAAGGAAGGGGAGAGTTTCAGTGACTTCTATGGACTGTGAACAGTCTCTCAACAGAAGTGGTGAAAAGCCCCATTGCTTGAAACATTTACGGCTAGAATGAACAAAGTAAAGAACTATCCTGTACTGGCTGGGAAGAGGACAAAGTAGATGACCTTTTCCATATTAATTTTATTTCTGTGATTACATTACATTATGGAATTTTTAGCACAGTATGATGAAGTTAAAGTGAAGAAGAACAATAGTCCATTAACATGAAGAACTGTTCATTTTTGTTGACTGCCTTTCAGTTAATTAAGATGTACATTATAAATCAAATAGAAATATCTATCGCTAACTATATGCCTAAATAAGACAGAGCTTCAGCTCCATCTAGTGGCCACAGGCTGAGTACCGCAGACTCTCTGCAGCCATGCCAGTCGATTTTATTTTAATCTGTCATGTTAAATTACTTCTGTTCTATCTCAATATGTACAATGGGAATTGACTCTAAACATATTTCATGTTAGAGTTTCAACAATTTAAGTGGCTCCTTAACAAATCTGTGTGATCATCTGTGCACTGTTGTCTTTCATTTGCAGTGTTTGATTAAAAGCTTTGGAAAAAAGGAGCTCGCTTCAAAAGGTGAGAACATTTTTTAAAGAGCCATTTGGCTTATGATCTAGTGGCTTATAGCACCACATCATAAGGATCCAGATCAGTGAACACATGGACTAGGTGGGTTACCTATGTAATGATGTTCTCATCCTTTGTTGGCATGGGGTCAGTTCTCTGATAGGTCAATTCAGGTATTCCATACTATTTTAGGGTACAAGCCTGCAAACAGTCCCAATGTGTGTCTTAAAGGCAACTCCCCTTCCCCAAAAACAATAAAGTACATTTTAAAGTGTTTATTTTGGTATTTATTTAACCTAAATTAAATTGAGGAGTGTAAAACTGAACTGTGCTGCCTGCCAGTCTTCTCAACCAGGGGATTATGTTGTGCAGAGAGAGATCAATGGATCGTGGGAAATGGAGGAATGATAGCCTTAAAAAGGTTGAGCAAAAGGCTTAAGACTGCATCTTGGACAAGCCCGATCTTAACTTTGTGATTGACATGAAAAGGCGAATGATCGCTGCTGAATTAGGTGAAGCAAAGATATACCAAGCATTTATTTAAATGAAGGCAGAATGGACATCTTTCAGACTTAAAAAACTTCACACTTTCTTGTGCAGTGGTCTAACATTACCTGACTAGGCCGTGATATAAAAATCACAGTACTTTTGAGTGGCTCAAAATCTATTTCCCTCTCACCCCCCTTGTATTGTCGTTCTTTGTTTATCTAAGCAGCAGATAAAAAGGCAAAATAGGTTTCAAAGTCCTACCATGATCCTAATTTCTTCCTACACAACAATCAAATGTACTATCAACTTGTTACATGGCATACAAGGAGGCTGAGACAGGATAACATTTGTCCCAAAGCACCCTAGTGTATCTATTACTTGGAGCCTGATTTTACGAGGTGCTGAGCACCCATACTTGCTATGAACTTTAGCTGCCAGTATAGGTGTTTGACACTTCTGAAAATCATGCCCATTATCTTTTATTTTACTTTACCAGTAGCCTTAGCAATAGTCAAGTTGGTGAATAGTTTTCCTGGTAAACATTCTACTATAAGAAGCGTCAAAAAGAAGACTAGGTAAAAGAAAAATGATGAGCATTTTAGGAATACTGAATATCAATGGATTGAAGCCTTTTATTTTTTTAATGAAGCAAATCTCTTTTTCTTTCATATGGCTGTTAAGGTTGGACACTGATCAAACTGCCCATCAGAGAGAGAGAGAGAGAGAGAGAGAGTGTGTGTGTGTGTGTGTGTGTGTGTGTGTGAGAGAGAGAGAGAGAGAGAGATGGACTGGGATTGAAACACCTGACCCTTCTCTATTAAAATCCTGATGTTGCAAATGTCTTTTCTATAATGGGACAAAAAGAAAAACAGAACATACAATAATAGTGGTTCATCTGTTCAGTCATTTGATGTGCTTCTCTATTGTTGCAGTTCCGGAGACTCAGCTTTATCCTGTATTTGAGCTCTGATTTTAACGATAGTGGCATGCTATTGAAATGAGTAAATACAATTTCTGAAACTCTTTTCTATTGACAAAATGTACTCGAAGTACATGCAAGCCTGAGAAACTGCCACTGCCTTGGGTCCCAAATTCCTTTGATTTCTAGACTTATTTCTATTTTCCTGACAATGTTATCTGCCAGTTTTTTGAAAGTAAATGACTTTGCCTTCATCATTTATTCTGCTACCCTCACTGTCAGGTCAGATTTGGTCCCGTAGTTAGTCCCCTGTGACTCGTCTGTCAACATGAGAGATGAGAGACAGATGGAACAGATGAGTTTAAGGGGTAGGCCAGATCCATAGCATAAGCCTTCCTTGCCTCAGTAATGTGGGAACACCTCAGTGGCTGCTCTGCAGGAATTGAAGGCTCCATGGGTGAGAGGGTACAAGGCCCATGCATGGGCAATGGTAACTTTCTGTTCCATCATGTTCTCTACCAGCCCTGTAAAGGTTTTCGGTATAAATGAACATTGGTCCCTTCAATAGTAACTAACCCTGTACTCCCTATTGCATGGTAATACCTCACCCAGGAGAAATGTTGGGAGAAGCCAGTGGGGAGACAGACACAGGAGGGCCATGAAACAGAATGAAATAGAGGGGCTCCATACAGAGAGATGACGGTAGCTTCTGGTCAATCTTTAAAGATCCATAGGTTGCAGAATATAAACTCCCTACCAGATCTTGGTGTGTGGAAAACAGTGTCTCTGCCAAAGAAACATTTAAATGGAAACTCCACCAATCCAGACTTGAGAGACAAGGTGGGTGAGGTAATATCTTTTATTGGACCAACTTTTGTTGGTAAGAGAAACAAGCTGGTCCAATAAAAGATATTTCCTCACCCACCTTGTCTCTCTAAAATCCTGGGACCGACACAGCTACAACTACACTGCATACAACCCAGACTTCGGCAATTTCCAGTTCCTATCGCAGGAATAACTTAAGCAGGGGACAGTTTAACTCTTAGATTTTGTAGAACAATAAACTTTTACAATACCTGACCCTGACAGAAATGTTTTCATAATTTTTTCTAATTATAAGGGAAAGCTGCTTTTTAAAAACAAACATTCTTCTGCAGCACTTGAAACCCAAACTCTGTAACATTGTGCTAGTGAATAAGAACAAGAAAATGGAACTGACTAAAAAGTGATCTGCCTGCTTTCACTGTCCATGCTGAGAGAAATATTAAAAGTAAACAAAGAGCATTCATAGTGAAAAGGAAATGATTTCATTTTTAGTTACGTACGGTGTGGAATGTAACATAGAAAGGGAATTTGTTTACTTTTAAATACACGACATCTCACTTTGGCTCTTTTTACAAAAATAAGGCAATTTCCAAGCCAAGTAATTATATTTTGACTCCTTGCGGGTACGACTGGATACCTTATTATTCACTTCATCCCCCAGTAGTGTGCATAATGATGCTAGGGCGCAGAATAGTTGCCATCTTTCCACCTGAAAGTGACTGCACTTCAGAGCTTCCCTGTTTACATATATTATACAACAGTGTTTTGGATTGCTCCTGTAGAATACTATAGCACTGGTTCCTGACTGGAAATTTTCATGGGGTAAGAAGTGCAGTAAGCTGCATACAGTTTGTTATAACTCTTTGGCATGTAAGGTTATTTTCTTCTGAGTTTTAACATACCTCCTTACTCCAGTTTTTATTAGTTTGTTTTCAGAATCCCTTTAATTGAACTGGACATCTGTCATTCAGATGTATGCTTGTTATTCCACAGGTAAAAATGGTTCTGAAAAAATATCCCTTTAAGAAAATAGCTGCTTTCCTTTTAATACGCAAACCACAAGGGGGCGCAAACACCTAATATATTCAGGGTTGAAAAGAGTTTATATTTCAAAGCTGACCACCCATAACAGATTAGTGGATTAATATTTTGCTCTAAAGGACCTGGCCTTTACTGATGACATGAATTTATATCCAGCCCAGGCTTTTACAGTTGTAAAAGTCATTGAGACTATAAACTTCACAATAGATGTCAGCCTATTCTTGGTGTGCTCTGTAGAGTACCCCATAAACAGCTGTGATGAGGTAACTGTTCTTGCAAGACCCAGCTAAGGCTGTAATGGCTTTATCAGCACCAGCAAACTGGCCCTATATTTTTTTCAACCACAAGACACTGAAATTATTTTATTAATCAGTATCTATTTTTCTGACAAGTGTGTTTGGTGTTATGTGAAAGCTTATCCTTGATCTCCCCTGCAACTAAAGCAGTGCATCTATTTATGGACATGGCTTAAAGAACAGTAGATCTCATGTACCATATTAGAACTTTTTGAAAAACAGCCAAAGTACAGAGGTCAGGTTTCCTGTACTATAAGAAAATTAACAGGATGCAAGACCACAAGGTTTATGAATATCTGGTAAACTAGGTCACTGTACGTATTTCATTAATTATTTTGCCCAAACTACAAATTATTTAAACATATCTAGAAACATTACAGAAAGCCAGATAGGAACAACTCAAGGCCTTCTACTGCTCCACATTAAGTCAGTGAGAATTTTGCCATTGACTTCAGTTCAGAGAGATTAGGGTCAGGCCCTAACTGTTGTTTGGTAGACAATGCTATGAAAAAGAAAATGTAGTTTGAAATGTAGCAAAAGAAATATAGTTATGACATCCACCATTATCTGACTCTTTATTAGCAATTAAGTGACAATGTAGGTGATGTGATTATAAATATGTTCTGCAAATTTAACTGTGGTATAATCTCAAAGATCAACACAAATTCTTTACACTATTTCTCTCTGGACAAGACCAGTGCTTTTAGCAGTTCAATCTGCTCTGACATTGTCTGGAGGAACTAGAGCACAGGAGTTATGCAATAAGGTGTATGCAAATAGATTTTTCCTGTGGGCCTATAAAACTACCTATTTATGGAAAAGCTTATATGGGAGGATTTATCACTGCACACAGACTAAGTAGTAATGCTTCCACTAAGAAGAATCCATGTTTTCACCAACTTTATAAATCAAGAATCTGTAGCAGTAAACAGAAGACTATTCTCTTACGTTTTAGGAGTCTATTGAAGAGGCGTTAAATAGCAATAAGTATAGTATTCAGATTGTTTTACACCAGAAAAAAAACCTAACTAAAGGAGGCTGTCAGAGCAATGTGTAGGACAAACAGCCTCAAAAATGGAAAAAGATTTATTTGGTGCCAAATTAGGCAGCAGCTTTTAACACTATATCTGCATTCTTCTAAGCACTAAGTTATAGGACAATTGATGATATGGTTCAATGGCATTTGATATTAAGTTTAGTGTCACACAAAATTAGTGACCACTGTCTGAAACATACTTTTGTCTCTTCAGAAGCAGGTGTAACGAGAGAATGTTTACTACCTGGAAACACTGGGGAGTAAGGGATCCTTATACTACCACTCCCCCAAACCTGCTTGTCTCTGGTTTAGGGTGACCAGACAGCAAATGTGAAAAATTGGAAGAGGGGGTGGGGGGGTAATAGAAGCCTATATAAGAAAAAGACCCCAAAATCAGGACTGTCCCTATAAAATCGGGACATCTGGTCACCCTACTCTCGTTGTGTCTGTTGGTGTACTTTCTGAACATTAGCCATTTTGAATATTAGTATGATTTTTCACATTGATAAACTAGAGTTACTAACAAGTTTGTGTGTAAAAAGGGTAAAGCTAAAGTATCACTTTTACCATCTTTGGCAATACTAACCAGCTTAATTTCCCAGCTGGATTCATAACACCGTAATTTTCTCTCTCTCTCTCTCTCTCACTCACACACACACACAATCTGGGGTTATTGTCCTCTGTTTACACACCCACATTCAAAAATTCAACTACGTAATAGTTTTGTTCTTTCCCATCACACTTGAACTCACAACACTGAAAAAATAATTTAAAAAGAATTAGGAGGATGGTGTCAGATCAGTGTCAAACTTGGGAAGCATAGCTAAATGAGATTATAAGTATTATTAGGGATATGATCCTGCTGTCCTTACTGAAGTAAGGATTTACATGGAAGGGATTTTGTTGAGGTTTTTGGGGAGGGAAAGGGGGCAGAGGAAGAAAAAGAGGACATCAAGATTTGGCCCTTAAAAGAACAAATGTATACATTGCCTTATAATGAAAGGAGGTTTTTTTTCCCCTCCAAAATACTAGAATTAAATGGATATGAATTCATTTAATTGGGAATTAGTTAGCAACCATGTCTGAGAAAAGAAATGGATCAGGCTTGTCCCACACTAGAAAATTTTAAACTTATAACTGCTAGGTATTTCCTTTTCCTAAAATCACTAAACATGAAAAATAGTAGATTTCAATGTGATGCATGTCTTTGGTTTACATAGATTGCTGTATGAAACTAAAATAATCAAAGATTGCATAGAAAAAAAAAATCCCCACCACCTAATGAGTCCATCTTTTAAAAACTCTTCAACATGACAGTAAAAATACAAAAGAAAAAGTCTAACGTGTAAGTGAAAGAGAATTTATAAAATTACAAGTTTAATAGATAAATATAATAAATACTTTATGCATCATAATTCTGGACAACTACATTTAAAGCAACTATGTTGGCAAGTCACACACAAAAAGTTGCTTCTTGGCAACTTTATATTTGATAAAACCACACTGACAGGCATATTACAATGTTTCTTATTAAGCTTTATGCCATAATTATGTTTAAATCCTGCTCTCCTGAGCTCAATATACATTGGTGCAATGTAATTCTACTTTGGAATGTTTTCCTGCACACCAACACAGTTTTACAGGTAGATGTTCTACTTACCAGGGGCAAGGGGAGTTCTGAAGAAAAAAAATTTGGTAAATGACTTCTAGAAAAACTAAAGCATTTCTTAACTTTTTATTGACATTGGCAAATTAAAATAGAATAAATTAACAATATTTTCTCAAAAAAATGTTTTGTACAAAAATACTGTCAAAATTTCCTAAAAAGCTTTCAACACAGTAGTATCTTTTCATGTACTGAATAAAACTATATTAGCACAGTGTCAAAAATGCTGAAGACAGAAACAAAATAAAAATCTGTGAAATGTTTGCCACTGACTAGTCAAGATTCCATCCACACCATATTATTGTCTGTACATATGGGGGAGGGGGACTGGGTAGCAGACTTTAAGTAACATTCTTTTCCTGATCTAGGAGGGGTTGGCCCACATCTGCTAAGCTTCCAGTTTAGCATATTAAAAAACAAAAAATTAGTCTGCACTGCAATGCATAGTTAAAAATGAAGCAAGATGGCAGCATTTGTGCAGTAATATCTGCCCTTCAAAGTTCATGCAACCAACTAATGGAATTTTTTCCCTGTTCACTCAGAATCTGAATGCAGTTCAAGTCATTGGAAATCATTGTTTACAAAATCCACAAGATTAAGCAATTTGCCAAGATTAATATCTAACAGCTGAGCACTGTTGAAATTATGGACATGTTACTGTGAGGCAATTAAGGGGGCAGGGGGGATGGGAAAACCCATAAAAAGCCAGAGTTAGCCAGAAATTATTATTACAGGAAGGGAAGTGAGTGTCAAAACTACCAAAAAATAAAAAATGGCAGCAATTATTTAAAAACAACCCCAATTTATACAAGCTTATAGTTTACTCTGTTTTCCAGATTCTCAACCTTTCGAGCACTGAAAAGCGAGATACTGTGTGTAAGGGAATGTTTTCATTCACACTGATAGAAAGTCCTTTGTTTGTTTTAAAGAAGTCAGCAGCTCACTCTGCTGGGCTGTTGTTTGCAAACGAAGTCTGTCATGAAATCAAACTCGTTCTGTCCCAACCACAGCTCAGGAAGCTCCTTAATGCGGTCCAAACCCATTTCTATGACTAAAGACATGAGCACCTCCTCATCTATGAAGTCAGTGTCTATGACATTGGGAGGCAGCATTGCTGCAGGGACATGGGGAACTGAAGGAGGCATGCCGCCGCTGCTGCCGCTGCTGCTATGCTTTGGGTTGCAGTCTCTGAAATGCTGGTTTGTTCCGTTCATCGGATGATTTGCAGGGTGCAAGTCCGGCATATAGTGGTTGTGAGGATACGGATGGTGGCTAAAATACTGGTTGTTTAGCTTCTGCAGCTGCATGCTGGCCGTTAAGGGGCCTCCTTGGCTTGCAACAGGAGGGGCCATGAACTGAGAATTATTAAATCGTGCCGTGGGAGGCATGCTGCTGGGAGGATGCCCCCCATTCACGTTCCCTGGCCCCATTGCATGTCTGATCCCGCCATTTGCGTTCATATTTCCAGCTCCATAATGTATATGCTCGCCCATCAAGGCGCTGAAGGCATGTTGCTGCTGTTGGTGATGGTGATGGGGGCTCGGAAACTGACCCATCCCCATTCGATGTGCAGGGTGGTGATGAAGCCCGCTGGTTCCATCAGGGAATCGCCCATGATTCATGGCCATCATGTGGTCTGCCATTTGCCACCTAGGAAGTTAACATATGGAAAGAGATATTTATTAAAAGCCACACTCTTTTACACTTACATGGGTCCCTTAAAAAGCGACCTCTCCCCTCCGAGAGAGCGTGCAGCAACGCTCCTCCACACAATGCTACTGATTTATTTGAAAGAAGTCTGCAGTCCGTACTGCGAATCCTAAGAACTCACCCACCTTCCCATTGCAACTCCTGCACACCTAGCAACTAAAAGTATCGCGTCCACCAAACACCCGCCTCCCAAACGAATTAGCCATTCTTTCCATTCCAAGCCATGGAAACCTTTCAAAAGATACCCTACAAAGAACAGCAAAGGAAACGAGTCCCACCTCCCCCTGTCAGCAACTTTTGGAATTAAGTCCGCAAGGCTTTTCCCATTCTTTTATTTTTATAACACGTCTGTAAGGAGCTTATGGTGCACAGCTGAGAATGACCCGTATTCTTTCTTGCACCGTTCACATCCGTGCTGCCGCCAAAGTATAAACAAGCAAACAACAATCAACACCCCCCCTCCATTACACTCACCTCTCTCTTGTTGTTGTTTTTGTTGTTGCTCCAAGGGTGTTGATAAAATCAGTCAGTAAAACTCGCCCAGCATAGAGAGGGCTTTTCTTGTTCTCTTCCCTGTGGTTACGTGAGGATACTAATTATTAATTAGTGTTGGTATTGTTGCTGCTGCGGCTGCTGCAGACGCAAACGCTGTTTCTCGCTCCTCTGCGAGGCTCATCAGCACTTGCCAACAATGAGCTGTGTTTCTCTTACCCAGCTTTGGCCACAGTTAATATAGGATTTCAGAAGGGAGGAGCAAAACCCTCACAGGCAACCAGAAGTAAAACCTGGAGCAAGAGAGGGAGGGGGGAAAAAAAAAAGAAAGAAAGAAAGGGGAAAAAAAGCCAGGCGGATCTGGAAGGAATCCAAAGAATCCTGTTCGTTCTGGTTGAGCGACACGTGTGTTTGCTGATCACTTATGCGGTGTCTTCAGATCAGCTAATGCTAGGAGCCATATCCCTGCTACACTCTTCTTATATCTCAAAGCGACGGAGGGGGAGGGAATTACGAATATATTGCATAGAACTGGAGGAGAGAAGACTGACAGGGAAAATAGATCCTGTATCATAATGGACACTGTTGCAACCACTGCTAAGAATAACTTAACAGGCTTCGGTTTTGTCACATAATATGGTACTCAACTTGCACTCCCTCCCAGCTCAAATCAATCAGGCTGTTTTAAACTGCCATTGATTTGTGGAGCAGGGGTTGTCTGTAGGGTACTCCCCTCCCCCCCCATGCAATTCTGCAACATTGCTTCCGATTACAAGCATTACACTGAAAGCAACTGAACAGCCTTTCTCGTGCCTTGTCCAGAATTGCTGGGCTTCCTCGATACAGCTCCAAACACGTGAGAATTAATGCTGTTTTTGTGAGCGTGTCTGGCATGCTACTTTTTTTTTAGAAAGGGGTAACTCCCTTCCCCACATCCTCTAGGTATTTCTTCCTCTGCCTCTATTTGGAGGGGGCTGTCGCACGCATAAAGCAGAGGTTGCAGGTGGCAAGGAATATAACTGGGGATGTTTGTCCTCCATGGCACACAGCGACACAGATCCAATCCGCGCTTTCTGGGTTACACTCGGCTGCTCCATGTACGTGTGCTTTTGCTAAGTTTGTGTTTACCTCTCTCGGTAGCTTTGGCATTCACACGGAGGCGACTCTGCTCTGTAAACAAACTCAGCAAGACTCATTCCCGAGATCCACCTTTTTACACATACACGGTTGCTGCTGCTGCTGCCCTTGATCCGGGAGGTGGGGGAGGAAAGAGGTGGTTGCAAAGTTGCACAACCTCTCGCCTGGCTGGCTTTGTCTGGTGATGATTTGGGGCTGATTTAGAGGGATCGGGTTTGCAAGGAACGAATAGAAGCGCTATCTGACACTGCTTTTTGCTGGAAAAGAAAAAAGAAACACATAAACACGGTAACTGCTTTGTAAATACAGTAGTCCTGTATGCTGAGGCACAACACCATAAACCCGCCCCTCAGCACAGCACATCTAACATTCAGCACTCATTTGGTACGGTGGGGTGGCATGTAAATAGAACCCCAAATATCAGCAATCCTGGATTTTCAAACTGCATCTCTAGCTAAAAATCCACCAGATCTTCCCAGCTGCACTAAATTATCACACAAGAGGGAGAGGACAGGGGGAGGAGGGTTGTGAACACTGCAGTGAAGTTGGATACTGTCCTGTTTTAAATCTTATCTAATATAAAACTCTTAAGAAGGGACACTATGTCACAGCTCACTGAGAGTGCTGAAGGCTCTGGTTCAGCTCTATGGCAGCTGTGCTCGGAGACAAAGAATGGTGCACACCCCTTGTTAGGTCCAAACAGCCATCAAGTAGCAAGCAGTAATGCTTCTGCCCCCTTCACTTCCCAGAGCAAGAACAGAAGTGTGCGGCTGGCACATATGCATCTCAAAGAGTAGAACTACAGGGCATTGCTGTGACAGCATAGGGCAGGCTGTAGGGGCCCTACTGGGGAAGGGGAAGTCTGACTGGTAGCCCTCTTTTAGAGCAGCTTGACTGGCCAGGGCCTTACTTGTCTACTCTGGCCATAACCTATTTAAATGTCAGTTAAAGGTGATGTTTTTCTGCCTAATTGCTCTAGTGGCAATGTTCCCTCTAATTTGTTACATTCATGTGCAGAATGAATTTTGTTATGTGCACCAATATGGAGGTGATGTGTGGTGGGGGTGGGGCCAAGGGGTTCGGAGTGTGGGAGGGGGCTAAGGGCTGGGGCAGAGGGTTGGGGTGCAGGGGGTGTGGGCTCTGGGGTGGAGCCGGGGATGAGGGGTTTGGGATGTGGGAGGGGGCTCAGGGCTGGGGCAGAGGGTTGGAGTGCAGAGGGGTGAGCGGTTTGGGGTGCAGGCTGCCCAGGGGCTGCAGCGAGGAGAGATGATTCCCCCCAGCCCTCTCTCGTTGCAGCAGCCCGGGGCTGGAGGAGAGCGCCTTTTCCCGCTGCCGCAGCTCTGGGGCTGTGGCCTGGGGGAGAGGCGCCTCTCCCAACTGTGCGCCTGCATGGCCATTGATAGCCTGCTGCGTGGCCGCGCAGCTTAGAGAGAACTTAGTCTGGCTGGTAATGTGAACAGTGCTATCTGGAACCAACTTGGGTTCAGGATACAGATGCAACTGGAGCAGATGATGTGCAGACGTCAGCGGTCTTGCACACAGTGGGTAAGATCCAAGCACAGAGCTGATAAGTGAACAGAAGGAGGGGAGAGGCAGACTTAAAAAACAACAACATGTGAAAAGGATGGAATTCCCTGGGGGAAGGGGTGGCAGGAAGCATTAAAAGATGGGAGCAAGGAAACCACCAGAATAGCATTGCTAAGGAAGTGACCTCATCATCTGGCTGGAATTTCTAAAGGAATTGAATGGGGTCTCTGCCATGTGATGCAATATCTGGCCTGCTGGAGAGGATAATCAGGTGCTCTCTGGCACATCTGAAGCTCTTGGTTTAGGGAATATGATTTAGCCATGGTCTCCAATCTGGGCCATGAGTGATAAGAAGAGGAACAACCACCATCCTGGAGATTTTTCCCTCGATGGTAGTGGTAGTTTTGTGGGCAAAAGAATGAGTATTGAGGATATATTGCTGCCGTTTGACAATTAGGCAGTTGTGGACAATATGAGCAAGCAATCTGCTAAATACAAATCCATGGTGACACTGGTAAGACCATTTGTATTGCAATGCCTTTTCAAAGCCCAACACATATCAGTTAGGATTAACACTGCTTTGGATGCCCTTTCTTATTTTCAGTTTTACAGATTCTGGAAGCTGGCACCAGAAGTAGAGATGCCAAAGCAGATTGTGGAGGACTGGCACATGACAGCAAGAAAGATGAGTAGGCATATCACCCAATATACTATGGGCCTTAGAGGTGTTTTCAGGCATTTACATCTTATATGTAAAAGTTAGGGCCTGATGTTGTTTTCTTCATCGGGGCTGCAAAGCAACTTACTTTATGGTTCACCAGAGGGACGCATAGGATTCTATAGAAAATCAGAAAAAAACAGGAAGACAAGGTAGGGGACGGTAATGGGGCAAGAATCCATCAGTTTGCCAGGCCCAGTGTGAAGCACAATTCTTTAAGGCAGCATACACATTGGTGTTCTTTAGGGGCTTTTGCATAACTGAGCTGGTGCTGCCATCAGCTAATGAGAAAGTAGGGCACTGCATATGCAGGGAAGGCATGCAATGGCAGAGAAGTTCAAAAGCTGATCCAGCTGCAACAGGCTCTTGGGTAAAGTTAGTACTGTGTTCAGAAGAGGAACGGAGAAATATCTGACAATGTGCTAGCACAGGAGTATGAAGATGGAACACCCCCTTCCCCGCCCCCCCGCCCACTTGGGAGTTAAGAGTTTGAAGCAGAAGACCATGCAGGAGGTGGGATCCTGAGTTTCTACTCCTCTCATTCCGTCCACGTTAGAGCAACAGCAATAGGCATAGCAGAATGGAAAACCAAAAAGAAGAATCCAAGCAGATGCTATAAATGTTATGTACAGCTGCCTTTCCCAGACCTGCAGAAGAGCTCTGTGTAACTTGCAAGCTTGTCTCTTTAATCAATAGAAGTTGGTTGAATAAAAGATATTACCTCACCCACCATGCGCCTCTAATATCCTGGGACCAACAACAATGTTCAGCTCTTGACATACAATGACAGGAAGACATCAGGGTATCTCTCTCATTGGGACAGTGAATTTCAATGGGATTTGGGCGTCTGACTCTCTTTGGCTCCTTTGAAAAGCCAAGCTGTACTCATTTGTGACCTTGCCAATGCAAACCATCCTCGAGTGCGTTTGTGAGCATTCTATCACACATTGTTCAGAGCAGTGGACAAAGACTAGTTCAGAAGGACAACAGTCTGAGGAGTCTGTCACTTTTACTTGGTTTGGTAGAAGGAGAATGTAGTAGACACTGCAGAGTTGGTTATAAACCTCAGCACTAGATTCCTTGATTATCCAGCTGGAAGAAAATGACTTTGGCAAGTTTTCTAGTTTGGATATCATCAAAGTCAATAGGATAGAGCTGGAGAAGCTATAGCGTGCAATGCCAGGCACAAGCCTCAAATAATCACCGTTGTTGTTCCTTCCACTGGTTCTGTAGACAAGCCAGGAATTCCCCAGAGCCTACCATATGTCTTCCTATTTAGAGCATCCTCTCACCACAGTGAAGCTTGCTACTTAGTGAGTCTATAAACCCTGGCACATAACCAGCCAGCCCAGGTGTGGGAGAGTCCCCCAATGGGAATCCTCTCCAGTAGTGGCATGATGCTAAAAGATTAATAGACTTATGACAAGCATCTGCAAGAGGCAGAATCTGTAGTGGAGAAGCCACAGTCAATTAGTATGGGAGAAAGGAAAGCTAGAGAGAGAGAGTTATCTGCACAGGTCAGATTTTTTTCTTTGCTGGGCTTCATAGGGAGTTAATGTCCTCTGGTGACAGATGGTCATGAGGCCAGAGTAAAGTGACAGTGGGGAGCTAATAACACACTGCCACTAGTGAGCGGTCCCCCCATACCTAAATTACCCAGTTACATGCCAGGAACCATAGGTTTGTTCTGTGAAGAGATGTTCTAATCTGAGGGACATATGCCAGGATAATGGGTGGCTGCTAGGATCCATTTTTTTTTTGTACTGTGTCCCCTTCCCCATACACTTACTTCATAGCTGAGGGAACATAGTTAACATTTTTGATTTGTAAGTGTAATTCTATTCCAAGACATTTTCTTTTAAAATTTAACTCTGAAAATGAGACTATTCAGTACAAAGTTATTTCCTCAGGCGGTTCAAGAAGATACAATAATCAAAATAATCATCCATTAAATTTCACTCTGTTTGTCTTCTGTCACACCTAATCCCAGTGTGGACATCTTTAGTACATCTCTATATCTTTTGGATATTGTTATTAAATGGGACTAAAGAATAGGAATGGGAACTTCTTTGGGCATTTAGGAGATTGGTAATGGCTTCTGAAGTAAGCTCAAGGTCACTGGGCTCAAAATCAGCCCAAATTAGTTGTGACGAAAAGTATTCACCAACTGATAGCTCAGTGGCCTCCATGAAATAAATTGAAGGTCTCTGTCCAGTTTCTAGTAGACAAATGTCTACATTAAAGAAACATGACAAATGGTATAAAATGCCATCTATCCTTGTTGCAAGTCTCAACCAAAAAGGTGAAACACTGAATAGGCACAAAGATTGAACGACTCTGTCTGAGGTCACGAGGACAGAGAAAAGAGATATTGGGGGAGCAAACAGCACATTGCTATCTAGGGGGTACCTCAATGGGTGGGATCTTCCAAACTGAGGTTGCCTGGCTGTGTACTAGGGCCCTTCAGTGAGGTATCTCCACAACTAGACTGAAACATTGATGGGACATGGGAAGTTTACATTGTCTCTGCCCATACTGCCTCTTCTGTGAATAAACAGAAGACTTTGGTTTCCAGAGATGTTAATTTAGTACCTTTCATGAGCACAGTTAAAAATATTTATGAATGAATCTTAAACATTTTACAATGAAAAGGGAATGTCTCAAATCACACCTAGGTTTATATGATTTACAAAGGTTATATGAAATGGGAGTAGAACTAATAACAGATTTAATCTAGTCTAGAAAGAGTTCTCCTGTATCTTTTTAAAACAAATTAAACTCTTGTTAAATATGATTCCTATATTCATAGATGGCTATTTAGGGTTACTTATAAAGTGTAGAGAATAGTTGCCATATACCAATGATAGTTCCAATACTGATGTTCACCATAAATTAATCTATTGATTGTTTTAATAAATTAAACCTCTCTCCTTTACCACCTCATAATGTAAATGCTAGGATTCTCCTGAACAGAGGCTTCCAGGTATGCTGAATTGTACCAGACTCTATTGTAGTTTTGTTATGTGAACAAACATTCACTGGGAGATAGACTAAGGTCAAGAAACCATAGGTAAAAATGAGTTTAAATACAATTTGAACCTAGATCTCCAGCATAATTTTGGAGTCTCCCAATTTCAGCCATAATCTCACATGCTTTACTTGGTGCATAAGCATCTGTAGGATGGAGACCATATTTAAAATTGTAGTTCCTGTCTTGATTTCATAGCTGCACAGACTTTTAAGACCAGATGAGACCATTGTGATAATCCAGTCTGACCTGCATAACACAGGCCAAAGGACTTCACTTATTATTTTATGTATCAAGACCACAACTTCTGTTTGAGCTATAGCATATCTTTTAGAAAGAGATACAGACTTGATTTAAAAGCTTCAGGTGACAGAGAATCCACCACATCCCTCAGTAAATTGCTCCAATGGTTAATTACGCTCACTGTTAAAAATGCGCGCCTCGTCTGAGTTTGTCTAGCTTCAGCTTCTAACCATTGAATCTCCTTATGTCTTTTTCTGCTACATTAAGGAGTTGTCTACTATCCAATTTTTTTTTCTCCATGAAGGTACTTGTGACCATGATAAAATCACCTCTTACTTACAGCCAGTAATTACTGAGATGGCTGATGTCCACACTACCCTACTTCTGTTGGTGGTGCGCGTCCTAACTTGGGACTTGGGCTTGATTCTCACTTTAAATGTAAACCCCTTTATACTACTCTTGTTGCTTCATCTGATAAAATATACTACTGTGGACCTGCAGAACACAGAAATCCATCAAAACCTCCCTTTTACAAGAACAGACAACTAACACTAAAGATAGATGTCAAATTGAGAACAAAAAGCTGGAGGTATTCTTCCAAGTTCCACACAAAAAATAAGCCCTTCTCCTGTGAATTGGTAAGATGAAACACGACACGTAGTAGATTGTACAGATGTTAAAAGTAAGACTGCATCTCTCTGAGCAGCATTGGGCTCCTTGAGCTTAACTCTCCCTTGGTGGGCCATGACTATGCCCATAGACTCTGCTAGGTACCTTGGACTTGGCTCCTTGATTGAGGGGGAAAAAATAAGTGGTGCTATCTCCTAAATGCTAGCTATTTGTGGCACCAAAATCAGATCTCACTCATAGTACATTTTCAGATCTGTGATCCTTCCTGTCCTTTCTTATATGTGGAATGAAATAGTTAACATAATATTATCATCACTGGTCATCTCAGTTAACACCCATCAAATGAATGGGGCAATTCATACTTCTCAGAGCTATTGTGGCAGGCTCTTTGCAGACTCATGTAGACATCTCCACATTGGTTACTCTCCGTTCAAATATTTGAGGTTTTCTTTACAACTACAACAGGTAACGACTCAGGGCTTGTCTACACTGGCACTTTACAGTGCTGCAACTTTCTCGCTCAGGGGTGTGAAAAAACACCCTCCGAGCAGTGCAAGTTTCAGTGCTGTAAAGTGTCAGTGTAGACAGTGCACCAACGCTGGGAGCCGCACTCCCAGCGCTCGGTGCCGCACTCCCAGCGCTGGGAGCCGCACTCCCAGCGCTGGGAGCTATTCCCCTCATGGAGGTGGTTTTTTCTAGAGTGCTGGTCCCAGTGCTATGCTGCGACTGCACAAGCCACATTAAAGCGCTGCCACGGCAGCGCTTAACGTTGCTAGTGAAGACGTGTCCTTACTGTTAAAAAATGAAAACTGAGATTCTGGAGACCAAGATAACCTCTGGAGAGAGGTAGTTAGACACCATACTACCACCTACTGGCTGGATCCAAGCCCTGTAAAGATGACCTTATAAAAGATGATCATACTATGTATTCTTGTATTCTATAAGTGCATGCAGATGTCTTGGTGGGACATTTTTGAAAACTTCTTTGGTACAGAAAATAGAGAATTCCCTCTAATTATGTCCTAGAGGTTGAACATGTGAGAAAATATTCATTGAATAAATTATTTAATTGGTAGTTGACAAGTAATTTATGTGATGCAGATCACCAACATTATTCACTGGATAAGTTGTTAGACTGTGTTGCAATGTTCTACCAAAAAAAAAAAAAAAGCAACTATTGTTCACAAAGATTTGTGGTTACAAGTATAGGCCCCAATCTTGCAAATACTTATGCACATGAGTAACAGCTCTATTATATTTTTGTAGATCATTGCACACTAGAGCCTTGCACTTCATTCCTTGCATACCACAAACTCGCATTTAAATCAATGGGACTACCTGGGAACTGACTGCTCAGCATGAGCAAAGTTAACAGAATCTGGCCCATAGGGTGACCAGATGTCCCGATTTTATAGGGACAGTCCCGATTTCAGGGTCTTTTTCTTATATAGGTTCCTATTACCCCCACCCCATCCCGATTTTTCACACTTGCTGCCTGGCCCATTATGATTGTGATCTAAAATGAAAAAACCTGGGCAACTCAGACATAAGCATGGTGTCAATCTCACTATTGATTTCTATAGGCCCAGATCCTCAGCTGGTGTAAATCAGCATAGCTCTACTAAAGTCAATGGAGAGATGCTGATATGCACCATCTGAGGATACGGCCCAAAATTTTTTCATGTCAAATCTAAAATGTGAATGTACTTTTCTATTTACTAAACCTGCATTTTACCTTTACATTTCCATTATTACATATGTGTAAAAATATTAGGCATATTAAGCTGGACTGTAATAATGTATTAGGATATATAAGAGAACTGTCTTTGGTATTAGGTTTCAGGTTTAGGTAAGTACATACTTGCATACACTTTTTGGATCTCACATCTTCATGTGGAGCAGTAGCTTCTAATTTGCACACAAAAAATTGACTTCAAATGGGCTCAAAATTCAGTACATGTGTCTGCAGGATCAAGGTCTGTGTATGTAAGTAAGTAATTCCTGCTCTGTTGCTGTCACTGTGACCATGGCTGCCGCTAGTGCTTCACCAGCATCCTTGCTAATTTTAATTTTTATGTTTTATTTACATAAATTGTGAAGTATTTGAATCCTTCCAATTTACTTTTGGTGATAAAGGGTTACAAGTAATGGTGGTAGTGGTCATGGGTTATGCACTGCTGACAGTTGCAGAACTAGTTACATTTTCCCCTTTGATTTGATTTTGTTTTTCTTCTAAATTAAATAATTATAATGTGTATACAATGTGTGTAATGGCAAAAACATTCACGCAAGGACTATCAGGAATATGTTGTGGTTCAGGGGAATTTATAAGCTCTGAGCCTTCTTATTTTGTACAGTCAGAATTTTGCGAGACTCTTTCACACACAATTCCCCTGATTTGATTTCCTTTTACAATTATAACCCCCAGGAAAGGGAAAACATCCCAGTCTGACCAATCTTTTCAAAAGCCCTTTAGTGCATAGCTTTAGTTACAGGTCAGTAATAATTTTTATTGCAAACCCTTAGGTTTCAGGCTTTGTAACTCAGGCCAGCTCTCAACTCAACACTCCTCCACTGTCTCCCTAAGGCATTTGAGATAAGATGAATTGTCCTGCTTCTTTGTCATAAGAGTTAATCTTATCTGGGTAGGGCATTCTCAGTTCAGAAGCTATATGTCTGTGGATCTCCCTTTCTGAACATATCCAGAGGAGACTTGCTGTTACAGCCATCAAGACTTATTCTAAGACAGGGGTGGGTAAACTTTTTTGGCCCGAGGGCCACATCTGGGCATGAAAATTGTATGGCGGGCCATGAATGCTCACGAAATTGGGATTGGGGTGCAGGAGGGGGTGAGGGCTGTGGCTGGGGGTGCGGGCTCTAGGATGGGGCCAGAAATGAGGAGTTCAGGGTGTGGGAGGAGGCTCCGGGCTGGGGCAGAGGGTTAGGGTGTGAGGGGGGGGTGAGGGCTCTGGCGGGGGGTGCAGGCTCTGTGGTGGGGCTGGGGATGAGGGTTTTGGGGTGCAGGAGGGTGCTCCGGGCTGGGACTGAGGGGTTCGGAGGACAGGAGGGGGATCAGGGCTGGGGCAGAGGGTTGGGGCACGGGAGGAGGTCAGGGGTGCAGGCTCCGGGTGGTGCTTACCTCAAGCAGCTCCCAGAAGCAGCGGCATGTCCCCCCACTGGCTACTATGCGGAGGCGCAGCCAGGCGGCTCTGCATGCTACCCCATCCACAGGCACCACCCCTGTAGCTCCCATTGTCTGCAGTTCCCAGCCAATGGGAGCTGCATGGGCAGTGCTTGGGGCAATGTGCAGAAACCCCTGGCTGCCCCTATGCATAGGAGCCGGAGAGAGGACATGCTGTTGCTTCAGGGAGCCATGCAGAGCCACGGCATGCGCGGAGCAGGGCAAGCCCCCAAACCCGCTCCTCGGCTGGAGCTCCGGAGTGGGGCAAGCACCAGACCCTGCTCCCCAGCGGGAGCTCCGGGGCCAGATTAAAATGTCTGATGGATCAGACGCGTCCCGCGGGCCATAGTTTGCCTACCCCTGTTCTAAGACCTTTCCATTAGAATTGTGTCCTTTGGGAAGCCTCTTGTTTTTACCTTCTTTTCCTTTTGGATAACTTTTGTGTGTGCCTATTTTCATTTTTGTCAGTGGCTGGTTCTTGGGCCATTGGGTCTAGAAGCAGGGGCGGCTCCAGGCACCAGCGCAGCAAGCGCATGCCTGGGGCGGCAAGCCGCGGAGGGCGGCCTGCCAGTCGCCGTGAGGGCGGCAGTCAGGCTGCCTTCGGCGGCATGCCTGCGGGAAGTCTGCCGGTCCTGCGGCAATTCAGCGGTGGGTACGCCGAAGGCGCGGGATCGGCGGACCTCCCACAAGCATGTCGCCGAATCTGCGTTACCAGTGGACCTCCCGCAGGCATGCTGCCGAAGGCTGCCTCACTACCGTGCTTGGGGCGTCAAAATACATAGAGCCGCCCCTGTCTAGAAGCAGTACAATAGGTCCAGATAGATTTTAATTGTTGTCTAACTAATTGTTGGAATATGTACAGTAACATAGATGAGCCCTCTGGGAAACAACTAAGTAAATACATTTTAAAAAGAAATGTCTAAAATATAAAATTACTCATACTTTCAAAAATTATTTTTAAACTTAAATTTTGTTAATAACAATAGCTTAGAAACCGAAAATTAAAACCTGTTTTCTAATCAAATATATGTTAGGCAATTGTGCAATTTTTTACTTTAACTTTTAGGCGAGCTGAGCAGGTTGTATGTGATTTTTCACACTACTGTCCACATGAGTCAGCTTGATGATATCATACTCATGCACTAATAACAGTAAATAATAATATTACTACTTAATATTTACATAAAGTAGCACCTTATGGCTTCAAAGCACAATACCAACATTAACTAATTACTCTAGAAGCTAGCATACATTCTTTTCTACTTACTTTCTAAAGGAGAAGCATTTGATATATTTAAATAGCTATTGTGTAATCAGAAAGGTAAATTAGTTATATAATGACTTATGCCACTGGTTATAGCAAGGGACTGGGAGTCAGATGGGCTTTTTTCCCAACTCTGCCAGTGACATGTAAGTCAACAGGAGTTGGACATCTGATTTCCTTATGCACTTTTGAAAACTCCATCCCCTCAATCCTAAATGCACCTCATCTTCTCTGTCTTTAAAATGGGATAATAACATGTACTCACTTCTCTAAAGTGCCTGGAGATTCTTGGATGAAAGACACTACATTAGTTTGAGTATAATTATTATTATTATTATATGTAGTTGTTGTCATACAATTATTAAGACTATGCTGGTTCCTTGTTTTTATTTAAGATCATGGGTGAAATCCTGGCCCAGTTGAAGACAATGGGAGTTTGGTTATTGACTACAATGGAGCTATGATGTTGTCCTATATATATATTTAAACCTATACTACAATACATTTCTAGCTCCCAACCCCTTGGCAGCAGTTCCTTTCCACCCTCCCATCCAAATAGCAGAATTAAACACTGATTTCTCCCCTTACCCTTACCCTTCTATATGTTCCAAATATCCCACCTCCAAGGCCCTTACAAATTACCCCTGTAACAATGACCTTTTGGGAGCCCCTGCTTCCTCTCAGCTCCAGGATAAAGTATTGTTATTAATACACTAATAAGCATTTATGTAAAGCTTTTAATCTTCCACAGGCTTTACAAACATTAATTGCTCAATAATTTCATTTACAGATTTTCTAAAGGTCTTCATATTTGAGAAGAAAACTTCTGTCAGTTTATAATGTTTTATTAACACTTCAATCATTATCTTTAATGTATAACTTGTCAAGGGCAGTTGATTCCTCACAGAATACTTATGATGCTTGCAGAATAAAAACAAATAAACAGCTCTGTGACTGTAGCAGGCTTAAATTGAATTTATCTATTTTTACCCTAATACTAGGTTTGTTCTTGCTCATGCATTATTGCTAGTTAGCCTTGGTTTATTTTTGTTTTGCACAGTGCTCAGGGATTTGATTTCAGGAAGGAAAACAAACAGCTAAAAGGACATCTGAAGTTCAGTCACACATCTTTTGCCTAAACATAGGAACTGCTGTGACAAAACAGGCTAGTGACCCACTTAGTCCAGTGGATCTGGCCTCCAGTAGTGTCTACATTAACTACTTCTAATGAAGACTTATAATGCACCTGCAATTGAACAATATTATACCATGGATGAATGGGAAGAATTTTTTCCTGGCCCCATAGTTCAGAAGACAAACTGCCCAAGATAAAGCAGCCAAACAGTTATGTATACAGTGGTGGAGATATATGTTTGGGGGGTTTCTATCTTAATCCAGCTGGCATTCAGTTTTGGCTTCAAAACAGGAAGATGGATAGCTGTTGTCAATTTTATCTTTGTATAACTGCAGATGCTGGGCCAAATCCCCAGCTGGTGCTCAAATCAGCATAGCTCCATGGACTTTGAAGGACCTACACCACTCTACACCAGCTACAGATTTGGCCTGCTCTTTTTTGCATGTGGCTAATCCATTTGTGAATTAAACTAAGCTATTTTCATCAATAACATTCTGACAGCGAGTTTCACAGATTAATTATACATTGCAGAGATAAACTATATACTTTTGAATATCCCCTTATTATTGAGGGACAAGAGATGTCACATGGCCTTCTCTCTTCCATCCTTCATTGTGTGTGTAAATATGTATATATAATTGTACTTTTTGCACAAAAAACAAAAACAAAAACGTAGGCCCTTTTCCTGTAAGGTGCTGAACTACTGAGCTACTAATGTAGTCAATACTAGTTTAGGTCACTCAGAACTTTGTAAGATTGAGCCCTAAATAGTCATTCAATTTTTTCCTCATACAGAGTTATCCCAAAATACCTTTTAAGCTAAAGGTGACCAAAACAGAATAATCAAAGGAAGAACCTACTTAGCAATGTTTTATATAATGGTATTACAATATTTTCTGTATTTTTCTCTGTTCCTTTTTTATTACAGCCTAACATCTTATTTGCTGTTTCTGACCACCATAGCATATTGAGCAGACATCTTCATTAAGCTGTCCACACGGATGCTTACATTCTGTTGTTGAAAGGTTACAATTAATTCAGAACCCATCTGTGTGTACCAATAGTTTAAATCATTCCTTCCAAGGTGCATTACCTTGCGCTCACCTACACTGAAATCCATCTGCCATTGCATTACCCAATTATTTAGTTTTGTCAAGTCGTTCTGTTGTGCCTCACAATCCTCCCCAATCTTGTCTAACCTATATCATTTGTGAAGAGAGTAGATTTCAGTGCCTCATTAGTCAGCATCTCCAGCAGGCCCTTAATAAATATATTAAACAACACTGGGCCTAGTATTGATCCCTGGGGCACCCCACTATTAACTTTCTTCACAATGAGAATTTGCCATTTATTCTTATTCTTCCCCCCGCCCATCTCATAAGTAGACTTTAATCCATGATTGACAGGATTTACCTCTCCCTCTGTGGTTAGCAACTTTCCCTAATAGCCTCTTGAATGTTTAAATAAATTACATCCACTGGTTCCCTATTATCCATTATTTTGTTACCAGTATAAAATTCTATTTAAAAATAAGAGCCTGTAAACATAACTTCAGAGTCCTTTAAAAACATGTTTTGATCCAGCTGTTTTCAATGTAATATTATTATTTAGCAGCATTTTTTTAAAATCTTATGTCATCCCAACATGTTCCAAAAATGCAGGAGTCATTCTCAATCCTATTTTAATCAAATGCCACAGCAGAAAGGAACTATTTTGCAAGGTAAATACATTCAAGAGGCTGATCCATTTTGCACGATTAGAAACCCTCCAGGGGCAAGTCTTTCAACCACTTGCAGGCTTGTTTAAAAAAAAAAAAAAATCAGGAAAATCAAGTTTTTCCGAATGAGAAAGCACCACAGACCTGTTCTAGGACTAATATTTGTCAGGTCTCACTCCAGTGAAGGGCTTATTTTCACCCCAAGTGCCACTCAGGCAGCTCGTTTTTGCACATGCATGACAGCAAAGATTGCAAAGGTGAAGCCATATTTTAATCACGTCCTCTCCAGGGTGTGGGTGTATGCCTGGGGTGGGGGAGACAGAGGGTTGGTTAGCTGTTTGTTTCAGGGACAGACTCTCCTGCATGCTAACTGACCCTACAGCCCTAGATGATTTTGGGGGAAATCCCCCCTGTTTTCTTTCAGTCAAGCCCCTCTTACCAAACAAACGCCCCAAACCCTTCTTCAGCACCTTTCCCTCTTCTCCCCCTCCCCTATCGCCCCATTCCCCCCTCCCTCCCTTCAGCCACATGTCCACCTTCTCCCTCCCCCCAGCTAAGCGCTCTCCCGGCTCGCCACATCCCCCGCTTCCCTTCCTCCCTCAAACTAATCAGCTGGACGCCCCCAGCACAACGCCAGCCCCCATCTGCTCAGCCAATACCCAGTCTTCCCCTCCTCGCCACTGCTGGCACTGGGCACTTCCCCCACCCCGCAGCAGCAGGGGCGGCGCCGCGCCCTAGCTAGCCTGCCCCCGCTGCGCCCGCGCGGCGGGGCGCGTTCCATCAGCCCTGCGCCTATGTTGCGCGCTTCCATTTCCCTCCCTCCTCCTCCTTCTCCTTCTCCCCACCCTTGGCCGAACGAGACGAGCTGCGAGGGAGGGGCTGCTGCGACGCGCTCCCGCTGTGGTAGGAAAGCAGCAGCGTCATTGTGTTAGCAAGAGGCAGCAGGGCTGCGCTGAGGACGCGTCCAGCTCTGCGGGCAGCTGCAGGGGTGGGATGACGAGGGGGGTGTAAACCGGATCCGCTCTGTGCAAGGCTGTTTGTTGTTCCCTTCTCAGCGTGCAATGGAGCTGGCGACTGCTTGCAGCCAGCTAAGAAGACAAACGCAAGGGCAAGCAGGTGTGGCGTGAAGGGAGCAGCAGAACCACCTGCGACTGCATGGCCTTTTACCGGGTGGCACCCACTTACAGCCTTGCGAGCCCCAAGCATTCAGAAATCGTGAGATTGGCTCAAAAATCACGAGATATTTAAAATATCATTTTTCAGAGTGTTTATATTTGCCCTCTAGTTTCCAAGTCCTCAGGGTGTGCTTGGTTCACATTTACCAGCGGTTCTGCACCGCTGTGTGGGGGCTACCATTTTTTATTTTTCATTGAAAACAGAGGCTTTCATGCAATCTCTTGATTCCAGCTGCTGGGCATTAGAAAAACCACCAAATATTGCGAGACTTGCAATAAAATTGTGACACTGCACTTAGAGCACCAGAGAATTCGACCCTCTGTTTTGAGGGCTGGCCTCAGGCACAAAGACAGAATCTGTTTGGACTCCTGCTCTTCAGAGGCGCTCTACTTCTTGGGGGATCCCACATCCCACCCAAGTTTTGCATCGCGTAACTTAATCCAGTCTCCCTCCAGTTGCAGAATTGAAGGGAAAGAGACAGATTAAGGCCAGTTCCCCCTCACCTAGTATTGCCAACCCCTCGTGTTCAAAAATAATGAGTTAGACCCACCAAAATCATGAGATTGGCTTAAAAAGGATGAGATTTTAAAAACAATACATTTGGTTGTTCTTTCTGTTTGCCATTAGGGTGGACTCGTGACACATTTTCAAACTTTCCTCCACAGCCTTGAGGGCTAGAGAGCAAGATAGGAAAGGAAAATCATCCTTTTGCTATTTAATTTTTAAAATCGTCTTGCTAATGGTGCATTTAGAAATTTAAATAATCCACTCATCAGCAAAATATTTTAGAGTACTGATGTAGCTCATAATGACTCAGAAGGAGCCTTGATAATGAATCTTGTCAATGAGTATTATAGCGGGCCTGCATCTACAGTTTCCGCTGAAACTCCAGTTGACCTAATTGGGAGCTTTGCAAGTGGACTAACTGCAAAATCAGTCCTAGTAAGAACAACATATAAAATAAAAAGATGCTGGATTCAGGGGTGCCGGAACAGGGGGGCATGGCCCCATCACTTTTTACATGCCTTAAGGGCGGGTGATGGGGACGAAGGGGGTGGAGAGGAGTGAGTGGGGGCAGGGCCTCGGGGAAGAGGCAGGGCAAGAGCGGGGCCCTTGGGGAAGGGGTGGGGCCATGGGGGAAGGGGGAAAACCATGGTTTGGGCACTGGTGGCCCCCCCACTTCTAGGGAGCTTTCAGCACTCCTGACTGGACTTGTATAGTACCTTCTATATGAAAGTCTTGTGCTTTACAAATTTGAACTAACTAAGCATTATGACCTGGATCCACTTGGCTGCTGTGATGCTGAATGTTGTAATGTCTAATTTTTAGGAATCTAGAAAATCACAGGAATAACACTGTCATCCACAAAGCCTGAATTATGCTCATAGGCTCCCTATACAATGCACAGGAAGAGATAGGTGCCTAAGAATGGGATCCACAAAAGTCAGCGTGCTAGGCAGGGAGATATCAAACTAGCCAACAAGAGATGCCAAGGACAGATGTGCGTCCTAAGCCCTGCCCTTCCCAAAGAGATAGGTGTCTAAGTCCAGGCTGCAAGGATTGCTGTCTCTGCTTGCAATCCACAACTGGGAACCCCTCTCCTGCAGTCAGGCGGCTTAGGCACCTAAGTCAGGTTTTGTGAGAATGAGTTAGGTGCCTGCCTCACTCCACACAAAACATCTGGAAGAGGAAGTGGTGCCCACCTTATACTCTTTAGTGCAGTGGTTAGAGAACTCACCTGAGGGGGAGAAAGGATTTTAATGGGATCTTTCACACACCTCAGGTAAGTGCTTGAACCGCAGAGCTATGGGATAGTCTGATATGGGGCTTTCTCAATCTCGCCTGTCAAAGCTGTTCCACTGTAGCTAAATAAACAGTCATCATCGGCGCAGAGGGACTGGATTGTGTCTCCTACCTTGATGCCAGGGTACGAAGTCATTCTCACACACACTCTCTTTCTAGCCCAGTGACTCCAATTATTTATACAAACTGGAAAAATCTTCAACAGGAAAGCCTGAGAGCCCCCCCCCATCATAACTCAGTGGACTCTGCTGAGACGTGTTCAAATCTTTTCTCCCCGTCAGGTAGAGTGGGGAATTGAACCCAAGTATCCCACATCAGTGCTGTAACCATTGGACTACCACCAGCAGCTTTTGAATGGGACCTACTCTGGTAGGGGGCTTCTGTACATGCCTGTCAAACTGGGCTCCTCATGTGAGCTAGACAGGCAAGGCCTATCTTCCCCCAGTTCATGGATCAATCTAGGGCTTAGGTGGAAGATAGGCACCTGGCTGCCTAGCATGGGGCAGCGGTGCACATGTTCAGAGGTAGAAACTTAGGCAGCTAGGGAACTTTTAACCTGAAAACTTAGGCGCTGAGTGAATTTGGGCACCTACAGGCTTTGGGGGGAGTTTTGTGGATCTCAAGGAGCCTAAAAACTGGGATTTAGGTACCTAAACCCCAGACTAAGAGGCCTAAGTATTTTTGTGACTTTCACTCTATGATTCCCCTATGAGGTAAGTAAGTATTAGTATACCCATTTGTAAAATGGGTAACAGAGGCACAGAGAGGTTAAGTGATTTGCCCAAGTATACACAGCAAACTAGTGGCATAACTGGGACAAGAACTAGGAGTTTTGACTGCCAGTCCCCTGCTCCAACCACCACTCAGACTATAGCCCACACTGTGCTATGTGATGCATTCAAAAGAGTGGGATGCAACTTTAATATTTCTTATACCTTTCAATTAATCGGTCATTATTATGTATGTTAATATTATTCTAATGAGTCCAAATATAATCAGTCAATATTAAGCGAGAGTCAATGGGAGCTGTGGGTTCCCAAGTCCTTTGAAAAACAAGCCTCTTTTATTTAAGGTGCCTAAATTTTTAGGAACCTAATTTTTGGCACCTACATTTGACAATCTGGACCATTGTGTGCATTATGATATGCATAACTGCATATCTCCTACAGTTCCCATGGAAGAATCTCCTCAATATATGTTTCACTCTATATGCATCCGAAGAAGTGGGTTGTAGCCCACGAAAGCTTATGCTCTAATAAATTTGTTAGTCTCTAAGGTGCCACAAGTACTCCTGTTCTTTTTGCGGATACAGACTAACACGGCTGCTACTCTGAAACATGGAAGAATAATAAATCATGTTTCTCTCTGGCTTAATCACTTGGAAATGGCATCCTCTCAATTTGAAATAGCTTTTCCCTATTAACAAACTCAGGCATGGTTTCTAAGCTCCATCCCTCCTACATCCACCCCTCCCTAGCTTGCTTCACCAGCTGTGTCCTGCATAATTCCAGTGCTCAAATAACAAAGCACTATCCACAGGGTGAGGGAGTGCTGAGGGCGGAGGCACATTGAGAGGGTATAACTGCCCACTACAAATTTAGATCGCCTTTCACTGAATCAGGTGAAAAAGATAGTACTTAACATCTTTAAACGAGGGCTGCCTGTGTGACAAGTACAAATTATACTTCATGTTCCTGTAATTTGACCGGTCAACACCTGGTCCAAAACAAGTGCTATAATGTTAAAGAGAATTCCAAAGCCACATCAGACATATCACTGATAACACAGACATATCACTTTTCGTACAAAATCAACAAACAGTTAAAAAAAAGAAAAACCTTCCAAATGAGATTAAAATAAATGAAGGAAACAAAGGTAGCACAGTCCACCACCTTATATTTACATACGAGTTAAATTTTTTTATGAATGGTAAAATGAATGAATTTCCAGATTCTGAATGGAAACATTTTTTCGATATAATCTACAGAACAAACAGTTATTAGACAAAGGCTCCATCAAAATAAGTCTGGTTTATCAGTGCTAGTAAATTAAAGAGCAATTGTTACCAAGATCCTTTCCATTTTAGCAACAACAAAAAGCTGCAGTATTTTTATTTTGTGTATATAAATAAGAAAACTGAAGCACTTAGATGGCATTGGTTTAATAACATCCACTGAGAATTATTCTTTAAATTCTATGCACTGACAGAACAGACTGTACAGACCCAGCAGACCAAACAAAAACAAAACAGTAAATTATTATTCAAGAAACCACTTCTGAATTGTGGCACTTGCAGTAATAACTGTTTGGTTCACTTTAATGCACTACCTAATTGAACCAGGAAAAATAAACCAACTGAGGGGGAGGGGGAAACCTCTTTATACAAAAAAATGACCTAGTCATAAAGAGCACTTGAGAGCAAGAACAAAATATCATGTGCCTGCTCCTGTAGTCTTGGTTCACTCCAAACTTCCATTAGCACCAGTGGGAGTTTTGGGCATACAGGAATGCAGGACTGGCCCATGTATTGCATTACATCAGAAGAGTCTAATCCTGAGAGGTGCTGAGTATGCACAACTCCCATTTACCTCATTCAAACTACTTGTGTGAATTAAGGGTTTTCAGGATAAGGCTATAAATTCAGTTTGGCTAGTTCAGCAGGCAGTCACACAATAGCACCAAAATCTACTTTACAGTGGCTATATAACCCTTATATTATATCTATATATAAACATTTAAAAAAATGCTTAGTAAATTACTACAAGAAAACTGTTCATAATAGAGAATGATTCCCAGGATTAAATCTGAATAGCACAGTATTAGACAAAGTTATCGGTATATATCATATATCCCCACAAGAATAATTAATAGTTATACAAATAATTACAAATGCTGATGTATAGGTATATATTTAAAAGTTTTAACAACAAAATGAACCATTCGTTAAGGAAACTAATTGCTGACCTATAGTGCTCTTTTAGGCATTGTCACCATTCTACACCTAGGTTCCAATGGGTAGATCCTTGAGCCCACATGAAACTTCACTTAAGTCAGTGGAGCTCCAGGCAGGCACAGGAATCTGCCCTCATGGGGTATATCAACACAGCAAAGAAAAACCCATGGCTGGCCCATGCCAGTTGACTCAGGCTCACAGGGCTCGGGCTATTGGGCTGTTTCATTGCTGTGTAGACTTGTGGGTTCAGGCTGGAGCCTGGGCTCTAGGACCCTGCGGGGTGGGAGGGTCCCAGAGCTCTGGCCCCAGTCCACATCTAGAAGTTTACACTGCAATGAAACAGCCCCGCAGCACAAGCCCCTGTGCCTAGGAGCGCCCAATATGTAAATCCAGCCCTGGTAATGAAAAATTGAGTCATTGTTGAGTAGGTCTATTCTTTTCCTGAGGAGAGGGTTGATTGTTTTACCCAGTGTCTTGCCAGAATCAGGGTTTGCAATGTAATCCAGACAAGGTCAAGATAATGCTGGTAGGTTGGAGGAATAAACTGGAAGAAGTAGCAAGAGTTGATAGTTGCTCCCTCAGCTGGGGGAGTATGCCCACCTTGTGTTACACAGATTCACTAATCATCTGTTTCTAGATGTCCGGCAGGAGTGTCTAAAAGCACTTACCATTTACAACCTTTCAGACCTCACCTCAGTGACCCATGCTTTTGTCAACTCATGACTGGATTACGGCAAAGTACTCTTCATGGGGCTCCACCATGACAGCATTCAGAAACTTCAACTCGTTCAGCTGTGGCAGCCCTCTCGTTGAGTAGTGTTTGTCATACAGAGCACATTACACTTCTGCTCTGTGATCTGAGCTGGCTTCTGATATGTTTCCGGATGGAATATAAGGTGTTAGTTTTAAGCCCTAAAGCCTTAAATGTATTTGGTCCTAGTTAACTCAAGGGCTGCCTTTCTTCACAGGTGGTAATACAGCACTGGATATATTTAAGAAACGTGAGCTAACAGCCTCCTGATTTTATTAGCGAGACAAGGTAGGTGTGGTAATATCTTTTATTGGACCAACTTCTGTTGGTGGGAGAGACAAGCTTTCAAGCTACACAGAGCACTGCTTCAGGTCTTATTTTAATATTTCTTCAGATCCTGATTTTGTTTTGAAGGGTTGTAGTCAAGGCAAATTTAGTGAGGGGATCTTTTATACTATGGAACATACTTCCTTCATTTATTTCCCAGAGCATTAATTTGTGCACCTTCAAGTCATAGTATCTGTTCTCGGGGGAGTAAGATAAAAGGATGAGAGAGGTATTTCCAAGACATTTTTTAATATGGGGCGGGGAGGGAGGAAGTGGGAGAATCCCCTGTTTTGGACCTTGGCCCTGTTTATTAATATATAGTTTGTAAAGATTGTATTTGTACAACAGCATATGGGATAGGCACATTTTTACTAAGTCTAAATAAATAAATAATAGAGGTACACACATCTTTGAAAAACATCAGTTAAGTTACTGCATTTGTGGTCACTAACTCATGGAACTGGCATTCACATGACAGATAACCCAAGGTTTTGCTGACCTTGGCAACATTATAGAGTAATCATTCATTAAGTAAGCATGAAATGTTCTTGAACAATTTACTCAGTGTCTTAGGCACTTAACATACTTTCCTTCGACAGCAACCATCTTCTTGTTCTACCTTCTATTTTGGGACATACATTTGTACTAATTCAAAGGATAATTCCATTCTCCATTTAGTGTTTGCCTTTTCCTCTCCTTTGTACAGTATTTAAGGGGTATGACTGAGTAATACAACTTCCTGTTCAACATTTATATTTGTGCATATGTCGCATCTCCCTTAATACATTTATAATAATACTCAGCCTGTCACATCTTCAAAGAGCAGTGCAAAGTCCAACACTCAAGGGCCTAATTCTACTCTCAGATAAATAGGCACAATTCCTATTGAAGGCAATGGAAATGGTGTCCACACACACCTACAGACAGAACTGGACCTAATTAATTCTCATGACAACCCTGTGAGGGAGGCAAACAAGAATTATTATATCAATTTTTACAGATAAACTGAGGCAGAGAGGCTTAGTGAATTGATCGAGACCATGGAAAAACTCATTGGTAAAGCTATTATTAGAACTTAGGAGTTCCTGGGCTCCCAGTCAAGTGCTTAGTCCACTAGATCATAAAGCAACTCAGAATATTAAATAACCCCCCACACCAGGAGTTAGTTTTTTTGGGGGGGTGTTTATTTTCCTCATCTTGGCATGAGAACAACCAAATGGTACCCCTTGTCCCATCTTTTCAGTGTGTGAAAGAGAGAAGAGAAAAAAGTATGAAAGAGAAGCAGCAGCTAAAAAGGCAATTAGGTTCATGGCTAAAGTACATATGTGCCATTCGCTCTTTTATACATTTGTTTTGTTCCTGGACCAACTGGGAGAACAGAGATGGACTGTGTCACATTCATGTAGTTCTGATGGGCCAACAGCAAAGAGACAGTTACTAGAATTCTCACATTTGTGGCACTATTTGTGCTCAGTATACACCCCTAAGGATTCTAGTACATTTCAGAACAGAGTTGGGGGAGGAAACATCATCCACATTGAAATTGAAAAAAAAGAAAGGGAGGGGACCAAGGGAGGGAAAAAATGGGAGGAGAATGGGAGGAAAAAGCTGAATGTGATATGAAGAGAATATAAAACTAAATTCAACAAAACATGGATATTGATTTTTGTCACATTTAGGATCCATTCGGCTAATGGTTCTATTTTAAAATGATACTGCTCATTTTGCAATTATTGTAGCTAGATTTTTTTTGTTTTTACTCCAGAAGTGATTTAGCATAAAACACATTTATTTGTTTGTTAGTAATTGTTTTCTTTGAATCTTTTGTTCAGTTTTATTTTACTCTTCATAGGTGTCTCTATACTTCACTATTGATTGAAATTAACTGTTTCATTTTAGCCATATATATTGATAATATTTATCTAATAGTGATCATCTTGGGTAAATTCTTATGTGGTGCAACACCATTGACTTTAGTTGAATTACACCAGCAATTAATTTGGCTCACTAGATATAATGAGATGACTGCTTCAGAAGATGATGGGAATAATCAGAAGGAAGATGTTAAGAGAAAAGATTGGGGCAATACATTTTCTTGTAGTATATAAATATTAATAGCTGATAGCCTCCACCTAGGACAAGGATTAGTTATGTGGGTATCAGAAATTATTAGCTAAAATACATTGTATTGAACCAGTTCTTCTCAAAAGGCATTCACCTATTTCCACTAAATTTAATAGCAAAATACTCATTGACTTGAGTTAAAGCTGGATCATGTTTGTACATTGAAACCATGTATTTTCTATGCTCTCCTTCGTAAGGTTGGGGCCCGTCTACTACACTGTTCATTCCACATTAGTATTTGCAGAATATTTTTTATGGTTGAATTTGGAATAGCCATGCCCATATCTATCATTTATACTTTAATATAAAATATGTTTCACCCTACCTGAATGAATGCTCTTTTATTTTGAATATTTTAAAGGGACACCGTCAGTTCGTGTTTTTTTTTAAATTACGAATTTAAAAAAAAAAATCAAGATTTCTGGTAGCATGCCCTTTAAATAATAGGTCCTGAATTAAAACAAAATCCTTTAAAAATTAAAGGTTTTCTATTCCCCTGCTGCAGTTTATGAGGGTCTTTTTAGCAAGGGAGAAACTAAGACCCTGATCATATAAACAGCCTGGCTGTAGAGTGAAACTGCTTATACATGATGGTCAAATGGGCAAAGTAAAAGTATTGAAAAGAAATAGCAAAAAAACCCCCCAAAAAACCAAAACAAAACAAAAACAAGGCTAACTCCTTTCAGTTATAGTAATCTTAGGTAGCATTTTTTACTGGGAAAGATATAACATTTTGTAGGTATAAGAGAAATGTGGTTTTGAAGCGGATGGTGTCCCATTTAAGGCTAAATAGCCTGAAGCTAATGTACTCATCCTGCTTCAAAGAAGATCTGTGAATGGGAAGGGAGAGTAATATCCATGCATAAGTGTTTAATCATGATTGAAGTTTTGGGTTTTTTTAAGGTGCAGCAGAAAATTACATTTCTATTGGAAGTCATATTGTAGACTAACAAGTAAAGGCCTGATTCTGTAGTCCTTATTTGACAAAACTTCTGTTGAGATAAGCAGGAGTTATGCCTGTGTGAGATCTGCAGGATCAGGATCATAGTACTGTGTATGTCCTTTTTATTATACCAGTGAATACAATTTTGGTTATCACTACAACCCTTAATAGGATATCATGGATGAAAAAAATCTTCAGTGTAGTATAATGAGGTGTTCAAATAGCTAGACTTTTCACTTGATTTGAAGAATTCATTTAATATCAGCTACATTTTAAATACCTATTAGTACAACATGAAATTCAGAGAGCCAAATCTCATTGATTAGATTTTGTTTGAATATGTTTTAAAACAGCTGCTTTAACTTCATTACATTACTTTAATGCCCGGTGGGTAGCCATTTATAAGTTATGTTTTATATACTAACTTGCACAGGGAAACTGTCTGACATAAAGTATGGTAATGCTTATGACTAGCTTATTTTTTAAAATGGGAGGCAAATACACTCAAATAAATGATACTAGAGTTAATAGGCTAAATTTTAAGCTTTTGCATAGTGTGGACCACACATTAACAGAGAGACTGTGAAGTGGATACCTCTGCTACCATTCACAATTGCTTAGACCACTTGTAAACACGTAACCTCCCTGTGGCAACTATAGCAATTTTTTTACAAGGTAAAATAATATTAGGAAAATATATATTCTTAGCTGTCTTTTAATGTATTAATGGTTTGTTTTTGTTTTTTTTAAAGTGGATCACACTACCTACTTTTGCTACTTATTTATTTCCTCCTCTCAACTGTTGTTTCTCTCAGCTGGTAACAAGGAGCAGGAGCCAGTACCATGTGACCTGCCAGCTCTCTAGGTGCTGTATGAACACAAAACAAAAAGAGAGGCCCTGCCCCAAGAAGCTTGCAATATAAGTATAAAATAAGAGACAACAAATGGATATAGACAGACTCTTATCCTGTGCACTTATGACTACAGCACCCACCTCTGCACTGCAGGGGTTCTTCCTCTGTAGTGTCCTGATTCTACACTGGTCTGCTGCTTCCATGGCCTAGCTCTCCGGCCAGGTCAGCTCTCAATCTAGCCCTGTAGTTAACAGGAAACAAATTAAAACTCAACTCAAAAATAGCCATCTAGGTGTTAAAGTCCATAATATAAACACTAGTCCTTCATAGAGAGCCAAGGTGTTGTCAAGGTTAGGCCCCTGACCAGGCCAAGTTACTTGGGTTAGGACAGGGAGAGCCTTCCATCCATGTCCTGGCTTCACCCAGAACTGGCCTGATCAGGAGGGCGCTCCAGGAAGGGGCTGCCCTATGACAGAGACCAATGAGACAGTGTTGCTCAGCATGATAGACTGTGGTCAACACACCAACAACCTCACTGTGATCACTTAGCACCAGATTTTAAGATCCAATCTCTAATTTTAATGCCAGTTTTTGAGTGTGCAACCAATCGAACCCACAATAAAGTTAACTCAAGTTATAACTCAAGGGTTGGTCCTCCTAACCCAAGTCCCTTCCACACACAAAAGCTGTTAGATCCGGTGCCATCATGCTTTTAACACAAGTTGGCTGTCCTGTTAGGAGGTATAGGCTAAAGCTTGAATAAACACAATTTGTCCCTTTGTAACATGGCTACTCTGTAGTGTGGACACAAGTTAGCACTACTTGAGTGCTGCTAGTTCTCCAATACCTTTCTACGATTCCCTTCATGTGCCCAAGAAGGACAGACAAATTCTCCCACAATTCACTGAGGAAGAATTCATAAAGTGGCTCAGTTTAAAGTTTACTACAATGCAAAAAATCATGGGATGTTCCCCCAGAAGTCTTTTTAGTTCTACACATGAGTGAGTGCAGCACCAGTGTGGACACAGCAGCTGGAGTGTTATTTCAGTGTGGCCATTCTTACCTGAGCGTAGATAAGTCAAGATAATGCACAAGTGAAGACATACCGTGAGTCACATAAGGTATTAATAATGATTTAGGAGTCATCACAAAATTTTGCCCATCTACAGGCACAGCCCTGTTCTAGGCAATTAATAAACCTCACGAAATGCAACAGACCCAGCACTGATTCCTGGGGTACCCCACTGGTGACTTCTGTCCACTGCAATTGTCATCACACTAATTTTTTGCTTATGCCTATTTAACCATTTTGCTTTCTAATTTATATATCTGCATTCCACACAGAAATTGGCCTCTCTGAGCCTAGACAAGGATTTAAAGGTGTGATGTTAGCACACGTTAACTATAACACATGCTAACCTGGCTGAGTCAAAGCATAAACTCCACCTTCTGTACCACAACCAGCTAATATATGTTAAAGGCAGTGTTCCTTGCCTGTGTTAGACTTTTAAAATGTATTAGCCCCACCCCTTAGATTCTAGTCTAGACAAAGCCCTAGAAAGAAATGCTTGGCAAAATCTTTACAGAGACAGCAATGTAGACAAATAGTTTTACTCTGTTCCTCTTTAAAAAAAAAAAAAGTTGGCCTCACATATTTTTGTAATACTATGTATCTTTGTTTGCTTTATTTATAAGCCCATCTATCATTTTCTCCTTTATGGTAGATTCCACAGTTCTACCTAGGACTGGCTGAAGCCCTGTCTACATTGTTTTGTTTTGGTTTTTTTGCACTTATGTAGCTGCATTGGTGTTAATCCCTAATGTAGACATGCTATATCAGAATACCCAGGCTAAACTGCACTGTTGCAACTCATTTTTTGCATCAGAGCAGTTTGTCTACACTAGGGGTTTGCACTGGTGCACCTACATCTGTACAGCTACAGCAATGTAAATGACAATTCACACCAGCTGAGAATCTGACCCCTCCTCACCCCCCTCTGAATAGATAATGCCCTAACATTTCAGAATTCAGACCTTTTAAAAGATGGAGTTAATATGAGCCCCTTTCCAATTGTCTAGTATATGCCTGAGACCTAGCACACATTGCTTATAGATACTAAATGGTTTGAAAGAGCTCCTTTAGTATTCTGAGATATAAACCATTTATGTCCATCAGCTTATGTCCATCAGTTTATGTATAATTTTTGGACACAATGCTTGTGGCTATTATAAAATTATCTTCATCTCTTGCCTCCTTGCACATTTAAAAGCATATATTTTGGATCGCTCATCTCCTAATGTTAATGAATACCTTAGAAAAAACCTTAATTCAGATCTTCAGCCATTCTCATATCCTCTTTCAAGGTCTCTACTGCTTCAGTGTTCAGGAGTCCTACATCATATTATTTTAGCTACCATGCTCTTTACACATTTTTGTCTGTGATTCTTCTTGTACATGCCCAAGATAACTCATTGAAACTAGTCTTCATTTCATCCTTTCACCTCACCCCACTACTCTTCCACTTTTTATAAAGTCATTTCTTTTTTGATCACATAATTTTCATCTCTCTGGCAAGCCACAATAACTGGTTTGTGCTTCTACTTGCTTTCTTGAAAACTGGGATAAATCTGCTCTGCATGATAGGTAGAACCAAATTAAATATGTTCCATCAGGTCTTTACTCCCTTACCTTTTAAATACTGAACAGTACAGTAGTTCCAGTTAAACATTTGAATGCATTTTCTGAAAAATAAAAAAACTTTGCTTTTCTAAAGTTTTCCATTAAAAATCTTCTGTCTGCTCATGCCCAGCAATCAGAGAACCAAATAATCAGAGAATTGATGCTACCAAGAGGTTCTCAGATATCCCAGATAAGGTCTGCAGGATCAGTTGTAGCCAGGCCCAGTAGCACCTTCCTTCTCATTGGAAACCACTGAAACGGTGTGAGAAAGTTCTCCTAATAACTCAGTGAAATATAAACACATCTTTTAATAACCTATACTTTGATAAATGTAATTAAGATTGGAATTATTCATATATTTGATTTCATTAGGCAGATGTATGGGGAACACTCATTCTGCCTCGTGAACATAACCCTTGCCAGCTCATTGTGGTGCTCTGGCATGGTTATACGAACATTATCAAGATGTACTATTCTGGAGGGTCCATTTTCAGGACTGACAAGAGATTTGCCACCATTGTGCCTTCATAAGAGCAGGATGCAAATGTCCTGTAATACACTGAATGCTATGCTTTGTTCAGCAGCAAAAAGTAGCCTTCCATCCATAATGCTCAACACCTTCTAAAAATAGTGTGTCAAGGTGGGTACCCAAAATTTGAGGACCCCAAATTATTAGTCCGTTCTGAAAATCTTGGCCAAGCTTGTCTAATTCAGGATCTTATAATCTAGTTCAGACAAATACAACACTTAGAACAAAAACAAAAGAATTAATGGAGAAGGGGACGTCAAAGGGAATGGAACAAAAGATTGTCTTTTTTACATCAGCTCAGCTCATTGGTCGATGAAGTCCAGTATCTTGCTTCCAGCGGTGGTCAGTCCTCTATGCTGTAAAGGAAGGCCAAAAAAAATCTACTTTATAATGCACCATGGAGAAATCCCAAAGAACTGGGCTTCTTTGCATTGTTCATTGTAAATACATTGGCTAAATAAGAATGAGGAGGAACAAGAAGACATGCATTCCTGTTAATGAAGGAAAGCATATCTGTGTCTAATATACTGGCAAAATTCTACAAGAATAGTTCATCCTTAGGAAAATATTATCCCTGTAATGCTGCCAAGTTCAGTGTCTGCTTGAGTTATATCTGCTTTGTGTGGTAAGTGCTGGGTTTGCAAGTTAAAACTGTTTGGAACAACTGTAATTTGTTGAGTTCTCAGAACACTTTTACATTCTTCCATTCATGAATGTGAATTCATTGCTCCTTTGTGCATGTTCTGGTGCCCGAGGAAGGTCATAATGCCTGAGAGGAAGGACAGTCTGGTCCTTAGGGTGCTAGCCTGGATGTGGGAAAGTGGGGTCCAGTTCCCTGCTCTGTCACAGACTTCCTGAGTGACCTTGGGCCCTGTTATTTAGGCCAAGATTTAGAGAAGGTATTTAGGTATGGCTCTGCTTAATGTTGCAATGCCTAACTAACTTAGGAGCCTAAGTGACATTTGTAAAAGTCACTTAGGCATTTAGGACCAGTTTTTGAAAGACTGTTAAGTGCCTAAAGATGCAGATAGGTGCCCAGCAGTATTTTCAAAAGCGCCTGGACACCTAACTCTCATTGAAATCAAAGGAGGTCAGGTGCCTGGATGCTTTTGAAATTCTCACTAGACATCTGAACACCTTTAAAAATCTGGCTTTTAAAAGCCTAAGTCCCATTGACTTTCAATGAGACTGAGGCCAGGTCTCCACAAAAAACGTACATCGGTATAATTATGTCTCTTAGGGATGTGAAGAACCGCTGCAGCATTTTAAGTGTAGACTTGCCCTGCGGCTCCTGAGTGCCAGATTTTTAAAGAGATTTAAATGTTGAACAGAGGAAGGCCTACATTCCGTACCTTAAAAAATCTGACCCTTAGTCTCTCTGAGCCTCTCTGTGCCGTGAAATAGGGACAATAGTACTTCCCTACCTCACAGGATAAATACACTCATTAAAGATTGTGAGGTGCTCAGATACTATGGTAATGGAGCTCATGTAGTTAGCCTAGTCTACTTACAATAGATATTCCTCCCTTCCTCCCTATTACCTCCCCATCTTCTGCTTTTTCCCCCCAACTTATACACCCTGTCGCCGGTCAACTTGTACACCCTGTCCCCTTTTAGGAATGGGACACAGGTCATTATAGGCCCATGGTCAAGTCTGCGCAACCCCCTCTGGATCTCAGAGTAATGTGGCCTAACAGCAAAAGTCAATCCACCTGCCCTCTCTATCATGGCTATCCGTAGGGCAGCCCTCACAATCAGGACTATGCGGCCTAGCGGCCAAAGTCCATGTGGCTGGTAAGGCAGGCTGCCACCCCAGTGTGGGTGGTGACCAGGATAGGGGGACCCGGGCCATTCCTCTCCAGGTCCCAATCCAGGACCCTGACGGTGGCGGGGTTGCCCGCCACCAGCTCAGTGGGGATCTGCCTGAAACATGCCAAGCTAGTCTCCAGTTCTCCAATCACCTCCCTGCAAAGTCTCCCTGGGTTACTTCCTACCCTCTTCTCCACGGCTTGTGGTCTTGGAGTTCTCCCCAGTCTCTTCTCCCTCTGTGGCATCCAGCGCCTGGGGGTCACGGGTCACCGCTGCCTGGCTGGCCTCTGTGTCATCAAGCGTCAGCAGTCCTTCAGCAGAAATCTGCAGCACACCTCCTTCCTCTCTGGCAGTCAACCTCAAATGAACTTGGCTGTTCCCTTTTTATACCTCGCCTCCAACCGGAGCATGCCCAGAAGGGTTGAGGGGGTGTGGCCTCCTTGGCCCAAAGAGGGGAATTATTCCCTGCAGTTCCAGTGCGGGGCATGCACGTCCCGTTATATACCCTTTCCACTATGTTCTGGTGGAATATGTTTCTGTTCTTAGAGAAACACACCTTGATGAATACTGATGTCTGAGTAAGTGTTGCGGAAGAGGTACCTAATGGTGTTTTTTCTATGAAACTTCCACAAAAGGTAATCATGCAGCCATTCATTAATAAGACCCAGTTGCTTTATGTCACTATATAGAGTATAGATCACTGTAGAGTATGGGGCTCATATTTGACTATAATACAGCGCCGAAGAACTGCCTCTACATAGTCAGATGTTGATGCTACTGCTGCCACTTCTGAGTCCCCCCGCCCAAAAGCTGCTGCTAATAAATTACTAACACATTTGCTCTCATTAATCATTCTTTGAAATGGCAGAGCAGTCCTTGCTGATTGAAAATAATTATTAGCTTCTCAAAAGGATTAAACAGCCTGTTTAGATTTTCATTTATATCGCCATTTTGATGGAGCGATGTGGGGGTATATACACAGCCTTTGTCTTAAAAGTAATAATAATAATTAATGCTGTTTAACAAAGAGTTACAGAAAGTCACAGTACAAAGGGAGAAAGAAAAGGCAGACAAGGTGAGCAGCGGAATAAAGTAGGACACAGAAGACAGCATAAGATTGTGTTGGACAGGAAGCCTCCTACCGTAGCAGAGGAGTGATAAACACAAAGGAAAATGCAACATTCCCAACATAGCAGTGGAGAGACTTGAAATTTCTGGCTAACATTAAAATCTGAGCAGTGTAATTAATCTGGAATTGAAAGAATACCACAGATGTTTAAAATTATTTTTTTTACTGACTCAGTATCCTGCACGTTTACAAATTGTAGGCTGTGGATTAATAGCCCCTGAGGTTCTTTGCCCAATGGGCTTTGCTCCAAGCTTTGTATTTGCACTCAATGAAGCTCATTTGGAGTTAGACTCTCGCCTGAGATCAGGCTGTAAGAAGTTTTTAAAAATAAAATCTGTTTGGTCTCACATTGTTCCACAGACTCTGTGGGATGGGTTTACTCATATGAAAAACAAACAAACAAAAAGAATAAAATTGCTGGGTGAATAGGAGAGGCTGGAAAGCTGCAGTGTGACTGCATAGAGGTTTTGTGGGATTCTGGCTTTGGGATAGGAGGGGCTGCAGCAGAATGAGGGTAACTAATAATAGCTCAGATTGGCCTGATTCTTCAGAATCAAAATTGCGACCCTGCTAGAGCATCCAGTTGGACTGCTTACTACAAATACTAAAAGTTAGGAGATGTAAAATATAACACTTTTAACTGGGCCTTTCATACGAGAAACTCAACATGCTGTACAATCCTTATTGGAACATCACACAACACTCTTTTGAGGTAGGGAGGTGTTTTTACCCCCATTTAAGAGATAAGGGAACTGAGGCACAGACAAGGCACTGTGGCTTGTCCTCACTTCGCTGAGAGTCAGTGTCATAATTGGGACTAAAATCCAAGAGTGCTGACACCCAATTCCCTGCTCTAAACACTCAGTCACACTTCTTCCCCACTAAAAGAGAAATCTAATATGGCTCCCCTAAATCATTGCTTCTTTTGTTCTTCAGCCTGAATTTGTATTGGATTCCAAAATATAAAACTCTACCTATAAAAACCCGATACTTTTTATAGCTCTGGCCTGGGACTCAGGAGAGGCAGCTTCAATTCATGAGAGCTTGGACATGTCACTGAACTAGTCTCTATGCCTCAGTTCCCCCTCTGTAAAATGGGAATAATATCACTTCTTTTCTCCCACACTTTGTCTATTTAGACTGAAAGCCCTTTGGCCAGGGACCATCTCTTAGAGTATATAGTGCCTAGTGCAGTGATTTCAGATGGGCCCTTTAGGTGCAACTGTATTACAAATAATAACAATATAGGATGTGACAGAGGCCCTGTACAGAGTTTCTGTACAAACACAGAGTTAAAGACAGTCCCTGTCCCAGAGAACATACAATCTAAATAAAAGTGGGTTTTTAGCAGCTATCCACATAATTCTGATGTAAATATGAAAACTGTCTGTGCAAATGTTTGGAAGTAAAAAAACGGTTCCTTCTCCCAGAGTTAAATATTTGACTAGCTATATCTGTTTTCTCATCCAATGTCTACAGGTTAGGTCAAGATGCCGGGTTATTTAATACAAATTTTAATGTAATCATGAATAAATGTTTTGAATGGTTATCATATATGTGTAGTTTATGCTTTTTCCACTCTTCAGTGTCTTTAGATTCCTACATGCAGGATCCATTTTGAGTGTATTCTTAGCACTGGAGGTTTTGTTTTTCAGAGTTCCTTTTGCTACTCTGAGATCTCCTTTCTGAGAACTCATAGTACTGAAACAGGGTCATGACCTTTCCTTTTCTTTCACCAGCATACTCACTAAGTATTGCATTAGTACTATACCACATTCATTTCTATTACACTATGTGCATATTCTTAATCAAGCATTTTCCATGCTTTACTTTTTTGTTTAAATGTATGCACATGAATATGAAGAAATATATCTGACAATTACATTTTATATACTTCCCTTGCATAGGCCCATTGATTTCACTGGAGAAGGAGCCAGTCTAAACCTATAACTAGCTAAGTCATGGGTCAGCTCCTTCTCTCAGTGAAATCAATGGTAAAATTCCCTTGACTTCAATAACAGCAGGATTGGGCTCAGATTAATTAACCTAAGGAAAATATGTGTCCAACCTTTAAATATATCTACCATGTAAATAAGACAATACAATTTATTCATATCCTCCATACTGCATCCTAATTCCGTTGGGCTCCATTGTGAGCTGCTTTATGCACCCATGCAGGGGAGTATGCCCCTGTGTGGGCTCCCCTCATCGCAGCCTATGCAGGAGAACAGCATCGCTGCCATGGCCATTTGTTCCTTTCCAGCACTAGGGGGTGGGAAGTGAATGAACAAAGGCAGGGAATTGGAGGAGCCTTGACTCCACCTCCCCAGATGTAATGGCTAGCAGAGTTGAACCAGTGTGGAGGAGGAGGGAAGCAGAGGGAGGTATAGGGTTAGTGCAGTTTACCTGGAAAAATGGGGAAGCAGGAATCAAATGTCAACTTTCTGATCTACTGGTGCGATTCATGAGTAAGACAAGAAGATTGCATATTAGCTCCCATTTATATTTATACACTACTAAGATGATATGTCTATTAGAATTAGATGGTGCCTGGTGAGTACTTCAACCTTTGGGCTATCAGGGCTACTAACTGTGAACTATATACAACAAATATAATTACAAGCCCAACAACCCTACAATAACAGTGCAAGAGCACAAGGATGGAGAAAAAATGGTGGTAAAATAGCTTGTCTGTCTTCTGTATAAACTTCAGGATAATTTACTGAATGTCAAGCTGTATGTATGGGATATCTTTATGGATTTTATAGAGCAGAACACATTTGCAACTGCTAACAGCATTGAGGAAGTGGGAGTATACAGGGAAGCAGTATATACTCAATTTTAATGTGGTCTTTCATTATTAACTTGTATTACCACGTCTGTTTTATTATCAGTTGTATTTATTATTATGATTGTTATGTTGTTTGGGCCTGATCCTGTACTTGTTGCTCAGGAAAAACATGTAATGGCAGTTTTTCCTGAATAGGGAGTACAGGATTTTCCTCCTTTGTGTGTTGTTTTGTCTCCTTTTGTTCATGCAATTAATAATTTGCCACTATACTGATTGCAATTATTTTATATTGGAAAATAATAAACTTAAAATTAAAGAATCAAAAAGACTTCACTTTCAAGAGGGTTGTTAACAGGAAAGAGTGAAAAATCCCTATAACGTCCATAGAAAGTATTCTGGCAGTGCTCTTTTATATTTAACAGGAGCCAAATACATTTTGTGGGATGAAACTAAAGTGCATTTAGACTGTTTTATTTTCAGCACATTTTCTGGTGCTAAGACAGAATGTAAAACAAAGTATATGCATCCAAAGATAACTTAAGTTTCTGTTCTCATTTAGATTTCATCATTTGTTAGAAATCTCCTAGGTGATTAAACTAGTGCTCTGTAAAAGAATGAAACAGTCCTGCAGAGCACTTCTCCAAACAGTGAATAACTTGCTCAGTTAAACACTATTGGAGTTTTACAAAATTAAAATCCTAGGACTTTTAAAATATAATATATTTTATCTGTGAAAACTGAACAACATTTTGTGCGACTCTCAAACTAAATTCCTTCTGTAATTAATAAAAAAGATTTTAGTACATTTCTGTTAGTGTCTTCTCTGACAAATTTAATAACTTATTTTCCTAAAAGAAAAAAACCCTTATCTTTCAAGGCTTGTGGTAACACTGGGATACACCATGAAATTATAAAGAGTATCACACAGTTCATATTTCTTTGTTGGGAGAAGATAAATTCAGTCTGGGAATTTAACTTTTACTGTTTCAGGTGAAACACTTTATTATTATTTAATATTTATATTGTAGTAGCTACCTATATTGCAGTAGAGCCCAGAGGCCCTGATCAGGAGGATCAAGGCTTCAGTGTGACAGGCAATGTGCCTACACATATAGAGATATGGCCCCCTTCACATAAAACTTACTGTTTGGGGGTATGATCCTGAGACTGCTCACCTGCTTAAAGTTGGCTCATTGAGATTACTCACATGCTTACAGTTAAACATGTACATATGTATTTGTTGGACTGGGGCCTTAAAAGACAGGTGACATTTGATGTATGTGGAAGGGGAGCCAAAGATACACTCAAATATATATCCTTGTTACATACATATACACATTTGCTTTTTTATTATTATAAGTAGATAAATTATTAGTTATCCCCACCTGCTTCTGGAAATTTTATTTTAAATGGTGGAAGAAAGGTTGGTATTGAGTAGGGATTTGAAGGAGAGAGCAGTAACCTTATCAGTTCAGAGAGAGAGTCCCATGAGTGTCAGGCAACATGGAAGAAGGAGTGGACATGCTTTGGAGTTGACCTGAGGACTGGCTTGGTTTGGGGTTTTTTTTTGCATCTTGCACACCCAATTTAAACCATTCCTGTTCATCACTATCACATCACAATATGTAACGGTGGAGTAAGACTATATGAAGCCTGGATACAACCCAACCTCTCATGAATGTGTGCATTTCCTGACTAATTCTAATATACACTTTGACTTACGACAGTAGCGAACAGAAATAATTACTTCATCTGTTTCATAGGACAATTTCATTTCTTAGTTTTAAAATTTCATACAAACATATTAACATAGTGCACCCTCTAAGTGCATTCACAATTTGCATGCTTTGGTACATTGCTATATCAGTGCCAAATCTGACTAGAGCTGAATAGTGGGGAAAATTGTATGCAATCATTCATTTGAATTCAAAAGCAAATTTTGATCTGATCATGTCCACAGTCCTTTCTGTGAAAACTCAAGCACAATTGTTACAATTGTGAATACTCCAGAAAAGCTAATTTTAAGATTGAATGCTTGAATATTTACTAAATTTTAGCAGTATAGTCACAAAGGGGTGACTCAGTTCCCCTTCAGTAAACCCCCTGAGGGCATTGAGGGCCAATGCTTGATCCTGTAGAGAGCTAGTTGACTTGAGTTGGGGATCATTTTTGGCAAGTTCAGTAGACCTGTGCCAGCTGAGAAGACAGCCATGCTTTCTAGTAACCTAAGTTGATACTTTTTCCTATGAGAATATTACAGAGTGAATAGGACTCTGTCAGAATGATCCAACTTTTAAGAAGTTCCTCTCATGAGATTTGATCTTGAGGACTTCAAAGCTGTCTGAGAGATGGACATTTGCTGGAAAAGGATTAGCCTATCTGGAAGAAGGAGTGCCACAGATATTCAGCAAATGAGGCTCTTAGCCTCTTGGGGAAAATTAGAATCACCTGGCACTTGTCTCACTGTGCTTTATTTAGTCTCTTCCAGGTCAGTGGGCAAAGTTGTGGGGGTACATAAAATAACTGCTATTCAGGGGACTGAGAAAGCCTCCTGATTTCAGGTTTTTGGCTTGAGGTACGTACTGCCCTGTGAGCAGGAAGTGCTTGGACTGGGATGCAAACAGTCCATGGAGGGAAGACAGCTGTAGGAGATACAGTTCTGAAGATTCCCTGTTGAATGACCATTCCTCAAGGTTCCTTCAGTCACCCTGGAGGTTGGGGGGGAGGGATAGCTCTGTGGTTTGAGCATTGGCATACTAAACTCAAGGTTGTGAGTTCAATCCTTGAGGGGGCCATTTAAGGAACTGGGGTAAAAATTTGTCTGGGGATTGGTTCTGCTTTGAGCAGGAGTTGGACTAGATGACCTCCTGAGGTCCCTTCCAACCCTGAGATTCTGTTTTCCCAGAATGTGTAATATGGAAGAAAAGAGCTGATTCTAGCAACAGGATCTCACCCTTTTTTCTGCTTTGGTTGTTCAGATAGGTGACCACTGCTGTATTGTCTGTTCTAACAAAATGTGGTGGTTGTTATAGGACTCCATGAAGATCAGAAGGGCTAGTTGGACTATCCACAGCTCCAGGATGTTGATGTGAAGCCTATGTTCCCGTGATGAGCATTGTTCCTGGTGCACATCTCCATTCCAGGACACTGGCACTGGCTAATAGATTAAGTCAGGGCAAATCCTGAAGGAGGCACCCTTTCAGAGGGTGGCATTTTGACATCCACCAGGTTAAGGAATTTCACCTTTAAGGCAATGAAGACTTGGGAGTTGAGGTTCTCTCTGCTCATCTGATGAGATGACAGTATAAATTGCTGAAGAATCCAAACATGATAAAGTGATCAGCTAAAAATAGCAGTATGCCCCAGATGGTATATGCCCAAGAATTCTGAATGAATTTAAGAATGAAGTGGCAGCTAGTAAAAAAATATGCAATTTCTTATTAATGTCAGCTACTATAACAGGGGTTCTCAAACTTAATTGCATCACAACCCCCTTCTGACAAAAAAAATTACTACATGACCCCAGGAGGGGGGACCAAAGCATGAGTCCGCCTGAGTCCCACCGCTCTGGGGTGGGGGCAAAACCTGAGCCTCACTGTCCCGGGCGGGGAAGAGGTCAAAGCCCAAGTGCAAGAGCTTCAGCCCTAGCCAGGGGGCCTGTAACCTGAGCCCTGCTACCCAGGGCTGTGGAGCACGGGCTTCAGCCCTGAGCCCCAGCAAGTCTAAGCCAGCCCTGATGACCCCATTAAAATGGGGTCACAACCCATTTTGGGATCCTGACCCACAGTTTGAGAACCGCTGTACTACAGTAAAAGATTGGAGGGTAGCAAATATTGTACCTACATTTTAAAAAGATATAGCAGTGATTGGGAGAATTATAGATGAGTAAGCCTTACTTTTGCCCTTGGCAATTTGGTTGAAGTGATAATTAAAAACAGAATTACAAAAGACTTAGATGATCATGATACTTTGGGGATATAATAAGCATAGCTATTGCAAAGGAAAATTGTGCCTCACTAACCTATTCCAATCCTTGAATGTGTCAATACAATAGTGGATAAATGGGAACCAGACAATATAATTTATTTGGACAAAGTCTCTCTCAAAAGGCTACTAAAGAAACTAAGTAGTTATGATGTGTAAAGTAAAGTATTGCGATGCAGAAACTGGGTAAGAGACACAAAACAAAGAGAAGAAGAAAATAGTCAGTTTTCATCATGGCAAAAGTTTACCTGTGGGATGCCTCAAAGACTGGTATTGGGTAGTATACTTATTAATAATCTGGATAAGGGGGTGAACAGTGTGTTAGTTGAGCCTGGAGAAGACTATGAGGAACTTCAGCAGGACTTAACCAAGCTAGGCATATGGCTAACAGGATGACAGATGAAATTCAGTGTTGCCTAAAACGAAGTGATACATATTGGAAGAAATAATTTGAACTATTTGTACATTTTATTGAAATCTAAGTTACATAAACTCAGGGAAAAGACCCGGGCATCACTCTTCACAGCGAAGGAAGACCTCTGCTCAATGTGTAGTGGTGGTCAAAACAGCAAACAAAATGTTAAGATTCCTGGTAATGTGTGCTTAGAACCAAGGAGGGCCTCCTGACTCCCACCCCCTATCCACTGGACCATGTGTCTCTCTACCAAGACCCCTGCTTTAATTTGATTAAGGGTTTAAATATCAGGAATCTTGGGGCTGTTCTAGTTGTAAGGACCCTGAGTGGTGAATGGAACTAGAAACTTGTACTTGGGCAGAATATAGTTTGAATACTTGCATTTTATGCCATTAATTGTCTATCAGCTCTACTTCAAGTTTGTCATTTTGTGCTCAGCTCCTTTGTTATACCCCTGCACTGAAGATGGAAGGGAAAGAAATTCTGGAGCCATTAGAACATAACACCTTTCAATCTCATTTCCCCCCTTTTACTTACAATTTAAAACATTCAAACCGATAGGCTTCTGAGGCTTGCTGGGTGGCACGTGCTTGAAGAAGCATCTGGGGAGCAATATATTCAATGCAGTAAGAGGTGATATCGCAAACTCTTCCACACCCGGGGTACAGTTATTAATCTCTTGGTAACTGTGTTCACATTTGAACTGTCTGTCTCTTTTGTGAGATCCAATAATCTTTGCTTTTTTTCCTTTTCTAGGACTAATTTTCCAAATCATTAATTTTCAGTGGCCAGGCTTCAATTAGCTTAATCAGGCATTGATTAGATTTCTCAACTCCCTGACATTTATTTTCCACCTTGCCTATATGGTTCCACGACTCCATTACCTGATTGTTCACTTATTGCGTATCAGGTTTATTACTCTCCATTAAGATTACCTGATGAGAGGTCTCTTTAGCCATCCAACTAGCCATTTCCATTAGCGATGCTGTCATTTCTCAGTCAAGGCCAGATTCTACCATCCTTACACTGAATAGTGCTTTCTTCTAAGTAGTGCCCTTAAGATCAGTAGACTCGTCACAGAGTAATGTATTATTTACCATGAGAAGTGGTAGCAGACTGACCAAAAAGGAAAGTGTTTGACTTGGCATACTCTTAGGCTAGGTCTACACTACCCGCCTGAATCGGCGGGTAGAAATCGATCTCTCGGGGATCGAATTATCGCGTCTCGTCGGGACGCGACAATCGATCCCCGAATCGACGCTCTTACTCCACCAGTGGAGGTGGGAGTAAGCGCCGTCGACGGGGAGCCGCGGAGGTCGATTTTGCCACCGTCCTCACAGCAGGGTAAGTCGGCTCTGATACGTCGAATTCAGCTACGCTATTCGCGTAGCTGAATTTGCGTATCTTAAATCGACCCCCCCACCCCCCGTAGTGAAGACCTGCCCTCAGTAACTGTTGCTTAGGAGGGAAGGATAGCTCAGTGGTTTGAGCATTGGCCTATTAAACCCAGGGTTGTGAGTTCAATCCTTGAGGGGGCCACTTAGGGATCTGGGGCAAAATCAGTACTTGGTCCTGCTAGTGAAGGCAGGGGGCTGGACTCAATGACCTTTCAAGGTCCCTTCCAGTTCTAGGAGATAGGATATCTCCATAAATTTAAAAATTTGTGAGCCTTAGAAAGCTTACTATAGAAGCAGACTACTGTTATTTTTCATAATATACAACATCCCTTCAGTTTCCATTGTTGTTTTCAGCTGCTTTTGTCAGTTTCAAGACCTACACTATTAAAACAAGAACAAAAATCTTCAGCATAATACTTTTTCATAAACAGTACTCCCACTTTCTGAGGGAAATTCATTAACTGATGCAGTTTCACTCTTTTTGCTGCCCTCATCTCATGAAGACATCTAACTCCCTTCCTTTATTCCTTTAAGGATTTCACAGATACCATATGTGTTACGATAGCTAAATCTTCGTTCTGAAGTGTAAACTTTACTATTATTAGTAATAATAATAATTTGATTTCTGCTTAATAATCACTCCAAAAGTTCAGAGTTAGCACAGATTAATGATTGATACAATCAAACATTGTTTTAAGGAATGATTTGCCTAATTGCATAGTTGACATGGTGTAATGTCCAGAGAAAAGAATTAGTCAGGACTCCTGGGTTTTGATTTTATCTCTGTCACTATGTAGCAAAGGGAAAGTAAAAACAAAACCAGACCTCTATGTTCTTCTGTTTTCCTATTTATAAAATGAGAATAAAATAGGGCTTTGATCTTTGAGCTCTCTGGATCAGCTCCTCATATAAAAAAGTATTATTGTAATATACCTGAATGTATTTCATTATATATTTGTAGCATAATATATAATCACGTACCAGTACTAGTACATACAATTGCCTCTTTATTTAAATTATAAAAAGATCTTTCTACAGATTTGTATTTCACCTCTTTCCTTCAAATTGTGACCAATAATAGTATGAGCATTAGTTTTGGCCCTTTACCCTCTCATTTTTACCAGGCAAATTTCATCTTTTTTTTAACCCTTTTCATAGTCCTTTCCCTCCTTACTGACGAGGGAGAATAGTGATTGCATTCAGTTCACTATTGCTATTACATTCTCTTCCTCTGGCCTTATTCCCCTTTTTAAAGAGTTAGTTGCAACTCAGAAGTACATCACTTGTATGCGTGCATACTTGGCTCACTGTGTCAGCAGTGCGCGTACTCACCAGAAATACTTGTGATGATGAGCGGTGCAGTGCACTGCTCGAAGAAATCCCAGTGTGCAATCCGCTACTGTTCAGTGCACTGTCTTTTGGGAAATTTTTGCAATGCATGGTGGGACAGAAACGAGTCATGCAGGGGTAAATGGGAGCAAGGGGTCAACTTCTCAGCCCATAATGTCGGTCCAACTGTCTCCATCCCATAATGTCATCTATATTCCATAATGTCATCTATATCCCATAATTTTCACACCTTTTAAAAAAATCCCACAAACCCACATGGCCCTACTTGCTGTCCACCATCTCTGACAGAAGCATGGAGACTGCACAGCTCTTCACTATTGTCATGAGCATTGCAAGCACAGGGTGCACGATCCTGCAGTATCTGCAGAACCATAAGAAGAACCAAATCATCAGGGAACATGACAATTTCTTGGAGGACAGATTGGTGTGGTAACTAGCAAAAACCTATTCAAGGTTTCTGGTGGCGTTCACAGAGCAGCTGCAGATGGTGGGTCCGAGAAACAAGCACTGACTGGTGGGACCACTTCATAATGCAGGCTTGGGATGATGAGCAGTGGCTACAGAACTTTTGGATGCACAAGGCCACATTCCTGGATCTGTGCGCTGAGCTCGCCCCAGCCCTCCAGCACAGGGACACCAAAATGAGAGCTGCACTGACAGCAGAGAAGTGAGTGGCAATCGCACTATGGAAATTTGCAATGCCAGGTTGCTGCCAAACAGTTGGGAATCAATTTGGCGTAGGGAAATCCACCTCAGGGCTGTTGTTCTGCAAGTGTACAGAGCCATCAATCACCTCCTGCTACTCAGGACTGTGACTCTGGGCACCGTGCAGGACATAGTGGATGGATTTGCAGCAATGGGATTCCTAACTGTGGTGAGGCGATAGATGGCACACGTATCCCTATTTTGGCATCCGACCACCTTGCCACAGAGTACATCAATAGAAAGGGCTACTTTTCTATGGTAATGCAAGCATTAGTGAATCACCAGGGCCACTTCACTCACATCAATGTTGGCTGGTCAGGAAAGGTGCATGGTGCTCGCATTTTTAAGAACACAGGACTGTTCAGAAAGCTGCAAGCAGGGACTTTCTTGCCTGACCAGTGGATTACCATTGGGAATGTTGAAATGCCAATAGTGATCCTGGTGACTAGTCTACACATTGCTCCCTTAGCTTATGAGGCCGTACACCGGCCACCTCAATAGCACCAAGGAATGATTCAACTACCAGCTCAGCAGGTGCAGAATGACAGTTGAATGTGCTTTTGGTCGATTGAAGGGATGCTGGCATTGTTTACATACCAGATTGGATCTCAGTGAGAAAAATATCCCAATGGTTATAGCTGCCTGCTGTATCCTGCATAATATATGTGTAACAAAGGGGGAAAACTTTCCACCAGGACAGAGAGTAGATGTGGAGCAGTTGTCTGCTGAGTTTGAACAGCCAGACCCAAGTGCTATTAGAATAGCTGAATGTGGAGATATATGGCTCAGGGAGGCTGTGAAAGATCATTTTAACAGTGAGCTACAGTTATGCGTTTTGTTGTACTATGCTCTACCTGGCCTTGCTCTTTTGTGGCCTGTAAGGAATTGTATGGTGATTGCTGTACATGTAGGAATATAACATTGTCAATACATCTATTAATTTTGTTTGTGGCTTATCCTATGAGTTGTGTCACGCTGTCAGTAACAACTAATTGGTTGCTTTCAGACCTGGTAAGTACTTGGTAGCAGATGTTGCAAACTAATAAAGATGAGTTATGTTTTAAATAATGGATATTTATTTTGTAACAGAATTCAGTGCAAAAAAAAGAAACCATAACAATTTTAAAAGTTACTAAAACTTAATAAATTAAGAGAACAGAACTTATGAAGGGGAAAGAACATTCATGCCCATTTCAGCTACTCCTATACCTACACCAACCGTGGCTTTCACAGGTCAGTGTATGTGAAGCTGTGATTGTCTTTAATGTCTCCTGGGGCCCCTGATGCCATGTGGAATAGTGAGGGGGGCATAGGAAGGTCCCAACATTGAGTTCTCAATGGGCTGCAGAGGGAGGCAAGCCCAGTATTATTGAACCTGCATGTCCACCAGAGTCTGCAGCATCTGTGTTTGCTTCCTGAGAAACCCCATTATGTGCTGTGTATCTCCCTCTCCTTTTCCTGCAACTTTCTCCTCTCCATTCTTTCCTTCTCCAGTCTGTCCACAGTGTTCAGCCTCCTGGCCTTGTGCTCACATTCCGATCCAACACTCACTTGCAGGATCTCACTGAACATGTCATCCCCTCTTCTTTCTCCTTCTTCTCTGGTTCAAGCGTTCCACTGGTGTGGAGAGGGAGACGCTCAAGGCATGGGTGGCAGGTGAACATGCCCTTGGGGGAGGCTAGCCCCTGGCCCCTCCCCCTCTGCCTGTGGCCCCGCTCCTTCTGCCCCCCTCCCCTGCCAGAGCCCAAAGCACACCTCCCCCCATGGCCTCCGGCCCTCCTGCGCACCCAAAGCCCCAGTGCTGGGTGGGCGGGTGGCATGGACGGAGTGCCCCCAGTGCTGGGCGGGCGGGTGGCATGGACGGAGTGTCCCCAGTGCTGGGCGGGCGGCATGGCCAGAGTGCTGGGAGGAGGGGCGGCACGGCGTGGTCCCAGCCCCAGGGTCTTGTGCGCACTGCGGCCCCAGCCTGCCTGCCCCAGCCTCTCAGCCACAGAAGGGAAAAGGAACAGCGGGCAGGAGGAGACCTGGGGGTGGAGCATGGACGGGGTCACACTAGGCTGTTTGGGGAGGCTCAGCCTTCCCCTTCCTATGCTATCCGTCGCCCATGCCTCAAGGCCACAAAGGCAGCAGCTGCAGATAAAACACAGAGATACATTGTCAATATAGTCACTATGGAAAGTGAAACTTAAGATGCAGAATTCACTCCCCATGCTCTCTTAAAATTTTAAGCACTACCTGTCAAGTATCAGGGGGTAGCCGTGTTAGTCTGTATCTACAAAAACAACAAGGAGTCTGGTGGCACCTTAAAGACTAACAGATTTATTTGGGCATAAGTTTTCGTGAGTAAAAACCTCACTTCTTCGAATGCATCTGAAGAAGTGAGGTTTTTACTCACGAAAGCTTATGCCCAAGCACTACCTGCTTACTTCTGCTTGGAACTGCTTGCTTGTGCACGGTGCCAGTCACAGCACCAGCCATGGTGAGTATGGCCCACCAGGGGAAGGGGAAATGAGGAGGAAATTGCCCGGGCGCTTGATTCTAGTAGGATAGGGCAATGGTCCCGAATACTGCCACTGTTTTCCACAGGTGGTGGTAATTTTAGCTGATATCTCACTCCTGAGGGTAACAAAGGTGGAGACAGCACAGCTGCTGATGGTGTCCCGAAGCTGCCCAGGCCCATATGTTGCTAATCTGTGTACTGCAATGGTACCTGCTGAAGTTATCGCTGACTGGCATGGGAAAATGTCCTACCAGGAGGAAGAAATAAGGCTGTCCTCCCTAGAAGCCTGCAGAGGATTGCAGAGTACCTCCATGAAAGATTCATTGAGAGCTCTAAGGAGAATACAAGGGACATTCCTGTGTACATAAACAAACTGCTCTGCATGCCCTATCCTCCTCTTCTTCCCCCGCCCCCTGCTTAATTTTAGAGGAGACTCAGACAGATAGCAACTCTATTGCTCTTGGTTGTAGCTCTGCCTCTAATAGCTTGAATAAGTTAATAAAAAGTCAAAACTGTGTCCTACTATTTTTTGGGGGTCCATCCCTGTAATGGAACATTTATATGCACAGTTACCTGAGCTTCCTTGTCCTGCACGGGGCTCGCCTGTGCTCAACTGGCTGGACTGCGGTGGAACCAAAAATAAGTTCTGACTCTCTGCGCAGGTAGATTCCCAGTCACCTGTCCCCCTTCCTCCTACTCCTCTTCCTTGTCCACCTCCTCCTCCTTGCGGCTCACAGCAGAGGCCTGCGACTTGGATTCCTTAGAGGTATCAATGATGTTGTGGGGGAGGGGAATGGGGATCTCTGCCGAGTATGGCATGCAACTCATTGTAAAAGCAACAGGTCTGTGGCTCTGCACCAGCTTGATTGCTGGCCTCCCTGGCCTTCTGGTATGCCTCCTGCAGCTCTTTGACTTTCATGCGGCAATGCTGGTGGTCCCTGTCATATCCTTTCTTCTGCATCCCCCAGGCAGTCTGCTAGTTGATGTCTATGTTTCTATGGTGGGTTTGAAGCTGTGCTTGCACAGTCTCTTCTACCCACAGGCCGCCCAGGAGATCCAATATCTCTTGTCTACTCCAGGCCAGAGCACATCTGCCGCATGTAGCTGGCATGGTCAGCTGGGCAATTGCACACAACAATGTAGAGCTGCTAGGTGTCCTTGCAAAACTGGGCAATGAGGAAAAGGAGTTTCAAAAATTCACAGGGCATTAAAAGGGGTGGAGGCTTCCCGTCTACATGGCCACTGGGCAGTGGAGTTCACAGAGGTGACCAGAGTGGACAGTGTGGGGGTATTGTGGGACAGCTGCTGGAAGACTTCTAGGGTTGACGTAGGTAACGCAATGTCTACATAGGCGCTGCTTCGACTTCCATACATTGACCTTGGCTCAGCGCCTCGTGGGGAGATGGTGTTATTATGTCGGTGTAACATACCACTTACATTGGCGGGAGACAAATTTAAGTGTAGACACATGAACAACTAGGTCGACGCAAGGCAGCTTACATTTGACACAGCTTTGTAGTGTAGACCTGGCCTTAGACTATTTATAGTGCTGTATGAATGGATGCTGGGGGAAGGTGCTTGTAATCCTTAAGGAAACTATTGTGAGGCTCTCCTTGCTCAGGAATCCATTCAACCTTGCCAACTATCAACATGTTTCTCATTTTCCCTTTTTTGGGCAAGGTCATTAAGAGGTTGTGGATGGATGACACAGTAAATACTAATCTTTTTAGATGTGGCCTCTCTTGCCATTGACCACAAGGTTTTATGGCCATCTGTGGTCCCTAGCAGATGTGGAAGTAGTTGCCCTTGAGTGACTCTGTTCTTTTCTTCTGAGAAGTTCCCGAGAGGTTTCCAGAGGGTAGTGTTGGGAATGGCACTTGGGCCTCAAGGGACGCCTTTAGTGGAGTATCACAGGAATCTGTCCAAAGTGTACGTAAAAGTGTGACGGAGGGTTAGTGACACCTCCTCATCAATTATTGGGAGTGGACTACATCCACCCTGATTGAATTGGCCCTGTCAACACTGGTTCTCCTTGTGAGGTAACTCCCTTCTCTTCATGTGTCAGTATAATAATGCCTGCATCTGTAATTTTCACTCCATGCATCTGAAGAAGTGGGTTTTTTACCAACGAAAACTTATGCCCAAATAAATCTGTTAGTCTTTAAGGTGCCACTGGACTCGTTGTTTTTGAGAACACACAGATCCTCAGTGCAGGGGGTTGTTAGACCTGTGCTGCTGCTGAATGCTCAGGTAGGAGCTGTAGCCAATGTTGCTTCCTCCCCACTCCATTCCTTCCCCCCCATTTGCACTTGGTGAGGCAATTGTAATAATTTATCTATTATACAGACTCTAAAACACTTATATCCATGCCTTTGTCACCTCAGGACTAATCTACAGTAATGTAGTCTACGTGGAGCAATATCTAGAGCACATTTGAAAGTTGAAGCTAGGGTGACTGCTTGGTTATTGAACCAAGTTTCTCACAGAGAGCCTGCTACACTGCAGAATTGGCAGCTCAAATTGAAGCTCAAGTTATTGATTTTAATGAGACCTGCTCAGAACACAGACCAAATTTCAGGAAAATTACCCCACCATTTCATTTCAATTTTTCATCAAAACATTGTTTCTGCTTAAATTTTCTGAGCAGCTCTAAACTGAAACAGTATGTAACCCATTTCCTGAGAAAGTATCCCTCTCACCATGAGATATTAGCAAAGCTGTAAATTTCAACAGTGGCAGTAATTTTAAATGAAAGACACTGGCTGTCAGAGTTTTTTGTTTGAAGACTCCTTATCTTTGGAACTTGGCTTCTCCAGCTTTTCTATAGGCATTTGTGGAAAGGTTGGGTTGATGGATTGAGAAGCAGAGGTTTGTGTTTGTGTATGTGTGTGGGAGCCTTATATGGCAATTCAATTAATAGATTAATGGTTAGAATTTTTGAATTAAATATTGTTGTTTTTACATTTTTTAAAGTGCCGATTCTTAACGATGCCAAGCACTCACAAGTTCAGTTGACTTCACTGGAAACTGTGGGTACTCAGCGCTTTTAAAAAGCAGGTCCCGAGAGTCTGAGATTGGTGCTATACAATCTAATTATATACACAACATAAATGATATGGTCCAAGCTTCCTTTGGCTGGAGAAAGTCAGGATATATCCCCTTTTCAAACTGCACAACAGTACACAAAGTGTCTTATTCCACAGGGTTTTACCTTTCTGCCTCCGCAGTGCTCCCGCTTTTTTGTTGTCTTTGTTCACAAATAACCAAATAGAAGTCAGTGGAAGTATGACACTCTGATAATCCTCAGATTATTGACATAATAGATTGTAGGGCCCCACAGGGCTGCACTATCTACTGTGTCAATAGGTTTTGTGTATTAAAATGTAGTAATTTGTGTATGTACTATAGCTCCCATCTGAAAAACTCTTAGAAACATGAGTTACTTTGCACATAGGAGCAGTCCCACTGAATTCAATAGCACAACTTGCATGCGTGAGAGTGTACAAAATTGGAGCCATAGAATGCATTCACAGTAGGGTGACCAGACAGCAAGTGTGAAAAATCGGGATGGGGGTGGGGGGTAATAGGCGCCTATAGAAGAAAATGCTCCAAATATCAGGACAGTCCCTATAAAATAGGGACATCTGGTCACCCTAATTCACAGTACCACACATACTTGAAGATAAGTTAGATGATTAGTCTTGCTCAATATTTGCAGGATCATACTATATATGGGCTGTTTTAAAGATACAGTTATGATGAAGGCTAAGATTTTTTTCATGGTTATTTTTAGTAAAAGTCACGGAGAGGTCACGGGCAATAAACAAAAATTCACGGACGCCGTGACCTGTCTGTGACTTTTGCTGCTGCGGCTCCATGGTTTCCCCTGCCACCATGGTGACTGAGACCTGTGGGGTTCCCCCTCTGCCCGCGGCAACTGGGAGCTGCAGGGTGGCCATATTTCCCCAAGAGAAAACGGGACACTCCCAGCCCCCCGAGGCGTCCCCCTCGCCCAGTGCGAGGCTGTTGCCCCTCACTGGAACCCTGAGGAGGGCCCCCTCAGGAGTCTGTCACCTGTGGCTGAAACCTTGCAAGGGGGCCCCTGTCGCCTGTCACTGCTGTTGCCGGAATCCTGCCAGGGCCCTGCTAGCTGCCAGCTCCAGAGTCTGGCAGCTCCTGGGGCTGAAGTAGAGAATGTCGTGGAGGTCTCTGGAAGTCACGGAATCCATGACTTCCATGATGTCCGTGATATAAACGTAGCCTTAGTTATGATAAATCAGGTAACTACAGGTGACTCATCATAATCAGCATGCAGTGTGCCAAAATGGTGCCATCTATGATGATGACAACGATAAAGAACACTGCAGCTACTACCATATGGAGGATGCTTTGCATGAAGACATCAGTGCAGACAGTATATTAATAGCAGGCTTCACCGTTTGTTTGATAACTCTGATTCTGAATTGCAGATGTTGGGTTTCTGAATTGCTCTCATTAGTGTACAGCTGACTACTGTGCCGTTAATAAAACGCTGTGAAGCTTTGGGATGTTGACCTGAGCTTTTGTATTTTTGTTGTTTTGTCCTGCAAATTAATAAACTGCCTTACAACGAGGTACTCGTTTTTTACCTTCAGATGGGTCTACACAGCTGAACGTCTACTGAAGTCAAAGGGCTAGACTTGAAATGCCTAGGCCTTAAGTGGCTGTTCAGAGGAATGGTGGGGAGTAACCTACCCTGCTGCGAGGTTTTATTAGGGCTACTTGGGTCACAGTTCTGAGTCCCCTGCAGAGTTAAGGCTCTGCCCTGCTCCTGCTCTTCCCAACGTGGTGGCTAGGGTAGGGAGTGGGTGGAATCATGGCTCTGCCACCACTTATGCTCTAGCAACTGGAACTGGCTGGGCCTGAGGATAGAAGTGAGCTGAACCCTTATCAAAACTGCAAAAAAATTATTATTCTCCCCCTGCCTTGATCAGGAAAAGAGCAGGGGAGGGATTGTGACATAGTCACAGTTCCTTCTCAATGCTCCTCCTGTTGAGGCACAGCTACATGCTGAGCCTAAAGGCTCAGCCTAGCCCCAGAGGAGTTGAACATATGGGTTTGAGCACAGAATTTGATCCTTATATATTGTGTTGTTTCAAAACACACAAAACCCTGGACACACTTCCTGCATCCCCTCCTCCCTACATTTTATTGAGTTGTTTGAATACAAACTTTATGGCTCAGGCCCACCTCTCTATAAAATAAGAGCTGCACAATTTTCATTTTCATAAAATGGCTCACATTTTGCTTGTCTCCAAAAAATGATAAATTTTAGGCTTATTACTATGAGCATTAATGCTGTGAATTAGAAATTACTACATACCTCATTAACTGCTTCAACTTATGTGATAATTAGAAATGAGAAGACATATTTTCTTACTAAAAATGAGAATGGATATGATATATTTTGCCAGGATCTGAGTGGAAAGAATAATTTATTGCACTAAGTATATATATCTAATGTACATACTCTTAGTGCATATATATATATTGCATGACTTGGGTTAACTACATTATTACTGAGTGAATTATTGCAGGTCATCCCAGATATGTCTCAATATAACCTTTGTGCCACATCACACCACCTTGCATTTTGAATGGGCTACCTGTGTTATGCCAATAGAAAAACTATTTGAGAAATGAGTTCAAGAGTTTGAAAAACGATATCAGAGTTTCATGTTTGTCTCTGTCTGCAAACCCAAATGCATTAGTTACTATTAGTCTATCTGTACAGGTCTCAGAGAGAGCCATGAAAACCTCTGAAAATTAGCTAAAAACTTCAGGAGGTTGAAATGTGATATGTCAGGAAATTTTCAGGTCTGGAAACAAGCCTTGGATCCACTGGGAAAATGGCAGCGCTCCCTGTTTGGTGCCCTGCAGGGCTGCAAGGGTAGCAGGTTTTAAATATATGACATTTTAATGACTATAATATCTGTCATTGGTTCAGTACAGAGTTTGCCCCTCTTGGTCCTTAGGTAAGTGCAATTTTGGGAGGAAGAGGAGAAGAATGATTTTTTTTAACTGATACTTTTTTGAAGCTCCTTCTGGTTCTGGAATGTTAGATTAAGTTCCATAGAGATCGATTAGTGGGTCAAGAGGAAAGGTCCTATCCTATCTCTTAGAACTGGAAGGGACCCTGAAAGGTCATCAAGTCCAGCCCCCTGCCTTCACTAGCAGGACCAAGTACTGATTTTGCCCCAGATCCCCAAGTGGCCCCCTCAAGGATTGAACTCACAACCCTGGGTTTAGCAGGCCAATGGTCAAACCACTGAGCTATCCCTCGAAGGTGCATGATAATTTATAATATTACACAAATATTGGCCACAGATCAGAGTTATACCATACCATATATTCAAACTGCAGTTATTTTATAAGTTGGGTGTGTATGAAAAATGCTACATTTGGGGTGAGAAGGAAGAAATGTTTTTTCTGGCAGATTGGCTTAGAAAGGAACTGGTTGCTGTTAGATGCTACTGAGTTTTTCAATGTTCAACTAACTCTGAAGGAAAGGGTGGAAGGATGGATTAGTGGGCAGATAATGCAGTGAAAGGGGAGTGATGAATACATGTATCATATGACTGTCCAATTTACCAGTTGCCCCTCCAGTCCATCACATGTACAAGCAGGGTCTAAATGAACTCTCCCCTGACATCTGGGGAGCAACATCTCCAGTGCCAGAGACTGACCAACCTGCCCTATTATTGAGGCTCCTCCACTAACTGCTGACGTCACTGAGAGCTGTGTTAAGTGGTGGGATCTCGCAGGGGCTGTAGTAGAGTGACACAGCATCCAGTGGTCCAGCAGCACAGAGGCAGAGTGAATGACAATGCGGTGGCCAGCGATGGACTGGATGACGGCGCAGCAGCCAGTATGGAGTGAATGCCGGAGTGGTTGTGGCAGCAGGTAGCAATGCAGAGTGAGCAGCGCAGCAGGTAGCAATGCAGAGTGAGCAGCACAGCAGCTGAGGCATTGCTCAATGACTCATCCCACTGGGGTGGGAGGTGAACTCACGCGAACGCACCTCTGAACTCTGGGTCTTCGATGACCAAGGACAACAACTATGAGTGGGGTGTGGTGAAGGGAGAGGGGAGTGGCATGTTAAAGGAACATTTGTTTCTTGGATTTTCACACCGTGAGGTGAGAACCTGAGGCAAAAGCCCAACATACTCTGGGGTAGATGTTTTGCTTGTGGTCATATGCTTGCGGTGTTTCCCCAGATTAATGCCAGGTTCTTTCCCTCTTGTTATTAAAAGTTTTCTTTTCTATACTCAGACTCAGTGCTTGCAAGTGGGGAAGTATTCCCTCTTAGAGGCGCCCAGGGGTAGTGTGTAATTTTCCCAGATTACTGGGTGGGGTGGTCAAGCCAGTTCTATGTTGTATTGTTAAAAGGAACCCCTAGATATGGAACCTGGCCCTTGTTACTGCCAACTCCACCTGGAAGAAGGGCTACACATGTATATTACCACCATCTTTGAATCCCTGTATTTGCATCACATTAAACTTCTCAGCTTCACCTATAGGGCCCCACTTAGTTAAATTTCCACCTATATTTCCTCCTATTGCCCTTCTCATTCCCTGTGATCTTCCCTTGGTCTCCTTCTCCTACACTTGGCTCTATGCTTTCTACCATGCTGCCCTTACAGCTGAAACAAATCTTCTTGCCCCACCTTGCCTCCTCACTCCAACCAATCCTTTGTCCTCTCACTATCTATAATCTTTTCCCACTACCTCTTCTGAAATGCCCTTTGTTTCATCTTCTATTTGCCTTACATTATATAGACTAAAAGCTCTTTGGGGCAGCATATGTAACTTTTTATTTATGGTGTGCGAGAAATTAATTACAATAATAATTAATAATGTATACAATAGAGATGGACCTGAACCCAGAATCTAAACACCCTGACAATTTTGGTGGACAAAGTTCACAATCCAGCTCCAAAACCCAGCTCCATATTTTTCAGATGACACCTTACTTCTTTATAATGATGGCACTACCAAATTCCTGGTCCATTTTGATAAATTTCTTGGTCATATGATTTAAAAAGTCTTATATTTCATCGTTTCATAGATTTAAATCTGAAATTTCACAGTGTTGTAGCTGTGGGGTCCAGACCCAAAAAGGGGTCGTGGGGGCGGGTCACAAGGCTATTGTAGGGTGGTCGTAGTATTGCCACTCTTACTTCTGCACTGCTGCTGGCAGCGGTGCTGCCTTCAGAGATGGGCAGCTGGAGAGTGGTGGCTGCTGGCCAGGAGCCCAACTCTGAAGGCAGCGCCATCACCAGCAGCAGTGCAGAAGTGAGGGTGGCATGGTATGGTACTGCCACCTTTACTTCTGTGCCGCCGGCGGAGGTGGATGTGACCCGGCCCCAGGAGCGGCCCATACAGGGAAAGAGGACGTTCTGTCCCTCCACAGGACTAGCAACTGGAGCCTGGTTTTTAGTAGGAGCCATGCCCTGCTCCTCCCCAGCACTCAGGGGTTATAGGGGCCTTGGGCTGGCTGTGTGTGTGTAGGGGTGACCACACCCCCCTTGAGCATGGCACCCTGGGGGTTCGCCCACATAGGCCAGCCCTGCACCACCCCAAAAAGTGACAATCCCCCATACTATGCCACCCTCACTTGTGCGCTGCTACTGGTGTTGGGTGCCAGGCCAGCAGCCATTGCTCTCCGGGTGCCCAGATCTGAAGGCAGTGCAGAAGTAAGTGTGGCAATACCGCGATCCCCCTACAGTAGCCAGATTTTCACTGGGGAGACAAGATTTCATGGTCTGTGATGCGTTTTTCATTGCTGTGAATTTGGTTAGGACTGTATTTATAATGGACTACGCCAAAACTCAGAATTCAGCGCACCCTGGAACTTGGGGTGTTCAAAATACAGATTTGGATTCAAATTTTATATCTTGATCTTATCTCTAGTATATTCCCTTAGATGTGTCCATCTGTAAGGGTTTCTAGGTTTAAAGTGTGAAGCAGAGAAAAATAGAGGAGGAATCTCAGGGATTCAATAGGGATATAAGGAACAACTACCCTATTCTCCTTTCCTCCTCCATATGAACAGCTTGTGGCAATTATTTTTTCCCATCAGAATTTTTTTCCACACTAACAACATTACTCCATAATAGTAATAAATACAAACAGGAACCCATTTATCCAGTCATCCCCCCCCCAAAAAACTTTGGGGGCAGGATAAAATGGGCATGCAGATGTCAAACCTTCCCTTGTTTTGACTTTTTTAAGCCAAAACCCTGACTGATGATTTTTACAAAATAAACCAAACCTCACCCCCTGCAAAACCCCCAACCAACCAACCAACCAACCAACCAAATGCCGCTCCCCTCCTCTTTCCCCCTCCCCCCCCGTTCTGTTTCAAAAAGAGATGGGGCATAGCTTCATTTAACTCCTCTTTCCCCTAACTAATCTTTGGAGGTTTGCATAAGATGGGGCCTGCAGCTAAACAACCCCTAGTTTAGCAAAACCCAAAGCCCATTTTCCCCCATCAAACAAACAACATTATATTTTGAACCCTGTTGTTAGTACTACTAGAAACTACAGGTTTTTGTTTAACTAAAATTGCTCTTTGAATGTTTATTTTTCCTTTCAAATTATTTTCTTAATAATTAAGGCTAGTAAGTTTGAATGATCCCTTTTTACAGGAAATACTAGGTGTAATAAGATATCCAGCTTAAAAACATTAATCATATTTAAACTAATTAAAAACTGAAATTTCTGTGCACTCCAAACAGTGGGTGAAAAAAAAGTTCTTTCCTGAGTGCAAGCAAATGCTTGACACATGGACTAAGTCAAATTCCAAAATGTAGCAAAACAGTGCCTGCATATTTGGCAGGAATTACAACCAGTTCAGGTCAGTGTCTGTTTCAGCAGAAAGATGAGTCTCTGCTTGTGACACAGGGCTAGGAAAATAATTCAGAGGAAAACATGAAGAACAACATGTGACATTTTGTAACTGCAGCAGGACTGTTACCCAAGGAACAACATTTTGCAGTCACTCTCAAAACACTTCCTTCTATGCAACCGAGTTTGAACACATTTTTTTTCATGGGGGGGAGGAAGAGGTCAGGACGTTCAAGCTGTTACCATATAAATGAGCTAGACTTTTTTAATGGTGAGTGCAACTTTTTAAAAATCTCTCACAGCAACACACACATCAGAATCTTCCACAGCAAGAGCGACATACAGACACTACTTAAGTATTTAATCCAAATAGAGGAAGTCCCACATTCCACTGGAGGTTTGGGGTAAAGGGAGAGAAATGCTGCATATGCTCTTTAAGGATCCAATCCTACAATGTCTAGTACATGTGTGGACTGCTGGGCCTGCGGGAAACCCCATTGTTTTCCACACAAACATAGCAGTTCACCCACAAACTATTCACTGCAGGATCTGGGCCTAAATGAATCTAGCCTCTCCCTTCAGATGGTTGCAAGACATCTTTATTTCCGGGAGCTATTGTTATTTAGATTCCACATTCTATATATTCAATCATTGAAGGGTCAGATTCTGCCCTTGCATATGAACCCATTGACACCAGTGGGAGATGGCCGTGTATCTGAGGGCAAAATTTGTCCTATAGTTAATTTAGGAACAAAACAGGCTTTTAAGTCTCTCCCACTCCAAGTTTTTAAGTTGCATTGTTTGGGTCATTGTCTTTATTTTAAATTTACATTTATTTGCAATCTACTTATGTTAAACTGTTTTTGTTGCTGAGAAGCTGATATTTCTTCAGAGATATGACTGAATCACTTGTTATTGTAACACTTATTGGTGATAAAGTTCAGACTAAAAATTAAGCAGCTGCAATGTTGCAGCACAAATTAGTTTAATGTAAGCAGTCAGGAGCAGCTGTTTGGCTTGGGACTCGGATTTAGCAGTGGGGGAAGGGTTCTGTGATGCTGACAGTGTTTTTTTTCCCCTCTACATAAACATTTTTGGCTGTTACAGCTTTTGTGCTGATCATGTGACAGTGTCCCTAGGCAGATAATTTATTTCTGTAGCTTTCATGAGCAATCATTAACCTTCAGACACTGAGCTTGCTTTCTGCTTTGTGGCATTTGTTATATTATTTATTTATTTATTTGGTATCCTAACTAGTTTAATTCACAGAGCGTCAGGAGAAAATTACAGCCAATTTACAATAGACTGTAATGCATAATACTTATGTTTCTATTAAAACAAACCTTTGCTTACAAGACCACTCTTATGGCTTAGCTTGTGTCCCTGGATCAGAAATAATTATTTTCAGTGATGTAAGTGCAGCTGTCATCATGATACTCCCTTAGTGTCTTATTCGAGAGGCAAGGCCTTGCGGAGTCCTGATCTGAGACCACCCTTTTGAGTTCCCCCCTCATTCCCCGCCAGAGCAGTGACACCTGGGGAGTTTTTGGAGATACAACAGGGTTGGTGTTCCCATTGCCCCACAATGGCTGATTTATTGAACTGGTATTGATGGCAATCTCAGAAAATGTGTCTGGAAGAAAGGTGATGCACTGGTAATAACAATAATAGTTTGCACACATACAAGTCTAGCTGAAGACCTCAAAGCATTTTGCAGACATTGATCAATCTCACAACACTCCTGTATGTTGGGAAATTGCTGAATTCTTATGCCCATTTTACAGCAAGGTAAAAAAGATCTGTTAATTGACTTGGTGAAGAGCAGAGAATAAATCAGTGTTGGCGCAGGAACTGCATCCACATGTCCTGTGTTTTGGCCACTACAAAGAAGATGTTCAGAGATTGAAAATACTGTGTTCAGACAAACGAAATAAAAAGTAGGCAACACAAATCTGCTAAGAAGCTGGATGAAAAAAATGTCAAGAGCTCAAAAACAAGATCACTGTTGCTACTAATGCTATTTTTATTCATTTCTGAATGTGTCTCTTGCTATTGTTCCTGAGCCATTTGGCTAGCCTAATTCTTTCTGCTAGCTGGTAATTCACTGTTTATACTCTTGAGGTCATCTTTTGATGTTAGTGAGTTGAATATTCTACCTGAACATGCTTTCAGGCTGGTGCACTCCATCTACGATTCTTGTATTGCAGTAGCACCTACCATCCTCAGTCTCATCTGGAGGTCTGTTATGCTAAGTGCTGTACTGACATTTAGCAACAGACAAAAATTGTACAAGACAAAGGATAGAGGAGATACAGGGCCAGAGAGGTGAAGTGACTTGTTTGACTTGTCAAACAGAGGCGAACAGACGTGTTCAACAACACACAACTGGTCAGTGGAAGAGCTGGAAATGACTGACACTTTAGTTCCCTATCCACTGGACCACACTGCCTCTCACGACTCACTGGGCTCTTGGTATATCTTGCTGATTATTTGTTTATTTATTAAGAGGCGTGTAATCTGAATAAGGCCAAGTGTACCAAAGCCCAAAGAAGATGTAGTTACTCTAAGATATGACAGTGATGGATGCCATATAACCTCATTAAATAGAAAGATGAATCGTCAGATTCTGCTGTCAACACCAGGAAACAAAATGAATCTTTCTTCCTTCATTAATTTTAAAAATTCAATAATTGGTGTGTGATTGATCCTAGCATTCCATTTGGAAAGATGAAGAAAGGGCTGGCTCACAGAAAGGTTTTCTGAAACCTCCATCTTTCAAAACGTTTTATGCAAATGAAAACTTGATACACGGCAAATGTGAAATGGAACCAGGAAGAAAAAAGGAAAAGACTGGGACACTCCATCTGCAATTGTTACATTCCTAACAAGACATGGAGATTGTGACTGTGCTAACCTTTGGAGTATCAATAGTGTGCTCGATGCTGTATATACATAGAAGATGACGGGCCTGGAGTCTATGAGTATGTCTACACTGTAATTAGACACTTGTGGCTGGCCTATGCCAGCTGACTCGGACTCGTGGGGCTCGGGGTGCAGGGCTGTTTCATTGCAATGTAGACTTTCAGGCATGGGTTAGAGCCTAGTCTCTAGGACCCTGTGAGGTGGGAGAGTCCCAGAACTCAGACTGCAGCCTGAGTATGGAAGTCTACACTGCAGTGAAACAGCCCCGCAGCCTGAACCCCATGAGCCCGAGTCAGCTGGCGTGGGCCAGCCATGGGTTTTTATTTGCAGAGTAGATATACCCCAAGTTCTATTGACTTTTAATGAGATTTAGGATCTTAAGTTCCTAAATCACTCTTGAAAATGAAAGTGAGGCTCCTAAGTCATTTAGGTGCTTTGGAAATTTTACCTCTGATCCCTGTCCCTCCCCCCCAGGTGATTCATTTGCAATAAGGTGAGTCATATGTGGCTTCCTTGTGTTTACACTTTGAACCATACATTTCAGAGCTACACTAAAAACACTCGTGATAGTCTGAGTGCGACATAACCCCTTTTCCTAAGACCATTCATTTTTAAAAAAAAATTAACCCTTTTTTTAATGTGTTTAAAAGGATTCAGAAAGCAGTGGGGCAGAATGAGGGTTGGCTTTAAGGGGTCATTTCTGTGGCCTTGTCTTCACTAGGTTTTCGTCTGAAAAAAATTCCCAACATTGCTCACCTCAATGCATCTCCACCGGTGGTAGCAACAGTCGGTGTTCTAATGGAAACTCTGTGTCGTGTAGAACTACTCTGAGCAGGTTTAGACAAAATGGTGGACAAGACACCACCAGCCATCTGGAGCCTTGTCCATAGCAGCATATTCAATGAGGGAGCTTCCACTGAGGGAGCTGTACTACTCTTAGCAATGATGGGAAATTCTTCAGAAGAAAGGCTAGTTTTCATGCAGCTAGTAGGTAAATACATGCTGACAATAAATTAAAGTCACCTAGGCTGCCACTTCAAACACAATCAAAAGATGAAATGAGACTGTCAGCATCCAACCTGCTGGAATGCTTCATTTGCTGTATTTAAAGTAAAATGTACTGTAATGTTTCACATGGTGAATTTCTTGTTATTGCTGTCTAAAATCCATCCCTTGTTAGGAAGCGTGAGCAGGAATAGCAGCCTGTGTACATATAGCCAACATATTAGATAAATCTATTTATACTGTTTCTCATGTTGGCAGCTTTATACCAAGGTCGGTTTCCATTTCCATTATGAACCCTTACGTTTCAGAGTTTAATTGACAATTCTAAAGCTTTGCTGGAGTGAATTTGCCAGCTCATATCAGCATTAACTTTCAAAAATATTAGTGTCTAACAAAAAAACAAACATTAGAAACTCAAGTAATTCAGAGTTAAGGTTGCACTTTCACAAGCCACGGCATCCACTCAAATAGTCAGTGTGGCACTGCACCCCATATTCTTCATAGTGATATTAGTGTGATATAATTATATCATAATTATGATGTATTTTATACAAGATAAGGCATGTGAGGTGTCATTGGAAAGGTTATGGTTTGCTGAATATGATTATCCTATTTGTATGCATGTATCATTTTTGTATCCAAAGTTATGAATATTGACTATGTATCTATTTCACATGTAGCTATTCCTGGCAACACCCACTAGGCAAAATGCTCTGTCTAGAAGGCTGGCTGGGAAGGGTCCATTCAGGTTAATGAGCCATTAGGAAGAAACAGTAGGCCTTAGGAGAAGCTGATCTCTGACCTGGTGAGCCTTCCCGTGAACACTCCAAACAGCCAGTGGGCGATGGCTGCTGTGATTCTACAGGGACATGTGACCAGGTCACCTGGTGCTGGACTCCATCTTGGGATGTCAGTATTTTTCCACTGACTGGTATGGGAACCAAGCTTTGAAACAAACCATATGCAGGCCAGGAGTGACATCATCTTGGTTCTTCACTGACTCCCCACCCAGGAAGACTCCTGGAAACACCTGAGGAACAAAGACTGAACTGGGAGAAGTGCTGGACCCAGGCTAAAGGGATTTTTAGCCTGTGAATGAAACACCTGAGGATTCCAAGCTGTAAGCAAGTGCAACTTCCCCCTGAAGAATCTGCAGCCTGCTTGAGTCTGCTATTCATATCCAATCTATTTAGTATGTTAAGGTTAGTTCGCATTTTTTGTTTATTTGCTAGGTAATCTGCTTCGATCTGTTTGCTATCCCTTATTATCATTTAAAATCTATCTTTTGTAGTTAATAAATGTGTTTTTGCTTTATCTAAACCAGGTGGAAATCATAACTCAGGGGCAGAAAGCTATTCCTGCTTGCATATTCCTCTCCACATTGAGGAAGGGGGAGAATTTTATGACTTTATGCTGTACAGTTCCCTGTGCAGTGCAAGACGGTATAATTTTGAGTTTATACTCCAGAGGGGGTGCATGCCTGAGGAACTGGGAGGTGCCCTAGCTGAAGCCTTCCCAGGCAGGGGCTGGTCAAAGAGCCTGCCTGCATGTAACTTCATGAAGAACATCTTGGAAGTGAAGAGCCACCTTTTCCAATCACCGATAAGTGGTCTGACAAACCAAAAATAAGTCACTGGGACCAGCGAGTCACAGAAACATTACTATTAGGATTTAGAATTACTTGTCAAATTAACTGTAATCAAATCACTTTTATTTGTGTACAGTAGATCCTAGCTAAGGGAGTCCAATAAAAGAGGTGTTGCGATCTCTTCTTTTTGGTTTCTTGTTCCAACATGGCAAAAACATTAGTACAGTTTTGGAATTCTGGTGAATACCTTGATGTTTAGGATATCAATACAAGAACTGGTTCAATTCATTTCAAATAAGATAAAACATTTCTACCTCAGCCTTTAGATCTAACTGGCCAACTTTGAGGTTGATAAGACTTCTTTGTATTTTGGAATGGGACGTGTGTGTGTGTGTGTGTGAGAGAGAGAAATCCATTTGTGGGTCAGTTCTGGTGGCTTAGCTGTGGTGCTATGGATGGATGAAGGGCTCTTGGACCTAGTCTCTTACTTGCTGGGCTGGCGAGGTCTGGAAGTACTGCAGATCATTCACCCCCTGGGGAATGTAGTCCCTTGTGTCAACACCAATCTTTGCTGACAGTTCTGGCTCACTGGGAGTTTAGGGCAGTTGGCACTAGACAAGAGACAGGCGACAGAACTATCTCAGGTGCTGGCCCAAGACTGTGGAATAAACTCCCACGGGAATGAAGGGCCATCACTAATCTTATCACCTTCCACTCTTTGACCTTGCCTATAATATCTCCAAACCAAATCACTCCACTGCACACACATCTTCTCCCAAAGAGAGGAAGAGAGAATAAACATGTGACAGATGTGTCGTCATGGTGCTTAATGCACTACTGGAAGGTGCTCGGATACTACAGTAATGAGCGTGGTATAAGGACTGGATAGAATGGAATAGCTCTAGCTCTGAAAGGGTGAGTATTGATGGGTTTCTTTATTTTTCTCTCTCTTTCTTTTCTTTTTCTTTTTACCCACTTCAGAAAAAACAAAGAAGAAATGAAAACACAAGAACATATAAAGCAACTAATTTGAAGTGCCTAATTTACACACGGCCTAGGAAATTCACAGATGGAATGTACCTTTCTCCACTAAACAGACACACTGGGCTTCACCTTTTACTACTAGATCCTGTGACAGACCCAGAGCAGTGGGGTACAGGAGTCTGGTAGAGGGCAAATATACTGGTCACTGGATGAGTAGTTTTCTGTTCCCTGAGTGACCAGAGCAGGGGCTGCACTAGAGTAACCAGGAACCTGCTAGAACCAGTTAAGGCAGGCAGGCTAATTAGGACACCTGGAGCCAATTAAGAAGCTGCTAGAATCAATTAAGGCAGGCTAATCAGGGCACCTGGGTTTTAAAAGGGAGCTCACTTCAGTTTGTGGTGCGAGTGTGAGGAGCTGGGAGCAAGAGGCGCAAGGAGCTGAGAGTGAGAGGGTGTGCTGCTGGAGGACCGAGGAGCACAAGCATTATCAGACACCAGGAGGAAGGTCCTGTGGTGAGAATAAGGAAGGTGTTTGGAGGAGGCCATGGGGAAGTAGCCCAGGGAGTTGTAGCTGTCATGCAGCTGTTACAGGAGGCACTATAGACAGCTGCAGTCCACAGGGCCCTGGGCTGGAACCCGGAGTAGAGGGCGGGCCCGGGTTCCCCCCAAACCTCCCAATTGACCTGGACTGTGGGTTCTTCCAGATGGGAAGGTCTCTGGGCTGTTCCCCAACCCACATGGTGAATCTCTGAGGCAAGAAAATCCGCCAATAAGCGCAGGACCCACCAAGATAGAGGAGGAACTTTGTCACAATACCTATGATTTAATGTAGTTACACACTTATTTACCTTAACAATTTAGTTTTATGGCAAAAAAAAAAAAATGAAGCTCACCACATTTATTTCATTCATTTTCTTCACTGCTACACAACAGGGCATCCTGCTGACTAGTTCCAAATGGTCTTGAACTGTCTATCATTCCAGAATGTGTATTACAAATAAAGAAGGCTGAGCAAATGGAACCTATTTTCACTAGACAAAGGGACACTTATAGGGGACCAAATGTTTATATTATAAATTTTGAAGAGTTTCACTTAATTCAACCCTCTGCCCTTGCAATGCATAAAAGGACTTGACCTTATATAAAAGGAAACAAGGACTAAATGTATATTTTTGACAAAACTATTTTGCTCAGAAAATTAATAATACAAATAGATACCAAGGCCCCAGAAACCAGACACATTGGCCCTGGATGCCTAAAGTTGGGTTTTTATTTTGGCTACCTAACTATTGAATTAAGTGCTGAGCTCTGGAGTTAGGGACCTAACTTTAGCAACCCAGGTGTGACCCTTTTGGCCAAGGTTCTTTTTCCAACTGAGGATGAGTGCAGATATGCTTGAAAAGGGACAGACTACAGAGAACGAAGGGTTGTAAGCTTGAAAGAAGAACGCATGCTGAGCTGAGTGTCCTTTTCCGGTGTCTGTGTTCCAAATCAAAGGCTACATCTCTGAAACAAAAAGCCATAAACCTTTTTACTATTAAACATTTCATTAGCTCAATTTAAGGTTAACACTAAACTCCTAAAACTTATTTGTTCTTTTGAGCACTGATGGTTTGGTTTCTCTTTCTCCCATCGTGGGTTTAAGTGTTAGATAAAAAGATAACTGTGCATTTCCTTTCCTGGTATTTTTCTACTGTTTTGTAGCAAAAATGCATGAAAAATTGTAAAGGCTTTTCAACAAAGTCCTCAACTTTCTTTACTCAGGCATGAAGGGTTAAGTTGCTGGAGTCCCCAAGGGACTGTGAAAGCACAGAGGAATGGAAGAACAATAATAATTAACATTTTCAAGAAATTATGCCCTTCACTGTAATATCTGGGTGTACATTACAAGATTTAATAACCCATGATGGTTAAGTGACCCTCCACAGAACTGACCTTGAGGGTGGGGTGCTTTCCACACAGCTACATGAAAGGAGGTCCTGGAATCTGCAGTTATGGTGAAATAGGGCATAAATGGGATTAAAGTGGTACATAGGCCTGTGCCAATCTTCTGCATAGAGATGATTTTCACTCTTAGTTAATAATTTGGACAAATATATGATTTGCATCACGTCCTGTTAGAGGAATAGACGTTTTTACCCCTTAAATGTGAACTACAATGCAATCTGCCTAGCAGCTCCAGAAGGTTAGATTAGACAGGGGTCGGTGGGGAGGCAGATTGGAGTCTGAATTGTTTTCTAAGTGCCCAACTGAATTTGAGAAGCAGACAGCCTTGTATGTGCAAAAACCCAACATTTGGTAGGGGAGGGGAGAATAAAGCGTTCGTTCCCCCTCCCCCCTCCGAATTTAAGTATCAGATGATTTTTTTTTTGCTCATTGTCTAGGGATAAAGGACTTTATTGTGGCAAACCAAATGCTGTCTTCTCAGTTTACAACCAGTAACTTTACTGAAGTTGGGATTTAGCCCAATATCTCACTCCAGTAGGAAATAAATGCTTATTGGCATGTGAGATTAAATGACGAAACAGAATGTTATATGAACCATGTGAAATGGTCCAGCAGGATATAACTAGGCCCTGGTCTACAGTTGGGGTGGGGGGTGGGGTTCGATCTAAGGCCTGGTCTACACTACGTGTCTAGGTCGACTTTAGCAGCGTTAATTCGAATTAAGCCTGGACACGTTCACATGACGAAGCCCTTTCTTTGACTTAAAGGGCCCTTTAAACCGGTTTCTTTACTCCACCTCCGACGAGGGGATTAGCGATAAAATTGGCCTTAGGGGGGTCGGAATTGGGGTAGTGTGGACGGAATTCGACGTTATTGGCCTCCGGGAGCTATCCCACAGTGCTTCATTGTGACCGCTCTGGACAGCACTCTCAACTCAGATGCACTGGCCAGGTAGACAGGAAAAGCCCCGCGAACGTTTGAATTTCATTTCCTGTTTGCTCAGCGTGGAGAGCACAGGTGACCACGCAGAGCTCATCAGCACAGGTAACCGTGATGGAGTCCCAGGATCGCAAAAGGGCTCCATCATGGACAGAACGGGAGGTACGGGATCTGCTCGCCATATGGGGAGATGAATCAGTGCTAGCTGAACTCCGAAGCAGTAAACGAAATGGCAAAATATTAGAAAAGGTCTCCAAGGCCATGAAAATCAGAGGCCAAAACAGGGACGCACAGCAGTGCCGCGTGAAAATTAAGGAGCTACGGCAAGCCTACCACAAAGCCAGAGAAGCAAACGGAAGGTCCGGGGCAGAGCCGCAAACATGCCGCTTCTACGCGGAGCTGCATGCCATTCTAGGGGGTGCAGCCACCACTACCCCAACCGTGTGCTATGACTCCCTCACTGGAGAAACACACAGGGAAGTGGGTTCGGGGTACGAGGAAGATGAGGATGGAGATAATGTAGATAGCTCACAGCAGCAAGGAAGTGGAGAAACCGGTTTCCCCAACAGCCAGGATATGTTTATCACCCTGGACCTGGAACCAGTAACCCCCGAACTCACCCAAGGCGTGCTCCAATCCCCTGAGGGCACACAGGGGACCTCTGGTGAGTGTACCTTTGTAAATATTACACATGGTTTAAAAGCAAGCGTGTTTAATGATTAATGATTAATTTGCCCTGGCAATCGCGGCCAGTACAGCTACTGGAAAAGTCTGTTAACGTGTATGGGGATGGAGTGGAAATCCTCCAGGGACATCTCCAGAAAACTCTCCTGGATGTACTCCCAAAGCCTTTGCAAAAGGTTTCTGGGGAGGGCTGCCTTATCCCGTCCGCCATGGTAGGACACTTGACCACGCCAGGCCAGTAGCACGTAGTCTGGAATCATTGCATAACAAAGCATGGCAGCGTATGGTCCCGGTGTTTGCTGGCATGCAGACAACATCCATTCCTTATCGCTCTTTGTTATCCTCAGGAGAGTGATATCATTCACGGTCACCTGGTTGAAATGGGGCGATTTTATTAAAGGGATAGTCAGAGGTGCCCGTTCCTGCTCTGCTGAACAGAAATATTCCCCGCTGTTAGCCACGTGGTGGGGGGGAGGGGTGAAGTGATCATCCCAGAGAATTGGGTGTGGGGGGGAGGGGAGTTAGTTGGGTTTGTGCTGCATGTTAACCCTGAAACCGCAGCCCCTCCTTTTACATTGCAAACCCATTTCAAATGGCCAACCCAACGGGTGCTTGGTATGGGAAATGAGAGCGCTGCTGTTTGAAACCATTCCCACATGTTAAGAAGGTTAAAAAAGCCAAAAGACTGTGTCTTACCATGGCTGCCTGCAAGCCGAAATCTGTGGCCTGGCACTGCGTGAGTGATCTCTCACACCAAACCGGCAGGCCCTCAATATAAGAGGAAAAATGCGACCTTGTAACGAAAGCACATGTGCTGTGTAATGTGAACAGCAAAATTTAACGTGAAAGAGTGTACCCATTGTTCTCTAAAATGTGTCTTTTTTAACCACCTCTCCCTTCTCCTCCACCAGCTGCAAATGTTTCTCCTTCACAGAGGCTAGTGAAGATTAGAAAGAGAAAAAGGAGGATGCGGGATGACATGTTCACAGAGCTCCAGATGTCCTCCCACGCTGACAGAGCACAGCAGAATGCATGGAGGCAGTCAATGACTGATTACAGAAAAGCACAATATGAACGAGAGGAGAGGTGGCGTGCTGAATCGCGGGATGAACAGAGCAAGTTGCTGGCTGAAGATGATAGGTGGCGTCAGCTTGCAGACAGAAGGCAAGAGTCGATGCTCCGGCTGCTGGAGCATCAAACTGATATGCTCCAGCGTATGGTTGAGCTGCAGGAAAGGCAGCAGGAGCAGAGACCGCCGCTACAGCCCCTGTGTAACCAACAGCCCTCCTCCCCAAGTTCCATAGCCTCCTCACCTAGACGCCCAAGAACACGGTGGGGGGGGGGGGGGCTCCGGCCACCCAGTCACTCCACCCCAGATGATTGCCCTAGCATCAGAAGGCTGGCCTTCAATAAGAGTTAAAGTTTTAAACTGCAGTGTGTCCTTTTCCTTCCCTCCTCCCCCACCCATCCCGGGCTACCTTGGCAATTATCCCCCTAGTTGTGTGATGAATTAATAAAGAATGCATGAATGTGAAGTAACAATGACTTTATTGCCTCTGCAAGCGGTGCTCGAAGGGGGGAGGGGAGGGTGGGGTGGTTGGCTTACAGGGAAGTAGAGTGAACCGGGTGGGGGGGGGGCGGAGGGTTCATCAAGGAGAAACAAACAGAAGTTTCACACCGTAGCCTGGCCAGTCACAAAACTCGTTTTCAAAGCTTCTCTGATGCGCACCGTGCCCTGCTGTGCTCCTCTAACCGCCCTGGTGTCTGGCTGCGCGTAATCAGCGGCCAGGCGATTTGCCTCAACCTCCCACCCCGCCATAAATGTCTCCCCCTTACTCTCACAGATATTGTGGAGCGCACAGCAAGCAGCAATAACAATGGGGATATTCTTTTCGCAAAGGTCTGAGCGAGTCAGTAAGCTGCGCCAGCGCGCTTTTAAACGTCCAAATGCACATTCCACCACCATTCGGCACTTGCTCAGCCTGTAGTTGAACAGGTCCTGACTCCTGTCCAGGCTGCCTGTGTACGGCTTCATAAGCCATGGCATTAAGGGGTAGGCTGGGTCCCCAAGGATCACGATAGGCATTTCAACATCCCCAACGGTTATTTTCTGGTCCGGGAAGAAAGTCCCTTCCTCCAGCTTTCGAAACAGAGCAGAGTGCCTGAAGACGCGAGCATCATGTACCTTTCCCGGCCATCCCACGTTGATGTTGGTGAAACGTCCCTTGTGATCCACCAGGGCTTGCAGCAGCATTGAAAAGTACCCCTTGCGGTTTATGTACTCGGTGGCTTGGTGCTCCGGTGCCAAGATAGGGATATGGGTTCCGTCTATCGCCCCACCACAGTTTGGGAATCCCATTGCAGCAAAGCCATCCACTATGGCCTGCACGTTTCCCAGAGTCACTACCCTTGATATCACCAGGTCTTTCATTGCCCTGGCAACTTGGATCACAGCAGCCCCCACAGTAGATTTGCCCACTCCAAATTGATTCCCGACTGACCGGTAGCTGTCTGGCGTTGCAAGCTTCCACAGGGCTATCGCCACTCGCTTCTCAACTGTGAGGGCTGCTCTCATCCTGGTATTCTGGCGCTTCAGGGCAGGGGAAAGCAAGTCACAAAGTTCCATGAAAGTGCCCTTACGCATGCGAAAGTTTCGCAGCCACTGGGAATCGTCCCACACCTGCAGCACGATGCGGTCCCACCAGTCTGTGCTTGTTTCCCGGGCCCAGAATCGGTGTTCCACGGCATGAACCTGCCCCAGGAACACCATGACTTCCACATTGCTGGGGCCTGTGCCTTGTGAGAGGTCTATGTCCATGTCAATTTCCTCATCACTCTCGTCGCCGCGCTGCAATCGCCTCCTCGGCTGGTCCTGGTTTTGCTTTGGCATGTCCTGGCTCTGCATATACTCCAGGACAATGCGTGTGGTGTTCATAGTGCTCATAATTGCCGCGGTGATCTGAGCGGGCTCCATGATCCCAGTGCTAGCTATGGCGCCTGGTCTGAAAAAAGGCGCGAAACTAGTATCTGACGGACCAGGGGAAGGAGGGAGGGAGGGAGGGAGGGAGGGGCGAGTGACGACATGGCGTACAGGTACAGGGAATTAAAATCAACAAAGGTGGCTGTGCATCAGGGAGAAACACAAACAACTGTCACACAGAATGCCCCCCCCCAAAGACTGAACTCAAAACCCTGGGTTTAGCAGGCCGTTGATTTCACGGCGGGAGGGGGAAGCTAATGAATACAGAACAAATCTATTTTTTACATCTTAAGACGACGGTGCAGCATGACTGATGGCCCTCGGCATCTTCTGGGTGCTTGGCAGAAAATACTGGGCGCTTGGCAGTTAGTGTACTAAGACTGATAGCCACTGCAGTATGACGACGATGGATACCAGTCATAATATACTATCTACTGCCAAAAGGCAAGGGGCTGCTGCTGTGTAGCAATGTAGCCCCACGTCTGCCAGCCCCACGTCTGCCAGCACCCAGATCGCCCTCGGCCTCTTCTGGGTGCTTAGCAGAAAATACTGGGCGCTTGGCAGAAAATAGCATACTATGACTGATAGCCATCATTGTCAAGACAGTTCGATAGGACTGAGCATGTCTGCCCAGGTGCCCATGATTGACAGCCCCTGCAGTACGATGACGACGGTTACCAGTCGTAATAAACCATCTACTGCCAAAAGACAAAAGGCAAGGGCTGGTGCAATGCAGCCCTACGGCTGCCAGCCCCACAGCTGCCAGCACCCAGATCACCGATGAAGGCTACCAGTCATGCTGCACCGTCTACCGCCAAAAGGCAGTTAGCTGCTGCTGCTGTGTAGCAATGCAGTCCCACGTCTGCCGGCACCCAGATGACATATGGTGACGGTGAGCTGAGCTGAGCGGGCTCCATGCTTGCCGTGGTATGTTTCTGCACATAAAAAGGTAACCCAGGTAAAAAGGCGCAAATCTATTGTCTGCCGTTGCTCTGACGGAGGGGGAGGGGCCTGACGACATGTACCCAGAACCCCCCGCGACACTGTTTTGCATCATTCGGGCATTGGGATCTCAACCCAGAATTCCAATGGGCGGCGGAGACTACGGGAACTGTGGGATAGCTACCCATAGTGCAATGCTCCGGAAGTCGACGCTAGCCTCAGTACTGTGGACGCGGTCCGCCGACTAGAGCACTTAGAGCATTTTATGTGGGGACACACACAATCGGCTGTATACAACCGATTTCTATAAAACTGGCTTCTATAAATTCGACCTAATTTCGTAGTGTAGACATACCCTAAGTTACGCAACTTCAGCTAAGTGAATAATGTAGCTGAAGTCGACGTACTTAGATCGACTTACCGTGGTGTCTTCACCACGGTGAGTCGACTGCTGCCACTCCCCCGTCAACTCTGCCTGCGCCTCTCACAGACATGATAAATTGATCCCCGGTGGATCGATCACTGCCTGCCGATCCGGCGGGTAGTGTAGACATACTCTAGGAGTAATGGGATGAAACTGAATGAAGAAAAAAATATGCAGATCCCCAGAAAAAAAATCCTAGTAGTGAAAGTTGTGAGGCTGTGGAATAGTGTCCCAAGGGAAGCGATGGAACCCTCATTGCTTGAGTAATTTAAAACTGGCCAAAATAATCAAGAATACTAGAGGGAGAAACCCTTAATTATTAAGAAGACAGGGGAAAAAATGACCAAATAGGTCTTTTTGCATCTCTAACAGTCATAGTTTTGTTATTTTAAGGCAAACTAGGTTGGGCAATAAAATTATAGATTTCTAGCCTTTCACTGCAATTGCTGAGCACTTTTTGTTCCATAATAACAGCATTACTTTCTCTCCATAAACTTTGTATTTTATTTGTACTTAAAAATTTATAGTATTACCTATGGACTAGAAGAGATACTTGCCTAGCTGAAAGGATGTGTTGCTATGTGAGCATGGTGGAGATGATGTTTCACCTTTGCTGGCACCTCTTGATTTACTGGGCCATGTTCACATGCAGGTGGCATCATGTTAACATTCCAGGTGAGATGCTCCCTTTGTCGTGAAAAGGTACACAAATAAAAAGGGACAGGAGCTTAAAAAATTTCCTCTGAAACGGAGCTGCATAACTTAATATGTAACATGACATTCTGTCATGAGAAAAAAGTGTTTGCAGTGGCAGGCAGCGGGCATGGCTGAATATTGTCACTGAAGAAATGTAAGAAATTGATACCAGGCCCAAATTTTCAGTGTGATAATGCTGTCTTACAGGCAGCTTAGCCAACCACTGGAGGACTCCCTATGTAATAGGAGACTTCATGGGTGGCATAGATCTGCCACAGCAGCTCTGACATCACCCCTCTCCTGATGATTGGGATAGGCTGGGGCAAAAGGAGGCATTGCTGGGGTATTGCTATGCTCCAGCAATCCTCAGTTCCCTGGGGGGAGATGTCAGCTGGTAATATTTAGAATAACCTGAATTCTTCTCTAATTTATTCGGAGGACTGGATTGGCACCTCAGTATCCCAGGGCCAGTGAGTGTAAGGCAATGTTTGTACCTCGCCCCCTCCTGATTTGCACCAACACTGCCCAGTCAGACCCCAGGATTAGGACCAATCTGTTAGACAAAAGGCTAAGTATTATTATACTTACTGTACGTCAGCATCTGAAGCAAGAAGCTATGGCAATATTGAAATACATAGCCAATGTATTTAATGCTTGTTGGTTTCTACAAATAGATATTATATTAAAGATTGGATGGCATGATCTATATTAATCCACGCAACACAATTTGGTAGTAAATATTTAATGCTCTTTACACTCTTTGAGCATCTCTTTATGACCCAGTCATTTATAATGAAAGCTATTTTGCTATGGTAAATTTACACTTTTGTTTGTCAACTGAGTAGCAAGAGATCAGATATTAATGGTGAAATTCTACGCTCCCTTACAACCAGGGAACTCCAGTTTAAGTTCATGGATTTCCACATGTTATCGAATGGAATTTGATTCCAACAAATCATGACACTGGTGTCCACATTTACATGATGTGGAGACTATCCATTTCTGCAATATGAAATGGTGTGGTTGTACCAGTGGCAACATGAACAGGTACAATAATGATAGTAATAACACGTAGCCCTTTGGGGGGCTGGATCCTCTGCTACATTACTCTAGATTTATTCCAGTGTAATGCCATTGATTTCCATGGTTTCACACCAGCATAAAACTGAAGTAAGGCAGCAATGAGTCAGGCCATATATATTCAAAGAGCTGTGCAAACATTTACCAATTAATCTTCACAACCCCTTTATGAGCTATCTACTGTTGTTCCTGGTTTAGCAAATCAGACGGAGGTAAAATCCAAGAGATTCAGGTTGTTTTGTTAAAATAATATAACAAAGTTAAGCAAATTGTAATGAAGTCAATACTATAAAAAACGGCCCTAGATTGTTTTTTGAGTGCAATATGATCATGATGATGTGAGAATAAAATGAAGAGACGTGTGGTGCTAACGTATACATTAGTGATTTACTGTGATGACTGTTCACCCAAGAGTTAATCCAGGAATATCCGAACCACTGTAATTATCCCTGCACAAAGGCTCTCTATTATTTGCCTGCTAAATAACAAAGCCTTCTCATTATCTGACACTGACATAACTTTAGCAGTAAGGATAGATAGAGTGAATGAGCATTAAGCATTCTCTGTTTGTGGGGGATGGGGCACTGAAAACAAACTATGGAATAAAAAAACCCAAGCAGAGTACTAATGGGGCGACCAGAAGATTTCCCTGCATGGAAAACAATATCATTGCTAACATACGGAAATGTTGGGTCACAAACAACAAAAGTTTTAGGAGCAATATGAAAAACATAGAATTTCTTTATCTCAAATAGGAGAGAAAATCTAGAAGTACTGGCCACAAAAATGTATCAAATGGGAAAGGGTCCAAAAATTGCAGTAGCTCTCTAATCTGCCACACGAGCAAGGATTTTCAGTATGCTTTGCATTCCTCAGAAGGCTTGGCTTTGCATCTCTTATGCAAGTGGTGATGCGCTATATTGCATTCATAATGATTTCAAAGATATGAATGCTTCCAGGGTTTGACCTATTTTACCGCTCTTGCATTATACACTGGGTAAAGCTATACTCATAAGGCATAGTCATTAGTGCTTAAAATGTATCATTTTCCTGCTAACCTTTTTTGGTGTAAACTTGAACATTTTTTTAAAATTCTGAATCAGTTTTTCTTTTCAGAAACTCATATATATTGAGGTCTCTTTCTAATGCCATCCATGGGAGCCTGGCATTTTAAGTACACCTCTACCTCGATATAACGTGACCCGATATAACACGAATTCTGATATAACGCGGTAAAGCAGTGCTCCGGGAGGGCGGGGCTGCGCACTCCGGTGGATCAAAGCAAGTTCGATATAACTCGGTTTCACCTATAACGCAGTAAGATTTTTTTGGCTCCCGAGGACAGTGTTATATCGAGGTAAAGGTGTATAAGCAAGAGGTTTGGTCTTATCAGGGACCTCTCTAGTTGTGTTTTGTATTTAACCTCAGAAAGAGAATGATATTTAGGGTAGTAATGTACATGCCAACATAACCAGGGCCAAATTCTGTCCTTGGATTTGTGTGCAAGAAGCTCAAGAGGGGTGGCACATGCATATGTGAAGACAGAATTTAGCTCATGGAGCTTGTTTTGGGGGTTCCAACTGATATTAACTAAGATCAAGGGTTTTTAAAGTAAAGGTTAAATTCTCCATTGCATTCTGTGGTTTATGGAGAACAGAAAAAACAGAGAAATGCTTCACATCAAGAGCACCAATGCAGCAGCAGAGAAAGATCCCTCTTACGGCTCTGATTCAGCAAAGCACTTAAAAGACATGCATATATGCTTAAATCCATCCCTGTTCAGCAGATCATTTAAGCAAGTGCTTCATTTTAAGCAAGTGCTTCAGGGCCACCAAAGTCAGGAGACTTAAGCACAGGCTTCAGTGTTTTGCTGAATCAGGGCCCAAGTGCTCTCTTGAACACTAATAGAGGGACCCAGTTAATAAAGCCCCAGAGCTGGGCTAACAGTATACGACTGGGCATGCTGGTTTTCATGTGTATGCTGTAGTAGGCATTGCAAGGGCACACCTTACTATTCCTTTTGGAAGTAGCCATAAGACGTGTTCTCAAGCTCATGCCCCTCTGGACTCCCTGGGTCAACCTGCCCTGTACTGGTAGGATGGCTCAGTCACCATGATCTGCAAGGCTGGCATTGATTTCCCCACCTCTTTGCCCAGGGCAAGATAGTAAAGGCATGATTTTGTCCTATGCTGTTCTAAATATAGGACAGACAACCCTCCTCTGACTGTCTGAGAACTGTGCACATAAGGCTACTTCTTCAGGCCTAGTTAAGCAGGGGCAAAGGGTGCATTAACACTTTACGCCTGCTCATTTGGTATCTGAATCAGCCTTACTGATTTCAAGCATCATCAGGTCTATATGGAAAGTACTGCAGAGAGGCTCAGTGCTTAGCTTTGTTGTGGAGACCCATGGAGTTTCTCAGGGGTAGGTAGCTGATGCAAATGAGCACCCTCTCCCCCAAAGATCTTGCTGTTTGCTGACCACAGTCTCCCTCTATCTCCCCAAAAGCTGCAGTAAGCTCCAGAGAGCAGCTGCAGGATGAAAAGAGAACAAGATCAGAATTGGTTTCTTAAATCTGTGCCCAGCCTTCAGCCTTCAGATGAAAAATACCTGTGTGGGAAGGGTGATGAGGTGTGCAGATATGCCCTTTACCTATTCTTTCCCACTGGGAGTTTCTTCACAGTGATGCCATCATTTCCATCTTATCTACTCCTCATTTTTGGAACTGCCATCTGTGGTCCCTTCAAAATCCTCTAGTGCTGCACTGCAGAAGACCATCCTGTCACCATCTCAGGGCCAGAGAGGTCCAGTACATGCACAAGACTTCTCCAATAGCAACCCCTTGGGGTGAATTCAGAGATTACTCTGGCCAGGACAATGGGAGTTTGCAGTCATCACTCTAAATCCCCCTTCAGAATTCCAGTTCTGCTTCTTGACTGTGGCCCCTGGCCAGGCCATGGAGTTCTGGCTGGCTCTGTGCTCCGAAATGCCACAGGGGCTAAATTTGGCCTCTAATGACAAGCAGAGTGAGATCGTCACTGTCACTCTGGCCTGCCACAAATGGGAGTGAAGTGAAAATGGGATACTAAGGTCAATGTTCCAGTGATAATGGTTTTAAAAAAATCTGTGGAAAGTATGAAAGAAGAAGCAGACTTGATTGGAAATGAATACATGAAAACAAAACTAGTGGAATTTTCAGGTCATTTACTTTTACTTTTAACCTTTAATGGTGAGTTTTAAATTAAAGAAGAAAAGGATAAAAAGGACGTCAGTGTAACTCATTTAAGTGTTACTTGATTCTTGAAGCCCTAAGCAAAAACTGAACATTTCAACAACTTTACAATGAATTAGTGAAGCCAGTTATGGTGCTCTATGTTTAAAAATAAAGCTGTTGAATAAAGGAACAATACCTCTGCAGAAATTTATTTCAGCTGAAAAGTGAAATCCCAGCACAGAGTGATCTATGAGATTCTGCAGGAAATCTGCATTATAATAGTACATTTTCCTTTTCAGGGAGGACTAACAGAATGGCACACTAAGGGGGGAAAAAACCCTTTACTCTCTATGCTTAGGCTTTATGCTTAGACAATGGGCCTGATCCTACTACTCTTATGCTGAATTACTCCATGGAAACTCCTACTGAAATGAACGGGAGTATTTGTTGAGTAAGGGCATGAGCAAGGGAGACAGACTCAGTCCCTGGATAGATAACCTAATGATAATGTAGAGGCTTTGGCTTAGTGGACAGAACTATTTGCTCTTAAGCACAGTCCTTAACATGACTCACTTTTCTTTGTGTCCAAATTCCAGACTGGTACACAACTGTGTCAAGATGATCGGGCCCAGTCCTGCACTCCTTATTAACACAATGGGAGAAAGTGATTGAAGTCACTGGGAGACTTGGGTGGAATTAGTACTGAATAAAAACTGTGTAAGCACTTCGGTAAGCATTATTGATCCAATAGGAGTTTTGTGTGAGGGAGTTCTTCAGACTCAGAAAACTCGAGTGGTAGAAAAAGTAAAATAGTTTCTATAAGATTTCAGTAATATTGAGAAAGTAGTGACTTGAGTCAAACATTTAATGATCAATGGCTAGTTATTGGCATGGATGTGCAAGGGTGAAGTCACTGCTCTTTTTTCTTGGAAATAGCCACAGGAAACAGGAGGTAATTAAACAGATGCGTAGCAGGGTTCTGATTCTGGCCTCACTTCTGCCAGTTTGACACTTGTATAAATCCATTGTTTTCAGTGGAATTACTCTAGTGAGACCAAAATCAGGCCACGTATTGACATGAATGTTATTTTAGATCATTTATTGGGTGTTTTAAATTTGTTATAATTTCCATAAGGGAGAAAGAGAAGAGGGACCAAAACTTGAACTAGGTTTTCCAAATATAGTTTGGGAGAGGGATTCTACTTTGGGGGCATGTCACTGGAAGGTCTCTCTCCTCCCCAATCATCATGGAGGTACCCAGGAGAAAGCTTGGTTAAGGAATTGCTGAGGAGGAGATTTGTGGTCTTTTACAGTAGATACCTAGCAGATATCTGGGCCTGGGTTCTAATTCCAGCTCTGACACCAACTTCCTATGTCACTTTGTGCCTGATATTGTTCCATCTGTAAAATGGGTGTAATTATATCCACTGCCCTCCTGCGAGTGGTGTGGCCCCTAACTAAGTATGGTTTGTAAAATAGTATAAAGGTCAAGGCCAGTGAATAGAAGAGCTGGGAACAGAATTCTGTGCCTCCTAGTTCCTTCTGTAGGCCATTGGGACTTATTGTTAGGGAAGCAGGAGCAGAATCTTCCCAGATCACTTACATTCTCATGCAATTTTATGTGGCTGCATGCATATAAAGTGTGGACGAAGAACAATATTGCCTTATTTAATCTTCAGTATTGTTCTGGATAAATACGAGGCTGTTTATACAACATGAAGTATGAAAGTGTGCTACTCTTGTAATAAATTCACTTTATTTCTGCAATAATTACTTAAAAGGTAATTTCCAGGGCTATGTGGAGGGGCTGCAGAAGGCCCATGACACACTGGAACGTCTACTGTGCTGCTCTCTGGAGCAGGAGACGCAGAAGACAATGCAGATGAACTTACCAGTTTTTTATGAATCCTGGATCTAACCTCCTACAATAGCACACTGTACATGTCAGCATAGGAGTTATGTGTGGGGCAGACTCAGGAACAGATTTGTTAGGCCCAATCTCCATGTGGTGGGGAATACAATAGGATAAAGGTGCTACCAAACCCATAGGCTGTAGAAGCAGATGGGGGCAATCTATGTAGATGATTAGTGCCCAGGATACCATCCTCCTTCACCCCATATTGATCCCACACACAAGCAGGGACTCCTGGTCAGGCAAATATTTAAAGTAAGAAAACCCTAAACCAGACAATTGCTAGCTATTTCTGCTATCAGTGTTTTTGTGAATAGTGATGAGTGCAAAAGGGCACAAAAGCTGACCATGACCTTGATTCCTGGGAAGCAGAAGACTTGTAGTGAGGGTAGGTCACAGTCCCTTCTAGATCTTTGGTATTTATACATGAGTCTGTTTAGATTGCCAGCTTTTTCTTATATTTCAGCAGTGGCTCTGTAATTCTCCTGAAATATAGTCCAGTCAGGAGTACTGTCAAGTGAAATGTTTGTCTTCCTTACACACACATCATGTGCAAGGCTTACCTTGCATAAGATAACCTGCTAAATAAATCAAAGTGGGAATTTCAGCTCCAAATTAAAGTGCATTCTGGAAAGAGCAATGATTGGGTCTAAAATGGTTCTATTAAATTCATGAGACTCCATACACTTTTATTCATGTAATCTTCCACTCTTGCCTGAAAGACGTTTTTAAAAAAAATTCCTAACCACTAGCAGAGAAATTTGCAAAATACTATGAAAGGAATGGCAAAGGTCACTTCTCTTGGCAGCCTTTTTTGAGTTTCATTTTTGTTTTTTCCCCCCTCCTCCTTGCAGTTTGCTTGTGTACATCTGCTAAACTTAAATGACAGAAAGTAGGAGTGGATATAGTTTCTTATTCAACTGTGCTGAGCTGGTATTTTCATGAATGACATTAAACTCACATTTAGCATGAAAATTCAGAAAGTCCACAACAGAAGCATGCAGCAGTTCTTTTCTTCCATTTTTCTTTTTCTACACAACACTTTTTAAAATTAACATCTATTTCTGTGTAGCTAGATAAATTTGTTATCATTAAATACAGCAGCACTGGTTCTGTACAGATACTTCAAAGGCGAGACCATGAAACAGTTGTAGTATACATTTTCTTAAATAAGGTAGATGGTCCATTGCTCTGTGTATAGGAGTTGTTTGTACAACTTAAGTTCAAATTCCAAACGTGCTTGCTTAACTCTTGCAATACGTGAGAATTGGCAAGAGGATTTTTAAAAGCAAAAGCTATAGTTTTCAAATGTGGGTGCCTTCATGCCAGGCATCTGAGCCCAAACTTAGGCACCTGGATAAATGGCATGATTTTTCAGAGGCAGTGCGCATTTGCAATTCCTTTTGATTTCACTTGGAGTTGTGGTTCTCAGCAACTCTGAATCTCAGATCACTTATGTAGGTGTCTAACTGTAGGTTGTCAGTTTGAAATTTTTTGCCTAAACCTTTTTTAGCAACATGTCTCAAATTCAGACTTCAGCAAAGCACCTAAACACATGGCTAATGTTACACACATACTTAAGTGTATTGCGGAGCAAAAATATATTTAAGCATTACTTAAGAGCTTTCCTGAACCAGAGCCTCATGGTTTATTATAATTTTGCCTGTCTTGAAATGAGATGTCCATGCATTTTCAGAAGCACATGCAGAAGTTGTGTAGTTTCATAACAGTATCAATAGATACCACTCCATCTTTTACTGTATCTTTGGTTTGCACCTTCTTATTGGTATAGGCCTTCATGAATCATAACAGATATCTTTACCCTGACTGCAGGAACTGTACCCTAAAGGAACTGTTTTTCTTTGAGCCTCTACTATTGGAAGTAAATCATTGTTGAAAAGTTGTGCTAACTAAGAACAGAAACAGCTGTGTTTCTAAAAAGATACCAATCAATAGATCATGACCCAGTTGTACCAACTCTCACACAAAAGTCTGCATCAGTAAAAATTCAGTGGAACTGGCAGAGAAATGGTGTGTGTTTCATTTGCAAAGAGTGAAGCTGAATGTAGGTTAAGTTGAACAAGTGGAACATTATTAAATCCTGTGGACTGCTCTGCCCATATGGCTAAGTGCTTCCAGCCTAACTCCCCACATTTCCTGGTCTGCTGGCGTCCCTCAATACCAGCCCTTTCAGGATTTTGGTCCTTAGTCCCTTCAGTGTTTGTGCTGGACTGTATTGGCACCTCTGTGATGGGGTAGTCCTGTGTGCTAACAAGTGGTCTGAACCAGAAAAAACAGCTTTGTGTAACTGTCTCTTAAGCTGTTTACACAGCTGATTCCACCTTACCATTATTCTGTGGCTATGTTCAGGAGGAGTCAGACTCCCATTTGCATGCAAATTGCATGCAAACTGGGGGTCCAGAGTCAGTGACTACCATGTCTGGAATGCCATATCTTGCAAAACAAGCCCCCAGTTTGCTAATCACTGACTTGTTTCTTGTAGCAGGCAGGACATCGACCTCCCAAAAGTTTGAATATAAGTCCATTGCAATCAAGTACTGTTTTTCATTGAAGGTAATGAGTCTGCTACCACCATTTTCCATGGTCAGTTGGGCAGGTCATATAGTCAGTCTCTTTCTGTTGGCGGTTATCACATAGATTCATAGACCCCAAGACCAGAAAGGACCACTGTGATCATCTCGTGCTACGGTTCTCCAACTGTGGATTGTGACCTCAAAATGGGAGTTGAAGCCTGGAGAACCCGGCTGGGCTGAAGGTAGGAGGTTGCAATTTTTTCTAGTAGGGGGGTCAAGATGATGTCGCTAGCCTCTGTTTGCCAGAAGCTGGGAATGAGTGACAGGGAATGGATCACTTGATGATTACCTGTTCATTCCCTCTGGGGCAACAGACATTGGCCACTGTTGGAAGACAGGATACTGGGCTAGATGGACCTTTTGTCTGACCCAGTATGGCTGGTCTTATGTTCTTAAGATTTTTTTTTTTTTTAAGTCCAAATGGCACAAAAAGTTTGAGAAATGCTGATCTGGTCTGACCTCCTGTATAATACAGGCCATAGAACTTCCCTAAGTTAATTACTAGTTTTCATTTTAGAAAATTGCCAGTGATGGAGAATCCTTAGTAAGTTGTTCCTATGGTCAAACTGTTAAAAAATTACACCTTATTTCCAGTCTGAATTTGTCTAGTTTCAACTTCCAGCCATTGGATTGTGTTGTATCTTATTTCTGCTACATAGAAGATCCCACTACCAAATATCTGTTCCCCCTGTGGGTACTTACAGATTGTAATCAAGTCACCACTTAGCCTTCTGTTTTTTAAGCTAAATAGATTGAACTCCTTGAGTCTATTCCTTTAAGGCATGTTTTCTAATCCTTTGATCTTCTTGTGGCTCTTCTCTGAACCCTCTCCAATTTCTCAACAGCCTTAGTGAATTGTGGACACTAGAACTGGATACTATATTCCAGCAATGGGCAAACCAGTGCCAAATACAGAGGTAAAATAACCTCTCTAACCCTACTTGAGATTCCCCTATTTATGCATCCAAGGATTGCATTAGCCCTTTGGACACAGTATTGCACTAGGAGTTCATGTTCAACCGATTAACCATCATGACCCCCAAATCTTTTTCAGATTCACTGCTTCCAAGGATAGAGTCCCCCATCCTGTAAGAATAGCCTACTTCTCTGTTCTCTGATGTATACATTTACATTTAGCAGGATTAAAACACATACTGTTTGCTTGCAGCCAGCTTACCAAGTGATCCAGATCGCTCTGTATTGATGAAGTGTCCTCTTCATTATTTACTCCTCCTCCAATTTTTGAGTCATCTACAAACTTTATCAGTGATGATTTTATGTTTTCTTCCAGGTCACTGATAAAAATGTTAAATAGCATAGGGCTAAGTACTGATCCCTGTGGGACTTCACTAGAAACACACCTGTTGGATGATGATTCCCCACTTACAGTGTTCTTATCAGTTAGCCAGTTTTTAATCCATTTAATGTGTACCATTTTAATTTTATATCTGTCTAATGTTTTATTCAAAATGTCATGTGGTACCAAGACAAACTCCTTACAGAACTGTAAGTAGATTATGTCAACACTATGACCTGTATCAACCAAACTTCTAATCTCATCAAAAAAAAGTTATCCAGTTAATTTGACTTAAAGAAGAGTGCTGTGTAAGTTCTCTCACCAACAGAAGTTGGTCCAATAAAAGATATTACCTCATCCACCTTGTGTCTCTAAAATCCTGGGACCAACATGGCTATAACAACACTGAACATTTATACACATTCATGTGAAATAAATCCCTTTCTCTCTGTTGGTCTCCTGCTAAGTCCTGTCTTAGCTAGGTCTACTTTCTAAATCGTAAGATCTTTTGGACAAGGACTTCCTTGAACTGTAGATTGCGCAGTACTGAGTATGAAAGTGGTGTTTAACAAATAATAAAGGAAACTAATTTTGTTTGTCAACGTATGTATGTTTAAGGCTGCATATACGGTACATTCAATTGGAAGTCTTACACACAGTTATTTGTTTATCTTGTTAAACTTTGCTGTTTACCTTTAAAATCAATAATTTCTTAGCATCCTAGAAGCAGAGTAGAGGTAAAGGCAGGTGATTAAATGAAACAGATTGAAACACAGAATACAAAGATCTTAAGTCTGGTCTACATTACAAAGTTAGGTTGATGTAAGCCGCCCTGTGTCAAGCTAGCTGTGCATATGTCTACACTTAATTTTGTCTTCCACCAATGTAAGTGTCCCATTACATCAATGCAGTAATACCACCTCCCCGAGATGTGATGATCCATGGTTGATGTACTGAAGTTGATGCAGTGCAGGTGTAGACACTGTGTTGCTTATGTCAACCCAAACAGTCCTTCAGCAGCTATCCCACAATGATTGACACAAATGTGACCTCCACTGTGCAGGGATCATGGAGACTGGAAAGTCTCCCTCTTCTTTAAATCCACACAAATGTTTGAAATGCATTTTCCTGATTGTCCAGCTTGGTGAGCACACCTAGCAGCTCTCCATTGTTGTGTGCAACTGCCCTGCTGACCGTGCCAGGTACCCACTCCAGATGCCCTCCGGCTTGGAGTAATCATTCTGCACCTGCTGAGCTGGTAGTTGAATCTTTTCTTGGTGATGTAAAGGTGGCTGGTGTATAGCTTCATGAATCAGGGGACCAAGGGGTAGGCTGGGTCTCTCAGGATCACTATTGGCATTTTAACATCACCAGTGGTAATCCGCTGGATGGGAAAGAAAGTCCCTGCTTGTAGCTTTCTGAACAGTCCTATGTTCTTAAAGATGCGTGCGCCATGCACCTTCCCTGACCAGCCAACATTGATGTCGATGCAGCATCCCCGGAGATCCACCGGAGCTTGCATGACTATAGAAAAGGGATATGTGTGCCATCTATCGCCCCAGCACAGTTCAGGAACCTCATGGCTGCAAATCCATCCACTATGTCCTGCATATTGCCAAGAGTCACAGTTCTGTGTAGCACGAGAGGACTAATGGCCCTGCAAACTTGCATGACGATAGCTCCCACTGTGGATTTTCCAACTCCAAAATAATTTCCCACTGACTAGTAGCAATCTGGTGTTGTAAGATTTCCACAGTGCAATTGCCTCTCGCTTCTCCGCTGTCGGTGCAGCTCTCGTTTTGGTGTCCCTACGCTGGAGGGCTGGGGCGAGCTCATTGTACAGATCCAAGAATATGGCCTTTTGCAACCGAAAGTTCTGCAGCCACCGCTTGTCATTCCAAGCCTACATTATGATGTGATCCCACCAGTGCTTGTTTCTCTGATCCAGAAATGGTGCTCCACCATCTGCAGCTCTGTGAATGCCACCAGAAACCTTGAATAGGTTTTTGCTAGGTACCACAGCAATCTGTCCTCCAAGAAATTGTCATGTTCCCTGCTGATTTGATTCTTCTTATGGCTCTGCAAATACTGGAAGATCATGTGCCTGTGCTTGCAATGCTCATGACAATAGTGCAGAGCTCAATGCGTCTGTCAGAGATGGTGCACAGTGAGGAGGGCTGCACGGATTGGTGCGATTTAAAAAAAAAAAGGCTTGGAAAATTATGGGATATAGATGACCTTATGGGATGGAGACAGTTGCACGCTGGGAAGTTGACCCCTTGCTCATAGTCACCCCATGTGACTTGTTTCTGTCTCACCATGCATTGCTGAAACTTTCCAAAAGATGGTGCGCTGTATGGTGGCGGGTTGCACACTGGGATACCTACACATGCTACACTGCACCATACATTGACTCAAGCACTCCTGGTAAGTACATGCAGCACCAATTCAAGTATGCACATGTACAAGCAATATGTCAGCTGTGGGTCTGTCTTCTAGTAATTTTATGCCTCTCAGTTTTTTCCATGAACATCAATCCATTTCACCTACCAGAGGCTCACAATTAGAATTCTAGTCCCCCTGTCTAATCAAGCCAGCTAATCCACTGAATTACATAAAGTTAGAAATAATCAAGGAAGGATGTGAAATGAATCCAATTTTGTTTACAATGATAAAATGAGACATTTTATCTCCTCCCTCAAATACATGTCAGTGCTTGAAGAGGTTATATTTGGCCTGCTTTCTCCTCCTTGTGCATGCTTACCCTGGGCTCTGCCCCCACACTTTCTGGCCAGAGGTGCTAGCCAAGTATGAGGTGTCAGGGGGAGAAATAAACTGCACAGTTGCAAGGACTGCAGCATCTTACATTCCCCACTCTCAGAGTAAGAGTGGGATAGGGGAGGTGCTGTGACTCAGAGGCCTTCCCAAGACTGCGCCTGGGACAGTGCAGTAGTGTGTCATCTCTTATTCATGGCTGAGTCCTAAAGGCTCAGTCTAGCCTAGGGAGAAAAGAATTGAAGCCTATAGGCTTGATTCTGCAACCTATATGTGCCCATAGCTCCAACTTAAACCAAGGGACTAAATGTAACCCTGGAATGAGTGTGCTTATGTCCCACTGAGCTGACTTCTATGCTGCATCTGCTCACACCATGGCTGAATTTGTCTAATACACTCCCATTCACATGCAAGCTGTGCTTGAAAATCCACCTGCATCAAGGTGAACATAGGGACCGCTTCCATTTTTGTATACAAGACAGAGGTTCACCCCATTGGACTGGGGTATTTTTGTAACCCAGTCATGCTCAAGTCAATTACAGTAAAAACAATACCAATGGAATTTCTACCTCACTCCTGTACAACATCAGGAATTTGATTGGTGCCGAGCTCTTAACTGGGTGCAGACAACAAGGAAAACAAGTCCTAGCAGTGGTTTCTTTACTGAGCCTAACAAACCACAGCTGATAAGCTATATAATTTGCTGCAGCAATTTGTGCCAAAAATAAATGGCACAGTCCTACAGCACAGCACTGTTTCTGAGAAAAACAGAACCCCACCCCTTCCCTTAGAAGCATCTTTCTTTGTTTTGCTTCCTCTTGCTTTTGCTTTGTCAGTGAATGAAGGATGTCATGATATGTCTTCCACCTAGCTGATTGACTCCACTTGGGTGCAGTGCAGAGAATCAGGCTATGTCCTCCCCTGTTTAGCCGAGTCTCCCTCTGCCACCACGGTAAATCTGAAGCATTACCAAAGGCAGCAACACTGGCATGTTTTAAACAAAATGACAGTTACACAATGACTTTAACAGCGAAGTAGATTCTTAGTTGAGTGGCCCTGACTAGAAGAGAGGAAGCTCAAGAGCTCTAAATCATCAATTAAAGGCATATCCAACTATTCCAGAAAACCAGCTTCTGTTTTGTTGTTAATATGACAAAGTTATTTGAAACTTTTTTTGTACTTCTGTTTACGGGGGCAGAGGGTGGAGCAACTGCACAGACACAAAGTTCTGAACCATGCAGACTGCCAGTTGCCCTGTGACATAATTTAGAGATTAAATGTGAATCCCTGCAGCATGTTCTCTCATTTGGATTTTGCCCAGGGTATCGCACAAACCTTGATGTTTTTTGCAGTGTTTACAACAAAAATTGCAAATCTGCTTCTCGGTTATTAAAAGCAAAGGCTATAAAAGGGGGGTGGGGAAGAATAAAAGGTCAATGATTTTAATTCTACCTCACTGAATTCAAATGTTTGAAGGGATATATTTGCTGGAAAGGTCACGCTATGGAAGGTAAACACCCTGAATACAGCTTGTTCTGAGGTTTGCGGTGAGATAAACAAAAAGGTAACTTGCCCAGGATGTTTGTGTGTCAAAGGTGACAGGGAACCTGTCTTTCCTTTCAAAGTCTCTCAGCCCTGTACAAACTTACTGGGATCCAAGCTGGCAACAGACTGGTGTTTGCTTTTAACTCCTTACATAAACCCAAGCTCCAGAAGCATTAGTGCCGTCAGCCCCTGCCAATATTACATTTCTCTTTTGAAAGTGACTGAAGGAGGGGGGCAATTGGCTGCATGTCTGAGGAATCCTTAAAGCTCTTGAGTCTTGCCTTTTCGTTTCGTACGAATAAATATAAGAAACTTAGAAAAACAAACATCTTTCAGAGCCAGGGCAGAAAGACACGTGTCACAGTGGCTTAGATTTATATAATGCCAGAAAAATATCAGTTCTGATGATGCTAGACTAAGTTTTGGAGGTCAAGCAGCACCGGCTTTTCGTTCTGCATTTGTAAAGTGCCTTGCACAATGGGGTTCTGGCCCATACCTGGGGCTCCTAGGTGCTACGATAAAATAAATAGTAACTACTAATAATATTAGATGTTCTTTAATTACGCTTAATTGGAAGGGAGTGAGAACCATCATGATTTCAAGAAGCTCCCTATTTTAGATCACCCCTCCTATTTTTCTGTAAGCCTCATCATCATGAATGCATTTTAACTGCATAACACCTTTGTGAGGAAAGGGAGTGCTAGCCCCATTCTACAGATGGAGCACTGAGGCACAGACTAAGGCTGTGTTTACACTATGGACATTATAGCGGCACAGCTGTACCGCTGCAGCTGCGCCGCTGTAAGGTCTCCTGTGTAGCCGCTCTGTGCCAGCGGGAGAGAGCGCTCCCGCCGGCATAATTAAACCACCCCCAACGAGTGATGGTAGTTATGTCGGCGGGAGATGCTCTCCCACTGACATAGCGCTGTCCAACCGGCGCTTTTGTCGGTGAAACTTTTGTGGTTTTTTTCACACCCCGACTGACAAAAGTTTTGCTGACAAAAGTGCTAGTGTAGACAAAGTCATGCACAAAAAATGTGTCTGAAACAGGAATTGAATTTAGGATTCTTGAGTGCATGTCCAATACCCTGTCTGCTAGACTATCCCTCCTACTTACTCATGTAAACAGAATAGATCTATATTACACTTGCAAAAGCTACATTAGGAAACCATTATTAAGGGTGTAAACTCAAGCACTCAGAAGTTAGGAAATGCCAGAATTAAGGTTGCCTGTGCAGCCCCTCTGGGCATAGGCATTATTACACAGTCTTTAATTACATATTATATATCATATATTTCAAAATCTAAAATAGTCTCTACAAAGCATGTATGAATTGCAATTTTTCAAAGGTTTATAACTTTATCAGATGTGGTCAGATTTTGATGGGGATGGCAAAAGGCGTGTCTCTGTCACAAAGGCCAACCCCCTGCCAAAGTTCAAGTCTGATCCAAAGCCTGGAAGCCCGAGAGCTTTCCAAAGAAAAAGTCACCAGAATTCTTTAACCTGGGTAAGGAGCCTCGTTCTCAGAAATGGAGGCCTGAGGCCAAAACCCAGCATGGAAAATTAACCGTTAAAGTTTGGCAAAGTTATAAGGAATCTCAAACAGGATCTTATAATGGGAAGTGTTGAGCAACCTTAGTAAGAGGAGGTGCTAGCAGCCCTACCTATAATTCTGATCCGAACCTGTCTCCTGGGATTTGCCATACTAAGGTACCAAACCTGTACCCCTGAAACCAATTGGAGTTTTGCCACTGCCTTAAATGGAAGCAGGATCGGGCCCTCCAGCAGGGGCCCCTATTTTATGTGAAGACTTACTCAGTGACCATGTTTTGGAAAAATATCAGTATGACCTTTCAAAAATGTGCCAAAAAATGAAAAAAAAAAAAAAAAAAAAAAAAAAAAAGGAAGGGCTTTGGGAACTGCCAACTAGGAAACATTGTTTTGTTTGCTTAAAAAAGAACACCAGCAACGCTGGCCAAAATTTTTTGTGTAAGTTACAGGCTAAGTCACTCTCTCTTTTATAATCACTTTTTAAATTTTTTAAAGGATACTATGTTTTCAGTGAGGGTAGATGAAACTCTGGCAACATTCTCTCTGGCTCAGTGTTTGGATTTGGTCCTCTTGAGGCTCGTCTGACTCCATAAATTTCCAGCTCCTAAATTCAGTGCAAACTCACCCAGGAAAGAAAAAAAGCAAAAAAACCTGGCAAACTGCACAATAAAAATCCAAGTTGCAGCTTCTGTCATGACTCAATGAAGAAAATGTTAGCAATGGCCAAGAAGAGCAATAAAATGCCATAAATCAACCAGCATTATTTCCTGTATGGGAACCCAAAATACAGATGAAGTTCTGGCAATCTCTAGCCGCGTACAGACTTTGCAAGTGTGATCATTTCATCAGATTCTAATGGGTTTAACATTAACAACTATCTCCTACAGTACCTTGAATACAGACCTAAATGTGAAAAGCAGTACAGTATATACTTTTCCTTCTCCTTTTGCTTCCCTTCCCATTCCTTTCTCCCTTCCCCCACACCAGCTGTTTTGCAGCGTCAGCCTTTCCATGCATGATCAGTTAGCTACAATCTAAGGAAAACCCCTCCACAGAGCTCGGAATCCTTGTACAAAGCCCTATTACTTAGCTTATGGTGCATCTCTTATCCACACGTCTCTCACTGTTTATATGTCAGCTAATTTCTCACATTTATGTTTGCATGGGAGAAGAAAAGATGCTATTAAGTAACAGGGGGACCTTTTAAACAGCACTGAAGTAATATTTCCCCATTGCTCTTTTCTAATGTGACCCTGAAACATGCTGAATTTTTACCAGGGATTATCAACATAATAAGCTTTTAATAGCCGCATAGCTATTTTAATGACATTTTATGTTAGTGAATAAAACTGTTCAAAGTACATTATAAATTATTTTATTGGTAATTCCTAATGTAAGTGGAATAATTGTCTTTTCATTAAACATAAGTCAGTCTGACAAAACCATTATTTCATATTTCACTGAGAGCTTAGCAATGTTTCTTATGCTGTTTGTCCAGGGTTCAAAGGGACATGGTCATTTAGTTGAGACCCAACATTTAAGCCACTTTAAAGTTGGTTCTAATTCCATAAGGAATTTCCTCTGTTTTACAGATACCTGTTGTTTTTAATCATGCCATTTATCACAGAGTAATGAAAAAATCTTCAGTTGTCAATGTTTATATAGGACCTATTCAAAAGCAACATTTTATGCTCATTCTACCTATGCAGCACCAATCAGCTAACAAATCACTGAGTCAAATTCTGCCTCTGTAACACACACTCAATGTATGTTGACCTTAACAAGAGTCCCATGCATAAGTCTGAGGGCGGAATCTGTTCCATTATTCCCAGAGAGAGAGAGGCCACATAGGTGGCTTTTTGTGTGTGTGTGCTTTGCTTTTTTGATTGATGATAGTGGTGCACTAGCAAAAACAATTGTGGTACATACAGTCATGAATGCAATGTTAATTTCAAGGTCTATTAGAAACACCAGGAAAAAAATAATGTTTGATAGGACAAAATCTGCAGGGGAAAAAAAACATTATTCTCAAGCTTCTAAGAGGTTATTATTACAAACAATGGAGAATCAATAAGTAATATTTAATACTATTAGATGTACTTGACAGTGTTCTTTTGAGTAAGTACAGTGAGGTTCTGAACAATATGTGATTTGTACTCCAGGCCTCTTTAACTGTTGATCAGGTCAAGTTAAGAACAATCCTTAGAGCATTCTTGGAAAGGCTTTTGGAAAGCAGTCTGTACCTAACACACACATTAATAACTGAGAGACAGTCTCTTTTCTGAGTTTATTATGCTTAAGTTTTGAATTGGTGAAGTAGGCTGGAGTATGCCCTCGTTTTTTATTTGCAAGCAAGGGGGAAGACTAAAGCAGACTTCTGGCTATGAAAAGATGACCTTCCTTGTAAAGAATTTAAGGCTTTTAACTTCAGAGGGGAATGAGGCTGGAATGCTGTTTGTATCAGAATTCCAACATGAAGAAAGAGGGGGTGGGGAGGATGGGAGCAGCATCTTCCCCTTCCTATCAGTCTGGTGGCTTTCAAAGTTCCTGATTCCCCAGAACTCTCTCTTTAGCAGGAAATATAATGATTAGCAGCTGTTCAAACAAACAAACACACACACACAAATAAAAGAAAGCCCACACCGGGGCTGGCATGGCTGCATAAGCCTGAATGCTCTGATAGTTACATAGAAACGTTGTAAAGAGGCCCGCTTTTCCCACACCACCCGTCATAGTCAGGCATGGTATAGCGAGGGCTTGGTAAGGCTGAGTGCAGACTAAAAATGGCTACCAGATACATTTTTTTTAAAGGTCATTCCAGTTAAGAATGAAGAACCTCTGTGTTTGAGGAGTAAAGCAATGATTCTCTTCTCCTCAAGCCTCCCATCATCTGCTTTCCCATAAATAAAGGGCAAAAGAGATGATTTGCTGCAGATTAAGGGGAAACACAAAGAAAGAACAAATACAAAAATCTTGATGACTCAGAGATACCACACTATGGACAATCTCGTGATTTTACCACAAATCTCACAACATTTGTCGTCTTTGTTTTTAAAGACCCCGTTCCTGAATTGTACGATTGCATGAGAATCTCAATTTTTTTTAAAGGAAGTTTCTGGTCCTCATGATTGTGGAGGAAAACTTGCAAACATGACCCCCTAAAATCAGAAGGCAAATAAAAGAATCCTAAATTTAGTATTTATTACATTTTTCTGATTTTTAAGCCAATCTTTATGGCCCTACTTGAATTCATAGATTCATAGATTCTAGGACTGGAAGGGACCTCGAGAGGTCATTGAGTCCAGTCCCCTGCCCGCATGGCAGGACCAAATACTGTCTAGACCATCCTTGATAGACATTTATCTAACCTACTCTTAAATATCTCCAGAGATGGAGATTCCACAACCTCCCTAGACAATTTACTCCAGTGTTTAACCACCCTGACAGTTAGGAACTTTTTCCTAATGTCCAACCTAGACCTCCCTTGCTGCAGTTTAAGCCCATTGCTTCTTGTTCTATCCTTAGAGGCTAAGGTGAACAAGTTTTCTCCCTCCTCCTTATGACACCCTTTTAGATACTTGAAAACTGCTATCATGTCCCCTCTCAGTCTTCTCTTTTCCAAACTAAACAAACCCAATTCTTTCAGCCTTCCTTCATAGGTCATGTTCTCAAGACCTTTAATCATTCTTGTTGCTCTTCTCTGGACCCTCTCCAATTTCTCCACATCTTTCTTGAAATGCGGTGCCCAAAACTGGACACAATACTCCAGCTGAGGCCTAACCAGAGCAGAGTAGAGCAGAAGAATGACTTCTCGTGTCTTGCTCACAATACACATGTTAATACATCCCAGAATCATGTTCGCTTTTTTTGCAACAGCATCACACTGTTGACTCATATTTAGCTTGTGGTCCACTATAACCCCTAGATCTCTTTCTGCCGTACTCCTTCCTAGACAGTCTCTTCCCATTCTGTATGTGTGAAACTGATTTTTTCTTCCTAAGTGGAGCACTTTGCATTTGTCTTTGTTAAACTTCATCCTGTTTAACTCAGACCATTTCTCCAATTTGTCCAGATCATTTTGAATTATGACCCTGTCCTCCAAAGCAGTTGCAATCCCTCCCAGTTTGATATCATCCGCAAACTTAATAAGCGTACTTTCTATGCCAATATCTAAGGGTATGTCTACACTACAAGGGTATTTCGATTTCACTTAAATCGAATATGTGGAATCGATATTGCTAAGTCGAACTTGTGTGTCCACACTAAGGACAGTAATTCGACTTTGTGAGTCCACACTAACGGGGAAAGCGTCGACATTGGAAGTGGTGCACTGTGGGCAGCTATCCCACAGTTCCCGCAGTCCCCGCAGCCCATTGGAATTCTGGGTCGAGCCGCCAATGCCTTCTGGGTAAAAAAAAAGGGTCGAGGGTGCTTTTGGGTAATTGTCGTCATCCGTCTGTCAATACCGCCCTCCCTCCCTCCCTGAAAGCGCCGGCGGGAAATCAGTTCGCGTGCTTTTCGGGTCAGTGACAGCGCGGACGCCACAGCACTGCGAGCATGGATCCCGCTGCGACCATCGCTGCAGTTGTGGCACTTGTGAACGCCTCGCAGGTTATCATCCACCTTTCCCAGAGGCAGATGCAGATGAACCAGGCGAGGAGGCTACGGCACCGCGGTGAGGGCCTGAACTCTGAGAGGGGCACAGACCTCTCACAAAGCACGGGACCCAGCTCCGAGGACATCACGGTGACAATGAGTCATCTGGATGTTGTGGAACGGCGATTCTGGGCACGGGAAACAAGCACTGACTGGTGGGACCGCATAGTGCTGCAGGTCTGGGACGAATCCCAGTGGCTGCGAAACTTTCGCATGCGGAAGGGGACTTTCCTGGAACTTTGTGAGTTGCTGTCACCTGCCCTGAAGCGCAATGACACCCAGATGCGAGCAGCCCTGACTGTCCAGAAGCGAGTGGCCATAGCCCTCTGGAAGCTTGCAACGCCGGACAGCTACCGGTCTGTCGCGAACCAGTTTGGCGTGGGCAAATCTACCGTGGGGGTTGTTGTGATGCAAGTAGCCAAGGCAATCGTCAAGGTACTGCTCTCAAAGGTAGTGACCCTGGGAAACGTGGAGGTCATCATAGATGGCTTCGCCGCGATGGGATTCCCAAACTGCGGTGGGGCTATAGATGGAACTCACATCCCTATCCTGGGACCGGACCACCAGGCCAGCCAGTACATCAACCGAAAGGGCTACTTTTCAATGGTGCTGCAAGCACTGGTGGACCACAGGGGACGTTTTACCAACATCAACGTCGGATGGCCGGGCAAGGTTCATGACGCTCGCGTCTTCAGGAACTCTGGTCTGTTTAGACGGCTGCAGGAAGGTATTTACTTCCCGGACCACAAAATAACTCTTGGGGATGTGGAGATGCCTACAGTCATCCTTGGGGACCCAGCCTACCCGCTAATGCCCTGGCTCATGAAGCCCTACACTGGCGCCCTGGACTCTGAAAAAAAACTCTTCAACTACCGGCTGAGCAAGTGCAGAATGGTGGTGGAGTGTGCTTTTGGACGTCTCAAGGGGAGATGGAGAAGCTTACTCACTCGCTGTGATCTCAGCGAAACCAATATCCCCATTGTTATAGCTGCTTGCTGTGTGCTCCACAATCTGTGTGAGAGCAAGGGGGAGACCTTTATGGCGGGGTGGGATGTTGAGGCAAATAGCCTGGCATCTGATTACGCCCAGCCAGACAGCCGGGCGATTAGAAGAGCACAGCGGGACGCGCTGTGCATCCGGGAGGCTTTGAAAGCCTGGTTCCACACTGAGCAGGGTGACCAGTGACTTTAAAGTTTCTGTTCAGAGAAGCTGAACCTGCCCCCGTTTCTTTACCCAGTTAAGGATGACTATCCTCTCCAGTTACAGACCCCCACCACCCCCTTCCAAAAAAATAAATTTAGTTTTATTTTGTTAATGAACACCGTTGTCTTTATTACTGTTTTCGCGGGAATGTTTTAAACCTGGGACGCAGACTGTGGTGGGGAGCGGGTGTAGTGTACTGATGCAAATGATCCTTCTAAACTCCAGGAATGACAGGAATCGCAGTGGCGGATTGGTTGTTTCCACGGAGCCTGCCAGCCCTCCTGAGCGGGACTGCGTGTATGTGGGGGCTGTGTGACTTTATGGCAGGGGGAGGAGGGTTACAGATCCCCTGCTGCGTGGCTCTGTGATCCAGGACAAGGACCGCTGCATAACATCTGTAACTGCCCTCCCCCGCCACAAAGTCACAGAGCAACACCCCCCCCCCCACGCACAGAACATGAAAACCACCTCCCAGACTGACCAGGGTAACTAGTCACTGCACTGTGTATGTGCCCTGCTGCTGGACCTGCCCCCACCTCTGTAGCCTGCTAAAGGTGAATGTCCTGTCCAATTACCAAGCCCCTTCCCCCCCTGCAGACAGACTCTCCCTCAAAACAGCATGACTGAAACAGTAATGAACAAAAACGTATTTTTTATTAACAACCACACATGAAACTGGGGGGTGAAACTTGGACGGGGGCTTGCTTGAGGCGGCCAGGAAAGGACTTTTCAAATTTTGGGGAATGACAGCCTTCTGGTGCTTGAGCAGTCTGCAGGGGTGGAGTGAGAGTTTTCACGGACTCTCCCGCCCCTCCTTCTTTGGACTTTGGGCGAGGGGGGTATGGGACTTGGTGGCGGGGGAGTGCGGCTCCTGATAGACTGCAGCGGGGCTCTGTCCTCCTGCCTCCGTTCCTGCAGAACATCAACAAGGCGCCGGAGCGTGTCCGTTTGCTCCCTCAGAAGTCCAAGCAGCGTTTGTGTCGCCTGCTGGTCTTCCTGCCGCCACCTCTCCTCACGGTCCATGTGTATCCGGTGCATTTGGGACAAATTCTCCCTCCACTGGTTATGCTGTGCTGCCTGGGCTCGGGAGCAGCCCATAAGTTCAGAGAACATGTCCTCTCGCGTCTTCTTCTTCCTCCGCCTAATGTGCGCTAGCCTCTGGGAGTGTGATTCCAGGCTGGGTTGGGAGACAGTTGCAGATGTGGCTGTGGGAATGAGGAAAAGGCAGTGAATTCCTCCGAAAGATAAATGTAGTTGTGAATCAAGAACCTTGATTCACAAGAACATAGTCTTTCTAAGTCGTTAATGAAGATATTGAACAGAGCCGGTCCCAAAACAGACCCCTGCGGAACCCCACTTGTTATTCCTTTCCTGCAGGATTGGGAACCATTAATAACAACTCTCTGAGTACGGTTATCCAGCCAGTTATGCACCCACCTTATAGTAGCCCCATCTAAATTGTATTTGCCTAGTTTATCGATAAGAATATCATGCAAGACCATATCAAATGCCTTACTAAAGTCTAGGTATACCACATCCACAGCTTCTCCCTTATCCACACAGACTCGTTATCCTATCAAAGAAAGCTATCAGATTGGTTTGACACGATTTGTTCTTTACAAATCCATGCTGGCTATTCCCTATAACCTTACCACCTTCCAAGTGTTTGCAGATGATTTCCTTAATTACTTGCTCCATTATCTTCCCTGGCACAGAAGTTAAACTAACTCATCTGTAGTTTCCTGGGTTGTTTTTATTTCCCTTTTTATAGATGGGCACTATATTTGCCCTTTTCCAGTCTTCTGGAATCTCTCCCGTCTCCCATGATTTTCCAAAGATAATAGCTAGAGGCTCAGATACCTCCTCTATTAGCTCCTTGAGTATTCTAGGATGCATTTCATCAGGCCCTGGTGACTTGCAGGCATCTAACTTTTCTAAGTGATTTTTAACTTGTTCTTTTTTTATTTTATCTGCTAAACCTACCCCCTTCCCATTAGCATTCACTATGTTAGGCATTCCTTCAGACTTCTCGGTGAAGACCGAAACAAAGAAGTCATTAAGCATCTCTGCCATTTCCAAGTTTCCTGTTACTGTTTCTCCCTCTTCACTGAGCAGTGGGCCTACCCTGTCTTTGGTCTTCCTCTTGCTTCTAATGTATTGATAAAAAGTCTTCTTGTTTCCCTTTATTCCTGTAGCTAGTTTGAGCTCATTTTGTGCCTTTGCCTTTCTAATCTTGCCCCTGCATTCCTGTGTTGTTTGCCTATATTCATCCTTTGTAATCTGTCCTAGTTTCCATTTTTTATATGACTCCTTTTTATTTTTTAGATCATGCAAGATCTCATGGTTAAGCCAAGGTGGTCTTTTGCCACATTTTCTGTCTTTCCTAACCAGTGGAATAGCTTGCTTTTGGGCCCTTAATAGTGTCTCTTTGAAAAACTGCCAACTCTCCTCAGTCGTTTTTCCCCTCAGTCTTGATTCCCATGGGACCTTACCTATCAGCTCTCCGAGCTTACCAAAATCCGCCTTCCTGAAATCCATTGTCTCTATTTTGCTGTTCTCCCTTCTACCCTTCCTTAGAATTGCAAACTCTATGATTTCATGATCACTTTCACCCAAGCTGCCTTCTACTTTCAAATTCTCAACGAGTTCCTCCCTATTTGTTAAAATCAAGTCTAGAACAGCTTCCCCCCTAGTAGCTTTTTCAACCTTCTGAAATAAAAAGTTGCCTGCAATGCAGTCCAGGAACTTGTTGGATAGTCTGTGCCCCGCTGTGTTATTTTCCCAACATATATTTGGGGGATGATTGTCAAAAAAGTCCAGCTGAGTCGCGGATAAGCCATGGAAAATTGCAGAAAAGTAATAATGGACCTTATTATTTATGGTAATAAAGCCCAGCATTATTTTTCTGTGATTTCCCGCTGTTGGCCGCCCGGGGCTTACAGCGGCTGCCTGGGGCTGACAGCAGGGGCTCCTGCTCTCAGCCCTGTGGCTCCTGGGGCTAGCACTCTCAGTCCCGTGCACAGCAGGATTCCCACTGTCAAAATTGCAGTGGAAGCCTAATATTGAGGAATCCGCAATTTCTGCAATATCGCAAGTGAAGTAGGGCCTTGCCAATCTTATGTTTTTTTGTAGCCAGATTCATGATATTTGAATGCTCAAGGACAGCAATATTAACACAGAGTGAGATCCTCAAACATTTTGCACCTGAAATGAAACACAAAATAGGAGCTACAGTAGATCTAGCCTCTTTAGGAGGAAGGGAGATGCCTCCACATTTAAATTTACAGCACACAGAAGCAGAATAGACATTTTCTACGTTATCACAGTTGTCATTATCTGTGTGGACTGGAGAGTGGGCAAGTGGCAAACTCTTTAATAATAATTAGAGATGGACCTAAACCCCTGAACTTTGTGGAAGCTTGCATTCAGGTCTAAACCTTATGGCAGTCTCCATAGTATATATTGGGCCAAACCGGAATACTGGATCCAACTATCCCCAAACTTTGCAGCTTGGAACTATCTCCAGTAATAACCCTGGTCACTCTTGTTATCATGGATTTATTCCTTTATCCTTTTCCTGCCTACTAGGCAAAGAAAGTATGCTGCATAAATTTTCTTCTTGACCCTCCTTGTCCTTTTCTCAAGTGTCTCTTATGTTGGCTAGATAAAAGGTAGCACTGTTCTAAAATGCTGTCTCTGTAGTTTTGCGATGTAAAATGACATTCATCCGAAAGAGTGGTAAGAAAATAATGATCTCATTAGAAAAGAGTTTAGCTGTGGAGAAGTGCTTCCTCTCTGCTGCGGAGATTAAATAGCAGCTAACTACAAACAATAGTCATTTAAACAAAGAACTCACATCAAAGTTATTATCTCGGTTTCTGCCCTTTAAGAACATCATCAGAAATTGATCCTCTCGCCACTGCACATTTTCATCAAAAGGCCCCGAATTTTAAGCTTGAAACACTAATTGTTTTGGGGTTTTTTTGTCCTCAAACTGGTTCCTTGGGTTGGTGTTTTTAACTAATTATTGGTGACATTTCACTTTTCTTTATAATGAACTTCCTCAATTGTTCTTTTTTCTCCCTGGGAAAGAGAGAAAAAAAAGGCTTGACACAATACCAGAGGTGAAATGCCAGAAATAATTAAAGGAAATAATAGTGTAAGCAGCTTTCCCTCGCCTACATCTAAAGAATGCATGAAGTATGTGTCCACTGGAAATTTGGGAAACTGAGCTCGAGTGATGTCTCAAAAGTAAGTTCAGGGGAAGTCAAGCAAGTGCCCAATCCCTGCATGACAAGAAGGGTGGATGGTGCGATAATGATAGCCTCCCTCTGGCTGAATGTACCAATTCAGCTCCCAACCCATTTGAACTTTAAAGCTTGGTTGCAAGATGAACAGCTAATAAGTAGCCCTTTAAAATAACAACTAACATAGCAGGAAGATATTAACTACATCACTTACCACTGGAGGGGCCTTCAGTTAAACAGGAGTTATCCGCACGTATTTTGTCAGTAGGTTGCTACCCTTAGTAATCATACCTCCTTTCCCCCCTCACCCATGTTATAAACACCATGGGCAAGAAGACATTCCCAGCAGGACAAAGATGGGGGGGGGAGAATCAGTTAGCGTGGGTGAAGCATTGTTGCTGGTGCTGTTATATGGCTGCCATGTAGCACCATAAAGGTGTGTACATTTCAGTGATGGGAAGGTGAGGCAAAATGATCCCTGTGGGTGTGTGTATATAGTACAACTCCAATTATCCATCTTCCGGTTGATTAAAGATCAGGAACATGTTCCATCAGCAGTGCATACAGTGAAATGCACCTCCAAAGTCTTTTCCATCTCCCACACCCCATACCATAAACAAATCAATAAATAACAGCATATTAGGCTTTGCACTTTATTGGCAACCAGTGAAAGTGCTTACATGGTAAACCCACTGTCATTAGCTATTAGATCAGCAGAGGCCTATCACACAGGACTGACAACAACATAACAAACAAAAAGAGCCAAACTTCTGTATGGATACAAATCTCAAGACTGGAGATGGCAAACATTGCTGATTATTTTTCATGGGGAGTTTTTAAAAATGTGCGGGTTTTTGTTTTTGTCAAAAATGTTCATAAAAAAAAAATCTGTTCTCAGAAAACATTTTTTGTTTGGGATAAAAACATTCACCAAAAATATTCAGTTTTTGGTGGAAAATATTATCAAAAATTAATGTTCATGTTCAGAGAAAAAAAGTCAGCCAACTTGACTCAAGACATAAGAGAACTATGCTAGTAGCAGGGCTACATTACTGGCCTTCTGATCAGGAGAAGGGTACTGAAGGCACAATGGTGAGGGACATGAAAGAGGCAACTAAATATAATTAAAATAAAATAATAACAGTGACTTCAACTACCCACAGGAGTCAGCAGAGAGGTTATTTAAGGATATTGTATCAGAGACACAGAAGGCATCAGAAAAGGAAGGTGGGAGGCAAGAATAAATCCCACTATGATTAAATAGCAAAGTTCAAGATGCTATTTGAGCCAAACAAGTATCCTGCAGATAATGATGACCCAGCACAGATGAAACCAATAGAAAGCAGAATAAACTAGGACAGGTAAGCAGTAAAATGGAAAGTCTGAGGAAGAGCAATTAGTCATAGATGGATATAAAAACAATTAACAAGGAATTATTTTAGTATATAAGAAATGGGAAGCCTGTGAGAAAATAGGTAGGGCTGTTGGACTATCAAGGAGAGAAAGAGAGCAATTGAGGAGGATAAGGATATTGCAGAGATGTTGAATGATTTCTTTTCATGTTATCAGGGCAACATAACCACCTTTCCTTTCTGCATGACCCCCTTAAAGCCCTTTCTACTCTCTCACCATATAGCAGAGGGTATCTACAGAGCCATCACTGAAATCAACGAAAGCACCATTGAAATCAATTTACTGATTTACACAACTGAGAATCTGGCCTTGTCTTATCAGGATGACTAATGGGCATACAGCGGATCTCTTCACTACATGGTGTGAAAGTGATGCTGTGAAGATACCTAATTTTACCCTCCACATCTGCTGTACAGGAGTTCAAAGATCCTGGGGAATGGTCTGTCTAAGTGGCATATGCCCGTCTTAAGGCAGCATATGTTATGATGCAAAAAGCATGCCCTGTGCAGCAATAAATCCACCTCTGTGACATTTATCTACCTTGGATGGCATGGGGGCAGGGGCACAGCTAAAAGTAGCCTTATAGGAACAAGAGCAATGCTGCAGCATAGAAGCATGTGGGAAATGTGGATGGGCTGAGATCCTCTGGATGGGAACTGGATCCTTTATTCCTGTGGCTTCTGACATTCTGCTACACACTTCTGATCACTCAGCTCTGCTGCTTGTCCTGATTACTGCAGAGGAAAATGCATTGGAGTGGCAATCCAACTAAAAGTGAACAACTGTGCAGGGTCTGAACTACCCTTCATCATTGTTTTATTCATGGTGGCTGCAAATTTGAAGAACCTACTAGATACACCTCTACCCTGATATAACGCGGCCCAAAATAACACGAATTCTGATATAACGCAGTAAAGCAGCGCTCCGGGGTGGGGGGGTGGGGGGCTGCGCACTCCGGCGGATCAAAGCAAGTTCGAAATAATGTGGTTTCACCTATAATGCAGTAAGATTTTTTTGGCTCCCGGGGACAGTGTTATATTGAGGTAGAGGTGTAGTTATTTTTTGGGCTCCATTTTGGCTGTTTACTTCATGATACCTCCTCCATCCTCAATACAAGTTTTAATACACTCTGATACAGTGCCTGGCTACTGTACCTTGACTTTCAATTACATTAAATCCTATTATAATCACTTTCTTTGTAACAAATCCTCTTTAACACCTGAAAAGCTCAGCTCCCATGGGTACAATGCTATGTTCTCGAAATCAAACCCAGAAGAATTTTAATGGAAATGAGTTAACTATGTGGAGTACTTTGAAAATGTGACTGGCATGAAAGGCCTTCAACATGCAGTTTATATTCATAGTCAGCAGTGGAAGAAAAAAAATTCCAGAACCAGCCACTTGTACGTTAGCTGCCTTAAGACAGAGCATCTGAATCACTGTGTTATCATGCCAAAACATCTTGTATGGAAAATCATCACTGTCCAAAGATAGGTCAAGTACAGGCTACCCAAGTACTATTATTATAGAACTAAATGTTCTCCATCAAAACTGGAGCAACAATTTGAAGAGATTTACAATGATCCCCAAATTGCTCTGTGGTATAGTGAATAAACCATGACCCTTCTTTACAATTTTGTAATTTATTTTTTGGTTGGCAGGATGGATCTAGAGGTATTATATCAGATTCTGTGAGAGATCTCTTCTTTTGTTCTACTGACCTGGAAAAATAAGAGGTTTCATGCACCATTCACATGGCGTTTGGTTTTCCCCATATGAAAACACCTTACATTTACCATACACTTATCTACCATCACTGCACCAATTTTGGGGGAGTGGCACCTGGTGAAATCTGGGCTAATATAGCTCTCTGGATTGGCTGGTGGAGGATTATTTCTTATAGTCCTTCAATATAGATGTAAATCTAGCACCTCCAACAAAAGAAGTGGGAATTTCTCAATGTACATAGTATATGATTTGCATCTAAAAGGCTGAATCAGGAATTTAAGATTACAGAAAATATTACTTTAAGCAATTAATCCAAAATTATGCATTTTTTGTCCTGTGACCCTCATTTTGATTCTTTGTCTCACATTGGCAGGGATTACTAAGAGAGATCCCACCTGACTGCTCCATTCCTTCATTTTCCAGTCACTCTCAGATGCCTCAACATCCACTAGACAAATAGACTAGTCATCAAAAATCAGCTGGTATCTTTATCTAGGATTCCCATATAGCAGCTATCTTACAAAATCCTCACAATGGCTGAGCACCTAACTTTTCATCTCCGTGGATTCAGTTCATGTCCATATTGTACTCTGTATCAAATTGCAGGGACAGCAATTGCGTTAAATGGCTTGTTACACCTCTGAGCCTTGCAACAGTTTAACATGCCCGCAGAACAAGAGCACTTCATTGTGGGAGATAGGAGGACTGACTGAATAAGCTACAATGCTACAATGGAGCTACAACCCTTAGAGCTTCATGTCCATACTGAGGAGAAAACTTTATAAACTGATAGTTGAGCTAGACCTGAGCTACAGATCTTGTACTAGCCACTACAACCCATTAAAACAAACACTTGGGAAATGCTTGTAGCAGCTGTTGTGTGCAGTTGCCAGGGGTTGTACATGTATAATCTAGGTATTAAAGACCATGTCTTTTTCAATAACCTTTCATTTAGTGTAGACAGGGTAATAGAATTGGCCCTAGGTAAGGCAGTGTGGTCTAGCAGATGAGTTGCTGGTCTCTGAGTCAAGAGACCTACTTACTAATCCTAGTTCTGCCATTGACCTTCTGTGTCACTATGGGCAGGCCCTTCACATCTTTGTGTTTTCCTTTCCCCTCCCATTCCCTATTTACTTAGATTATAAACTGTATGGGGGTGGGATTTCCTCATCATGTGTACAGCCCCTAGCACAATGGGTCCTCAATCAACTATAAATTGTCATATTATATATTTCTGCTGCCTACATGAGCCTGTCAAATGTCATACACATAGGTTTACAAAAGACAGGAGAGACTGGACAGCTGTACAGTTTTAGCCAAAATATTCAAAAGCCGTCATGGATTTTGGTTGTCTCAGTGTGCATGTGCCTGGATTTGAGACAGCTTGGACTTCATTTTAAGAGCTTCTGAGCACCCACAACTACCACTAATTTCAGTTGAACCTGTGGGCAATCAGCAACTCCAAAAATCAGGCTCAAGATATCTGAAGCTGGGCAGCCAAAAATTGAAGCATCCCAACTTAATGGCTACTTCTGAAAATGTAGTTAGACTAAGGGCCACAGTCTGTCATTGAGTATGTACACATTTCCCATGGTCTCAAAGGTAGGGAGACCTCAGTTCTGTGGGTAGGATCTGCCATAATAGAAAAATGGTCATAAATAGGAGAAAGACTGATGGTTTGGCTGCCAGTTTCTGCACCCTCAGTATTGCTACATTCCCCAAAGGTTACAACCTGGAAAAACTATTTTTTATAAAAACTTTTATAGATTATCATCCACATAGATCTTCTTAACAAGTGGCACAATCCTTTAAGCAATGCAAAGCTCCAAAAGTTATCCTGTGATTTTTGTGAACAGGTTATGTAACTGTACTATTACCTTAAATAGTATTTTTTATTTGAACTGCCAACTTTTTCATCAGCAGCAAAGAAAAAAATGCATATTTCCAGGCATAAAGATAATTTTCAAAGGGTTGTAATTAGCTCATGATAACTATCTTTTGTCATGTCTTCTCTGCTGAACTAGAAAGAATGTGGACTTTTTTCATTGTTAAAACCAAAATATGACACCTGTGGTGTGATAGCCTAGACAAACCATAAGACAAATTGAGTTTGAGGGTTTCCTCTATCTCTGTGGAAAATGATAGTGCAGTAATATTGTGAATCCTTGAATTTTTACTTAGATTATCAGCTTTGGAAAATCGGAAGTGGCAACTGGCACCGATTTCTATTCCTCTCTAGTGTAAGTACCTATTTTTATTGCCAAAGAGAGAGAAAGAGTTTCAACACCAATGAGAAAACGTAATGGGAAATAGGAAGAGAAAAGGGAATTAAGGCCCCAATCCTCCAAAGACAGAGGCATGTGCTTAATTTTAAGCATGTGAGTAGCCCCACTGTGTCCCAAAGGTAAGCACGTATTTAGCAAACGTCTTTGCAGGATCAAGGTCTAAGGGTCTGAGCCAGATAGGTGCAGAGTTTCCTGAATTTCCATTCAAGTTAAAGAGCCAGATTCTCAGCTGATGGAAACCTGCAGAGCTCCACTGAAGTCAGCTATGGTTCTATTTTCACCAGCTAAGGATCTGGCCCAAAGAGGCCAGCTAACTTCAATGTGAGTTGAAGTTTCTCCATGGGCAGTGGGTGAAGCTTCCCCTGGGGAAGGCTAGCTCCCTGTCTTGCCTCTTCCATCCGCAGCTCCACCCACACACCACCCCAGGCCCCGCCCTTCGGTCCCTTCCCTGCTCAACCCCCTGCTGCTGCTTGTTACGTCCCTCCTCTCTTCCCCCCACATGAGGCCCCCACCACTTGCCGTGCCCCTCCTCTCCTCCACACCCTCCCCCACGGGAGCAGGGTCTGAGGAGGGATGCGGTGAGTGGTGGGCGGGGGGGGTGTCTCACAGGGAGAGGGGTGGAGGACAGGAGGGACATGGCGGGTTGGGGGGGTCTTGTGGGGAGGGGCTGGAGGACAGGAGGGATGTGGCGAGCGATGGGGACCTCCGGAGGGAGGGGAGGTGGAGTGGAGGAGAGGAGCGAGGAGGAACTCACCAGGCAGCAGCGGGTGGTGGGGCCTCTCAGGGAAGGGGCAGAGCGCAGGCGGGGCCACCACGGCCCAGGCGTCTGGCAGCGGGTTGGTGGCAGCTGTGCCAGGGGAGCTTAGCCTCTGCTGGCCTATTAGTTTCTCAGCTTTTGAATCTGACCCTAAGGAGAAGGACAAAGGTGATAGTGGTGGATGGAGAGATACTAGGGAAGGGAAGAAACAATTTATGGAAAAATCATAGTTTTAGCAATAACCTTCTCAGTCCTTTATCCAATTTTGGGAACATTCTATGTAGACATAAAATACTTTACTGCTGCCTTTCATAAAAATTCTTGCATAGTAAAGTTTTTGTCCCAATTCTGCTCTCAGACACGTGGCCAATTCACATAACAAAGAGAGAGAGATTGTTTGAGTGTGGGGAGAGGGAAGAATAGGTGGAAGCTTTGTCCTCTCTCCCTCACCTTTCCTTCTTGTGAGTGTTTATAGCAAGGCATGGACAATCTGCATTTTCTTTTATAACAACAATCATGATGCAGTCAATCCTGTTATATTCACCAGACTATGACATTGGAGTAAGAATAATCAGGAGGAGGAAGAAGTGTCCTATGAAGGACAAAGGGTCCTCTTTACATACAAATAGGCTCCAGCTACAAAACTCAAATCCAGATTTAGAAAACCTCCAATTTTCAGGGTATTTGGAACCATGTGTTTTGTCTCATCTTATCATAAAGATAAAGGCTGTTTGTTCATTTCACATCACAATTCACATTATGAATGCATCTAAAGTCTGGAGTTTGTATGAGATCCCATACTTCAGTTTGGGCCCATCTCTAGTGGATGAATGAAATCCTCAAAAGTTATTCATTTGCCAATTACAATCTAATCAAGCAGCATCCATAATATACATTGAGCCATTATGATAATAAAATTGGTGTAGGAAAGAAAAAATATAAGAATATTACAAGATGCTACACATGCATCGAAGAAGTATTGAAAACTGTGGCGTATGGAAAACAGTGCTAAAGTTACAAAAGTATCACTTCAGTTTGCAAGGGGTTTCCTGGTCCTGCTTGCAGTGTAGGGGGCTCTGTAGGGAAGTGTGCCATCAGAGTGGGCCTGAAAAGAGCCAGCCTCAGTCAAGATGGATTGAGTTGTGCCTCTTTGCTTGGGGGCGAGCAGCCTGCTTCGTCTCTGTCTCTATGTTGTTTGCTCTTGTGTGTTAGGGTTCTGGATTTTAAGAGATAAAGTTGTGCTATTTTGCAACCTTCCATTGAGAATGTTTATATCCTGTGAACAAAAATACTATACAGTAAAAAGAACGAGGAGTACTTGTGGCACCTTAGAGACTAACAAATTTATTTGAGCATAAGCTTTTGTGGGCTAAAGCCCAGTGGTTCTCAAAACTTTAGCCCAGTGGTTCTCAAAGCTGGTCCGCTGCTTGTTCAGGAAAGCCCCTGGCGGGCCGGGCCGGTTTGTTTACCTGCCGCGTCCTCAGGTTCGGCTGATTGCGGCTCCCACTGGCTGCGTTTCGCTGAGAAGCAACATGGAATCCTGTAACTGAAATCTGTTTCATGAATCATACACACAAGAAAGGGCAGGTAGAGTTATGGTAACAAATGGTGTAACTCAGCATCATTTTCATGGAGCTATATGAAATTACAACGACTGAGGTTTGTTTAGCCTAACCAAAAGAAGGCTGAGGGAGGATATGATTGCTCTCTTTAAATATATCAAAGGGATTAATACCAAGGAGGGAGAGGAATTATTTCAGCTGAGTAGTAATGTGGACACAAGAACGAATGGATATAAACTGGCCGTGGGGAAGTTTAGGCTTGAAATTAGAAGAAGGTTTCTAACCGTCAGAGGGGTGAAATTTTGGAACAGCCTTCCGAGGGAAACGGTGGGGGCGAAAGACCTTTCTGGCTTCAAGATTAGGCTTGATAAGTTTATGGAGGGAATGGTTTGAAGGGATTATGTGATTTTAGTCAATTAGTCATTAACGTGCCATCGCGGGTAAAATGAGGGTCCGGCTGTAGACTCTTGCCTGTATGCTCGGGGTACTGCTGATCGCCATATTTGGGGTCGGGAAGGAATTTTCCTCCAGGGTAGATTGGCAGAGGCCCTGGAGGTTTTTCGCCTTCCTCCGCAGCATAGGGCAGGAGTCGCAGGCTGGAAGATTCTGTTGTGGGTGGGTCAGCTTTTGTGGCCTGCATCATGCGGGAGGTCAGACTAGATGACCATATTGGTCCCTTCTGACCTTAAAGTCTATGAGTCTATGAGTCTATGGACCTCAGAGTGTTTTATTTTGATTTCAGAGTGTTTAAACTTCTGAAAAAGTTAATAACACATCCAGAACCCCCACCGCCCCAACATAAAGCAAGAAGCCTAGTGACAAAAAACTAGTGCTGCTTACTATCAGATCCTGATTTTTGAGACCGTATCAAACACACTTCTTCCCAGAGAGCCACTCCGGACCTCCCAGCCAAATCTCTTGAATCACTGCTTTGAGGACATAGAAGAGGGGAGCTTGCCTGGGAAATTTGGAAGAAGGGGCACAACATGTATGGTAGACTGCTAACACCCTTCCATACCGTACACTAGAATATTAACTGTTAGAAAGGAAATGGGTTAGGGTTCAGAGGAGGTATAGGGTGATTCTTAATTTTTCTGACTCTATTTGCCCATCTTTAGTAGCGATGACTCAAAGTCTTGTTGCCTTTCTGCTTGGGTGACAGCATTTAGCACTTATGCCCTCAAACAATGACTCTTCAGCAATAGAAAATAATATAATAATAAAATCCTGAGTGAGGTATATAATTCAAAAGTCAGGATCTGATTGACATCTGCACCAGGGTCCAATCCTGAAGGTGCTGAGCACCCACTGAGGGCCCTCAGCACTTTACAGGATTGGACCCTTAAGCAGGAGACAATTCATTTACATTAGAGTAATATCTCTGTGAGTGAAGAATTAGGCCCTCAGTCTCTGTCAAGCAAAAGGAGAGTGATTTACAAAGGGAAAAGTACAACGTTTACAGAATTGGTATTCAAAATTTGTGAGACAGCATTTTAGAAATTTTAACCACCTTCCTGTATAGCTTTATCATACTACCCAGGACATAAAAGGAGAATTGGATCAATTAATGACAGGCAGTTGAATCTTTTCAAATAGCAGACTTCCTTTAAGTCTCAGAGACGATATCCTATGTTTTTGGCAAAGGTTGATAAGTAATATAAATTCCTTGTGTGTTCAACATGAGGATCAGACTAAAATTAACCCCACTCTTAGATGAGAGGTAGCCAGCTTGACTCTGTGATCCATTATGTGAAAAGAGGAATGCTTCTGTCTATACCCAGAGGTAAACTCCACAGACAAGAAGTCATTGAAATGAATTATGTCACCAATCTTGCTAAACCTAGGTCAGTAGCAGAGATACCTCTCTATTTCTGTATGCCCACCACCTAAGTACATTTAGCCTTAACTATGAGACTTCCCTGGGCCCTTTTTTAAAATGTCACCTGCTGTAAAATTCCAGTAGTTTGTATTTTTAGATGCTGGGGTCAGGATGAGTGCAAAAATAATGACATTTCTGGCCTTAGAAGTAATTCCTTCATTTTACTGTTACTAGAAATGAAGCATAATATGGACTGAGGAGAACTGCTTCTGCCCATTTTAACCTCTTATGGTCCGAGATAGAAACTCAGAAAAAATGAGCACCTTCCTGACATAAAGGTTACACATATCATATCACCTGTGTGGGGGAAAAAAAAAAGTTCTCTGTGTAATTCCAGTGTAGCTGATCCTTGTGGTGTGTTCTAAATCATAGTGTAGATTTAATTTTCACTCTTGCTAGCTCGATTCTTCTCCTGAAAACCATCTTAACCCAGAAAACTTTCTGCCCTCATACCAAAACTATTATTGTCTACCTTGACTATTTTTCATCTTCCAGGGCAAGGGGAGATGCATGCTCCAAGCCCCTCTCTTGGAACAAGGAACCCACCTTTTTATTTGCATTATGCTCAAGGCCCTCCATTGCTCTGAGTCTATCTCTAGTGAGGAAATTCAGATGCAGCTCCCTGTAGAGCCTGTCATTATCCATTGATCTTTGAACGGAGTAGGTGGGGAGGAGAGGGGCATTGCTGGAGAGCACTCCCTTCTCCTTTTACAAAGGTCTCTGCTCAGTTTCCCCACCCCCAATACATAAATAAGTGCAGCTATTGTACATGCCTATTAGGTTCCAAGGCTGGTCAGATAGTGAGTCTAAATAAAGGCTTCTGAGTGGAACCATGCTTCAGAGAGGGAGCGTGGATTGGGATTGGGAAGCCCTGGGTTTTAGTCTCAGCTCTGCCACTGATCTACTGTATGACTTTGATCTAATGCCTCCATTTCCCCATCTGTGAAATGGGGGAAATAGTTATTATCTATCCTTAGATGGCAAGAGATATACAAGTTCAACATAAACATTCTTTTGCTTACAGTTGCTAAGCCCTTCATTAGCTTGGAACAATATAGATGGCCTTCCCCTACACATCCCCTTTTAACATTAATGGCAAGAATTATTTAAAAAAAAAAAAAAGACATCCTCTGAGGCATATTCTCAGAAAGATCCATTAGAAATTTCTGGGGAATGTTTTTACACAGATCCAGTTCACAATACGGCTGTCTAGCAGTGGGTTAGCCTGGTTTACTTTGCCACAAGGGGATACATCCAAGTATGGTGGTGGAATAGAAAAAAGCATGTGTTTTTTATTAAGCTCTTTTTAGCCTTTTACCATTTTGTAAGGGAACACCACTGCAAATCATAACTGAGCTAGAGAGAGATCATATTTTAAATGAAATCCTATGCAAACAATGATGATTTTTCATGCGTTTTCATCACTTTTATTAGTATTTAAAAACATTAATATAGAATATTTCAAGCTATTAAAACCTTAAAGCCCTCCATAAAACTCTGCACTCAACAAAAAATTTCAAAGCACTCACTATCATTTCAATGTATGTCAAAAACAGGACTTAAAATAGAAATGATGGCGAAATTACTCGTCTATCTATTTTTAGTCTAATCAGGCTTTTGAATGAAGTTTTTAGGCTCATATTTTCATAATTGTGTGTGTGTGACTGATTGGAATTTTATGGCAGGCAAGTTTTTCTTGAGGGGAGGGAGCTGGATTACTAAGTCAACATTTGAGCACTCATTTGGTTTGGTTTAATATTATTGGAAAGCACATAGTGGCAACCATGATAGGTACTTTGTAGTTCAACAAACAGAACAAATAAATACATTTGCGCAGTCTGCAGCCACTTGATTTTGCATGGCTAGCATCTGGGAACTACAGTTTAAAGCTTTTATCACAGGATCTTTACTCACATGAGTAGATTTATTGCTCTAATGGAAACACTATGTAAATTAGTGCTACTAACTAGTATTATTTGCTTGAGAAAAGGTTGCAGGATCAGGTTTTATGAGGACTTTCTAGACTTTCAAACTCTGACCCCCTTTCTGTGCCCTCCGTGAAATGCTATGTACAAATGGTGTAAGAAAAACACTAAATGGATGCCATGATATGCTTTATGGTAAACATAAAAGACAACAAATTTTAAGGTGTTTGGTTTTATTAAGTGAGAACTCTTTAAAGATTTAAAAAATCCACTATTCCTGCTTCCCAAAATGTGGCCTTCTTAGAGCAGAGTGCCCTTAATGTCAGAACAGTTTTGGTTTTGGTCTTGAACATATCTCCAGGAAAAAGAGAGAGCAAGTGAGCAAATAATATATTTTCCAGGTCATCCTAGCAGGATACAGGTGACCCTTAGAATGCTGTTGCCTACATATAATATTTTAAGGATTCTGGGAAACTCATTAAGGAGTTGTACTTCTGGAAGCAATACTGTCCTGTCAGAGCTTGTAAAGCATTACAAACAAGAAAGATTCCATAGACCTCAAAAGTTCAGTCCAGTCAGATTGCTCTAGAAAGGCAACACCCCTGCTACCCTCATCCCTGAGTAAAATTGTGCCATGCCCCCTGATAAAATAAAGCCCTGCATCAAGGGACATTGTCAATTACAGTTGTTGAAGGCCCAGATTTAGTTTTCTTTTTGAAGGTTTTATAAAACCTAATATTTATTGAAATATATGTATATTTACTCTCTGAAGTTATTTCTATGAAAGCAGACTAGGCCCAGTTCTACATTCCTTGTGCTCCCAAAATTCTCACATAAATCAGTTGGTTTACATTTATATATATTTTACATGACAAAAGATCACTGGTTTTTGGAAGCCCAACTGGAGATACCTTGGGCCCGATTTTTCAGAAGTGCTGAGCAGAGCCACACCTCCCATTGATTTCAGTTCGAGTTATGAGTACTCAGCACTTCTGAAATCCTGTCTCAGGCATCTAAATCGGGCTTCCCAAAATAGAGGCATTCAAAATCAGTGGCCATTTGTGAAAGAGTGGCCTTAATACTTTGCTGCTTGTCTGCACTAATACACCCACCATGTTCGTGTTAACATCAGGACATTTTTCAGCAAAAAAGGCCCAGCATAGACTAGTCATTAACCCTGTGTCAGTCTAGGCTAATAATAATAATACCTAGTTGTTATATAGTGCTTTTCATCAGTAGATCTCAAAGTGCTTTACAAAGGACCCATTTTACAGGTAGGGAAACTGTGGCACAGAGAAGTGAAGTGTCTTGCCCAAGGTCACTCAGCAGATATGGAAACAGAACTCCTTCTCCTGAGTGCCAGTGCAGTGTTTATCCACTAGGACACACTGCCTCCAGGCTAAAAAACACTCTTTGCTAACATAGTTATAGAATCATATTTCCCATCCACATTGGCAATAAAAAAACCGTATAGTAGCCCACAGTCTTGTTGCATAACTGTTTGTAATTTATTGTGACTGACCAATATACCTAACCTCTAGGGTGCTCGTAGCATACTAGGGGTACTGCAACTCAGAAATAAGCACTGTAGGTGCGCTAGCCCTGGTGGATCCCAATAGCCACTCAGACACATGACTAAGGGAAAGGGTATTTTACTAGGGCTTGCAGGAAACGGAAAGGTTGCAGATGCCCTAGGTACCGAGGCTTACAAAATGACAGTCCAGAGTGAGCAATAGCAGTTCCTGTTTGGGTCCCTGGGCAGTCCAATTGAGAGTCAGGGCTGTTCAGGCCTAGGGCCTGGGCTGCCCTCTCCAGTCCAGTCTCTATTCCATAAAATAGGTGCTTGCAGGGGTCCAGGCCAGACTCAGTTAGTGTTTCTCATTGGACCCCTCTGCATCAGCTACCTCCACAGCTGATCTCACAAACTCCATATAGACCTGCACCCAGCTGTAATATCCAGCCCTCACAGCCTGTTCCACGTGAGGCTCTGCATCTTTTTTCCCGAGCCTCTACAGCTTCCTGATGCCATGCAAGTCCTACTTCCAAGCAGAGCCCAGCCACTTCTTCATTCATGACCTGTTCCCTTACTTGCACGGGGGAAAGTGAAGTGCAGGGGTGGGGGGCTCATGGGAGTTGTAGTCCCTGCTTTACAGATCCATCACATGTTTTTAAACAGGGTTATTTTAGTCAGTGACATAGGGCATAACAAGAGCAGCCATTGTCCTCCTTAACCCCTCATGCCAATTATCCACTGACTATGCATAAGAATGATTTTTCAGTTGCTTATCATTTAATATTTTCTTATCCCACACCAAGCATAGGCAATTGTCCTCAATGACAACTATGTCCATGCTAAGTTTCACATCTCAAAAAATCTCATTTTTTTGCTGTAGCTGTGTTAGAAATTTTTATAATGAAAAAAAGTATTTTTTCTCATGTCCCATAACTCATAAAACTGCTGAAGGCCTTTTCCACAAAATTTCCTCACAAAACGAAAACATCAGCTCAGGCAGAGTCCAATAACTGAAAAACTGAAAATATCAGCCTAATGACCAAATATTTGGGAAAATTATGAGTGTGAAATGAGGGGTTCCTAAAAACAACATTTAGACTTTGGGCATACCCTGGATGTGGCAGTAAGCAATGTATGTAGCACCTCCACAGTATTAGAAACAGAATGCTGGTCTGGCAGAGCATGCTGTCATTTTCCTCCAAAACAGTATGTTTCCTCTGGACTGATTGTGCTTTTCCCATACTGAGGCTATGAGGAGTCAAGAACCCAGAGTAAACTATGAGACCTACAACTAAATGAGACCTACAACAAATCTCCTGGGAACTAGACAAAGGCACCAGCCTTTGTCATCAAGACGAACAAATTAAACCTATGTTATTTTGGGGTTATGATGAGTCAAAGAAAGTTAAGAAAGTATTTGAGAATTGAGATCACATCACAAAAAAACTGTCATACCTTCCAAATGCCTTGTCTGATTTGCCTCAAACTTTCAGGAAAAAAAAAAATCTATCTTGATGGAATAGACATAACATCACCCCTATAAAATTTCAGGTGGATAGGTTTAGCTTTGCATTGAGTTTGGTAAAGTTAGTGTCCAAAACTAGCATTATATCATTAGGTTAACTTCATCCTTAACTACGAAGAAACTAGATTTTCTTTTTGCCATTTTTTTCTGACAGTGGGTAGGAGAAAAGGAGAGAGAGAGAGAGAGAGAGAGAGAGAGAGAGAGAAATGACATGAAAAAGCCTTTATTTTCATAAAATTACATTAAAACTATTTAAAATGTTATAATATTACAATATATATACACAAAAGATATGAATAAAATAAAGCAAAACACATCTTAAGCAAACATTGTACATAGATCATTAAAACATCATCATCACCAAGTTCACTCAAAATATTAACACATCAAATCAACTAAGAAGCATCCAGGTACAAGTCAATTTATACAAGATGTAATCATTCCACAGCCGGGCCACAATCAGTGCTCTGAACAGCCCTAGCACATCACACCGCTCTACCCTGGCCATTCTGTTCTGGTTAGATTTCAAAATGGCTAGTTTTGCCTGACCCAGCAAAAAGTTAGCCAGACAGGAAACCAGCCAAATGTGAGTACTGTATCTCACTTGGAGAACTACCAGTCCCAAACCTTGGAAAAACTGCTGCAAAAAAACCAAAGAGAGGAATCAGTTGGGCGCAATGTAAGAAAAAAATGAAACACTATGTCTGAAGCCAAACAGAAAGGGGACTGCGCAGACATCTCAAGGGCAATATGGCACACAAAATAATTGGTTGACATGATACTATGTAGGACTCGCTGCTGCAAGTCCCCAGAGCACTTAGGAAGAGGAGCTTTGTACAACGTCCTTCAAGCCTGGGCTATAGAGTCACCCAAGTACAGAGGCACCCTCCAGTCTGTATCATGGAGATTAGAGAAGGTGGCATAATGCTGCACCTTGACACATGCCATAGAGCTGTTTCTTGGTCCTGATTACAAAAGGAACATATTCACCAAACCCTTCCAGGACAACAATCTGCCTGGTTGCACAAAGATCTCATCAAAAGAAGGGGAGACAGCTATTGAGGGGAACACAGGATTCCCACCTGGAAGAACTATCCCTGCAAAAACTTTCTGGAAAGACGGAGCAGTCCACTGAGGGAGCACCGCCTGGAATTCAGAGAAGATCTTATCCAAAAAGACACACAGGCTGGATTCTAAACAGCCAGAGCAGTCGCTGACTTCCAGCTTGACCAGCTAGGAACAATCAGGTGGTACAGCTTGGTCAACCCAGCCTGAATAAAGGCAGAAAACAGACTCCTGGAAGAGAGAGCTTTATTGGGAAAAAGAGGGTTAAAAAACAGTGGCTCTTCTGGAGAAGTCTTTGGAGAAGTCGCCAGGCATCAAAAAGGCCATTATAGAATGGAGGCAAATCTAGATTCTGTAATCAACCAGGTGCCAACAAAAATAGGTGAGAGTCAAAGCCCATCCCCTCAGCACAACGGAGGAGAGAGAAGGCGAAGGATTTCCAGACCAGTAGAGAGTCAGAGTACAGGAGTACAGCAACCACTGAACAGACTGGAGGCAAAAGGCTTCCACCCTGCAGACTAAATCAATGAGCCTCTGACCCCCTTTATCTAATGGAAGGAACAGCAAAACAGGGCACAACTAGTGGTAACTATTTCCCCTCTCCCCCCGCCCCCAGCCCCAAAATGGTTACCATGCCTCTGAATCCACTCTAAAAGGACTGGGTGTGTGTGTGGTCCAGCTACACTAGCTGGAGCCACAACATTGAGACTACAAGGTTGTTGGCAATCAAAATCCGTCCCCCAAAAGAGAATCCAGGAAGGAGCCAGCCCCATTTCTGCAGGTGGCCTTGCATCTTCCCCTCAGGTCACTCCCAGTTTTATTAGCATATATTGTTCAGATCCAAAAAAGACCCCCAACACCTTAATCCAGGAGGTGCCCCATTGCAATTGTTTGGGCAATAAAGGGGGATGGCTACACTGCCAAGGGTCCAGTAAGATCAAATTGATCTTAGCTCAGTTAATGCAAGAAGAAGATGCCTGTTCATACACTTGTAAACAAGCACAAAGTGCCTGCACGTAACTGTCAAATGTGATAAAGACTGAGATATCATCTGCATAAGCTGACAGATGAAACAGGAAAGCATTCGGCACTCCTGGCACAGAAAGGGCAGTCAGACGGCTTCTCAGGTGGTGCAGGAATGGCTCCAAACTAAGATCGTGCAGCATTCCAGACAGATGACACCCCTGCCGGATGACTCTGAGGACTGGGAAGCAGTGTCTAAGACCCCCATTAATCTTTAGAACACTAAAACCATTATGGTACAATAAAGAAATATGTGAAGAGAACACAGGCCCAATCCCAAAGCTTCTAATGTCTTTAAAAGATAACTATGGTTAACTCTTTCAAAGGCCTTCTCCTGGCCCATTGAAACAAGCTGCATATCCAGAGTACAAAGTTTGCTAACAGTAAAAACATCACAAATTAACAAATTATCAAAAATACAGCTGTTAAGGATACAATATGTTTGATCAGGGTGTATCAAAGAATCCAGACAGTCCTTCAGCCAGTTGGCTCAGGCCCTGGATAAAATCTTATAATCAGAGCAGAGAAGGGAAATAGGTCTCCAGTTCCATAAGTCCCAAAGTTCCCTTTTTTGTGTGCAGCAGGGTCATCACCACCCTGCAGCAACTAAGGGGCAGCTATTTATTCTGGATACACTCCAGTACCACTAGAAAAAAAGTCAGGACCAATAAGATGCCAGAAATGCTTGTAAAATTCAGATGGCAGCCCATCAATACTTGGGACCTTGCCTGTGGAGAGCTGCTGGACTGCAAGAGAGCCCCTTTTCCTAACCCCAGTGCAGCTCCTCCATTGCCAGCCCATCACAGGCTTCAGGGAAGTGCAGAGTACTGTTAAAAGAAACCACTGCTTTCCAGATCTCAGCAGGGTCAGCCATCAGATGACCATCTGGCAGCAGCAGGCAAAAATCTGCCCATGGTCCATAGACTTTTTTTCCAACCCAAGAAAGAACCTTGTAGCTGAATAAAATAGGCCTGAACCAGGGCTCCTTGCACCTTCTCTTCCAACAAGCACCTCAGGAATCGGTACTTCTCAGTTAAGGTTTGGTGAGTTTGCACTGTTTCCCACATGAAGGTTGCCATGAATGTCTCGTTCCAGAGCACTCATGGCCTGATGCAAGGACAGCATGGCAGCCTGGGTATGCTGTTGGCAGAACAGAACAGTTGGATCTGTATCTTTCCCACATCCCACCACTGTCTCAGAGATTCATATAAGGCCTTGTGCTGTCGCCAACACTCCCAGAACACAGCAACCATCTGGGTGAAATTCAAGTCCTGTAATAATTTGGTATGAAAGCGCCAGTGGGAAGCACAGACAGGAAGAGGGAGGGACACATTGACAGAGACATAATGCTGATCAGACAAGTGAGTGGGAGACATGGAAGACTGAAAAAACATATTCACACTGGCCTGCATGGAATAAAGGCAATCCAATCTAGCTCCTGAGACTTGGTTGGGAGACCCTTCAGCCAAGAGCACGGCCTAACAGTGGGGTCAGAGACCCTCCAGACATCTACTAGCCCAAAGGTCTGCAGGCGACAACACAGTTCCCTGCCTGACTGAGTGTGTGGCTCCTTGTGGTTCCTGTCTAAAACATAATCTGCAGTGCAATTGAAATCCCCTCCCAGGACAATAATAGTATCAGGCTCACAGCCAAGCATGGCCTGGGCAAGTGTCTGCAGAAGGAGTCACGATAAGGTGACCAGACAGCAAATGTGAAAAGTCGGGACAGGGGGTGGGGGGTAATAGGAGCCTATATAAGAAAAGGACCCAAAAATCGGGACTGTCCCTATAAAATTGGGACATCTGGTCACCCTAAGTCATGATCTCGCCCCAGGGTAGGGGCATTCACAATAAAAATATTAAAAACAATAGTGCCAATCCATGCCTTCACCTGGAGGAGCTGGCCCTGCAAATCTTCTTCCCAGAGAGGATCTGTGTCCTGGTACCCTGGGGAAAAGAGAACAGCAACCCCAGCCAGGGCTCAAAAAAGCTTCCCCTTCCCATTCCTTCAACCAGTTCTCCTGATTATCAGGGTCTGAGTGCAGCTCTTGCAAAAGGACATCCGGCCATTTTTGTCTGAGAAATTCAGAGTTGTGCCCTTTTATGAACATCCTGCATCCATTAATATTTAGAGAGCCATAGAGACTAGAAGGAGAGAGCCAAACAGCAGAGAGAGACAATGGAAAGTGGAAGTACTTTGAAGAAAATGAGCCATGGGGAGGCCTCTTTATCTTGAATAATCCCTGTACGCTTCCTCACCTTCCTCAACAACTTTTTGAGATGGAAATGTTTCCTACAATCAACTGAGGTCTCTCTCAAGACAAGGGCAGCTCAGTGAAAATCTCAACTCCCCGCTTCCCTTTAGTGCTGTCCAAAAAGTCTCTATCTCTTTCACACTGTATCCACCCTTCCTATCTAGCTGACTGTCTGGGACATTAGGAACCAGTGATGACTCAGAGAGATCATCATAATCCTCTTAATCTACCTCAGACTCCATCAGCTCAGAAGAAGCATTGAGCTGCCACTGTAACATTCTCATTATTCATAAAGGAGGGACATTCAGTGGGAGTAGCTAGCATATCTATTTTCCCAAGAGTGGGAGGCAGTGCAGCCCCATGCTAGGACCCAGTGTCTTCACTGCAGCATGCAGGATTGGCAGCTGGAGGAGTTGCCTTACCAGGAAAAGACAGGACCCCACTGGGAGCCTCAGACATAGAGCTATTACCCAATGCAATGCTATCCTCCTCCTTAGGGCACACAGCTCCATACTCAGCCACTGCCAGTAGTTCAGAGGCCTCCAATGTCTTAGCCTTTTTAGAAATTGTCCTGCATAAATCCATATTGTCGGTCTGTCCTTCACCCCCCCCCATCTGGAACCTATCTCTGCTTCCTCTGCAGGGAGGTGCTCCTCAACCTCCAGGACTTACTTCTCTGCAGGCACAAGTGATGGGGTCACAACAAAGAAATCCTCTGGAGGTGGGCTGCTCCTTGGACAATGGTAGACCACAGAGTGGGGGAGATGGAATCTGGCAGTGCAGATGCAGGCTCTGTCTCCTGCTGGTCCCTTGATGTCCCAGCCCCCTCCACACTATCTTCCCAGGGACCCCTGAGCCAGCAGTGCATGACCAGGAACCCCTCAAATGACCCAGGTCACCACACAGGAAACATTTCATGTTTTCAGAGGTAGCAAATACTATATAAACTGCTCCATCTATATGGTGCTTGAAAGAGGTTCAAGGGCTGTCCAGGGTTATTTAGAACCACATAAATCTGGTGCGGGAACAACATGACATGCCTCACATCTGGGTTCTCACAGCCTAACAGAATCCTCATAACACCAGAAACTACGTTCCCATAATGGGAATGATCACACACTAGCATCTTGTTGTGAAGGAAGGGGGGGACCCATTGGAAAAAATCCTGCTTTAGTAACAGGTGGAAACAAGGGAAAAACTTGAACAAAAGATTCCTTGACCCTGAGTCCCTCCTGTATCAAACAATTCACAAGCTGCTCCTGGGCCAAGAAACCTACACACAGCAACACATCCTCCACAGTGCAGGAGATGGCAGGCACATGCCGAACCCCATGCTTGTGGGTCAAATCACTAAACTCATCTGAAGTGGACCCCTCATCCCACACTAAGGAAAAGGGGTGGGGGACCAAACAACATCCATAAAGCGAAGAAACAGCAAGTAACACACACATACACAAAACACAGTCTAACAGAAACCTAGTATGTACCAAACACAGCCTCACTCTCAGAAACTCCCTCAATGCCGAGAGAGAGAGAGAGAGAAAGAGAGAGAGAGAGAGAGAGAGAGAGAGATAGGGATGTAAGATGGAAGGGTAAAAGATAGTATAAGAAACAGAATGGGTCAAATTCATCTCTGGTGTAACTTCATTGATGTCAGTGGAATTACAGCAGAGGTGATCTGGGCTTAGTGTCTTTTACCAAAATTACATGTTTGTTATCTTCTCCAAAGAACACCTGTGTTCACGGTTGTCATCACCAGTCTGAGAGTTGTGACATACTTTCTATGAAGTCTGATTTTTCACACTAGAATAATATTTACTACTCTTACAGTCATATCCTGCCATCGAGTTTCACACAAAGTTGCCATTGACTTCAATGGGAGTTCCGCGTGTGGAACAATGACAGGATATGCCTCTAGTACTGTACATACTGACACTGTATCCCATGAAGGCGCCAAAAGAATAATAACTAAGGGCTTAATTTGCCAATAAAATTATGTCTGGCTTCTCTGTTATTTCTCATGAGGTTTCCATGGCATTAGGTGTGAACTTTTGGGCTGTTAGTTTTGGGCATCCTTTTTACTGAAATTAGGACCTAATAATATGGCAAAAACATAACAGTTCTACTGACCTAGCATGAAATGAAAAAGCTTCTAATCGAATAGTGTACACTATTGAAATGTGTTTTTTAGAAAATTCTACTGCTAAAAAGGAAATTAAACAACTTTGTTTTACTAAAATTAAACAATGAGCACTGGCAACAGGAATGAAACTGGACTTGATCCAAAGCCTATGGGAAGTCAGCGGAAAGATTGACTTTAATGGCTTTTGGATCAGGCCCATTCTGAGTTAAAGATGGAGTGTGAGCATTACTACAGAAATGTCCTTGCTCTTCTGTTCTCTGTGTTACACACCTAAAGTTCACATTACGTACATGTTTTTCTATTTAATTTCCTTTTTGGTAATGGCACAATGAAAAATATGAAGCCAGATTTACAGTATGTATATAATTCATGGTCAGAAAACTCATTTAAAAAAATTGTCAAAACCCACAGTTGCAAAAAAGTTTTATTCAGGGACTTTGCATCCCTATTCTTCTTTCCTGGACTCCTGAGTTCTGATAGGTGGAATATGAAATTGGAGAGCAAAGTGGTAGCACATTTCATTCTTGTTGGTTGCTTTTCCAGATATATGGGTATTTTGTCTCCCTTTTCCCAACTAGTGTCTCAGCAAGGAATTCTATCTGGGCACAGATTTCCATCTCAGAAATCTCTTTGGTTAAAGAATTTCCCACTTCAAATGGCCTTTATCTTGCCCATATTCTGACCCACTTGCATCCCTTAGAAAAAACCAGCAACCTGAGTCTGAGAAACCCAGAACTTGTTTAGTCATTTAATCTGCCCACTGGATTGAGGATTCATGTGAGTAATTTAATGCTCACAAATGTGTCGGCTCAGTGTAGAAAAAACAGTTATGCTAAAGTTCTCAACTACTGCAGCTAATAACTTTTGTTTGTTAGTGAAACCACTATTTCAGCATGAGTTTTAACACTATGTGCTTCTCTTAGGATGAATATTGTGCTTTGAAATGATAGTTTCCTCCATATAAATTGGGGTCAAATTACCCACATACATAAACTAATAGCAGGGTGACTCCAGACATCCAAAGAATTTATATTTATGTACAGGAGGAAAACATACATATTTTAAGATCACATTGCAACATATCAGATAATGTTAGCCCTCATCACTGAATTCAGTACATACTGTGCCCATAAATCACTCAATCTGACATAAGTGCAAAGAACATTCATTTTTCTCTTTGAGCAGAATGCAATCATGCCACAGATACAGCCTTAAAACTGGTGAGGAGTCATATCCAATAACTATCCCAATTATCCCTTGGCACAATGTTTTCCACCTGCAAGGAATGATTATGTGTCAGTTATGATGATAAAGTCCTTACAGTGATGTTGATGCCTCATGGAAAAAATTGAAAGACATATTGTTTAGAGACAGTTCTGCTTATAGACTGTATCATATATTTAATGTATTTCTTTTCCCTATTTTTTTATTACTAAGGACACATGCACAAAAAGACAGTGTCTTGGGAAAATAATGATTATGTAGGTAAAGTACAGAGCTGACACTCATGAGATATGGATTCCATTTGTGCGCTGCTACAGACTTCCTGTGTAACCTGGGGGCAAATTGCTTAACTGCTCTGTGCCTTGATATTGTCATCTGTAAAATGGTGATAATACTTATATACCTCACAGTGAGGTTGAGGATTAATTCACTGGAATTCAAGATGACCTTGACAAATTGGAGAATTGGTTTGAAATCAACAAGATGAAATTCAGTGAAGACAAGTGCAAAGTACTTCACTTAGGAAGGAAAAATCAAATGAACTACAAAATGGGGAATAACTGAAACTAGCCAATAGTACTGCTGAAAACAATCTGGGAGTTATAGTGAATCACAAATTGAATATGAGTCAACAATGTGATGCAGTTACAAAAAAGGTTAATATAATTCTGGGGTTTATTAATGGGAGTGTTGTATGTCAGTCATGGGAAGTAATTGTCCCACTCTACTCGGCACTGGTGAGGCCTCAGCTGGAGTACAGTGTCCACTTCTGGGACAGTGTCCAGTTTAGCAAAGATGTGGCCAAACTGGAGAGATTCCAGGGGAGAGCAAGAAAGATGATAAAAGGTTCAGAAAACCTGACCTTCTAGGAAAGGTTAGAAAAAACAACTGGGCATGTTTAGTCTTGAGAAAAGAAGTGCTCCTCAAAATGGGTTCCAAAATCCACATTTAAATATTAAGTGTAAGTAGCTTGATTTTCAAAGGTGCTGATCACCTGCAGTGCCCATTGACTTTAGCAGGACTTATGGGTGCTCAGCACTTCTGAATATAAGGTCACTTCTATTTGGTTGTCTATATATTGATTTAGATGCCTAACTTTAGGTCACCAGGTTGGGGAATTCTGGCTGAAAATATTGCAGGAAAGCTGTTATGATAAGATTTACAGTTCAATTAACAGGCTACAAAGGTTTGCACAATCACCTGAACGTTTAGTTAAATCTCTGAACCAAATTAACCTCTGAACATTTTGAAGTTTACCCATCCTTAGTTGTAATTTACTATGCTCTGAAATCTGGCTGCCCCGATGCAAATTATATATTTTAATGGTTTCAATAACATCGTATATGCATGGCAGGCAGTCTCTAGAGTGAGTTAAGGATAGCATGTCAGCCTTAATTGTCTGACTTAATACTAAATTTCCTTGCTTTTGTGGGTTTAAATCAGTTTCTTAATGCTACTTGAAATCTTTTTTGTGGTTTCATTTTAATGCTTTTGTGCTAAACCTTCCAGAACAATGTGCTTTCCAGGCAGCAGATACACTGAAACCACTAGTGTCAGAGGGAAAAAAAAATGTCATTGAAATGTATGAGAGTTTGAATGACAGACTGTACTCTCAACTCAGACATTCATAAAATGTGTATTTTATCCTTGCCAGATTGCAATGGCTGCTTTGGAGTAATTGTGGTCCCATGTATCACGTCAGTCCATAGTGTCAGAGCCATTATGATTCTAATAGAGATATGCATATTAAAAAAAACACGAAGAAAAAAAGTAATTTCATATGCACAGCAGCTGACATTTATATGATAATAATGTCTATTTTAATTTAAAAAAAGAGAAAGAAATACCAAATTGAACAGGACTATTACATTTAGTAAGGTGACTGGCTGCAAAATTTCATTTAAAAAAAATCAAACTTCTTGGCATCCAACTCCAAAGAACCTGTTATTGTCCAGAAAATTTCATAATTCATGAGTTATGCTAGATTGGCAGCCCTGGAACCTCTGCTCACTCACAGAACAGGTATAGCATCAGCAAAGGCAATTCAAGGTTCCCCACACTGCACTGCCAACATGCTTCAGCCTTGACTTTGAGTGACTGTCTCTAGGGATAACTCATTCTTTATGTCCGCTGAACACTTAACCTCTCTGCTGAGGTTGACAACTAGCGACAATTGTGGTGGCTTTACACCTGGTCATTAGGTCCTCAACTGAGATACAGTCAATTCATTTCATATAGAGAACTGAACAACATTATTGAATTTTGGCCTGTAACCAACTGATTTTCCCCTCTCCTCCCATTAACCTACATCCCATTATCAATCCCTTGATTCAGTCTGTCTGTAAACATGTGCGTATATGCTTAATTCTTATATAGTACTGGGATGGTGCATAGAAAACCCCAACGCATAACTTAAAAATGCCAGGAAGGATATGTTTGATATAGAATTGTTTAAAGAAATGTGCTTTAAGACTCGTCCTGCACCTATCACCATTGTATCACAGTGTCTGCAAGTTCACATTTCATTTCCTACTCACCTCCATAAAAGAAAGAAAGAAAGAAAGAAAGAAAGAAAGAAAGAAAGAAAGAAAGAAAGAAAGAGAAAGGGAATGATGTGGCTATTAGATTAGTACAAATACATTCAACAACAGTGGAAAGGGTCTTTACGTTTTGGCATGGGAAACACAAACATACACCTCAGTTTTAAACTCTCAAGGGAATGCTGTTCAGTCAAGGAAATGCTGAGGAGTTGATGATGGCTACTGACAATGATCCAACAAAGGTTTTGGATTGAGAAGAGGGAATCTAGTGACTGTTACAGCTGCTGAATAAAGAAACAGAACTTGCTCTTCCAACATATGTTGAACAAATACCAGAGTGAGTGGGTCACAGACAGATCTTGAAAAGCATTTGAAATTCTAGCTTTGGAAAGCCAAGCCTCTTGGCCTGTGTCTTTACTGCAAGAAACCTTTGCATAGTACAGAAAAAATAATATTAAGGGGGGAGGTAAGCAAGCTATTAAAACTTAAAAATAGGATAGTTTGTGAAGAGTGGACGATTTAGCTGAGAATATTTAAGATGTCTGTACCCTAGTAATGAGGTTCTTGATATGAGTAAAAGAAAGAAAAGGAATTGTGAATGGGTCTCTCATATATTCGAAGTCAATTTCAGTAACAGGATGGATACAGAGAAATGGATGCTTGCTACTAACTGGACACTCAAATTATAGACAGGAGTGTAGTAGATTGGGACAGAAATAATAAAAGACCCAAACCTGAATGACTGAGGGGACAGGTAAGAATTAGAACTAGAAATGAGGAAGAGAACATGGATTAGAAAGCAAAGCATGATATAAAACCAAATTAGGAAGCTGCCAAAAAATGGAGAACACAAAGCCGTGAGTGAGGCAAACTGCTGTGCTGTGAGCATGTTCTGCTTCACTCCCTCTCCCTCATGTACCCTCTATGTGGATGCGATAGAGCTGGCTATACCCAATGTTTCCCGTTAGGAGGGGAAATCTATGGCTCTCCTTTCAGAGAAACTTTTTGATAGCAGCAGGCAAAGCTGGGGCCAAGAATCTGGTCCAATGTGCATAAGACTAAGAACTGTTCCAAGACATTTTTGTTACACCTAAGGAAAAAAGAAATAGTTATTGGTAGAATGATAGCCCCAACTCAGACTCTTTAATTTTGTGGGTTTAGGGTCAGGCCCTGAAATGTAGTTTCCTGTATTTAATCTAAATCCCATATGTCAAAAATATTTATTTCCATATTATATTTTAAATAAAACAGGCCCCATATATATTTAAGTTATATTGACAATGTATGATATAAACGAAAGTCTGTAAAACATAATGAGATTGACCAATTTTCATTACTTTGTGAATATATTGTGTGTCAGGATATATTTCACCTATTTGTATGACCATGCATGCTGCAACTTCTGCTGTATAACTAGGACACTTGCGAATACAAAATGCTAATGTGCTGCATCTACATGCTGGGGAAAGCATTTATGTATCTCAGAGATGGGATGTCATCTGACTTTAGAAACTGAATTAAAGTAGAGGCTGAAAAAAACGGAAGGAAATCAACACTATCAAACTGTATCTCCTAGCACTAATTAAGGCAGCTCCATTCCATATTCTGGGAAAATGTGATGGGCATTAAAACTGAACAAAATATTTGTTACATTGAAAATTGACAATAATGCTCATGTTTCATGGAATTAGCTGAATACCAGCTGTGATTTAGAAGAAATCCGATTTCTATCAACTGTAACTATCTACCTAGGTATTTACCCCTGCTATGGCATGGTATTGCATGCATTATGGATAAAGATAAAAGGCCCAAGATGGATCTGGAGTTGGAAAGTTTGGATGGGAGTTTGGAGCTAGGATTTTAATCCAGCCAATTATAGAGCTAGGTTTTAGCTACAACATTTGGATCTGGGTTCAGATTTACAATTCCCACAAAATTTGTGGGCATTTAGATCAGGGATTCTGGTTGTTGAAAGTCTATAATAATCACGTGTATGGAGTTATGTTCGGAGGGGATTAGTGAGCCATACACAAAGCCAAAAGAAGGGAGCAGGAGGGAGACCATGAGGAAGGGGGCTGGAGGAGTTGGAGCAAACAGCCAATCAGCACAGGGAGAGAATGTTCAAAGCGCAAACTACTGAAAGCAGTCTGATGATGTCATCAGTGTCTGTTGGTCCCTGCGTGGTTTATTTATTAATTGACCAATTTACTTTATCAAATTATACAGTATTTGGATTATAGCTCGTACCTACCCTATCTGGCATTGCTGCTTCATAGCTAGTTCACAGGCATGAACCCTTTGTTCTTTACAAAGACCTGAATTAAATTACATTTCTAATTGTATTTCAATGAGAACCATTGTTTTTTTTAATCAACCTTCAGCAATGAATGATTGAAGGAGGTTTAGAAGTCTTGGATTTTCTCAGGATATACTGCAGATGACCTTACATCCTTGTCCTTGTTTCATTTGAAAAGAATAATTACTAATCAATAGTGAAGGGCTAGGTGACAAAGTAGGTTAATACACTAGCCTTTTGCCTCTGGAGAGCTCGATTGTAGCTTAGGTCATATGTAACATGGGTTTGGTGGTTTCAGTCTTGTCCCTAGTGGGTGTCTGGCCATACCACAAAAATCAAGCCACAATTTGATATATGTCACATGGCTGGCAGTTTCTGCTCAGAGAAGTCCCGAGATTGGAACAATAAGGGTGTTGCAGACCAGGCAGGATCGGGAGGTATTGACATCAGTGTGAGGAAAATACTATACAAGACTCTGCCAAAGCATTGTATGTGTATATACATTATAAGCAGCACAGGTAATGCCACTGATCACTAAAGTTGCCTGGCAATTCTCATGATTTAATCCTGATTCAGTTTATAATTTTGCCTAAATTTCACCATTCAAACTGATGTTTTCCCTGGGTGGGTGCCTCAGGCTGAATTTTATTTTGAAAGGCTCAGCAAAAATGGTTCAGCTGTTTCCAGGAATGAGATTAGGGGAAAATATGTTGTTTTGCCCATGTAAAAAAATTCTTATAGCTACAGTATTTTGTGAAAAGTTCTAGTGCCTCTGTGTTTTGGTGCAGGGACTTGAAATTTGGCAGGGACATCACCCTGGTGTCAGAGACATGCTTTTTGCCATCCCAGTGAAAATTCACCCAAATTTGGCCAAGTTATGAGTCTCTGGAAATTCTCAATTTGCACATACTTGGTGGAAACTTATGGGAGCTTGAAAGCTAAATTCTCCAAAGATTCTATTTGCAGTGAGCATGCTCCAGCACCTCATAATTTCTACATATCAATCTGAACATGCCTGTGACATCCTCACAGACTCTCTGTGCATGCTGTGTCCTGGAGCTGAGCAGGACTTCCCTGCAATTGCTCCTTCTTTCAGCCAGGGGCAACTCTGGTGTTGGGCAATGGAATAGCTGCGGTCTCAATGCTCCCCTTCTCAGCACCCAGACAGCAAGAAGGAAACAGCTTGACTGATATGCAGGGGTGGGGTGAGGAATGGCAAGGGGTTCCAGGTTGAAGGGAACCAGAAAGGGAGGGTATAAAAGCCCAGAGTGGGGAAGGTTGAGATAGATAGGAGCCAACGTGCAAGGTGGTGGATAGGAAGGGCAAGGGCAGGACAAAAGGGGATAGAATCTGGGCAGAAAGTAGGGTTAGAGATGGAAGGGGATAGATATGGATAGAAGGAAAGGGACAGGGACAGAAAGATCTAACCACAAGTAACTAATAGTCTCCTTCAGTACCTGGAATTGAATGCAGGAGTCCCGAATTCCTACATTCTTCTGCTGTCAGTAAATAGCTGCAAAATTCACTGACAAAGTGTGTGCCTCATCCCCTTCTAGCGCCGGTCCACCTGCATAATAACAGCCTACTACTGCTACCAGTTACGCTGTGAGTTCAAGCAGTAGAGGTCTGTGCTGTGGATCTAACAGTCCAAACCCCGCTGATGACCCACTTTGGGAGTCAGTATGATTCCACACGAGAGAATTTCTATTCTTCCTTTATTTTTTAAACTAAGAAATTACATTAAAAAAACTGTATTAAAACTGTATTAAAAGAATGTTAAGGCTGCATAGCCAAGCGTTCAAAAGTTAGGAAATTCCAGAATTAAGGTTGCCTGTGCAGAGGATCCCTGCCTCATTCAGTGCACAGGATGATGGTGCTCTGTGGAGGAATCAGGGCCGTGTAGGAAAGGAGGCTGTTGTCTGTAGGATCCCTGGTTAAGACAGCTGTGTGCTGCCCTGGAGAATTGGATTCTATCCCTGCCTGTGCCTATATGATGCTAGGCAAGTCACTTAAATCAAATGTTTCACAGGTGGCCACTAGCTGTGTGTTTCTCATTTGCCCAACATGATTTGCAGAAGTGCTGAATGCACAGAACTGCAACTGGAGTAAGTGGGCACTGTTATTTGAACATGTGAAGTGCTATAAAAATGCTAAGTATTCTGGAAAATCAGGTCCTTGGTGTCTCAAGTTGAGAAACCAAAATTAATAGACACTTTTGGCAATTTTGGCCTTAATCTCTCTGTGCCTCAGTTCCCTTTCTGTAAAATGGGAATAATAACACCTCTTCTCACAGGGGTGTTATGAAGATATATTCATTATTTGTGAAGCACTCAGATACTACGGTGAAAGCACCCTAGAAACACTCAGGGGAAATTAATAATTCTGTATTCAGTGAAAGGCTTGGAGGTGATGTGTGTTAAATAAGGCTTGGGGCCACACATCAGATGAGGAAGATAGAAACAAGTATCTACTCATTCACTGAATGAGGTAGGAATCCTGTGGAAAAATTAGTATGTGATCATGTAATAAAAGACTGTACTGTAATGCATGTGCACAAAGGGACCAAATTAAGGTTGCACAAGCAACCCTCATTCTGGCATTTCCCACGGCAATGTTCTTTTAACATATTTTTTTGTATGTAATTTAATTATTGTGCTTAATAATTCTTACATGGGCAGCCAGCCTCTGATGGCTCTCTGTGTGTGGTTTTAGGGAGTGCTGCTGCTTGCCTATTACTAGGTGGTGACTACATCATAATTTTCATATTGCCTGGCTGGCTATGCTAAGGGCTTTGCTGACTCTGCCTAGCAACAGACTAGCTGTAGTACATACACCAATGCCTATCTGTTTGGAGGAGTACTGTACTGTTTTTGCTGGTTGCTTGCAGGAGCAGCCTCTGAGCAAACAGGCTAAGCTGACTAACCTTTCTACATGAGCAGTGAGCTGGAATGGAAGATGCTCCCTGTAAGGGCCAAATGCTGTCTGCCTTACCCTGATAGCTTCAAAGAGACTTCTGGTGTGAGGAAAAAGCAATCTGGATTTGACCCCACAATTAATTTTTGCATATTTTTAAAATGTTTAAATATTTCAAAAATGAATTTATGGAGCATAGTTTTAGTTCTGCAGGATATATATATGACTCCTCATATCATGCATTTTAATTGTAAGTTCTAATTGACTGGTTTAATGATACTTTGCAAAGTAAACTCAACATGTAGGTCATCAGTTCACAATGAATGAATCCCTGGATGTTTACCAAACGCCAAAATTAAATTACATTCTTAATTGTTTTGCAAATACTTTGGCCTAACTAATTAAACAGGAATGACTTTCTGCATTGCTATAGTGCAAGGAATATTAAAGCCTTTAGGACTCGTTTCAAATTAGCAAACTCTACTTGTTTCATTTTACACTATGTGGTCAACTGACACTTTAAAAAATCTGGTATCATGATACAACTTAGGTTGCCAGAGAAAGTTGTTAAAAACAATTACTGTATTGAGGCTCACTGTACAAAGGGACTTGGCATTGCAATGATGAGCACTGCATCTCTTAACTTTTAGGCACCTAGCCACCCAGTAGAAGCCACACAGCCTGAGTTAGGTATGTAGGCTCCCTGTGCAATGCATGGGGAGAGATAGGTGCCTGGGAGTGAGCAGGGAGCTGCTTAAAATAGCCAATGGGAGATGCTGAGGAAAGGGGTGTGCCCTGAGCCCCACCCCTTTCATGGAGTATGGCACCTAAATCCAGGCTGGAAGGAAGCATTTTTCTCCGCTTGGGATTCACAACCAGGAATCCTATCCTGGAGTCAGGTGTTCTTGCAAGAACAATGGCAGTGCATGCCTGATGCCACACAAAATGGCCAGGGGGGAATAGCAGCAGGGACAGCAGCTTCCTTTATAACCTTTAGCCTAGTGGTTAAAGAACTAACATGGGATATAGAAGACCAGGGTTCTATTCCCTTCTCTTCCTGCTGAAGAGAAGGCAATTGAATCTTTATCTCCCACCTCTCAGGTGAGTGCCCTAACCCCTGGGCTATAGAGTCAGTCATTCTAATACCGTCTCTTACACACTGCATATTGAATTATTTGTACACAGTAGAACAGCTTCAACAGGAGAAAGACCCTCATCAGAATATCACATAGCCTAGTGGTTAGGGCACTCACCTGAGCGGTAGGGAGCCATGTTCAACTCCCTTCTCCACATAAGGCAGAGGGAGGAACTGCAAGCAGGTCTCCCACATCCAGGTGAGTGTCCCCCAGCCATTCTGTGTGGGGTTAGGCATGCTTTGAGAATGCCTACCAGATCAGTCCCTGCAGGTGAGATACACATTGTGTGTGATGACTGTGCTGGGACTTCGGCATGAGGTAAACACTCTGGCGCCTATACTGAGGCAGTGTGTGTGTGTGTCAGAAATTTAGGTGCCTAGGGGACTTTTATGGCAAAAATGTAGGTGCCGTGGGATTTTAAGCACTTCCAGAGTTAGGTGGCGACTGAGCAGGTGTTTTAAAGATCTCAGTCACACCAAAATTTTGGACTTAGGTTCCTAAGTCTTTCTGTGGCTCTGGGAGTGAGTGCTTTCAGTGTTACTAAATTTTTATCTAGTATTTAAGACAGACTTAACTTAGTTAGGTTCTTATGGTTCCCTGTGGTGACCTAGCAACTCCCAGAATTATACAGTGTATACATATTGTACTGTGTATATCTTTCTCAATATTCCTTCAGTCAGTAGGAATCTGTGCTTGTGTGTATTTGGGTGCTGGTGTTATTGGGGAAGGGTGGGTCAAAAAGTGGGTTTCTGTTAAAGTGTTGAGGTTTATTGCCATCTTGATCTCTTGCAGGAGTGAGCTCCAGATTCATGGGCCAGTTGCAAAGAAAGCTCTCTGTCCTCCAGAAGTGAGTTTCTCCCTTGAGGGTAACAGTTTCTTTGTTCCAGTGGAAGGGAATACAGTTGTCATGGGAGGGCATGATCATACATAGTGAGGTAATCACTCAGGGAAGTAGGGCCGTTCTCATGGAAGTCTTTGAAGATGAAGACTGAAATCTTGAATATCACCCAGTATTCAACAAAGAGCAGAGAAGTGAAGTGACGTGCTGTCAAGGGCTGTGATACTGAGCAGATGGGCTATTGTGTTCTGAACCATTTGGAGCTTTTTGTTTCTTTCTTACTTTTTTGTAAGGTAGATATTAGCTCCAAAGGATTACAATGAGGTCCTGAATACATGAATCACTGTGACATCTTAATCCAACAGGAGGGGACGCAGTCTCATAGCACGCTCTATATAGAAACAAGTATTTTTCACAGCCATGGCTATTTGTGTACCTAGAAGCAGTGGGGAGTCCAGATAAACAGAAGAGCTGTGGACTCTCTGAAGGATATGAGGGTCAGACACTGTTCCTGGAAGTTGATGTCATAGAGGTGGCAAGTAGAGGTATCCGGAGGATGAAAATTCTGTTTCATGGCAATGTTAGACATTTATTTTTCTTCCACACTGGAACAAAACCATGACCTTTTCTAATATTTTTGCAAAAAATGGCTGTTTGAAATGTGTGCGTAGCCTGGTCATCAGGGATATGGGAGACTCGGGTTGATTCATGTCTCTGCTCTGCATGATTCATAGCACAGTTTTTCATCCCAGATCATTCTGAAGCAGGCAAAGCAGGGATAGGAACCAGCCTGGGTCTCCCACATCCCAGGCTATAGTCTGTCTTCCTCTCAACCTTTCTGATGAAACTTCACTGAAACAGGTACAGCTCCATGAAATGTTTCAATTTTGACAAAATTCCTTTTTGTGCCCTGCTGGAAGCTGATATACTGTTTGGGTGTAAAATTATCAAAAAGGCCCAACCAACCAAGTTATAGTCTAAGGAGAAATTCCTGACATTTAGGATTTTTTATGGGATGTGTTTTGCAATGTTTAGTCTGAAAATCCATCACAAATAGACATCCATAAAGCTGTTGCAGGTGCTATGGTTTTGGGTGTGGCATAAGCACCTGAATAGAATAGAATAGAACCACATCATCCAAAAAAACAACAACAGAGCAGTGACGTGAAAATCCAAGTTGTGAGGGGAATAATGTGTCAGAGATCTTAAAAGTAAAACTTTCCAAACTCTACACAAAGTAAGGGTTTGGATTTAGGTATTTGCACAGGCGATTCATATGTGCCACAGGGGTCACTGTATGTATAATTTTTATTGTTTTGATGTTAGGGATGAGGAAAACAGACAAACGTATCCCTTTTTTTAAACAAGGCTCTCACTTTTATCACACAATGGTGGATGACAAAAAGCCAATTGCCCCATGGAGTATTGAGAGGTTGTATTTTATATGTGTGAAACATCATGTTCTATGCCTTATATCTTATTTTTATTTTTGTGGTAGGGCCTTGACTTGTTCTGCATTCAGCATACTGAAGATAGAGTGGGGCGTAACCTTCTTTGTACAGAGATTGGTGCCAAGCAACTTTAAAAATACGATTGTTTTAAGTTTAAATATGTGTATTATTTTAAAGAAAGTGTATTTGATTTATATCACACATCCTTTTAAGACTGTCTTGGCTAGTTAGGCAACACCTGTGTCCTATATTTCTATCCTGCTGGGTGAAACCTGATATGAAGGTTGAAAGAGTTGTTTTTGTTTTTAAAACAAAAAGTATAAATTGGGCAATCTAATTTTGATAATGAATGGTTGAAAAGAGTTTGTCTTTTGTCTGCTAAGCTCCATTGTCAAAGGCTATATTAAAAAAAAATGGCATGTAATAAGCCCTTATATGGAGTGGTGTCTTTGCTGTACTGAAAAAAGAGAGAGTTTACAAATAGTCCCAGTATTTATATGTAGATATGAACTGCAGTGTATGCTGAATAGCTAACCTACTAGCTAACCTACTGTAGCCCACGAAAGCTTATGCTCAAATAAATTTGTTAGTCTCTAAGGTGCCACAAGTACTCCTGTTTTTGCGGATACAGACTAACACGGCTGCTACTCTGAAACCTGTTACTAGAGTTCTGTGTAGCTTGAAAGCTTGTAACTTTCACCAACAAAAGTTGGTCCACAATAAAAGATCTTACCTTACCTATCTTGTCTCTCTTATGGCACATACTCTTTCTATTTTAGATGGGTCTGAGACAAAGTTTTTATCTCAAATTAAATCTGAATAGTTTTTTTTTCAAAATTCAGCTGTGTATGGAGTTGTTTCACATCCAGGATTTTGGTTAAGCTTGTTGTAGATACAAGGGATAGAAACAAACAATTACAGTCAAATCCAGATAAGATCTTTCCAAATATTGGGTGGGGTTGGGTATAGGACCAGAGTTTTGCTTCAGGCCCATCTATCTATTATGCAATACTCAGCACCATAGCAGGCTATCAAACATAAACAGGGCCACATTTTCAAAATGCAGAGTCCTTTTTGCAAGTGTAGTTTGTGTATGTTTTTCTGCAGATGCAAGCCTTTGTGCCTCATTGTGGGAAGAAATTAGGTAGTAAAGCAAGCATATGTTTAGACTTGAACCCATGAAAATAAGCTAAGGCCTCATCTCTTTTGATAATGTATCCCTTATTCTAATAACTTGAGCTTCTGAGGCTCATATTAGAAGAAGCCTAGATGAGTAATATTTTAGTGATCTCTTTTCTGAGGCCAGATTACTCTGTGATGCTTACAGCTACCACAAGTACAAGGCACAACTTTTTAAAGAGACATAGTGATTTAAAATACTAAAAATGACTAACCATTTTAATAGTGTGTTCTAATTGCAATAACCTCTTTCTTTTCAGCAGGCTGTACTGAGAGATAATTGACCTTTGTGTCTGTTAAGCACTCTCACATTTGGCTCAGGATGCATAATTCACATCACAGCCAATTACCTTGTGATATAGCCCACAAAGAAGCTTGACTGTTGGCATATTGCTGCACAGCTTTGCTTTTTTTTTTTTTTTTTTAACCTGTATTTAAATATCTTCATTTTCAGGGTATAATATCTTGGCTGTTTCAAAGCTCATTCCATTTGCCAGACTGGATCTGATTTATTTTGTTCCGATCCTTCTTCCTCTACTAAATCCAAACAGGGAAACCCCCAAAACAAATCAGTTTTTTCAATTCACACAGCCAAACTGTGATTTACAGTGCAGTAGAAAATAGGTCTCTCTTAAATACTGTTGTTAGTTAATCTTGTCTATAATGCCTTTCAAACTGGACACTGCCTTGTGCATGAGGAAGTGCTCTAATAAAGAAGATTCCATATTGTTTCCTATATATAATCATCTGTTATAATATCAGGGGTTTTTTTGGTCATGATTTAACCAGAAACCAGTCAATTATTCTTTCTTTAATTAGTTCTTTAAGATTTGGTACACTGCCCATCTCCTTAGCATGTAGGCAATTTACAGAAATTAAGTCTTCTTTTTTGCTTTGTCCTGAGCTCTTGTTCTTCATCTCCAAGCATTCCTGTCAAGTGTGCCTTCCCATCTGACACCGACATTCTTCATGTCCTCCTTCGCCACCTCGAACTATCTTTTTCTGGGTCTTCCTCCTGGTCTTTGTCCCGTGACTATTAGATCTTGTACTCTCTGGCCAACTTATCCTGCGTCTCATTGTTTCACATGACTGAACCATTTCAGTTAATACTCTCACTCAGCTTTTCCATGATGGAGGCTACCTGCACCATGGCGTGCATCATTTCATTGTATAGTCTATCAATTTTCATCTTACTCAGCATTCACCTGAGCATTTTCATCTCGGCAGTGTGAAGCAGCTGTTCTTCTCTCTTCCCCATTGGCCAGCATTCTGAACCATATGTCATCATGGCTGGCCTAATCATTGTTGGTATTATATGGCCTGGTCCATTCTGGAGACAAGAGACTGGCTGCACTGAAAAGCTTCTGGGTGCTTTTCAGAAATAGCACTACACAGAGCCTTGAGATTACAAAGGCCTGGCAAGGTCCTCATCTGAGATGAACTGTCATAGCTCCAAGCTTACTGCAGATGAGAAAGGCATTATATTCCACAAATGTCTGGGAAATCCTGGAGTAGCAAAGGATCCAATATGTCCCCACATTGGTGAATTGTATTGGGAAAATTATACATCTACCTCCATTACAAGACACATTCATAACCCACCAGCCCCAGTCCTCCTGACAGCTTCTTATCTGAGTTGAATCCAACTTTTCCTATTCAGATCATTACCTCTGTCAGACACTGGTAAAACAGAGACCAGAGCAATCAAAACTGAAGAAAAGGAGATGTAGCCTCTGAGCCCTGCACTTTGTGGATTGTAGCAGAATGGTAAACACCTGGGACTCTCTAAGGGTATGTCTACACCCAGCCGCTAGTTCGGCGGCTGGCAATCGAAGTTCTGGGTTCGACTTATCGCGTCTTGTCTGGACGCGATAAGTCGAACCAGGAAGTGCTCGCCGTCGACTGCGGTACTCCAGCTAGACGAGAGGAGTACCGCGGAGTCGACGGGGGAGCCTGCCTGCCGCGTGTGGACCGAGGTAAGTTCGAACTAAGGTACTTCGAACTTCAGCTACGTTATTCACGTACCTTCGATTTGGGGGTTTAGTGTAGACCAAGCCTAATACACAGATTGTCAACACCTTCTTTAATCTCATGCAGGCTAAAATACGCATTAGTATGTTTTATACTAAAGAAACCCTTGTTCAACACCAGAGACCACCCCGGGCCTAACTTCTTTTTTCTAAGCAATTAATTGAGAGGTAGCAGAAAATAGTCTCCAGTACAACCTGTCAGCTCCCAGAATCCTTCTCAGTCAGACCTCGGGCCACATTATGATACTGAGGCAGCACTTTTTGCTCCCATAAATGACCTCCTCCTATCTCTAGACAAGGGAACTCTATCAATACTTATCCTGCTATACCTCTGTGTAACATTTGGTAGTGTTAACTCACATCCTGACTCCAAAAAGCTGCGAGGGTGATTGGAAACACTCTGAAGGAGCTCAAGTCTTTCCTTTCAGACCAAACCGAATGGTTTGTTTATAGGCAACTTTTCTTCCATCAGGAGAGTCTCGCATGGCTCAGTGCTTTCTACTATATTATACAGTTTTAGAAACTGCTGGAAGAGCTGGTGAGATATCACAGGCTGAAGTGTCAGAGGAGACCCACCTCTACCATCTCTTTTTCCTACAAATATAACCTGCATCCTATCTTAGCTTGGTCAGTGCTTAGCTGAGTTTGGCACCTGAACTCAGGCAAAACTTAAGGGGGATGCTGGTTGCAAGAGGAAAATGCTTTGTAGGACCTCCTTCTTTAACATCCTCCACTATCAAGAGATTCTACCTTCAGTTAGTTAAATTGGTGCAGCAGCCTTAAGTTCTTTCAGACTCCTGAATGCTGTTGGATGCCCAAATAGCCATGGTAGAAAAAAACAAAACAAAGGCTATTTCCATCTGCAGCTTATTGGGAAAATGCACCCTCTGTGGGGTGCATTTGTGACTTCTAGGCTTGATGATCTCAACTGCCTTTACACCTCTACCCCGATATAAGGCGACCCGATATAACATGAATTTGGATATAACGTGGTAAAGCAGTGCTCCAGGGGGGCAGGGCTTGATCCGCACTCCAGCGGATCAAGGCAAGTTCGATATAATGGAGTTTCACCAATAACGCGGTAAGATTTTTTTGGCTCCCGAGGACAGCGTTATATCGGGGTAGAGGTGTATTTAGGGATAGCTCCAGTTACAGCAGCCTGCCTATTTAGTAACACATGGCATCATGAACACAGTATCCTTGTGTTCTGCTTTCTGCAGTGGCTCTGTGATGAACCCATAGTATAGTTCAAGGTCTCTGCCTCCATATTCAAACCCTATTATATTGTTAGATAACCAAGAGAATGGTCTCCCTCCATGACCACAAATTCCCATGACATCTACATTCTCTGGAACTAGGAACCTGTCCAACAATCGGAATGGGTATACAAAACAAACTTCCACAGTATGGTATATTGAATCCTTTTCCCTTGGGCCATCAATTTCTTAGAGGGAGTCTTTTTCTGAGCACAGGTTTGTGCCATCCAGCTCTGTGCATCTTCACATTCCATAACAGGGCACTCCCTCCTCATGTGTCTTATCTGCCCACACGACTCACAAGTTACTGGCTGGTGCTTCGAGTATCTTTCCTAGGTCGGGGGGTGAACTCAGTTGTGGAATAGTGGCTGAACCATGGTCTGCGAGTCCTACTCCAGTTTTTCGAGCTGCCTGATGGTCCCATTGGCAGTATTGTGTCCACGCCTGACCCCCTTGTTCTCCTTGGACTACCCCTCGTCTAATGGGTGGTCTGACCTTCTGGGATGGCATCCTTGGGTTGGACCCCTCAGAAGGGGTTAACTGGTTTGAGTTCACCCACCTGGGTCTCTCTCCAGTTTGTCCCCTGCCCCCTGGAGGCCTTGGGGGATTCTGCCTCTAGTGAGCTTTTGGCTTCTACAGAGTCCTCCATTAGCTGCACCACCTTTGATAACATTCCAGGATGGTGCCGAAATACCCACTCTCTGCCTTTTATGGGTGATAGCTTTATACATTGTTCCGTCACAATGGCCTTGGCCACTTAGGCCTCTGATTGTTCCTCTAGATGGAGCCACTTCCAACAGTGTTCTCTGAACTGTTGCAGTACTATTCGGGTTCTGGCCCCCTTGGGGTAGCTCTCAGATCTGCATAGTTGGCAGTGGGTTTCTTCAGAAATGTCCAAATAGTCCAAAATGGCAGACTTTACTTGTTTATAGTCCTTTAACTGTTCCAAGGCCATATTAAGATAGGGTCCCTGTGTTGGACGCTCAAGTATGAGACTAAAATCAAAGCTTGCTGTTCTGGGGGTCACCAGGAGGCTAGTGCCACCTTCTCAAATGTAATTAAAAATGCCTCTTGTTATATTATCATAGAATATTAGGGTTGGAAGGGACCTCAGGAGGTCATCTAGTCCAACCTCCTGCTCAAAGCAGGACCAATTCTCTGGATCCTCATCCAGCCCCACTTGGTTAGCTTCACAGGTACCAGAGGGGAAACATGACCGGCTGGGACTCCCTGGGGACATAGGGTCAGCAGTATCTGTTGTAGCATTTCTTTTTGAAACTCTTGTTCCTGGGCCATCTGTTCCCTCAGTAACTATTGCTGTTGCGTGGTCTGAACCTGCTGTTGGGTGGTCCACTGCTGCAGAAACTGCTGTTGCTAAGCAGCTTGCTGCTGTTGCTGCATCTCCGCTAGCCACTTATACCACCACTCTGGTTCCATCTTATACAAAGCTGCTGAATTCGATCCCCTCTATGGCTTTTTTTAAAAATCCCTTGTATCAGGCATAGTCATGCCCACATTCTCCACCACTTGTGGGGACTAGGGTGTTCCCCTGTGTCCCTACCAGACCATGTTTGAGTTGTTTACAACATCCTTCCCCCATTTGTAGCACACAAAGGGTTCTCCAAACAAAACAAACAAGGGGGGAAAGGGTCCTTTTCTCTCTCCCTTGAGAGAGAGAGAGGAGAAGCAGAGTAAAAGAAAAGACAGGCAAAGGTGGTCTGTTTCTTAGGCAGTCTTTTGGGTCACCCCTTGACTGCTTGGTTTATTAGCTGGTATAGTGGCTTTAATCAGGATTAGGGCCTGCCTCCAGCACCTTCTCTTGGGTCACCCCACTTTATAGCTAATCCATGTGGTCTCAGGGACGGTGAGGTCTGTGACTGTCTCCCTCTTTGCTGATCTGTCTCTGAGGTACAGCAGTCTTCTTCCTGTGGCAGGCTTTCCCTTTTTAAGCTTCCCCCCTCCAGATACAGGAAATCTTACAGGTGCCCAAGTGCTGGCTGAGGCCAGAAAAGCTCATTAGCCTCCTCTCTACTAGAGTGGGGGTGTGCCCCTTCACGTGAGGCAAATCTGGACATGGAATGCCCGAAATATGGGGGAAATTTGGATTTCAATCTAGATTTCAAGTGCCTAAATTCAGGAGCATTTGGAAGTAGAGTTTGAGTGTAGCCTGCTGTGCAAAGAGCAAGTTTTACTAGAGATCTAGGTGGAGAGTATGTAGCAGGATGGTCTGCTCCTTTGAGGGCCTGCAGAGCCTTGGAGCAGCAAGCCCTATCCTATGGAGAAGCCCAACTGGCAGGTGTCAGGAATCAGTTGATCCAGCTAAGCAGCAGTTAATGATTGGCTCTGATTCCCATCTGGGAGATATAAGTAAGGACCCAGCTCTGTAATGGGGAGAGTGGGACCAGGACAGATGGATGGACTGATTGATTTTCCTGGACATCAGTGGACGGCTGCACTGAGGCACGAGGCCTGAGGCTAAGGGAGGACCTTGAGCTACAGAGGAGTAAGGGACCCTACAGTACCAGTTCAGGTCAGGACTAACATTTTTGGGTTACTCTTCAATATTTCTTGCATTTGTGTTGTAGAAGAATAAAAGAGCCTGCCTTGAAGGCAAAAACAGAATTGGCCGTGGCTGCTGGTGGAAAGGCCCATTGACTACAGTTCTTATCTGGAGACATTTGTGCCCATCTTTAATTTACACAGTTCTGGAGAAAATGGTCATGGTATCTCTAGCTCATCCACAGCTCTTGCAGGCCCAAGCCTGTTGCTTCATCTTTTCCCTTCTACCTAAATCTAATAGTAAAAACAAGTATGGGAAATTGCAGATATGTTTCTGATTTAAATAGAGTGCTTGATGTGAACCTATTAGATTAATAGTTATAATGAAACTTGCATGCATTTTTCTTGGCAAAGGCTTCAATCACTTCATTGTAAGCAATCCAACTTTCCTGTGTTTCCTCAGCAAAGCAAGTTTCCAGAGAGCTCAGTCTTTCCAAATGCATTGTCAACTGCTGATAAATTTTTATGAGCTTCAGCTTGAGAAGCTGTGGGTGGCAGCAGCCATGGATATCAGAAATGTTGGGAGAGCACTTAGTGTGCGCTGCTCCTCCTTTGGAGTACATCTGCTTCAAGTGTCAAATCATGACTGGATTTTGTTATAATCTGCACTTTTTCCCCCCTGCAGAGTTGGAATAATATCTAAAACGTTATGCCTAAAGCCCAACCCAGGTTTCATTAGGAAAGTAAACATGTCATGGAGGCTTGGATGAATTTCTCACTGAAGGTCTTGAATCTCAGCTCAAGTTGGGCTGGCTCAGGATCCTGCCTCCTTGCTTGCCCATTCATGACTCATTGGAACATTGCAGCTAATAGTGCCCAGGCTGATGCTTATGAGAGCTGAGATAAAACATATGTGCAAGCCTTCAACTCCTAAACAAACAGAGGTAACAAGACCATGGGAGAGGAGAAGAGCAGAATCCAATATGATGTTCGCTATCTTAATTATTGTATTAGGTGCTTGGATATATAGTGTTACGTGCCCTACGTATATTTAGATCTTATAGCTCTTTTCATCCACAGATCTCAAAACTCTTTACAAATATGAGGAAATTAAGGCACAGAGAAGTCAGGTGATTTGATCAAGGTCCTACAGCAGTTCAGAAGCCAGGACTAGCACCCAGGTCTCTTGACTCCCAATCCAGTGCCATTTCCACCAAACCATGATAGATTCCTCAGAGTGCATCAGACAGTCATAACGAACATTTGATTAGAAATCTGTCACTTTTTCATAAACACCAAATTATTGACTGGAGTATTCTTTAAATACTGACTATGAATATAGAGAGGCAGTGGTAGTGAGGTAGGTTAGGGAAAAGGATTGGAGCCTCTGGGTCCCAGGAGGTGTGATAGGAAGGAGCAAGGCCAGCAGAAGTGGGTCTTAGTGGTCATTGGTGTCAGGAAAGAGACATGCTTATAGAAGTGAGTGGGATAAGGCTGTGCCAATGGAAAGGACCAGTACAGGGTTTTGGAGCTGGGGAGAAGGGAGGGAGCCGGCCAGGGTATGGCAAAAGGGTGTGAAACAGAGGATGGGTGGTGAAATCCTGGGCCAATGGGAGGTAGTGTGATGTTGAGAGAAATTAGGAAGGGATTTATAAGTAGGTCTTGGTATTTGGCATAGCTAAATGTCTGCTATCACATTTAACTATTTGGCCTTCATGCCCATCAAATTTCTGCCTCTGGTCAAATGAACCCAACACCAAGGAAAGGTTTTGTCATATACCTGGTGGACTTTAGCACAGTTTATTATACTGATGAGCACATGCTAGTAAGTAAAAATAAATAAATCCTTACATGTAACAAAAGTCATCCAGATTAATGTTTTGGTATTATTTCTGATTAATCGTTGATATTGCCCCTACAGTCCTCAGCCAGGATGGAGTCCTGCTGGGTGAGGCACTGTACATAACAGTCCTGGCTCCAGCTAGCTTACTATTATTTATTATTTATATTAACATAGCACCTAGGAGCCACAGTCATGGACCTGAGCTCCTTTGTGACAGACAATGTACAAACACAGAACAAAATGACAGTTCTTTGGGGTAAGGACTATCAGGCAAGACATAACAGGCTAAGGAAACAAACAGGTAGGCTGGATGAGGGAGCGGTAGAAGGTAACAAAAATAATAGTTGATAAAATTATCAAAACTGCCTAAAGGATTTAGGAGCCAAAGGCCAATTTTTTTTTAAATGACTTAGGTACTAAGGACTAGCTCCACAAAGGGATTTAAGGGCCTAACTGCTACTTTAGGTGCCTAAGTCCAAAAAGTAGGTCCTTAACACCCCTGTTCCACCCTGTAGGCATCTAAAGTCAGTAGAGCACCTAAGTTTCCACTGGTAAAGTCCACATGACACCTACATATCCGCTGTGGGCATGTGCAAAGTTGCTTAATTTCTTACACCACAAAGTGCTTGGTGCCTAAGCCCCAGCAGGATCACCAAGCTTGGCATTGCCCCACCTATCTTGTCTGAGGGGCCTGAGCCAGTAGGCATTCTCAGAGGCCACCTAAGAGCATGCCTACTGAATTGGGCCCTGCACAAAATGGAGGAGGAGAGGTGTGTGCCTGTAGTACAGTGGAGCAGGGGCTGGAACCTGAGGCTGCCACACTCTCTCTGGTCCAATGACTATTTAAATATTTTATACAAATATGGAGATATACCTATCTCATAGAACTGGAAGGGACCTTGAAAGGTCACCCAATCCAGTCCCCTGTCTTCACTAGCAGGACCAAGTACTGTCCCTGACAGGCTTTTTTTTTTTTTTTTTTTTTGGCCCCAGATGCCTAAATGGCCCTCTCAAGGATTGAGCTCACAACCCTGGGTTTAACAGGCCAGTGCTTAAACCACTGATATAACCAGGAGACACTAATATAACCAGCCCAGAATACTTGATAGCCCAGTGATTCAGGCACTCACCTGGGAAACTTGGGTTCAAGATCATCCTCTGAATCAGCTAAGGAGGGATTTGAACCTGGGCCTCCACCTCCTCAGGCCAGTATTAACCAGTGGGCTATAGGGAGATCAGCCATGTTACCTTTTCAATTTTCGGTGAGAAAGGACTGACCTGGCTTAGGCACCTTATTCTCTTTGAGGGGTGCAGCCTAAGCCACAGCCTTCTCCTCAGCATTTCCTACTAGGCAGCTCCCCACTCAGTCTGCTGGCTTCTATGATTCCTGTTCTTAGGTGCCTGACTTTCCATGTGCTTTGTATAGGGACCCTGGCCCCCTAACTAAGGGCTGAGTATTCTACTGGGCATCAGTGCATCTAAAGACAGGTGTTACAATGCTGAACCCACCCTCAGGCTTCAGAACCTGAGCCGCAACTTGAAAGGGCTGTCTACACAGCTATTTTTAGAATGCTAGTGCAAGTCTGAGTCTGACCCAGGCTGGGAGGCTCACTGCTGCAGACTGTATCCTAAGTCCCACTGACTTTCAATGGAACTTAGCCTCCTAGGTTATGTTTACACTGCATTATAAACCTGGGCTCAGACTCAGGTTTGAGCCCAAACCCTCCTACTGACACAAATCAGCCTGATTCAGGTCAGCCGTGTCCTAGAACCCACCCTCTAGCCCGAGTCCACTGAGATTCAGGTCCAAGCCTGTCATTTTATACAGTGCATGCAGTTCAAGCCGCAGATCCGAGTCAGGTCTGCATAGTGCAGTATGGATATGTTAGCATGGTTATGAGACCCAGGTCCAGCAATTGTAAACCCAGGTTTACAATGCAGTATGAACACCAAATTCTTAAGCAGGGGTTTCACAGACCTGGGTTTACAATGCAGTGTAGACCTACCCCTAAATGCTAAGTCACTTTTGAAAATAGGACTTAGGTGCTTTTTGAAAATTTTACCCAGGGATGTTTAACTATGTGCACAAGTTGTAGCCAAACAGTAATCACATTTCACTACCTACCACACTTAAGTTTTGGGTTATATTTTGCGATTTGGGGTTTACATAAGCCTCAAAGTAAAAAATTTGGGTTGCTGAATTCAGGTGAACCTAAACAGTTAGTCTGATTCACCAAGATGGAAAATATCAGGTTTCTCAGTGAGCTAGGTAATGTCCTCTAAAAGTTCTTTTATGTTGTAGAGAAAAGTCCAGTAGATGGTGTGCTTGCTAAATTGCTCGTAATGCTTCTTCATAAAATTGATGGCAGCGTCCACAATGATATTGAAAAATTTGATTGAAAAATTGTCCTTGAGACCTTGAGGAATCTTGTCTGCATCTTTATTAGCAAACTCTTTTACACACTATGTGCAATCTTGGGTGACATCTGACCTTGAACCCTTGTTCTACTACAATTTTTTCCTGTCTGGTCTGTGGTTATCTGTGCATCAGTGAACGCTCTCTAATGATAACTCTCAAGGTTAATGTGCATAATGATTCAAGGAGTTTGAATGATGTAACTGTTCTAATTCAAAGATCCTGGACTGTATCACTAGGCTGATCTGGAAGAATGTGTAATGCCATATTGAAGCCACTGGGAATGCAAGTCCTTCAAATCTTGTGGCTTCAAGTTAGAGGGAGGCATTCTCTCTTGTGGGAATGCAATGACTGTATGATGCATATTTTGATATTAAATATGAAATGGCTTCTGCTTTTTTATCTTGATCTTCCATTATTCACAGGGGTTTAATAGCATGTTTATCAAAGGCTTCTGTTATGCCAGAGAGTATCAAACAGTGTCAACGAGTGTTCATCACAGCACAATGTGCCTTCCCTTCAAATGTTTGCACCATTTGGCCTCAGCAAATTTGAGATTGCTCAGTTCTCTAACTCTGATCCCGCCCGCCCCCCCAGTGCTATTGTGTCTACTTCATAGACATAGATACATCCACAGAGGTAAGAAAGTGTTCTCTGATGTTGGTACATGACCAATATTTTAAAAGTGTAGGAATTTGCTACTGATGGTATAGCTCAAGAACTAGTATAGTATTTAGCACTGATCCCACTATGAAAAATTATCAATTAGCTATTGGTTCTTTATCCTAGGTGATGTGCTATTGCCAAATTTTTTAAATTTGAGTGTCTGAAATTAGGTGGTCTGATTTTTCAAAGACACTGTACTCACAACTCCTAATCAAGACACCTAAGTTAATGAGCAGTGCATATGCTCAGCAAATTTGAAAATCAGGACCCATTTAGGTACCTAAATAACATAGGCATTTAAGGTATCTAACCTAGACAATTAAGTTTGAAAATAAGGCCCATAGATTTCAACTTTGTAAACAAAATTCCCATCAGAAATAAAAGACATGCACGGAGAGAAAAACTGGACTTTTAAATGTTTGGGTAAGCTGTAGAGAGATACGGTAAAAAAAGAGAATGCAAGCAAGTTGTGATTTATCATTTTTGAAGTAGTACATTTTTTATACTTCATTTCCTCCACAATGTAAAATCTACAAAAAGAATCTACAAGGGAGCACTACAGGAATGTGGGGGTTCCTTAACATATTAGAATTATCCTATGGCCATTTCTTGCTGTGAATCACAAGTCTACACATTTTCTAAAAATACAAAAGTGGGATTATTATGAACAGATTATTTTTGCCTCTCTACACAAAACAAGGAAGTTTTAAAACCCTACGCTGTTTGTCATAAGTAAGTTTTAATTTGTATCTACACTGTGTTCTTCTCACTTCATTAGCCTTAGAATTTGTGACTGAACAGCAATGTTTGGGCAGCCTGCTGCCTAGCTGGAGATGTCAGAAGCAATTACTTTCACAGATTTAAGATTTTATCATACAAATTCTCTTTTTAGCTATCTGAGTGGACAGTACAAGCAATAGCATTCATTAAACATTTCATCCTATCTTATCGGCTCCCTAGAGCTTGCATCTCGCCAGAGATTGTATCTCACTTTGCATGTGAACAACGTGTGAAGTTAGAACTTTGGCTAAATTAAGTCAGCCAAATGCTTGCTATTTTAGCGACTTTTTTTGAATGCAGTTACCCTTGGGCTATAGTAGAAAGACATATGATGATGAAGGGTACGCAGAAAGCTCACATTTGACTTGTATCTTCTTGAGTCTCAAAGAGGAACATAAATTAGGTTACATAGGACAGCTTTACATGCACAGGATTACATCACTTTGCTGGCTTCATGACCAGGCTTATGGCCTGGTGTTTACAAACATTTATATAAGGACATTAAAACAACTGAAGAATGACTGCTGTTCTTGGTACTCCCATGCATTCTTTAAAATGGAGCTGTAATCTTGATAGTTATTTGTAATATGAAAATTAAACTGAAAATAAAAATTCAAGAACATTGTAGCTTACAAACATTAAGACAGAATGAATGAGTCACTCAGCCAAACTTCATTTTAGTGGTCAGGTATTGACTCGACAGCCTTGGAACCTTAAGTCCTCTGTTCATCTACAGAAAATATACTATATAGCACATCATCAGGCAAGCTTATGCCATCTTAACAATTGTGTCAACCTTGTTGTGCATGTGTCTATGCTCAAATTTGTCTCCTGCCAATGTACGTGCACCATTCCGGCAACACAGTAACACCACTTCCCTGAATGGCATAGAGCATGGTCACCATTCTGTGGTCGACACCATATGTGTAGATACCATATGATCTAACTATCCTCCAGCAGCTGTCTCACAATGCCCATCACTGACCGCTCTGGTCACACTTGTGAACTTCACTGCTCGGGGTCAGGAAGACCACAAGCTGCCCCTCCCCTTCAGAAACCCCGTGTATCTTTGAAATGCCTTTTGCTGACTGGCCATCTTGGTGAGCACACCTAACATGTCTCGCTTGTCGTGTGCAACTGCCCAACGGATCCTGCCAGCTACACACTCCAGATGTGCTCCTGCCTGGAGTAGAGAGGAGGTATTGGATCTCTTGGGCCTGGGGGGAGAAGAGGCTGTGCAAGCACAGCTTTGGAGCAGTCATAAAAATGTAGACATCTATGAGAGGCCTGCATGGGGGATGCAAGAGGCATGACAGGGATCACAGCAGTGCCGCGTGAAAGTGAAGGAACTGTGGCAGGCACACCAGAAGGCCAGGGAAGCAGACAGTTGATCTGGAGCTGATCCTTAGACCTGCCACTTTTACAGTGAGCTGCATGTATTTGGGGGAGACCCCACCAACAGCCTGCAGGTCACCATGGATACTTCAATGGAGCCCGAGACACAAACCCCTGCTGTGAGCACTGTGGAGGAGGAGGAGGAAGAGGCAGTGGAAGATGAGAGACATGAGACTGTGGGGGTTCAGCTATGCCGCAAGCCAGGATCTATCCAAGACTCACCACAGTCCAGTCATTCCCAGCAGCTTAGCCAGGGAGAGCCTGAGGCAGGGGAAGGAACCTTGGATAAGTGTGTGACTGCATTTCCCATTACAATGTTTAAATGTACAGCTGGTGCCTGACCCCAGTGTAGTAGGACACAGGTAGTGACTTTTCATTAATTTACTTGCACTATAAGAGAGGTAGAGTTGTTATCTACTTTTAAGTCCCCTGTAGAGTTAGGTACCTGCTGGGGAGCAGGTGGAGCAGTTTGTTTATGCACACAGGGATGTCCTTTGAATCCTCATGAGACATCTCGAGGAAATTTTGATGGAAGTATGCTGCATTCCCTTCCCGAAGGTTTCTAGGGATGGCAGCCTTATTTCTTTCTCTGTGGTAGGATGCTTTCCCATGCCAGTCCATGATGACTTTGGTAGGTACAGTTCCAGTAAACAGGTTAGCAGCATATGAGCTGAGGTGGCTTCGGGATGCCAGCAGCAGTTGTACTCTGTCCCTTTGTTACTCTGAGGATGAGAGATCAGCCAAAATCACCACTGCCTGGGGGGGAAGTGCCAGGACTTGTACCCAAGGAAATAGGGGGTTGAAATTTTATTTTTTTCATGAACAATTCCCTCCTTGTTCTTGGTCCACCCACCACCCCTGCTGGGCCATATCACTATGGCTGGGACTGGAAAGCAGTGCTGTGCAGAGATGCTCCAATGCTGAAGTGTCAATAAGCGTGTCTTGTTTAAAACTTTAGGGGAGCAACAGGAGTTCTGAAACTTAATTTTTGCCTTCCATTGTAACTATTCTGACAATGATATCGCTATGTGTTTTATCTGTACCTGCTGCCTTTATGGCTTCCCTCCCTCCCCGCCTCCCAATGGAATACCTGACCATGATAAGGAGGAAAATGAAGCGGACACAGGAAGATATGTGAGATCCTGCAAGACAGTGCTACATCAGACTGTGAACAGAGGGCCTGGAGGATGAATATTTCAGACTGTATAGAGAAGGAAAGAGTGGAGAAGAGAAAGTCCCAGCAGGAAAAGGAGAGGAACATAGAAAAAGAACATAATGGGGCTTTTTCAGCAGAAACACAAATGCTTCAAACTTTTGTTGACCTACAGGTTCAATAATCATGGACCTGCCTCTGTTTGCAGCCAATGGAAAAACTCCATTTTAGCACCGCCCCACACCTCCCAACATTTCATGTGACATCAGGGGCTGCATCTCTACCTCTACCAGTCCACACCGGAAACAGTAAGGACAACTACAGCTTCATATGTGATCTCCTGTGAAAGCCATGCTTGCTATCTGTGTAGCCAAAATGAACTGAAATGGACATCAATGTTCTCTCCTCTTAAGTTCTGGCCCATTAATTTATTTCAGAAGTTTTGATTGTATTTGTTTGTTAATTGCACATAGTTTTTTGCACTGGCTTTGGTACACAGTAAAAATCTATTATTTGGTATAATTCATGTTTATTGCTTCACACTATCTGCTGCAGAATGACTAGCACTACTGAAAGCACCCACTACTTGTTACTGTATGGGGTGACAGACCTCATAGCATCAGTGACAAACACTGCAATAATTATAAAAGTACAGCAAGCACTGGAAAATGAACAGGTGCATTAACACAGTGTTATATTCATGCATGTACACCAAGCACCACACAATTCCTAATAGCCCCCAAAATATCAGGAACAGGGAGAGCGCAGTCTACCACACTACATTACTGTTGCTGACTGTTAAAGTGCTCTTTCAAGGCCTCCCTGAACCAAATAGCGGTGCTTTGAGCTCTTCTAGTAGCCTTTGCATCTGGCTCTTCAAATGCTGCAGACAGCCACTCTGCCCTGCACCCTGACGGCAGCTTTTCATCCTTTGCCTCACAGATATATTTATGCAGGACACAATAGGCAGCTATATCCATTGGGATATTTTTCTCACCATGATCCAATCTTGTAAGTAAACAATGCCAGCGTCCCTTCCATCTACCAAAAGCACATTCAACTGTGATTCGGCTCCTGCTGAGCAGGTAGTTGAATCGTTCCTTGGTGCTGTTGAGGTGGCAAGTGTCCAGCTTCATGAGGCAGGGGAGCAAGGGCTAGGCTGCATCCCCCAGGATCATTATTGGCATTTCAACATTGTCAATGGTAATCCACTGGTTAGGAAAGAAAGTCCCTGCTTGCAGCTTTTTGAACTGTCCTGTGTTCTTAAAGATGTGAGCAACGTACTCCTTCTCTGACCAGTCAACACTGATGTCAGTGAATTGTCCCAAGTGATCCACCAACTCTTGCATAAGCATAGAAAAGAAGCCCTTTCTGTTGATGTACTTTCTGTGGCAAGGTGTGCTGGTGCCAAAATAGAGATAGGTATGTCATCTATCACCCCACCACAACTCAAGAACCCCCTTGCTGCAAATCTATCCTCTATGTCCTGCACATTGCTGAGAGTCATGGTCCTGCATAGCAGGAGAAAAGTAATGGCCCTGCACACTTGCATGACACTGTGGGTTTTCCAACTCCAAAACGATTTCCCATTGACAGGTAGCAATCTGGCATTGCAAACTTCCACAGAGCAATAGCCTCTGACTTCTCAACTGTCAGTGCAGCTCTCTGCTCTGGAGGGCTGGAGTGAGCTCCAAAAACAGATCCAGAAATGTGGCCTTGTGCATCTGAAAGATCTGCAGCCACTGCTCATCATCCCAAACCTGCATTACGAGGTGATTGTCACGCTGTCTGGAGTGGCTTATGACCATGAGTGCCAACCTCAGGGCAGACTGTCAAAAAACGGACAGAAACCCCAAATTGGTTATATGTTCTATAATTAGATTTCACCAACCCAGTAACAAATGTGAACTCCTAAAGCACTCTAACAGTCTTACCATGGACTCACAGATAGACTGGAATGCTCCAGGAGACTATCTTGCCACCTAGGCAGGCTGGACTATTTGATAGATGGTCACTTTACAACAAAAATCACAGCAATATTCAGGTTACTCCCAGTCCCAAAGGACCAGTCACTTACCCCAGGTCAATTGTACTCCAATTTCAAACCAAAGACAACGTCTGAAGCCAATCCTGTAATAAACTAACTAAAAATTTATTAACTAAGAAAAGAAATGAATTATTTACAAGGTTAAAACAGGAAACATACACAGAAATAAGTTGCAGTCTTAGATTTAAAAAAGTAATATAAGCTTCTGTAATAAGCAGCTCTAATGTCCTTTAGGACTGACCCAGGCCAAGCAGCATGGGGATCTCTTGCTTATGCTTAGGAATCTTTGCTCCTCAGAGTCCAGGCAGCATAAAGAGACCAAATTTCTCCTTGTCAGGGATTTTTATCCCATTCATCCCAGAATCCAAACTAATGGGATGAGTCCATACATAGGTCTCCCCTTCCTGGAGGGAGTGAGGGAGTCCACAAGGTCTCTGTCCTTTGATGCTACATAATGCCTCATTTGCCTTCAATGGAACATCTTGTGTGCAGAACGAATCCTTTACCTTAATTAGTGCTTCTTTTCCTGTTTGGTGAGCTATAAAATTACTGAGGTTTACAATGCAAACACTCAATATAACTTCATACCCTGGCATACAGGATTAATACATTCAGCATCCTACAAGCATCTTCTTATAACACTAATATCTATTTTAAGTATATTATCCCACAGGTGAGCCAGACTGGTTTCCAGCTATGCATTTGTCAATGTACAGTGAGGCCCTGGACCTTGGCAGGAGCAGGTACCTGGTCTGCCAGCATCACAGTGATCCCACCAGTCAGTGCTCATTTCTTGGTCCCAGAACCAGCATTCCACCTTCTGCAGCTGCTCTGTGAACACCATCAACAACCTTGAATTGGTTTTTGCTACATCCTGCAGCAATTTGTCCATTGTTGTGGGATTTTTCCCTGCAACACTGCAAATACTGGAGGCTCTTTCATCCTGTGTTTGCAACGCTCATGACAATAGTGCAGAGTTCCATGCTTCTGTCAGAGACAGTGAAAAGTTACCATGTGGGTTTGTGGGATTTCAGAAAAAGGGGTGAAAATTATAGGATATGGATGGCATTACAGGATGGAGAAAGTTGCATGATGGAAACTTGACCCCGACTCCTAGTCATCCCCATGCAACTAGTTTCTGTCCTATGCACTGGACAATGGCGAGGTGCATACCTGCCCATGGTGCACTTCACTGTGCATTGACACAAGCACTCCTGGTGAGTACACGCAGTGCCAAGCCAAGTGTTCAGGCCAAGTATGCATGCGCATAAGTGATACAACGGAATAAAGCTGCCGCAGTTAATGTAACTTGTCAACCAAAGTTTGTAGTGTAGCTGTGGCCTAAGTGTGTGAGTGTACACTGTCTCCATAACTATTCAGTATTTGCTCTCTCTGCTGAAACTGCTATAAAAGTACCAATTAGTTCTAACCATGGTGGCTGCTTCTGTGACATGAACACCTCTTCAGTAGTAAAGAACTTGAGAACAACAACTCATTTTAAATAGGTCACCAAACAATCATCAGATGGGTAAGGCCTTTCACTCATTACTGATACAGGAAAGATTAGAATTAGTAGGCTAAAGCCAATCTTATTATTATAAACCTGAACCAAGTCTTGCATGATAATTTTCTAAAATAGAGTTCTTCACAGTCTGTCATAGCATTATTATTATTTTATCACAGTAAAACTATGCTATGAAATGTGTAAAATCCAATGACGACTTCTATTTTCATACAGGTAAATTTGGTGTAATTCAGATAGGTTTGGAGGTGGAAGAAAATGCATATTAGAGATCTATTTGAATGGAGACAGTTTTCCTGTTTATCGGCAGGGTGCAAAAAACCTGAATGTATCGCATTAAAACATTTGGTTAGCATTCCATTTTTACCAAGAACTTCCTCCCCTCTGCTCCTGGCTATTTTATTATTTATCCTTCAGTGATAGCAATCACCCGAGGAGTCATATGATACATTCAGATTTAGGCACAGAGCCCTTGTGGCAGGCTGAAAGAACTGGGCAAAGAATTCACAAGAAAAAAATTATTTGATGAAAATACCACTTTCTCCTGTTCACAAGTTCCCCAGGAAAAGACTGCGAAAGGTTTTTGTTGTTGTTGCTAGTCACAGTTCTCCACACAGTGTTGTGTGAACAAATTTCAGCTTTTGGACTTTTTGCTATTGGTATTTCTTAACTAATCTATATTAGTGATTCAATACTTGAACTGAATGCCTGGCCACCTAAATCATGTGACCACCTAAATCTATTTTCTGACTAGGAGGACCTAATCTTTATAAAACACTATTGTTTTCAACTGAAATAGACTTTATTTAACTATGGCTAGTTTTTCAAATGTGGCCACTGATTTAACAAACCCAAAATGAAAGGGAAAACAGGACAAATAGTATCTCTGCCTGATAACTTAGTACTAAGCACCCAAAACTTGTTTTCCCAGTACTTTTTAAAAGGCCTTTTTAAAAGGATCATCTAATCAAGCTGACCCAATGTCATCACACTTTACAAAGCGCTGGAATATCCACCTGTTAAACAGATATTTTTCAAAGTGAAAATACAAACACTATCCTCTATTTAGAGAAAACATACCTGTGATACACACCTTCATTTAAAAATCACTTTAATACATGACCCACATCATAGTAAACTGAGGTCCTTCAGAAAACTGTTACATGCAGAGATTAGAGCCTGATCCTACAATCAGATCTGTGCCCATGCAGAGAAACACCAATTTCAGGGGGACTCCATATAATCTCAGGGCCCTGCCTGTTTGCATCTAATTGCAGGATCATAGTCTGATACTTGACATAAGCATTCCTCCTCCTCAAAATAGATACTGTAACTTCATTTCAGAAACTAAAACTTTTGATGTTTGCTATGTAACAGTGCAGCTTGCCTCTTATGGGCTAGAGTCTGGGGCCACTCAACCCTCATTACTAAGGAACCTCTGCTGACGAGGGATCACCTGGTTCCCCTATGAAGAGCAGCAGGAAGCTACTGGGGTGAATATGCACTCAGGGAAATCAGAGTTTGTTGGGAGTGAGTAGGTATGAGTGGAGAGACCTAGGCGTGAGACTACAGGCAGGAAAGGCTTGGGAAGAATCATAATAACAGGGTATATGTGTGGACTTGAGGAGACTTTATTTTGAAGTGTTCTGTGGATAAAACCAGATCCCAAGGTATGGGATGGAAAGAGAGCAGTTTCCACAGCTGGAAGAATAGACTTCAGCCAGATAGGGATAAGAATGGCTTGCCAAGGCAGGGAAGACCTGCAGAGAGCAGACTTGGTGGAGAAAAGCCCCAGGACTAAAGGTTTAATTTTTTTAAAAAGTCAGTAAATTAGACCCAGGGAGAAGAGGCATGGGGTGAGGGGGACCCAACTTGTGTTGAGTTCATTTAAGGAGCTTCTTAAAAAGGTAAAGTGAGGGGCCATTTGTTGGGCTGCTGTGGAACCACCAGGGCATTCCTAGGAGGAGGCCACTCGTTCAACTACCTGATACTGATCTGCTGACTCATCTGATCTACCCCTTATTATATCTCTTCATTTCCGTTGCCCCCCCCCCCATCAGTTTTCTTCTCCTTGTTTAACAATCCCATCCCCAACCAATTCCATCGCTTCGGCTGAAAAATTCCACCTTTCACCTTAAGCCTGACTACCCTTTCTCTCCTGACTCACTGTGACCTAGGATTGAGGAGTCAGGAAAAGCAGGGTATAGGGAGAGGGGAATCTGGCCAGACAAAAAATGAAGGTGACTGCTGGCTTGATGATGTGGACAGACTGGCTGAGGACTCATTTGCTCCTTTGGTACCAGGTGTGGTTTCAGCTGTGTTACATCATAACTCTGAGGAAGAATTAGGCATCTGTCTTTTAGATAGCAGCCGTAGGGGAACAATAAATCAGCACAAGGCTAGCTGGGTATGCTGGGCTGTGTGAGGGAGGTGAGGCAAGGCTCCCAATCAAGTCAGCAGAGAGCTATGGTCATGCTGCTTCATGTGCTCCCAGCCTATGATTTTGTCACACCCAGGAGAAAGAAGACAGGCCCAGGGGCTCATGACAGGAAATGAAACATGAGGTTAATGCTTCCTAGTCTACCCCTGTTTATGCAACTTACATTCTACCTCTCTTACACTAATTCTGTTTCTGTGTTTTGTCTATCTATTTTAGATTTGGGAGTTTTTCTTTATTCTGGTCCACTTATGGTGCCATATAAAAACAATATTTGGGTGTGAGAGGGAGGAATGAGAGATTACACACAACTCTTTTGCTTTAAAAATAGCTTTCTCTACTTTGTAGTCATTTTTCTTTATTGTGTAACTTAAGGAGGGTTTTTATTGCTAGTGAAAAGCGAAGACAAGCACTAAGAATCCCACCCTAAAATGTATGGCTAAATCCAGCTTTCTGTTTGTTCCTATGCCCCTTTCTCATACCTAAAATCTACTGTAAGGCACCAGTCATGGGTGCTTCACTCAGGCCTCTTTGGGGGAAGAAATTATTCATAATCAACTATCCAAAAGAATTAAAATCTTCCTCTTCTACTCTATCAGTCTTCTATTTAACTCACATCTGTTGCAAAACTTGGTGACTCATTCCCACCTTTTAACAGGGAAAAAAACTTTCCCCCCTAAGTAAACCCACATCGGTTAAATTAAATAATCACAAAAAACAATGCCTTCAATGAAAAGTAAGTAGCTACCACCTCCCATCTCACTGGCCCATATTGTTGCATGATAAACAAACAACTTTTAAATGGCAAACAACATAAGGTGTCTCTAAAAATACCTAAACTGTTACATTATACTCTAGCCTTTTCTGGGTTGCATAATATTAGATTAATGATATAATCCGACTCTTGTTTCTTTAGTGACTACCCAATCCTTGATAACCTTTCAAAAAAAGTTAAGATCAAAAGTCCTCTTAAAGCCACAGAGTTTTAAAAGTGACCCATTTATCCACTTTATTCCCAACCACAATGCAAGACTCAGTATTACTCCACCTGCCACCAAAAAACAAAACAAAAAGTCCTGTGGTCAGCAAAAACTGTTCTATTTTTCTATGCATGCACCCTCCCCACCAGCTCTACTTCCTGGTAATGAGTTATGTTTCTCACTGCACAGTTTGCATGAGCAAATGAGGGAAATGTGGTTGAGCTGAAATTACTATAAAGTGGGTGCATAACTGGTTGAAAGACTGAACTCAAAGAATAGTTATCAGTGGTTTGCTGTCAAACTGGAAGGACATATCTAGTGGGAAGCAACAGAGGGTCCTGTGGCACCTTAAAGACTAACAGAAGTATTGGAGCATAAGCTTTCGTGGGTGAATGCCCACTTCATCAGACGCAAGTCTAGTGGGGGTCCCTCAAGGGTCTGTCCTAGGTCTGGTGCTAGTTAATGTTTTCATTCATGACTTGGATAATGGACTGGAGAGTATGCTTGTAAAATTTGCAGATGACACCAAGCTGGGAGGGGTTGAAAGCACTTTGGAGGACAGGATTAGAATTCAAGATGACCTTGACAAATAGGAGAATTGGTCTGAAATCAACAAAATGAAATTCAGTAAAGACAAGTGCAAAGTACTACATTTAGGAACGAAAAATCAAATACACATGTACAAAATGGGGAATAACTGGCTAGGCAGTTGTGCTGTTGAAAAGGACCTGGGGGCTATAGAGGATCACAAATGGAATATGAGTCAACAATGTGATGCAGTTGTGAAAAATGCTAAAATAATTCTGTGGGGTATTAACAGGAGTGTAATATGTAAGACATGGGAGGCATTTGTCCTGCTATACTTGGCACTGGTGACACCTCAGCTGAAGTATTGTGTCCAGTTCTGGGCACCGCACTTTAAGTTGTGGCCAATTTGGAGGGAGTCCAGAGGAGAACAACAAAAGTGATAAAAGGTTTAGAAAACCTGACCTAAAAGGAAAGGTTAAAAAGCTGGGCATGTGTAGTCTTGAGAAATGAGGACTGAGGGGAAACCTGATAAGTCTTCAGTTATGTTAAGGACGGTTATAAAGGGGACAGTGACCAATTGTTCTCTATGTCCACTGAAGGTAAGACAAGAAGTAATGGGCTTAATCTGCAGCAAGGGAGATTTAGGTTAGATGTTAAGAGAAACTTTCCAGCTATAAGGATAGTGAAATACTGGAATAGGCTTCCAAGGAAAATTGTGGAATCCCTGTCACCAGAGGCTTTTAAGAACAGGTTGACAAACACCTGTCACGGATGGTCTATGTCAGTGGTTCTCACTGTGCTGGTGACCCCTTTCACACAGCAAGCCTCTGAGTGTGACCCCCTCACCCAATAAATTAAAAACACTTTTTAAATATATTTAACACCATTATAAATGCTGGAGGCAAAGTGGGGTTTGGGGTGGAGGCTGACAGCTTGCGACCCCCCATGTAATAACCTTGCGACCCCCTGAGGGGTCCCAACCCCCAGTTTGAGAACCCCTGGTCTATGTATACTTGGTCCTGCCTCAGGGCAGGTGGTTGCATAGATGACTTCTAAAGGTCTCTTCTAGCTCCACATTTCTATGATTTCTAATCACTCCCATTCTGACACAATGCAATTATCTGACACAGTGCATGATTATCTCCTAATGCTAACTTTATACTGTGTAACTTTATTGACTTCTTTGGAGTATCTCATTATTTATACAAGGCTCATAATATTTAAAATATTTAGACCACAACACATTGTAACAAGCTATGTGGTTAGAAAGTCCTATGCTTCGCACTAAGTTACTTTGTATATGGATGTGCACTCCCCATTCAATATATTTATTTGAAAATGTTCCAATGTTCATATTTTTTTGACAATTAGAATGTAATGATCAAAATCAGCATAATGTGTTATGGGCTATTTTCATGGCAATCAAGTTTAATAGTATAACAAAGCAGTGGTTTTTTTCCTATAAGGCCATTTCTCTTGGATTCTATACTATTAATGTCTGTGTTGTATTTTTGGCCTTGGTTCTGTTTAATATGAGACAATTAGTAAGACATTTGAGTCATGCTGTTACTAACAAGAATGTTTTCTGGGGCACCAGGGCTAAAACAACCAACCAACCAAAAAACCCTAAGGTTTTGATGCTCCATTGTTTTCAGATATTTACATTGATTTATTTCCCTATATAATACAGTAGAACAGTGCAGATCTGACTGAAAGTTCCTGAAATGAATAAAGCTTTGTCCTTTTAATTTTCTTTGTAATTCCTTTTGAAAAATACTTCATGAGATCACATAGTAAAGATTTAAAAAAGCATATGAAACAAATTGATAAACTAAATAGTAATAAGTCACCAGGACCAGATGGTATTCACCCAAGAGTTCTGAAGGAACTCAAATGTGAAATTGCAAGACTACTAACTGTCGTCTGTAAACTATCATTTAAATCAGCTTCTGTACCAAATGACTGGAGGATAGCTAATGTGACACCAATTTTTAAAAAGGGTTCCAGAGGAGACCCTGGCAATTACAGGCCAGTAAGCCTGACTTCAGTACTGAGCAAACTAGATGAACATAATTTGTTGGGGAAGAGTCAACATGGTTTTTGTAAAGGAAATTCATGCCTCACCAATCTACTAGAATTCTTTGAGGGGGTCAACAAGCATGTGGACAAGGGGGATCCAGTGGATATAGTGTATTTAGATTTTCAGAAAGCCTTTGACAAGGTCCCTCACCTTGCTTAAGCAAGATAAGAAGTCCTGGGATAAGAGGGAAGATTCTCTCATGGATTGGTAACTGGTTAAAAGATAGGAAACAAAGGGTAGGAATAAATGGTCAGTTTTCAGAATGGAGAGAGGTAAATAGTGGTGTCCCCCAGGGGTCTGTACTGGGCCCAGTCCTATTTAACATATTCATAAATGATCTGGAAAAAGGGGTAAACAGGTGGCAAAATTTACAGATGATACAAAACTACTCAAGATAGTTACGTCCCAGGCAGACTGCAAAGAACTATAAAAGGATCTCTCAAAACTGGGTTACTGGGCAACAAAATGGCAGATGAAATTCAATGTTGATAAATGCAAAGTAATGCACATTGGAAAATATAATCCTAACAATACATACAAAATGATGGGGTGTAAATTAGCTGATACCACTCAAGAAAGAGATCTTGGAGTCATTGTGGATAGTTCTCTGAGAACATCTACTCAATGTGCAGTGGCAGTCAAAAAAGCAAACAGAATGTTGGGAATCATTAAGAAAGGGATAGATAATAAGACAGAAAATATCATATTGCCTCTATATAAATCCATGGTACGCCCACATCTTGAATACTGTGTGCAGATGTGGTCGCCCCATTTCAAAAAAGATATATTGGACTTGGAAAAGGTTCAGAAAAGAGCAACAAATGATTAGGGGTATGGAACGGCTTCCATATGAGGAGAGATTAATAAGATTGGGACTTTTCATCTTGGAAAAGAGATGACTAACAGGGGATATGATAGAGGTTTATAAAATCATGATGTGTGTGGAGAAAGTAAATAAGGAAGTGTAATTTACTCCTTCTCATGACACAAGAACTAGGGGCCACCAAATGAAATTAATAGGCAGCAGGTTTAAAACAAACAAAAGGAAGTTTTTTTTCACACAATGCACAGTCAACCTGTGGAACTCCTTGCCAGAGGATGTTGTGAAGACCAGGACTATAACAGGGTTCAAAAAAGAACTAGATAAATTCATGGAGGACAGGTCCATCAATGGCTATTAGCCAGGATGGGCAGGGATGGTGTCCCTAGCCTCTGTTTGCCAGAAGCTGGGAATGGGCGATGGGATGCATCACTTGATGATTACCTGTTCTGTTCATTCCCTCTGGGGCACCTGGCATTGGCCACTGTTGGAAGACAGGATACTGGACTAGATGGGCTTTTGGTCTGACCCCGTTTGGCCGTTCTTATGTTCTAACTCAAATTGGTAGATACATATATGTGTTAATATCTTTTGATCTGCTCATTGTTTGAGGGTGTGAGTGTAAAGGTACAGTGGGGTAATGCATTTATTTTTCAAATTCATGCTATTGCACTGTAGTGTAAATACCAAAATTATTAATGAGATACTGTCATCTTTAATCAATAAGCAGCAATGTTTTATCCCAGCCTATGACAATGAAAATTCTGTCTACATCATTCCGTACTACAATATGGATCATATGTGTTTGTTTATATTTGATCAATCATAGGAAGTTCATAAATGGAAGAAATTAAGCATTACCTGCTATCAAAGGCATGACATTATAATTCAGGAAGTAGTGTCTTCATCACTATGGATTTCTCATTCATCAAGTGGCTACCTATTTCCCTCTCTCCCCAAATATATATGGGCCCAATCCTGCAAGTGGATCTGCTTGAGGATGGACCTTGGCACCCCTGCTTACCCCCACTGAAGTTTACAGGGCTGTGCATTGGCCAAGCAGACTCCCCATGCCAAGCTTTTTGCAGGATTGCAGTCTGTATTATGTTATCTTTTATTACTTACGTTCTCCTTCCACTTTCTTTTAAGCTTCATGTCTTTCCTCTACTCCACTCCAATCTCTCTCTTTCCTCCATTTTGCTTTCTCTCCTAACTTCAGATATCCATTTAAGTAACCCACAATAATAAACACAGTAGGGTTGGCTATTTTTTGCTCCTGTACCTGACCTCATTTATCCTTCCATCCCATTAAGTGAATTGTTTATATGAAATTGAGTTTAGTTGCTGTAACTTAAAATGAAAGGGGGGGAAAAAAGTGGTTATGGATTCAAGACCAATGCAAGTTCTTGTGCTCACTGCTGACATTTGCAATGCTGTTCTAGAGGGCTGTGCTGTTGTATTCTCCTCCTGAGTGACAAGCTGATGTAATAGGTTATTTCATTCTCTAATTTCAATAATTAAATGAAAGTACCTGGTGACTGTTCAGGTGAAAGCTCAAAAAAGTTCCCATTGCGTTTTCCAAAAGGACTAGGAGATAACCTGAGTGGCTCAGGCAATATTCTGATTCAACAGTCGTCTTCTACTCCCTTTGAAATCAATGGGAACCTTTCCATCGAATTTCTCAGTCTTAGTAAACTTGTACTTGCATCTACTGCCCTGATTCTGCAAACATGGATATATATATTTAACTTTAAGCATGCAGGTACACCCACTGACTTCAAAGTTAAGCACATATATAAATGTTTGCAAAATCAAGGCCTAAGGTTGTATGTAAGCTGCTTTATTAAGCCCTGATTTTGCAGTTGCATTGGTATAGACGGACCTCCATACAGGGTCCATCTTTTTGTTCTGTGTTTTTACAATGCTGCACACAATAGTGTTCTGGCTCATGGCTGAAGCTTTTAGGTGGCCTTGCAAGTCAAATAAATAATAAAAATATGATGGCTGCGTTTCCTACACAATCATTCATAACAATGAGTCAATTCTCAGGTGCACTAAGGCCCTTTTAAGCTGCTCTCACAGGGTACAGGAGCCTGATTGTGGGCAGAAAATAGGCCCCTGACAATAGCTTCTGCACAGAGGGCTCCTTGCGCTGGTGTGGCGCTGATGCCTAAGGTCTCTACGTTGGCTCTGCTCCTGTTTCATGTACTGTGTGCTGGGTAATGAAAGGACTCTGTTTCTAAACTAAACTTGATCTTTATTAAGAGAACTATTTAGAGATGTCAAGTATCAGAGGGGTAGCCGTGTTAGTCTGGATCTGTAAAAAGCAACAGAGAGTCCTCTGGCATCTTTAAGACTAACAGATGTATTGAAGCATAAGCTTTCGTGGGTGAATCCGCATGCATCCGAATGCATGCATCCGACGAAGTGGGCATTCACCCACGAAAGCTTATGCTCCAATACATCTGTTAGTCTTAAAGATGCCACAGGACTCTCTGATGCTATTTAGAGATGCTGCAGCTCCGACTAGCATTCTAGCCATGTACACACAGACTGACTTCCTGGTGCTTCCTCCAAACTCTTTCCTCCTACAACTGGTGCTCCTCCCTCTAAATTCCATGCACATGGCTACAACTGTCAGCCCACAATGTAGGGAAAGGATCAGAGGCATGGCTGGAGTGCACATCTTTATGACTATACTTTACTTCCCAGGGGCCATGGAAAGCAGAGTGCAAATCAGAACAGCTAAAATGGAAGTCTGGGTGTGTTTCATTCACAAAGAGTGAAGCTGAATACAGGTTAAGTTTAACCAGTGGAACTTTTCTAAATCCTGTGCATTGCTCTGTCCAGGTAGCTGAGCTGCTTCCAACCTAACTCCCTGCACCACATGTTCCACTGGTTTCTAGTCAATAAAAGTTCCCACAGGAAACATTGCCCTCTGCTTCCAGTTCCACTGATCGTGACACAGGGAAGGTCTTTCTGAATGGCCTCAGTATAGAAATATGGGCTTAAAACTAATTTTGCTTCCCTGCTCCACCCCTGCACAGGAATGGAGTAATTGAGAACTGGCTCCCCAGAATCTATCTCATTCCTTTGGGACACAGTACATTGAGGGGGGGGAAAGAACTGTATATAAATTAAATGCTATCTTATTGTTTGAAAAAAAAAAGACATTACATACAAATTTGTGTGGTGGTGATAGCCATGTGATAAATTGCATAATGGTGCAAATTGTGTATATACAAAATTAAAGTATTTGAAGCTTAGTATGATAGTTCAAACTGGCTTATTTTTATGTGGGGCAGTGTGATCCATCAGCTGCTTTGATAAGCTTAAACAGTTTTTTGGAGACGACATGTGATGATCTCATAAGCTGAATCAATTTGATTATTACAAACAAATGTTCTCTAAAATGCCCAAATGATGCATGAATAGATGAATGCTAAGCTTATGCATAGAGATCCATACATTTTTCTTCATTTGTGTTATGCTGTGATGCTGCTGCAGCTTTCAGAGACCTAAGTTGCATTTCAGTAGAACTTTGTTGATTTATTTTTAATTTAATTTTAATCATTTCCCTCTGTGTGTTCTATCCATTTTCTTTTTGCCAGTTTATTTACTTAAGCATCAGTGCAATTCGTCAATAAGAGGCTTGGAAAGAGAAAGCTACACTGTCTGGCTTCAGCTGTATTACCACTTGCACATCTATCAAGATTAGGTACTTTTACAGTACATAAAATCCATTTATGTAACCAGAAAATCAAATAAACTCCTAATTTTTTTTAAAAACCCCTCTCATGTCTAGGTCTACTGTTGGCCATATAAAAATTATTTCTGGGAATATAACGATATGCAGTTTAATTATTATGTAAAAGTTGCAAGTGATCAGAAAAAAACTAAACTATCAAATGTCATATCTGAAAAGAAGAAAATAGTGAGTTTGATCACTGGCTTCTTACATCTGTTTAAATTTTTTATTTTATTTGTTTTTTAATATTTGCATATGTGTTTCTGATTTCCTCACAGGGATTGGTCTCATCCACAACCATTTGTGTTTTCTTCCATACCACTCATGTGTATGGAATGCTTTCCAACTCCAGCCCCTCATATATCACTCTCTTTTGTTCATATTCCTCCTAAAGACTCTCTTCTTCCAGGTGCCCACCAGAGGTGAGTCAGTGCTATAATATATCAATGTTAGTGATTCAGTGCTATAATAGGACTATAGGTGCTATAAGTGCTATGATAGACTATAATAATACAACTTAAGGGCCTCATTCATGGTGTGCCCTTATGCTGATCCTGACTTCAGGTGGACTTTGCAGGTAAATGGACCTTTTTGTGCTTATTCCTTTGTAGGATTGAGCCATAAATGAGATTCCTTCCTCTAGGCTTCCCAGTGTACTCTGTCTCTTCTGTGTCTCTTTTGCTTGGACTCTAGGCTCTTTGGAGGAGGTACTGTCTTGTACAGCACTGAGTATACTGCCAATGTTTACCAAATACTGCAATAAATAGGAATGGAAATCCTAATCCTCATTTAGTCACATGACAAAACTAACACATAATTTAGCATCACAATTGGCAATCTTTAACCAAGCAATTTTCACAATTGTAATAGAAGCCTGTCAGACAGACCAAGCGATTGGGTTGGCTTCTTATAGCTTGATAGGTTGGGAACACCCTTTTCCTTTAGAAAACAGAACTTATGAATCCTCTTTATCATGGAGAAAGGAACCAAAGACAAGGCAAGACAAAACAAAACAATCCCCCCACACAACCAAGGTTACCATCAATAATGGCAGAAGGGTCTTGGGCCAAAATCATATTGGTGTCTCTATCCAGTTTTGGACCACAGGTCCCTTTTTTCATGATTTCTGTTCTTCTTTTCTCTCTCTCTGTATTCTAATCCCGTTTCCTGTGTCTCAGGGTCCCATTTGCTGACCTGCTGAACTCATGCTACTAGCAGGGCCTGACTCAGTTGGCTCTTCCACTTATTCATAGCCAGCCAACCATTCCCCTTTCTTTTCTCCATGAAAGGGCAGCACTAAGATTCGGGGGGTGGGGTTGGGAGGGTGGAATTCTGCTGTATTTCACAACAACAAACTGTTACTACCATGTTTCATTCAGCTCATGCTCACTCTCACCACACACAACAAAACACAGACAGGAAAGAGGATGGAATTTCAAAGGGAAAATCTAGCAACCAAACTCTTCCTTTGGCTCAGTGACTATTCATTGTCATTCATAATAGTCATCTGATTGCCAGGGCACACTCCTGCCATGTGGGAAACCCAGATTCATAGTCCTTCTCCACATCAGGCAGAGGGGGGAAGAGAAGGTGGGTCTCCCACATCCCAGGTGAGTGTGCTAATCACTGACCTGAAGGTTATACAGGATACCACCTCCACCACCATGTGAATAGCATCTAAATCCCCCAGTTTTTTTTGGCTGAAACCATTTGGCAAATTCATGAATAGGTTTGGGTCGACCAAAATTGCATTTTTCAGTGAAACTTATTTGAAAATTTTCACCCACTCTAGGCAGGATCTGATTATCGGTACATTATACCACACTCACAATAACTATGGTATCTGGATCAAAATGCACTGATAAGAGTTGTATGTTTGGGAATCTTGCATAGTTCCTGCCTTGCCCAATGCTTAGGGGTGTTGAATAGAAATTGGGGTGTGCACAGGAAGTTCTGTTTGCTATGGCACTGTTTGTATGTCATCTCTCTGTCAGCTCATGTTTTCTTTTTACTTATGTTAGAATGTCTCCCTTCTGAAATAAACAGGTGTTTCAGACTGGAATCCATGCCCCGGGATGGGGAAAACAGTCAGGGCAAAAGAAGTATTGGACTAAAACTGATTACTTGCTTAAAGTAATCTTGTTTTGAGATGCCATGTTTTGACTGGCACTTCAGCTCAGTTTGGATAAGAAGCCATACTGCTTTTCTGAGCCTACCATGATCCCTAATTTCCCCCCTCACTTCTTTTGGCCTCAACTTGCTGTCATTTGACAGGGGACCCTTTTGCAGAGTGGCATTTTGAGGTGGGGAAAGGGAATGCCTTGATGATTCTGTGAATCAATGCCATGGGGCATGAATTAGAGTAGTTTCCAGGTCTGAACCAGCCCGTGAAAAGGAAAGACACAGGCTGCATTTATTCTCTTCAGACCAGATTGATCCGTGCAGTGGCATACATTTGAATTGTTTGGTATTTTCAGGGCAATGCCCCCACATCCCCCCTTGTTTGTTCCTTTAGGAAATTTCATACTTATGGGGGCAGGAGAAAAACATGCAGTAAATGAAATCTGTTTTACATTAAATTGTGCATGCACTTAGGACTGCTCTGAATTAGAGAATACACTTTGAACTTTTATAGATGTAGCAGCTTAGAACATCTTACACTTCTATTACATAAAACTATAAGATCCTTTTGATGGCCAAATTGATACCTGAAAATTCCCACAAATGTTAACCAAAGAATAGCTAGAATGGGTCGATGAAGTTTTTGGTTTTATATTTCAAAGGTCTGGAGTTAAATTCTAGATGGGGCTCTATTCTGTTACTGAATTTTCCAACACTTTTCCATTAGTGAAGTTCTAAATTAGTTCTTGCAACTTTCTAAAGCATCCCTCAGCACTCATCGTCTCCGGCAGTGTGCTGTAAAGGATGGCAAGTCCATCTACTCCCAACTTGTGGGAGATGGGGATATGGTTCTGTGGACCCAGCCAACTTTATCCCTTCTGAAATGGGGAAAATCCATCCTCAAGGGCACTTTCTGCCATCCGGTTCTGAGACGCTGCTTAGTATTCTCTCTCACTTATACCCGATATGATCCACCTTCTTTTCCTCTTTCCTTTTGTGATGTTGTGCAGTCTATATAGTTTTATAAAAACATGATAATAAGTGAATATAATGTGGCTGGAATATGCTTCATGCAAAAGGTCTCTTGTAAGGTATCATTACAAAGCTTATAATCTACTGAGTGTGGTCATCCTATTTGTATAAATGTACCACTCTTGTATCTGAAACTAGAAATATGAAATATAACTCTGAGGACCTATTGTAATTATGCAAAGTGTGGGCCATTAATGGTGGTTTGGAATCTTGATGACTCCCATTAACCAGGACCATTGTCTGCAGATGACTGTGTTTTACCTGTGAGTCTTACTGTATATGTGTGTGCTGGCAAGTGGGTAATGAAGTCTTGCAGTGACATGTGATCATGTCACCTGAACTGGAATCCATCTTTAACCTGGTGCTTTTCCAGTGAGGGGGGGTGGAAACCCAGAGGGACAAAGGGTTCCCGCCTTATGCAAAAGATATATAAAGGGGTGGAAGAGAACAAAGGGGGGAGATGAGCCATCATGAAGAATCCCCTAGCTATCACCTGAGCTGGAACAAGAGCTGTACCAGGGGAAAGAATTGTGCCCAGGCCTGGAAGGTGTCAAGTCTGAGAAAAAAACATACTGAAGCATCTCTGAGGGTGAGATTATCTGTATTCAGATTGATTAGACATAGATTTGCGCATTTTATTTTATTTTATTTTGCATGGTGACTTACTTTGTTCTGTCTGTTACTACTTGGAACCACTTAAATCCTACTTTCTGTATTTAATAAAATCACTTTTTACTTAGTAATTAACTCAGAGTATGTATTAATACCTGGGGGAGCAAACAACTGTGCATATCTCTCTATCAGTGTTATAGAGAGCGAACAATTTATGAGTCTACCCTGTATAAGCTTTATACAGGGTAAAACGGATTTATTTGGGTTTAGACCCCATTGGGAGTTGGGCATCTGAGTGCTAAAGACAAGCACACTTCTGCGAGCTGTTTTCAGGTAAACCTGCAGCTTTGGGGCAAGTAATTCAGACCTTGGGTCTGTGTTGGAGCAGACGGGAGTGTCTGGCTCAGCAAGACAGGGTGCTGGAGTCCTGAGCTGGCAGGGAAAATAGGAGCAGGGGTAGTCTTAGCACATCAGTTGGCAGCTCCCAAGGGGGTTTCTGTGATCCAACCCATCACACCTTTTATTCCCATTAAAATAAAAATGTACGGTGCCCTTATGGTTTCCTTAAAGCAACAACTTTAAACACGCTTTTGCCAGTTTTATCTATTCTTTCTTTAATCCTGCCTCTGACAGAAAATTGACCACATCACAAAAAACCACGCAGTTTCATACAGTACAGTATGACAAGTAATATTTGTTCTAGAGAGGACCTAAGACAGTAGAAACAGGCTTTCAAGTTAGGGCTGAAGAACCCTGCAACAGTGTTTTGTGTGTGTGAATTTCCACGTTGCCTGCACAACTTCACACTGTGCTTGGCTTTAGCTAATGTTTTAAATCTTTTGCTTTAATGAGCACTACATTTGTCTGCAAATTTTAAAAAGTACCTTTGTTTTGCTAACAGCTGGAATAAAACTGAAGACATGACAAATAGTTTGGCTAACTGCCTCGATTTACTTGTACCTGATTAGATGAAATAGCTATGGAATTTATTTCTTTAGTTGTATTGTTTGCACGTAGCTATTTTAAAGTGATTTTATTTTATATAGAAAACTTGGATAATATTATTAACTACTGTTCAGGATGGTTTTCATAGATCTAATATTGTATTTTCTTATGCCTTCTCAGTGTGTGATTAGTCCGTCTAGTGCATTTCACAAATCCAGCAGGTTTCTTCCACATGCCTTGCAATCTGCTGCTCACAGGTAGTGTAATCCAACATGATCCTTGTAGGCTTTTGTTTACTCTGCACATCCACTAATAAATCCTCAGCAAGCTCTTGTTTACAGTTCCAAGAAAGCTGGTGTGTGAAGATAGCACAGCCACACAATTCATGCTACCTCAAACCCTTTTAACAGGGTTATGGGGCAATCCATGTCAAGTCCTTTTGAAGGATGGTGGACTGCAAAGTGAAGCAATGAAAATGCAATAAATGGCCATTCAAGAAGTCAAAGTTTTAAGGAAACAAGGAAAAATCAATCAAATGTCAATCTAATGAGCCTGACAAGTCACACCATAGCTTCAAGCAGCCTAAGGGAAAAGATACTTCATATGATATATTTCTGGTAGATGGAAAGTGTTTTATATTTCTAGAATGGAGAATCTGTCTTATGTTTCCAATATCATGTTCTTTGTTGGGAATGGTTCCTGGGAGAAGATGCATGCGAATCAGAAGTCAGGGATGAATAATCTCCTTCATAACTCATGGTCTTTGATTAAATAATAGCAACAATTATCATTTGTATTGATGGTAAACTCCAAAATATTGGGATGTTCAGTTCAAATAATTGTCCTAATTTTCAAGTACACATTAGGACCTTATCAGAATTTATTTGAACACTGGAATAATTTTACTGTCAGGTTTTGTCCAAAGTATTTGATATTTCCTGGTTTCATCCAGGCTGCAAATACCATGAGAAAAATCCTTTTTGGGGGGCCTCTGGTACTTGTGGGTCTGTCCCCATCCAAAACTAGGAAGTGCAGAGGTATATGGAACATTTAATACAGAGGTTGAGTTTTGGGTGAAGGGGTCAGGCTGGGTCTTATTTCATCCTAGATAGTTTTCCCTATCCTCACAGAAGTGAATATCCATTGAAAAATGAAATGGTAGGTTCTGTTCGGTATATATGTTATCTCTGTAGATATGCATGAAGGCAGAATTGTTTGTACTGAACTTGTGGTATATGGGGCTGCGTAACTATTATGATTCTGTTTTTCTGCAGTGCTGCTTCAAATTTCTGAGATGTCTGCATGCCTATTTACTACGAGGCCCTCTATTTTGGACAGCACATTCAGTTTAGTCTGTTAGTGAGACTTTCACAATGTGCGTTCTCAAGGAAATGTACATTTTTGTTTTGTTTTCCTTAAACTAAGAGGTGAGTCGTTCGGAATGAAACTGCATGTTCTCTCAGATGTGGGAGAAAAACATAAGAATTTAGGGCTGGAAACTAGGAATCTTCCCTTCTAATGTTGCTTTGTCACTGACTTGCTTGGTGACCTCAGGCAAGTGCCTCAATTTTCCTATATGGAAGACAGGGATAATACTTTACAAGCAGAAATGGATTGGCCTTTAAGGTCTCCCAGTAGAAAGATGGGACTATATCCTTACATAAAGTCTCTCAAACAAAAACAGTTCTATCAATTGTAGTGATTATTTAGGAAGTATAAGCAATTTTACAAATGATTGCCATACAAGTACCAAAAAAGCAATATTAATAAAGAATCATTGTTTTCTTAAAAAAAAGAAAGCAAGAAATGGGCTGGCATCCAGAGGTCTGGTTCTTTTCTGTTTCAAGCCCATTTCAATTAAAAAGGGTGTTCTGACTATAAATAGTTAGTGCTTTACTTTTTCAAAGCACTGTCAAACAATCAACATTTTTAATTTACTGGTTATACAATAGTCCCCAGTATGATTTTTATATAATGCATGCGGAAACAAATAGATGCAGACATGGGCCTGAAGCAAAACCCCAAATGACCAAAAATTAATGGTCAAAACCTGAACCCAAACTTTCAAATTTTGAGGTGTTTGAGTTACTTCATTACTGATGTTCAAACTGCAAACTCTGATATGAACCTGAGTTCAGATCTGAGGTTTTAGTCTGGGCCATCTCTAAAATTATCCATCTTTTTAATATAGACTCAATCCACCATTTTTTATTCATGCCCAAACTCCCAATGACTTCACATGAAATCTCAGATGTGAGAGGTCACTGAGAGTTGAGGCAGCACTAGGAATGTAGTAATGGCCCTTTATCAGTGCATTTGTTTTAAAATGAATTTTCTGGAGGTAATGTTACAAAACCATAGTAACATAGGACTGGAAGGGACCTCCTGGGTCCGCGAGTCCAGTCCCATTTTATTGCAATCAACTCCGTCGTAAAATACTATTAAAAATTTTCAAGATCCCACTTGAAACTAGTTGGGTTTCTTGCCCCTACTGCTTCTATTGGGAGGCTGTTCCAGAACTGTACTTCTCTGATGGTTAGATACCTTCCTCCAATTTCCAGACTAAATTCATTTATGGCCAGTTTATACCCATTTGTTCTTGTGCCAATATTGCCCTTTAGCTGCAACAGCTCTTCTCCTCCCTGGTGTTTACCCCTTTGATGTATTTATAGACAGCAATCATATGCCTATAAATACATCAAACTCCCCCTGCTCCCCAATAAAACATTAGGCAGCAGAGCTGATAAGTACTTTGCCAATATAATTCGACTGATGCAGATTCCATTATTCATTTTGTTTTTCTTAAGCAGTAAAAGTAACTTGCAGGCTTTGCAACTTTTATGGTAAGCTGGGAAACCCTTCTTCTAAGCTCTTTATCAAGTGGATGAGTGCATGTAGTCTACCTCTAAAACATTCCAGAGTTGTAACCATCATGTGTGTAGGAGGAAACGCCTGGCACTTTGTATGAAAAAAAGCGTTTCTTAGGAATTATGTCATCATTATTATAACATACATTTCTTAATTTCACTAGTTAGTCAGCAGGTTACAAAAGCTGAGCTGTATACTGACCCTTAGTATTTGTGTTTTAAGGGAAAATTGAATCCTACTTTACTATACATTAGCCTAGGTCGATCCAAGACATTCATTTATATCAAGTTTAGTTAAATGTGTGAGTTTTAGTCATATGTGACTAAATATTTTGGATGCATAATTTTCAAGCTATCGGCTATTTGCAAACTGTTCATGTTGACTACTTGCTATTCAGGTTTGTGTGACTAATCAGATGGTACAGTTTCTGCTCTGTAATTGGATTACTGAAGCTTTTAAGCAGTAGAATTAATAGTGTAGAATGCATGTCTGATATGAATTTCAGGATTTGTGGACTTTTTTACGAATACCCAGTGGTCATCTGAATATTCATGAATGATGCAGAGTATAACTACATGGACAATGAATTGAAATCAAACCATGTATTAGATAAAACACTTGTGAACCTTTTTTCATTATTCAGCCATCGCTACAATAATATACCCTCAGTACAGTATCTTGATTATAATTGTGCATGCCAAAAAACCCCAGTGAGATTTAGAGACCATTCACCACGCAAAAATGTGTTTGTGCACGTTTTCTTTTGCCTTTTTTGGTGGCATATTGTATCTGGAATATGGATACTAAACTCTTAAACACTGACATGCAACAACTATTTCAATGCAGCTTTGGAAACTGTGTCATATGGAACAAGTAATTAGTAAGTGGTATGAACAAAGAGAAATCACTCGTAGTTAAGTAGAATATTGTAAATAATGGATTTTATTCAAACAAGCAAGGATCTGAATTACTATAAAGTAAATATCAATTATTCATACAGTTTAATATTTTATTGCATCCCTCACAACATTTACATTAGAATGGCAGTAAGCTGTACTCCAGAGATTCAGACTAAGCAAATAAGTCTCCTCCCTCTCCCCCTCACCCTCCCAGCCTTTCCCAGGCTTACAAGCTCACTGTCTGTCCATCACCACATAAGCTCAGGATGAATTGAGCTAAAAATTGCACCACTTGCTGAGGCCCCAGGTAGTGCCAAGCTCCTTCATAATGCAGGCAGTCAAAGGACTACCCAAAACTATAATGTCATGTTTAGAATGAGATCCTTGGTATAATAACCTCCTCTGGAATGTGTGCATATGTTGGAAGAACAGCATGCATTCAGCCGCACGAGCACCTGTATTTGCTTCTTCTGAAGCATCAGACTGAAAGACTAATATCTATGCAAAAGTTTTATCACATTTAGTGCTAGCAAAAGTCACCAGACTGATAGTCCTGGACAATGAAATCTCCTATTCATTTTAGGATAAATTCACCCCTCTGACTAGGTCCAGCTGAAGACCTGGCTTGTGTGGTGCATAGACTTTGTACTGCCTCTGTGCACAAGTGTGAATTGCATCCATACGGAACAGGGAAAGCACAGACAACAGCCATGTACATTTTCTAATGCTACTGTGTCCATTGTGCCTCTTTCATGGCTTGGCAAGATTACCTCTAGAGTTATAAGGGTGATTCAGTCTTCATGGCCATTCTGTTCATGCCTAGCCATGGCCTTTCCACTAAGATTGTCAACAAGGGTACAAATTCCTGAGAATTGTGACAGTCATAGTTTTGTGATGTGCAAACTTGTTGTGATAAATGAAGTGTGTGTGGGGGTAGCTCCCTTTTATGAACACCCAGCCAGTTAGCTATAAAATCCCTCTTGGTAGCTGTTCTCTACTTGCTTTACTTGTAAAGGGTTAAAAAGTCTCCCAGGTAAAGAAAAAAAAGTGGGCACCTGACCAAAAGAGCCAATGGGAATTCTAGAACTTTTTAAAATTGGGAAAGAAACTTTCCCTTTGTTTGGTTGTTCTCTTTGGGCTGCAGGGACATGGAGCAGCAATGCTTATGTGCTGGAAGACAGCCTGGAGGTGTTCCAGGTGTTCTGCCCATGAATCCGAGAATATAGCCACATCGTCAACGTAGGCAACTGCAAATTCCTCAAATCCAGCCAGAAGGTTATTTACCAGTCTCTGGAAGGTGGCGGGTGCATTTTGCAGTCCGAAAGCGAGCACATTAAATTCATACAGCCCTACATGGGTGATGAAGGCTGACCTTTCCTTGGCTGGGTCATCTAGCGGTACTTGCCAATACCCCTTAGTTAAGTCTAAGGTGGAGATGAACTGGGCACATCCCAGTTTCTCCAATAGCTCATCTGTGCGTGGCATTGGATACTTTTCTGGGCGAGTTACAGCATTTAGCTTATGGTAGTCCACACAAAAGCAGATTTCCCCATCTGGTTAGGAACCAGAACCACTGGAGAGGCCCATGCACTCTCAGATGGGCGGATTACACCCATCTGTAACATGTCCTTGATCTCCCTTTCTATCGCGGTTTTGGCTTGAGGAGCCATCCAGTAGGGTTGGGCTTTAATTGGGCGAGCATCACCTGTGTCAATGGAGTGGTATGCCCGTTCTGTCTGTCCTGGGGTGGCTGAGAACATTGGTGCGAAGCTGGTGCACAGCTCCTGGATTAGCTGTCGCTGCTTACACCCATGGGTTATGAAAAGGCTTACCTCTTCTATGCCATTGTTGCTTTTTCCTTCATAGTATGTTCCTTCAGGCCACTCAGCATCGTCTCTCTCCTGGGCTGTAAATGGGAGAACCTTGATTTCTTGGGAATAAAAGGGCTTTAGAGAATTAACAGGTATACTTTAGGTTTTAGGGTAGGGTCTGGGAACGCTATGAGGTAATTAACAGCTCCCAGGCACTCTCGGACCATAAATAGTCCCTCCCATGATGCTTCCATCTTATTGGCCTGGAGTGCTTTCAGGACCATGACTTGGTCACCTACTCTGAAGGAACGCTCTCTGGCATGTTTGTCATACCAGGCCTTTTGCTCATGCTGAGCATCCTGTAGGTTTTCTCGAGCAAGGGCTAGAGAGTCTGAGTGTGTTTTGCAGGTTGGTTACAAAGTCCAAAAATGTTAGTTCCTGGAAAAGAAGTATCCCCCTCCCATTGCTGCTTCACCAACTGTAATGGCCCCTTAACTTCATGGCCATAAACAAGTTCAAAGGGTGAAAACCCCAAACTGGGATGTGGTAGAGCCCTTTAGGCAAAGAACAACTGCTGCAACACTAGGTCCCAATCATTGGAGTGCTCATTCACGAATTTATGTATCATGGCCCCCAAATTCCCATGAAACGTCTCCACTAGGCTATTTGTTTGATGGTGGTAAGGGGTGGCAACCAAATGGTTCACCCCATGAGCTTCCCAAAGACGTTTCATGGTCCCTGCCAGGATGTTAGTTCCCGAATCCGTAAGGATGTCGGAGGGCCAATCTACCCTGGCAAAAATGTCTGTCAATGCCTGGCTCAGGCTTTTAGCCCTAGTGTTGCTTAGAGCTACTGCTTCTGGCCACTGGGTGGCAAAATCTATGAAGGTCAGTGTATATATAGCTTTCCTCTGGGTGTCTTCTTAGGGAAAGGACCAAGAATATCCACAGCTACAAGCTGAAATGGAACCTCAATGATGGGGAGTGGCTGGAGAGGGGCCTTGACCTGGTCTTGGGGCTTTCCCACCCTTTGGCACATCTCACAAGACCGGACATAGGTAGAAACATTCTTGCCCATTCCCTCCCAGTGGAATGATTTCCCCAAACAGTCTTTGGTCCTATTCACCCCAGCATGGCCACCAGGGTGATCATGGGCTAAGCTCAAGAGCTTTTCCCTATACTTAGTTGGAACTACCAACTGTCTCTGAGGATGCCAGTCCTCCCTGTGCCCACCAAAAAGGGTTTCCTTGTATAAGAGTCCTACTTCTATAACAAACTTGGACCTATTAGAAGATCTGAGAGGCGGTGGGTTGCTCTGTGCTCTGTGCTTCCTGCTCTGCCTGGAACTGCCCCCTTGATGCTGGAGACATTAGTTCCTCATTGGGTTGTGAACTTGGGCTCAGTCCCACTGGAAGTGATGCAGGTGATGGGGCTGTTTCCGTTGACTGTGAACCGCTCTCCGCTGGTGCACTAGGTGGTATTTCAGGCTCCGGTTGAGCCTCTTGCACTGGTTTAGCTGCTGCTGCAGGTGCAGGCTCTGTGATGCTCTTTGGTGCTGGCTCCCCTGACTCTGGTGGGGTTGCAAGCACGGGCTCTGGTGCTGACTGCTCTGCCAGTTTTGATGCTTGGGCTGGTTCTGGCTGGGTCCCAGGAACTGAATTTACAACTGCTGCCATAGACTCTGGTCTGGAGTCTTGTTTCACTACCTCTGGAAGGGTTCCTGTAGGAGGCTCAGGAATGGAGTTAAGTGTGGAGGCCTGTTTAGCCCGGCTGCGGGTGACCATCCCCACCCATTTTGTTAGCCTCATGTGGTTGGCTAAGTCTTGCAGCAGCATGGGAATGGGATAATCGTCATAGACTGCAAAATTCCATATTCCTGACCAGCCCTGGTACTGGACAGGCAACCTGGCTGTAGGCAAGTTAAAAGAGTTGGCCTTAAAGGGTTGCACCGTCACTTGGGCCTCTGAGTCAATGAATTTGGGGTCCACCAGGGATTGATGGATAGCTAACACCTGTGTTCCAGTGTGTCTCTACGCAGTAATCTTCCTCCCGCCCACACTCACAGTTTCCCTTCGCTCTGGGGGTATTTGCGAGGCATCTGGGCCTGAAGGCTCTTGGTGAGACTCTGGGGTGATGAGTTGTTGTCAGTTGGTGCTCTTGGGGCAGCTGGCCTTCACATGCCCCAACTCATTACATTTAAAGCATCGCCCAGCTGAGTGTGGGCTGGGGCGAGGTGGGTGGTTGGAGAGTGGGGTGGTGGGACGAGAGGGCATCTGGGGTCTCCCTGGCTGTGTGGAGGGCTTCTCCTTGCGAGGTGGGGCTTTGGGCTGACCCCGATGGTTGGGTGTCGTCTTGGGTTGCCCCTTCTGGTATCCGCCCCAACCGCTACTAACTTTCTTCTTCTTCGCCACCTCCACCCATTTGGTTCTGATCTCCCCCGCCTTGATTACAGTTTTGGGCTTCCCATCTAGGATGTACCTTTCTATTTCCCCAGGAACACCCTCTAAGAACTGCTCCATTTGCATTAGGAGAGACAGATCTTCCAGAGATTTAACACTTGTGGTAGGCGTGTCAGGTAAATGCCACATCTGGTTTCCACCTTAGGGCTCTGAACCGCCGACGGGCATGCTTGGGTGTTAGCCCCATTCTAATTCTGGCCTTTTGTTTAAAAAGTTTGTACTCATTCATGTGTTCTTTAGGCATTTCAGCTGCCACCTCTGCTAAGGGTCCACTGAGTTGCAGCCTCAGCTCCACCATATTCTGGTCTGTAGGGGTGTTGTATCCAAGTTAGGCCCTTTCAAAATTTTCTAAGAAGGCCTCTGTATTGTATGTGGGGAATTTCTTGGAGTGGAGTGCGGGTACCTGGAGAAGGATTATTAGGGTTACCTGGTGGACCCAGTTTAGTTCTTTACAGCTCTAGGCGTTTCAGCTCTAATTCCACCTTCAAGCACTTAACCTCTCTTCTTTCCTCCACTTCTGCCTCCAAGCGCGTGTCCTCCGCTTCCAAGCGCTTCATATCTAGGTAGAAATTCCTTTCTGCCTCAATTAGAACTGGGCCTGAGTTAAAGGCATCCCTCCATCCTGGCACCAGGATCTCAGTTGGGGGAGGGCTGACCATTCCCTCCTGGGAAGTCCCCGTTCCCCCATCCCCTCCCTTCATTTCTGTCATGGAGCTGGATGTCTGGACTTGATCTAGGTCTGTCTTCTATGTGGCATGCCGCTTTGGGCTCTGTGGCTTTGCAGGCCGATCCCTTTGCGGGCCTGTTCCCCCTCAGGCAGCAAAGAAAAGAAAAGAAAAGAAAGAGGGGAAAAAAACCTCCCTGGCTTTCAAGCAGCCAAAAGGAAAAATGTGTCCTTTTAAAATCCTGAGGTCTGTGCTTCTTGTTCAAAACTATCCCACCACCATGTCAAGGCTGACTCCCCACTCTGTCACTTTGAGTGCAGAAGGTGGGGGCCCGCAAGGATTGTAAAAATTAATACTTGCCACTCCAGGCTTGTATTAAAGTCCCAAGGCTACAGCTTTTTTCTGACCTTGGCTTGGTAAACACTGTCACCACCCAAATGCAAAAACACCCTTTGAACCCAGGAAGGAGCACTTGGGAATTCCTCCCTGTGGGGAATCCTCAAACCCTTTCACCCCCCTCCGGGGAAGAGCTGAGACAGAAAACGAAGGAAATTAGCTGTTGCTACCAGCTAATTAAACAACATTCACAAACCTCTTAGGACTCAAAAAAACAGGATTGGATTTTTGAAAAAAGATAAAATTTTATTAAAAACAAAAAGGAAGAAAATACATCTGGAACTTAGGCTTTTACTAGATTTAAAAGAGCAATTCCAAAAATTAAGTACCAAGAATAGCTTTCTTGGGGTCCAGCTTAAAAGTTACAAGCAAACAAAAGCATCTGGGGTTAGCACAGAGAAGATCCACAAGCCAAAAAAACAACAACAAAATATGATCACGTCTAGCTAACCATTCTTAGGCCTGGTCTACACTACGATTTTAGGTCGAATTTAGCAGCGTTACCTCGATTTAAGCCTGGACCTGTCCACACGACGAAGCCCTTTTTTTTCCACTTAAAGGGCTCTTTAAATCGATTTCTTTAATCCACCTCCGACGAGGGGATTAGCGCTGAAACTGGCCTTTCCGGGTCGGATTTGGGGTAGTGGGGACGGAATTCGACGGTATTGGCCTCCGGGAGCTATCCCAGAGTGCTCCATTGTGACCGCTCTGGACAGCGCTCTCAACTCAGATGCACTGGCCAGGTAGACAGGAAAAGACCTGCGAAATTTTGAATTTCCTGTTTGCCCACTGTGGTGGAGAGCCCAGGTGAACACGCAGAGCTCATCAGCACAGGTAACCATGATGGAGTCCCAGGATTGCAAAAGAGCTCCAGCATGGACCGAATGGGAGGTACGGGATCTGCTCGCCATATGGGGAGACGAATCCGTGCTAGCTGAACTCCGTAGCAGTAAACGAAATGCCAAAACATTAGAAAAAGTCTCAAAGGGCATGAAGGACAGAGGCCATAACAGGGATGCACAGCAATGCCGCATGAAAATTAAGGCGCTAAGGCAAGCCTACCACAAAACCAGAGAGGCAAACGGAAGGTCCGGGGCAGGCTGCAGACATGCCGCTTCTACGCTGAGCTGCATGCCATGCTAGGGGGTGCAGCCACCACTACCCCAACCGTGTGCTTTGACTCTGTCAATGGAGAATCACGAAACACAGAAGCGGGTTTTGGGGACGAAGAAGATAGCTCACAGCAAGGAAGCGGAGAAACCGGTTTCCCCAACTGCCAGGATATGTTTTTCACCCTGGACCTGGAACCAGTAACCCCCGAACCCACCCAAGGCGTGCTCCCAGACCCTGAGGGCACACAAGGCACCTCTGGTGAGTGTACCTTTGTAAATATTACACATGGTTTAAAAGCAAGCATGTTTAATGCTTAATTTGCCCTGGCATTTGCGGCCAGTACAGCTACTGGAAAAGTCTGTTAATGTGTATAGGGATGGAGCGGAAATCCTCCAGGGACATCTCCAGAAAGCTCTCCTTGATATACTCCCAAAGCCTTTGCAAAAGGTTTCTGGGGAGGGCTGCCTTATTCCGTCCTCCATGGTAGAACACTTTACCATGCCAGGCCAGTAGCACGTAGTCTGGAATCATTGCATAACAAAGCATGGCAGCATATGGTCCCGGTGTTTGCTGGCATGCAGACAACATCCATTCCTTATCTCTCTTTGTTATCCTCAGTAGAGTGATATCTTTCACGGTCACCTGGTTGAAATAGGGTGATTTTATTAAGGGGACGTTCAGAGGTGCCCGTTCCTGCTCTGCTGAACAGAAATGTTCCCCGCTGTTAGTGATCATCCCAGAGAATTGGGTGTGGAGGGGAGGGGAGGGGGGTTAGTTGGGTTTGTGCTGCACGTTAACCCGGAAACCGCAGCCCCTCCTTTTAAATTGCAAACCCATTTTAAATGGCCAACCCAATAGCCGCTTGGTATGTGAAATGAGGGCACTGCTGTTTGAAACCATTCCCACATGTTATGAAGGTTAAAAAAGCCAAAAGACTGTGGCTTACCATGGCTGCCTGCAAGCTGAATTCTGTTGCCTGGCACTGCGTGAGTGATCTCTCACACCAAACCAGCAGGCCCTCAATATAAGAGGAAAAATGCGACTTTGTAACGAAAGCACATGTGCTGTGTAATGTGAACAGCAAGATTTAACGTGAAAGAGTGTACCCATTGTTCTCTAAAATGTGTCTTTTTAACTACCACCTCTCCCTTCTCCTCCACCAGCTGCAAATGTTTCTCCTTCGCAGAGGCTAGTGAAGATTAGAAGGTGAAAAAGGCGCACTCAGGATGACATGTTCTCGGAGCTCCAGATGTCCTCCCACGCTGACAGAGCACAGCAGAATGCGTGGAGGCAGACAATGTCAGAGTGCAGGAAAGCACAATATGAACGCGAGGAGAGGTGGCGGGCTAAATTGCGGGCTGAAGAGAGCAAGTGGCGGGCTGAAGAGGATAGGTGGCGTCAGCTTGCTGACAGAAGGCAAGAGTCGATGCTCCGGCTGCTGGAGCATCAAACTGATATGCTCCAAAGTATGGTTGAGCTGCAGGAAAGGCAGCAGGAGCACAGACCACTGCTACATTTTCTGGTCCGGGAAGAAAGTCCCTTCCTGCAGCTTTCGAAACAGACCAGAGTTCCTGAAGACGCGAGCATCATGTACCTTTCCCGGCCATCCCACGTTGATGTTAGTGAAACATCCCTTGTGATCCACCAGTGCTTGCAGCAGCATTGAAAAGTACCCCTTGCGGTTTATGTACTCGCTGGCTTGGTGCTCCGGTGACAAGATAGGGATATGGGTTCCGTCTATCGCCCCACCACAGTTAGGGAATCCCATTGCAGCAAAGCCATCCACTATGACCTGCACATTTCCCAGAGTCACTAACCTTGATACCAGCAGCTCTTTGATTGCATTGGCTACTTGGATCACAGCAGCCCCCACAGTAGATTTACCCACTCCAAATTGATTCCCGACTGACCGGTAGCTGTCTGGTGTTGCAAGCTTCCACAGGGCTATCGCCACTCGCTTCTCAACTGTGAGGGCTGCTCTCATTTTGGTATTCTGGCGCTTCAGGGCAGGGGAAAGCAACTCACAAAGTTCCATGAAAGTGCCCTTACGCATGCGAAAGTTTCGCAGCCACTGGGAATCGTCCCACACCTGCAACACTATGCGGTCCCACCAGTCTGTGCTTGTTTTCCTGGCCCAGAATTGGCGTTCCATGGCATGAACCTGCCCCATTAACACCATGATTTGCACATTGCTGGGGTCCATACTTTGTGAGAGGTCTATGTCCATGTCTATTTCCTCATCACTCTCGTCGCCGCGCTGCCGTCGCCTCCTTGCCTGGTTTTGCCTTGGCAGGTTCTGGTCCTGCATATACTCCAGGATAATGCACGTGGGGTTTAAAGTGCTCATAATTGCCGCGGTGATCTGAGCGGACTCCATGATCCAAGTGCTATGGCGTCTGGGCTGAAAAAAGGCACGAAACGATTGTCTGCCGTTGCTTTCACGGCAGGGAGGGAGGGAGGGTGGGACCTGACGACATGTACCCAGAATCACCCGCAACACTGTTTTTGCCCCTCAGGCATTGGGATCTCAACCCAGAATTCCAATGGGTGGCAGAGACTGCGGGATCTGTGGGATAGCTACCACAGTGCAACGCTCCGGAAGTCGACGCTAGCCTCAGTAGTGTGGATGCAGTCCGCCGACTTAATGCACTTAGAGCATTTTGTGTGGGGACACACATAATCGACCTTATAAAAACAATTTCTAAACAACCGACCTAATTTCGTAGTGTAGACATACCCTTAATTTACTTACATATTTGCGGGGTTTTAAATAAGTAATTCTAGGTATGATCTGATGAATTTTCATACCTGGTTCAAGCCTTAGACAGCATTCCTGCTCATAGCATTGCTGCTCCGTGTCCCTGCAGCCCAGAGAGAACAACTGAACAAAGGGAAAGTTTCTTTCCCAATTTTAAAAAGTTCTAGCCTTCCTATTGGCTCTTTTGGTCAGGTGCCCACTCTTTTTTCTTTACCTGGGGGACTTTTTTACCCTTTACAGGTAAAGCAAGTAGAGAACAGATACCAAGAGGGATTTTACAGCTAATTGGCTGGGTGTTCATAAAAGGGAGCTACCCCCCCACACACACTTCATTTATCACACTTGTCCACTAAGGAATGACCTGCAGAGAGGCCACCAAACAGACAGTCATTGTCACTCTGAGCTAGATGCAATTAGTGCCTGGGCATTGATTTACATCACCTTTAATTAGGCTCTTCTTCAGTTTCTGGGGAAATTGGTAAATTTTGGGGGTTTCTGACTTTAGTGCTAGCTTGTTCACTAATACAATACTAATTTACTCAAGTTCTCATCTGTCTTTGAAATCATGCAACATGTTGCAAAATAAAAAAATAACTGTGAGTGATGCAGAATGATTTATAGAGAAGCAGCTGTTATGATGAAATTCTGGGCCATGCATCCCAAGGACCAGGGAGTACACATGCCTGTCCACCTTCCAGAATGAAGTCAGGAGATGGAGCTGTCTCCAAAAAGGGTAGCACACATCTCTGCACAAATTGCTAGATGCCTTACTGTTTGGTTTCTGTGTCTGAGGGTCAGATTTGCAAAAGTATTTAAATGACTAAAGATGCAGATAGGTGCTCAATGGAATTTTCAGAAGCACCTGTCTGCATCTTGAGCAGGGGTCGGCAACGTTCGGCATGCGGCTCGCCAGGGTAAGCACCCTGGTGGGCCGGGCCAGTTTAATTACCTGCTGACGCGGCAGGTTCGGCTGATCGCGGCCCCCACTGGCCGCGGTTCGCCGTCCTGGTCCAATGGAGGCGGTGGGAAGAGGCGCGGGCCAAGGGATGTGCTGGCCGCGGCTTCCTGCCACCCCCATTGGCCCGGGACGGCGAACCGTGGCCAGTGGGGGCCGCGATCGGCCGAACCTGCCGCGTCAGCAGGTAAATAAACTGGCCCGGCCCGCTAGGGTGCTTACCCTGGCGAGCCGCGTGCCGAACGTTGCCGACCCCTGATCTTGAGGAACATAAAGACGTTTGAAAATCTGGCCTTGGATGTCCCATAGACCAACAAATATGCTTTCACAAGGTGTCCATGAATTCTGATTGCTGTTCCACCTTCACTCTCATTCTGAAAAAAAGTAGATTAGAGGGTTGATGCTCTAATTATTGGCATATACCAGAAAATAGAAAGGTTTTTTTATTTATAATTTGTTCACTCATGACAGCCTTCCCTGGCTGGTGGATCAGTGTATTGGACACCAGCTTGGTAACAGGAGATTGTGGATGTATTCCCAGTTAAATCACTGATTAACCTGCTCAAGGTCGCACAATTAATTAGGCCCTACAGACAGGCACTACAGTAAGTGTGAAGATTATCTAGCTATAATATAATACAAAATGGTCTCCAGAATATTCATGAGAAAGGTAAAAGTCTAAATTGAGGAACCAGCTATTTGACTTAGTTGACTAGACAATAACCCTGCAATTGACTATGTAGAAATATCACCTTTAACATTTGTAATGCTGGTGTACGAGATGTCCCAGTGTCTACTAGGATTAGTTTTTGCATTGCTGTGTTTGAGTGGGATATTGTGATGGGGTTTCTACCCAACAGGACAAGGCCTGATTAGAAAAAAAGGGCCAATTAACCTTGTGACAGGCTGCACCTGAAGGAGAGTCACGACTGATAAGGCCTAATGGCTGATGAAGCTCAGCTGGGGAGGACCTGGGTTAAGCATAAAGAGAGGAAGTTGGTGGTAAGAGGGGGCGAGTTCTGCAATCACTGTCTGGAGAGGAGCTGATAAGAGACAAAGAGGAGGCCCAGAGGGGAGTAAAACCTGGGATCCTGTCTGGGAATACAGACTGTGGCAAAAATCTGCAAGGGGGTAAAGAAGTCATGAGGCACAGAGGACGCTCCAGGGGTAACCCAGAGATGGGCCAGAAGATGGGGAGAAAAAGCAAGAAGGAGCCCAGGGAAACAGCAACAGGGTCTGAGATTGTGTAGACCATGGTTTCTAGACATAGGGTCCGTGGACTGGGGTCTAGAATAGTGGGTGTGAAAGTGTCACAGACTGGATAGTGGACCAGAGGACTGTCTTAAATAGCTGTCCAGAGGGACTTTGATACTCCAGAACATGAGGACTATAATTACCTGGCTGGAAGGCCAAGTTATGGAGAGGGAGCAACCTGAGTCGTGAAGAGGGAATATTCTGTGTCCAGAGAAAGAGACCATGGGACGAGCAACTGAAGGAGGAGGCGTCAGACCGTTCGAGAGCTAATCCCCAGATGAGTCACTACAAGGTGTTCTACTGGTGAGTTGTAAACCCCATGGCAGACATGTTGTTTTTGTTGTTGTGGAGGTTTGCTGCAGAATGCTGGGATGTCCTTGTAACTGCCAGCATTCCATTGGAACACTGGGGCTTGAGCTGGCCAAAAAATTGTGGCAAGTCTGCAGGGAAAAAATGCATTGAGCTTTTGCACTGAGATTTTGAATTTTCAAAAATCTTGATGAGCATTTCAAAATGGATGCCGAAGGTACATCGAGGTTCATTTTGCCCCATCCACTTATTGGATTAGGCAATAATGAAATGGTTAATAAAGAGTTATTTTCTGGAATCTGTTTTCTTTTCCTAGAAGATATCAGGATGACTAATATCTACTGTGGCAATTTAAATGAGTCAGACAGTTATGAGTGAGATTGTATCTGCCTCACTGGGGAAAAAACCCCGAACAATTATTTTAAATACTTTTTATAAATTGCCTCAGAAGTTAAAATCAATCCAAAATGAAGGCGTCTCACCTCAGATGAGGTGTGTTGGCAGGTATGTTACACTCCGCTCAAATGACTGAGTATTATTGGCTTCATGAAGAAATGTTCTGCAGGCATAACATTACATTATGGCTAATAAAGGGGAATAAAAGCGTCAGGGAATCTGATTGTGATAGGGAGGGAAGAGAAAGGAAAGAAAGATACCCTAGTTCAAAATGGGACATGGCAGGAAGATGTATGAACTGAGCAAGAGGCATGTGAGAAGGAAAATGAGTTTGTTTTTTTCAAGATGAGTGGCCATGGTTTTTCCCTTTCATCTTACTCGCTGGCTTCCTTACTATAGAACTTCCAAAGCATCTGGCAACTGGGAGACAGATCAACTAGATATGTTATAGTCTCTAGGTTGGAGGGGAAGGACCGACCATTCTAATCCTGTGGAAGGAATGGCTTGAAAGTAGAACTGCAGTATTTCCAAAATGCCTAGCAGGAAAAGGTACTCTCACTTCTATTGAAAAGGTGTCATACCGGCCTTTGATTGGTAATGGATCTCCTTTAGATGTTAATGGGACTCATCGTGGGGGTGGGGGAGAGGGAGAGGGAAGCGGGGGATGACCAAGGGCGATTCTGTTTAGGAAGCAACTACTCCATGGCTGGATCATGTTTAAAAGGCAGTGTTATCTAGTGAAAGCAAAGAGCTGACAATCTGGACCCAATTCAGCAAGGTATGTAAAAAGTGTACTTAATGTTAGTTACCTGCTTAAGTAACTTACAGAATTGGTGTTTCTCTTCCTAGTGCTGCTTTTGGATGAGAGATGCAGGGCAAGGTACATACCCTTTCTGTGTCTCAGTTTACTCATATCTAAAACAGGAGTAATATTTACCTGCTTTACAAGGTTGACTGATTAGTATTTGTATGGCACTTGGAATTCTTATGTGAAAGCTGTTTCTTAAACATGAAGTATTAAGACGAATAAGATCTATTTTGCATACAACTGGGCTCTTGTGCAAGATCCTATTCATTTTGGCAATATATGCTCAGAGACAAGAGTGCCAGTTCAGTATTCCTGGAATAATAAAAATAAATTATGTGATTTCTTAAGATTATTTGTTTTATTTTACGGGACCTCACAACAAGGTCACGTAACCTGTTGGTTTTCCCCCACGCCGTCAGATGTGGCATAGGGCAAATATTGGTCTTCAACTCATTTTTTTTTTAAGTTGATTGTAAAATGAACTGTCTAATCTTAAGAAGCTTTCACAGCGTTTTTGATAACTGTTAAAAAATTGAACTTATGACCAAATGCTTGAAATATCCCAAAAGGGACTCAGTCAAGAGAACATTCATAACTACTTTATGAGCTATAACTTTGCTTAACTTAATTTAGTTCTCTGCCAATGCCATGTAATATTCAATATCTAAAGAATATTTGTCCTTGGTATTGAGGTCTTAACTTTGAAGCTTTTTTTTATCTGGAATCTGAACATGTGAGAACAGGAAGAGGCCAAGTGGCATGCTGAGGAAGCGGAATAAACTAGTGTCAGTCTGTATTTTGTTCTAATGGTATCTGGAAAAAGAGTTGATGAATAAGTCAGGAAACAGCTAAGTGCTGAAACGAATTGGAATTGCGGTATTGGGTATGGTGCTGAAACTGCTGCTAGTATTGCAAGTGCTGCCCTAACTTCTGCTGATCTCATGAGGAGGGGTGCCAGGACTGCTATCCAGTGCATCTGTCAATTTTGGTGCTATATTTTACTGTAGATCTATTAGGTAGCTCTTTGAGGTCTTCAAAGCTTTATTGATAATTATGGCACCTAGTTTTAGAGAGGGATGGATGCAAGAGATAGAAACAATAATGTTTGTATTGTCTCTAAACATTTCTAAATATTTTTTTTCTGTAAAGCCCGTGGCATATACACAGCCCAGTAGAGTATGTTGAAGTAAACAAATTTAATCAACACTCATTTGGGATGATCCATGTAACTCACTCAACATATGCAGCTAAAACCTTTGTCTCCCATTACAACATAATGTAATGCCTATAGCTATCCATTAAACCCCTGTCTACCTCTTAAGGAAGATCCTGAATAAGCAAAATAAGCCTTGCAATGTACGCTGAAAATCAACCAACTTTAGCTCTCAGACCTGAATTTCGGAGTAATGGACCACAACCAAAATCAGACTGTCAGCTGGAGAATCAAAGCATGGAGAGAGAAGTTCTCTAAGATACCAGGGCCCAAACTAAAAAAAGTCATAGATCATCCAGCCCAAAATTAATAGAAGTTGGGGCTGAGCTCAGGTCACAGGTGTAATATGCTTCATGTGTGCATTATCACTAAGGAGGGAGATATGTTCTAACACAGCTGAAATGTCCAGTCCTCTTCAAAGGTAGCCCCCACATAAGGTATAATGCATGGATGCAGACTGGAGATGACAAAGTCGTACATAATTGTGGTAAGCGCCAACTCTTTTAGGAAACGTGCCAATCTTCTTGGCCAGGCTACTGCTAATCAGGAAATGCAGAAGAAGCTGAGAATTCCTAATTTGGGAATTTTAGTCATCCTTTGACAAATGTTCTCTCTGCCATCTCCCCCAGTTGTTTTCCTTCAGCCAAATAACATCAGCCCCTTTTTTAAGATTCGTTGAGATTTGGCCAGCTTGCTGTCTTCCAATCTTGCATCTTAGGTAGACCCTGGAAGAATCAAATGACTGTTCCTTCTGGGATCCACAAAACTTCACAACCTCTATTGCCCTTGATCATGTGCTCACTCAAATGTTAGCTTCCTCTGTCTTGCTGAGGAGCTTCAGAAGTGATCATCTCCAACATAATCATCTCCACATCCAACTGTCATTACTTAAAAAAAAAAAAAGGATTTAACTGGGGAAGCACTGAAAATAGAGACAACGTGAAATAAAAGCTGGTTAAACAGAAGTATACAAACGAAACAAGGGCACCCTGGAAATTTATTACACTAACAACCCTGCCCTCCTCATCCTGCCATTCATATCTATAAACTACGACTAATTCTGGGAAACCTTATGAGAACAGCTCCTCTGTTTTGTTTTTGTGACAGTGGAACACTAACAAATAATCCTACGTCCTTAACAACAGTCAGTCTGGGCAAAATGAAATGCCTTCTCTTTCCCTACATCTTACCGCTGGACTTTGCTCAAGGTTGAGGGGTGAAAGTGGCAATGATGCTGCTAGCCGACATGTATGATAATGCTATTTGCTGTCACTTACAACCAGCCATACTGCAGGATTAGCAGTAAAGGTTGTAGAAGTGCCAGGAACATCCACTGAACATAATGGGCCTGATTCTGTACTTTCTTACACTGCTTTTATGCCCGTGTTAATCCATTGACTTCTATATGCCCCTCAGTTAGGGATGCTTAAAGATCCCTAACATACCTAAATGCAGAGAAGACATAATTGTAAGAGCCAGTCTTTGGGTATGTCTACACTACGAGAGTAGTTCGATTTCACTTAAATCGAATATGTGGAATCGATATTTCAAAGTCGAACGTGTGTGTCCACACTAAGGACAGTAATTCGACTTTGTGAGTCCACACTAACGGGGCAAGCGTCGACATTGGAAGCGGTGCACTGTGGGCAGCTATCCCACAGTTCCCGCAGTCCCCGCTGCCCATTGGAATTCTGGGTTGAGCCGCCAATGCCTTCTGGGTAAAAAAATGTGTCGAGGGTGCTTTTGGGTAACTGTCGTCATCCGTCCGTGACTACTGCCCTCCCTCCCTGAAAGCGCCGGCGGGAAATCAGTTTGCGCACTTTTCTGGTCAGTGACAGCGCGGACGCCACAGCACTGCGAGCAGGGATCCCGCTGCTACCATCGCTGCAGTTGTGGCCGTTGTCAACGCCTCGCAGCTTATCATCCACCTTTCCCAGAGGCAGATGCAGATAAATCAGGCGAGGAGGCTACGGCACCGCGGTGAGGGCCTGAAGTCTGAGAGTAGCACAGGCCTGTCATAAAGCACGGGACCCAGCGCCGAGGACATGACGGTGACAGTGGGTCATGTGGATGTTGTGGAACGGCGATTCTGGGCCCGGGAAACAAGCACGGACTGGTGGGACCGCATAGTGCTGCACGTCTGGGATAAATCCCAGTGGCTGCGAAACTTTCGCATGCGGAAGGGGACTTTCCTTGAACTTTGTGAGTTGCTGTCCCCTGCCCTGAAGTGCAATGACACCCGGATGCGAGCAGCCCTGACTGTCCAGAAGCGAGTGACCATAGCCCTCTGGAAGCTTGCAACGCCGGACAGCTACCGGTCAGTCGCAAACCACTTTGGCGTGGGCAAATCTACCGTGGGGGTTGTTGTGATGCAAGTAGCCAACGCAATCATTGAGGTACTGCTCTCAAAGGTAGTGACCCTGGGAAACGCGCAGGCCATCATAGATGGCTTCGCCGCGATGGGATTCCCAAACTGCAGTGGGGCTATAGATGGAACTCACATCCCTATCCTGGGACCGGACCACCAGGCCAGCCAGTACATTAACAGAAAGGGCTACTTTTCAATGGTGCTGCAAGCACTGGTGGACCATCGGGGACGTTTTACAAACATCAACGTCGGATGGTCGGGCAAGGTTCATGACGCTCGCGTTTTCAGAAACTCTGGTCTGTTTAGACGGCTGCAGGAAGGTATTTACTTCCCGGACCACAAAATAACTGTTGGGGATGTGGAGATGCCTACAGTGATCCTCGGGGACCCAGCCTACCCGCTAATGCCCTGGCTCATGAAGCCCTATACTGGCGCCCTGGACACTGAAAAAGAACTCTTCAACTACCGGCTGAGCAAGTGCAGAATGGTGGTGGAGTGTGCTTTTGGCCGTCTCAAGGGGAGATGGAGAAGCTTACTGACTCGCTGTGATCTCAGCGAAACCAATATCCCCATTGTTATTGCAGCTTGCTGTGTGCTCCACAATCTCTGTGAGAGCAAGGGGGAGACCTTTATGGCGGGGTGGGAGGTTGAGGCAAATAGCCTGGCTTCTGATTACGCCCAGCCAGACAGCTGGGCGATTAGAAGAGCCCAGCGGGACGCGCTGTGCATCTGGGAGGCTTTGAAAGCTAGGTTCCAGAGTGAGCAGGGTAACCAGTGACTTTTAAGTTTGTTTACAGAGAAGCTGAACCTGCCCCCGTTTCTTTACCCAGTTAATGTTGACTATCCTCTCCAGTTACATACATGAACTCTGCCCCTGTCCCACCCCCTCGCGGCTGTCCCAGGGAAAGATCCCTGTATGATGCCCCTCTCCCGCCTCCACCGCGTGGCTGTAAACCGGCGGTTACAGTTCTGTAAAGGAACGGGAAAGCAGTCCCAATACTAACATTCCCCTACCTAATTCAAAGCAGGTCACCATGAGCGACATCACCCTGATGAGGATCTCAGACAGTGATAAAGAAAGAATGCTTCGGGAAAGCCTGCAAAGACCAGGGCCGTATGCCGCCATGCTCTGCAGGGCAATGATCCCGGAGTACTTGATTGTCTCCTGGCGCGGAAACGTTTCCTACCACGGAGGACCCAATAAGGCCGCTCTCCCCAGGAACCTGATGCAAAGGCTTTCCAATTACCTCCAGGAGAGCTTCGTGGAGATGTCCCAGGAGGATTACTGCTCTATCCCCGGACATGTAGACCGCATTTTACTGTAGCTGCACTGGCAGGGACTAAACAGTAGAGCGGCTTGGGCAGAACAATCATGCAAAACCGGACATTGTTAGATTTTTTTTCAATAGTTGCACTGCCCAGGACTGAAACGTTAAGCGCCTAGGGCAAACTAATCATGAAAAACCCATTGTTAATATTGTTAATATTCCAGTTCTGTTAAAAATAAATGTTTAGATGTTTAAAACACTTACTGGTTGATCCTTCCCCTGATTCTGTGTCCGGGTTAAGGGCTGGGGACGGTTGGTAGGGGATCTCTGTAAGGGTGATGAAGAGATCCTGGCTGTCGGGGAAATCAGCGTTGCAAGCGCTGTCGACTGCCTCGTCCTCCTCATCTCCTTCCTCATCTTCCCCGTCCGCTAACATGTCCGAGGAACCGGCCGTGGACAATATCCCATCCTCAGAGTCCACGGTCAGTGGTGGGGTAGTGGTGGCGGCCGCACCTAGGATGGAATGCAGTGCCTCGTAGAAACGGGATGTCTGGGGCTGGGATCCGGAGCGTCCGTTTGCCTCTTTGGTCTTCTGGTAGCCTTGTCTCAGCTCCTTGATTTTCACGCGGCACTGCGTTGCATCCCGGCTGTATCCTCTCTCTGCCATGGCTTTAGAGATCTTCTCATAGATCTTTGCGTTCCGTCTTTTGGAGCGCAGCTCGGAAAGCACGGACTCATCGCCCCACACAGAGATCAGATCCAAGACTTCCCGATCAGTCCATGCTGGGGCCCTCTTTCTATTCTGGGATTGCACGGCCATCTCTGCTGGAGAGCTCTGCATCGTTGCCAGTGCTGCTGAGCTCGCCACGATGTCCAAACAGGAAATGAGATTCAAACTGCCCAGACAGGAAAAGGAATTCAAATTTTCCCGAGGCTTTTCCTGTGTGGCTGGTCAGAGCATCCGAGCTCGGACTGCTGTCCAGAGCGTCAACAGAGTGGTGCACTGTGGGATAGCTCCCGGAGCTATTACCGTCGATTTCCATCCACACCTAGCCTAATTCGACATGGCCATGTCGAATTTAGCGCTACTCCCCTCGTTGGGGAGGAGTACAGAAGTCGAATTTAAGAGACCTCTATGTCGAACTAAATAGCTTTGTGGTGTGGACGGGTGCAGGGTTAATTCGATGTAACGGCGCTAAATTCGACATAAACGCCTAGTGTAGACCAGGCCTAAGTGATGTTCAGTGATCATTCAGAGCCAGGGAGCCTGACCGAGGTCTGCTTCATTCCATGTCTGGTTAGCATTGCTTAACATGAGCCTCTGCATAACATGAGAACTGGTTCCGGTTGGTGCCAGAGTCTCTTAAAGGAACACTTCCCCATAGTCCTAGGCCTATGTCTCTCTTTCTCTTCCTCCCCTCTCCCCCCCCACTAATTCTTGTCATAAACTGCCACTTGGCTGATAAACTCGTGCCCCTTCTGTTTTCTTTAAGGCCTTTATTGACAATGATGAACCAAATGGAAACAGCTCAGCTCGACTCTCAGAATCCAGTTTGGATTTGCAAAGCTGACAGAAAAATCATAATTAAACTGAACACACTTGACATGGAAATTGGAAGATGACAATTAGGAAATGCTCCAATGACATTTGTCATTTTCAGGCAGCAGAACTGCACTTGAATAATGGGATTATGCTATAAAAGACTGGGATTTCTGGTCACATTAGGGCAATATAATTGATTGCAGATGGAGAGGTCTAATATATTTACCTTGGCAGTAGCAGCTTTTAGATTTGGGGGCGCAGTGTTTGGGACTGTGTAGTTATTCAAATTTATAAGCACATTTTTATTAGCATGTAAATCTGAATGCCAAAGGAATAAACCATGCCGTCTTTAACCTAACAAAACTATGTTTGCAAGAAGACTTGAAAGCAGTTTTTTAAAACATTTCCCTTTAGTGTGTGCACTTCTCTTATTTTCTTAAACTATTTTTCTCTTCCCTTTATTTCTGCAGGCTTCTGTCTGTGCTCTGGAATGGCGTAGTTTAAATCTGTAGGTCTCAACTGGAGGTTTTGCAGCTCTTTACATGCAACCAAATTTTGGACAATTTATAAAATACCACATACATTTAGATTGGGGGGTCATTAGGAGTTTGGAAGTTAAGGGGGCAAAAGTGACTTCAACCTAAAGGACCATCTTCGGTAGTGTCCACCTTAGGAACATGTTGTGCATTTTGGAAGTAACCATTTAGGTGTCAGTCAAAGACTCCTCCAACACAGGTTGTTTTGTTCAATAGTACAGAACTTTAGTGGTTAGAATACAAGTTTGGGTCCCTCTCTTCTTTATTCCCAGTAGCTATGGCAAGGGCAGTAGAGATCAGTAACTCCCCAGGTCATCTTCAATACCCAAGGGGGAAGGGAAGAGGTGGTGGGGGTGGTAGTACGGAATAATATAGCATCATGCATTGTTGCTAATATTCAAAAAATATTTTCAAGGGAAAATTCTCCAAATAAGCTAGGTATTGACTGTACCTGCATAGTTCAACTGAGAAGAATGATTTGTAAATGATACTGTAATGTGTCTTGCTATTGTGATGGATCTGCAAAGCAGGGGGTTTCCCATCAGCCCCTCCCAACTGTTCATCCCCTTCCTCTTGGCTAAGTAAGGACTATATTTCCCATCAGCCCTCTCCCCATTGCACCTCCTTTCTCCTCGGCAGGTAAAGGGAAAGGTCCTGAACTAGGAATTGGTTGGGCTCTGCTTGGGAGTAGGGGAGTCTCATGGCAGCAGGGTGCTGGAGAGAAGCCCCAAATTCTGTGGCCAGAGTTGCATGTGGAATAAGCTGTGTGACTGCTGGACATCACAGCTGGGTGCAGGTCTGTGGGACACTTAGGGGGGAGCAGCAGTGCTGTGCAGGGAACCAGTGCAGAGGGGCCTCAGTGAGAGACACTAACTGAGCCTGGCCTGGAAACTTGCAAGCACCTATCTTACTCCTGGGGGAATTCTGTGTCACTGTGCATGTGCAGAATTCATGTCTCCCACAGATTTCTTTGCTTCCCTGCAGAAAAATGACTTTCTGACTGGGAAGTAAAGGGAAGCTGCAAGAACAGTCATGCACCACTCCCTATCAGCGTAGGGATATCATTTCAGGCACCTGGAGCAGCCTGTGGAGAGGTAAATCACCATGGGGCTGGGGACACCCCAGCCACTGGCTCCTACCCTGAGCTGGGATCAGCTGCTAGTCCCAGCTGGGCTGGAGGCAGAGAGGATGGGACTTCCTCTTCCCCTGCAAGGAATGGCTGGGGCTTTGTCAGACCCACCCCCAAAAACCTCCCCAAGCTGCAGGAAGGTAAGCATCTTCCCCTGCTTCCTCCCCACATTGCTTCTCAGCTGTGGTGGGAGGGGGTCACTGTACAGGGAGCTGCTCCCCAATCCACCCAACCCCTGTGCATCTGGACCTCCCATACCCAGACACCCCTGCCAAGCCTCACCCGGTACATCCAGAACCCCCCTGGCCCTCCATACCCATACCCAAACCCCATTCCACTGAACCTCAACTCCTGCATCTGGAACCCCCCCTGCCTCTGGACCCCCACCCCTGCACCCAGAGCACCTGAGCTCCCTGCACTCAAACCCCCATTCTGATTCCCCACCCTCTGCACCACCCAGAGCCCGCACATCCAGACTCGCTCACCATTTACCTCCAGCTAGCTACACCAAGACCCCCACTCCCCCAGTACCCAGACCCCCCTGCTGAGACCCCCACACTCAGACTCCTCTGTTGAGCCCCTACCACTTTCACCTGGAAGTCCCTGTAGAGTCCCATTGCCCCTGCACCTGGAACCCCCCACCCCACGTGCCTCTGTGCATCCAGATCCCCCCACACCTAGACCCCACACTGAGCTGCCTGTACTCAGATTGTCCCACACAGAATCCTCTCACCCCACACCTGGATACTGCCACATAGAGCATCTCCACACATGGATCCTGCCTGGTTGAGCCTGCCTGCCCCACACCTGGTGTGCCTGTAGCAGGGAGGCAGGGACCCGGCATGTTTCTGGGGTAGGCCCAGGCCTTGTGCTGTGTCAGGGTTGGGTGCAGCCTCCCCACTGAGTCTGTGTCTGTGGGTGGGGGCTTCAGGGTGATATCCCACCTTTGTGCAGCCAGGGGCCTGTGCTCCCCCCTGCCATACAGGAGTCTCTGCTTTATTGACAAATAAAACTTGCAGAATTTTAAAATATTGTGCACAGATTTTAAAAAATTTTTTTTGGCGCAGAATGCCCTCAGGAGTAATACTATTTGCTGGAATAGAGCCTGGGCTGGAGAGGGCACCCCAGGCACTAGTCCTGAAGAGCCCTGACTCTCGACTGGACTGCCCTACAGACCCAAACAAGAACCGTTATTGCTCATTTTGAGATATAATCATTTAAGCTTCTGTATCTAGAATATCTGCAACCTTTCCTTTTCCTGCCAGCCCTAGTAGACTCCCTTTCCTTTAGCCATGTGGTTACTGGGACCCACCAGAGCTAGCACCTACAGTGCTTGCCTCTGAGATGTAGTACACTGGGCACACTACAGGTACCCTTAGGGGTACAGAGTAACCCCAGTAACTACACTATTCAGGACTTTAACTTTCATAGGATGTCTTCTAGTATTATTTAATTCATGAGTCCCCAGTTAACGGCATGTATATCAGGACTGGTAATACAGTAAAGGAAACCTCCGCATCTTGGTGGTGGTGGTCTCCTATCTAGTTGTGCTTATTTATGGGCCACTCCAAAGGTCACTCTTTAACTCCCTGGCTCCTTTGCAGGCTACGGCATTCAGAGCTTAGGAAGTGGCAGGGACCTGCTAGAATTAAGGTCTTAGACAATTGTACCAGTTTACTAAACTGAAAAGGATGACTGATCTACTGAATTTAATGAGAAAACAAACTACTTTCTTTATTCTCCAGTCACCTTTATTATCATCAGGCAGGCAACAAATAAGTTGGAGCCTGGGGGTGTCCACTGCCTTGCATCTTACATAGTCATTTATACCATTGTGAAGAGGCAGGAAATGACCTGTGTATTTACATTCTCTTCTCTGCTGCTGTAAAAGGCTACACAAGGACAGAAGCAGACCTCCGATGATCACTGATGAGTGAATGAAAGCAAAACATATTTGCACTTTTAACATCTGGATTGGCTTCAGCAGAGTTGAAGGGAGTCCAAAGTGTTTCCAATCTTGTGTGCTGAGTAAAAGGGACATGGAAGTCATCTTGTAAGTGTATGCACTAAGGGAAAGGCATTATTTGCATCCATATGCCTTTATTTCTTCAATACAATGCTCTATAATATAATAGGAGAGTCTAGGAATGCTGCCATTCCTAGCCTTCCCTCTTCTGGTTTAGCCAGATTTAGTATAGAGAATAAATAGAATGAAAAGAATCTGAGAAAGTTATTAAAGTAAATAATTGGAGGGATCTGTCATGAATTATCCACTGATATAAGCTGTAAATAAATTGCTCTATATAAACTACCTCAGACAGCTGCACCAGCTATATACCATTAGATTTGCCCCTGGGTTCCCAACCTGACATGAATTATATGGTGCTTCATGACTCCAGTAGTGCATCAGGTCTTATGTTGTGCGTCATTGTGTGATGTTATATAAGCATTTGTTGTGCTGCAACACTACGATGAGAGATTACATAAGCAATGTAGCTGCACAGAACAAAGGGGTTCTGAGCAGATGTCTCATCTGCAGGAAACGTGGCCAAATCAAACAATGAGCTATGGAATATTTACTGTGGACTCCATCAACTATTCAAATGATTTTCAGATTGTTCTGCATGTACCGTACTTTAAGCAAACCAATATTGAGCCAGATCTCTCTGCTCCCAACCAGAATTCTAAATCCATAAGGCTTAGACCTCCTTTCAAAATCACAGGTTGTAAGGAAGGAGCTGTGCCTAGTTTGCTGCTCACTTACATGTGTCTGATTGGGGGGGGGGGGGGAATCAATAACTTTCTTTAATGGAGGTTCCCTTGGGAGCAGCACAATGCAGGATCCTGATAGCTTACTAGACTGCATGTGCTAGCAACACTAGCACCTACTGCTTGACCCTAGCAGCTCCATCAGCCTGCTGTTACCTCACTTTTCTCCCCTTCTTGTGTGACTTTGCCTTTGGGTAAAATTTTGGTGAAACTGATACACTTGACAATGAAGTATTTAATCATTTTAAATATTATCCTTTTGCCATGTGTCATCAGCAACAGTAAGAGCCAGGTTCAATGCTGTGTAGAGTTTCCTTTTTAAAACAAACAATGTTCGGCTTGAGCTCCCACCTAAAACTTTACCCACTTCCAGGTTTTAGAAACTTAAATTTTAAATCACCTGGTCACATTTCCAGGTTCTTCCCCAATGACTAGTGCTTGGGAGTCCCTAGGAATATGAAACTACAAACACCTTTTATTTGGGGGAAAAACAAGATAAACATTGATTTGCCTAAAACAAAGCGTTTAGCAATATCCATACAGTATATGGGTATGGCTGACCCCACAGTCCCAGTTATTAACTGCATGATTTGTTGATTCCTTCTCTTGACTTCAGCATAGATCCTCTACCCCCAGTTAACTCAGTCACAGATACCCAGTTGTTTGTCAAAATAATGATTGCATGGGTGGCTATATATATACAATCTGGAAAAATAAGAGTACTCTATGGCTTAAACTTAAATATAGTATCTATTTCATTGTTTGCTTTTGAGGAGACTGTTTTATTTTATTTCTCCAACTAGTGTAAGTCCAATAATTATAGTCTGTTTTTGTTTGAATCTATATACTGGAAAAAAAATAGGGTGAAGATAAAAGTGTGAATGGCAGGAGGAAAATGGTAGTAAAAATAAACACTATTTACTTTTTGTTTTTTGTTTTTACAAAGTAATTATTTGGGAAACTGAGGAGGAAAAATTAATTTGTATTTCCACATCTACAGTATCATAATACCTTTCCAAAAACCCTGGTGCACCAGTGCTTTCTCTCTAGTGTGTGTGTGTGTGTGTGTGTGTGTGTTAACTTATTTACACACACACTCATGAACTTTTAACAGCATTAATTCAGGCCAAGTTGTGTGTGGGGGTTGAGGCTTTGGGAATGTATTAACTGTTCTAGTTGCCTGAAGCATAACTGACAACACTGTATGGTTTTCTCACTGGTAACAAGGTCAGTGGGCTGCATGACCAAATTAAATATACTTTGTGGGAATTGCAGCAGTTTACATTGCAGTGAACTGTGAGCAGAGTGGGTTTTGCCCAGAATGTGTAGGGCCAGAATTCACTTCTCATCCTCAAGTGCTGTTAGCCATCTCCTCCTTGTCTCCATCATTGAAAATGCAAAACAGTGGATACTCAGGTCATTTACTGTGCCTTTCCCTTTTTTTTGAATATTATGTAACAAATTGGCTAGCTCGGACATAAAGCTCCAGAGCTTGGCTCCCAGTAGAATTGCCTATTAAAACATGTACCTTGCTATAACAATCAACTAGAATGGCATCAGAATTGATAATGCTAGTGTACTGTCTGTATGCCATAGCATTATGGGTCTCCCTGCCCATTTACTGGGCTGAAAGAAACTTAATTAAATAATGCATGAAAATATCCATGCTTGGGGCCTGATTCTGAGAGAGGCTGAGCACCTGTAACTTTCAGTGAGGGCAGATCTTAAAGCAGACATCAGGAACATAGGAAACACCTTCCTGAATGATGTTTGCAGAACAACACTAAGCAGTGATCAGCATTTAAAAACTTGCCAGTTTTGCCTTGGGAAAATAATTACTTTAGTAAAGGCCTGATCCAAAACCCAATAAAGTCAATACACAGACTACAATTCAAGCTCTGGTTGCAGTGTTTCTTAAACTACCCTATACTCTACAGGGAATATCTACTAATACTGTGATGAAATCAGTTATCTAAGGCAGGTGGCAAATTTGTAGGGGTGACCATGAATGTGTGGTTCTGTTTCTAAATAGTATAATTAATAAAGTGTACTACATCTCTTTGGAAATTTCTCTGAAAAAAAAAAAGTCAGTCTGTCAACTTTTTGAATGGATAAATATAAGTCTACAACAAGCAGACTTCTTCAACATTTTAGAAACCATTCCATGTAAACTGGGACTTTCCAATATGTTTTAAGAGAGACTTTGCGCACCTTAAAACGAAAGGCAGCAAATACCTATGCTTACCCTCTCTATCTCCTTCTTGCATGGACTCATACTGTTAGCTTAACAGATGCTATCCCTCTTCTAATTCCTTCTTGTGCACTTGAGCAGATATACACTTTCTACAGCACCAGTTTGCATGCCCTCCTCCCAGGGCCCTCTGATTTCAAAGTTGCAGTCCCTGACCATAAGAACTTCCACCAACACCAGGTGGGTGCCATCAGTCACTTCTAAATCACATCAAAGGACATCATCCATCAGTGTTGCCTGCACCTATTATCTCATTTCTTCCTCAAGGGTTGCTACTTTGCCCCTTATTAAGGCTACGTCTTCACTACCCGCCTGAATCGGCGTGTAGAAATCGATCTCTCGGGATCGAATTATCGCGTCTCGTCGGGATGCGACAATCGATCCCCGAATCGACGCTTGTACTCCACCACCGCAGGTAGGAGTAAGCGCCGTTGACGGGGGAGCTGCGGAGGTCGATTTGCTGCCATCCTCACAGCGGGGTAAGTCGGCTCGGATACGTCGAATTCAGCTACGCTATTCGCGTAGCTGAATTTGCGTATCTTAAATCGATCCCCCCCCCCAGTAAAGACGTAGCCTAAGAGAGTTGTGAAGCTTAATTTATGTTTATAAAATGCTTTGAGATTCCTGGATGTAAAGTGTTGCTTCTAAAAAGACACCGTGTCCTGCCTTATCACGCTGATCAACATCCCCCACCTTTATTTTTGTACATTAAGCAACTATAACAGCTGAATAGGCAGGTGCCTTGCAATAATCATTTATAACAATTTTTATTTAATTTAAATTTATGTAAACTTTTTAATTCTTAACTGCTCAAATTTACAAGGATTTATAAACCATATTGCAAATACTTTACTTCACCATGCTTCATGCTGACAGGTACAATAGTCACATCTTAGCTCTGGTTACAGAAGAGTGCATTTTGAAACCCATTTAATAATAGGTAACATTGTGTGAGCTCCACAGAGCCCAGACCCTGCTGAGCAAGCTGTCAAATGTTTGCCATAGCACTTAAAGTCATAGTATAGTCAAGTGAAAAGGAAATATAGGTAGGTCCATAAAATTAAATGGAAAATTGATGAATCACTGTTTAAAAAATAAACCATTTATGCAGATGCTTGGGGCCTGACTTTTAAATTAAGCTTGTACAAAAATGAATTTACAACTGCAAGCATAATTTGCACCTTTTCACCACCTTTTCCCATGCAAATTCTATACTTGTGGGTACATATGATCAGTTAGATATGTAACTTGGCCAATTCCAACATCTCAAGGATAAGACCCATTGGCAGGGAAGTGTGAGGGAAGCTAGCAAGGCTGCTGCCTGTTCTGTATCAGTCCTTTAAACAGAGAACTTCAATCTTGGAGGCCTGTCAGTTTGGCACCTTTTCACAAGCTCTAAATTTACACAGAAAACTTTGACATAAACCCCACTGAATAAGATTATTTTATGAAGCCCAATCTCTGCTTCCCTGGAATGGGTATTATTTGAAAACAGCTATTCATAACATACTAGACATGCAAATTGGGAATATAATCTAATAAGGTGTGGCTATCACAGAAGATGGATTTCCTCCAGGACACATGCAAGACTTGATTTTTTTTTTTTAATTAGATGCAATGGAAGTTGCATGAAAACTGAATGTGTGGTTACCATGGTTCTGTAAGCATATGCAAATGACATGTTAGATAGCTAATGGGCCATTTTTGAATGCAGTTATTTCATTTGAGCATAACTTGTGGTAATTGCACACATAAACTAGGTGCTCAATTATGCACACATCTTGTGAGCCCCTAATTTGAAGACAAGGTCATTTATAGTTGAATTTGTGGAGCTCATTGCCACAAGATATCAGAAGAGGACAAGAGTTTGGTAGGATTCAGAAAAGGATTAGATGTTCATATGGATAATAATGAGACTATTCACAGTTATATTAGGAAGTATTAAGAGACTTTTTAAAGCAATACATAAATCCTCATGCTTCAGGCCATAAGACCTTCAAAGCTGTGAAGGTCAGGAAGAAACTTCCTCTATGAGCAGGTTGCTCCATAACTGTTCACTACAGGGTTGCTTGCACCATACTTTGAAGTATCTGTCCTGTTAAAGATAGACCTGTGTCACAATCCCACATAGATCCTATGCTGATGTATGTCTTGGGAGAAACTCCTGTATTCTGTGTTTGATTAAATTAATATTGGAGTTTATTCAAAGTTTATGGTACTGCTTGGTCTTTTAAAAATACCATGCTATTTTCTCACTTACTGGATTGTGACTGCAGCAGCATTTGGCAGTTTGAAGGTATTTGTTGGGCATCCATGTTTATGTAACATTTTTGTGGCTTTTTCATTAAGCTTGCAGTAGATCTATTGTATTTTTGTGATATCCAGCCCTTCACAGATGTTGAAATAGGGGGAGCTGCCTTGAGGCTGAACCTACTTGTAGTAGACTCAACTGTATAAGCCTTTCTCACAGTGGTCATGTGATGTCATTGCAGTCAATGGGACTGTTTACCATAGGACTGACATGAGTGAGACTCTCACACTGGGCCAGGTGTTAGCTCAGGTTACTGCTCAGCAGAGCTTAGATTTCTTAAATTTTAACTGGGCCAGGCTTTTTAGCTTCAACCTATAGAGCCTTTTCCAAAGCCCACTGAAGTCAATGAGTGTCTTCTATTGGCTTCAATGGGCTTTGGGGGTCAGGTCCTTATTGTTTGAATTCGTTGCTTATAAAATATGCCAGATTGACAGTTCTGAAGACTGCAGCTCTCTATTTAACAATAGGTTGGGGGTAACTTGGGGGTAACTCTATACACCTGTGCTGCCTTGCCAATATAGTGCAATGCTGATTTAGAAGAATCATTGAGTCATACTCATTCTTTCATAGATTCCTTGGCCAAAATTTCCAACTAGGGTGCCAGTTACAGTTCTTGTACTTTTATAATATTAATGTACATTTTAACCACTTTGATAAACATGTCAAGGAGTGCCAGGATAGAATCTGAAAAGCTTAGTTCAGACTCTGGTTGTTTGGGCTGTTTCATATTCTTAGCAGCTTTTTCTCTTTAACTTTCACATATTTCTTTACTGATTAAGACAAGAAACTGTTTGTTCCCATTATAACCTTTAATAATATCATTGTTACAACAAGGCTGTCCTCTTGTCTCCATGTAGACAATCTGTACATGAGCCTTTTGGTTTCCAAAAACTGAAATATCCAATGGATGTGAATTCGGAGGTGGCACAGTACATGTTAAACTGTATTTTATTCAGTTATACATCCTAGTCATAGTCTACATCATAAGACTAGATCAGTCTCAAAGATTTCTCCTTCTGCCTTGGCCCCTCATCTTCATCTGTCAGCACCCACCCCATTCATTACTAATGCTGTCACAACTGACATCAGAATCTGAAGCAGGAAGAATGGCAGACAGAGTGGAGTCTGGATGAGATGTCTCCTAGTTCACCTTTAGGAATGTCAGTTGTTCTATATTCTTAGCATTTAGACTTGCTCAGAGGTCAGTAACAACATTTGTAGCAGCACTGAACATGCATCTTGAATAAAAACCAGAAGATTGCAGGAGGAAAGCTCAGACACTTGTGCTGCTGCTGCAGATTTAGCATTTTACAATATCAGTGTATAAAGCTCCTTTCTAGTCTACACATGTTCCTTTGGCTTTTAAACAGGCTTCAATTGTAGCCAAAAAATGGCAGGCATACAGTGGGGTATCCTCTCTGCTGAGCACAGATGACAGCAGTTCAAATACATTGCTTAGAAGACTATTATGAAAGACTGATGCCATTCATATGGTCTATTCTCTACTATGTACCAGCCATCCCCAACAATTGAAAGTTATTGTTAATGACATTGTAGGATGAAAATATGGACACAGATTATATCTCCCTTGATATATCGATCGATCGATTGATAGAAAGATAAATAGATATACTACAAAATTTGGAAAGGGGGGGGGAAGAGAGCGAGAGAAAAGGACAGTCTTTCCAAAAGAGGGACAGTTGCATGTACTGAAAACAGTAAGGCCTATAATATTTAGCTTTATCCTCTGTGTATGCATCTTTTTGCTGTATTAATGTCACAGGGTGCAGGTTCCTTTAAGGGGAATCTGGGCCCAGGCTACCTGTGACGAGCTAATTTAAGGGAAATGAGACTGTAGTTCTTGAATGATGAGCTACTGGGCCGGATGAGGTTCAACAAGAACAAGTACAGAGTCCTGCACTTAGAACGGAAGAATCCCAGGCACTTCTACAGACTAGGGACCAAATGGTTAGGCAGCAGTTCTGCAGAAAAGGACCCAGGGGTTACAGTGAACGAGAAGCTGGATATGAGTCGACAGTGTGCCCTTGTTGCCAAGAAGGCTAATGGCATTTTGGGCTGTATAAGTAGGGGCATTGCCAGCAGATCGAGGGACGTGATCATTCCCTTCTATTCGACATTGGTGAGGCCTCATCTGGAGTACTGTGTCCAGTTTTGGGCCCCATACTACAAGAAGGATGTGGAAAAATTGGAAAGAGTCCAGCGGAGGGCAACAAAAATGATTAGGGGGCTGGAGCACCTGACTTATGAGGAGAGGCTGAAGGAACTGGGTTCCAAAGAGGATGGATCTAGACTGTTCTCAGTGGTACCAGATGACAGAACAAGGAGTAACGGTCTCAAGTTGCAGTGGGGGAGGTTTTGGTTGGATATTAGGAAAAACTTTTTCACTAGGAGGGTGGTGAAGCACTAGAATGGGTTACCTAGGGAGGTGGTGGAATCTCCGTCCTTAGAGGTTTTTAAGGTCAGGCTTGACAAAGCCCTGGCTGGGATGATTTAGTTGGGGATTGGTCCTGCTTTGAGCAGGGGGTTGGACTAGATGACCTCCTGAGGTCCCTTCCAACCCTGATATTCTATGATTCTATGATAAAAGGCCATTAAGGGTCAGTTGCAGGGTGGTGCTCACAGAGGAAGAAGCTTTCCTAAGAGAGGCGCTTCCAGAGACCACAAGCCCCAAGGAGGAGAACTGTGCAATTCCTGAACCTGAGGGGAGAGACCACAGGCCAGAGAGGCCAGGACTGAGAACCTCAGGCCCCAAAGAGGAGTTCTCTGCAACTGAGCCCAAGGGGAGAGACTTTATTTCAAGTTTATTTGTTTTTAATAAAGTAGAACCCCAGCAGGGGAATTTTGTCTTCTATCCTTTTGGATCATGTGGCGTTCTTAAGGGAGCGTGAGAGAATGGAAATTGAGACAGAGTGTCTGCTGCACCACTGTTGGTCAGCGGGGCGCATTGCAGGACAGACACACCCTGCGACAATTTAATCACTGCAATGTGTCAATAGTGAAGTCCCAATGTCATCCTGCCTCACTTTATGAAAGGCTGATCTATTCAGGTACTCTTATTCTTTTTGGGGCAAGTGAGTCAAACAGTGGTTGTTCTTGCAAAGTGAGACAACCTTTGTGGCCAGGGCCGGCTCTAGGTTTTTTGCCGCCCCAAGCAAAAAAAATTTTGGCTGTCCCCCACCCCAGCCTTGGGCTCTCACCCCCCACCAGTGCCCTCCCACACCCCCTGCCACCCCAGCGCTGGGCTCTCTCCCACCCCTTCTCCCACCTGCACCCCCTGCCGCCCCAGCCCTGGGCTCTCCCCCCCGCCTCCAGCCGGTCCGGCGCTGGCGGGATTGGGGTAAGCAGCGGGGCTCCCGGGCCACGCCTCAGCCCAGGGTCCCTCCAGCCAGGGCTCCCGCCTCCAGGACCGGCCGGGACCCAGGAGGGCAGAGCCGGGGGACCGCCCTGGCAGGGGGCTGTGGAGCCGGGGCAGGGTAGCCCCAGAGGAAGCGGAGCCCCGGAGAGCGGGACGTGGGCCCCGCACGGCAGCGCCCTGCCCTCTATGGCTCCGCTGCTGCTGCTGCTTCTGGCCGCCCTGCCGCAGTCCCTGGGTGGCTCGGGCCGCTTCGCCCAGCCCCGGCTGCGGCACTGGGGGGCAGCCGCCCTGCGGCACCTGCAGGCGGCTCCCAGCCCGAGTTCCCCCGCTCGGCGCCTGCCCGGCCCAGCCACAAGGTGCGGCACTGCTCCCCCACGGCGCAAACTGCAGTGGCCCCAGGGCGCCCCCATGCATGAGGCGCTGCTGCTGCCAGGGCCGGCTCTAGTCTTTTGCCGCCGGAAGCAAAAAAAAAAAAAAAAAGGCCGCCCCTGAAAATGTGCTGCCCCAAGCACGTGCTTGGTTTGCCAGTGCCTAGAGCCAGCCCTGTTTGTAGCACTTGAAACATGCCGCTGCCTCAAGACATACAGGTGGGGGGCTGGAAGATGGATGCTGGGCTTCCTACTCTTGAACTTAATTGATGTTCGCACTTGTGGTGCCAAGGAGAGGATGGCTTACAGGTGCCTTCTGTTTGAAGCAAAACCAAAAGCTTTTATTAGTGAAAATATTTGTCAAGGACAACTGTCCTATTTAGGCTTAGGATTTGTCATGTGACAACTGTAAATAATCATCAGAAGTGTCACTGACTTTTAACGTGGCACAAGAAGCCTTATTAGAGGAATAAAGACAACAGCCCTAAAGACACTCTACTTCACTGAGGAAATTCTTCCTTGAATGTTCACTCCTGCCTTGCTGCAGCTTTCAAGAAACGCACACCTTGTATTTTTCCTTTGGCTACACGTACTTTACCTCTTGTGCTAGGGTTCTGGGAGGGAGTGTAGAGTCAGCTAAGTCAGTTCTATGCCACTGGAGGATTTCACTATTGAATAAGAATTCTCAGTCAGCCACTTAAACTGCCTTTAAGTCATTGGGTTGATTGCGAGCAGGAAGACATGGTACTCTTTCCAAGCTCTGCCCACAAAGTAAATTCCACTCACATGAGATACCATTCACAATAGGTTGTACAGATGTTAAAAATATGACCATGCACGCTCTCTGGGTATCTTGAGCTTGGCTCCACCTCAGTAGGGTCTGAATACACCTAATGCTCTGCCTCTGCTGGGCTCTTCAGGGTTTGCTTCCCCTTGCTAAGGCTCTTATGCATTATTAGGCTTCCTGAGCTCTGCTTCCCAGAGGGGGAAGGGATAGGCAAAAGTGATGGTAGTCTCCAAACTTCTCTCACTGATATGCCACAGTGAGCTGTCACTTAGGGCTTGTCTAAACAACTGGTTAAGTTGATTTAACTTACATCGCTCGAGAGTGTCAAAAAGCCCTCCCCTGCCCCCAGTGACACAAGTTTCATGCTGTCCACATGGGCACTATGTAAGCGGGAGATGCTCTTCCGCCAACATAACTTACACTTCTCACCGAGGTGGAGTAATTGTGCCGACGGGAGAGTGCTTTCCCATCGGCATAGCGCGTCTTCTCCAAACGTGCTACATTGGCACAGCTGCATTGGTGCTGATGTAGCGCCATAGCCTAGATTGTGCAGATCTTCATAATATAATCCTCCCTCTCCTTTCTCACATGCTTTGAGCAGTGAATTAACGATGTTGATGTTTTAAAGTATTATCATTGGGCATCTAAGTTAGTACCCACTGAGATGAATGGGGCAGGTCTGAGTTTCCTGAACTGTTTCAGGTTCTGTACACACAGACAGACCTTACTGAATCAGTTGCATTCAATTCAGGATTTTGAGGCTATTTCACCAACAATAACAGACTTTTTTTATGAAAGCTTAGTGACTAGAGAGCGGGAAGGTGGCAATAAAAAAGTGCCTGTATACCATACCATTGTGTGCTAGCCCAAACCAAGACCTGTACTAAGTCTGTTTCATTCTTAAAGAGACTAATCTTGTAATGAAGCAAAGGTTTGGCCCTTCTTCTTTTAGCAAGTTCTCTTCTGGTGTCAATGAATGAAGTTCAATTTGCTTTAGTGGAGTTGCAACCATGTATATCCGCAGAGAATTTGGCCCCTTATTTCTAAATTAGTGTTTGGTTTTCTTTATTTCTTCTTGTATAACCATTGTCCTGTACTGTAATAGCTAAATAGTAGAGTTTTTTCACACTCTTTTTGTGATATAATGAATAACTGCAGCATGGGGGCCCTGTCCACCTTTTCTAGCCCAACAATGAACAAGACCATTTTTTGTTTGTGTATTAAGTTTTGTACATGTATGTCTGGTTTTATGGCATTTGGATCTCCCAAGTGCCACTCTTCCAAAATTTAATTATCTAAAAAAATAGCGTTTCCTTTGGAGAGAGCCATTATGGAAGATCAATAAAAACAAAAATATCCCATTACTGCTCATACCCAAGACACCAAAGAATTATTTGCAGAAGGTTGGGGACTGATTACAAAACTTATGGGTAAAATTCTTGGTTGTGGTAATTTCTGGTCAAGGATTTTCACATCATTGACTCAAGAACATAGTAATGCAATTTTCTCCCGTTCAGGGAATGTGTGGTGGGGAGCAGGAGGATTGTTTGAAATCATATAGTTGAAAGTCCTCATGGAGAAAAATGGTAAACTCTAACCCCATGTTTCTTTGGGTGGAAGGCTCTGTGATGAGGTGCAGACAAAGTTGTCATTGGTGTCTAGAGGAAAGATGTTTTTCTGATTAAAGCACCCGACTGGCACTATGGAGATCTGGGATCAATTTGTGACTCTGCCACGGACCTTATGTGTGACCTTGGGACATGTCACTTAATCTTTCTGATTCATTTCCCCATCTGTAAAATGGAAATAACAACACTTCCTTTCTCCTACTCTGTCTGTCTGATTTAGATTTTAAGTTCTTCAGGGCAGGTTGGTCTTTTATTATGTGTATGTTCAGTGCCTAGCACAATGGGGACCTGATATTGGTTGCATCCTTTAGGCAATATTGTAATACAAGTAAACAATATGGAAATAATGAAACTGGTTTAACACTTACCATAGCCACTATTAAAAACTTGCCAATTGGCTTAGATAACAATTTTACTGCAGACTTCCAGATACTGCAAATATTTTGGAGTACCCTTCTCTATTTATCTCAGGCAAAGAGGGACCACTGTGTCTTGTCTTCCCTTGTCTTTTTTTTCTGCTCCTTTTCATTCTGTCTCCTTACTTTTATTTTTTATTTCTTTGTAAACTTGCAGAATGATGCATTCATGTAACTGTTCTTGGAATTTATATGTATCCTTAATTTTTCTGTACTACTTGCCAAAAAAAACTCTGCTAAATTGTGAGCAAAAAAAATGTAAAAGGTGAAAGGTTAAGAATTTGCATTGCCCCATGTACAGCGCTTTCTAGAATGCTCACTGCTTCCTTCAACAACCTATGCCACAACAGCAGAAATCACTCATAGCTGCTGTTAAGATAGGGCTTGAGTTTTACGATGAGTTGCTTGCAGCATTTCATGTTTAGGATCAAAGCGTTCCTTCTCCTCTATTTCTTTTCTCTTCTTGCCTACCTCCCCCACCAGTGGGGTCAGATTTGTAAATATAGCCAATCTCACTGCAAAGCTTCTTTTTTTTTTTTTTTGTACTCCGTTTTCTTTATGAAGAAGAGTTACTGCAAATCCCCCTTTGCATAATGGACTGCTTTGAGAAGATGTCAGTCATACAAAGACTTCTAAGATATCTAGGGACAATAAGGACCAGGATGTGGATGTCTTTATTTTCACCAGGAAAATTATCCCTTACACTTTGAAGAAGGTGTATGTATATAATACCAGGCAGACATGAGTGAGCCCTATTAGCTATGCCTGGCCTTCACAAAAATGGCAGGATCCTCAGCTTTTTCTCTACTACTTCTCATTAACATGTCATTAAGGCTAATGGGGAAGCAGCAGTGGTGGATTCCCCATTAGCCTTAATGACATGTTAATGCAAGGGCCCAGGGGCCCCGGCCAATTTGGGAGCCCTGGAAAAATCTCCCCCCACTGTGGCCCAGGACTGGAGGAGCTCTCGTTCCTTGCGGTGGCCGTAGGGCCGCGGTGGGGGCCCAGAGCTTCACCGGTCTCAGTGTTGCAACAGGGAGGGAAGGAGCAAGCAGGGGGCAGGGCCATGGCTGAAGGGGTGGGGTGGGGCCACAGTTCCGGCATCCCCTCCCCCCCCCCCCCCGCTTGCTCTGGCCCAGGGCACCAGAATACCTTAATCCATCTTTGGGAAGCAATTATGGTCTTTCTGTCTTGCTCCTTCCTACATCAAGGGGATAAGATGTAGGAAACTCCTAGTTTCTGTGGACGATCCCATTTTAACTATTGTCACTGGAAGCAGAAGATACTGATTAGGGCTAGTTGTGGTTTTTCTCAACAAAATATTTTTTGAGAGAAAATCCCGATTAATCAAAACTGCAACTTTTACCAAAAATGTATCTGTTTTTGACCTGAAGGTTTCTCAAGTCCACACAGATTAGCCAATAGCTAGGTCTTCCATATCCCAGGTGAGCGTCCTGAACACTAGGCTATTGGCTGTTTTGGGATCCCTCTCTTTACACTGAAAAATTTCCAAAGGTCTGGTTTCTTGTCCCAATGTAGAGCGAAACCAAATGTTGAAACCTCCATATTTTTCACAAAGTGGAATTCTTGTTTTCCCGCCAGCCCTAATAATGATGTCTGCAATCTGAACCTGACTGATGCCAGGTGACTGGGGACAGGAAGTAAAGACTAGCACTTCTTACCAGCACTTGTGGATGTCACGCATTGGCATAATCTGCCCAAGTTCCAGGTGGGAGCAGAAGGAAACTAGGTTTTGCTAGTGTAAATGCAGTATCTAGAGCTAGTGACATTCCCAGCCCGTATTCCTATATTCAGTCATGCTTTATCAAGTATGTCCAATAGTGAATGGGTGTGATTAAATACACTTGTGACAAATTTGGAATGTAGCCCTTTGTTTTTTCTCTAAGAGCAATATTTTCTCCTGAACAGTTCAATTAGTTTGAATGTAGTGGAAGCCTAGGTAAATTGTGAGGTCTGCATATGGAAAGCACACATGCAGATGTACAGACACAAATTACCTTTGTGGAGTTTCTTTGTTGAGCAACTGTGTAGTTAAACTTTTTTTTCTTTTTTAACCTGAGCAAAAAGCATTGTACTTTATTTAATTTCTCTCTCTTTTGTTAGCACAGCAGAGTCAGGGGGATGGCGGCTTTGTCTGACCTCCCCTCCACGGGGATAGTAACTATAATGGGTTTAATTAACTGTGTGGTATTGACGTAATTAGTTATCCGAGTGATTATACTACTTTAATAAAAGCACTTCATTTGGGATGCATTTCTCTTCTACATACACAGAGCCCTACACCTATATTTCATAACTGTCTAGACATCAGAACCATGTGCATATTTTAACATCAGCCCTTGAGAGAGAGGTTATTTTGCATGGCTTAAGATAATTGGGAAGTAATGATTTTGCCCCCTGGTTTCAGATTTACTTGCCTACAAAGAGCGAAGGAGCTGTGGGGGAGGGGAAGTTGCTCATTTTATGTAAACTAAAAGGGATGGGGGAAGGGATGCATTTTAGAAACCTTGCTCTTTAGGAACTGTTTCTTTTTAAGATAGCAATTCACAGCGACAGTAATACTACAGGTAATTTGGGGTGTTTCATCTGTGGGTGAAGTACACACTATATGTGTAGATACTATACGTATGGATTATTTATAAACATTCATAAACAGTAATATTTCTCTAGGTATACATACTAATGTATGTATAAACCAGCCATCCATTTATATTATGAATGGTAGTTAAATGCATACATTCTGCCTAAGTAGCACTAACTCTTCTTATCACACATCCTAGTGGACAATAGAGAATTAATTTTGGTTTTTGTGGAGAAGCAATCCAGTGTGATTGATCCCTTTGGCTAATCTTTAAGAGCAAACGTACAATGAGAGATTACCATATGAAAATGTCAGTTATATCATATGAATGACCTAAAGAAAAAGAGAACAAAGGTAAAAGGTCTTAGGGAAGAGATTAACTAGCTGTGCATGGATCAATCCACAACAAAACACCATGCATGAACTCCTTTAGCCTACCTCACACTTCATAGCTTGCGGGAGGAATTCCTAGCTGATAAAATATACTAAGAGAATAATACATTCCATACAGTGTATTTTGCAGGTAGGAGGTGTCATTTCTTTCCCCTCTGCTTTGCTTTATCTTGCATGTTTAAGCATATTTTCCCTCTGGTCTCCTGCATCTCTTTAGTTTGCAGAACTGTGCTGCAATCCCTTCAGCCTGCCTTTCTTTCCCTGTTGAGAGAGAGACTGAAATCACTGCAGGCATTTGACTGCTTCATGCAGCACAGGATTGAACGCTATGGGTCATCATAACAGCCAAATACATAAGCAAGTTCCCATGAAAGCCAAGCAAACAGGAAAGAAATGCCTGGGAGATGGTACCTGCAAACACTGCTTGTTCTCTAATCACGAGGGATGCTCCTCTAAAGCCCCCATCCCTCATTAAATCAATAAAATCAAGTGTCCTTTATTTTAATCCTCTAATCCAGTAGCAAGGAGAGAGGCCTTGGCTTTTCATTTCATTGTTTCAAACAAATCGCTGGGATGAAACTGACAAAGGTTGATTCCTTTACCTTGATGTTTGTGAAAATGTCACTAAGAAGGCAGCTGCTGGGCATTTAGCCACTTTCCTTCAGTGGCAAAAAAGGAGATCTGTGACAGCCTAGCTGCAAATACTGTAGCTTTCTAAGACATTTTGTTTAGTTTGATGTTGTGCTGCAATGACGAGAGAGGAAGGATCTGTTATGTACCAGCTGCATGAATCTCTGGATTGAAGTTTTACAGCTTTAGATCCTCTTTTATACAGTAAAGGGGAGATGAAAGCAAATAACTCACATGTCATGAAACAGAGGTACAGTGCAGTTCTGAATGGCTTAGCATTCTTAGTAAGCATTTGATCAAAATTCTGACAAGGAAACTGTACTGTATTTAGTAAGGTTGTGAACATAGTAAAAGTATCTCTAAAATCTTACTGCTCCTTGGTCAGTCTCTTGTCAGCTTGAATGTGATTACATTAACAAGGAATGATAAATAGTTAGAAAAGCACCAAACCCTATTTAAGCCATTCTCTGTACAAATATATTAAAGCTAAAGTGGGAAAGAGACATGTGTTAGATCTTCCATTTACACTTCAGTTTGGGAATTATCTGGCCAGGGACATGGTATTGGCACTTTTCTTGTAAGGCCATGTTTAAAAATTGTTCTTTAGCAAGATAGTGAAATCACTCAAATCTGTCCACCAGAGTGATTCATCCAGTGTCAGTGATCTTACATGTCTTCCACATGTAAATTTCAATACACTTGGATGAAAATGGTGAATAACTTAAGTGGGGATTGGCTCTCTTCTATTTTCTCAATATTTGATATTTGTTTTGTGCTAGAAAAATTCTTGATATACATTTCTTACCAGACAGATGCCACTCAAATGGTTTTGCTGGCGAGTTTAGATAGGGTCTAATTACATTATAAATGGTACAGTTCCAAACCTGTTATACCCTCGGTAAGGGACTAAGTTATTTAGCCAATAAAATCTTGTGCTATCACCTGGGGAAACATCAAACTTTGTAGTTAGTCTCCAGGGCTATAATTCTGGCACCTTTCATGAGCATTAAAATGCACTAAATTTGAAAGAGAAAATGAAACAGTGATGAATAATCCCTCTGCTTCTTGTAGTTTGTGCCAGACATCATAATAAGAAAAAAGTCATCTACCATTGCCTTCGATTTAGCTAACCCCACAATTGAACAGTGTGTAAATGTAGTTCCTAAATATAATATATAGAGACTCTAGCACAATATTTGGAAAAGTTTTTAGATGTATCAGTTCTTTACAAGCAACATGGCTCTATGAATCCAGATCTATTGAATACAAAGATTGCAAGGAAGGAAGGCTTGATGGAAGACTTCCTCTAAATAAAAGTTCTAAAAGGATTTAAAACAAAACAAAAAAGCATTGATGATGCACAAGCCAGAATAGAATTCAACTCATTCTTCCAGAGCTGAATTAGCATTGTAAGGCTAATATGACTTTTGTCAGTAAAGTAAGACGATATGACTCTGAAAGAAAGAGAGGATGTATTGTGGTCACGGCACCTAAGTGGGTCTCAGAAAAATCTGGGTTCAATTCTTGGCTCTACTGCAGTGACCTTGGGCAAGACACTTAATCTGTCTCTGCCTCAGTTCCCTACCTGTAAAATCAGGACAGTCTTAACAATACTTTCTTTGTGTTGTCTAGTTAGATTGTAAACTATTTGAGGCAAAAATTCTCTTTCTGTGTGTTTGCACGTATCTAGCACACTAGGGTCCTGATCTCAGTTCATAGCCCTAGATGCTACCGGTGCACAAATAACTACAAACAAGGTTCCTGTTGGGTAGGAAGGTACTATTTTTATTCAGTCAGCTCTCAGAGTGGAACAGCACACTGAGCACCAGACCCAACTTCTTAAAAGGTTTTCCAGACTCCAGCAACTGCTCTGCAACACTTTTATGCAAACCAGGCCAAAACTATGCCTCAAGAGATGAACATCTCTCTCTATACAGGCCCTAAGAGATAGCTTGATGACCCTTCAACCAGTCTCTGAATCAATGTAATGTTAGACTCAGAAGTATTTGTTTCTACTAATAATTAGCTGCCGCTCTCCAGCTGCCCAACTCTGAAGGCAGCGCTGCCACCACCAGCAGTGCAGAAGTAAGGGTAGCAGTACTGCAACCCCCCCTATAATAACCTGGCAACCCCCCCCCCCACAACTCCTTTTTGGGTCAGGACTCCTACACTTACAACACCATGAAATTTCAGATTAAAATAGCTGAAATAATGAAATTTATGATTTTTAAAATCCAGTGACCATGAAATTGACCAAAATGTACCGTGAATTTGGGAGGGTCATACTAATAATGTATTCCTGCTTGTAATAACACCATTACATACAGGGTGCCAAGACATGTATGAAGAAAATTGGGGGCAGGGCAAGGAGAGATCTGACCATGTTGAAATGTCTTATTTCAACATTTTCCAGAACAAAACATTTCAATTTTTCATTTCAAAATTTTCATTTAGATTTTTTTGTTGGGATTTTCTTTTGCAGAGAATTTGTAAATTTTCAGATTTCTTTCCTGATTGGAATCGAGGCAAATTTCAAAACCCTCCACAAAATAGAATTTCCATTCTCTGCACAGCCCTAATTAATGTTTCTAGTACTCTCAAATCACACCATCTGGTAAGACAGGATAATAAGATTTGTTTTGATACTGAAGTACACTTTGGCTTTAGAAGATATAAAGGACTATGATGTGCTTCAGATTGTACAAAATGTGAATGGCATGAAATATCTCACAAAAGAGAGTAAGATAATGCAGACAACGAAAGGCTACTGCCACAGTTATATGCGTGAGTCTAAAATGTATCTGAAATATCTGACCTGCCCAGCCTCCTTGTATTAATAACCATAGATTTAACATGATTTACCAACAATCTAATACTTCATTAAAGTTTTTGAAGAAAACCTTACTAAAAATCTGGTAATATGACTTAGTGACACAGCTCTTGGTCCCTGTCATGCAATCCTTTTAGTAGCAAACTTCCCAGGAACTTGAAAGGCTGTTTTGACTAAGGATAACAGGCGTGGCCTTTTACTACCCTCATTGCTACATATTAGAGAATCAAAGAAGCACATGCCACTGTATAAACACAAGAATCTAAGTGCAGTTTTACTTTGAAGAATGATTGTGTAGAAATGGTACCTTTTTATTTAACAGAGCTGAGTCTTGATCTATTAAATCATATTTTCTCACCTTAGTGACATAAAATAAGTTTGTATTTCTGTTGGCTCATATTAACCATGCAGAGCCAATACAGCTATGGGTGAGGAACCTGGACTCTACTCTAATACACACCTGTGAACAGAATAACTAAACACAAATTTCTGCTCTATTATGTGTGTGCCACTGCACTGAAGGCAAAGGTGTTGCACAGGTGTAACTGAAGTAGAATTTGGCCTGCAGAATGTTTATTATGAGGTATGAGTCCCAAAAGACACAGCTTGACTGTCAGAATCCTGATTGTTTGCAGAGCTGGCTGTTGAAAAATGCATCTTGTTACATTAAACTCAACAAATGTGACTTCAAAGTCATTTGAGAGGCCATAAATATGGAAGCCACAATGCCATTTTACAGTTATTTTTCAGATTATGACTGCACTTTCAGATTCAGAAACATTTGAAGAGGATAGTTTCAATTCTGGGAACTGAACCAGAAATGCCTTAGATGCTGCAAAAAAGGCTGATCTTATGATCTATCCAGCTGTGACCAGAAGCAGAAGCACTGGAAAGCTCAGGAGAAAGCCTCTTCTTGTAAATTTTCCAATCCAATGTTGCAGACTTGAGTATGAGATGGTTCATATATACCCTAGAAACCTTTCAAGATTCACTCATTGCTTGTTGCAATTTACCAGTTCAAAATTGTTAATAGAGTTAGTAAAATAATAATAATAAAAAATTTGCAAATAAAATATTATTTTGGCCAACCTTATAGATTTTTGTCAAATATGTGAAAAAATATTTGTCAAATAATGGACAAAAACATACAAATAATCAAATAAACCATATGAATATTATCCAACCAGCTGTAGTGATAAGAATCATTGTTATCTTTGGTATGTCAGAATGGCTAAACTTCATGATTTTCCTTTTTTAGACAGTGCTCAAGAATCAAGTTTGTCAGATGAAAAGACACCGTGCTTTTATTAACTGAATGAGTTTAGAATGCATCTGCTTAGGCTAATGGAGCTATCTAGTTAACATTGAGCATACTAGTAACAGATCAACATGGGTCTTAAAAAACCAAGAAATCCCTACTCAAAGATACAGAACAAGGAACCAGAGATACCAAAGTAGCAATAAAAATAAAGAACCATAAAAAAGAACATAACGGTTATACTGGGTCGGACCAAGGGTTCATCTAGCCCAGTATCCTGTCTTCCAACAGTGGCCAATGCCAGGTGCCCCAGAGGGAAAGAACAGAACAGGTAATCATCAAGTGATCCATCCCCTGTTGCTCATTCCCAGCTTCTGGCAAACAGAGACTAGGGACACTATCCCTGTCCATCCTGGCTAATAGCCATTGATGGACCTATCCTCCAAAGTAGTCTGGGCAATGATTATACCCACTTACAGAAGAAGGAACAAGTAATTGCCTCTGGAGACATTTCCTCAGATAGCTTTGCTTGGATGAACATCCTGCAACTACTTTTAAGATGCTCACAATATTAAGTCTCAGCAATATCTTCTATAAAGCATTGTAAATGGAAACATGAATTCAAATTAATCATATTTGTACATGCAGGAATTATCAGTGTAAGCAGAGTCTGGATGAGCTCTCCCCTGACATCTAGTGTTGAGCTGTGGAAAAAGACTTCAGAAGCTGATCTCATTTGCATGGACACACCTACCCTGCCTAGGTGCTCAGCATTATGGGACTTCTTGCCCAAATGATCACTTGTGGCTGGTGTTGGATCCCCAGTCTCCTTGTTAGTGGGGCAGGAGTAATAAAAGGCTGCTATCCTTGTTGTGTGAACCGAGGGCAGCAGAACTGTACCTGGCATACCCCAATGGAGGGACTCACCCTCAAGTGAACAGCACTCGCTAGGCAGGGAACATGGGTTCCAAAGCCCAATGAGTTGAGAGAGGGTGGGGACAGGTACTTGTACCTGGTGGTGTGGGCCCTGTTTAAGAGTCCTAGACACCATTTGACCCTTCCTCTCTCCATGGTATAATAAAAGCTAATTTAGACTCAATTGAGAGTCTTGTTACATGCTGCAGAACTGAAATCACTTAGACCTAGGTATCAGTATTAGAGCTACTTTGGGACAGTGCCTCTATTGCAAGAGACTGCCCAGTATGCACCAGCAGTGGGGCTCCCCCACTAACAGCTGAAATCTCTGAGAGTTATGTTAAGTGTGTGTGGGGGGGGCTGAAGACATCTTGGTGAGTGGGCAGCTGGTGGAGAGGTGTGGCAAGCGGCTAGCAGGGCGACTGGCTGATAGGTGTGACCAGCAGGGCGGCTAGCAGAGAAGCTAATGGAGAGGGCCAGAGCAGAGCCCCTCAGAGGCGTGGCAATTGGCCGTGGGGCAAGGAATGAGTGCCCGAGCAGTGCAGTGTGTAAGGTGCCTCCTTCCCCCCACCCCCGCCTTCCACACAGGGTGGGAGGTGAACTCTGCGGATGAACCTCTGAACTCTGGGGCTGCACTGGCCAAAGACAGCAACTGTGAGTGGGGTACAGAGCAGGGGCGGGCACATTAAAGGGACTTTTGGGTTGCTGGACTTAAGACCCTGTGGGGAAAAGGACACTGCCCAGCTTCGTTAGGGGTGGGTCTTTTGCTCATGGTTTGTGTTTATGAGCCCTAGTTGTGGTGTTTCCCAAATTAATGCTGAGTTAATTCCTTCCTTTTATTAGAAGTTTTTGCTACACTCAGACTCTGTGCTTGCGGGAGGGGAAGTATTACCTCTTAGAGGCACCCAGGGGGTGATGTGTAATTGTCCTGGGTGGGGGCTTGAGCTGGTTTTGTGTTGTATTGTTGAAAAGGAACCCCTAGATACTGAACCTGGCCCTTGTTGCTGCTGGCTCCACCTGGCAGAAGGGTTACATCAGCAAAGATTAGAGTTAATAGATTCAGAGTTTTAGGCCAAAACAGACCATTGGATCATTCTTCAACTCTGATGGCCGGCATTCCATGTTCCTAAATATATCTTTTGCATTTCACTGAATTAAAAGGCATTTTGCAAAGAGCCCAGGTTTGTTTAATAGCATTGAACAGGGCCTTGAAGGCAAGGATGAGAAACTTGAAGCCAGTATAAAAGTATTTTACATACGCACAGTGGGATATAGTTTTGGTGTGCTCATTTGCTTGTCAGAGCTCTGTCCTCTCATTGCAATGCTGGTGTCTAAGTTCTTGGAACAAAACAGATTTAGATCCTGCCTGTGAATGCACAAAATTCTTTTAGTGCACTTTGGAATTAAAATTGCATCTGTACAACACTTTTTGTATTTTGTAAAGGAGACAAAGAATTGCAGTGTTGCAGGGATATTAGTTTCTTAGACATTGTGTACACTGTGGAAGTTTACAAAAAAACCTCCCACTGAATGTTTGCATTAATGGTAATCATAGCTAAGATAAGGCCCCATGGCACCTCTCTCGAATTGTTAGTTACAAATGCTTTTGTCTAGGTTTCCAGTAAGCTTAACTAATATGGTGGAAGCCACTGAGAGTTCTCTATCCTAGGGCTCCCATCAGTTGAGTTGAATTGGAGATAGGTATGTGTGTGTGTGTATATATATATATAATTGTGTGGTTGGTTGGTTGGTTGGTGTTGGGGGGCGGGTTGTTTGCTTGTTTTTGGTAAATTTCTCTTTTTGGTAGTCATGACCTAAATTGTGTTATACCTTGATGTTAGATGAAGGGAAAAGGTGATGACACGTCTCTGCCCCACAAATGACAAAGTATAGCACTTCTCAAAGAAATCAAGTGAGTGTGACAACAGTTGAATGATAATGGAAATTAGGAGAAAAAGAGAATTCCCAAGTGGCTTCATTTTTATGTGGGTTGTTGTAATAGAAGACAGGTAGCTTGTTGCTTTAAAACCTGGAGAGGGTTCATGGAACATTAGATGTGAAATAGCTTGAAATATTACAACACAGAAAGAATTTAACAACATTCCTTCCACTAGGTTCAGCACATTACTAGGTTATATGGTTTTGTTCACTACATCACAAGTTCACGTTGCTTATTCAGTGTGTATATGAATGGTTTCAGATGCAAAACATTTAATTAATTAAATAACCTCCCCAAAGACATTACATATTTCATGTGTCAGACACAGGATCATAAGATGGATTACATGGCTATACTGGGTCAGACCAATGGTCCATCTTGCCCAGTATCCTGTCTTCTGACAGTAGCCAATGCCAAGTGCTTCAGAAGGAATGAACAGAGCAAGGCAATTATTGATTGATCCACCCATCATCCAGTCCCAGCTTCTGGCAGTCTGAGGTTTAGAGACACCCATAGTATGAGCTGGTGCCCTGACCATCATGGTTAACAGGCATTGATGGACATATCCTCAATGAATTTATCTAATTCCTTTTTTAACCCAGTTATACTTTTGCCCTTTATAACATCTCCTGGCAATGAGTTCCACAGGCTGACTGTACATTGTGTGAAGAAATACTTTCTTTTGTTTTAAACCTGCTGCCTATTAATTTCATTTGGTGACCCCTGGTTCTTGTGTTCTGTGAAGGGGTAAATAACATTTCCATATTCACTCTCTCCACACCATTCATGATTTTATAGACCTCTGTCATATTCCTCCATAGTATTCTCTTTTCTAAACTGAAAAGTCCAATGCTTTTTAATCTCCCCTTGTACAGAAGCTGTTCCATAGAACTAATTATTTTTGTTCCCTTTTCTGTACTTTTTCTAAGGCTTTGCCTATACTAGCACTTTTATTGGTAAAACTTTTGTTGGTCAGGGGTATGAAAAAAACACCACTGACCAACGTAAGTTTTACCAACAAAAGCACTGGTACAGACAACACTATGTCAGTGGGAGACGCTCTCCCACCGACATTGCAACTGCCACTCATTGGAGATGGTTTAATTATGCCAACCAGAGAGCTCTCTCCCATCAGCATACAGTGGTCACACGGGAGACCTTTCAACAGCACTGTGATGCTGTAAGGTCTGTAGTGTAGACCTAGCCTAAATCTAGTACAGTATATCTTTTTTTGAGTTGGGGCTACCAGAACTATACAGTATTCAAGGTGTGGGCAAACTCTGGATTTATATAATAGCATTATATTTTCTGTCTTGTTATCTATCCATTTCCTAATATTCTGTTAGCTATTTTGACTGCCACTGCACACTGAGTGGATGTTTTCAGAGAACTATCCACAATGACTCCAAGATCTTTCTTGAGTGGTAACAGCTAATTTAGTCCCCATTTCGTATGTGTAGTTGGGATTATTTTTTCCATTGTGCATAACTTTGCCTTTATCAACACTGAATTTCATCTGCCATTTTGTCATCCAGTCACCAAGTTTTGTGAGATCCCTTTGTAACTCTTCATAGTCAACTTTGGATTTAACTATCTTGAGTTAATTTTGTATCATCTGCCAATTTTGCCACCCTACGGTTCACCTTCTTTTCCAGATCATTTATGAATATGTTGAACAGTACAGGTCTCAGTAGAGATCCTTGGGGGACTCTGCTATTTACGTCTATCCATTGTGAAAACCTACCATTTATTCCTACCCTTTGTTTCTTCTCTTTGAACCAGTTACTGATCCATGAGAGGACCATCTCTCTTATCTCATGACTACCTAAGAGCCTTTGGTGTGGGACCTTGTCAAAGGTTTTCTGAAAGTCTGTGTAGTCTGTCAACTGGGTAACCCTTGACACCCACAAAACAATTCTAATAGATTAGTGAGGCATGATTTTCCTTTACCAGGCCATGTTGACTCTTCCCCAACATATGTCATTTATATGTCTGATATTCTGTTCTTTACTATAGTTACAAGCAGTTGGCCTGTTACTAAAGTTAGCCTTACTGGCATGTAATTGCCAGGATCACCTTTGGAATCTTTTTTTTTTTTTAATTGGCATTACATTAGCTATCCTCCTGTCATCTGGTACAGAGGCTGATTTAAGTGATAGGTTACATATCACAATTAGTACTTCTGCAATTTCATATTTGAGTTCTTTCAGAACTCTTGAGTGAATCTCACTTGGTTTTGGTGACTTATCTAATTTATCAATTTATTCCAAAAACTCTTCTATTGACAACTTCAAATCTGGGACAATTCCTTAGATTTGTCACCTAAAAAGAATGCCTTGGGTGTGGCAATCTCCTTCACATCCTGATTCAAGAAATTAATTTAGCTTCTCCACAACAGCCTTCTCTTCCTTGAGTGCTTCTTTAGTACCTTAATCATCCAATGGCCCCACTGTTTGTTTGGCAAGCTCCCTGCTGCTGATATACTTACAAAAACAAACAGCAATTTTTTTTCTTTTGCCAGTTGCTCTTCAAATTCTTTTTTGACCTGCCTTATACTTTTGAATCATAGAATATCAGGGTTGGAAGGGACCTCAGGAGGTCATCTAGTCCAACCCCCTGCTCAAAGCAGGACCAATTCCCATCTAAATCATCCCAGCCAGGGCTTTGTCAACCCTGACCTTAAAAACCTCTAAGGAAGGAGATTCCACCACCTCCCTAAGTAACCCATTCCAGTGCTTCACCACCCTCCTAGTGAAAAAGTTTTTCCTAATATCCGACCTAAACCTCCCCCACTGCAACTTGAGACCATTACTCTTTGTTTTGTCATCTGGTACCACTGAATAGTCTAGGTCCATCCTCTTTGGAACCCCCTTTCAGGTAGTTGAAAGCAGCTATCAAATCCCCCCTCATTCTTCTCTTCTGCAGACTAAACAATCCCAGTTCCTTCAGCCTCTCCTCATAAGTCATGTGCTCCAGCCCCCTAATCCAGCCCTTTTTTGTTGCCCTCCGCTGGACTCTTTCCAATTTTTCCTCATCCTTCTTGTAGTGTGGGGCCCAAAACTGGACAGTACTCCAGATGAGGCCTTACCAATGTCGAATAGAGGGGAATGATCACATCCCTCAATCTGCTGGCAATGCCTTACTTATTCAGCCCACAATGCCGTTAGCTTTCATGGGAACCTGGGCACACTGTTGACTCAGATCCAGTTTCTCGTCCACTGTATCCCCTAGGTCCTTTTCTGTAGAACAGATGCCTAGCCACTCGGTCCCTAGTCTGTAGAAGTGCATGGGATTCTTCTGTCCTAAGTGCAGGACTCTGCACTTGTCCTTGTTGAACCTCATCAGATTTCTTTTGGCCCAATCCTCTAATTTGTCTAGGTCCCTCTGTATACTATCCCTACTCTCCAGCATATCTACCACTCCTCCCAGTTTAGTGTCATCTGCAAACTTGCTAAGAGTGCAGTCCACGCCATCCTTTAGATCATTAATGAAGATATTGAACAAAACCGGCCCCAGGAACAACCCTTGGGTCACTCCGCTTGATACCAGCTGCCAACTATACATGGAGCCATTGATCACTACCTGTTGAGCCTGTTTTGCACTTGACTTGCCAGAGTTTATGCTCCTTTGTATTTTCCTCAGTAGGATTTTACTTCCAATGTTTAAAGGATGCCTTTCCCCCTTTAACTGCTTCTTTCCCCCTGTTTAATCATGGTGGCATTTTTTTGGTCCTTTTACTGTGGTGTTTTTTTTTTTTTTTTAATTTGGGATATGCCTTTAGTTTGAGCCTCTATTATGGTAGTTTTAAATAGTTTCCATGTGGCATATCATTCTTGTGACTGTTCCTTTTAATTTCCATTTAACTAGCTTCCTCATTTTTGTGGTGTTCACCCTTTTGAAGCTAAATGGTACTGTGGTGGGTTTCTTTAGGATTTTCCCCCTACAAGGATGTAAAATTTAATTACTTTATGGTTGCTATTACTGAGTGGTTCAGCTATATGCACCATTTTGACCAGATTCTGTATTGCACTTATGACTAACTCAAGAATTGAAACTCCCCTTGCGGATTCCAGGACTAGATGCTCCAAGGGATAGTCATTAATTTGATCTCTGCATCCTTTCCTGAGGTGACCATGTACCCAGTCAATGTGAGGATAGTTGACATCCCCCATTATTATTGGGTTTTCTGTTTTTTATTTTTTATTTTTATTATTTTTTTTAAGTATCTCTAATCTCCCTGAGCATTTCACAATCACCATCAACATTCTCGTCAGGTGGTTGGAAGTATTTTCCTACTGCTATACTCTTTTTGTTCGAACATGGAGTTTGTGTTCATAGAGATTCTATGGTATCATTTGATTCATTTAAGATTTTGCCTGTAGCCAGTTAGTTCATTTTGTCATTTAATTGTGTTGTTGTAGTTAACTCACATGTTATTTCATATATAATCAATGTGTGATGAATAGATAAGTAGGATAGGATTATAGGAGTAGAAGTTTGACAAGTATTTAGGAGTGACGAGTGTATATTAAGGATATAAGTAATGGAAGGCCTACAGGCTAAGACCTGTAATTTTTCAGCTTAGCCACACTAGGCTTCAGGTTTAAAGAGACTTGACATAAATGGGTGACCTAAGACTGACCCTACATCAATAAGACCTCAAGATTACTATAAAGATGTGCCAATAGGTGATGTTACGGAAAAATAGACCACAAGACACCTGACTGTAACATCATGGAAAGTTCTGACCACAGGTTACCCTTGAAACAGCTTGATGTAAGTGTTAATAAGATGCTAATAAGGAAAAAGGAACTAAGAGAACAACCTATGGAAACTGCGGCACCCCAACATTTATGAGGTGTGGAAATACAGATAAGGAAAAAGAGGTTGGAATGCTCATGCATGTGGATGCATGTTCAGAACAACAATATAAAAGAGGTTCCCTGTTTAGGTAAAAGTGGAAAGACCAGAGCAGGAACGCCCCCTCTAATGATGATCACCTGTTGAGAGATCCACCGGACTCTAGGGGATGCGAGAATGAATACAGCCTTGGCTATGTTGCAGGCTCTCTCAGGTTGGATATGCGGGTGTAACTTGTAATACAAAGAAGACTGTTTACTTGTAACTTGTGTTTGTGGTCACTGTATTCATTCTTCATGTGCTCCTCAAAGTCTCCCAATTGAAGAGAATCGTAAATGGCAACTTTCAACCTATTAATTTGGTAACTATAATGACAGGAACTGAACCCATTGCAGGTTAACACAAAATCATTAATTCAATTTAATTTAAAATAAAGGCTATATTACTATATCATATTCTCTCTGCTTTCTTTCACATATAGTACCACTTTCCCACCAGTGCAACCTATTTTGTCATTGCTATATATTTTGTACCCTGGTATTACTATGTCCCATTGATTATCATTGTTCCACCAACTTTCTGTGATACTTATTATATCACTATACTCATTTACTATCAGTCACTCAAGTTCACTTGTCTTAGTTTTTAGGCTTTTAGCACTTGTATACAAGTGCTTATAAAATTTGTCAATATTTATTTGTCTGCTTTCATGTGATGTAATTGAATGGGACTCTTTTCCATTTGACTGTTTCTCTTTGGTTCCTACTTGTACTTCATATACTTCTATCTTCTCCTCTTTTCTAGGGTATAGTGTATCCCCTTTAATAAATCCTCCCCTAAAGGGCATCTCAATCCAAACCCTGTATTCCTCCATACCTGTCAGGTTTCCCACAGCCCTTAGTTTAAAACTCATCTATGACCTTTTTAATTTTACATGCCAGCAATCTGGTTCTGTTTTGGTTTAGGTGAAGCCCATCTTTCCTATATAGGCTCTTCCATTCCCAAAAGGTTCCCCAGTTCCTAATAAACCTAAAACTCTTCTCCCTGTACCATGATCTCATCCATGCATTGAGACCCTGCAGTGCTGCCTGTCTAACTGGCCCTGCACGTGGAACTCGAAGCATTTCAGTCAATGCTAACATGGAGATTCTGACAAGTTTCAGAGTAGCAGCCATGTTAGTCTGTATCCTCAAAAAGAACAGGAGTACTTGTGGCACCTTAGAGACTAACAAATTTATTTGAGCATAAGCTTTCGTGGGCTACAGCCCACTTCACCGATGAAGTGGGCTGTAGCCCACGAAAACTTATACTCAAATAAATTTATTAGTCTGTAAGGTGCCACAAGTACTCCTGTTCTTTTTATGGAGATTCTGGATTTTAATCTCTTACCTAGCAGCCTAAATTTGGCCTCCAGGACCTCTCTTCTACTTTTCTCTGTCATTGGTACCTACATATACGATCACCACAAGTCTATCTAGAGTCTCAAGAAGTATGCAGCCTTCATGCCCAGCAAGCAATTTATCATGCAGTTTTCCACGTCATCGCAAACCCAATGATCTATATTTCTAATAAGTGAATCACCCATTACTAGTGCTTGTCTCTTCCTAGTCACTGGAGTTACCTCCCCCAGAGGGGTGTCCTCAGTGCAAGAGGATACCATGATGTCATCTGGAAGGAGGGTCTCAACTATGGGAGCATTTCTCTTCATTCTGGCTTGCTGTTTTCCTTCCCCAAGAATTTAATCCTCCTCAACAGTGCACAGGCTGTCAGAATAAGGGTGGGCCCAATCTACTGTGTCCCTGAAAGTCTTGTCTGTGTACCTCTGTCTCCTCCAGTTCAGACACTCAAGAGCCTGTGCTTGGTTTCTGAGGGCCATGAATTGCTTACACCGAAGGCACATGTAGGCCACCTACCCACAAGTCAGGTACGTGCTGCATTCAGTTCAATAAACTGGATAGCCCCCACTTTGCTGCTGGATTTCTGCCTGCTTTATTTTTACTCTTTCAGGGATTTTTGATCTTTTGGGGAAGGAGTTGGGGGGAAATTATTGGTTAGAGGAAGTTTGTTAGATGTATCTGGTTTTCTAAACTCCCTAGCAAAACTCATCTCTTCATTATCCCCTCTGGTCAGTCAGGAGCTGGCGTTTTATACCCCTGTTTTCCCTGAGTTAGTCCAGCCCCCTTGCCAAGGGATCCTGACGGGATTAGGGATCAAAGGATATCAGGCTAGAGCCTTGTTTGTATGCTATCAGGCTGCTTGGCTCAGAACACAGCCCCCCCAAAAGACCACACTATAAACTTCAATCAAGTAGGCACATAGTAAGCACACAATAAACAGATAAACTAATTTCCGTAGTTTCTATTTTATCATGTCCTTCAGTGTGAATACCATATAATCAAGTATGTTCAAGTGGGCCCTACTGCTACACCGTAGAGCCCTATTTACTTCAATTTAGGGGTTGTCATAGAATCAGAAATGTAGGGTTGGAAGGAACCCCAGGAGGTCATCTAGTCCAGCCCCTTATGCTGAGGCAAAATCAAGTAAACCTACACCATCAATGACCAGTTTTTGTCTACCCTCTTCTTAAAAGTCTCCAATGATGGCAATTCTATCACCTCCCTCAGAAGTCTGTTCCAGAGCTTAGCTACCCTTATAGTCAGAAAGATTTTTTTTCTAATATCTAACCTAAATCTCCCTTGCTGCAGATTAAACCCATCACTTCTTGTCCAATCTTCAGTGGATATGGAGAACAATTAATCACCGTCCTCTTTATAACAGCCCTTAAGATATTTGAAGACCATTTCAGTTCTCCCCTCAGACTTCTTTTCTCAAGACTAAATATGCCTGATTGTGGTGGTTTTTTATTTTTTTAAACCTTTCCTCATAGGTCAAGTTTTCTAAACCTTTTATAATTTTTGTTGCTCTGGTCTCTCTCTCACTCCAATTTGTACACATCTTTCCTAAAGCACAACACCCAAAACTGGACATAATACTTCAGCTGAGGCCTCACCAGTACTGAATAGAGTGTGACAATTACCTTCAGACTACTACCTATGACACTACAGTTAATGCACCCCAAAATATTAGCCAATTTTGTAACTGCATCACATTGATGGCTCATATTTCATTTGTGATCCACTATGACACCCAGATTCAGAGGAACAGAATGGTGGTTTAAAGCTACTTCCATCCTGGCCCCCTCCCATCCCATCCCCAGATGTTCTGAGGATCAAGCCCATGATTCCCTGTTCACATCTGATGTGCCATTACTTTTTATACATTTACTTTTTCAGTCATGTGTATGTTAACTCTTCCTAGAGCCCACTCCTATAGTAACTGCACAGGGCAGACTCCCATTGACTTAAACGGGAGCTCAGAATATCAGACCTGTAGGAGAGAGAGTGAGAGCCTGGAACATAGGGCCTGGTGCAAGGCCTGAGGCTTGAACCAAAGTTAGCAGAAGCCATGCTATGAGCAAAAGTCAGGCCCTGCCATAAAGCAAACGCTTGCTTACAAGTTCATTGTCTGGTACATGAACTTGGCAAAAGCATAACTAGTGTTGCTAAAGCACAGGCACTCCTAAGAAGTACTAGGTACTGGGTGTTCATGTAAACACATTCCAGAAGGATAGTACAAGTACACTCCAATATAGAGTTATGGCATAAACACAATCCTGGGTGATGAGCACCCAAAACTCCCACTGAATTCAGAGAGATGGGTGCTCAGCACCTCTGGAAAGCAGGCCAGTTGTAAAATATCTCTGGAGACTGACATAAGTCAAATCTGAAAATATACAGGATTTAAGCTCTTCACAGCCACACCAAGATAAGTAAAAAGACAGCAGTATGTCAGTCAGGGAGCACCGGAGTGCTGACTCCTCATCTCCCTGCTCTCTCCTCTAAATATTAGATCATGCTCACTCTCCAAGATTTACTAGTGTGACACTTGCCAGGGTACCCAGGGTTGTGAGGCACTTCGTACCACCAACCCTTAACATGAGGAAACCTTGTCTGTGTCTGCTGTGGGTCAGCTCCCTGACTCCACCAGCCTCCAGCAAAACAAGCACTGGCCTCTAGGCCTCAATCTCTCTGTACAGGATAGGCATGCACCAACTCCCGAGTCCTCCTAGCATCTTTCTGGAGTCCCCAGCCCCTGTTCCACTGGACACTTTCAGACTCATTGCTCCCAAAGGAACAGTACACACCAGCTTGCTAGTTTTAACACAGGATCACCACTCTGCTTAACACACAAGGCTTAGAAATATTTACAGTGAAAACGAGAATAAATTTATTAGCAAAGAACAGATTCAAATGATGATATTGGGGGGAAAATGGTTACATATAAAATCATAACACTATTTCTAAACTTAACTCACAAGTCATTACCCTATCCTCTACAGCATAGCTTATCCCAAGTCTTTTCCCCAGCATTGTCACCCAGGATGGCTGATATCCACCTTTGATAAGATGAAGTCCACTGGCAGCTTGTCTTCACAGAGTGATGGATACCATAGCATCTCTCTACATCCTCAGATATACCAGACCTTGATCTTCACTTGAAAACAGAGTTTTCTCTCCACCCCGTTCAGCTGTTTACCTCCTCCTGTTAATTTCCTTCTGAAGTCTCTGTAAATTCTTCATTAGCATTTGATTCCCTATGGTAATAGACTTCTATTGTGAGACACACAACACAACGGTCCACCAGGGAGAAAATGTCTCCCACTTCCTGTCTGGAGAAGTTAGTCTCAAGGCACACTACCTTTGAGTAACCTGGCTTTAACTACAAGGCCTAGAGAACGTAATTCTCAGCATATATACACAACTCCTCTTATTTTCCATACATATATCTCACAATGATTATGGATGACCAATGTGACACAGGCTTTCATTAGAGACCTTACATGATGTTCTTTTGGTGAACCCAGTGGATTGCTGGGCCCCTATGTATCCTTATGTCCCCTGCCAGTGAGCATTCTGAGTTCCTTTATTACAATCAGTGAACCCAAATTCACCAAAATAATTTCAATGCAAAGTCTTAAAAGATAATATTACAATTTGAAAATTGGTACTACAGCTTAACAAAGCCTGTTTTATACTGCACAAATGAAATGCCACCCTTAACAAATCTGTGTAAAAGATGCTGTCCTCTGACAAGGAACAAAGAAATGTAGTTCAAGTTTACTGAGACAGTTTATGCTATCGAGGATACAATAAGCGTGCCAATGCCAGCTTTTCTGCCACTTAAATGAACATGTGAAACAAAACTAAATGTCAAGTGCCAGCTCTTTGGCTGGTGGACACAGATGTGATCTGTCCCCAAACCCATATTAAAACAATATTACAGTTGAGAAATAGATCCATAAGATTAAGGAAATGCTGAGTTTAGCTTGCCACAACTCTCTGAAGTGAGCCCTTTTGTATCTCAGGACTGCAGCTGGTGATAGTGCAGTTTGGATTTGCATAATCAACCAAATCTTATCAACACATATCAAAACCAAAATGGTCAAAAAATTCTGCTGGAGAGCTTGCAATATCCGGCTGCATCACATAAATTTCTATATTCTGTCTCTTTGGCCATAGCTTAGTGAGAGAGAGAAGGTCTTTCCTCATGGTATTTTTGTATTGACACCTCTAGTCTCAGCATAAGCCAGAAAATGTATGCAGCATTGTAAAACCTGAAACAATGAAAGCTTTAGTTCAAGTTTTGGATGGATGTTCAAATTAATTTGACCGGAAGCACTTTCCTTCTGCAGCACACAGTGTATGTTGAAGTACTAATTGCTGAAAAACACGTTTATTTCAATAGTATAGGCTTTAGAATGGTTATTTTGTGGACTGCTCAAACTACAAACATTTCATTGTATTTATAAAGAACCACAAAAGGGTAGGTAACCTTACCCAAGATCATGGGACTTTATGAAAGGGGAGATCTGTATGCTGCAGCACATAGATGCAATAGCTCTGATTCTAACTTTCTACCAAGGCAACTTTCTTAATCAGTTCTAGTAATATTACCATAGCATCTAGGACCCCAAGTCATGGAACAAGATCACACGGTGCTAGGCGCTGTACAAACAGAGAACAAAATGATGGTCCCCATTCCAAACAATATACAACCAAATTATAAGACAAGAGACAACAGATGGACACAGAGGTGGGAGTACAAGGAAACAATGAGACACTCCTGGTCATCACGATAGGCAGTGGTTGCGGCACTCCAGCAACGTAAACATTATCAAGTATTTTGTAGGCTTCGTGGCAAAGGAGGATTTTAATGAGGGTTTTGAAGGAGGCTAATGAGCTGGTTGCACAGGGAGACCCTCCCAAGCAGGACTGGCAACGTGGGAGAAAGAGCGAAGGTGCTTGTTTGAAAATTTAACAAGCATGTGATAGAGGTTGGCACCATGGGCCAATTGGAGGCAGGAGTTGACATTTCAATAGTGAATGAGAGATGATAGGTATAGTAAGGGTGGGCCATGAAGGTCCTTAAGCTTGTCTTCACTTTCATGTTTCATTCAGCCGAGAAGGGGAAGCCAGGGGAAGGATCAAGGAGAGGAGAAACGTGGTCAAAGTGGCTAGAAAAATATTTGTGGCAGTTTTCTGAATGGATATGAGCAGCGCAAAACAGCATTTGTCAAGACCAGAGAAAAGATGCTGCAGGAATCGAGATGATAGCCTGGATGAGAGTTTGAGCTGGGTAGATGAATAGGAAAGTCAATATCTTAGATACGTTCGGGGTGAAAGTAAGCCGGTACAGGCCGGTACAACGTACCGGTAAAAAGTGGCCGCCAGTACCGGCCCGTACCCAGCTGACTTTAAAGCACTGCCGCGGCAGCGCTTTAATGTTGTTGCCCCTTTTGCCCCCTGGCCACCGACAGGGGTGGGGGGCAAAAGGAGCAGCTGCCCCGGGGCCGGCGATTTAAAGGGGCCTGGGGCTCTGGCTGCTGCTACTGCGGCAGCGGCCAGAGCCCCAGATCCTTTAAAACGCTGCTGAAGCCCAGGGCAGTGCAGGCCAGGCAGCATGGAAGGGCTGGCTGTGGGACGCTGACCTCAGCCCGCCCTTCCACCCGAGGCCCCGCCCTTTCTGGGGGCCGGAGCTGGCCCCTGTACCGGTAAGTCTTCGGCTTTACTTTCACCTCTGGATATGTTGTGCAAAAAGAATCTGCAAGTTTTAGATACAGCCTGGATGTGAGGACCTATAGAGGGGATGAGTCAAAGGTTGCATGCTTGAGAGCCAGGCAGGATGACTGAGATATCCATATTACTCAAAAGGGGAGGTAGTTGGGAGGGTTTCGGGGGAGAGGAAGATTAAAAGCTTTGTGTGAGCCATGTGTAGCTTGGGCTGGTGGCTTGACATCTGTGAACAAATGTCAAAGAGACAGGCCAAGATTTTAGTTTGGGCAGGAAGAGAGAAGTCTGGAGGAGAGAGAGAGAGAGAGATCTGTGAATTATTAGAATAGAAATGGTAGTTGAATTTGTATTTGCAGATGAGATTACCCAGAGATAAGGTATAGAGGGTAGAGCTGGTCAGAAATTTCCAACTGAATTATTTTTCTGTCAGAAAATGTCAATTTGTCAAAAGTGAAATGTTTTGCAGAAATGTGTCAATTGTGACATTTTTAAAAAAATAATGGAGCATTCGGATAAGGCTGAATACTCCATTTTGACTTTTTCAAAATTGAATGTTTTGATTTTCCATTTCCAAATATTTTGATTAATTTTTTAAATTATATTATATAAAATTTTGAAATTGGAACCAAACATTTTGATCAAAATGTTTCTTTCAATAAAATCAATCTTAAGTGATTCTCCCCCCTCTGCCCCCAGAATTTAGTTTGAGGGAATTTTGAAACTTTGTCTTCATTCGGTTTCCGAATGGAAACAATTCAAATTTATGGAATTTCCCAAGAAATGGAAAATTCAATTCCTGCCCATCTCTAGCACAAGGAGAAGGGGAGGAAGGACAATGCTCTGGGGAGCTCTGCAGAAAGTTGGAGGGGGTAGATGAGGAGGAGTCTCTGAAGGACATACTCAAGGAGTGATTAATGAGATAGGAGAATTAGGAGAGGACACTCATGGAAGACCAGGGAGGAAAAGATTTCAAGAAGACTATTGTCAAAGATATTGAAAGTGGCTTACAGGTCAAGGAGGAACAAGATGGAGAATCGCTTTTGAGCTTTAGCTAGGAAGGAATCATTCCAGTCTTTGAGAGCAGTTTCATTGGAGTGTAAGGAGTAAAAGACAGATTGGAGAGAGTCTAAAATGGAATTGGAGGAGAGGAACTTGAGAAAGAGATTGTAGACAGTGCTGCTCAATGATCTTAGAGATAAGTGGGAGATGGGGCTGCAGTTAGAGGGGAAAGTGGGGTTGAGTGGGTTTTTTAAAGCTGGGAGAGACTAAAGCAGGCTTTTATTGTGAAGGGAAGAGACAGAGGAGAGTGAGAGGTTAAGAGTAAGGGGAATGAAAGTGGCTGCAAGAGGGATTGGGGGATGGGATGGGGTTGCTGGGGCAAGTGGAGGAGCTAGGGAAGGAGAACAGATGAGAAACTTCTGCATCTGTAATGGGGCAAAGAAGGAGAAAGGGAAGGTGAGCTGAGAGGAGAGGAAAGGCTACATGGCATTTTGTCAGTTTCTTCCAGAAGAAATCAACAAGATCCTGTGTGGAGAGAGAGCAGGGAAAGCAGAGGGAGCACACAGATACATATGCATCCGAAGAAGTGGGTTGTAGCCCACGAAAGCTTATGCTCTATTAAATTTGTTAGTCTCTAAGGTGCCACAAGTACTCCTGTTATTTTTGCGGATACAGACTGACACGGCTGCTACTCTGAAACAGATACATTGACTCTGATAATCTCTTCTACTAAAGCCACTTTATGCCTCTTCACAAAAGCAACGTAATGGCCCCTAAGGAATATTCCCCCAAATAAGGGGTTTCCTGGTTGGTGGACCGCTGGTACAAGGAATCTATGTAGAAATTATCCAAAATTTGGGGAGGGAGCGGACATGGCCACAGTGTGCTGTGTTCTGACTATTCTTTGCTACTCATGTCTCTTACAGGAGTAATAGTCCAGCTTGCACTGGGACCTGCCTGACTGCCCCCCCAAAAGTATACAGCAAAGATGGGGCTTTACGCCACCTCCCCTCCCGTGCCCCCTGCCCCCACCTTTCTTGTTCCTGTGCTAAGTGTAAGAATAGAAGAACAGAGAATTGGGCTAGTACTTACTGTGGTTTTCTAAACATCTCATTTTCTTGCACTGGTGGATTTTTCCTTGCCTCGACCTTCTTATTATTTTATCTTATCTTATTTTTAGTGCTTTAATCATTTTTATAAAAGTGTGTGACAAGGATGAGGGAGGAATCTATCATGGGGTTAAAAAAAAAAATCTTTTGTTACATGCTCAGCAAAATACCGCAGTATACAACAGTCTCTGTTTTGTGTTCACAAGAAATGTGTGAACGCCACCTAACTACATAACCAAACTCTTATGAGCAACTTCTGTCTCTGAAATAATAGTATGAGTTTCACGATACAATAATAGAAAAAGCTTTTGTGTGTGAACAAGTTGAGTGTGCTCAGAGGGAGAAGAGCAATACTATGCCTTTAATAGCTTTATCCATTCAGCTTTATAGCTTGCCATTGGGTGCAGATGTTTTATGACTTGTAACAGTTTAATATGTCCTGGTGGAATACCCTCTAAGTTTCTCTTCATCAAGGCAGTTGCTCCAGGTAACTGGAATGTCAGATTTAAATGAAGCACAATGTGAGAATGGGATTGTCAACTTTTAAATGCATCACAATGGTGCTGTGTAAAGTTTCAAGCAATGGGTGAAATTTCCCTTGCCCATCTCGGGATCTTTTCTCCTTTTCTTCCCTATAAGCATAACCTAATGTGATGAAAGATTTAAAATAATCACATACAGTTCTGGGGGTATTGTACATCATGCAGCCAAATTAAACTGAATACCAAATTAGTAGCATCTAAAAAGAAAGAGAAGCTTTCGCTCAGATTAAGAATAAAACAAAAATACTGTAGCGAATGATATAACACAATTCCATTTTCAAGAGATGAACTGGCAAAAAAAAGGCTGAGCTGCAAACCCATGCCTGGCTCCTCCTATACCTTAAGGACCAAGAGAGAGCCCTCTGCCTCCTCCCCACTTTTCCTCCAAATGCTGCTTCCCCCTACTCTTTCAAACACACGTACACCTTTTTCCTCTGCTCATCTCCAGCTCTGGATTAGCACTGGCAAAACAGTTGAATCCTAAGGAATGTTTTTGTTGTGAAGCAAGCCCTGAGTAGTCAGGTGATCTCATGCTGGCAATCCCCAGGGTTCTCAAGTACCTTCTTTTATTTTTTTCCTTTTGCAGAAATTTACTGGAGCAATAAATCTAGTGCAATCATGGAGAAAAATTAAGGCAGGGGATCTCTGGAGACAGGGAGAGAAAAAGAGCACAAACAGTGCAAAAGCAGGCACACAGCAGTTGTGCTATTTTTGCCTGGCTATTGTCTTTCTGGCATGTTTTTCAGTAATGCTTATCCACGGTAGGAGGGGAAGGGGGGGGGGGGGGGGAAGCCTTTTTGATCCAGGAATCAGTGCCATGTAGGTACTGCATAGTTGTAAAGTCTAGATTTCTCAACATCTGGATAGTGAGTGTTAAGTAGGTTATCTGATACCAAAAGAGTCACAAAGGTGGCACAGTAAATGATATCTTCTCCTGAGGCTAACAACAAGGCAAAGATAATCACGGTGCCAAAAAGAGACAATGCATGTCACACTGAGGCAGAAAGAATACAAACCTCTAAGACCACAGAGTGTCTCAAAGAAGAGACCTTCAGCTCTTTTTGACAGATTTTGTATGCTTTCCTGTTATTAACCCAACAAAAGGTTGCACACAATTATTACCGATGTGGCAGCCTCCTACAATTTGTGTTTGTCTGTTGTTCTAGAAGCAGTGCAAAAAAGCCCCTGTTTTGTTTTTACACATTTAATCCATGTTGGTTGCAAAAAGGATTTCAGATTGAAATGTGAGGTAGTGAACAGTCATGGACATGAAAAGAAATTAAGTTATTTTATGTTCTAAAAATTTTTTGGGGAGGGCTGTGGTGGAGTATTGCATTATAAATAGAGCTGAGCAAATAATAATAACTTGTTCCAATAATTTTGCCTTGTTTTCTGGTGGTGGAATATCTGTGAACAAAGTCTAATATTATTACTATGATTTAAATTATTTTATTTTTCATACTGTGATTAACACCAAAAGATCTGAAGCAGGATCATGCCCCCATTGTGCGAGGTGCTGAACACACAATTGCAGATAAATTTGCTTGAAATTATTCAACAATATTGTTTGATTATTAAACTCTGGTTTCTTAAATGTGTGCTTTTGCACTGTGGTGTAAAGGGTCAAATATTGTAAATCACAAGGTATTGTCTCTTCTTCTAGCGCTATGGGTATGACTGCTACAGGCAAGAACATTCCAAATTTGCTTTAAATGTGAAAGATGAAAATGTTGCTCTCCATGAGCATTCCATGGATGTTAACAAAGCGAACAAAGAGGGGTGGGATGAATGTGGCCTTAAGTAAATTTTGTTGAAAATTGTTCACCAAAAGGCTTTTTGCCCTATCCTCATGGGTGGCACATGACTCCCACATTTGGGGGGGTTGGGCCTGCGTGCCGGAAGCTCCCTAGAAGTAAGGGGGAGCCCACTGGGGCCCAGACATTGCTCTGCCCTGAGGCATGCCCCCGCTCGGCCTCCTCCCCCCAAGACCCCACCCACGCTCCACCCCCACTCCATCCCAGGCCCTGCTCCTGCTTCGCTTCCTCCCCCGAGTAGGGTTGCCAACTTTCTAATCGCACAAAACCAAACACTCATTCTCCGCCCCTTCCCCAAGGCCCCACCCCCTGCTCGCTCCATCCCCTCTCCTTCCGTCGCTCGCTGTCCCCCACCCTCACGCACTGTGACCGGGCTGGGGCAGGGGGTTGGGATGCTGAAGGGGGCTGAGGGCTCCAGCTGGGAGTGCGGGCTCTGGGGTGGGGCCGGGGATGAGGTGTTTGGAGTGCAGGGGAGGGGCTCAGGGCTGGGGCAGGGAGTTGGGGTGTCGGGGGGGGGTGTGCGGGTGTGACGTTCCCCTGGTGTTATCTGGACCGATGATCTGCTCTGGGAGCCAGCCTTACCCTGCTCTGCTGTGAGAACCCCCACTCCTGGGCTGTTCACGCACAGCCTCTAGCATGTAAGTTGCTTGGATTGTGAAATCGAATGACAGTAGCCAATATCTCCGGTCCCAGACACAACCCCAGGAACCTCCGTCTTGCAGTGTCCAGTTATGCCCGCTGGACGCTGCAAGCTTATATGAGTTCATCAATTTAACAAAGAAATTGATATGTACCAGGCTTGTTATCCCAAGGGGAGTCTCTGACATGCTTCAAACCAAACGCACTGCTTCAGGTAGAATAAACAAACACATTTATTAACTACAAAGAGAGATTTTAAGTGATTATAAGACAAAGCATAATGAGTCAGATTGGGTCAAATGAAATAAAAGCAAAACACATTCTAAGCTGATCTTAACACTTTCAGTGCCCTTACAAACTTAGATGCTTCTCACCACAGGCTGGCTGGTTGCCCTTCAGCCAGGCTCTTCCCTTTTGATCAGTTCTTCAGTTGCTTGGTGGTGATGTCTGTAGACGGAGGTGGAAGAGAGAGGAAGAGCATCACAGCGGGGTGAGGCCTCTGGGAGGGAGTTTGGGTGTGGGATTGGACTCCGGGCTGGGGCAGGGGATTGGGGTGCAGGGTCCTGGTGCTTACCACAGCTCCCAGGAAGCGGGTGCCAGGTCCCTGTGGCCCCTAGGCACTTGGGTGGCCAGGGAGGCTCGGCGACCAATGGGAGCTGCGGAGCCGGCACACGGGGTAAGGGGCAGTGCGTGGAGCCTACCTGACTGCCCATGCCCCTAGGGGCTGCAGGGACCTGGCGGCCGCTTCCGCGAGCCACGCAGAGCCAGTTTAGGCACGCAGGGACCCTACCTTAGCCCCGGGCCCCCGCTGTGCCACCGACTGGACTTTTACAACCCAGTCGAAAACCGGACACCTGGCAACCCTACCCCCGAGGCCCACCAGCCGCCCACATCTCTCTGACCCCTCCTCTGAGGGGCCCACACACCGCTCGCGCCTCTCTCTCCCTCTTCCCCCGAGGGGCCCTGCAGTCCTCGCCTCTCTGTTTCTCAGGGGGTGAAGAGGCGCGAGCAGTTGGTGGGTGGGGCTGTGGGAGAAGAGGCAGAGCAGGAACGGGAAGAGAAGCAGTGGGGGCGAGGCCACGGGGTAGGAGTGGGACCTGGGAGCAGGGCCTTGGGGCGGAGCGTGGGTGGGGCCACGGCCTGGGTACCCTTTCGGCAGCAACTCTCCAAAGGTGGCATGCCAGCGGTGTGCCTCCAAAGGGAGGTGTGATGCATCCTGTTTGGGGAGGCTTAGCCTTGCCTGGCCTATTATACCTGCTGTCTATGCCTAGCCTCTCCCCTGTATTTAAATCTGTGATGATCACTTATGGCTGATCTCAGTGAAATGAAACTGCAGGTGAAGACGTTGGTGAGCAGAAGGAGCAGGCCATAGTTTGAGGATGACAGAAGAGGAAGTGCTGTTTTGCCTTTAGTCTTGTGATGGTGAAGTTTCACCAGGTGGAGCTACTGAGAGTTTGTTGTGAAGTTAATGGCAATCATGAGCACCTTATAAATGAGAATGGATTGGAAGTGGTGGTTATAATAATTCTCCATGAAAGTCTAGGTTGACATAGAATTAAAGTTGTACAAATATATTTTCTTTCAACACAAAATGACCAGTTAAAGCAACCTTGCCACCTAGGCCAAACAAAATTCACGTCTTTACACTTTAATACCATTATCGCCAAACACTCTGGCTACTTAGCTCCATAACAAATTCCCTTTCTGATGCAACATATAGAGCCAAGTACAACGCACTTGTCCAATTCATCACAGTCACACTCAAATGAGCAATCTAAATTCCATCCAGCACTAGATCAAGATATGCTGCCTACAGCCATACCTGTAGCTGTAAAGTCTGTTAAAGTCTATAGTATTTTATTTGTACATGGAAAAAGTATGAGTTGTATGTTTGACTTAGCTGGAGCTGACATAAGACCTGGAACTGAAATAAGACCAGAATTTTACCCAGGATATCCGAGGGCCCAATTCTGCATTGAGAACCATTTGGTCAGTTCTCTGTGTATATGTGAAGGCTGACTGAAGCCAATGAGGCTCTGTATGGGCCCAGGGATCTGCCTACCCACATTGTTCTAATATAAGATCGGGACCTAATTTTCATTATATTGGAAAGTGCTTTGTTACCTGGCGTATAAAAGTTATGGAATGAAACCCATCATTCTAACCTGCAAGGAAATAACTTCTAAGGTCCAAGCAAGTTTCAGTGTGCACAGACTAAAGTCACACTAGGCCAAAAAAGAACTAAGATTCATCTGTAAAACTTGAATCTTTTTTTCACTGTCATATCGGATAATAAATCAATATTGGGTTTGATTATGCAAGGTGCTGAGCATTTTCTGCGAGGTGCTGAGTGCCTGAATGTCCCATTTGCTTCAATAACAAGTGAAAGATACTTGGCACCTTGCCTAATTGGTTCCATCACACTTAATTAAAATATCTGTTTTATCAAGACCCTTAGATTACTAACACTCAAATAATTCCTAAAAAAACCCCACAACCAACAAAGAGTCATTTTCAACACTTACTCTGTTTGTTTACTTTTTGAATTTAACTCCACTTGAATGGCTGAACTTGGCTGGCTGGTTGGTGTTTACATTCCATTTCAAATCACAAGAAAAAAAAGACAGATATCATTGACTAATAATTGTTAAATCTATTCCATTCCTGCTGGCTTTTGTAAAAAACAACTACTACTTTTAAAACAAAAACCAAAAATCTATCTCTGGGGCCTAATCTAATTTGAGAGAGTACTTTTAATTGCTCTTGAATGCTTTAACCCAGCAGCATTAAAAAAGAAAAGAGAGTCTCTCAAGTTGTTTTCTTTTTTCCTTACTCCCCTATCCTTTCCCCGCTTGGTTCAGTCTGTCTTAGGCTCCACAGATCCTGTGGGAGGGAGTATTTACTAAATTCCTTCCTGCCTTGGTAAACATACTTTACACATTCTAAAACAGGCTAGTGTTACATTTCTTTGGCCCCTTCTGAGTCCTGAAATAAGAAGAAAATGGAAAAGTGAAAAGTTTACATTTGCATTTTGAGTAGCTACAACCACTATTTACTGAGCGGAAAGGGGACACTGCTCAGGATTTTGTACTAAAATAAATTGACTTGAATTTCCTATCCTCCCATCCTCCTCATTCTCAGCTTCTATCCCTTGCCTGCAGGCCTTTTAAACCTGTATACACACTTACAGAAGGACACGTATTCCAATGTGCTTAGAACTCTTTCATCAGCACTGTCTGGGTACTTAACAGCAGGCGGGCTATGACTGAGAAATTTTACTACAGATGTGGGAGAGGTTTGGTTTCACATTCTTGATGGCATTCTCTTTCAATAGGGCTCAGTCTTAAGTCTCACATTTGGTGGAACATGGCTCGTTTTGTTGCTGCTTTTTGTTTGTTTGTTTCATACCTCCTCCTTTTCCTGCCAAATGAATTGTGTTCCACATGGAGGATTAGAATCTATAATAATAATACCCTCATGTTTAAATGGATTTTAGATTTATACTGCAGGTAATGGAGATTACTTATGACTAGAAAGTACTTTATTTCTATGGACACTTGAGTTCCTGTAATCATAAACTTGCAGTGACTTACATCTGCTTAGGAGCTTGGATCGCTCAACAACATTAAACCCCACACAGTTCATGAATAGAGCTGCGCGAAGCAGATCGCTTACATAGTGATTTCAGCCTCTTTCTCTGCTCTCAGAAATCATATTCTTCAGATCCATTCATTATTAAATTTACTGTCAAATTTTGCAATTTTTTTACTCCTGTTGCAAACAGTTTACTGCAAATATTTGATATTCAAAGTTCGAGGCTGCTTGTGATTAATCTCAGAAGTGACATTCTCTGCTCTCTGATTGGATGAGTGTAATTCCCATCAACAGGAGGAGGGTTATAAGAATCCACTGAGGGTTTTCTTTTTCTCTGGGAAAGGTAGCAGCTAAACAAGATTAGGGTATTTCCACACACTTTAAATCTGTGTTGATCAGGTCTTGCCCAAGGAATCATTTCTATAAAAAACAGGTTAATGTAATATTTTATTGGCTGGATGCAGAGTCAACAATTAATTCCTCATGGCACACAAAATAATCACCGGTGTGTGCATGGTTCTAAATGATTCTCAGCTCTGTGCAGAGTTCTGCTGAATGGTTTGAGGAACACTTCCTTCCTGATGTGTCAAGCAGTATCCCAGATGTTTTACAACGCATGCACTCATTGTCCTATTGATCATTCCTTAATATTATTCACTGTTGAATTCAATGGGAGGTTTATGTAAACGGCTGAAAGACAAGGCCCGTAAAACTTCTTCCCACATTATGAAAGAATCACAAAGATCATGAGAGGAGCCAATTGAGCAGTAAAGTGTTCATTAAAAACTCCCTCAAATCACAAATAACTGAACATCTCAGATATTTAACCTATTTTGGTTTTGTGAGCCAATACATAGCATTTTAAGTGCTTTTTTCCCCCTCAGTAAACATAACAAGTGAATTTGCTCATCCAGTGGGGTTTCAGAGTCTTTTAGTTCTGTTTTAGATGCTTTTGTCTTTTATTTATTTTAATCTTCACTACATTTGGATTAAAACCAATGTACAACAGAGTGACCAACCTCTGTATTTGTTTTATGTTGTTACTATCATCAGCTCCGAGAGAACCCCATCTCCTTTAGCCTTTGTGGTAAGTCCCTCTTTGAACTAATGTCCATGAAATCAGGGTTGGGCAACAAGCAAGACTCTTGGCTTTGAGTTACTTATGGAGATTGTTCCATGTCAAATAAGAGTATTTAAAAATAAAACTGGTACAAAAGATCTTTATTATATGGCAACAGTAAGTGAGATACAGTACAAAAATATAGATTCTCTAGGTGACTGATAAAGCTATAGCACTGCTAAGATGCTATGCAGTACATACAAATGCATCAGGTTAATTTTTTCCAATTTAATGCCCTTAATAATGCAGCCTTCATTTTCTGTTCTCCTGCCCACAGTGCCCTTATAGAAGATGGTACTATCCAGTACCTGATCCTCCATTCTTTGTGCACTACTGTTCCCATTGGCTTCATTGTGCAAGGAATGCAGTATCAGGCCCAGAATGTTTATTTAGTAACTATCCCATTGGACAATAGTATATGGAAATTGTTGACTGTTCTTTTTCCATAACAGCTGCTTTCTCACTTACCAAAATTACTGCTGAACTTCAGTAAAACCACTGCATGCGCGCACAGACAAATGAGACAGGCTAGCAGTCTGGGCTCTGTGTGTATTCATTGTTTTTTCCTTCCGGTAGATTCTTCTTACTCAATGCAACTATAAAACACATTATGCTAAAACATTTTGTGTGTGTGTGTGTGTGTGTGTACACATATACAGCTTTTAGAGGAGTATTCATATACTCCTCTAAAAAGATGTCTCAGGGTATTACTGCATGAATGGTGTCATATCCCACAGCCCTGCTGTACTGTGCAGGACAATAATGTTGTGAAAACCTTGTATCTGGGGGGAAGGGTTTAAAAGCATCATACTGAGGCTGGGCATTCTGCCAGGGGGAAGGGACAGAAGTGAAGTGCTCCTAGAGGTTTTCTTTTTTTAGACAATGATTACTGAAGGGGAAAGAAGGCCAGTCATACTAGTGCAAAAAGAAAAGAATAAAGTATTTACTGTAGGCTATTGGCAAATCCTTAAATCTCACTTTAAGCAAGAATTCTTCATCTGTAAAATAAAGTGCATAAAATTGCAATGTTTGAAGAGGATTGTCTACTTCCCCCAGCCATTTCAAAACGGATTAAAATTCATTATATCTATATCTACCCATTCCCCCATATACATATATGTATGTATATGTACACCCCTATGTGGATGCACACATAAAACACATTTGTCAAAAATGTTCTGAAGACCTGAAGGAAAGGAAACCACACAGAGTATGTCTTCAGGAATATGAGTGGTGTATTTTTATTTTAAACTCAGTATTCATAACCAATGTACAGATCCCATTTGAAATAACAGTTATAGAAATGACGGATTGTTGAAAATCATTTGCCTTGAACTCACTAGAGAGCTGTGCAACTTCTTACTGCATTGAGATGGGGAATAGTTATACAAACCAGATGCACTAGCCTAGGAGACAAGTCTCCTGGATCACTGGCAAGGTTTGGCTGGGGTGGGTAACAGGAGCATTTTGATATGTATTTTTGTGTGGGGAAAGTGCTCCCTAAAATATTCAGTAGCTTTTTGGAGACATAGGGTATGTCTACACTACGGGATTAATCCGAATTTATATAATTCGAATTTGGGAAACAGATTGTATAAAGTCGAATGTATGCGGCCACACTAAGCACATTAATTCGGCGGTGTGCGTCCATGTACCGGGGCTAGCGTCGATTTCTGGAGCGTTGCACTGTGGGTAGCTATCCCATAGCTATCCCATAGTTCCCGCAGTCTCTCCCGCCCATTGGAATTCTGGGTTGAGATCCCAGTGCCTGATGGGGCAAAAAACATTGTCGCAGGTGGTTCTGGGTACAGCCTCACTCCTCCCTCCATGAAAGCAACGGACGGCAGAAAACCATTTTGTGCCTTTTTTCCTGGGTGAACACTGCAGACTCCATACCACGGCAAGCATGGAGCCCGCTCAGCTCAAGACAGCAGTCATGAACATTGTAAACACCTCGCGCGTTCTCGTGCAGTTTATGCTGAGCCAGGACCAGAAAAACGAGGCGAGGAGGCGGCGGCGACGGCAGCGCAGCGACAAGCGTGATGAGGACATGGACATGGACACAGAATTCTCTCAAACCGCGGGCCCCAGTGCTTTGGAGATCATATTGTTAATGGGACAGGTTCTATCCATGGAACGCCGATTCTGGGCCCGGGAAACGAGCATAGACTGGTGGGACCGCATAGTGTTGCAGGTGTGGGATGATTCCCAGTGGCTGCGAAACTTTCGCATGTGTAAGGGCACTTTCATGGAACTTTGTGACTTGCTGTCCCCTGCCCTGAAACGCCAGAATACCAAGATGAGAGCAGCCCTCACAGTTGAGAAGCGAGTGGCGATAGCCCTGTGGAAGCTTGCAACGCCAGACAGCTACCGGTCAGTCGGGAATCAATTTGGAGTGGGCAAATCTACTGTGGGGGCTGCTGTGATGCAAGTAGCCAAAGCAATCACTGAGGTGCTGCTACGAAAGGTAGTGACTCTGGGAAATGTGCAGGTCATAGTGGATGGCTTTGCTGCAATGGGATTCCCTAACTGTGGTGGGGCGATAGATGGAAGCCATATCCCTATCTTGGCACCGGAGCACCAGGGTACCCAGTACATAAACCGCAAGGGGTACTTTTCAATGGTGCTGCAAGCACTTGTGGATCACAAGGGACGTTTCACCAACATCAACGTGGGCTGGCCGGGAAGGATTCATGATGCTCGCGTCTTCAGGAACACTAATCTGTTTAAACGGCTGCAGCAAGTGACTTACTTCCCGGACCAGAAAATAACCGTTGGGGATGTTGAAATGCCAATAGTTATTCTTGGGGACCCAGCCTACCCCTTAATGCCATGGCTCATGAAGCCATACACAGGCAGCCTGGACAGGAGTCAGGAGCTGTTCAACTACAGGCTGAGCAAGTGCGAGAATGGTGGTAGAATGTGCATTTGGCCATTTAAAAGGTCGCTGGCGATCGTTACTGACTCGCTCAGACCTCAGCCAAACCAATATCCCCATTGTTATTTCTGCTTGCTGTGTGCTCCACAATCTCTGTGAAAGTAAGGGGGAGACCTTTATGGCGGGGTGGGAGGCTGAGGCAAATCGCCTGGCTGCTGATTACATGCATCCAGACACCAGGGCGATTAGAAGAGCACACCAGGAAGCGCTGTGCATCAGAGAAGCTTTGAAAACCATTTTCATGACTGGCCAGGCTACAGTGTGAAATTTCTGTTTGTTTCTCCTTCATGAAAACCCGCCCCCTTTATTGACTCATTCTCTGTAAGGAACCCACCCTCCCCCTTCCCCCAGCTTGCTTTCAAACCAAATAAAGTCACTATCATTTAAAAATCATTTATTCTTTATTAATTGATTATAAAAAGAGGGAGGGAACCCGGGTGGGGTTTGGGAGGAGGATCGGCGGGAAGGAAAAGTCCACTAAAAAAAGGTTAAAAAAATGACAGCCTTTTGCTTGGGCTGTCCACTGGGGTGGAATGGGAAGGTGTACGGAGCCTCCCCCCCCTCGCGTTCTTACACGTCTGGGTGAGGAGCCTATGGAACATGGAGAGGGGGGAGGGGGGTTATACAGGGGCTGTAGCGGCACTCTGTTCTCCAGCAGCCGTTCCTGAAGCTCCACCAGACGCCGGAGCATGTCTGTTTGCTCACGCAGCAGCCCCAGCGTTGCATCCTGCCTCCTCTGATCTTCCTGCCACCACCTCTCATCTCGAGCGTCCCTCCTGTCCTCACGTTGGTCCCTCCTGTCCTCACGTTGGTCCCTCCTGTCCTCATGTTCACTGGCTTCTTTCCTATACTTTGAAACCGTGTCCTTCCACTCATTCAGATGAGCTCTTTCACTGCGGGTGGATTCCATGATTTCTGCGAACATATCGTCTCGCGTCTTCTTTTTCCGACGCCTTATCTGAGATAGCCTTCAGGATGGAGGAGGGAGGCTTGAAGAATTTGCAGCTACTGGAGGGAGGGAAAAAAGGAGAGAATTTTTTAAAAAGATACATTTTCCAGAACAATGCTTATACTCTTTCACGGTGACCAACACTATTCACATTACATAGCACATGTGATTTCTGTGCAAGGTCGCATTTTGCCTCTTAATATTGAGTGCCTGTGGCTTTGCTGCTAGAGATCACAGACGCAGGTCCGGGCAACAGAATTCGGCTTGCATGTGGCCATGGTAAGCCATTGTCTTTCGGCTTCTGCGCCCTCCTTTCCAACATACCAAGCAAAGCCCGTTGAGTGCTGCGGTTTTCCTGTTAACCTTCAGCAGCAGAAAACAAACTAACCCCCCACATCCAATTCTCTGGATGATCGCTTTATCCCTCCCCCCACCGCGTGGCTGGTATCAGGGAAGATCCCTGCTAGCCAAACACGAAAAGCCCTGGGCCAATTCCCCCCCTCCCCCCTGCGCTTGGCTAACTGCAGGGAAGGATTTCTTTTCAGCCACAGGCAAACAGCCCAGTAGGAACGGCCACCTCTGTCCCCTTAATTAAATTCCTGTATTTCAACCAGGTTACCATGAGCGATATCACTCTCCTGAGGATTACACAGCGAGATAAAGAACGGATGTTGCTTGAATGCCAGCAAACACCGGGACCATACGCTGCCAGGCTTTGTCATGCAATGATACCAGATTACTTGCTACTAGCATGGCGTGGTCAAGTGTCCTACCATGGAGGACGGAATAAGGCTGCACTGCCCAGAAACCTTCTGGCAAGGCTTTTGGAGTACCTCCAGGAGAGCTTCATGGAGATGTCCCTGGAGGATTTCCGTTCCATCCCCAGACACGTTAACAGACTTTTCCAGTAGCTGTACTGGCCGCGAATGCATCCCAAGTCCTCAGGGCAAAGTAATCATTAAAAAACGCTTGCTTTTAAAACAAGTTTTATATTTTAAAAGGTAAACTCACCTGAGGTCCCTTCCATGGGGTCATGGTCTTGGATACTGCCTTGGGAGGGTTGGGAGGGTAATTCACTCAGGCTGGGAAAAAGTTCCTGGCTATTGGGGAGAACGGAGTGCTGTGTGCTCTCCGCAAGCTCATCCTCCTCCTCCTCCTCTTCCCCGTCCGCAGAATCCTCAGGTGTGGCTGAGATTACCCCCGCCTCGGAATCCACGGTCAGAGGTGGGGTAGTGGTGGCGGCCCCCCCTAGAACTGCATGCAGCTCGGCGTAGAAGCGGCATGTCCGCGGCTCTGACCCAGAGCGACCGTTTGCCTCCTTTGTTTTTTGATAGGCTTGTCTGAGCTCCTTGACTTTCACGTGGCACTGATCTGAGTCCCTATTGTGGCCTCTCTCCATCATGCCCTTGGAGATTTTTTCAAAAGTTTTGGCATTTTGTCTTTTTGAACGAAGTTCTGCTAGCACTGAATTCTCTCCCCATATAGCGATCAGATCCAATACCTCCCGTACGGTCCATGCTGGTGCTCTTTTTCGATTATCGGCCTGCATGGTTACCTGTGGTGATGAGCTATCTGTGGTCACCTGTGCTCTCCACGCTGGGCAAACAGGAAATGAAATTCAAATGTTCGCGGGGCTTTTCCTGTCTACCTGGCCAGTGCATCCGAGTTCAGATTGCTGTCCAGAGCGGTCACAATGGTGCACTGTGGGATAGCTCCCGGAGGCCAATACCATCGAATTGCGGCCACACTAACCCTAATTCGAAATGACAAAATCGATTTTGGCGCTACGCCGCTCGTCGGGGTGGAGTACAGAAATCGATTTTAAGAGCCCTTTATTTCGAAATAAATGGCTTCGTTGTGTGGACGGGTGCAGGGTTAATTCGATTTAACGCTGCTAAATCCGAATTAAAGTCATAGTGTAGACCAGGCCATAGTTAGTAATTGTATTAGCATTTGTGGTCAAGAGCAACTGAAAGACTTGGCTTCTCCTGCATGTATAACAAAACATAATTATAAGGTTTGCACTCGCATTTCATAGAGAGATGTAGAGACAGTGTTTTGCAGGATTTTCACTATTAAAGCTTCTGACTTTTAGAAATTAAATTAGGCAGGGTGGAGGGTGGAGTGGGGGATGAGGATGTTTTTGGCAAGTAAATGCTAAGCTGAAAAGCCAGATTTGCCAAGCATTTCTCAGAGATGTTTGCCCAACTGCATGTCCCCAGTCAGCCCCATAGTGCTTCCTCAGTGTGAAATTGACTAGGAGTGGTATGAAAATGACAGCTGTGGCTGATGAGCTAAGGGTAACATGAAAAATATTCAAGTTTTTTGGTATTAACTAACATATGCTGGTGAATCTGTGGAGTGTATGGTTTTTTTGTCCCTGAGGAAGCTCTTTTCTTTTTGTAATAGGCTAAAATTGAAACCCTGATCACTGCATTAGTAGTGGTTGGAAAACCTCAGCAGGAGGGTTAATTTTTGGGAGAAGTATTCAAAGTTCTGAAGCTGATCCAAAACCACAGAGAATATGCTGGTCTGGAAATCAGGTTAAAAGATCTTTCAAGATCAGGTTGTTTTGTGAGATTTTAGAATTCTTTCTAATTCCAGCACAGGCACCGACTTTCCAAAGTGCTGGGGGGTGCTTGACCCCCAGCTCTGCCCCAGGCCCCGCTCCCACTCCACCCCTTCCCCCATGGCCCCACCCACATCCCGCCTCTTCCTGCCCCTGCTCCACCCCCTCCCCTGAGCACGCCGCATCCTCACTCCTCCCTCTTCCCTCTCAGCCTCCTGCACGTTGCGAAAGAGCTGATTGTGGCAGGCGGGAGGCACGGGGAGGGAGGGGGAGGCGCTGATCAGCAGGGCCCGCCAGCAGGCAGAAGGCGGTGGGCAGGTGGGGGGGAGCTAATAAGGGGGCTGCCGGTGGGTGCTGAGCACCCACCATTTTTTCCCCGTGGGTGTTCTAGCCCGAGAGCACCCACAGAGTCCGTGCCTATGAATTCCAGATGCGAAGAAAGTACCAAGAGAACTACCTTGCCTGGGATCACTTTGCAGTGCTTTTTTCTCACAGCTGAAACCAGAAATTGGAGATGTGAAAATTAAAATAAATAAATAACCAAGTTCATAGGTTTGGGTTCACTTCAAGTTATGGGCAATAGTATCCTATAGTTCATATGTTTTCTGAACTGTCTCACTCTTCCTTTAGCCATGATCTAGCAAAGCACTTAAAAAATGTTTCATTTTAAGCATGTGAATTCTTCCACTGGAGTCAGCAGGACGACTCACATGCTTAAACTGAAGCAGGTACTTTAGTGCTTTACTGGACTGGTAATTCAGAGGAAAGTTGTCAAAGACACAAATGGTAATAAGGCACCCAGCTTACACTGAGAATCAATGGGAGTTAGGCACCTGACTTTTGTGCATTTGAAAATCTCTTCTTTAATCGGTAGCAAACCTACCCTTTCGTAATGGTTGCAGCATTTGAGAAACATTCCTATCATGCCTGACATGGTAGAGCATATGAGGACCAATCCACAACACTAGGACACTCCCGGACAAATTATATCCTCAGTTATACCGGTGTAAATCTGGAGTAACTTCATTGACTATAATGGAGTTACTTCAGTTTTACACTCTGAAAATAAGGGGAGAAGCTGACCTTCTGACTCTTGTTATGCCAGTGGTTACTTTAATTCTTGCATTAGTGATGGCGGTCACATTTCTCATAATGTAAAGGTGACGTATCATTGTTTATATGGCCTAAATGAGGAACTGATGCCCTCTTCATAAAGACAATCCATTGTGATTCTTGGCTCCATTCAGAGATTTTATATCATTAGTGACACAATACACAGGGTGATGCATTCAGTTCTGGGCATCTCAGTGATGTCAATAAACTGGAGAGTATTCAACAAAGAGCTGAAAATATTATGAAGGTGCTGGAAGGACTGATTTATGAGGGACGATTAAAATAACCAAATTTATATTGCTTGCCTGAATTACATCAAATCTCAGATCACCATGAATAAATATTGGAAGCCTGTGAACATCATAGAGAGACAGAAGTTATTTAGGGTTTTCAGGGAGTTATAAATGTGAATGATGGAATGAAATTAAGCAATGGAAAATACAGGCTGAATATGAGGGGAAATTGTTGAATGGAATGGAATAGTCTCCCAAGGGATGTAGTAGAACCCTATTGGCTGAGTCACTAAAACTGGATTAGATGCCGGAGCCTTTTCCCCACTGCCAGAGTCTTTCCCCACTTCAGGAATCCTTCACTGTGCTCAGAAAAGACTCCCTGAAGTGTGGGGGTAGAGGGGCGGGGTGGACGACTCCGCAGCAGGACACTACACTGCTAATAGCAGTATAGACAGGGGAAGTGTGTAGAGAGCCATATAGGGTACACACCCTAAGGTTCTGTCTTGTCTTTACTCTCCTAAGCAGAGACTTACACTCTACATTGTTATTTGTACCTATTCTAGCTGGAGGAGGGGATGTGCAGGGGGTGGACTCTGTGCCACTGGGAGGAATGTGCAGGGTAGACATACCTTCTGTTCTACCCCCATGTTCTATCCTAAATAAATCCTCTTGATCCCTGGTGTTCCAATATTCTTGCCGTAATCATTTCTCAACCAGACTGTATGTATTAGCTCTTGGTCTTAAGCCGATCCTGCTAGCACCTTATTTTTTACTGCTTCCTCTGGCTTACCTCCAGTATGTCTGTGATGCTCCGAACAGTGACACACAAGCGTGGGTACCAGCCTCAGGGCAGACTGATAAAAACCAGGGCACAAACTTCTCATTGGTTGTGAATTCTAAACTTAGATTTCGCCAACCAACTGAACCAAGTACAAACCCCTCAGGCACTTTAGCAGCCTTAGCACGGAGTCACAGACAGTCCCCTTGGGTACTTGGGTCTGTCTTGCCACCCAGGTGAGCGTGTCTCTCTGACAGATAGCCCCAAAAAAGTCACTTACCCCAGGTCAATTGTGCTTTAGGTCTCACACCAAAGACAACGCTTGTAGACAACCCTATAGTAAACTATATTAGGATTTAATAAATAAGAAAAGGAAATTAGAGAGTTATTTACAGGGATCAAGCAAGCAAACATAGACACATGAATGAGTTACTTAGGTTTCAAAAGGTACTATAGACTTCTATAATCAGCAAGCTGTGTTTGACCTTTAGGGCTAAGCAGTTGGGGAGATTTTGCTTATGCCTAGAAACACCTTGCACTCCCAGAACCCAAGCAGCATAGATATCCTTAGTTCCTTTGGTTTAGGGGTTTTTTTTATCCCCTTCCTGCCATGTGTTCTGGGGTGCAAACTCAGCTGATGGGTGGAGTCCACTTGCATGACTCATCTTCATGGAGAGGAGAGCAGAACAATAGTTCTTTTGTTGACAATTCCTCAATCCAGATGTGGGAAGTTTCCAGTTTTAAGGTCCACCCAGAGCCCTTGTATCCATAGGTCTCCTCTTTTGGGAGGGGCATAACAAATTCTGTAAAGAGCAGCTCTTCACACTAATTAACACGTGGCTCACAATACAATTGCTCATATATTACATTACAGCATAGAACACAGATAGTACAAGTAAGATTAATGTATGCAGCAACTCACAAGCATTCAACAGAGTCTGAACACTGAACAATTTCTTATAATTCAAATACCTATTTTATCAATATTAACCTACAAGTGAGCCAGCCAGATTCCAGCTATGTAGTTGTCAGTGTTCACTTGAGACATGGGGACCTTGGCATGAGATGGCACCTGCCAATGTCACAATGTCAATCTCTTACTGATAGTATATGGTGCATAGAACTGAACACAATATTTCTATTGACATTACACCACAACTGTAAAGAGTTTGACTGCTTTATTCCACAGCTTGGGCCCTGATCCAGGAAAACATGTGTTTAGATTTAGGCATATGAGCAGTCACATTGGCTTTGTTAGATTTGGGCTTTAATGCCCTTAACATATGAAAACATATGGCTTTTTTTGGTGCCACATTACTTTGCAAACTGATATCTAATTCACTATCTCATATTGCTCCTCGGTCTCTTTTGGTATTGCTGCTTTCAAAGTGTCTTTCTCCACTTGTCAATCTGTGTTTCAGATGTACCTTATATTTTTAGATTAAAAAAAAAATGTTTTGCCCATGTTTTGAATGGATTTAGTTCTTATAAATAAATGGAGATATCCTATCTCCTAGAACTGGAAGGGACCTTGAATGGTCATCAAGTCCAGCCCCCGGCCTTCACTAGCAGGACCAAGTACTGATTTTGCCCCAGATCCCTAAGTGGCCCCTCAAGGATTGAGCTTATAACCCTAGGTTTAGCAGGCCAGTGCTCAAACCATTGAGCTATCCCTCTCCATCTTCTTCTGCCATTACTATTAGCAACTCCTCCCAATTTAATATCTGTGAATGTAATGATCTGGAAGAGGGAGTAAATAACTTAATTACTTACAACTTCTATTGCCCTAGCACAACATCTAAGAGAATTATATCATGGTAAAAGCACAACATTTAGTAATACACAATAGACATACCTTCAAAAGCAAAGCTCCTGGAAAACTTTCCTAGCCATGGCATAGCTCCTTCTTATAATCTAGCTCCTATTATGGACACAATCTCTATCTTACTCCACTCAACTTTCCCAACCCCCCTGCCCCGCCATGCTCCGCCCCGCCCCGCCACCAGTCAACATGCAGATCTTTTCCTCCTCAGGAAAAGCCTGAGAAACTGATGTCTCTTACAATGCCCTATAGGTTATTAGATGTGAGCTGGGCAAATCGAAGCAAAAAATGAGTTCCAGAGCTATGGACTCTAGCTTATCTATAGTTTATTCTAGGAGCTGGCTTCTGGCTTTAATGCCTCTGAGGTTTGCAAGTGCTGATAGTCCACACAGAAGTGGCAATCTCTTAGGTAAACAGAGACAGGACTCTGACTGTATTTCACCTTGTTTAATGAAAATATTCAGTGAGGCCAGATTTAACATTAATTCTTTCAGTGTTCCATCTTAGATGTGATACGGGGCCATTTATCATCCTCCTTGGTTTACAGTTGTTTTAACCACAGAGCATTGACATGGCGTGAGTACAGCTTTCATAAGATTGTATCAGACACTACTGAAAAGCAAATATTACATCCACTGCACTCCATCTACTAATTTTGCAATTTTCCCCCCGCCCCCCAACAAAACAACACAAAAACCCCAATCCCTAATCAGAAGTGGCAAGGTATTTTTTGTTTAGAAACCCATGCCACTTATTACTCATGGTTCTGTTCTCCTGACATTTAGTGACTTCTTGTCTCTTACTAGGAATATAAGTTACTTATGGGATGGTAATTGCTATGATCATTCTTTTTTCCTCCTATTTTTTAACATTAATACTATATTTCCTCTAGTCTTTCCCATTGTCCATCTTCTGCATGATTCCCTGTCCCCTTCTGAATTGAGCCCAACATTTTATTTTATTTGGTTTTTCGACTACTCCTACACATACAGCAGACCTCGTCACTGAGCTGTCCATGATGATGCCAGATCTGAGAGGTTAACTACAGTAATTCAGAAGCCATCAGTGTGTACAAGTAGTTTAAATTGTAACTGCAATGTCCATCAACCTGTACTTATCTATACTGACTTACATCTTCCGTCACATTCCCCAATTCTTAGTTTGATTAGGTCTTTATGAAATTTCTCCCAGCGATGCTTCTCTCATAGGGTACGTCCCCAACAAGGAAAATGAAAAGTGAACTCAGTATTTTACCTTTACCCCAATTCCAAAAGGTATTCACAGTTATTAATTTACCAGTGCAATTCTTCCATTCCTTTAGATAAAAGGATGGTGCAGAAACAGCTGCTTCATTGCCCCAAACTGTCTTATATATTACATTAGGGGCCTCCAAAGCAGCAGGACTTCAGGGAGGGCAGCCAAACATCCGTGATGATCCTGGCAGCCACTGCAGAATATGGCACTTAGTGCATGGGCAGTACAGAAGGGTTACGCTTAGAGCTGGCTGAAGATTTTTTTATGAGAATGATTTTCTAACCAAAAAAAAAAAGAACCCACCCCAGAAAAAAAACAAACCCTGTCCTGTTCACAAAGCCATAATTTTCCATGGGAAAATTTTAGTTTTGCTAGAAAATTTCAATTTTCTGTTGGGAAAATCAAAAGGACAGTTCTCTGGCTGCTGGCCTGAAAGACTCTTATCAGTTTCACTTTCTGCCTATGAAACTGACAAAAGCTTTCTGGGAGGGCTGCTGAGGCTGAGCACCCTGATTCTCTACCTCTCACCTCGTTCCAGTGTCAGAGACGTAGACAGCCCAGGCACTCAACCTCCCCGCACACAGCCCTGGGGCCAGAGTGCGAGCACCCTCGCTGTCTGACTTTCTGGCCCTGGAGCTTAAGGGGGGAGGCTGAGGGCCCAGGCTCTCTGCTTCTCTGGCTTCACTACTGGAACCTGGATCATTGGGCAGAAAGAATGTCAGAATGTCTCTGTAGCCCAGTGGCAAGGGCACTTGCTCGAGAGAAAGGAACCCAGGATCCAGTCCCCTTGATGAATGAATATTCAGTTTATACACAGTGGAACAGGAGAGACTGAGGGAGACCCACATCAGAATATCCCATAGTCCAATGGTTAGGGCACTCTCCTGAGAGGTGTGGAAATTTTAGGTGCCTACGGTGTTAGGCAGCAGCTGAACAAGAGTTTTGAGGATCTTAGTGATGCCGAAATGTTGGATTTTGCCACCCAAATTCTTTTGTAGATCTAGTCCTAGAAAACCAGACTTAACATGAATCCTTGCAGTGCCCCACTAGATACTTCCTCAAAGGGAATGCATTACCAATCTCTCTCCCTCCACACACACACACACACACACACACACACAAGTTACTGAGTTAAAATTTGGTGTTATACATGGTACATACAGTAATAACAGATATGCAGTCACCAGCTGATGCATGGAAGACATAGTAAGAACAGAGAAGGCGAGGAAGCTTTGGCTAAGGACAATGGGGAAAGCCTTACCTTTAAGAAATATGGAATAAGAAGGACCCTTAATGTCTGCAAACAACAGACCGGACCTTATCTTTTATGGTCTCATAAGACCTCTCCTGGGAAATAGGAATATTAATAGTATAACTCAATTGTTGAAAATTAAAGTATATAATAGACAAAATCACCTGTATTTAAAGAAAATACAGGTCCTTTGTCTAAATGTAAAGGGTGCCTTTCTTTTGTAATTTCATGGACCTATTTCCATTATTTCCTGACTATATCTGGGAAGCAAATTCATACAGTTCTTTTGCTGGTATCTGAAGTATGAAATCACAGCCTTTATGGGAGATGAATATTTTTTTGTTTGATTGGGTTTTTTTTTTTATTATATAATCTATAGCTAGCCAATTCCTGTCTGTGACTTAAAGTACTTTGGGACTATAATGTCTTGAAGCCAGCAGCAGATCTCTGACACTGAAAGGCTGTTCCTGCCTGGTTTTTAGTAGTGTTGTCAACACACATTTTGTCCCCTTTCACCCTTTTGTTGGTCTAGCTACTGGTTGTAGTACAGCTAACCCAAATGGCTTAATTGCAATTTATCTAACACTATAATTACCTAAGTTGCTTATGGGGTGTCTAGGTTTCATCCCCAGCTGGGATACTTCTTGCTATTTTTAATTTTGTTTTAACATGACAAAGAAAGAGACTTAACAGGCAGAGTTTTTAAACAACGTACACAGAATTCCTAACCCTAGAGTAATCTCAGGCACTGGTTCAGCAGTCCCAATAAGTCTTTTCATGCCATGCTACAGCGTCTCTGTTAGTTAAGCATGTTTTGAGTTTATAGATCTCATTTTTTCAGAGGTTGATAATTAAACTACAGGAATCCACTTGCAGCTGAAACTTGACAAAGTTTGAATGAATTTGAAAAGCTGGCTGATTATTAGTAAACATTAATGGAAGGATTTGTTAATAGTTATTTTCCTCTTATTTCTTGACAATTTGATATGAAATTTGGAAAAACAAAACAAAACAAAAAACAAACAAACCAGCTAATTATTATCTACACATATATAATATGCTTGGGTATTTAAGAGATAATGTAACTTTTTTTTTTTTTGCCTTTGGATTCATATATGCTGTTTGTATTCATATAACTTCTTTTATGGAATTCCAATAGGTGTCAGATTTATATTGTAACTATTCTGGAATGTTTTAAACCATTAATTAAAGATATGGATAGGCTCCTTCTGGTATTTTTTGCATAATATATTTTTGCTACGTTTTTAAATCAGTATGTCTCAAAGTGCATAGTGACAAAATATGATGTGGAGTAATGGACATCTAACTGAAGAGCTGTTATGGAAGTGCTTGATGGGTCCAGATGCTTGGGATGTTGAAAGCACCCTGGCCTATCTGGTAAATTGCACTGTATTTTTGGTTTTCTGAGCAACCGGTGACCATTTATGGGATGATGTCTTGTGAATCATCAGGGATACAAACTAACATTACACTCCATGGGAAAGCTTGGAAATTCTAGCTTTCCCGTAATACGTGGCAATATTTTCTATTCCTGGTGGTTTGGTTTGCAACAGATCAAATTTTTAATCACACCATTTTTACAACCATTTGCCTTTGCATGTTCCTACTGCCTTCCGTTCTGAGCTGATTTTAGTGACTATTATCACTGGAGCTATTAGAACTAGAGACAATGTTGCACAGCACATCATCTGAAACTTTGTAATTTCAGCCCTCAACTGGTATAAAATGTTATTCTTTGGTTGTCTGGTTTGCGAGAATATTGGCTGCTAAAATCATGCTGGGATTCAAGTGAGGGTGTGTGGTGGGAGGATAATATAGTCAGGGCGACCTGATTTTAGAACTCAGGTATCATCTAATTTATTAAACTTAGTCTGGTTCCTCCAGACTTAGAACCACCACCCACCCAGCATATGAATAAGAATTGCCAGGCTGATCAAACTGGAGGTCCATCTAATCCCATATGCTGTTTCTGATAGTGGCTAATACCAGATGCTTCAGAGTAAGGGGCAAGAACCCACAGTAGGCAGATGTGGGATAATCTGCCTCCCATCCCCCAATCAACTCATATTGATCCATGTACAGGATTTTTACTGCCATTTCAATCAGTGCCATTACATAATTGGGACTGTAGCCTGACATACTGGCCTCACCTGAAAATAAATATCTCTTCCTGTACTGCCTTGTTACAAAAACTGTTGGGAACCTCCTGGGGAGCAAACCCATCGGTCTTTTGTACATCTGTATTGGGCCTGGTGTTTGCTCCAGCTGAATGCTGTTCTGAGCTCTGGGGGTGCAGCCTCTGCATTCAGCTTGTTGACATGGAGCTGAATTCAGTCACTTGCATTATTAGTGGCTGCTCGAATTATACACCAGCCTCCAGGTTATATGTGCTAGCACACATAGCTCTGCCAGACCTTTGATGCGATGTCATTACTGTTAAGTCTGCCTGGAGAGCTATGACAGATGATACCAATCTATTACATCTCCAGCTGACTGACTGACTGACCCATTTTCAGACCGGAAACAACTTGAAGGTCTGCCACCCCAACTCGAAGGTCCGCTCATATTCAGGGGAAGAATCCCACTCCTGTGGACTGGCTGTAACAGCATGTCTGATCTCTCAACACCACTTTGCTACAGCAGCTCATGCACTCCTGGACAAGAACGCTACTGGCCCTTTACCACTCATGGATGATCGGCACCACCAAGTAGCCGATGATAACATTCTTATAGCATGGAAACACTGGTGGGAAAGAGAGTCTAACATGCTATGTAAATTCAGGAGTCCATCACTGCACCTGCCTCCTTGTCCTCTTGATCATAGATCCTGGATCAGGTTTAACAGGGGTTATTCTCTGGCTCATCCAGAGTTGCTGCAACTATTCGGCAGACTGGTTTGGCTTCCTCTCCATGCTGTGATGGGGTGTGTGCGGGGGGGGGGGGGGGAGCATTGCAGACAATGACTCATGGAGTGGAAGAGTGCCCAATTCAACATCTGGAGGTTGGTTTACAAAGCCTCGCCTCCCTAAACACAGAAGCTAACCTCTGGCTACAGAACCTGGACATTGAGCTCTGACATCTGCACATGAGAGGAGGAGTCTTGCCTGTGGCCTAGCCACACACTTTTATATAGTAGATAGTGACCGCTTCAAGTGAGTTCTCAGTCTGTCCACATACGTATTCATGGGAATTCTGTTTTGTTAAAAGTACACAGAGAACTTTAGGCATCGCATGTCGAATTGTTAAAATTCATTGTATTTTTTCATCTCCCCCCCCCCCACTTTTAAATAAAACAATCTACAAAGTGGAAAACCTCCATTAACACTAACACTCTAAGAGCTTTGTTTTGTATTGCTTAGCCTCAGATCGTGCCAAGGCTAAAATATGTGCTGTGGTGCCTTTTGCTCCCCCTAATGCTAGCCTGACTTTTAAAACCATTTCAGAAATTAGTTAATGGCATTATTTTCCAAACTGGGTAAACACATCCACAATGCTGCTCTGTTCAAGGCAGGGTTACTGTGCTAAACAAATGAACAAGGCCAAGGCCTTTGAATACATCTGGAACATAGTTAAAGTCCCTGTCTAAACTACAAAGTGGAAACAAAGTTGTACTTGGGTCCTTTGACGCAATTGTAAGTGCTCTCAGCAGGGTTCAAACAAATCCTATTTATTATTTTTACACTGCCTAAAAAGATGCATGGAAAGAGATGGCTGGCACCTGATTTCACTTTCATGTGTAAAAGTGGTCCATCTCCAGTGGAATTACTCCTAACTAGTGCAAGCAGAGTGAGAATCAGTGAGCATCGTTTCTGCCCTGAATGGTTTATATATCACAATAAGGCTAATAAATCTACATCACTAAATATACCCCTCCTGCCCATCACTGCAGTAGCTGAGTGTTTCACAAATAGTAATGAATTCATCCACACAACATTCCTGTGTGATAGGCTGTTCCCATTTTACACCTAGTGAGCTGAGACACAGAGACTAAGGACCTGTGATCCAAAGCTGAATGAAATCAATGGGAGTCTTTTTCTTTCTTTTTTTTTAATTCAGTTAACGTTTCAGACTTTAACGTTTGCATAGTGTGGGCAGAGTGCTGCACACTCTTAAATCGCACTCAGTTCTTTAATGTTATTTTTAAAGAGCCTATGTGTGGTTAGAGATTAAGACATAAGAAGATGAGTCAAGGATAGTGTGTTAAAAGAGTTTGTTTTAATTCAGAATTTCTGTGGGTCTGTTAAACTCTTCATGTTACTTTAACACAATGTTGTATGATACAATTAATTTTTATGTAGAGCTTACAGCTCATGAGAGAAAATACTATGTTTTCTACCTGGAAGATCTGGTGTGCTTCAGGATTATTAGTGTATTTTTATTGTGTTCTCTTTATTTTCATTACAGAGAGAGACACAGACAAGAACGAGAACTTGCTATTTAAGCACTGAGCCATTGACAGGTGTCAATCCACATAAAAGGAACCAACTCATCCTCTCCCTTCCTTGTCCTCGGTCTGCAAAGTTTTAACAAGTATGTGGCCACTAGGAGCTAAAAGAAATGTGTGAAATGGATTTTCAAAAAATTAAGCAGTATTACAAGGTTTCATATTTGCAGGATCAGAATCAACTGTGTTTGTTTCTTTTGCTATATTTGGTCTGCATGGAAATCTCCATATTATTACTATGTTAGCAGGTAGCTGGTAGAGTAAAAGTAAAAAACCCAAACCAAAACAACAACAAAAACAAATAGAAAACTAAAAAAACCACACACACATGGTCAAAAATGTCCTTATTTCATTTTTAAGTAGTGTCTATAAAGTAACTTAGAAATAATTGTTCCTGATCTTTAATTAGCTAGTGTTTGAAAAGCACTTTGAAGTTGAAAAATGCTGGATTATTTATTTTGCCTACGGTTGATTAATTATGGACAGCAAACCTTAGATTAGTACAGTGATAAATGTGACCAAATAGGCTGCACCTCCATGGTGTTACTATTAAAGCAAATTCAAGGCCCATGTTCTCCTGCTGCATCTGGGACTGAGGTCATGAAGGGGGTGGAGGGAATGATAGCCCCCTCTCCCCTCAACCATGGGGAAGGCTCACTGCAGAGAATCCATAGGATTCTGGCTCCAGGGACGCTGGAAGAGACAGTGGGTCAGGGGAAGGGAGCTGGTCAGGCTTTCCTTGAGGGGAAAGCAATAGAAGTTAAAATGCCAGCTCCTCAGACACAGCTTAAGGGTGTTTGCTGCTGCTGAGGATCAGAGGAAGATGCAGAAGCAATTCTGAGCCACCTTTGTGCTCTCTTTGGGGCTGCTCTAACTGAAGATGGCTGCCTATGGACCCAAGAGGCCATTATGGCAGCTGGGAAATCAGAAGGATGCCTGGGTATCCCAGTCACTTTCTCATTTTCCCCAGTGATTACCTCTTTATCTTCATGACCTATCAGGGAAGTAAGTGTAGGAACTGCTACAATGGCTCTCTGCTGTCTGCTGATCCCCTTAGACTTCCAATAGCTAGGTAAGTTGGCTTTGGGGCACCTTTGCACTGGTAGAGAAGTAAAGAGAGACCCTAATGCAGTCCAGGATCTGGCCATGTGAACTTAGACTTCTTCATTCCTCTGTGCCATGAGTGTTCCGGGGCAGCTACTGTTCTTAAGGGGTTAATGGGGCTAAGCCCCACCAAAAATGCCCCACCTGTCAGCCTACTAAGAAGTGGGTTGTAGCCCACGAAAGCTTATGCTCTAATAAATTTGTTAGTCTCTAAGGTGCCACAAGTACTCCTGTTATTTTTACTGTAGGCTCTGTGTAGTGTGGGTGATGCATTGCAGGATTCAGGACCACCTGCTGTCTTTAATGGGCTTTTAGTGGGGCTGATGCCTAGAGTAAAGAACAGATATTAGTCACCTGGATCAAACGTGGTAAGTACCTCGAGTAAACTGACAGTTAACTTAGTAAAGAAATCCAGTAAAGGCCATAGACTGTAGGCAGTGGAGGGAGGAAGAAAGGAGTAGGGAACAGAGTAGGGGCAGATTCTGTTCAGCCTCACAAAGAAGACCGCATAAGGCTCTCCGTAGCCATCACAGTCATCCCCTGCCTCTTCCTCCTCTCTTTAGTTCCAGTAAGCACCTGGGTGGGGAGAGGTTCTTGTCTGGGGAAAAGAAGAGGGGGCTTCTGAGCGTGGTGGTGGGTGGCAGGTAGGAATGGGCGGGATTCTGAGGCTGATGTGTATCCTGGCAGTTAGGGTATGGCAAACCCAGGTTCAAGTCCATGCTCTCCTTCATTCAGAGTGATCTGGGATGAAAAACCTGCTCTGTCTCAGGCAGAGCAACTCTTTAACCTTGGTCCCCTACATCACAGGCCAGTATATGAACCATCTACTTGGTCTCTTTCTCCCCCTATTTCCCCCCCCAAAAAACCCTCCCAAAGAAAGCTTTGTGGAAACAAATATGCTTTGACAGAACAGCACATTTTGGTGAAACATGATCAGCTCTACTGTATTGGCAGCAATGTGGTTGTCAGCATGGGGCATAGGGGTGTGTATGTGTGTTTCTGAGAAGGGGTAGAAGGTCGGGTTGGAGGGAAGTGAGGGGTCTTGGAGAGGCTCTGAGGGCAGGGAAGAATTGTGCTAGCAGGGGTAAACACAAGGGTAATGGTAGGGTAATTGGCATTGGCGGTGACTTGGTGTTGTGCACGTTTGAGGAGGCAGCAGGGTGTAAGTTAGACTGGAGAGGGAGAGACAAGGAATAGGAAAGACCTTGCAGAATTGGATGAGTTACTGCCTGTACTTTGAGAAGAGAACTGCATAAAAATATGCAACTTTCCTGTTTTTCTGGACTGGAGGAAACTTCTGAGATCAAGTTAATTAAAGGCATGTAGTTAACTCCTTGCTTTTGATTAATCCTTCTCTTAAGAATGTGTGACTTGAGATCCTGAGGTGTAAACAAGATGCTGGAGACATACAACCTTGGTATACTACACACACCCCTTCTATTAGCACAGTTTCTTTAATGCCAGCATTTTCCTTTATTTTAAAACAAGTTTCTTTCTTCCTTTTCTGAACCTTTGCAAGGCAGAATCAGCAGTGCTGGAATGTATTCCTTTTAAAGGCATTATTTGTGCATCAGGAATTCTTTTGAAAATATGATTCATGATATCTGTAGTTCAAGGTTCTACAAAACTTCAAAACATAAGCCATTGCAAAGAATAAAATTTTGAAAAACAATATCATAGATCCCTGGAAAAGGAAACAAAGCTCTGCTTCATACCCCCCTTACACACATGCATTAATTATGTCTATGTGGAATAGTGCAATGGATAAACCAAAGGTTGTCAAGATAAGAATTTATTTTAATAGCATGTTTCTATGGGAGAAATAAGCTTGTCTTAAAACCCAATGGGAGACATTTTGAGTATGAAACATGAATTTTGAACCCAAATTTCATTAAGAATTAAGGAAATACATGCAAAATGTGTTCAAACTGAGCTCATGGAGATGAAGTTTGGTCTAAGGAAATTTGCAAGTTCACCAGGGAAACTTTGTAGTAAGTGTGATATTACACTTGTAGTTCATATGCACAGGGAAATATGTGTTTGAACCACTGGCTCTGAGGCTGTTTCAGGGAAAGGCTAATTATTTTTTCAAACCCATGTTTTAAAAAAATCATTGGTATCCTTTAAAGTGTTGAATATTTTGCTGTCAATTGTTTGGTTTGGTTTGTTGGACTGTGCTTTTTGGTTCCAAAATAAGATGTCCTAGTGCCTAAGTCACTTTTGAGAATGGTAATTTGGCTCCTAAATCATGCTGGTACTTTTGAAAACTTTCCTGGGGTCTGGATTTAAAACACCAAGGCTTAAGGAAATTTTGAATTGTACTTTTGGTTTTTCCTATGCTAAAGTAGGGGTCCCTATCCTGCAATTGGCTATGCACAGGCAAAGTCCCGTACCCAAGTGGAATTGATTGCAGAATTGGGTCTTAGGTTTTGATTTTAAGCTAGTTCAAAACTTCAGTGTGTAGCATCTTGGATTTTTATTTGGTCCTTTCTCTATTTTTCTTCTGAGTTGGTGATGAAGGAAGCTGTGAGTGAACAGCCCTTCTCTGAGGTCAGTTCTTGGGTTTTAGTTGTGATGTATAGCTTCCTACACTATTCCCCCCCCTCACCCAACTATTCATTACTAGCACTCTGTGGATAATGTGATGACAGCTGTTGCCAAAACTTGCCTGTTCATACTAAGTTTGTTTTCCTTGGTATGAAAATGAAGATACAAAACTCAGTAGAGAGATCATTCTGTGCTATGAGAGCTCAAGGTGACTGGAACTGAGTAATTATCCAAGGACAGACTATGATGTAGGCAGCATTTTCCAGATTCCAGAGGGAGGGACAGAGGAGAAGAGAAGGGTATGGGATAGCAGAGGGAGGTGGGGATTGTAAATTGGGGGATGGGAAGAGAGACAGAGCACTTCTTTTAAAGGAAAATGAGCAGCCAGCAGAGACTAGATGAGTCTCAACATGGGGTGAGGGTGGAGGGCCTAGCAATTGCTGAGACAGTCAATAGGCAGATTGTTCATCACACATTGCTAGGAGATTAACTGAGCAAACATTCAGACAATACTGCATAAAGACTTCATCCTGTGTGAGGGAAACAAAGAGACTGAATCATCACAATCCAGCCAAAGGCTTGATGATGGCCACACTTAATGAAATCTTTTTGGGTTTGAGAAAGAAAATATATCGAGGGTTTTTTTTCAAAGAGTGTATTATCTGTCCCCAGAAATATCACAAGTTTGAGAGTTTTTTATTTGTTTTGTTTTGTTGTTATCTTACATTGGTTGGTAAACATTTCAAAAGCCAAATTGCAGTAACAATGCAATCCCTTTTTAATGTGATTCTGTTAAAATGTCCTTTTTCTGATTAGGAATGGAGCTTGACTCTTCTCTTCTCTCATATGGGTAAATCCCCAGTATTATCACCTTTGTTTATAATTCTAGAGATGCTTAACTCGAGCAAAATAGTTGACTTCCTGGATGCTATTATAATACAGTTTGATGTTATTTTTCCAGCAAAGTATTAGGAAGTACTCAGTCTCACAGTTTGTCAGTGCTTAACTCATTGCTAGCAAGGAAAACAGGTATGAAATTTTGGATTATATTAAATAATGGCCCAGCATTCGTCCATGTCCCCTTTTAAAACAACAGAACAAATATTATTAAAGAAATTACTTACCATCTAGCGTTCAGGAGGCTGAGAGAGCCATGAGAAATATGCTGCAAGAATATTAAAAGAATATCTTGCCAGACAAATTTGATTGCATTTTTTAGATAGAAACACAAAATTAATAGAGGGAACAATTTAGATACAAATGCCAAAACTGACCTGAAGAAGAGCTCTGTGTAAGCTTGAAAGCTTGTCTCTCTCAGAAGTTGGCCCACTGAAAGATTTTACTTCACTCACCTTGTCTCTCTAATATGCTGGGACCAACATGGCTACAGCAACAGCACATACAAAATGGTCAAGTGTCCACTAATTTTGGGTGCCCAACTTGAGATACCCATCTTGGCCTCATTTGCGAGAGGTGCTGAACACATTGACTTCAGATGGAGTTTTCAGTGTTCAGAGTTTCTGAAAATCAAACTCTGAAAATTAGTGTCTAAAACTACCCAAATTTTTGAAAAACTAGGCCATTGTCTCTCAGTAGCTTAGGACATTTAAAACTAGACTGGACTGTGTACTAGAAAATGTATGGCATTGGCTGAGAAATGGGCATTTAGGACAGTTTTCCATCTCTAATTCCATGATCCTAAGCGTAAGTACATCAGAACTAATTTAATCTTTGGGTTGTGGTGACATGAATAAACCATTTGAGGTTCACTGTCATGATTCTTAATGTCATAAAACCCCTTCTGATAGAATTAAAGCCTTATTGCATACAGTTGTGGTACATCATTCCTTGTGTTTATGTTCTACATCTAGACTAGGAACATTGGTATCCTCCAGGGCTGTCCACATAATCTTTTATTGTAAATGTGTTATTTGGATTTTAGAAAAATAAATATAAATATACAGCAGGTTTTAAAACCAAATGGCTTTCTAATATAATAACATAAAAATCCTTCAGAATGTTATAGGGAAAACTTGTTTGTTAGAGCTGCCTCAAGGCTGTTAACTGCTGTGGGTTTTTGCTTAATTATTTGTATTTATTAATTTGCTTTTATCTTACTTGTGACAATCAGCTCCATCTCATTAATACCAGCAAAGACATAGAGGAAGGGAGAGAGTAAAAGAGAGATATTTTTCGATTTAACATTGTAAAACTTTAGGCAGTGGGTTAGGAAACAGATCACATACACTGGTAGCAGAACTGAAAGGAATTTTAATAACACCACCAGCACAAAATTATGGGCATCAATATCTGATAGTTTATATATTGAAATAACTTGTAAATATAATGGGAACTGTTACGTACATGAACATTTTTATGGGTCCAATTGATGTGTTGAGGGGAAAATTAAAAAAAAAAAAAAAAGGGCAGAAAATTGTGGAGATACGTTACATACTTTATAATTGATTTTCCAATAAACTGTTAAATAGCTTCAGCTTCCAACATGCTGCAGCATTTCATAATTAACATAAATCTGCAAAAGATGCTCACAAATGTTTTTTAGTTAAATAGGCAGCTTTTAAATGCCTGGATTGGTTCTCTCAATATCTAGATCACCCCAACCATTATATGATCTTTGGAAAATAAAGTGCATACAGTTTGGATTGGTCTGCAAGGCAGGGGGCTTTCTGAAATCCAAGAAAATGATTCTCATTTAAAAGCTTCTAGTCCCTTGTAAAATATAATAGAATATATTTCAGACATAGATGATGCTGGCTGCTCTTTATAGTTACTATCAGGATTTACTGTTCCTGAAGTTAAATATTGACTTTGGCTTCACTTTGGTCAATATTTATCTCTCAGATCAATACATTTTAATATTGACTTCAACTGAAGTCATCATTCTGCTCAGTATTACCTCTCAATGATTGATTCCAATATCGCTTCCCCTTCCCTTAATAGATCTCTTATTTTCATATATTCAGACCAGATAGTGTTGGAAGATCTTTTTGGATCAGTAGTCTATCTCTTTGCATAAAGCACTACCCTTCCCATAAATCTGTTTTTATCCTTTCCTTGATCACTTTTACAGACTGTACTATAAATACCTCCCCCTATGCAAACTGTTACCGTGTCTGGTCTTAGTATCAAAACGCTGTTCTTAATGACTAAACAAAATATATCATTTTCAGAGAGCAGCATAGCCTGTAGCATTTTTGGAATTTTACGTATCAGAAATTAAATGCATCATTTTTCAATGTTAGCCCTTTACTCTTTAACTTGTAGTGCCCAGTGTGAATAATTATTTTCCCTCTTCTATATTGCTGCCCTTCAGATATTTAGCACTATCTCATATGGCTTTTTAAAATCCTGATTTATTTAAAGTATTAAATGTCTTCAAATGGTCCTTGCAAATTTTACCTTCAAGATCTTCTATTATCTTGGTTTTCTCAGTACAGTTTATTTTAGAAAAGAATTTCACAACCAGTTTTACCCAAATGTGATTTACCTAATGACACTGATATCATTTTTTTCTATTAGTAGGATCTATGAGGGCAATAGACTAAAGCTTCTTTACAAAATACAATTACAAGTAAAGTTCCTAGTGGCTCTGATGCATAGAAACTTGTTAATGCACAATTTTGTTGCCAATCTCCCCAGCTCCTCCTCCCAACCTTTAGAAAGATCTGTTCCTTTTACAAGTATAGTATTTACAGGTCTCAGTGACTTTATTAACTATGCTCTGGCACATAGAAATCTTCAAGCTTGTTCCATTAAAATACACTAGTTCTCTTCGGTTCTTTTACAATTTTTTTTTTTAAATCCAACCTTTCTTTTGTCCTTTTGGCTAAAATGCATGTTCTGATTATCTTCTATCTTCTGTGGCTTTCCTGAATCTCATCTGAGATGCTCAAAGATAGAACCGCCCATCATGCTGTGCCCTTTGAGTGTGATGTGTTGTCTATCTATTTAGTCTATCCTTGGGGAAGGATCTTCCTTTCTGTATTGTGCAGCTCCAAGTACACTGTGAGTGATTAACTAATGTATAAATAATTTAGATGAGCTCTGCTAAATGTTTTCAACTCATAAAGATGAGCCATTTGAGTTATTGCCAAAGGCTTTAATCTTTACAGTAGTTTTTTAAAACTCTTGAAAATTTAAAAATGGGTGAATGAATATGGCTCAACGTTCAAGAAAATATCCACTTCTGGGGCTGAGACCAATCATGGAAAATTTCATCTGAAAGGGAGAATTTTCAGAAAGATTAAGGATGTGAACGAATGGGGAACAGATGTCTCAATACACTTCTTAACCGTAGCCTTTGCTACCAGCAAAAGTTAAAATAAGGTTAACACTGACTAGTAGAATTATTAATAGGCGGAGCCCTCTACTGTTCTAGTGTTTTGGTGTGAGGTCTGTGTCCTACAAACTAAAATAAATCTCTTCCACTTCGACTGAGAATGTCATGGAAAAATTGCCAAAAGAGAAACAAAACCCCTCCTTCCCTCTTTATACAAACAGTCATTCTGTGTGTGATAAATTATCAAAAAGGATACAATCTTTTTTTCCTTCTATTTTTTTCAGTGTAGTTCAGAGAACTTAGATGAACACATTCCCCCCCCCCCCTCTCTTTCTCTCTCTCTCTCTGAGAAACTGAGAGAAAATGGCTTCTGATGACCTTGCATGTTACTTGGGGTAGTTCAGCTAATTAGAGACACAGCCGAAATCCCATGTGACTTGCCCTATGATGAACTTTCCCAACTAACGCAGTTCAAACTCTAAATGCATCAGCAAAGAGCATCTTTACAATGTTCACTGCCATCCAAAAGAAAAAGTTTATTTCCATCTTGACACACGTTTGTTACAGGAATGGATTTCCTGAAACTTTGTTTCAGGAGAACAGAGACTGAATTTTTCAGCCGAACCAAATGCCCGTCTTAAAGACTTGCAATTTCACTTTCTCTCCTTAGGCAGAAATTGAATTTGACAAGAGCCTTCAAGGTGGGTAGCTGAGGAGCTGGCATTTTGATTTTTCCCAACAAAAATAGATTTAAAGAATTTGCAAAATTGAAATTTACCCACAGACATTTTGATTTTGTGATCAGGGTTTTTTCCATTGGAATGGAAAATTCCTGACCAGCTCTGCCCATTGCCTGTTTCTGAACCCAGGCTGAAGTCAAGTTCTAAAGCATCCTCAATTCAAGTTTAATGATTTGCACAATGTAGTCCTTATTACTTGCAGTCATTAAGAATAGGGGTATTAACCTTAATTTCCTGGTCAAATTATAAATTTCCCACTGCATTAGCAACTGGATAGAGGATTTTTCTTTGCTTCCTGCCCTAACATGTTGTGTGGCATAGATGTGCAATGTTAAAAAGGCTCTAAAATTCTACCCTAGTAGTGTCTGCTTTTCCCTATATATTCTTTACCTACCCCACAGGGGCATTATGAATCTGAATTACTGTTGATAGCATGCTTTGAAATCCTTGGATAAAAGACTTGGTAAAGAACACTTTATAGAATTATTATTAATGCCAGTAATAATATCTATATTATTAATAATGCTATTAATGCCCTGGTTGTGAATTTAAAAGGGAAATGAAGGTTCTGTGTAGTAAATAATGTGCTAGCTCGTTAGAGAAAACTCTGAGAAATAATGAACTGTTTTTCAGATTTAAGTCACACTTCCAAACAAGGCAATACAGAAATATTCCCTAAATGGTGGACTGGTGACTTATTTAATACGGAGGCCTGGCATGGTTAACTGCCTCTTAGATCTCTTAGAAGACAGCGCTGAAAAGGCTGTGCCATTGCACCACAAACAGCAACAAAACTGCTCTGCAACTGAAACAGATGGTTGCTGATGGGGATGACAATACTAATGTGAACTGTGGATGTTTTCATTCTGTATTGCAGCCCTTAAGGTGAAAATAAGAATGCCTTATTGCAAGTGGCCTTGTGTGCTGCCTCTTCCTTCTCCACAAACTTTGGCAAACCCATAGTATCAATCACATGGAAGAGGATGATGAGATATTTGAGAAATTTCAGAAGAAATCCTGTCTCATCATTGCATGAACAAAGCTGATTTCCTTCCCCCCAACAGGAATGGTCAATGCATAGGAAGAAATTCTTCATCTTGTCCTCACTAGCTGGCTGATCAAATTTAACAGCTTTTTGGCATGTCTGACCTGCTTTGAAGCCCTACTTTCAAAGCCAAGAGAGACAGAGCAAATGTTATGATACTTAAAAAGTCACAAAGGACTACAGGCTGAAGGGATTGATTTGAGATTAGAATAATTAAACAAGTTTTGCTTGAATAAACAACTACTGATGGGTTGGGAGTGCACACAAGTGTCTACAAGTGTTGAGAGGAGAGGACTGTAAACTTCACTGAAGGAAGTATTATTATTTTTGGTGATACAAGGGGACATTTGCTGGCATACTTATATCTTTATATCATTCTTCTACCAGTTATATCTGTATAACTCCCTGTGTGGATGTTTTTATTCTGGAATAAGAGTGTCCACAAGAGAAGTTATACCGGTATAATTATAGTGGTAAATTTCCCTGTGTAGACAAGACCTAATGGAGTGAATAGGGTCCAATCTTGACCGAAGCATTTTTTTCACTACTGTAATAACAAATAATATTTAACCTAATGGGTGTTTTATTATTATTTAATCCATCCCACTGCTGCTGCAGAACTGTTCAATACAGTTTAGTTTGTAAAACGTTATCCAGATAAGTCTCAATTAAAGGTCTCAATTAACAGTGTTTCTATCATGCCCTTTGGAAAACTATTTCATAAACTGAGCCTTGTCTATACACACAAGTTGTACCCCTTTACCTATGTCAGTATAGTTAATGGGTGAGGGGGTTGACACTTTAGCTATACCAGTATAGTTAGTGGTACAGCTTTCTAATGTAGACAAACCTCATGTGGTGCACAGGCCTTGGGCTGACCCTCTGCACCACAGTAGATTTCACCCTGAGTATGTAGTAAAAGGAGAGTGAGTTGGGGTAGAGACACTGGGTGAACATGTATCTCTTCCTCTAGTCCTAAGTGTGTGTCATGATTATCACCTGGAAACAAGCAGAAAAGGGGCAGATGGAGCTAACTGACAGTTCTGTATTCCCTCCACATACATGTGGAGATAGAAAGTGATGAGATTCTACAGAGTGTGGCGAATGAATATTTGGGAGAGTGGTGTCCACCATCTTAAGAAATATCTAATACCATTGCCATTCCATTCCCTAGCCATTCTACTGGTGTGGAAAACATAGTTAAATGTGGATACCCTCAGTGAAAAATCCATCACTCCCATGCTCCTTCACTGTCAAGGATGTGACTGACTGAAAAGTGAAAGTGGTGTTGAATTTTCAAGATGAATAGAGAATGTTTTACCTAATGTGCTCTAGCTATGGCAATTTGTTACTTCCATTTTCAAACTGAAACCTCTGGGATCCCCCAGCATCTTGAGGAAACGTTCTCAAATGTAGGAAGCAAACTGACAGGTGCAAAGAACTGTTGTGATATAGGCAATGTTAATTTTCAGACAGACAAATTTCAGTATAAGTTTTATAAAGATTCACCGAGAGAAGCTTTCATCACTGCTACCAAAGACGGATGAAAATATACACTAACACACAAATACAACAAGGTGAAGAATTTTTTTAATGCATCTGACAACTGGATACCCAAATTGGATTGTCCAAGAGGTCTTTTGTAGTTCTTTGTTGTTCTACATATTTTTGTTGTTGTTTCTATTACTATATCGACTTTGCAAACCTGACTCTTCTGTTTATACACTCACTAGTTATTTTGTTCATTTATTTAAAATGCTACATGATCTCCTTTGTTTGCAGTGTTTGCTGTATTGGTCCCAGGATATTAGAGAGACAAGGTGGGGGAGGTAATATCTTTTACTGGACCAACTTCTGTTGGTGAGAGAGACAAGCTTTAGAGCTGTAGTTTGTCTCCCGTAAGCTTGTCTCTTTCACCAACAGAAGTTGGTCCAACAGAAGAGATTACGTCACCCACTTTGTCTCACATGCTCACATTGTCTTTTTGTGCATACAAAATGTAAAAGCAACTCTACTGCTTTTGTTCAAACAATTGGTGTTCCTTTTATTTTTTTTAAATGTCCCCATTTTAATTTAAGTATGCAACAAAAGTGAGTTAATTTAGGTATGCAACAAAAGTGAGTTTTGCCCAGTTAAACCCTGCCAGGCCCCTGAATTAAATACCAACTTGCCATCTTTAAACTGGGGGTATGAGATAGCACAACCTTTTCTACTTCTTGGCTTTTCCTTTCTGTTTGATGCTAGCTTTTCTTTCATTTGTAGGTCCTTCTCTCTTTTTCCCCTCCCCTCCTGGGGACTTATTTCCTTCAAAATTACCTGCCTCATTGTCCTACTCTTTCCTTCAACCATTGCTGCTCAATTGCTGGTCCAATAATCAATAGAATATATCTGCAATGTTCTCCTTTTCCTGAGTCATCATTCACTTTTGTCAGTCAGATTGGCTTTTAGAGGCCTGAGGCCTTGTCTTGACATAGGATTACCGACATAAGTTGCTAGTGTAGACCACGTCCTAGACTTGTCGAACATATTAGTTAGGCTATGTTTACGCTACTGGTGCTGCAGTGGTACAGCTGCAGCACTGGAGTTATACCACTATAGCACTTGTCGCGTAGATACTTGCGGCAGTGATTTTTCCATTGTTGTAGTAAATCCATCCCATCAGGAGTTGGTAGCTATGTCAACAGAAGAATTCTTCCATCAACCTAGTAGAGTCTATACTGTGGCTTAGATTGGCTTAACTATGTCTCTCAGGAGTGTGAATTTTTCAGACCCCAGAGCAATGTAGCTAGGTTGACCTAAGGTTTAGGTGTAGATGAGGCCTTTAGATTGTGTTATTTAATGTGTTCTAGCAACATACCTTTTTAAATACTACTGTAGACAAAGCTTGAGTTAATGTCTGTCACTCAAACTCTGTTCCCTCCAAGCCAGCCTTAAAATGTCAGCATGAGCATTTTGACTACTACTAGAACCTCAAAATATTTTTTTTCTTCTGGAAAATATTGAAATCACAATCTTCAAGAGGGGTTAAAATTTTCTGGAATGCTTTCTTAATTTAGGCTTTAAAATCCGTAAAAAAGTGAATGTGTAAGAAACATTGTGGAAATTATCTTTCCTATAGTATAACATTACAGTTGTACAATATTTAAAAGATTTTAAATTATTGCTGTCTAAAATTCTACTAATGGATTTTGCTCTGGGGTAGAAATTGTCATGCTCAGTCTCCTGCCCTGATTACTAATTATTGTTGTCCTTGTCTCAGAGAAACTCAGTTCTAAGACCAGGCAGCTATATTTAGTTATAATGCTCCAAGAAAATTCAACACCAATCATGTTTAAAAATAGATGTTCAGCAGCATATAAATAAAACTTCTTTACAGAAGAACACCTACTGCATTATTACTCTTTGTGATCTCCAAATGAGATTTTACTCCTGGATTCTTTCCTTTTTCTTTTTAAATAAATGTAGTTATTCACTTAACAGTCCTGGGGATTGAAGTTCTCTGCTTATGCCCAGAACAGGTAGTTTTGGAATGAGCAATACATGTTTCCCCCACATGTGAACCAAGAGGAAGTGTTTATAAGGCTCTGTTTACACTATAACTATAATCAAGTCATGGAACCCAATTACAACATGGTTGTCCCCTGACCTGATTAAAATGCAATTCAAAGCTGAAAGACACAGGGGAGCTGTAATAACTTTTATAGTAGGGGTGCTAGTGGTGGGAACCATGGATTTGGTGTTTGTTATTACTACTTCAAACAGGGGGTATGACAGCACCCCTAGAGCTCCTAGATGCAGCACCACTATGTAGACATGGCCTAAGAGTATCCCTTACAATGGAATAAAACTTTGGACAATCAAAGGTTTAGGATTGGTTGAGAGGACATGGTCAGATCCCATTTAACTACAACTTTCATTTGTGTTGTAATCAGGTCAGGGTCATATTGTAACGTGGTTCCCTGCATCTAACACGGTGTAGGTGTGACCTGTGAGTTAGGTTAGCTCAGCTCAATCTTTAGGCCCATTCACTCTATGGCCTAATGAGTCTGCTGATGTTAGTACCAAGTAGTGACACTGTAGTGGAGGGAGTTATGAGGTGGACAACTGGAATGAGCCCACCAACTCACCAAACTGCTATCAAGATCCCAGGTGGAATAGTACTTGGGGCAGCTAGCCTAATCACCCATACTGCCATGACTACACTCTTATTTTTTAGTGTGTTAGCTCAGCCAAAGCTAGCGCAGAGCAACAAAAGCATTTGGAAAAAGGGTGTTCATCTTATTTGTGCACATATATTCCAGAACAGCCTTTGGAGTTGATCCTGCTGAAACGTATTTTAAAAGGGCTTTCAGTTCATCACCTAAATCACTTGCATCAATATCACGTCATGTGTCAACACTGTCTCTAGTGCCCTGCATTGCTGGTGTAGGTCTTCTTCAGGTATAGTGAGAAGTTTTGGAATATCATACAACATCCCAAATATACTGCTGTGTTCCTTGAGCTGCATGAAATATTCTTCAACTGACTGTATTGCACAACCTAGCACCTGGTTAAAGAATTCAACTTTGAATTGTTGTTTGGGGTCTCTTATGGGATTATCCTGTGCCTCCTAATCAAAATGTCTTCTTCTTAGGTGACTCTTGTATTCTTGAATGGTGGGAAAATAGCTTCAGAGTGAAGTTCCTCTGCCAACTTCTGTGCATTCTTCAGAACGTTTTGAAATCCCTCATCTGACCGGTAAGACTGTAGGTTCTGTCTTTGCTTTGTCTAGTTGTTCCATTGCTCCAGATATATCAAGGTCAACACCTTGGAGTCTCTTGCTTACAACATTTATTTCAAATAGTATGTCATGCCACAACACTAAGCCACACAGAAATTTGAAGTTATGTATGTTTCTGGTGATTCCATTTCCCTCTGCCACTGTTTTCCCACAAACAGTTCCTGTCATAGCATTATCCTCCATAATGGCAACTATGGCATCATCTATCTTCCCAATTTGGTGTCGGATAGGCTTTGTCGCCTCCACTCGACTTTCCCATCGTGTGGCACTCAGTGGTTTCAGTGTCAGAGGGGATGTTCCCAGATGTTGCATCCAAATTTGCCATTGATGAGTTGATGCAGAGAAAAATACATAGATGCTTTGAATTACATTAAAAAATTCAGCAGCCTCACTAGAAGCTGATGCTGCATCACTGACCACCAAGTTCAATGAATGGGAACTGCATGGGACAAAAAAAGCTTGAGGCTTTAACTCTCGGATCCGTGTCTGCACTCCTCTGTTCTTTCCTCTCATGTTGGCACCAGTATCGTAGCCCTGACCTCTCATGTCAGCTATCGCAATTCCCGCATCTTCCAGCTTTTTAAGAAGCACATTTGTCATACCAGCTCCTGTAGTATCATCAATGTCAATAAATTCTAGAAAATGCTCTCTGAGAGTCACCATTGCAGGGACATTTTCACTAGGTTCTGTTGTTGTTAAAAAACGCACCATTAAAGTCATTTGTTCCGTATGGCTGATGTCAAGTGTGAGTTCAGAATAACAGAGTAATATCTTGCTGACTTCAGATCTGCCACAATCTTCTGTTTGACTTTTGTTGCCAGTAACTGTATGATCTCATTTTGAATTGTTTTTCCAAGGTAATGGGGTGTGTGTACATTTCTTGGGTGGTGACTCTTCTTAGATGCTCCTGGAGTACAGCATCAAGCTCAGCCATCAGGACCACAATTTTAAGGAAGTTTCCATTGTTTGGCACATACAGCTGATCTGAAGTGCCACGCAGTGCTAGGTTTTGGGTAGCAAGCATTCTCACAATGGCAATGAGCCTTTTCAGAACATTTTGCCAGTAAAGAGACTCTGATGCAATCTACTCTTGATGCTGATCATCTATGGTGGCCTTTAACCTTAGTCTCATCTCAAGCTCTTTCCACCTATGGAATGCTCTCTGGTGATTTGCTGCCTTCTCATGGCATGCCAGATTTCTAGCCAGATTTTTCAAGTCCTTTGTTCCTGTAGAACCCAATGTGGCTGGAACATTAGACTGGAAGAGTTTGCAACAAAAACAGTATGCAGCATTCTGGGTTTTTTCTTACATAAGCCATGGCCTCTCCACTTTGTCACCATTGGGGATTTCACGCCAGTAATGTGTTGGAAGGAAACTTCTATTTTCATTGTCTTTGGGGAACATGAAGTTTTTTACTTGCTGTGGCCCATGCAGTACAAGGAAGTCTCTCAGGCTACTGCTCAGATGGGTCCGCAGTCCTGGATCATCTAGACTTAAGGAACTAAACTCAGCAGCAGCTGTTTCTTGCACCTCCACCACACTCTTCTCTGATCTACACTTTTCTTCAGGAACGTACATGGTTACATCCATTTGAGATGGAGATATGGATGCTGTAGTAGCTGACAGGTCACCTGCACTCTGACTAACTGGAAGATCAGTTATCTCCTCACCACTCACATCCTCACTGGGGCTGGAAGGCTCACCGTGAACATTTGTGTCTATGTATCTCAGGAGAGCTCCTTCCTGCTTAGATAGAAAAGCTTCCTTTGCTTTCTTTCTTTTCTGAATGCTGCCACAGTGGGGCATTTTCTTCTTTCACTCATGACTGCTGTTCTGTGCCAGCTATAGTGGCTCTCAACACTCAGTTGAAGGGGACAAATAAGCAGGCTGGTAGCAGGGCCTGAGTGAGGGAAGACATCAGCATCTTAAAGGCCTAACTGGCTCCTACTACTTCAGTTGACTGCCTGTTCCCCTCAAGTGGGTTCAGGGAAGCATCAGGAAACAGGAAGCTCCCTGAGAAGCTGGTGTTAATCAGGCCAGGCTCCTGGGGGTGCTAGAAAAGTACATAAGAGGCTTTTTTGTTATTCCCTCTCACCTTTTCTTTTGCCTGCCTGTTATGTCTTTTGTGCCCTCCTTCCTCCAGCACAGCACTCCACCATCGCTGTGCATGTAGAGAAGAGAGAATACATATGCACCAGCAGCAGACACAATTTTCTACACTCTGGGTCCTAGTGGCAATCCCCCCAGTCTGGCACCTGAGGCGGCTGCCTCAGTTCACCTCATGGTAAGGCCAGCCCTGGTTTCACATGTGAACAAGCCCCCAGTCCAGTGGGTGGCCTCTGAGCATGCCTTCTGTATTGGGCCCACCATGAGTTAGGTGGCCATAGGCCTGTCTTCCCTTGGCTTGTGGCCCCCTCTGGGGCTCAGGTATGAGATAGGTATGTGGGAACCTAGAATGAGGCAGCCATGTTCATCCTCAGAAGCAGAAATTTATGCAGTTTTAGAGAGCTACAAAAACCTAGGCACCTACAGGGTAGAGGCAGCAGCTGAGCAGGAGTTTTTTAGATTGCAGTAGATCCAAAAACTGCATCTAAATTAGGCGTTTAAGTACCTTTGTGGATATGTTAAGCGTCTTACTGAAATGCCCAGGAAACCCTTCACTTTTTATACCATTCTTAGGTGGGGTTGGGTGTTTCTGGTAAAATTCATTTTTGACCACTTGCTTTTGGTAGCACTGCACTATTTTTCCCCCCAGCTGTTGTGGTATCCTGCTAATGATAGGTACCAAAGTGAGTGATCAAGCCATACAGTTTAAAAATTTTGCATAATTATCACTTCCATTTTCTAGTGTGACCTTTGAGGGAAACAAACTAATGTGCGGAAATTGTTTTAGGGGGGAAAACATAAATATTCTCAAATTCAGCAAAAAGTTAGTGGCAAAATCTTACTGAAGTGCAATTCTGCTGGGATACCTGCAGTTTTATAGGATGTTATTTCACAGTTCAGGCTTGACTTACCATGAGAGGAGAGCAGGCTGATTGTATCAGGTGTAGTGCATTAGCAAGTCATTGGGAACTCAATGCCACAGAAAACATCAATGATTTCTCCCAGTGCAGTGACTCACAAATCAACTAGTTTGGCTGGTTTGGTGGGATGAAATCAGAAATTATCAGGGGGGAAAAAAACCAACAGTTGCCAACTTTATTTTTTTAAATAAACTACTTGGGACTTTTTTCAGAAATCCTGTGATGAAAGTGTCCTTACGGGTCAATGATTTTTTTATTTTTAAAACACAGTGGAAGTGATAAATGTAAAACTAAACCAATTGCTTGTTTAGTTCTGAAATTTTATCCTTCTGTTCTTCAGATACAGAAATGGCCATATACATGTCCTGCACTGAATGTTCATATTGTGACAATATATAGAATAAACTATAATTTTTGGTTCCTAAAGGAGATAAATTTAACACATTGAAACAGCAAGTTATATTCTACTAACACTCAACCTGGGGAGAATTAATGATAGCCTCATACGGAAGAAAAAGGTTAGTTAAAAGTTTAACCCATGTGGAGGTCAACCTTTTGGATATAAAAAGGAAGTAGGATATTATCATGTTTACGAGGATTTCTGACAGTACCATGGATAAAGTTTCTTTCTATAATTTTCTTTACTATTGTTTTGCTAATCCACTGCTGCTCCGTATTTCCCTATCACTGGTCGAGTCACATGACCAGTTTGTACAATCCATGTAGTATTGTAAATGCAATGAGAAGCATTCTGTAATAAAGCTGGGTATTTTAAATCACTGCCATTCAATTTATGAGGGGTTTGGGGCAAGATATATTTCCAGTGATTCTCTGTGCACCAAGTATAAATGCTGCATTCCAGTAGACTCAGCTATTCCTTAGTAAACTGTAGTGGACAACTACTGCACAAAGGCTAAATCATGAACCAGCAGTGAAGCAGCCAAAACAAAATGAAATTGATTGGCTCATAAGGGAAAGGCTAAGAAAACCTCTCTATCTGGTGGCAGGTGCGGAGAAGGAAAATGTAAAGAAACAGGAGACAAATAGAAGAAAAGGAGCGGGAGAGCGTTTATCAGATTAATGCAGTGTAACTTTAACAAAAGAATAAGAGTAGATAATGAGTGCTTTAGAACTAACCAAAAATTGATTGAGATGTTTTTAATATTTTAATCTTATTAATGAGCATATGGATCACCTACACAGTGCACAAAACAAACAAACAAACAAAAACAATTCAGAACTATGTTGTAGAGCTAATGACGTACAAAGCCTACTTTATTAACCCATGCTAGTTTATACTGTACTTTTGGTCCTGTAACTATTATTATGGAAGATAGTAAGTGAAAGAATTAAATAATTTAAATGGTGCTGAACTGGCTGTGTTTGCAGACAAGTAAAATAGTCGCAATACAGTACTTTTATTTATCATGGGCCAGATTTTTAAAGGTATTTAGGCATCTAAAAATACTTCAAAAACTACTCTGATTAGAGCTGGCTGAATATTTTTGAATGAACAATTTGTTCATCTCTTTTCTTTTTCAAAACTATAAATTTAGCCCCCAAATTGCTTTTTTAGAAATGTACGTTTTGTTTTGATGAAACCATAAAAGGCAAGACTTACTCAGTTTTTTCAGTGTATGGTTTTTCCTCCCCGTTCTCATTTCCCCCTTCTCAATCACTGTTTTCTGTAGAAAAATGGAAAAAAAGAAAAAGAGGGTGGGAAGGAAATAGTAAAGGAGGAAATCCATACATTTTTTTCATTAAAAATTGAGTAAATGAAAAATCATCCTTTTTAAAACCTATGGATTGAAAATAGCTTTTGAACATTTCAAAGTCTTCATAATTTGAAATGTTAAAACTTCAAAGTTTTCCATTGTTTTTTATCAGCTCTACCTGTGATCCCAGGTACCTTCAATTTAGATCCAATGTCAAATAGATGTCACGTAAATAGTCCCATAGACTATACTGGCACTACTCATGTGTGTAAGGGCTTCAGGATCATGCCCTCTGTTAAATGAGAGATGCTCCTACCAGACATGCTAATTAAATTACATGTATGCAAAAAATTATGAAACTGCCTCAAGCCCGCATATATTTTGTGTATTACAAAAATAAATCTCAGACCAGGCTTTGGACATCAAGGTGTGTAGGTTTATGAGTGTTTTAAGGACCAGGTCCTCACAAGATAGTTAGATGCCTAACTCTCATTTAAATCAAAGGGAATTAGATGCCAAAATACTTTTGAGCATCTAGGCCTAAGTGAGCAACGGTCATGTTTCAAGCCAGTTGGGATTTAGCTTCTGGTTTTGGGTTGAAATCATGCAACATTCTTAATTTTAGAAGATGGGCTTCCATGTGAAGCATAATTTCAACACAGGTTTGCTTTGGGATCATTTGAACCTGAAACCCCAAGTGAAACTGAAGAGGTAAAAGTGAATCCAATTGGACTGAAATCAAAGAAAAGAACACACACAACTTTTTTGTGTGGAGTGAATCCTTTGGGAAAGCACTGGACTACTTTTTAAAAATCATCTATCTGTTGGTTTTTTGCTTTCTTGTTTGTCTGCATTAGGAAAGCACCAACACTTCTTTCTTTGGATTTACTGTAGCACAATCAAATCAACCTTCCTCAGTTTGGTTTTCATGGTTCATTGTATGAGAATGAACAATGACTTCTTTTGTCAGCCATGCAGATGAAAATTATTTTGCTTATGATTATTCAATATAAATTGTTCCACTGCTACAACAGAACATATCAGCATGGAAGGATTTATTGCCCAATTTTACCTCTCAAGATTCTAAAACATTAGAATACTGCTGTCTACTTTGGCACACAATGAGAAAAAGGGTAAAACAGGGAAATCTAAGTATGCTAGGGAATGCTATTGGATGGTCCCCACATTTGATCTACTTTAAAGCGTATATTCTACTTAGGAAATGGGCTGAGTAACAATGCACTTTCTTATTCAACAGATCGGGGTAAAATTTTCCAAAACACCTAAGTGACATGGAAGCCTAAGTCCCATCTGTAAAAGTGACTTAGACACTTAGGAACCTAAGTCTCACTGAAACTCAATGTGACTTAGATGGCTAAGGGCCAGATTATCAAAGCTATTTAGGCACCTAAAAATGCAGATAAGCCCCTAGTAAAATTTTCAAAAGCACCAATTGGAGTTAGGCACCTAGTTTGCATATGCATTTTTGAAAATCCCACTAGGTACTTATCTGTATCTACAGGTGCCTAAATGCCTTTGACAATCTGGTTCCAAGCTGCTTGTGAAAGTGGGAATTTGGCTCCAAAGTCATTGAGGTGCTTTGGAAAATTTTACTTCTAATCTCCTAGTTCAAGATCTTATGCGGTTACTGAAGTAACAAAAGCAAATTGTAACTTTTTTTTTTTAAATCATTTTCAGCCCAGAAGCCAAAACAGCTGAGGGAATGAGCTGGTTTCTAAACTGACTTATGTCTCATCAAGAGTTAACTCGGTTCCATTTGTGGACTTTATCACTTGCAGCTGTACAACCTCTGTGAAGGGTACAGTTTGGTGTGCAGATTCTTTATCCTGGGGATCTACAAGCCAGAATGAGCCCAGGCTGAATTTGCAGAGTTGGTGATTAGATTTATCATCTGTTTACTAGTGAACTGAGCAAATTGTATATGGAAATTACTGAGCCAATAAACACAAAACTCCATACTCCCTATTTTAAGGGTCACTCCAAACAAGAAACACATTTTTAAGGCTACCACCACTTTTTCAGGAAACCTAAATCTCAAAGATTTTGCTTTTTAATTATTTCGGATAGCTATGGTCCCCAATCAAAACCCCATATCTGAGCATCCTCAACTTTAGAGAAAACTTGTATTCAGATCTGAAGGTTTAGGTTGGCCTTTATAGCTAAAGAAGGCTGAATGTTCGGACCTAGGTCTGAATTTTGCAACTTGGGAACATTTCTAGTACAAACCAAAATTCTGCTCTCAGATGCTCATGCAGATTTCCATGTGAAACTCAGTTCAAGTATCCCCTGGCTTCAATGGAAGCTACTCATGCACATCTGAAGGCACAATATACAGCCGTTGTTTTTTAAATATAGTACTCCACTGAGAATTTAAAAAACAAAAGAAAAGGGAAAAAAAAGAAAAAGAAAAAAAACCCTCAATGCCACTATTTTTGCGACAACAATATGAAGCAATATGTTTTGTCCTTCTGCTGACTCCAGAGTAGCAATTAACCAACCACCCTATTTCTTGAGCAGGATAATGCTGGTGTAAAAGGAAAGGTGATCTGGCATGACTAAAGGGGCCTTTCAGCTGAGATGTAAAATCAAGGCCTTGAATGTTTGTGATTATTGAAGATCTCTGGTGGCAGGGGTGTTCTGGCCAGATTCCAAAGTCAGTAAAGACCTTTGTGATCGAACTGTGTGAAAGACACTATATTAAAATATGTTGAAGATATAAAACTGAAACAGATGTGTTTAATTTCAGTTTGTCTCAAAATAAGAAACCAAGGTTTGTCAAATGGAAAAGGATAAAATCAGTTGATAAAATGTTATTTTCAAGCCTTTGAAATAATTTCAAGCTATGGGCAGTGAACAAAATTAAAATCTATAAAGGATAGGTTGGCAGTGACCTACACTGACTTCACAGGGAGGCAAAATTCCCGTCAGTAAACTGAGCCAATCATAGAGCTGTCGTTTGTAAAGGGAAAAATGCCTTCCAATCCTGAATTCTTCAATATATACCCCATATTTGTGATTAGATAACTCTCATTTATTAAGACTTTCATACACTGAAGAAGTTACTAATGGTTGTAACACTATCTTTTTTTAAACTCTATCCATAGTATTTCACTTGATGACTTCATACAGTAGTGACTATATAATAATAAAAAAATATTTCCTTTTATTTGATCTGAATGTATCACGTTTCAATGTTATCATATGATTGGACGAGTTTAATTAAAGAAGAGACTGATGAGTTTTTAACTACACACACACTAATTTTTCACAACTTCATGAAATCCTCTTTCTCTTGTTCTGTCCAGGTTAATCTCTCATCCAATATAAATCCAATCACACCTCTAACTGTCTTCGCTGCTCTTCTCCAATCTCTGCTTTATCTTTCCTGAGGGAAGCCAGTGACAACTGAGCTCAGTAATCCAGGTAAGAATTTATCATTTTGAATAGTGACATATTATTCACCATTTCTGGTCAGTTTTTACCATGTAATCTTTTAAAGTTATTTTAAAAACTTGGCATTTTATTTTAAGGGTGGAGGGAAAAGTCTCTTTTGCCAAATATGGTGGCAGGAGTATGCAAACTGACTTTTTTGTTCCTTTCAGCAAACTTTTTATAGAAAGACTCATTGCTTACCTCAGTAGTTACAAACTAATGCGCTCTAACAAAATTGGACTAGCCCCACATAGGAAACTGCTAAAGCATATGCTGATTAGCTTCACTGAGACTGAAATGTATTGACAGTTCGTTGTTGACTGTCCAAGGCAGACTTTTATTGAGTTTATCTATCAGATAACACTTAGAATGTATTTAGCTAGCTATACTTTATAACAAGGAAATCACACTCATTCGGTAGAGAGAATGGAATTATATTTTGAAATATGAATTTTGGAATGTATAAGGCTAGGTGTTAGGTTACTAGGTTGGGAGTGACTAAGCTATTTGCTGAGTTACAGCTCTGAATGTACTTAGGCCTGGTTGACACTAGAAAATTAGGTCGGATTAACTATGTCGGTCAGGGTGTAAAAATCCACAGTTTATTTAAGCCGACCTAAGTCCCTGTGTAGACAGAACTAGGTCGATGTAAGAATTCTTCAGTCGACCTAGCCAGGGCCGGCTCCAGCATTTCTGCTGCCCCAAGCGCAAAAAAAAAAAAAAAAAAAAAAAGCCGCGATCGCAATTGCGACCGGCGGCAGCAATTGCGGGGGGGGGGGGGAAGCCGCGATTGGCGGCGGCAGTTCAGCGGCAGGTCCTTCGCTCCTAGAGGGAGTGAGGGACCTGCCGCCCCCGAATTGCCACAGGTGCCGCCCCTCTCCCTTGGCCGCCCCAAGCACCTGCTTGTTAAGCTGGTGCCTGGAGCCGGCCCTGGACCTAGCTACTGCCTCCTGGAGAGGTGCTTACACTGAAGTGCTACAGTGGTGCAGCTGTAGCATTTTAAGTGTAGATGGGCCCTGATTGTGAACTAGGGGTCAGCTCTGTAAAGGTATTTAGGCATCTAAAAATGTAGATAGCCTCCTACTGGGATTTTTCAAAAGAGCCTAAGCCCCTAACTGCCATTACATTCAATGGGAGTTAGGTGCCTAAGGAGATGTCTACTCTACAAGTGCTACTGCAGCATAGCTACTTACTACAGAAACACAATAACTCCCTACATGGTAATTATACATGTGTTGGTAAAGTTATTGTTGGATTCAGCATCACTCTGTGGAGAAAAAAAGCATGCATGTTAATCAGGGCTGTCCCTAGCCATTTGGGTGCCCTACGCAGTCCCCCCGCAGCTTTGAGGGCATGGTTCAGACTCTGGGTCTGTATTACAGCAGGCTATCGTGTCTGGCTCAACAAGACAGGGTTCTGGAGTCCAAGCTGGCAAAGAAAATGGGCTCAGAGGTAGTTTCAGCACATCAGATGACAGTCCCAAGGAGGTAGCTGTGACCAAACCTGTCACAAGGACTTATATCTATTCATGAACTCATGGCTGGCAAACAATACGTGGTCACTGATTATTCGGAAAGCGGGGGACGAATGGCATGACGGACAAAAATCAGTCTGTCTTCTGGCATTGATGATTGTACTAGCCACCTTGTCAAATAGTTCAAAGACTTCTGGAGGATTTATGAAGGAGGTCCACCACATCCCTGTATGCAACAATAGTTGCTGCAATCTTGTGCCAGGACAGATCTGATACCTCGTGTAAATATGTAGCTCTTTCTATTTGATACAAGGCTTGATAAAAACTTGGGCAGTGACCACTCACCAAGTCAAATCATTCAACTAAGGGCAAAATTTAACTCCTTAATATTCATTGTTCTACAAAAAAAGATTTCTAAATTTTCTGCAGCATCTGTTCACTTATTTTAAGCTATAACTGAAATAAAGTAACAAGTTCTTGCAGGCCATTTTTAGCTTGAACTAAACCACTTGAACCATGATTTTGTGCTAGGCAAAATGATTTCTTGGTGATATAATCAATTAATTGCTGGCACCTTTTTAAAACTAAGCTTCCTGGATATAATTTAGATTAATTCTGCTTTAATAAAGGCAACTTGGAAGCATGTTATTTTATCTTTACTTATTTTAAAATAGGAAGAGAAATATGTCATAATGGTGCATTTATGAAAGGATGAATGATGCCTAAAAGCTACAGTCATCCCACAGTTTCATATCTGTTTTTTATTAGATCTATAATTAATCCTTGCTTACACTCAATGCGTGTGACTCATACACGCTGACAGAGGAATGATGACAAAACATGGTATTGTTGATATCATAGAAGTTTCACTGTAAGGCTCTTCAGTACATATAGAACGCCCCCTTGTTTAAGCTGCTTACCCAATAATCACAAGTCACAACAAGGATTGTCTCAGTCCACTCTTTCAAACAACCCTTTTATTTTTGTGCATTAATCCAGCACTCAGTGAAATTCTAGAAACATCTTGTTTTTCCTTGTTTACTGAAAGTTACTCAATGGAAGTCTATTTTTAAATGATCAGTAAGAGTTACTAGGTATAACAGCTGACCAGGCAGGCTTCACAACTCTATTTGCATCTCTGAAGCCCTGGAGGACAGAAAAGAGTCTTTTAATTGGTTATTCAACTTTAGTAGAAACATGCTTTTAGGAAATGAGGCCTACACTGTTGTCTTCACACCAGGCATACTAGCTCCTGTTGCCATGGAAATCTGCTATCGCATGCTAGGTCCAGTGATGTAGAAAACAAGATGGCTTCTTCATTTGTTTAGCCTTAAGGAAAACTACAGATATCAACAAATCATTAAAGGGCTAACAGACACTCAGAATATTTGACCTAAATAAACAACATTTATACTAAATTGTTAATATCTGCATAAGTTTTACCTTCTTGAATGTTTCGTGAAAGTTCTCTTCAATTCTGAACTAAAAAAGATATTTAATGTAACTTATCTTAAATGTCTAGGTTTTGATTTAATCCATTTACAGACAGATCCTGTACCTAAATGTTCAAGTGGGGCTCCCGCACACTTAAATGGGTTTAATTTGTTAGTCAATTTAACAAGGAATTTAAAAATCAAATAATGGCCACTGATTCAGTGGGTCTCAAAACAAAATATTTCGTATGCCTTTCCCCACAGAGCAGAATTAGTGAGAGTAGAGCACTCTGAATTTCACACAAATCTTGTTTATTCTGGACTTGGTAACACATGATGCATTATATCTCTGCATAGTGAGAGATTGCTGCCTGATCAGCCAGTCTCTGCTGGCTTGAAAAGGGAGTGACGCTTCCCAGAAAGAGGGAATGTTATATGGAGTTGGTACTTTGGGGGGTGGAGGACATTTAAATGTAGGAGAGAGAAAAACACACAGGAGAATAATCCCATTTAAAAATAAAATAAAATCCTAGGAATCAGTGAAAATAATTTCATAAATGCAGATACCATGGGTACATTCATATGCAGGAACAACCAGGTCAATAGAATAATAGATTACAACCTTAAGGTTTCCATAGTCAAGTGTTTCTGTGGTTCTAAAGCGATTGATTAACTGGTAGAATCCTCTTCCCCCACAACCAGCTCCACAGGGAATGATGTGGGAAATTTCACAAGTTCTTGAAAGAAACATTGATGAAAAAGGATCTGTTTTGGTAATTCTTCCAACAAAGTCCTTCACTGGGAGCTTTTAGCACTCTCTGGAATCTGAATGATAAAAGAAACCAATTAACAGTGAGGGACTGGATAGAAAACAAATGGACAAGTTTACTACTTCCTTGATTGAAAGCTATCAGTGACAGATACATATATGTATGCACCCCCATCTATGCTATTTATGCTTCTCGGCTCTATGAGCTAAGATGTGAAAAAATATAATAGACAAAAAAACCCTGTATGCAGGTTTTGTTTCTTTTTAAATTTTTAATTCTCTTTTGTTATTTTGGCCAGTCACTCTGGGATATCAGATGGAAATTCCTCCACTCTATTTCCAAAGCTTGATTTTATAAACTGTAGAAAATATTGAGCGTAGAGGTTCCTTGTTTCATTTACATGCTGCCTTGGGATTAAAAAGATCAATATACAGTCCCTGCTCCACCCTACACCCTTACAAATAAAAGGATTGGAAATGCAGTCATTGTTTTCCTGTACATTTATTTAAATTTCCAGCAGTGTCACAGAATACTCTTATTGCAAATATGAGGGAAGGGGTGGTGATCAGGACTCATGATCGAGCAACAAGGTCACTCTTTACCCATAATATTTTTCTTTCTTAACAAGCTCCAGGCATATTGACCCAGATCTTCAAAGGTATTTAGGCAACTAACTCCCATTGAAATCAATGGAATTAGGCATTTAAAAACCTTTGAGGATCTGGGTTATTGTCTGTGAATACAATTGCATTTGTGCTTCTCCATTATACAATATATTAATTAAACAAATTAGTTACCAAGGGGGAATAGTCTCTGCCCTCCATACTGTACCCAAAACTTCTTTTATTTCAAATCTCCATAAATAAAAGTGTAAAACACAGTATATAATCTCCTGTGTTGGTTTATATTGTGGTTCAGTTCAGAGAGATAGTTGTCAGTAAATATTTTCCTAAACTCCATTATATTACTTATTCATCAGGAATTTTACATTACACTTGCTTCTCAAATGTATTTGTGATAGAATGATTTGCGATTCTACCTTATTTTATATGTTGGGTATAAAATTGCTAGAGTGCTCTGTGAGGTACCCTATCAATGCCTGATCCTCAATCAATAATATGTGAGTATTAAGGATAATTCTGGCTAGGACATGCGTGAACCCAAAACAATTTGGTATGACAATTTCATTATCCACTCAAAGATTTGTGTGCTTAACTGAACTATTTCCAAACTTCTTGGTCTGCAAATGTTGGACTGGCAATCTTATGTGAACAGGCTTTCTAATGAGATTTCTGGTACTTCCTACATCTGGCTGAACTGGAGTATTTTGAGAACAGTCTGTCTTTAGGTATTTTGGAACATTTGCTTCTGGCCCCTTGCAGAACTTGAAGTGCAGACATACACACATGAAAAATAATGAGAAATAACTACCTTCACATTTTGAATAATAAAAAGTTTGGGTCAGGTTCAATTTAGTGTTGGAAAAAAGCTTTGTGTACATAGTTGTTTTATCTGAAATGGTTTGCTTATTACTATGGCACTGAACTCTCACCTGCTTACTGATGGTCAGTGAAAATAATACTGTCTGAATTTATACTGAGAATTGTGGCTTCCCAACCAGATAAGTGCCACTCTGCTTAGTGCCAGAGTTTGTAACCACAATTTAAGGGCTGGTAGATATCAGAGGGAGAGGAAGGAGGACACAAATTTTAAAAAGAAAGGGAAAGATAAGAAATGGAAGTTTAGATGGGGAAAGAACAAAGAAAATCGATATAATAATAATACCTAGCTCTTATAGAGCACTTGTCATTAGTAGATCTCAAACAGCTTTTACAAAGGAGGTCAGATTCAGGAAAGAAAGAGGAGAGGTATAGGAAAATGGTGGAAGAAGGAATTTCATGATTTAAAAGATGAGAAATATTCAATTGCAAGTAGAATGTCTGGACTCACTACTGACTTCGTAAATCTGTCCCTGGTAATTAATCACCCCTTGTACTCTGGTGCAGTGATAGAGCAACTAATTTTTCCTTGGAATTCTGCAATGTCTCTCTTGATTTCTGAGTTCATTTTCTGGATTAGGAGGTGTTATGGAAAGAAGTTAGTGGTTCTTGAAATTCTCAGTTGAACATACCTGCCAGTATTTGAAAGATCCCCAAACTAAGGATAATGTACTGCTAAAAGTGCTTGCTCTGGCCACCTATTATTCCTCCTTTGGTTTAATAGTTCTCCTGTATCTGCAATTGCCTTTCTTATATTTCCTAATATTGTCTTTAAACTTAAGTTTCCATGCCAATCAGTTTAATTTTATATTGCAGCAATCATTCAAATACCTCCCTGGGTTGCAAAAGAGAGATAGTGGTGGAGTCTGGGGATCTGAACTCTGTTTCATTTCCCTTTAATGCCAGCTAGCCAAAAAAAAGTTTTAAAAAGAAAGGAATAAAGGGGAAACAAAATTCCCCTTGAACAACTCATGTTTTCCCTGCAGAAGAAACTGAGTTATGCACACAAGAGTGCAAAGTTACCTCATCACATCAGAATCATATGGGGGTGGGGAAGGAACCAACTTGGTCTAAATAACCAGGAAGCCACTCCTCACAGGCAGCCCCAGAAGCAGGCTGAAAGTTTTAACTGTGACCTACTAGCTGGGAGTCCCTGTACTAAATTTGAGATGAAGAGAAGCTGGTGAGATTTCCCACAATGAGTGTGTGTTGGATGAGTTGAAATCATCCTGCTGGATTCATCCTCCATTTAAAGTCAGTTTAAATTGAGCATTGCTTCTCCACTAGTCCCTTTTCTCCCATGCGTATCAGGAAGTTATTACCCTTTATTGTATCCACAAGCAGCTGCTTCCTCGGAGTACATTTCAATCTATGTGTAGAGAGTTAAAATCCTTTTTTATTATAGAGGGCAGGGTACCTGCTAACAACCAGTTAATGCTGTACAGCAATTTTCATTATAACTCCTTTGTTTTCAGATGTTTTAAAATTTCGGAAATAAGAACTCTTTGGGCTCATATTCTAATGATTTAGTCTCTGCCCCAACGTGATATTATTGTTAATTTAAAGTTTAAACAACAACAAAAACACAAACCAGCAATTTTTGACCAGGTGAGCAAAAATGTTTCCTATCATCTTAAAAAAAATAATTGTGTGACTTTTTAAAAAAACTGATAAAATGGGGGTTTAGCATGGAAATAGCCTACACTGAGGATAGGGCACAACCTTGATGCGGAAAAGGAATAACTAGCATAATATTGTGGTTTTTTGAGATTTTGTATCTGATCCAGTAATTTAAATTGTTATTAATGTTTATTAGAGTAGTGCCTAAGGGCCAACTGAGAATGGGGCCCTGTAATGGGGTCCACAGTGGGCCAAGGAGCCTAGCGGTTAGCGTCGACTTGGTTGTGGGGCTATGGTAGGGGAGCCTGGGCCTGCCCAATCCACTGGGCTCCGACCCAAGGCCCTCCGAAGGTCAGCAGGTTTTGGTCTCTGTGAGGGGCTCTCTGAGCTGCATTCCCTGGGTCACTTACTTCCACTGCTTCCTTCCCTCAACTTCTGCTCCCAGATAAGGGGGAAGGAAAAGGGAAACCAAAACTGCCAGCCATAGCTTGGGCTCTGCACACAGTTCTGTTCCTTCTGGGAGGCTTCTCCAGCCCCTTTTGGCAGGAGTCTTCAGGGTAGGTCTGAACTCCTCCCCCTTCTGAGCTGGGTTACACCCTTTTCAACCCTGTCTCCAGTGGGAGCATGCCCTGCATGGTTGGAGGGGTGGGGCTAGCTGGACCCAATATAGTCTTATAACCCCTCCCATCCCAGTGTTTGTATACACCATCACAGGCCTCATTGTGCTAGGCACTGTGCAAAGTAGTAGATGGTGCCTGCCCAGAAGAGGTTACAATCTAAACAGACAAAAGAGACAAGTTCTATGCTAAGGGCTTGAGTTCTATGCTAAGGGCTAACTCTTCCTGTGTGGCCACAGGTTCATTTTTCATGGCCACATAGCCAGTTCAAATGATCTGGAGATGTATTTGGGGGAAAAAAAGCACCCTCTGCAGAATACTCATCAGAAAGACATCCCTATAGAGGAACAATTGACACAAACAGATGACCAAAGTGAATTACTGAGCTGGGTGGGAGGAAGAAAAGCAAATAATGATAGATGAGGGGCACCAAATCCTATTTTGGCCTAGTGCATCTATGACAGACCCAGGATACAATCTAGACCATTGACTAGTTGTGTTGCCCCTGCCTTCTAACCTGGGGTGAACTTTACATTGCTTTGCTGTTGTCTCTACTCTTGGACTGCTCACAATCAGCATCTAGCATGTAAGTCACTCCCAGCTACATCTGTGTACACTTGCAACCTGCCAATCACACCCAGGCTTTTACCAGCCTGAATTATACTGCAGGTTGTCTCCCAGTCCCAGATTTTCCCCAGAAATGTATGTCTTGTACTTCCCAGCCATCTCCTGGACAATACAAGCTCATATAAAGTCTGTCATTTTATTAATAGAAATGATATGTACAAATCCTGTTATTCCAAATGGAGTTTCCCCAAAACTTCAATTCAAACATACTGATTTAGATAAAACAATAAACTACAAAGAGATTTTAAGTGAATACAAGTAATGAACAGAAAGGTCAGAAATGGTTACAAGAAAAATAAAGATAAAACATAACTAGTGCCTAACTTAACAAACTACATTCAATTCAAAGCAAAGTTTTTCTCACCATATGTTCCCAGTAGTTTTACTGGCCAAATTTCTTAGACCAGGACCCTTTCTTCTGTGTAATGGCTGCTTTCTTTGTTCCTTCTGGTGCAGTGAATCGATGAACAGAGAGCGAGGAGGAGGGGTCCCTTGGTGTGTTTTCCCTTTCTTTTTATAGTCCTCTCCCCCCTTCGAGAAGCATTTCCAGCTGGGATCATGGTGACAGGTAGACTCTGTGGACTTGTCTATTTGCTAAGATGTAGATTTTTTTTTGCCCACATCCCTTTCCTGCCAAAGAATAACCACTTAGCAGGTAATGGCCCATTGACATTGTTTACACCTGGCTGAGGTGTCAGTTTGCCTTCAGTCTCTGAGGAACTGGTTTGGCCACTCCAGACTAGGAACATGTTTTAGTAACACCACACAGTAGAATCTTATAACTTTTCATATATCTGTGGCAACATTATTTTACCAGGACAATAATGACCAGCAAATTGAGTTTTCAAATGATATCTCACAAGGCATACTTTGTACAAAAATTATTACAATAGTGTGCAAGGTGTGAATACAGGAGGACTGTCTGTCACAGCATCAACCTGTGTTCTTTTTTTATCTTGTCCCAGCTTCTGGAGTTCTAATTTACTTCTGTTATCTTCATCCAAATTCTCTCCAAGTCTAATGCTCTTTCTTGTTCCTATTGCTCCAATTTAAAAGAAGCAAAGTAAAGCAACCTTTACAGCCCTGCCCACCCATTTCTGCCACCTGATTGGTTTCCTCCTTGTTTATAATGAGATCCAGGCTGTATTTTCTTAAGTAGCCTTTGCATCAGGGTTCTATGGAATTTTTCTGGCATTTGCAGTCTTCTCACAACTCCAGTTTATAATGAAAATCATAACATGTTGTAGCACCTCAGATGACTTAGAACAACGCTTTCTTAGCTCTCGTCCCCATAACACCCCTACTCTATTTGCGCTACATTGATGACATCTTCATCATCTGGACCCATGGAAAAGAAGCCCTTGAGGAATTCCACCATGATTTCAACAATTTCCATCCCACCATCAACCTCAGCCTAGATCAATCCACACAAGCGGTCCATTTCCTGGACACCACTGTACTAATAAGCGATGGTCACATAAATACCACCCTATACCAGAAACCTACTGACCGCTATACATGCCTCCAGCTTCCATCCAGGACACACCACACGAACCATTGTCTATAGCCAAGCTCCAAGATACAACCGCATTTGCGCCAATCCCTCAGACAGAGATAAACACCTACAAGATCTCTATCAAGCATTCTTAAAACTACAGTACCCACCTGCTGAAGTGAAAAAACAGATTGACAGAGCCAGATGAGTACCCAGAAGTCACCTATTACAAGACAGGCCCAACGAAGAAAATAACAGAACACCACTAGCCGTCACCTTCAGCCCTCAACTAAAACCTCTCCAGCGCCTCATCAAAGATCTACAACCTATCCTGAAAGATGATTCCTCACTCTCACAGACCTTGGGAGACAGACCTGTCCTCGCTTACAGATAGCCCCCCAACTTGAAGCAAATACTCACCAGCAACCACACACCACAGAACAAAAACACTAACCCAGGAACTTATCCTTGCAACAAAGCCCGATGCCAACTCTGTCCACATATCTATTCAAGTGACATCATCATAGGACCTAATCACATCAGCCACGCCATCAGGGGCTCGTTCACCTGCACATCTACAATGTGATATATGCCATCATGTGCCAGCAATGCCCCTCTGCCAGGTACATTGGCCAAAATGGACAGTCTCTACGCAAAAGAATAAATGGACACAAATCTGACATCAGGAATCATAACATTCAAAAACCAGTAGGAGAACACTTCATCCTCTCTGGTTACTCAGTAACAGACTTAAAGGTGGCAATTTTGCAACAGAAAAGCTTCAAAAACAGACTCCAATGAGACACTGCTGAACTTGAATTAATATGAAAATTAGACACCATCAAGTTAGGCTTGAATAGAGACTGGGAATGGCTGAGCCATTACACACATTGAGTCTATTTCCCCATGTTAAGTATTCTCACACCTCTTGTCAAACTGTCTGTAATGGGCTATCTTGATTTGACTACAAAAGTTTTTTCTCTTAATTAATTAGCCTCTTGGAGTTGGTAGGACAACTCCCACCTTTTCATGTTCTCTGTATGTGTATATATATCTCCTCAATATATGTTCCATTCTATGTATCCGATGAAATAGGCTGTAGCTCACGAAAGCTTATGCTCAAATAAATTTGTTAGTCTCTAAGGTGCCACAAATACTCCTGTTCTTTTTTCAGATGTTAATGTGCAATCAGAGTGTGTGCTTATACATGTATATATTCGACCTGTGTGCAGTCCAGTGAAGAGATTGTTTTTTTAATAGTGAGATTTGTATTTCATCAAATGAGCCATCAACATATTTGACTCATTTTCTGAAAGTGGTAGACTTTGCTTCTGTAGATGCCTTTGGAACAAATATTTGGACATTCTGATGTGTATCTGTGTCTCTCTTATTAGTCTCTCTCTCTTGCATATAGCATCTGCAGAGCAATGTTCCATAGATGCAGTTGTGGGTCTGTAAGGCCTTCCTTGTGACATTGTGGAGATCATCCAATTCACCTTTGAATCCATATTTGGGGATCTGTCTTTTACTAAAAAATAACAGGAGTACTTGTGGCACCTTAGAGACTAACAAATTTATTAGAGCATAAGCTTTCGTGGGCTACAACCCACTTCTTCGGATGCATATAGAGTGAAACATATATTGAGGAGATATATATACACACATATATATGTCTGTATGTGTGTATATATATCTCCTCAATATATGTTTCACTCTATATGCATCCGAAGAAGTGGGTTGTAGCCCACGAAAGCTTATGCTCTAATAAATTTGTTAGTCTCTAAGGTGCCACAAGTACTCCTGTTATTTTTGCGGATACAGACTAACACGGCTGCTACTCTGAAACCTGTCTTTTACTAGTGTTAGAGAACTAGTAAAGACACAATTCAACACTGCAGTTACAAGACACCAGTATAGGTTTCCTAGTACATTTAATGCAAAACAACATATTGAACAGGTTCTGCAAAGTAGCAAAGCCTGTGGAGAAGAGAGAAATCAGAGGAGTTACAAACAGGTCTTAAACATGCTGCTCTTGTGCAGAGTCTGCAATGTTAAAGGGAAAAATAAGCTATGCACATTTTTAATTTGGCAACAGCACTGGAATCCTCATCTGTAGCAGAGCATTCTGAAACATTTTTTAAGTAAACAGAGCCAGCAGCTAAGAAGCTGGAGACTAAAGCAGATTTACAGAATAATCAGATACATGGTATGTTGGGGAAGAATCAACACAGCTTTTGTAAAGGAAAACCATGCCTCACCAAACTATTAGCTTTCTATAACAGTGTCAGCAAGCATATGCTCGAGGGTGATCCGGTTGATAGGCAGGTTTAAAACAAACCTAAGGAAGTACTTCTTCACACAACATGCACTCAACCTGTAGAACTCGTTTCTAGAAGATGTTGTGCAGGTAAAAAGTATATCTGGGTTCAAAAAAGAATGAGAAAAGTTCATGAAGGATAGGTCCATCAATGGCTACTAGCCATGGCAGTAAGGGATGCATCTCCATGCTCTAGGTGTCCCTAAACCTCTGATTGCCAGAAACTGGGACTGGATGACAGGGGATGGATCACTCACTAATTGCCATGTTCTGTTCAGTCCATCTAAAGCATCTGGCATTGGCCACAGTCAGAAGACAGAAACTTTTAAAAATCTCACCCTTAGAACATTTCTGGTTGTGTGAGCCTCACCCCCATGCCTCAGTTAAATTTTTCTCTCTCATCCTTTTTGATGCTGTGTACTCACTTAATATTCACACCCGTGTTGTTTGTACGCTGACACGCAAACCAGTGCACCATAGGACTGAGAGAAGTTGTAACCTGTTCCATTTCTCTGCTCTGCAAGTTAATAACCAGATATTGCTGACAGTTAGAGGTACTTAATTATCATAGCATTCCCATGAACATCTTCCACTTACAATGCATTTGTAGGAAAGAATTCAATGTAACACCTGTGACAAGGTCAATGGACAGCACAGAGGGCCTAGCATGTCAGGAGTTCAAATCCTCGCTCAGTCAGCTGGAGGCCCCACAGCTACCTGCTATTAGGCTTGTCATGTCTCTTGGGAAATACCTTCTGGTGTATCCCGTGTAATTGCTAGCAGGCTGCTGTGTCTCCAGAGGGTGGGGATATACACCCAGCAGGCAGAAGACTCTTCCTAGAAGACAGCAGAGGTCAGATGAGTATGTATTTTAATACAGGCTCATAATGCATTGTGAGCTGCTGGAAGCCCAGGTCCTTTTGGATTAATCTTTAACCCACCCATCATTTAGTGCTGAGGACTGAACTTTGTAGACTCCTTTTCTTACCTGGAGCAACGATTTGCCATCTTGGCTGGCTCATCACACACTAGGATAGGCATGCACACTCCAAAACAATTAATAGCATTCTAATATTCTTAATTCTTTTGTTGCATGGTTTTGCTTATAAAGCACTTCAGTTGTCATTCCCAAATCCTTTCACTTTATGGCACTCCTGCCAACCACCCACTTCCACAAATGAAGCAAATCACTTGCTTGTCGGTGCCTCAGTTTAACTATCTGTAAATTTGGTATAGTAAATGTTGCCCAGTAGAGTACATTTTAAATGATTGGTTTCAAGTTTACAGAGTTGTGGTGGCATAAAAGTGATATAGGGCTCATAAGGTTAAAGTTTAGAGGCACAAATCCAAACAATCTAAGGATCTCTCCCTCCCCACCAGGATAAATGCAAGACTCATAGACTCAAAGGTCAGAAGGGATCATGATGATCATCTAGTCTGACTTCCTGAAGATTGCAGGCTCCAGAATCTCACTCAAGATACAGGCTTCAGTCAGCCATGTACAGTAACTCCTCACTTAATGTTGTAGTTATGTTCCTGAAAAATGCGACTTTAAGCGAAACGATGTTAAGCAAATCCAATTTCCCCATAAAAATTAATGTAATTGGGGGCGTTAGGTTCCAGGAAAAATTTTTTCACCAGGCAAAAGACTATATATACACACACTGTATAAGTTTTAAACAAACGATTTAATACTGGTACACAGCAACAATGATTGTGAAGGTTGGTTGAGGTGGTGAAGTCAGAAGGTGGGATATTTCCCAGGGAATGCCTTACTGCTAAATGATGAACTAGCAATCAGCTGAACACTCAAGGGTTAACCCATTGTTGTTAATGTAGCTTCACACTCTACAAGGCAGCAGGAATGGAGGGAGGGGAGACAGCATGGCAGACAGAGACACACACTGTGTGTGAGAGAGAGTTGCGCATTGCCCCTTTAAGTACGCTGACCCCACTCTAAGTACACTGCCTTTTTAAATAGATCAGCAAGTTGAGACAGAAGCTGCTGCCAGGAAGCTCCCTCTGTCCTGAGCCCTGTTGTGTCATGTGTGTCCGTCCCCCCCCGTTCTATGGAATTGGGGTAAGCGGGGTGCAGGAGCAGGGGGGAGGGGGACACCCTGGCATTAGCCCTCCTCATCCCTCCCCTCCCTGCACAGCAAGCAGGAGGCTCCGGGGAGCAGCTCCAACGCAGAGGGCAGGAGCAGCACATGGCAGTGGGGGGAGGGACAGCTGAACTGCTGGCAATTGATAGCCTGCTGGACGGCTGCCCCACAGGGAACTTAGCGGAGCGGGGAGCTGATGGGGGGCTGCTGGCCCACCCTGGTTCCAAGCCCCCACCAGCTAGCTCCAATGGGCTGCTCTTCCTGCAAGCAGTGGACAAAGCAGGTGGCTGCCAAACGATGTTATAAGGGAGCATTGCACAACTTTAAACAAGCATTTTCTCTAATTGATCAGCAACATAACAATGAAACAACGTTAACCGGGACAACTTTAAGTGTGGAGTTACTGTAATCTGTTTGAAGTATTGGTTTCTCTTAGTATTTCCATGAGTGTTTTTCTGCGGTACCATTTCAGGTTAGGAGAAGTGACCCATGTCTGACTTGAATCACCCCAAGTGTTTCATAGCCTGCCACTTGACTCTTTCTGATCACAGTTAAACACAAGAGAAAACAATTAATTTACATTGACTAGTTGCCCCAGAATCTTTGGGACAATCCTGGAAGAAATACTCTAAGGCGGTGGTGGATAGTCTGATTCACCATTGCCCTGCGTCTTGCACACTCATTAACACTGCTGCAAAGCAGGTATAAAAAAACTTATGCTACCTAATGTATTATGATGTATTATGTGGTTACATCTACTTTGCCTCACTTTGGCACAGGTGGAAATTACTACAAAAGGTGAAAGGCAATAGTGATTTGGGCCCCATGTGCCATTGCCAGAGGAACCTTATTCTCCATTGCTCTGCACCTTGTGTAGTCTCTTTCACCAGTGTAAAAAGCTGTTTCATCAGAATAGTAGTGTTTTACACTCAGTTTGCATAGGTGTGAACAACACCACAAATTGTAGGGCAACAGAGAATCAGGTCCCTGCTGGTTAGGCTCATTCTATACATATATCCTGTAGAGAGGTGCCACTTGATTAGGTTTAACAAACAAGGTGATTTCGATGGCTACTCACTTAAACTTGCAGGGACAAATTCACCCAATGGGTGAAGAAAGCAAAACTGTCATGAATACAAGTGTGAGTAAACGTGCAAGACTGTTCACACTGGAAGTGTTCTCATGGTCATTTTGAAAAGCCTTTTGTCTTGTTCACACAGTTGTGAACTGTCAAACAATTCTGAATGTTCATGAATAATTTGTGAACAGAAAGAGAGACTTCTGTTTATAAAGCTCAGGTTATCCAATTATGGGTCAGAAACAGCACCATATGACTAAAGTGAGCAATCATACTGCTGACTACTGACTAGTGAATTACTCATAATCATCAGTTCTCGAATAAGCCATAGACTAACTCTACTTTGGGTGTGGGAGCCACTGAGAGAGGCTTCAGTATTAGCCAGCTTTATTTACATTTTTCTTCCCTTCTTGTATCTGTTTTCCAAGATCAGAGAAAGTCTCCCTACCCATCCTACTCATTTTTAAAAAACAAAAGTAACTTTACTAATGGTCTCAAATCATTGTGGTTATGCTATAAGCAGTAAAGTTTTGCACAAAACATGTACAATAATATGTTTTTTTAAAGGAAAATTTGAGCTCATTCCCATTTGGACATGAATGGGAAGCATGGAAGCCCTTTCACGCCAATTGCTATAATTAAACAAGGCATTCACCGTGAAATCAGGTTCTAATAAATTCTCAATTAAAAAGGGGGAAAAAAAGGTGAAGCAACAAATCTCTCTGACCAAAGCCTTCAGCTGATAATTTGGTGTTCTTTGCAAAATATTATTTCCCCAGGAATGCTCGGCTTGGCGTAACAAATGTCTTATGGGGAGGTTCTACTTTGTAACTGAGTTTTACAGCTGAGTCAGCTGAGGCCCAAGGAGGTCATGTGACTTTCCCAAGCCCTGTTTTGCACCTAAAAGTTTTGCCAGCATAGCTGTGTTGGTTAGAAGTGTGTGTGGGGGGGAAACGACACCCCAAAGTGACATAGCTGTACCGGTAAAAGCCATAGTTTAGGCATTTATACCAGCAGAAAGGTCCTTTTGCCCATATAGCTTATTTTGCTTGGAGAACTGGTATAAGCTACACCAGCAAAAGAACTCTTTCACTGGTATAAGCTGCATCTCCATTGGAGGGTTTGCTGGTTTATTTATACTGATATGGCTATACAGGCGAACCATTTCTATTGTAAGCAAGGCCCTGTCGTGAAATTCCAAAATTTCACGCTAGAACGCAGAACTCTCTTGATTCGCAGCCTTAATGCTCCATCTGTATATGTGTGGGATCCATAGACAGAAAACTAGGAATTCTCTTTTCAATTCAGTGGAATTCTATGAAAACTGATTCCCTAAAAACTGCCCTCCCCCACTCCCTCAAAAACAGATGCTACAAGTATTTGTGGGACATTATGTTTCAGCTCTGGCAATTTCCACTTCTAAGAATAAAGTAAAGAATTCATTATTTATCTAAACAAGGCCCTTGTGCTATGGTTCAGTGGTTGCTGGACAGCCGTGTGATCTGTCTTGTGTAATGCCCTCGCCCCCGCCTTTCCCCATTTGGAGAAGAAAAAAAAGGATTGTACTAGCTTGAAACATACTTTTGCAGTTCAATGTTTCCTGTTGTGCACTTTCGTTCTATTATGGTCCATTAGATAAACATGGTGTTCAACAGTCACTCAGTTGTTGATATGTACAGCCACGCTGATAATATGCTCTATGTTTAGAAGGGAATTGGTGCATCACGCAGTATGTGGGATATGTTTGCATATGTGTGTGTGCTTTTTCCCCAACAACAGAGGATTTATATCACAAAGTCTCTCTCCTTGCAGGGAGTTCTTTGGGAGTTGTTTTTTATTTTGTGTGTGGGATTTTTTTCCACTTTGCTTTTTAAATTGCTTTCTTTGGATTCCTTTTGTAGGCAGCTGGGCAAAAGTGAAGTCAGGTGCAAATCCCAAACCCTCCCTCCTTCCGCAGGAAATTGTAATTTAAGTACCAGAAGGAGGGAGTCTGTTGGTTGAATGCATACCTTTCAAGCACAACCCAGTCTGTCAAAGTTTCTATGTATATAGAATAGATCAGCTCTTTCAGAAGTAAACTGGTCACATAGAGTGAATCTTTCAAAAGCACCTAAGTGAATTAAGAGCCCAAGTTCCATTTTGAAATGTGATTTAGGCACTTAGGAGGCTAAGGCTCATTGATTTTTCATGACACTTAAAGCTTCTAAGTGTCTCTTTTAAAAGTGGGACTTGGACTCCTTACATGCTTTTGAAAATGTTACCTAAAGCCTGCAAGTCATGTTCTATTTAATGTTGCTATAGGCTCTCCAACATTCCGGATGATATAATTAATGCAATATTTACATTACTGTACATAGAAAATCAGTAAGCACAAACTGGAAATATAAATTGGGAGACATAAGGAACTCTTGAAACTTAAGAGGGACTGGCTTTGTTATCAATAAAACCAAGTACTTTCTACTTTATTATACAAAATAGGACACAGAAGAGATCATTAAACTATCAGAAATAGTGCAAGATGTCCCATTACAAATCAAGAGGAAGACTGAGATTTTTCATCTTGTCCTATGTCAGGAACAAGGTGTAGTTGTAGCACTGCGGGAACAGCTCATGGAAGAAATTGTGATTCAGAGTCACAATTCTTTCTCTGGCTCCCCCTCTCTACTTCAGGGGGAAAGTTATCTGTGGCAGATGTTTACCAGACAGAGATTCCTCCTTACATTATGCTAGGGCAGCTGAGACAGCACACTTATTGAGAGGTGAGGAGAGGCTGAAGCAGCAGCCACAAGGGCCAGTTCTTTCTATGTAGTGAGCACAGAGTGGTGGTGTGTGGGTACACCAGGCTGGGGAGTGGGGTTTGGGCAATATTACAATGCAAGAATATTAAAAAATAACATTTCAGAAATTCATTTGAAAGTATCCAAAGATTAATTTAAAAGCACTGAAGGTTCATGCTACTACATTGGACAGCAAAGCCACTTAAAACCTTATGGTCTATAAAAATGGATTGAATTGAGTAGGCCTAATGTAGCTGATATGTCTCTTCCCATAGTGATAATGGTTCGTGTTATGAGAATGACTGGTGTGGAAAAAGTAAATAAGGAAGTGTTGTTATTTACTCCTTCTCATAACACAAGAACTAGGGGTCACCAAATGAAATTAATAGGCAGAAGATTTAAAAGAAACAAAAGGAAGTATTTTTTCACACAATGCAGTCAACCTGTGGAACTCCTTGCCAGAGGATGTTGTGAAGGCCAATACTATAACAGGATTCAAAAAAGAACTAGATAAGTTCATGTAGGATAGGTCCATCAATGGCTATAAGCCAGGATGGACAGGGATGGTGTTCCTAGCCTCTGTTTGCCAGAAGCTGGGAATGGGCGACAGGAGATAGATCACTTGATAATTACCTGTTCTGTTCATTCCCTCTGGGGCACCTGACATTGGCCACTGTCAGAAGACAGATGGAAGGCTAAATGGACCTTTGGTCTGACCCAGTATGGCCATTCTTATATTATGAGAATGCTGATGGAAAATGAAAATTAGTTTTAAAAAAACCTTTCAAAATGTTGAAGTTGTTTTCATTTTGTAGGGTGGTCAAATTGAACCTATTTTGCTTTCTTTTTCTTTCTCTTTATACATTCATGATGGTTTTTTAATGAACATTTTAAGAGAAATTATCAAAATAGTTATTTTTTTAGTCTACCAAACACTGGTTTTAAATAACCAAGAATTCTGATAAAGATTTCGATAAAATATATTGCAGAAAATGTAAGAAAAATGTCATCAATTTATCTTATATTTTGGCATTAAAGAAATACCTTGGACATTAGAATTGCTTGACATTTTTCAAATGCTAAGTTTTTGTGTACTAATTCTCTCTTTTTATGAAAAAAAAAGTTAATGTTTAGAAGCAGTTTGTTTCACTGTGGCTGGCTTTTCCACACTTGTTTTGGTCAGCAGAGCATTAATTGAAGTTAAATGCCAGTTGGTGTTTGCCTGAATTACAGCCCATTCTCTTAATGCAGGACTCTCTTCTAAGACTCATTATGAGAGCACTATGTAAGTAATATGCTTTCTTTCTAAACGAAGAGTTTGCACATAACTAAGATGTTTGGAATCTGTCCTGTTTGGTTATGTTTCCTGTTAACCTTTTTCCTGCTTTACTGTAAACAGAGCTTGTTTTGCAACCACTTTTGCTTTTAAATGACATGATTTAGAGATTTATTCTCAATAGAGGAACATTTTTGGTTCAATTAAAAGTAAGGAAAGAGATCAAGCACATAAAGAATGAAATTCAGCCCAGGGTCTATCCTGGCTTTCACATAGTTGTTTGTTACTTCTGTATTTCAGTTATATCACATAAAATGAGTTGTAACAGTTCAGATCTGTATTAGCAGGAACAAACATTGCAGACAGTATATTTTGAGTTACCCTGAGCTGGGCAGGAATCGCACTGTCAATTTTGTGGGAAATTCTGTTATTTCAATGTTTTTTTCTGAAATGGAACGAAAAGAAAAAAAAACCTTGAAATTTCTCATGCAAATAAGTTTCCCCCTCGCAAGTTCATTTTGGGTCAAATGAAATGTTTCATTTTGATTCTGACATTTAATTAAAAAAAAACCAACGAATTTCAAAACTAAACATTGTTTGGAAATGAAATATTGAAATGTTCTATTCCAAAAATATAGAAATACTTTTCAGTTTTTTTTCTGAAATAAAATTTTGTTAAAATCCACGTGTTTCTACAAAACATTTGTTTTTAATGAAGTGACATTTTCTGATGGAAAAATGTTCTGTGGAAAATCTCTGACCACCTCTAGTTCTTCCAGAATTTCCCTCATAGGGTATATCTACACGTTGCTCAGGTATGTCTCCTCCAGCTCAAGCTCTGATTGAGCTAGTGCACTAAAAATAGAATGTAGCCATGGCAGTAGGAGGGGCTGGCCACCTTGATTATGATTCCATCTTAGCCCTGGTCTACACTGGGGGGGGGGGGAATCGATCTAAGTTATGCAACTTCAGCTACGTGAATAACGTAGCTGAAGTAACATAGCTGAAGTCAACGTGAATAACGTAGCTGAAGCATAACGTAGCTGAAGACTTACCGTGGTGTCTTCACCGCGGTGAGTCGACTGCTGCCGTCGACTCTGCTTGCGCCTCTCACCGAGCTGGAGTACAGGAGTCGATGGGAGAGCACTCGGGGGTTGATTTATCGCGTCTAGTCTAGACGCGATAAATCGATCCCCGCTGGATCGATCGCTACCCGCCAACCCGGCGGGTAGTGAAGACATACCCTGAGATGCTAGGCACATCTGCCACTCCTACCATTGTTGCTATTTTTAGCATGCTAGCTCAATGAGAGCTAGCCTGGGTATGTATCTTCAAGTTGGGAATGACACCCCCATCTTGAAGTGTGTACATATCATTTGTGTCAGAGCTTTGTGTGTTTTGAGAAATAGTGAGTGTGAGGTTTGGCTTTGTTGGCTATGGAAAAATTGCCTACCCATATCGCATACATTCCTTACTGTCATGGGGTGCACGGCTGTCCCCTCTTCTTCGGGGCCTGGTTGCCCTCCCACATAAATCCAGGGAGACTTCAGCTCTGTGCAACACCCGTGTCCTTTATTCATTAAGCATTTTCCCACCACCAGTGTCCAACTATGTACAATCCTTACAGGTTTCCTGCCTACCGCAGGCTGGGTCAGTAACCAGCTAGAGGGCTTCCAGCTCCCTCCCTGACTGACCTGTCTCTCTCTCTCTCTGGCTGCCTCCCTCTTTCTGGCTCCTTCCCAGCCTTTGTAGCTCCTGCCTGTCAGGACATAAGGCTTTTCAACCAGCCCCAATCTATCCCCCTTGACTGGGGCTGGCATGGCAGGGGCTGATTAAGTGTGTTTGCAGCAGCACCCTGCCACACTTACATACTCATTTTTATTGCTCACCCAATCTAGTATGGTAGGATTGTACTCATTCTTATTTCTGTTTTGAGATTGCATACATTCAAGGTCTTTGTGACCATATAAGAATACCCCTCATTAGTTTTCTTGTTTTTCAGGCACATATCCTTCCTGAGGCGGGGGAGGGGGAGGTTGATTACAAATTCAGTTTGAATCATGGCAGTTTCTCAGCCACATACACACTTATTATATCTTCTTATTGCCTAATTCCCACCTGAAGAGTTGGTGTTTCTATTACTTAATCCCCTCTCTTCCTGCCAGTGTTGTTTTGTGTGGAATGCTTCTCCCAAGTGTAATTGCCATCAGGAGCTCTCTATTTCTCACTTCTTTTTTGACCCCCTGTAGTCATTGCAAAATCAGGGGCACGGAGGACAGAGTCTCATCTTTGAACTACCCATTCTGTAATCCTTAGTGACTGTCAAGCTGAGTGGGATGCCACTACTCCTTGAATGGGTCGCTTGCCTTGTCTTACTGGCAACAGCACATCCTTTTGTAAGAATAATGCACAGCGAAGCTAGATGGAGTCATTCATGCATAGGAAAAGTGCAGTGGTGACAGAAGCAGGAAATCTGTTTGTATTGTGATTGTCTGTATATAGGGTTTGTGTACAAGGCCAGTATAATAACAGGGTGACTATATACATTTTATTTGCATGTGCACATTATGGGTGTTGGGGCGTTCAGCTCAATATGTTAACATCTTGAAAGGAAAATATGTCCCTATTTATACACAGATAGGTCAGTAAAATGGTATATTAATTCTACTTTGATATTCTTGACACTAGATTTCTTCTAGCCTTTTAGTCAGGGCACTTACAGAAACCGCTTATAGTTTTATCAAAATTTGCACATTATACACATGATAACATTTATTGCATGTATAAAGTATATTTTTATTAAGGCTGCACAGTATGCCAATATGGAGGACTGTAAATGAGAAGAGAGAGGACTGTGGAACACTGGGTGGTATACCAGGAAAGCATGACTTAAAAAATTATGCAAAATGTGTAGAATACAATTTGCAAGAGATTGTTCCCAGAATTCAAAAGGGAATTTTCCCTCATAGCAGGAACACCTTCCATAAATGCTGCTGAAAATCATAATCTCCTATCAGCTCAGAATACTCATTTTGTAGCTTTATTTGTGTGTGACAAAGGTCTCCCAACAGTGGTTTCCCCAGGAATTGAAATTGGGGGGGGGTGTTCGAATTTACAGGGAGAGGGGGAAGGGAGGAGATCAGGACCGATGAGATATATAAAAGAGAAATGAATAAAGTAAATGTTTTGTTAGGATAATACAAATTTAACATAAGGATAATGCAAGTTACACCAAAACACATAACAGGTCTAGATTTCCAAAAAATATATACATTTAAAAAAAAATGTATGTAATTTAAATTGACTTTTGAAAAGTAAGCCATCATGGGATAAGAGGGAAGTCCTCTTGTGGATCAGTAACTGGTTAAAAGATGGGAAACAAAGGGTAGGAATAAATTATCAGTTTTCAGAATGGAGAGAGATAAATAGTGGTATCCCTGAGGGGTCGGTACTGGGACCATTACTGTTCAACATATTCATAAATGATCTGGAAAAATGGGTAAACAGTGAGGTGGCAAAATTTGCAGATGATACAAAACTATTCAAGATAGTTACCGGTAAGTCCCATGCAGACTGCGAAGAGTTACAAAGGGATCTCACAAAACTGGGTGACTGGGCAACAAAATGGCAGATGAAATTCAATGTTGATAAATGCAAAGTAATGCACATTGGAAAACAATCTCAACTATACATACAAAATGATGGAGTCTGAATTAGCTGTTACCACTCAAGAAAGAGATCTTGGAGTCATTGTGAATAGTTCTCTGAAAACATCCACTCAATGTGCAGTGGCAGTCAAAAAAACGAATAGAATGTTGGGAATCATTAAGGAAGGGATAGATAATAAGACAGAAAATATCATATTGCCTCTATATAAATCCATGGTACGTGCATACCTTGAATACTGTATGCAGATCTGGTCACCCAATCCCAAAAAAGATATATTGGAATTGGAAAAGGTACAGAGATGGGCAACTAAAATGATTAGGGGTATGAAACAGGAGGAGAAATTAAAATGACTAGGAATTTTCAGCTTAGAAAAGAGATGACGAAGGGGGGATATGATAGAGGTCTATAAAATCTTGACTGGTGTGAAGAAAGTAATAAGGAAATGTTATTTAATCCTTCACATAATACAAGAACTAGCAGTCACCCAATGAAATTAATAGGCAGCAGGTTTTAAAAAAAACAAAAGGAAGTACTTCTTCACACAACATAAAATCAACCCGTGAAACTCTTTGCCAGGGGATGCTGTGAAGACCAAAACTATAACAGGATTAAAAAAAGAACTAGATACATTCCTGGAGAGTAGGTCCATCAGTGGCTATTAGCCAGGATGGGGAGGGATGCAACACCATGCTCTGAGTGTCCCTAGCCTGTTTGCCAGAAGCTGGGAATGGGCAACAGGGGATGGATCACTTGATGATTACCTGTTCTGTTCATTCCCTCTGAAACACCTGGCCTTGACCACTGTCTGAAGATAGGATACTGGGCTATATGGACCATTGGTCTGACCTAGTATGACCATTCTTATGTAAACATTAATTATAATAATAAAAATGTTTAGTACAGAAACTCCCCAACATAATGACCTCTCAAGATAGCAACGATGTGAGATAACAACCTTGGCAAATAATGCATTTTAAAAATCTTCGCCTATTAGGAAACATATTTATATAAATTTCCATTCCCAGTCACAAATCTAGTATTCTGGAGCAAAGTCACTAAAATATAGTCGAACAAACAAATGCTTATTTAACATGCCCCTCACTTTTCCATCCACCACACCCCATTCACCGGTGTTGTCCTTGGTCAGTGGAGACTCAGAGTTCAGAGGTGCTTTCACGTGAGTACACCTCCCAGGTGGGGGGCAAGAAGGCACCTTGCTCGTTCCTCCAGCTACTCACTGTTCGCTCTGGCCACTGCTGTTCGTTGTGCCACCGTTCACTCCACCACTCTGTTGCCAATGGCCCTGCGCAGTCACCTTTTGCTGCCACCTGCCACTGTGACCTCTGCGAGTTGGTCTCTTGAAGTTCCACCCAGCTCTCAGTGGGGGAACCTCACTGCTAGTGCAGTCTGGGCCCTTTCTTCCACAGAAACACTGGCCCCACAGCAGGACTAAGCACTTAGACCTGATTATCAGTGATTTCAGCTGCAGTGGTCACTTAACAGAACAAAAGACTATCTATGGAGCTTAATCAGCTCTGTCTTTTAGCAGTGGAGAGGGACAGGTCCCCACCTTCTCTCTTGATGCCCTCAATCAGCACAGGCTAAGTACAGTTCTACTGCCCTTTACTCATACAATAAGAACAACTAGGGTTACCATATTTCCTCATTAAAAAAAAAGGACACTCCACAGGGCCCTGGCCCCGCCCCCGGCCCCGCCCCAACTCTGCCCCTTCCCCGCCCCAACTCCGCCCCTTTCCCAAAGTCCCTGCCCCAACTCCGCCCCCTCCCCTGAGCGCCCCGCATTCCCCCTTCTCCCTCCCAGCTGTGAAACAGCTGCCTGAGTGCTACCGGCTTCACGGTTTGCCAGGCAGCCCCCAGACCTCCAGACCCTGCACCCCCGGCCGGGCGCTTCCCCTCCCGGGCTCCGGCTGCGCTGGGGAAGCACCAGGCTGGGGGCGCAGGGTCTGGAGGTCTGGGGGCTGCCCGGCAAACTGTGAAGCCGGTAGCGCTCGGGCAGCTCAGCTCTTCAGCTACACAGAGCTGAGGTGTCTCGGGGGAGCAGCAGCAGCCGCCGCGGGGGAATCCGCCTGCAGCTCGCAGCCTGCGGGAGCCGCAAGGTAAGCAGGGGACTGGGGCAGGGATGCCGGCAAAGCTATTTTCACGGACATGTTCAGCTTTTTGGCAATTCCCCCTGGACGGGGATTTGAGGACCAAAAAGCTGGACATGTCCGGGAAAAACTGGACGTATGGTAACCCTACCTAACTGCCCCCCAGGACTCCACCCCCTACCTAAGCCTCCCTGCTCCTTGTCCCCTGACTGCCCCCTCCTGAGACCTTCCCCCCATCCTAACTGGCCCCCTAGGACCATACCCCCTACCTGTCCCCTGACTGCCCCCTCCTGAGACCCTCCCCCCATCCTAACTGGCCCCCTAGGACCGTACCCCCTACCTGTTCCCTGACTGCCCCAACCCTTATCCACCCCCCCACCCCCAGACAGACACCAGGGACTCCCACGCCCCATCCAACCACTCCCCACCCCCTGACAGCCCCCCCCCCGAACTCCCGACCCATCTAAACCCCTCTGCTCCCTGTCCCCTGACTGCCCCCTCCTGGGACCCCTGCTCCTAACTGCCCTCCAGAACCCCACCCCCTACCTAAGCCTCCCTGTTCCTTGTCCCCTAACTGTCCCCTCCTGAGACCCCCCCACCCTAACTGCCCCCCTAGGACCCTACCCCCTACCTGTACCCTGACTTCCCAAAACCTTACACCCCCAACCCCCAGACAGGCCCCCCCCGAACTCCCGACCCATCCAACCCTCCCCCTGCTCCCTGTCTCTTGACTGCCCCCTCCAGAACCTCCCTGCCCCTTCTCCGACCCCCTGGCCCCCTTACCGTGCCGCTCAGAGCTGCGTGTCGGGCTCCACGCGCAGCCTGACACGCTGCCGTGCTCCCCCACGGAGCGCATAGCCTGGTTCCCGCCCTCGCAGAGTGCTGCTGAGCGGCGCGCTGGGCAGGGGGAGGAGCTCCAGACTGCCGGAGGCCCGTTGTGAACGGCCGGCTGCAGGGAGTGGGAGGGAGCGAGAGAGAGGAGGGGAGTGATCTCAGCTGCAAGGGAGAGGAGGGGGAAGCGGAGGAGGGGCTCTCTCTGGCTGCCGGAGCCCCATGCAAGTGGCACCATCCGGCTGGCTGCCCTGTCAGCCACGCGCACTCTGCATGGGGGGGAAGTCCGGACATTTACAAAATTCCCCCCGGACACTATTTTTAACTGAGAAAAGCCGGACATGTCCGGGGGAATCCGGTCGAATGGTAACCCTAAGAACAACAACATTTCATTCCTCCCACGCCCCCGCCATTCAAGTGATTTGTAACCCAACCCCAGCAAAAATCTATCACTTGGGCAACACAGCTCTGTTTGCTGGATACCTAGGTAGATTAGGTGTGAATGTAAATACAATCTGGTCCTGAAGCCTTTCCCCCCAGCCCCAGCTCATCACTAGCTGTCAGGGAGAGCTCATTTAGACTTTGCTTATAAATCATCATTTGAAATTATTAGGTTGGCCAACATCACCGAAATGAATGCACTGACGTCATTGTCATAAAAAACAAAAGCTGTATAAGGAAGCTAGTCTATGTTCATACTTTTCAAATCTATTATACTTTTTCAGATACATGTATTTTATCATACACTGTATATGCTTTTAAAGTGTGTATTAATGTTTCAATTTCAATTCAAATTTCCAAACAGTCACTAAATTGGCATGTAACTAGTTCACAAAACTGGGAGGGGGGGGTGTTGGGGAAATTCAGGGGGGGTGTAGGGAATTCACTGTCTCCCAAAGCCCCAGCCTCTTTCCCAGGCCAGCTTCTGTCCCTTTCCTAGTCTCTCCCTCAATAGGGACAACCAGCCATTTGCTCATTCTAGGCTCTTCACAGGAGAGAACCACCACAGGTTTTTCTCCTTAGTCTGCCTTGGATGCCTTCCTTCCCACCATTGCTTGCTGTGAGTCCTACAACTTCCATGCACCAGGGAATTAAAACTCCCAGAATGTCTCTGTTCTGTGCCAAGGAACAGTGTCTTGCTGGACCCACACGCAGTCTTAAAAAGCCAGCACGCCCTGTTACACAAGGATATACAGGAAATTTGGGGGCTAGATTCTGTTTTAAAAACAGTGTAATGTAAATCAGGAGTAATTTAACTGAAAGCAATAAGTATTGCCAACCCCAAGTGTCCAAAATGATTATTCAGCTCCCCAAAGGTCATGAAACTGGTTTAAAAATCATGAAATTAAAACAAAAAACAAAACATTGTAGATTCTTTTTATTTATCTTTAGGATTTTGTACCAATATGGTGCACTGAGGTCACATTTCAAGCTTTTCTCGGCAACCATGAGAGGTTTTTTAAGTGAAAGCTGAGAGTCTCCTTATGTAACTCCAGGACCTGGGGCCTTAAGAAACACACCCGAGTTTACAGCAGCTGCACCACCGTAGCACTGCTAGTGCAGACTCTAAGCTGATGGGAGAGAGCTCTCCCATTGATTTAATTACTCCAGCCCCCAAGAGCGGCGGTACCTATGCTGGTGGGAGATATAGCGCCGTCCACACCTGTGCTCAGGTTGGAGTAACTTAGGGCTGGTCTACACTAACCCCCCCACTTCGGACTAAGGTACGCAAATTCAGCTACGTTAATAACGTAGCTGAATTCGAAGTACCTTAGTCCGAAGTTACCGCGGTCCAGACGCGGCAGGAAGGCTCCCCCGTCGATGCTGCGTACTCCGCTTGCCGAGCTGGAGTACCAGCGTCGAAGGCGAGCACTTCCGGGATCGATCCGGGGCACTTCCGGGATCGATCCGGGATCGATTTATCGCGTCTTAACCAGACGCGATAAATCGAACTCAGAAAACCGATTGCTTACATCCGGACCCGGATGTAAGTGAAGACGTACCCTTACGTTGCTTAGGGGGTGGCTTATTCACACCCCTGTGTGACGTAAGTTATACCGAAGTAAGTGGTAGTGTGTACATAGCCGGAGTCACAGAACCTATTCCATCTCAGGGAGCACAAAGCAGTTGTGGATTCCCCTGATACAGGGGAATTCCACATGGGGAAGATACCTGCCTTTTCCACAGCTCATAGAGCCCCCTTCCCCTATCATAGAAAGCATATTGGGGTGGAAGGGAGCTCATTGGAGTTGGGAGGAGTGGCAGGAGAGTGCTGCACTTCAGCAGTCCTCACAAGCCAGTAGAAGTTAGTAGCATTTAGGATTAGTGCAATTGAAGAGTTTATATAATCTTTTTTGTTTGCCCATTTTTTCAGTTTGCATTCACAGCCTATAAGAATGTGGTGCATTTTTTTTACATCTTCACAAATTTCTGTGCTTAAGTGGATATAATAGTCTCCTCACACCTTTAAATAATTCTTGCCTTTCTTGTAGTATTATAAAGGAAATGAATTAATAAATAACTGTTCTCATTTACACCAGAGTTGGTCCCAGTTAACTATATGGAGATCAATGCAGACAGACAGTAAGAGCAGACTTAGGAGTGGAGTAAAGATTTCAGGATTTGGCCTAAAAAGAGTTTATCCTGACTAAGAACTTCAGTATTGTCAAATACTATTCTTCTAACTATTGAATTAATTTTGCCATTTTTTTTGTCAAACAATGCATTTGACAAATCAATTATTCTGGTATTTAACCAGCTCTTATAACTGGTCAATTCTAGTCACCAAGTACGTTATTTGACATGGAAACAACATTTGTCAAACAAATGTATTTGATGAATTTCTCTGGTATTCAACCAGCTCTCCATTTGGCTCACAGATTTACATTTCAAGCTTTCATTCATTCATTCCTTTCATTCAACCCCAAACAAAAAGAAAAATGTATTTCCATTTTCATCAATTCAGCATTTCCCAGGGTAAGGTTAGGGTGGGGAAAATAGACAAGGAGAGGAAAGAACAAGAAGTTCTTATCTCACACTTGAGCAAATCTCTTTTCAAGGACAGCAACATCTTAAATGCATGTAAAAATGAAGTATAACTGTGACCTGATCAGCATTTCACAGAGCCCTTTAAAGATGGGGAATTTAAGTCTTTAAAAAGAGCATTAGCTTCACTATTATTTATTAGTATTAATTTATATTACAGCAGCTCTCAGGATCAGGATCCCACTCTGCCTGAATGCTGTACAAAAATGGTAGGCAGCTGAGAGTTTAAGAATTCCATCACTGGAATGAAAGCAAATTTCTCTTCCTTATCTCCAATTTATATGGGCCAGAGGCAAAAAGGCTCTCCACTTAACCTTGTTCAGAACTTTCCCCATCAAGATTCCTAACTGTTAACTTTACAACAAACCGTCATAGAAATTGCACTCCAGTGGTCTGAGTGCAGCATGCACATATTTGACTTCCTAGTCAGACAGCTGACAGATCATCTGCATTTCTGTCCGATTCCAGAAGAAGCTCTAACTATTAAAGCCCCTAGCTAGATAATTGAAAGACCATATCAGTTAGATCTAGTTCTCAACAATGCCTTTTAAAAGGGGTTAAAGAAACCCAGACTGCCTAAATCCTCAGAAAATGCTGAACAAAGTATCCATCAGTAGGAAGGAGACACCTATAGGGTATGTATTGGCTCACAATCTATTTAAAGAGGAACAAGTAACATGTTGTTCATGTTGTTTATAGCTACTACCCTTGAATGCAGCCCTCCCACAGTGATGGCTGCTCTCAGAGGAAGAGAATTGCAAGAGTATATTTAGATGTTAGTGATCAGATTCCATCACTCCAGTTCACTGTACAATCCAACATTGTGCTAATTGTTTTTTCTGTAGAAATGTTAAACGTAGTCACTGTGTATGTGTAAGCTCTTTCTATTCAACCAGGAATGTAAATATTAAATAACTCGCGCCAAGTATATTTTGTAAAGAAGTTGGCCATCAAGTACAGTAGTTACAAGCATAGTTTTTATCATTGCTTTTGGACACAGAGCATTGACTAATGTAGCTTGTACTACATTACATGATGTCATACCAAGTAATTGCATGATATGATCTAGTGTCACAAAAAATATCATCTCAAGATAGTCTAAGAATAAAATGATGTATCTACTGTATAGCAATGGGTGGTGGCTTTTTATTAATGGATCATCTTTTCTGAAGGTTCAGGTATTAGTCTCTTTCTGCAATTCATATTCAATGCTTTTTTACATATATGGCCCCCATTACTGTAATTTCTGAGCACTTCAAACTCTTTAATACATTTATTCTCACAATATCCCTGTGAAGTAAAGAAGTATCATCCTACTTTGGATATGGAGAATTGAGGCCCAGAGAACTAAGTGACATACTGAAGGTCACACAAGAGGTCTGTGGCAGATTAGAGCTCAGGTCACCCAAAGCTAGGTTACTGCCCGAACTACTGGACTATTCTTCTTCTGAAATGTAAAATTAAATACAGCAGATATACTCTCTGCTTCCTGTTATGTCTTACAAGAGGAGAAGGGTTCATTATGCAGTAAAATAGGATGGCTGTGTTCCTATCTCAATAAAATATTTTCTCTATAAGCTTGACTACATGGGGAAATGCATTCCTTGTCATTTTTGTTCTCTTGCTCCTTCCTAATGTGCCTGTCTAACGCTCCTCCACTTCTGTATCTCATTGCACAAATCTTGATTGGACAATCACATTAGCTACTCCATAATACAAAATAGTGGGTGGGTTTTCACTGGAAGTACTATCATTTTTCTTTTTGTTATTGTTTTTATTTATATTTGGCTTGTATTTATGCTTAGGACTGAATAGGAATCTGGCCCAATTCTTCTATCTACAAATCCTTATTTCAAAAAAGGGCCAGATTTAGGCCAGTGAATTTGATTGAAGGGCAAATAATTTGAGTATTTGAACTTGCATATGACACAACTTCATTTCCCATTGTTAAGTGCTTTATCACTTTTTTAAAAACAGTCTATAAAAGCTCAGCTGCACTAGGGCATTTTGTTGTGTTTAGACATATTTAATAACTGAGTTAGCTGATATGATGCTGCCCACAACTTTGCAGTCCATACAGACAAAGAAGTCATGTTTAGTTTTGACCTCTAGCAGATGTGGTTATACTGTGGTCCCAGTCGGGCTTCTTTATGGCCACCTGACATATTGCTGAACACAACTATTTTCCCAGCTAGACCCCGCTCCAAAATCACAGCTAACTCAGTAGTTAAAATGGTGTTTAAAGGTGATAAAATGCCCTAATATAGACAAGTTCTTAGGGGTTTCTTCTCATAAATAATAATCCCCTCTTGTATTAAAAAAATAAAAAAAGAGAGCGAGCGAGCGAGCCCTGCACAGTTCTGATGCTGAGCAATGGGAGGGGAAGAGGAAGGGCAGGAATATGTAACTACAAATCACAAACTGTTGCTTCATTCTGAGAAAAGCAGCTGTTCTTTAATATTCTCTTAAAAATATTTAACTTGTGTTAAAAAATAATGCAGCTTCCCCCCCCCCCTCTTTCTTTAAGGACACTTCATTTCAATTTTAAATGAGTCCTTGAAGAAAACAAAATCTGAAATTCATGAATGTGAGAGAGAACTTAGCTGCTGTCCTTCAGCTTCTACATTAAAACAGGAGTGATATGCCCTGAAGGAGGCTGACTCAATGTTTTTCTGAGCCATCAAGATGCATTAGAAATCCTGATGTTGCTTTTCCTCAAGAAAGAAAAAACACCTTCCATCAGGTGACAGGAGATGACTTTGGGTCTGTCTATACTGCACACTAAGCTCAGGCTCTGACTCAATTTTGAGCCCAAACCCTCCTTCCGTCCACACACAAATCAGTCTGATTTGGGTCAGCAAGCACTCAGGACCTGGATCCTAACACCCTGCTTCAGGGCAGGGGAAGGGGTGTCAGAGCCCAAGTCCTGATGAGACTGGGGTCCAATCCCTGTAATTTTACAGTGTGGACACATCTCAAGCTGCAGACCCGAGTCAGAAGGTCTGTGTAGTGCAGGATGGACGGGTTAGCATGGCTGTGAATCCCTGGTCCTGAAATTGTAAGCCCAGTTTTACCATGCAGTGTGGACGCTCAAGTGCTGGCTTGGAAATCCTGAGTGCACAAGCCTCGATCCCACAGATCCAGTTTATAGTTCAGTGTAGATATCAACACAGTGGCCTGATTTGTGACTGATTTGAGGTGGTGGTCCCCCCATCCCTCCAAAATGTTGTTGCTGATATAAAGTATTGGATGTTGATATGACTGTCAGAAACCAGGTAAGTCCAATGAATATTGTTTGCTATGTGATTTCCTGTTTGCTATAATATAATAATACCAGGGTTGTTCAAGTCAAATGTGAGGGATACTTTAGCTGTGTTTAAGTAGGGCAGAATAACTGTAAACTTGTCATAAAGAGTGGTAGCTAAAGGCTACTATTTATTACTAGTCACTGCTGATTTGTGCAGAGATTTGGCTGTATTTGCTAGAAAATTCCACTCTCGCCATCTATACGGCATTGCTATCCTTCTCTTTCCAGCAGCCTGCTTTGGACAGTGGATCAGCTGAATATCTTAAATTCTCTGTTGAATCCTGGCATTACGATGTACTGAGTGTGCGGCCAATTCAGGGGTCCCTGGTATTGCTCCCGCAGCTTAACAGATGGATCTCCAGTAAGTCTCCTCTCAAACTCTGTTAAATATTCATGGAGCCAGCATACAGATAGGCACAAGCATGCCCTGGGAGGTGGCAGCGAGGGTCTCTGAACTGGGGAGGATGTCAAATTGGCCGGTGGAAATCTGAGGGCAGGAATGTTTTCTGCAAGAATCTATCCTTGAATGTTGAACATAGAGTGACAGCCATATGTGCAACTGTGCCGGTGAATATGTCTGCAGTGCATGCTCATATAATCTATTAATAGGCATGTGGCATACAGAATGTTAATGTGGGGAAACAGTGACTGAAATGATAAGGAAATATGTTGGACTAAGTTTAAGCATGACTTTTAAAAATAAATTTTAAAACCCTTTATTTTAGTTCACTATAAAGCTGAAGGAAAGAAAATAATAATCCAATGCCTCTCTTAAAATACTAGATGCAATAAGCCTTCTATTTTCAGAATATACTGCAAATATTAGTAAACTTTTGTTAATGAATACCCTTTGAATCCTCAGTTTTTATTGGACATCTAGCACAAAGTTAATTGTTTTCTTTCAATATTTCTTGGCCCCATCTTTGGAACATCAGACAAATATTTGGGGTCATCTCTTGGGGTATCAGGATGTATATATGTATACAGGGCTGCCTTTTTTTGATGTATTGTAGATCTCCACCCCAGATTTTTTTCCCACTTGCTGTGTCGGAAGATGCTCTTGGGACATACCCAAGTTTGGCCAAGATGAAGAGAAGGTTAAGAAAGTCACCCTCTCTCTTGCGACAGCCAAACAAGAGCAGGCTTATTACTAGGTCTCATAAAAACTCTTCTGAAGAGTAATTTTTGCACCCTGATCAGATTGCATCAGCATGATTTTTTAAAAGAAACAACCATTTTCCTAGGGGAGGATATACCTGACCATTTTGAAAGGACTTGCCCCCAGACCATTTGACCATTCTGTTGTACTATCATTATACAGTATATTCTTCTGGAACAAAGGACAAATATTTCAAGTGCACTTAATACAAGTCTCTTTGCCATGTGTTGTATAGGAAATTGTTTGTTTTTTACATGGGAAAATAAATGAACAGATCCTTCACTTTCTACTTCTCTTCTATGAAAGAGTTAAGGTTGCATGGATTTATTTTCAGTGTATGTTGCAAGCTAGAACTGTGGATGCTTTTCCTATTTTTAGCTTCTACTAAAACTGAATGTGTTGTATTGGGGAAGTAGATGTTTCTGAGTATGGCACACGATGAACTAGCCAAATGTATTGTCACATGACCTATGAAGTATTAGGTGTATTCATGAATGAAATAACAAGTACCATTAGTAAATCCCCACACTCCTGAAATGATCAGAAAAAGGTGCTGTTACATATTTCCAAACTCTCAGACGTAGTGCAGTCCTTGGATGATTGTGAAAACATTTTAAGCTGCTTTGAATGGCACTCAGATATGATAGATATTTGTCAGAGCATGAATAGTTAGGCAGCCTCTCTCTGCATCAGACCCTAGGCTTCTACTTATGTAACATCACATAATAAACTACCAGAAAAACAACAAATTTATTGTTGGATGCAGCTTTCCACTTAGTCTGGGCACAGACCAAGATGATCTCTTCTCATTGCTTGGTTAGTATAGATATTTTTTTTTAAGAAAAGATTATGCTCATGTTAATGCAATAAATTGCTCTTCTTGGTTGACTAACTGCTGATGTTGATGTTTGAAAATTGCACATGTTGAACCAAAATTTTTAAAGCGCTTGTGTGTGAATTAGGGGCACAAAATACCTGACCCAGCAAACAAATAGGGGTAGTGCCACACCCAAACATGCATGTGCACTGGGTGTTGTGCATGTAACTCTGCAGAGTGCAAAAGAATATGCTTAAAAAATAGGCATGTGCTTATTGTGAATGTGCTTTAACTCCTTGAGCATTACCGTTGCTTCTGCAATAAGCTGACATGGGGAAGAGGGTAGAGTAAAAAAAGCAAATATGTAAAAACAAAGTTTTCTTTTTGTCCTTCTGGGAGAGTTTGTGCTGCTGATTGTTCAGACTTCCTTTGGAACTCACATGGCTAGAAAGCAGAAATGAATGGAGGCTGGTTTAAGGAATGGCCAGGCAACTGGTCTTTGTGGTTAATAGGTGTGATTTAATTGGATCTATAATTTCAAGGGTTTTCATTATTGCTTAGGCAGAGTGTTAAAAAATACCATTATTGGTTGAATTTGTCATGTCCGAGCATATGAATAAGTGGCATTTTTTATGCCTTGTATCTAACAATTAGAGCAGGGAACTGGGAGTCATTGCTTCGTTTTGTTCCTGATTCTCTGTGACCTTGACCATTTCTTAACTTTTCTGTGCCTCAGTTTGCCCATCTGTCACAATCATTTTTGCTGGAATGCCCTCTATCCATCTGCAAAGAACAGATCTATTTGTAAATTAGTCTCAATCATGGGTTTGAAATGGCTTTGTCCCTTATATGCTAGTAATAAAGGACCTAATTTTCAGAAGTGTTGAACACCTGCAGTTTGCAAATAAAGTTTAGAGGAACTTCATGTGCTTAGCATCCCAAAAAATCAAGCCCAAACCACTTTCAACACTGGTTAAGGGAGCAGGACTGGTAATTTTTTAGTGTAAATGGACTCTAGAAGTAAGAACCAATTTCCTACTGATCCACATTATCTTCCTGCCTGCTGGATTTGATATAAGACATCTGTTTGTTGTCGGAGGTATTTCTGGCACCTCTCAGTAATTGTATCAACCACCTCTCACCAGAAGTACCAGTAATGTTTCATTTATAGCATGGTGGGAAACTACTCTTCTGTTCTGGGAAAATATTTGAGAATTTCAAAAATGTTCTCATCCCAGATCAAGACGAAAAGTTGAAATCTTGAAAATCTTCACGAAGTGACAAACTGAAAAATAATTTGGCTTGAGAAAATGCAAATGTTTTGTTTGTTAATCAAATCATATATTGTTTAGTTTTTGACCTTTTTATGTTAATTTTTACTATAATTAGCCTCAATTTCAAAATGAGGATGTTTTGAACCAGGACGCACAAATGTTTCATTTTGAAAATGTCCCATTTTGACACTTTTGAAATTGTTCAACATTTTTTCGAGTTGAGAAATTTATTAGAATTGAGCCATTCCCACCAACAACTTAGTTTTCAATGCCTAGGTAAAAAATTCCCAACCAGCAGTAGTTTCAGTACTGCTTTATTGACATTTGACATAATTATATTAATTTAGTGTATAGTAAAAGTGAAAGGTGTACAGCAAAAGATATGGAGTTTATAGCATGTTCAGATAAGCACTCAAAGGTTCTCATTTCCAATTTGGCTGGAACTGTTACAAAAATTGCCTGTCTTGTGATATTGTGGGACATCTCTTTCTAGCTCTCCACCAAACTAGAAATTTAAGAGGTATATGTGCGTAAAGAAAAAAGAGGGAAGGGAGGGGAGAAGAAAATTAACTTTTATAAAGCTCTAAGAGCTTAGGTGTAGGTTTGAGTTCTGGGTGAAGGTTAGGGTCAGTTCTTAATGTATCTGAACCCATTTTGGCCATCTTTACATTATACTGTCTCAACAATAACCAAAAATACTAGTGTTTGAGTAGCATGAAACATAACACAGTCACTAGCACCTTGGTAAAGAGAGGTGTGGGGGATGAAAATGTAATCATTAAGATGCCATGTTTTAAAATATCCATAAGCATCAGAATTGGATGCTTATGTCAGTTCTCCCTGAAAGAGATACAGCCTCAAGTCACAGTGGACTTAGAAAGATTACTCACATTCCAGTCAGGAAAACTATTTTGGTCCTTCTGAGGAACACACAGTTAGTGGTCAAATGGCAATACTGAACATTTGTTTCCAGATGCAAAGAAAAGGCTATTGTTCTTCTTTTCTTCACGCCCTTGTGCTTTGCTAAATAGTATACTGCACTGCTGTACAATAGCTTTCATTGTTATCTTTTCAAAGGAATCATAGTCTCATCTTTCACATTTCTTGGTTTTTCTTTTGGTATAGACGGCTTGTTATTTTCTTCAGTCTACTTCTTACAGCTCAACAGAATCAGCAGGTTTGGCTGAGCTTTGTATCTTTTCAGAGAGCTCATCAATAGTTTATATAATGCTGTGTCAGGGCTCGGGTTCACACAGCTGGACAGGAACTTGGCAAGAGCCCCAAATACAGCAGAGAAGCCTTCTTGAGGGTTTTAGCTTCATTTAGAGAGTTTCTTCCCCTGGAGAAGCCAAAACAAAACAAATCTGGTGTGAAGGCTTGCTGGCAGCTGGTGTGCTGTGACTGATGCTGCTTGTGCTTATCATATTTGTCTCGCTATTACCTTGTGCTCCACCCATCAGTTACACTGTCATCTTTGGGGGTGGGACCATCTTCTTACTATGTGCGTACAGCACCTGGCACAATGGGGTCCTACTCCCTGAACTATCCTAACACAAATAATAAAACCATTTAAGTCTCTGGCCACACCGCCTTCAAGCAGCTTAAAAATCTTTAAATACTAAGTAGGGTTGGTGAAAGTATTCATTGTGAATAGTTCATCTCTCAGATTTAGCCCTTGCTTCTGTTTGTGAATTATCCATGACCAGATTTTGATTTCTAAAAATGCCTTAATTATTAAAAATTCTTCAACACACACAATTTGTGTGAAATTTTTTTAGTTTGTTTACTTCATCTCTTCGTAGTGTATAACTGTCTCTTAAGGCACATGGTATTTTTCATGCCACTTCTTGGATAACTGAAACTTTTTAGAACAGAAAATAACAAATAGGGAGTACCCTTGTTCACACGCAAATAGAGACAGTCACATGAAGGATAGCCATTCTCCGATATTCACGTTCACAAAAACGTTTTCACACAAATAATGAAAAAAGGAGCATGACCATAGCTAAAACAAACAGCTGTTCAGAATTCAAATGAATGTTTGTGAAGTCTGCTTTGCAGTATTTGTACAGCTCTAGTCCAAACAACCAAATGCTGTATAAACACCCCAAACAAAACAATATATACAGAGATGCTCTAAAGACTCCAGAGCTCCCTGTGCTGTTTCTAGGCTGCACATGTCTGTTCCCTCCCTGAAAGCAGCCCACCCCCTTTTAATGCTCCTAGTTTAACTAGGTTCAGCTGCAGCTGGTTGTCTCAGGAGCACTTAAAAACTTACTGTGGCATGTTTTTAGCATATAATGTTTTGTTTAAGCAGAAAAAAACTCTATTGCATCTAACAGTGTTTCTTCAAGATCTAACTCTTATACAAACACACCCAATTTGCAGAACTGTCTGTAATATCGCCATCTGGTGGCTCCCAGTATCACACCAAAGGTGTTATGAAGCATTTCCAAGTGGGACTCTGAACTCCACTCCTAAGATTTAACTTTTATGAGTTTTCCTTTGATGTGGATCCCCTACAAAAGGGAAGCCATGTCAAGTCAAAGCACTAGGCCATGACTTTGTTTGTGTGAGTTTAGTGCTATGGTAAATCTCAAGTCTCTAATCTTTTTTAGTTTGCATTGTTGCTGAAGTGGCTTCACAGGCCATCACCTAAGTGGAGCTATCCTTAGGCCTCCTGGAGGAGACTGAAGTAATGACCTGAGCCAGCACGGTATGATGCCTTGGGTGGGTAGACTGGCAGAATTACTTACATACAATTGGGCTTTTTAAAGTCCCAATCTTGTACATCTGGGAACAGTCTCTAAAATGATCATGTGACATGAAGACTGCAGGACTAGGGCCTAAGGCCTTCATACCTTGATAGGAAATCTTCAGAAGAAGGGAGGGAGTTGTCCAAGGATTCCAGGGAAATGTGATTTTCCCTTTCCCTGACCAGGATGTGCTTCCTGCTGAGATAGGGGAATGGCAGATTATATCTGGGAGGAGGACTGGACCTCTGTAGTGGAACTGTTGTCAGAGATGTGCTGCCTGAATTGGAGTTGATATCCATCTCTACCATTGTGGATATGAGTCATTACATCCCCTTGGCTATTTAGCTCAAGCTGTAGCAGCTCCTGTCCTATGTAGATTGGCACAGAGGGGGATGGGTAGCGCCCACTCACCAGTGGGTTACACACACATGTTAAGAAGTCTTGGAAGGCAGGTGCTTCCTTCACACTGTCAGAACTAAGTTTTTAAGACTGGCTGTGGCAGATGACACTGCTGCAATGGGTGTCTATCAAGGGAGCAGGAACCCCTCTATGTGTTCTGTCAGGTAAATATATAGTCTCTGGTATGTTCCTGGGAGGGCACCTCAGTTGAGGCATTGCTTGATCTAATGTTGTTTCAAAGGTGCAAGTGAGTACCCATTTGTAGAGGAATATTGTGGCATTGTTCCTGATACATCAATGTCTTTGTGACCAGCTGAGTCACTTCTTTTAACAATCTCAAAGATATAAGACTATTTGGAAATTTCAGTCATGTCATTAAACAGCAAACAGTAGTGGGCACATTATTTTTCATGAGACTATTTAGAACACACTATGGTGTACTGTAGATTCACAGTAAGCCACTTGGATGCTACTGTTAATCTATATCACTGCATAATGGCATTGATTGAGTTATTACAATCCATGCTGTAAATATGCATTATAAATATTAGTCAAACATTTAGAGATTGCCTCTTGCCTGATATGGTTTCATGGCAGTTGTGATCATCTGAGGCACTTGAACTAGCAGATTTAAATGAGAGTTGCTATCAGGTTGTTGTAATTGAAAGGGCTGCAGCTCTACAACATACTCCCATACATAAGAGCAGCCATACTGGGTCAGACCATAGGTCCATCTAGCCCAGCATCCTGTCTTCCGACAGTGGCCGCCAATACCAGGTGCCCCAGAGGGAATGAACAGAACGGATAATCATCAAGTGATCCATCCCCTGTCGCCCCTACCTTTAGTCTGATGGAACCTGGATGTAATGGCCTTCAGTGCATACCTTAAGGCTCACCTTTTCCCTTAGCCTTTCCTTGATGAAGTGGGTTAAAATAGAGTAAGAGCTGGCTAAAGGGGCAGAATGCTGTGTATGATAGATTGAGAGAATGTAAGTATCAATGTTGATCCAAGATAAAGTTCTGCGCATATATAAGCATCTGTAGTTGTAGATAGGCTTTTCTGCTATTGGAATAAATAAATGAAACCAGGCTAAATCTTACTGGGTTTAATAGGTATAGTGTTAGGTCAGAGGTAGAACTGTACAGTTGCAAAATTGCATTGAGAAACCTGAGCCATGCAAAATAAATATATAAAGTTAGGCAATATAAAATCTGCAGTAATTCCCAGGTTATTCACTAATCTGATGGCAATTCCCAAAACTACTGTGAATTTCATGTTAATGTTCTCAAAATCTATGCACATTTTGAAATTTCTATGAGACTATGTACTCTAATTTTTCTCTGAAGTACTTTGCAGCAGCAAAATCAACTTCCTGGATTGATGAGAATTGGAATGGATGCATTTGCTAAGATTAAGAAGGTGTTGGGGTTTTTTTAACCAGAATAAAACTACTTTTTTGTATAGAAGAAAGCCAAAAGAATTACAAGGCTCGTTAACATTTTGTAAGTACAGCAAAACCTTTTTGTTTTCACAGCCTAGCAAATGACTTTTTTTTTTTTTTTTTTTTTTGGTTAATTTGACTAGCTGTAACCTGAAGAAGCCTTTGAATACATCTGACCGTGGCATAATTTGTTTTCTACCAACAGAGGAGTTTTATGTTCAACTAATATTATGGGTTTGATTTTAAACCCAGAAGAGAGAGACATTAAAAGTTAGGGTTGAAATCCTTTAGGTCAGATCTTCGGCTGGTCTAACCTGGAGTCACTCGATTAATGATATGGCCCCTGCCCATTAACTTACTCTGTTTTGAGTGGGTATTGCAGGGAATTTCAAAGAGTGGGCAATTCTGTGGAGATTCAGGCTGAAACCTGGCTCCATTCAATGGGAGTTTTGCATGAACTTCAGTGGGGCCAGGATTTCACCCTCAGTCTCTACTCTGAATTATTCTGGATTTTGTGTGTTTATGAACAAGTTGAATAAAGATTTTTGGGTGGTTTAATTGTTTACATATTTCTTCAAAACTCTGTGCTCTTGTCTGTGAGAAAAGCCACAAATTCCTAGAAAAGGTTCCATTGACTCTTGGCAGCTATTGTCCATCTCCACTTTCTCTATAGCATTTAAAGTAACCCCATGTTAGTGCTTTCTGGGTACAAATATCCATCTGAAGATGGTGGTAAAATAAGTCCTCTCTGTGCCCTTTAACAAAGTATCTACACAATTAATCTTCTTATTGTGTGCTGAGGAGTATATCAAGGGAAGCAGAACTCCAGTGACATCACTGGCAGGTTACTGTATGTGCAAAATGAAATCATATGGTAAGATGTGCCCTGAGGCAGAGTCAGATTCCACAGTTAGATTGAATGTTCTTAGGAAACTATGACTTGTCGCAACAGCATTTGCAGGACTAATTGTGGTATGTTTTTGCATCAGTGCTGGTGTGCTGCCTCACTTATGGCCTGAAAATAGCTGTAATTGTGAGTGATGATTGAATCACTTCCTAAATTTAGTATCCCAAGCCCGGTATGAATTAAATGACTAACACATACTTGACTGTGTCATCCCTCTTATCTATGGCTGGATTCTTAAAAAAGGTCTCTCTGTGCTTTCAGATTTGTAAATCAAATTAAATTTGGTGTATTTTAGCAATACCGAGAGTGTCAGATTAGTAACAATCATTGTTCCCAGACAGAGTTTCCAATCCCAATGCAGTCCTGCCAGTGCACCCCTGACTGGCACCATCTCTGTTACTGCAGGCTGTAACAGAGACGGTCATTTATTCTAAACTCTTTGTTGGGTAGGTTTGTGCAATGGAGAAATGGTCATTAGGGCAACAGGTTGAGGCCAGCATTCTCATTTTGTTTGCAACCTAAGTGGGAAACAGAGTTATCTGGAAATGGAAGGCTAGTAGTACATGCACTCCTGCATTTCCCGATCCTCACCTCCCAGGAGATTAGACTCCCTTTGCCTTTGAATGTTTGTCCATGGTCCACTCCTGTCTTTGTTTGAGGGGGCACCATTTAAGCCGGTCCTTAGGCTACGATGCTGTCTTGTTAACTGGAATTGCTTCAGAAAGAATGAGATGGCTGTTGATTTCATTCACATGAAAGCAAAAATAAACAACTGTTGTTGTTTTTAAAATAGGGCAAAAGGACCTAAAATCCTTCTGCCACTCGGGGTACAGCATATTAATGATGAATTATCAATATTTTCAGTGCTATCATTGTCACCCCAAAAGCAACCTACAGTACTTGCGTTCATATTAAACCCTTTTATTTCATGTATTTGGACTGCTTTTCAATCCTGCACCAGCTAAGCACTAGCCCTGTTTCAAGTCAGAATCTGAATATTATTTACCATCTGCCTCCAAGGGATGCACTTGCCAAGTCCCTTAATTTGCTATAATTGGCAGGTTTTCAGTGTACATAATTTATACGGGGGGGGGGGGAAAGCAATCCTGAAAAAAGAAGATTAATTAAACCATTTCTTCTGGGCCCCTAAAAATGTTCCAATAGGATGACTTTAAGGCCTTAAGGTCTTCGCTGTGTATATGGTGTCACAGCTGATCCCATTAAAAATTTATGTTGGGGTGGTCCCTTGTGCCTCTGTGCTGGTCAGAAGGATGTCGCTGGCACCTGGGTAACATCGCACAATACATAGTGAATTAAACAACAATACAGCGAATTAAACAACTTGTGCCTTTTGTTATGAGAAACACCTAGTCTACAGTATAATTGATGGACACCTCCATGCAGGCAATTCTGTAGCTGATATGATAGGAAACATTAGGGAAAAAAAACCTTACAGATGTTCAGAATACAAAACAGAGCTAGTGAAAGACTGTGAATGGATTCAGAGACACCAGCACATGTGGTTTCTAAGCATGATTTACACCTTTTTCTCTTACTTACCTATTCCTCACAACACCTCTTTTAATAAGCACATGGCAAAGTGTAGTGACTCCCTGTGTTGGCAGCTTTGAATCTTTGATGACATCAGTGTTTCACCCCAGAGAGCAGGATGAGGGGACTGCCCATTGCCTCCCCCCTTCCCTTGTGCTGCTGTTTTCCCACAATCTTTTAAAATTTGTCCTTCTTAATGGCAGCTGTCACATCTACATCTGGTCTGTGGAGGAAAGGAATGTGCAGTTTATTTCAAAATTATCAAGATGCTGCGCTCCAAATTGGTTTTGTGAAAAGAACTGAAAAATGAACACAAATGACCACGTGCCCCTTTTCCCAGAGACCATGATGACATGCTAGACCTTCATCGGCCTAGGAAGTGGGAGGCCACTTGCTCCCATATAGCAGGACAACACTAGTGCATGTGTAAGCCCCTGCATATTTACTTACATAACAAACCTGACTTTTAATCTTTAAGGGCTCCATGCAAGGCAGGATTTAAGTAAGCCATGGGAAAACAAAGGTGGGTAGATTTGTGCTTATGCATTTCCCTGTTCAACGTGGTGTGTGCCATTCCAGCCCTGCTTTTAGAGCTGTCTTTTCTTGCACAGCTTATTTTGCATTGGTTTGAGTTGCATCTCTTCCCAACACTAAAGATATTTTAACATGGCTGGGATTGCTAAAACTAGCGAGCTTGAGTCACACTGAAAACATAGCCCAAGTAAAGAAGGAAGCTCTAATACAACTTCTACTTTTCTAAAAATTCCATAAGTAAAATCTTCAGTCTTCTGCCTGCCTTAACAGAAAACAACCTTTCTAACACCACTGGATGACTATTTCTTGTAGTGTATCAGGCACACGAAAGGAAATATCCTGTGATGATGTTTTTCACAAAGTCATTCAGAAGGAAGGATGAGACAACATAGTAGGAAAGGAGGGATAGCTCAGTGGTTTGAGCATTGGCCTGCTAACCCCAGGGTTGTAAATTCAATCCTTGAGGGGGCCACTTAGGGATCTGGGGCAAAAATCAGTATTGGGTCCTGCTAGTGAAGGCAGGGGGCTGGACTCGATGACCTTTCGAGGTCCCTTCCAGTTCTAGGAGATAGGTATATCTCCATATATTAAAATTAAAGTGTGGACTAGATCAGCTAGGATGCCATGAATTTAAAATCCTCACTCTACAACAGGGAAACAACAACTAGAATTGTTATCCAGTAGAATTCTGGGAGAATCTCTTCAAACGTTACCCTAGAGGAAAAAGATGCTTTGTTAGTGCAGGAGAGAGATTCTCAAATAAATTCACTGATAGGCATGATATAAATACCTAGGAATGTTGGATTAGACACAGCAGTGTTGTGAAGTACAGCAAACCAGGACAAAAGTACAGTCTAAGCTTCTGCCCTCCGGGCTAAGGAGAATGAATCTCAATTATGAGATTGTTGCAAATATTCTGAGACATGTAGCCATTCCGTTGCTGCAGAGAAGGAAAGATGTTGGGGAGGTGGCCAGAGCACAGAGCTCACCAGTCCTCCAAATCAAAGGCAAATTCTCTGTGACTCACTGTAAGACTATTCTAATATCATGGAATTGTAGCCTTTCCTTTAGGGTAAAACCTTCATTAAACACAGCCTTTTCTTTGCTGCAGTCAGGTCGGGAAATAACTTGGGCTGAGACTGATGATTTCCCTCTACTGCTGGGAATGGGACCCCAGTTACTCAAGTGCTCTAGAATATACCAAACTGTACCACTGTTCTCTTGCCATTGAAACATATTAATTTAAAGCCACGTTATTAATAATTGATTTACATCCAAGATGTCATTTTTTGGCCAAGGATATTATGTGGATGAGTTGGGGGTATGTATTGCGTGCCCAATTCCTAATCTTAAATGAAAAACTTTAGCGGGTGCCTCCAAGCATCTGTCTGTACACGGTTTGGGCAACTGCATGGCTGAACATCAGCATTAAATATACACCAGGAGGCATATATCCCCTTTTTCCTGTTTGTGGACTAATTGCACCTGGAATTAACAAAATCCTTATGCGATACTGAAGTCATGGAGAAGTATTGCCCAGAAGCATTGTCCCATGGTTGCAGGTCTAACCATGGGACAATGGACATGTGAGCCTGGAGAAAAAAACCTAGAATTTTGTGTAGTGGCGCAACAAAGCATCTCATAGAATGGACATTTTTGTCAGAGAAAATTTACTTAAAACACTGATGTCGCTATGATCGTTTGTGTTTCTCCCATCTTCCCCCGCTCCCAAATCCCTGTCTCTCTACTCATCTTAGTTTTTAGGCTTTTTGTGTGTGTTTTGACTTGTTTTTTGGCCAGAGCTACAGATCAAACTATTGATGTGATGTGGATCAAAATGGTCTGTCTGTCGAGTTTTACCCAAGGAATTGGATGGCATCCACTAAATATTTGGGAGATCCAAATAGAGAACTGTATTTTAGAAAACATACTTTTTTTACAGTGCACATGTAACAATACAGAAAAATCGCTTCTGTTGGTGAAAGAGACAAGCTTTCGACTTGCACAGAGCACTTCTTGACCTGAAGAAGAACTCTGTGTAAGCTCAAACACTTGTCAGTTTCACCAACAGAAGTTTGGCCAGTCAAAGATATTGCCTCCCACACCTTGTCTTTCTAATATCCTGTGACTAGCATGGCTACAACACTGAAAACAAGAGTTTTGCCTACATTTTTACTATACATATCTCTCCAGTCATGTCACCTACCGGAATAACTTTATATTTGCAGTCAGATTTTCTAAAGTGCTTAGCTCCTATTTAAGCACCAAAATTAACACATTGTGATAATATCTTTGGATAATCTGACCATGTGTCTCACAATGGGAGCTGCTGGTTGCTGAGTACTCTGGAAAATCTGGTCTTTTTTGAGTTACCTAAATGGGAGCTGAGCTCTTTGGGAAACTTGGCCCTTGATGTTGGAATGATTGGGTTGGTGCAAAAGTGCATCAACTGATAAGGCTGCAGTATTTAATGTTGTCAGAGCAATGGCTCTGACTTATCAGTAAAATTTTGTCCTGTGAACTACAGTGCCATCATTTTCTAAATGGACTCTCAAGTGACTCTCAATTGCTATACCAAAGATTGGTTGCAAGGTCGTGGGACTCTGCTGATTAAGTAAAGACAAATTTAGTTGCAAAATATTGTTTTCATTTTCTTTGTATATGCATGGAGTGCTATTGCGGTTGCTTCAATGTTTACAAGACATTTGCTTCAGCAATTGTTTAATTTCTGCCCCAAAAAATCCATTAATGAGCTGACAGTTTTATATCGTTCCAAAAGGAGAGAGAACGCTAGTGTGCCAAACAACAACTGTTTGCAATATTCCTGAATATTAGTATTTGTTTCAACTGAGAGTGAGCTCCTGGAGAACAATTTGACTGCTGAACAGCTTATGTGTAATATTTCTACAGCACTTAGAGGGATCCAGGATGACTAAAACTCTGATGGACAGCCTGCTGGCAAGATCTGTTTTCAATGAGGCAGGAAGCCTCGCTCTGCATAGCATCTGATTTTAAATGGGGAAAACTGCGACAGACTTGTGGCTTAGGACATCCAGCAAGAAAGATAGTAGGGCTTCTGGGAAAAATTTGAAGGTGGGAGCAGAAAGGGTTTTTGGCTCAGTGTGAGTGTGATGCAGTTGAGAACATGGAAGTAGAGCTGTTTGAAATGTTTTGAAATGTTGACAGATGTTCACCCATTTTGAACTTCAATGAGAGAAAAAAGTCCAGGACAAAAATTTCACAAGGGTTTTTGTAAAATCTGTGTGCCATTTTCTGACCAACTCTTTGCAGAAGCTATTCCAAACTGCAATGGGGAAATTGAAAAGTGAGATTTCTCTCTCTTTGTGTCCCTATGTTCCTGTCAGGCACACATCAGAATAGTATCTGAACTGCCTCCCAGCTCCTCTCCCCACCCCCCAAAAAAGAACGAATACAATATAGGGTCTAAGTGTACTATATTACTCCTCCTTCCTTAGCAAGTTTCTAGAATTATCCCCCCTCCCCTCTTCTTTCGGCATGTGTATGTGTGACCGACTGACATTCTACTCTTCCCCCATTGTCTTCTTTTTTTTACTTTATTGCTGCTGCTGTTGTAGAGAGGTAAAGCTAAAAAAGTAAATCTTACATTTCAGTCTGAATGGGGTCTGTGGTCATCTTTACCTAGGGATTTTCGTAGTCTTGGGCCAGCTGTCAGACTGTTGTCCCCTGCTTCAAGAGTTTATCCCTTGAACTTGACAGTTTTATTGTTTTTGTGCAATGCAATTGTCAAAGGAGGTTTAGGTCCCTGAGCAAGAGCTGGTACTTTAGGTAACTTGGTCTAGTACAGTGGAGGGCCTTAAAGATAAGGACTGTTATCCCAAAATTAATCCACTGTTCCCATTGAATACACAATACCTTATAAACATACTTTATTCCACAAGTAGTCCTGATGATTTTAATAAGACTGCTTGTGCAACTCAGTATGAGTGAGGGTATCCAAATCTGGCCTGTTTCGGGCTATTTTGCCCGGGACAGTATTATCAGTTATTCACATTGGACTAAAATGTTAATATCCTGATAAATTATAAATGGGCTAAAATCCCACAGAACCTTAAGGGAAAACCTCATAGATATAATCAATGTTGTCTTCTTGGGAAAGATAGGGAATTGGGTTAGCTTGAACTCTCTCCAGACTCCTCCTCTGGGCTTTTTTCTCTGTTGAAGTGATTCTCCATTGTACTGAATAATATTTATAGCCACCACATTTTTAGTAATTATTTCTGCAGTGATGCAGTGGAGACTTTATTGTGCAGTGCTGTATTTTAAAGAGTCATTGGAGATGAAAATTCATTACTGCGCTAATCCTCTGTGCTTTGGTGCGGAAATACACTGTACTTACCAAAAATGCGGTCCATGGAAAGTACCAGTCATTTAAAGAGAGAGCCACTCTAAGAAATAAAAAGCCACGTGGTCCAGCACTGACAGAGAGGAGGTGAGCTTGTCTGCTGTTCAGTCTATGCCTGCCTTTTTCCAAAGGCAAGGGAAATTATCCTCTTTTCCAATTCCCTCAGACAGCAATAGCCAAGCCAAGTTGGCTCTAGCCTGCTCTTGTTTATATAATGTAATTCTGTGGTAATGAGCTTGTGACAACGTGAGGAAAAGAGTCTTAAACATCCTTAAAACAATTCCAAACATGACTAAATACAAGAAGGAGACTTCTAATAACTACCTCATGGGAATCAAGAGCCCAACACAAATACAAACATCATTTTCTGCCTGGGGAATATATTAACCTCTCCCCTTCTTTCTCCTTCTGAATATGTGTGTAGGTAACAGTGTGTGTCTGTCTATTTATTATCTATACAACTTGCTTCTCCTAATGAAGTATACTTGGTACACAAACTTGTAGCTTTGTCATTAGTGAATAAAGCAAGAATTCAAGTCTGAGCCAATACTCAGTGTGACTGTAGGAAATGGAATGGGATGCTTTTTTCATGTAGCTGCTCTGACATTCTTTAGTTTTTTGGTTGCTACCCCAGATTTTCTAATCACAACATCATTTCAGTCCTTGACTCAGGAGGCCTTCCAATAACAGTACTTCCAACTCTAAGCATTCAAAAATCATGAGTCAGCCCCCTCCCAATGATTGCCTTAAAAATCATGAGATGATTTTAAAGTGTAACAAAATTTGAATTTTTTCTTTGCCTTCAATTTCTGAGCCTTTGAGGTGCACTTAAACAAAAGAAATGAAAAAAAAGAAAATTGACATTTGTATGACATCACATGACTCCAGTAGCTGGATCTGTAAGAAAAACATGAAATGTCATGGCACATGCATTTAAATCATAAGATTGGCAACACTGCAACTACAACCCATCAAATATAGAATTTAAAATGATTAAATTGAAATAAGAACAGGAGTATTTGTGGCACCTTAGAGACTAACACATTTATTTGAGCATAAGCTTTTGTGGGCTACAGCCCACTTCATCCGATGCATCAGATGCATAAGCCCATGAAAGCTTATGCTCAAATAAATGTGTTAGTCTCTAAGGTGCCACAAGTACTCCTGTTCTTTTTGCGGATACAGACTAACACGGCTGCTACTCTGTAAATTGAAATAGTATATTAAAATATAAAGCCCTAAATAATCAACATGAAATATACCATATTAATCAATTCTTCTTGTTCCCTATAGGAAAATCTACCCTCCCCTAAAACAGTGCTCCTCTTCCATACCTGAAGAAAAGCTCTGTGTAATATTACCTCGTCCCACCTTATCTCTCTAATATCCTGGGACCAACATGGCTAGAACTACACTACTAACTCCTCTTCTTGTGTCTACTGATGCCTTCCCCCTTGCACTTCCTTGGCCTACATACCTGGATTGTTGTCATTGCTTTGTGTTATGATTTAATTTAGATTAAAATATTGAAGGGGCAAGGACTCTTCTTATCACCTTAGAGTGAAATGCTATGCACAACTATGACTATATAAATAACAATATATGATTTGACAGTCTTATGAATTACTCCACTCTCTCTCTCTCTCTCTTTCTCTCTCTCTCTCCTCTGTCATTAGGGTAGACATGAAAGTGCTCCTTACTGATCAGAGATAAAGAGTCTCTACATCTGAAGTTTTCTCTTAACCACCTCAATCACCTAGAGTTTAATGCCTGCTGGGAATGCATACCAGCAGTTTCCTGCAAGGAGAATGTCAATACATTTGTGTAAACTAGCAACCCGAGGAGCTCTTTGAATATGCAGCTGCTCCTCCTCACTTCAGCAATGTCCAAAGGGCCAGGCTTATCAGCATCTCTATAATGCACTGAAATTCTCTCCTGGCTGGGGAAGTGCCAGACCCAAGTCTGAGGCTGAACCCAAGTTTCTCCTGTAGCAGTGCACGGTGATGATCTTGCTCCACCAACAGGCGTTTTGCTATTCCGAATAAGACACCCAGTTGTTCAAGCCTGTTGTCACAAAGTAGACTTTAAGTCTCTTTTATTCTGGACTAGAGCATCCACCAGTATAGCTATTGCAATAGTCATGCTGGTTAATTTCAACATAGACAAGTCCTATATTTAACAGAGAGAGAGGTGGAGCAAATGGAGATCTCTGGTTACATTTACCCACATACACACCTTGTCATTCTCCACTGTTCAAAGGCTCTGCTGACAGAGGGCCACATTGACTGGAACACCCCAAGCCTTAACTGGGAATTTCCCTTAACATAATTGGTATGCATCTATTTTTAATGGTTATTTAAAAAATGCCAGTCTATATTGCATTTTAAAAAGTATTTGTAGTATATTTTAAAAATCTGCACGAGAGACCACTGGTCATTCTTAAGGATAGCTTTGATGGTGTCAGGTCAGTAAATAATGAGGAGGACAGGTCACTGATTCAGAACAATCTAGATCATTTGGTAAACTGTGCGCAAACAAACAAAATGCCTTTTAATATGGGTAAATGTATACATCTGGGGAGCAATGACTCTGAAAAGGATTTGAGTGTGGTTGTGGATAATCAACTCCCCATGTGATGCTGTAGCGCCAAAGGAGCTAATGCAATCCTGGGATGCATAAACAGGGGAGGAGTTGAGAAGTTATTTTACCTTTATATTTGGTAAAGTGCAACCTCTGCTGGAAAACTGTGTGTAGTTCTGGTGCTCACAATTCAAGGATGATCATTAATTGGAGATGGTTTAGAGAAGAGCTACGAGAATGATTTAAAAATTGGAAAACCTGCCTTATAGTGATAGACTCAAGGAGCTCAATCTATTTAGATTAACAAAAAGAAGGTTATGGGGTGACTGGATTACAGTTTGTAAGTACTTACTGAGGGAACAAATATTTAGTAATGGCCACCTCAATCTAGCAGAGAAAGGTATAACATGATCCAATGGCTGAATGTTGAAGCTAGACAAATTCAGACTGGAAATAAGATGTACATTTTTAACAGTGAGAGTAATTAACCATTGGAACAACTTACTAAGGGTGAAGGTGGATTCTCCATCACTGGCAATTTTTAAATCAAGATTGAATGTTTTTCTAAAAGATCTGCTCTAAGAATTATTGTGGGGAAGTTCTATGGCCTGTGCTGTACAAGAGGTCAGACTAGATGATCACAATGGTCCCTTCTCACCTTAGAATTTCTGAATCCTCATAATTCCATATCATGTCAGTGATGTGCTGCCAAATGTTTTAACAAGGGACCAACCAAACAGATTGGGTTTGTTTAAAAGTAGAGATCCATTTTTATTTTATGAAAATGGGTTTGTCTAATCTTCATATCAGAATTTACCTGAAAAAAAGGATGAAATTCTGGTCCCCCACAAGAGGGATCTGCACTGTTATACCCAGCATTCCCTGGAGGCATGATGTGTAGCCTTTGGCTTTGGCTCCACTAGTTAATGGATGGTGGTAGTAAGTCATGGCCTAATTACTACATGCCTCCTGGGAAAGGTTTTCAGTATTGCCAAACTTAATCATTCATAGATCATGGCCTAGAAAAAAAGTATGAGTTTTAAACATCAGTAGAGTTTGTGTTCTATTTATTTGGGTCACATTTTCAAGCTTTTTTCCATAGCAATGAAGGTTGTAAACTTACTTTTTTATTTATTTATTTTTTTAAGGCTGAGATTCTCACATTATCATTTGAGTACAGGAGCTGGGGCTTTCAGGAAAATGTCAAAGATGATGACTCCCAACAAAATTGTGAGAGTTGGAAACACTGAGGATCAGTGGATCAGAGCACACTGCACAGATGGCCCATGGCCCAGTCATTTTTCTAGCCCACTCTTATTGAGTTTAATTTCATTTCTGCCCCAGCCCCCATTTCCTCACTTCTGTGCAGTAATGGAAATACAGCTGCAGAGCAGACCAAAGGATTTGGCCTTAAGAGCCTCAAACCAGTGGCAGGCTTTACGGACAGTTTGTCTTTGACTCTTGCAAGTGGGACATTTATATGATTTTAGAGCAGATAACAACTAGTCAACTCCTCAGTTGCTGGATAAATAAGTAGTGTTCCAGCATCAATGTGCTAGCATGATAAAAATGGCTGGGAATGCCCCGCCCCCACCCTCTGAGGCCTATGCTAGACATCCAAATGGCATACTATTAATCACAACTTTAAGGGTGTGCTTGCATAAAAAATCACTAAGAGAACATACGACTAGTCATAAAACAAAAACTTAGGTCACATTCTGCTTTGTATTTTTGGATTGTATAATGTTAATGTGTAATAATTAGGGATTCCTCTTGAGTAGTGGAAGCGGAGAGGGCCATATATCAAACTACCCTGGCAGTCTATTTCTTTTAGCATAAGTGGGAATTATGTTCGATTAATCTGATAACCATTCTGTAACTATGGGCTCTGAACTGGATTTCCAGCCTTTGGTAATCACTTTTCTGGCTATTGCAAGCAAAGTTATTATAACACTGTGGGTGGCCACTGTATACATATACTTTTAACACCTACACTATCAGTGCTAAAATACAGACTTGACTAGCAGGCTCTTCATGGCTTCCCAGAGTGTAAAAATATAGCCAGAGGTGCCTAATCTTTACAAAAAAACTGAGAAAAATTCAGGCTTGATTTTAAGTTCTTTGGGGCAGGGACTGTGGTTGCCTTTGTAGCTATTGGAAGAATAATAATTGTAGATTCCAGATACTTAATAATCTTGGCCACCATCATCTCCTCCCTGGTAGCCAACAGTAATTACTTAACTACTTCTCCCCAAAGCCATGAAACAGTGGTTATTTAACTGCTTGAGGGTTGCTGAACCCTTTTGGGCACCCAGGGTATAAAACACCTGCTAATTATCGCAAGCACATCCTAACACTTTTAAATTTCTTGAACAAAGGCATCGGATGTGGTGAGAGACTATCAGTGAACTCTAGCTTTTGTAGCACAGACAGATGAAAACTCAGTTTTAGCCCTCAGGCCTTTATCAAAGGGAGTGCAGGAGAAGAGCGCCTTGAATCTTTGATAGAGGCCTTAGGGTTGAAACGTTGGGGGTTTCTTTTGTCTCTGTTGCAAAAATAGTTATAGGTGCATTTACATTTGTCATGAAACTTTATACATATATGTTGTTAAGCCCTTTTTGTCTCAACAGCTGTGCATTTAGGGCTAACAATTGGACAGCTACAGTGCATGGCCTTGCTGAATTCAAACAAAGGCCCTGATCCTGCAAGCCTGTGTAGAACAACTTGCAGCATTGCACCCCGAGTTTTGTTTTTGATCACAAATATTTTTTTCTCTTCATTCTTTGAAATACGCTTTGCTAAGCCACCCACCTAAATGGCTATCTGCCTATCTAGGACAGTAAGAAGATGAGCATGCACCTAGGCTCCAACCCTGTGAAGACTTAAGGTATATCTACACCTCAAGTGATGGTGTGATTGTAGTGTGTGTAGGCATATCTGTCCTCGCTAGCGTGGGTAACAGTAGTGGCAAAAACATGGAAGCACAGACCAGAGTGCGCTAGTACAAGCCTGCTGGGGACCCCAGGTACATACTCTGGTTGGTAGCCCGAGCCTAAGTCCGTCTTACCACATCTTCACTACAATTGCTACCTGTGCTCGCTAGATTAAAGATAATAAAGGTATGCTTCCATGCATTGCAATCATACCTTAAATTGCAGTGTAGATTTACCCATATGTCCATGATGTTAATAAGATTACTTGCAGTGAGTGAAATTAATCGTGTGTAAATTGCTGCAGTGTTGGGGCCCTAGTAAACTATCAGCCAGTATAGAAGAGGAGAGGGGGCACATTGTAAAATTGCCATTGATGTTCAGGTTTAAATATTTAGTACATCACATTCTCCAGAAAATTTCTTCAGTTCCAGGTTAAAAATTCAAACTGATAGATTCAAGTTGGCTAATAATCTGATTGGTGGTTTTGTTGTTGTTGTTTTTTTAGAGAGACAAGGTAGGTGAGGTAATATCTTTTATTGGACCAACTTGTTAGCTGTGAGCAAACTGCACAGTTGAAATAATACCCTACACTCACTGCTGTCAGTGGATATTCTCGCAGTATTCTTTCCCAAAGCAAAATTATTTGTGGCCTCTTTTGCCCAATACTGACAAATTGTGAGTTTTCTTTGCATAATAAAGTTGGGGAATTTGCCTCCCACTATGTACTGTATTAGCTCATGACACAGAACTGATGTAATTATACAATGTATGTGATTATATTGACATTGATTTTAAAAAATGCCTTATATGGCTGCTTCTAAATGGGTCAAATGTTGACATTGATTTTTACACAAAATTTCCGTTCATTTCAGATGAATTTCCATGTGTAAAATGATGACTGGATTTGGCTCAAAGTGTCTGTAAAAATGTTGTTCACTTTTATATTTAATTAAATAAGAATGATACAAATATAAATATCTTTGTCTTGTTAATAAACAGTGCAGTCAAATGGAAAAAACATGCTGTATTATAGCACAGTAAAATGAAAGGATAATTTCTAGCTCCCTTTCCCTCAAGGTGACTGTCTTTTTGTAGAGATCTTCAAAAAATTGTTTAAAAAAAATCAATTTTTTTTCTTGGAATGTCAATTCCCCTTTGTTAATATGCTGCAGCATCCTGGTTACAACTTGCAAAATTTCAATGGCAAATTATGAATGAAAAAATTCTCTTGCGTTTTCCTGGATGACCCACTGTGTAATCCTAGGGGAAGTATTAGCTGACTTTATCATGAGCTGGCTTTCTCTGCTCTCATCTTAGAACACATTGTGCGCCTTTCTTTCCTTCTCTTTACATTCTTATAGTGATCCCTCACCCAAAGAAATGGTGGTGTAGAAATATGCCAAGCTATAGACTTGACAAAAGGGGAAGGAAGCTCTGGGAAGCTGTATAATTACTAATTTTGATCTTGGGGAGGAGGGCAACCAAACTATTTCCTGTTTCCTATAATTAAGGACTTGAGACTCAGTTCCTCCACACACACTTTTTTGTTTGTTTATTTTTAATGTACTTTAGTCTACATGGAGTATAATCCACTGCTTTTATTTCTGTATCTTGGGCCAAATTCATATGTGGTGTGAGCTATGTAGATGAATATCAGACACTCTGGTGGTAAATTTTTCTCAAGTTTTGCACTGAGTGTAATAAGGGAATCAGAATTAAGTGATCAGAACTTTATATATTAAGAAGAAAAAATAACTGCTATATTTTGTAATGACTTGAATGGCCACCAAAAGATTTCTACATCTCACAGTACTCATATCAACAAACTATGTGTGCCTGAATTTTGTGGGTGCGTGTGTATGTATAATACACACACACACACACATGCCTCAAGTTAGACTGTACACTCTCTGAGGCAGATACTCTGTTTTCTTATGTTTGCAGGTTACCAGACAAGCTGTCAAAGTTCAATACATAATTAAACAAGTAGATGCAGCCTACTTCCCATGTAAGTTGGAGATCTGGAGAAAGGGGTAAACAGTGAAGTGGCAAAGTTTGCAGACGATACTAAACTGCTCAAGATAGTTAAGACCAAAGCAGACTGTGAAGAACTTCAAAAAGATCTCACAAAACTAAGTGATTGGGCAACAAAATGGCAAATGAAATTTAATGTGGATAAATGTAAAGTAATGCACATTGGAAAAAATAACCCCAACTATACATACAATATGATGGGGGCTAATTTAGCTACAACTAATCAGGAAAGAGATCTTGGAGTCATCGTGGATAGTTTTCTGAAGACATCCACGCAGTGTGCTGTGGCAGTCAAAAAAGCAAACAGGATGTTAGGAATCATTCAAAAAGGGATAGAGAATAAGACGGAGAATATCTTATTGCCCTTATATAAATTCATGGTACACCCACATCTTGAATACTGCGTACAGATGTGGTTTCCTCATCTCAAAAAAGATATACTGGCATTAGAAAAGGTTCAGAGAAGGGCAACTAAAATGATTAGAGGTTTGGAACGGGTCCCATATGAGGAGAGATTAAAGAGGCTAGGACTTTTCAGCTTGGAAAAGAGGAGACTAAGGGAGGATATGATAGAAGTATATAAAATCATGAGTGGTGTGGAGAAAGTGAATAAGGAAAAGTTATTTACTTGTTCCCATAATATGAGAACTAGGGGCCACCAAATGAAAATAATGGGCAGCAGGTTTAAAACAAATAAAAGGAAGTTCTTCTTCACACAGCACACAGTCAACCTGTGGAACTCCTTGCCTGAGGAGGTTGTGAAGGCTAGGACTATAACAGGGTTTAAAAGAGAACTAGATAAATTCATGGAGGTTAAGTCCATTAATGGCTATTAGCCAGGATGGGTAAGGAATGGTGTCCCTAGCCTCTGTTTGTCAAAGGGTGGAGATGGATGGCAGGAGAGAGATCACTTGATCATTACCTGTTAAGTTCACTCCCTCTGGGGCACCTGGCATTGGCCACTGTCAGCCACTGGGCTGGATGGACCTTTGGTCTGACCCAGTATGGCAATTCGTAATGTTCTTATGTTGTGTAATTTCTGTGTGGCTCTGCGTATCTGAAGGCCATCTAACAACAATTTTTTGAATTAATAATTGGGTCGTCTCAATCCAAAAAGGTCTAAGTAGATTTGGGTGAACCAGTTCAAAACCTTCTAGAACCTTCACCGATGTTTAGATCTAAACTTTCTTGTGGAGCTGAAATACTTTGATTAGACTTTGCTCACTTCTGGTTTCCAGCAGGTACCAGAAACAGTAATGCAGATGAGGAGGAAAAAGGAGACAATTCTCACAGTGTCTCTTCCTAGCACCAGAAAGAAAAATGCCAAAATACCACAGGGAAAGTCTATTCTCTTAGGACAACCTGAGACTGATTTGGGGAAAAGGCCTATTATTCTTCTCCCTGGAGAGGATTAGGGCACTTTCCAGCCACTACTCAAAGAGGAAAAGAGCAGAAGGAGCTGCTGGCTAGTTTTTCAAGGCAGGCAGGTGTGGAGGAAACAAAGTTTTGTGAAGATGTCAGAGAGGGATGGCAAGTTGGTGAGCTGTCCCCATAAAACTGTCAGGAAGGGGAAGCCAATGTCTATTGAGGGAAAGGGTTTGTATAGCAAGGGAGGAATATGGCAACTACTTTGATGGCCTGGATAATTAAGACTAGCTTCAGATAAACATCAAAATGCAGCAAAGCAAATTTCCCTGTATCATACACCCTGCAAGAGTCCTGTCCTGGAGGAGCCATGTCTAAGAGTGAGAAGATAGTTTATGCTTCATACTAATCCATTCCTTGGTCTCTGCTGAGATTCTCAACAAACTGTCAGTTACTGCCAGGTATGATAGTCACTTTTGGGATGAGGACATATGTTCAGTAGGAACAGGATCAAGACCAATTCATTTCACAAAGAACATCAAAATGTTCTGTCACCACCAATCTTGGCTGCACAATCACTGCCAATCTAGGCTAAATTTGAGTTTTCCTTTTGCTGGCACTGATGCTAGTGTGGTATAATGGTATTATAGGTATAAAGGACAGGTAGTGTCTGTGTCTTAATTCTGAAATTCCTAACTTTTGTCACTTTAACTCCACTTTAGCACTCAAAATGGAGGAGGAAGTGACATAGGAAACTCTCTTCCCATTCACTTCTTTTGTGTTCTGCACACCCTTTTCTAACACCTAGCACATCTAGAGTGTTACATGCTAGTAATAACTTCCCCCACCCACTCACCTTTTTCAGCCAAGAGGAGTGAGAAATATTGGCATGGACTATCCAATATTATCTTCCCCATCTGAGCACTGCTAATATTTTTGTATTTTATTTTGGTTGGCACTAGACTGCTTGCCCACTGTGCTGCTGCAAAGGCAGGTGTTTATGATTCTCTCAGTCCTTAGAGAACTCAGATTTGCTCAGTAGCACAAATATGTTTGCAGTACATAAATATTATTCCACTTTAGCAGCTCATGCTCCAATGATACTTGTGCTTTTGGTTGCCACCTGCCCCTTATTTGCATAATTTGTCCTTACAGTATTTATATTTACTTCCCTGACTGTACTAATTTGTTCTGGACTTTTTAAAAAAAATGTTAAAATTGCTTGCCAGCGCTTTTTAAGAAAAAACAACCCCAAACCTAAACACACAGCAGAACAGTATTGATTTCACAATAGAGAGGCACAAAGCTCAAAACCAGCATGTAGTAAACTGGATTGAGTAGAAAATGTGGGATAACACGTACTGGCACCGATATGCTAGAGAAATTAATTGTAATAGTTCCAGTACAAATTTAGATAAGATCTTTCTGATTTTGTGGAAGTTTAAGGGGATGAGTGAATTACTGCAGATTTTAGACCGTTAAATTAAATCTGAAGAAGATAAAAACAGGACCATTACAAACCATGGGCTATCTCATGCCCTTCCACAGAAAAAAAGCTTGCCTCTATTTCTATTTTGATTTTGACCACCAGTGGAGCAGACAAGGAGTGTGACCTTGCTGACAAGTTGGTGCCTTAGGACATAGATATGAAGATCTGGACAGTCAGGGACCCTCCCCTGGAGCCCATAGCCAGCATGCCTCTGTCATCTCCACACCAGCTTAGATGGGGAAATCTTTGAAGTTTTAGTGGGATGATGCAGGGAAAAGGAGCTTTCCCTGCCCATCCACCTGCCTCAGCCCTTCTCTACCCATTTTTGCCCCAAACCAAAGAACTGCAGCTGCCTGAGATATTCTGTGACATCTTACGCAGGCTACCCAGAATTATATGAGCCACTGAGTGACTGCTCTGCCTCAGCAGGAGTGAACTTTTCTGCCGCTAAGCTGTGTGTCAGCTACTTATTCCACCAGTTTGTCTGCCTTGCCAGCAAACTTTTTAGGGCTCTGGCTGTCCAAACCTTTCCTTGCAGGCAGGGGGGCTGCAACAATTTGTACAGTGGGGGTGCTGAGAGCCATTGAACCAAACTGTGAACCTGGATATGATGGAAACCACGTCAAGCCAGGAGATGCAGCAGCACCCCCAGCACCCATAGTTCCAGCACCTATGTTTGCAGGGGTCAGGAGTAAGGCCGTCAGCTGCACCTGCTCAGTATTCCTGATACCCTAACAAGTCACCCAGGCTGCCTGATTGGCTGGTTCCCTGCCTGATTGGCTGGTTCTTAAACTTAGCAGCCGCCGTAGCTCTCTGGCTGCTCAATGCACAAACCCCTGGACTCTGCCTCCTTGTGCTTGTCTCTCCAAGCCCTGCTCCTCCACAGCTGCAGCCCAGACCCTGGCCTGCACCTAGCCTTGTTCCATCCTGTTCATGTCTGGCTCCTGCCTTCCCTGACTCCTGGTAATCTGACTCTGACCCTCACCTCTGACTCTTGACTCTGACTCCACCTCAAACCTTGGCTCTGGCATTTGGACTCTGACTTCAGTCCCGAACTTCAGTTCTGATTCCTGACTTCTGACTCTGACTTCTGCCCCGGGCCTCTGGTGTTTGGACTCTGACCATTAGGCCTGCCTCCCGCTCTGACCACTAGCCCTGATCGGCTATGAGCTGGTCTGCTGAAGTAGGTAACAATCAGTGAAACCCAATTCCTGGAGACATCTCCCTGAAGTGTCCAGTCCTTTTCATTGGACACTCACAGAAGTTAAGTTCACTGCCTCAAAGAGACAGTGTATACATCAGCCTGTTAGGTTAGCTGAGGACCCATCCTCCACTGTTAATAGACAGCACTGAGATGGTTTGGTAATAAAACGAGAATGAGCTTATTAATAAAAAACAGGTATTTAAGAGATATCAAGCAAGAATCAATGAGACAGGTATGGTTACACATAAAACAAAACAAAAAATGCTTTCTTGTGACTAAAACTTAATTTTAGCACATTACAATCTTTATCTAAGTGGGTTTGTCGCTTACATCAAGATTCCAGCAGCTCTCGTCTTTCAGGCCAAGAGGGTATGGCTTTCATAGGCTCAAAGGGGTGCTGTCCTCTTATGTCTCCCCAGTGATTGATACATTCTTAAAAAGCCATTATAGCTAAGAACAGCCATACTAGGTCTGACCAATGGTCCATTTAGGCCAGTATCCTGTCTTCTGATAGTTGCTGGTGCCAGATGCTTTAGAAGGAATGAACAGAACAGGTCAATTTATCAAATGATCCATCCCCTATTATCCAGTCCCAGCTTCTGGCAGTCAGAGACTTAGCCCGTGTTATGTTACTCAAAATCTATTGTCTCTGTTTGAAGAGCCACAATGGTTTCCTGGGTGCAGATTCTGTTCCTGACGTGATCATTAAGTGGTCTTCTTCCTGGCTTGTTTAGCTTGATGATTTTGTTTACCTTATATGTAAATGTACTTTCATTGTTCTCTGTCTTACAAAGCTTGACCCAGACATGATAATCCATAGTCCTCTCTCTAAGCCAAACTTGTTTATCTAGCTTGCCCCCAAAACACATTTTAGGAACATATTTGCAGTACACATGCATAATTATTTACTCACCATCTGTACATACATTGTTCAATGATATTCGTGACCAGCATGTCACCAGTTTACATATGATACCTTATGTAACACCTTGGAGTTATATGTTATGACAACAGGGCTTTGGGGCAATGAGTGTGTCTGATGTGATGTGAGTTGCAGTGTTGTGGGCCTTCTGTCAGTTGGCATTAGTGGGCTCCCAGGGTCACACACTCATTGGGGCTTCTGCAAGGTTGGGGAGAAGGGGAAGAGGAAATGCAATATTGCTTTAGTCCTCCAATCCCTCTCTTGCCAAAAAGTGGATTCTACAGCACCTTACACTGTTATGATCCAGAGGATACTAGTCTATCTTTTACTCTACCTTACCTGACCCTTTTCTGATCTAAATCTATGGAACCAGAATTCCATGGAACATCTGTGTAAGACTATTCCAGGAGACTGATAAGAGTATACCAGGGGTGCAGGCTCCTTTTCTTCATGTATGGAAAAGAGGTTATAAAGCTACAAGACTTGAGCCCATACCCTCAGCTGACATAAATTGATGTAGTTCCACTAACTTCAGTGGAGCTACACTGATTTACTACAGCTGAAGATCTGGATGACTGACTTACATTAAGTCACATCTTCCTTTGACAGTGCAGGATTATTTTCCATATTCTCTAGTGATTTTTCTTTTTTCTCCTTACAGAAATTCTGAGCATTTAAAATCTGATTTAGAATAATCAAAATTCCAAATCAACAGAGGTCTCTTTCCAACATTGATTTACTCTCAGAGGGTCATTCCTAAACACATTCATTACAGACACACTCCACAGGTGCACAATAACACATCAATCACTGGGCTGTTTATGTTGGGAGACACAATTGAAATTGAACAATATAATTCAATACAATTACTGTTCTTTTTATTTATTCATTTAAGCTATAGTTGCTCAAGCACTATAAATAGAGCTGCTGAAAGCTATTGCTCTCATTATTTTTCCTCTGTTTCATGGCTGATCTATTTGAACTTCTGATTATTCTTAATGCCAGCAAAATGATTTTATTGCTATGAAATAATTAAGAGAAAATGATGACAAAGAGGGGTGTATGAAAGAAAATATTTGATCAAAACATATCCTGGTGAGATCGACAGTATTGTTAATTTTTTAAATTGAAAATATGCACACACAAAAGCCCCAAATAATAGGATCAAAATAAGATGCTCTTATGTTCTAAAATGTATGGGTTCTCTTTGCTCCTGGTTTCTATTGGGGTAATCCTAGCAGAACCTGGGATTGGAGGTACCTATTAAGGCAGGCCACACTGAAGGGTGTGGCAGTTGGGCCAGGCTAGCTCAAAAACCCCAACATCTGACTGAAATCCCAGGAGTAAGATCCAAGCTTCAGGGTGTGGTCTTCTTGGTCTCTCTGCCTCAAACTTTGTCATGCTAACTGCAGGGCTTGAATCCCAAGTCAACTGTGCACCAAAACAGATTCAACCTGCGTCCCAGTGGGGGAGAAATAAGGGTATGTCTTCACTACCCGCTGGATAGACGTGCAGCAATCGATCCAGCGGGGATTGATTTATCGCGTCTAGGCAAGAAGTGATAAATCGACCCCCGAGAGCTCTCCCGTAGACTCCTGTACTCCAGCGCTGCAAGAGGCGCAGGCAGAGTCGACGGGGGAGCGGCAGCAGTCGACTCACCGCGGTGAAGACACCACGGTAAGTCGATCTAAGTTACGCAACTTCAGCTACGTGAATAACGTAGCTGAAGTTGCGTAACTTAGATCGGGTCCTCTCCCCTCCCCACCCCCCAAGTGTAGACCAAGGCTAAGTAATGTGTCCAGAACTGTTGTGTGTATTTATGGAGGGAATTAGGGAATGGAGGCTTCCTGTTAAATGGGGTGGGGGCTGAGAAGTGGGGAAAAACATGCAATGTTCACAGCCAGGCCTGCAATAAAGGGTTAATATACTATGGGGCTTGCAGTCAGTACAAAACAATTCATTCTCCATCCCATGTAGAATTAGAGCAAGAGCAGTAAGCATCACACTAGTATTGGTGGGCACCCTGGATTTTGGGTTCTCCTTGTATCTGCTGATTTGGCAGCATTGTCAGAAGTGACTGGAACCCTGCTCTCCTCAGAGCCCAGAACCTGCTGGGTTGGCTGGAGAGGCCATTTTAGGAATTCCCTTAGATAGTATCCACAGGTGGGATTCCTCCATGTGTAGTTCTGGTTGAAACTTAATTCTGCCCTTTCTCCGTAGAAACCCTGGGGAGAGTAGTGAAGAAAACAGCCTGTGCCAGCTGGAGCCACTGTGAGTGACTCAGGTTGAATCCTTTTGGTGCACACTGGCCTCAGATGCCACTGGTGGTCTGATATGCAACTTCAGCACCAAGAAGCAAATCTAGCCCTATATATTTAATTCATAAGGAGAAAAGGCTATTCATACAGGTAGGTCTGAACTATGTGGGATTATTAACAAGTACAAAATATAGGAGCACGCAGAGGAAAGTAGCTTGCAATTGGTCGATATGTTCATTTATTCAGCACCAGAAGACACCTCTCTTTATATACATCAGATTGCAATCTTATAGCTTTACTGTGTCCATCCCCACCTTGTCCCCTTGCCTAGGTATATAGAGAGCAAGCATTGCTGCTGATGCTAGATTTTTCTGATCAACAGGGCCATAACCCACCCACCTTCTGCACATGCCAGGGAAACCTCTCATTGCATGTATGGGAGAGAGATCATGGTACACCACCCAGCCATCCCTCCATCTCAAGGATGCCTTCCCTAGATATATACCACAAAAGGCCTCCTGTGCCAGGGGCTCTTGTAGGTCTGGGGGTGTAGAGCTGGTATTCCACAAATGAGGTCATATGGCTGCTTTGCTGCCACAGTGTGGCCACAGGGCAACTCTGAACTGTATTGTTCACCTGAGGCACAATGCATAGGCCATTGCCGCTCTGCACAGTCCCCTATTATTGTCTGTAGCTTCAAGACACAACAGAATCTTATGGTAACTCTTTCCATTTACTGAAATTTTTCTCCTTTTATAAATAGTGTCCTGCTTTAAAACAAACATGTGAATCACAAACTCTCACTCTGCAGAGTCATTTTAAAAAAAACCAACTTTAAAAAGGGACAGAAAAATCTTTGATTTTGTTAGGAATAGTTTTTCTGTGTGCAGAATATTGAATGAAAAGTTCTCAAATTAAGTGGAACACTGGTGCGGCATCCCAAGAGTTTGAATCTAGGTCCAAAGGAAACTTTTGTTTGTTTGTTTTTTACTTCATTGCGATCCAGTTTCTTCAAGTCACAAACACACTTTTCTATTTTTACTTTCCAATCTGGGCCTCTTTCCAAATGTGAAGTTGTGGAATTCCTGCACTCCCACATATGTGAAACCCAGACTGAACCCAAAGGTTTGGCTGGTTTCAACTCCCTTTTCCTCCACACCATGCTATTTTCAACAAACTGTGCAATCTAATGTTGAGACCAGTTAGATTTCTTTACAAATAAGAAACTCTAAAAGATCCTTTGGATTGGTAATGAAATATCACTGAGAGAGCCCAGAGAGTTTATGATTTGTCTTGGATCAGAGCCTAATTCAGTCTATACTAGGATCCAACATCAGGTAGGATTGTTGTATCCTCCATGCAGTCTATTCGAGTTAGGGAACGCATTGTTCTATTTTCACTGCTCCACAAAAGCATTAGTATATTGAAAAGCTCCACTCTTTATATTTTATTCAAGGAAAAAAAATATGTTGTCAGTGCCTTAGCCTTGAAAGTGACTAACTTGATCTACAAGCCAAATGAGTGGGGGGAGGGGAGATAGGGAAGAAAGCCGCATTCCCCTCCTTCCATTAGTTATTTGTTTGACGCCAGACTTGTACTTCACTTGTTATCTGCCTTTTTGGTAAGATCAGAATGTGCTTGAATCTCTCTGAAGGTTAAAATATGTTGACTGATTTTTTTTCTGCTACCAATGCAAAAGACTAGCTAACAGCATCACTGACTGTCAGAAGGAAGCCAGCCCCTACATTTCTTATGATAATGAAACTCATTGGGGTTTTTCTTGACTTATATACAGCATGGTACCCTTACCGTGTATGTCACATCAAGGATAGGAACAACAGGCATGCCTGCCAATAGATCTGTCAGGCTTTGCAAACAATTGCCTCTTTCTGCTTCTTTCTCGAATTACTAGATTTGTATTGATTTGTGATGATATATGGAGGGAGATGATGATTTTTAATTTTGGTCTTTTTTCTCCAAATCGTCCTCATGTTTAGCTCAACTTCTGCACAAGATGCCTTGCTGTCTACCTAAGTGACCTCTTGACTATCTTCAAATCCTATCTCAAAGCCCATCTTTTTAATCTGGCTGCTGAGTCCCATAACCCTGTCTATTAAAACAAAACCCTGTCTACTCCCAAGTCTTCCAGTTTCCCATGCTTAGTGTTTTGCCCTAAATCTTGCCTATTTACATCCCTTTCCTCCTATTTCAGCATACAATACTGACTGATATTTCCTGCCTTTCTAGGTTCTTACACCACATCATCCCTGTAGTATCTGGGAGCCTACATTTTCTATTGAAAGCTATTGTATGTGGTGTATTTGTCACTGCATGGCTATGCTCTAATCAATTGCAAAGTCTCTTGTGATATTTCTATATGAATCGCTGTATGTTACATAAAAATAAACTGACTTCTGCTGTACTATTTAGGGGAGTTTTGATGTATCATGAGTGCTTAAAAACATTATTTTTGTTATTTGTAGTCCAGTGACCCTGCAAAATGAGGAAATTTGCTTTCCTTCTGTTTTCTACTTTGTTCTGCATTTATATTTAAATCTTTGGAAAGGTATGGGTGGTTTAATGGCTTAAACATCTTTATTATTACTATTTATTTATTATTTGTGTTACTGTAGAGCAGGGGTTGGCAACGTTTGGCACGCGGCTCGCCAGGGTAAGCACCTTGGCAGGCCGGGCCAGTTTATTTACCTGCTGACGCGGCAGGTTCGGCCGATCGCGGCCCCCATTGGCTGTGGTTCACCGTCCCGGGCCAATGGGGGCGATGGGAAGCGGCGCGGGCGAGGGATGTGCTGGCCATGGCTTCCCGCCGCCCCCATTGGCCCGGGACGGCGAACCGCAGCCAGTGGGGGCTGTGATCGGCCGAACCTGCCATGTCAGCAGGTAAATAAACTGTCCCGGCCCACCAGGGTGCTTACCCTGGTGAGCCACGTGCCAAACGTTGCCAACCCCTGCTGTAGAGCCTAGTCAGGGACCAGGACCCCACTGTGCTAGATGCTGTACAAACCAAACAAAAAATCATGTTTTCACTACTGCCAAATTTGGCTCTTTGTTGCACCAGTACAACTCTGTTGCTATCAGTCGCATTGCACTGGTGTACTGACAGCAGAATTTCACCCATAGATTCTTTAGAACTACAGATTGACTCAGCCCTTCATGTTTCTGAGATAGATAATTGGACTGCCATGCTGTTTGCTAGGGAAGAGGTATTTCAGAGAAGAATATTTCTTCATGGAGAATAAAGGTCCCCTTGTTCTTTTTGCAACAACAGCAGATTGCCATGGTGTTCTTGACCAAAATCTCCTTTTCCCCATAGTCATTTGGGGCACTATTCATTAAGATGGGTTGCCATATTGCACTCTAGAATTATTTCAATGATGCCATAACATTAAACAGTATTGGGATGAAGGCCATCATAGACATATGAAACATTATAATGTTTGTACTGAAGCTGCCTAGGAGCTTGGTAATATGTGTATTAATATGGCACTGTATATCTCTGTATGAGAAGACCCTGGAGTGAATATAGAGCTGTAGGAGGCTTGCAGTGCATCCAAAATCTGTGACCAAGTACTATAACAAGCTTTGTGTGCAGAGCTTTTATGCAGGATCATTTTAAGTTCACAGACATTCATAGAGAGAACTGAACCATAAACTATTGTGCTGCATAGCTGAGGGGGGATAAAGAAATCCTCTCTGTTGTTTTTAGAGAGGGATTCAATTAAATACTTTTTTTTTTTTAGTGTAAGATTTCTAGACCTCTTATAAATAGAAGGGTGCATCTCAGCTTGATTACCTCAAAACAGCTTCCTGCAACCTCCCACTAGGAAGACAAGCAATTAGTATAATCACAGCAATAAGTCAAAGTCACTTGCTGTTAGAACTTGGATTGCAACTTTTCCTTTTTGGATTTGTTGCTGGGCTATCAGAAACAGAACAGTATAATACAGATATATACAGCTAAAACACATTACCAGGCCATTCTTCCTTTCTACATGAAAGTTAAAATAATGCCACAAAATGGTCCAACAATGCTGTGAAGCACCCTGGCTAAGGTGGGGGCACTCTTTATATTAAGTACAGTTATGTAGATGGAACTCTTGCCAACACACTATAAAGCAAAAAGGTCTGACTGTGAGTCAATCTGCCAGTAGTACAAGGTGACTCAAGAGAAGATTCCATCTCATTTTCTGCCAGAAATAATGTGAGAATCCAAAAAATATAGGCAGAAAAATGTTATAGGAATATTGGGGGTTTTTTTGTTTTTGTTTTAAGAATGAATTAGTCCCCTTTTGGCTAGTTAAAAAAAGTACTAGGAATTGATTTTGAGTAGAGACTGGTGAGGATATTGGATAATACGCACATACCTACTGGGCCCCCACTGTGAGCTAGTGGTGCCTAATGGTAGAACCTTCTCCAAGCAATGTCCGTTAGCGTGCTCTTGCACCCCCTTCTACTCTTCCCTTGGCATCTCCAAACACTCTGAGGGCGAGGCTACGTAAGGGGAAGCAGTGTCCTCTATCACCTCAGTTTCTTCCAACTGCTTGCTGTTAATGGAAGGGAACTGCTCTGGTCTGTTTAGATCCTGTTTTTTATCCTCTATTCTTAGTGTTAATTGTTAGTTGTTTAGTGAGAAGCGTAGGTTTTTAGGTCGTTTTGTTGTTTGGTTCCAGGTTATTGTGGAACTGAAGAAGGCAAAGCCAAAACTGAAGAGGTGTGCTTCATGTTCTGCTGTCTTCCTGGAGTTGGACAGCCACGTTATGTGCCTTAAATGCTTGGGAGAGGGCCATTTTCCTTCTCGGTGTTCCATCTGCTGGAGTTTTATGCCAGTGTTTCTCCCTCTGGATCCAAGATCTAAGAGGCCAGTTTTGGCTCCTTTGAAGGTTAATGGTTTCAAGAAATCAGAAACTGTATCAAGCCCAGCTACAGTTCTTGCTACTTCAGCCATCAGGGCTTTGAAGCTGCCTATCTGTCATGTCCAGTATCAGATTTATCAGATACATCTGATTCTGACAGCTGCTATGGTTACAAAATCAGGGATGGCTCTGGTCTCAGCTTCTGTTGTGACTGGGGCATGGGTTGTCAGGCCTAGTAGTTGGAGTAGGAATCGGAAGCCAGGAAATCACATCAAGGCCAGTGCCAGGTAGGGTTGCCAACTCTCCAGGATTGGCCTGGAGTCTCCAGGAATTAAAGATTAATCTTCAATTAAAGGTTATGTAATGTACTGAAATCTCCAGGAATACGTCCAACCAAAATTGGTAACCCTAGGGCCAGGGTCAGGAGTCAAGCTTGAGGGTGAGAGCTGGAGTCAGGAGTAAGCAGTAAGGTTGCCAATTTTGGATGGATGTATTCCTGGAGATTTAATCACATGACATAATCTTTAATTAAAGATTAACCTTTAATTCCTGGAGACTCCAGGACAATCCTGAAGGTTGGCAACTCTAGCAAGCAGGGAAGCAGGTCAGGACAAGGAAGGGGCAAGGCTAGGAACAAAGCAGGCACAGGAGTGATTGCAGTTGCAGGCATAATAGTTGAGCAGTCAGCGACTTGCTGCTGCTACTAAGCTTAAAAACAGGCCCGCGGACTCCCTTCAGCCAGTCAGGCAATCCTACCACAACCCAGCTTTGCCCATTAATCTGCCTGGAGGCTGGGCTGGCTAGTTCTCAGGCTCAGCTGAAGGAACTGACTCATGACAGCTTTGGGAGCTAAAAAGATAGATCTGAGTATTTCATCGGACCTTGTGCCATCCAAGTCTTTGGCTCCAGCCTTCAGGTCTCTTGTTGTTTACCACTATTTGGACGATTGGCTGTTGAAGGCTGTTGTTCATGAGGATCCATTAAGTATTGTTGCTTTTACAATCACCCTTTTTTTAGACCTGAGACGACTTCTGAATGTCAAAAAGTCAAATCTCTGTCTAGCTCACAGCATTTTACTCATAGGCTTCATATTGGACTTGGTAGCAGGGACAGCCTTTGTACCAGAGAACAGATTTTTTTTAATGTAGTGCACTATGTTTTAAAACATTTAAATATGTCAAACTCAGAAAGTAATCTTTTTTCAGTGTCTCATGGGTCTCATGGCAGCTACTACTTACATAACTTCATTCACGTGTCTCAGAATGAGGCCAATGTAGCATTGGGCGTCTCAGGTCTACAGACTAAATCTGGACAATTTTCAAATGTTAGTCAGCATGCCTCAAGACATTCTGGACTCATTGCAATGGTGGTCATTCAGAACAAACATTCTCAGTGGTGTCCAGTTCCATTCCCTGTTACCACTGGTGAGAGTAAGTTCAGATGCGTTAAACAGTGGTTGGAGGGTGCATATGAATCATCTTACAGTTCGAAGTCACTGGACTTCTTAGGAGAGAGACTTGCACTTCAGTGTATTGGAGTTGAGAGCCATTTGTCTGGCCTCAGATTGTTCTTCTCTCACTTGCATGGGAGCATTGTGCAAGCAGTGAAGCACAATATGTGTTTATGTATTATATCAACACACAGGGAAGTGCTCACTCCACTCAGCTATATGCCGAGCCAATCAGATTATGGGATTGGTGTATTCTTCACAATGTTTATCTGGTGGCCCTGGTTCAGCATGAGAGAATAACCTTGTTGCAGATCACCTCAGCAGGGACACTTCTCAAAGGGTCAGTTGATTCAGAGCATATTTCTCAGTTGGGGTCTGTTTGCTATGAGGTTCAGCAAAAATTGTCACTTCTGCTCGAGAGCAGGCAGGGACAGTCAATCCATATCAGATGCTTTCCTCCTGCACTGTGGAAGGGGCCTTCTGTATGTTCTCCCTCTTTCCATTGATCCAGAAGGTAGTGAGGAAGATACATCAGGATACAGCTTTCAGAAAGCCTTTGACAAGGTCCCTTACCAAAGGTTCTTAAGCAAACTAAGCAGTTATGGAAGAAGTGGGGATGATCATCTCATGGATCAGAAACTGATTAAAAGAAAACCAAGAGCAGCAATAAATGGCCAGTTTTCACAATGGAGAGAGGTAAATAGCAGGGTCCCCCAAGGATCTGTAAGGGGACTTGTGCTGTTCAACATATTCATAAGTTATCTGGAAAGTGGGGGTGAACAGTGAGGTAGCAAAATTTGCAGATGATACAAAATTACTCAACATAGCCAAGTCCAAAGCTGACTGTGAAGAGTTACAAAGGGATCTCACTAAACTGGGTGACTGGGGGACAAAATGACAGATGAAATTCAGTGTTGATAAATGCAAAGTAATGCACATTCATTCTAAATTACCTGCTCCCCCTCAAGAAAGATGTTGGAGTCATTGTGGATAGTTCTCTGAAAACATCCGCTCAATGTGCAGTGGCAGTCAAAAAAAAAAAAAAGCTAACAGAGTGTTAGGAACTATTAGGAAAAGGATAAATGATAAGACAGAAAATATCATAATGCCACTATGTAAATCCATGGTATGTTCACACCTGGCATACTGCGTGCAGTTCTGGTTGTGCCATTTCAAAAAAAAGATATATTAGACTTGGAAAAAATGTGGAGAAGTGCAATGAGCATGACTGGGGTATGCAATGGTTTCCATACAAGTAGAGATTTAAAAGCCTGGGACTGTTCATCTTGGAAAAGAGATGACTAAGGGGGGTTATGATAGAGGTCTATAAAATCATGGATGGTGTGGAGAAAGTGATTAGGGAAGTGTTATTTACCCCTTCACATAACACAAGAACCAGGGGTCACCCATGAAATTAATAAGCAGCAGGTTTAAAACAAACAAAAGGAAGTACTGCTGCACACAATGCAGAGGCTACCTGTGGAACTCGTTGCTGTGGGATGTTGTGAAGGTCAAAAGTATAACTTGGTTCAATAGATAAGTTCATGGAGGATAGATCCATCAATGGCTATTAGCCAAGATGGTCTGGGATGCAAACTCATGCTCCAGATGTCCCTAAACTCGAAATGTCAGAAGCATCTGCCACTGGCTACTGTCAGAGATAGGATACTGGGCTGTCTGGAGGAGTCTTTATATTTCTTCCTCTCTCTCCAGATCTTTTATCTCAGCAACAGGGAAGGATTCTTCATCCAGATCCATAGTCTTTTCACCAGATGGCTTGGGTAATTGGTTTTGACCCTCTCTATTATTGAACCATCATATTCCTCATCAGTGAAGAGTGTATTGCTTAATTTTAGAAAGCTGTCTACCAGCAAATGGTACCATTTGAGTTTTGGCTTGGATTAGGGGAAAATCTTATTCTTCTGTCTCATCTTCCATACCTTGTATTTTAGAATATATAATGCACTTAAAAACTCAAAGGTTATTTAACTCATCTTTGAAAGTTCACTTGGTAGCTATCTCTGCTTACCACTTTTTAGTTGATGGCAGATTGCTGTTTGTGCATGATATGGTTAAGAAGTTTATGAAGGGGCTATCCAATTTGTATCCTCCTTTGAGAAATCCTGTCCCTCCTTGGAATCTTAATTTGGTTTTAAACATACTCATGAAGCCACATTTTGAACTCTTGGCTGAGTGTTCTTTTTATTATTTATCTCTTAAGATGACATTCATTAGTGCCATCATACAGCCAGAAGGTTGTGTGAATTAAACACTTTGATGGCTGATCCACCTTTTATGTCTTTTTATAAGGTGGTTCTTAGGCCTGATCAAGGTTTTTCCAAAAAGGGTTTCTGATTTTCACATCAATCATACAATTCTTTTGCCAGTATTTTTTCTAAAGCCACATACTGATAAGGGGGAAGCTGCTTTACCTACTATGCACTTGCATATTATTTAGATAGAACTAAATTTTTTTGAAAATCATCTTGATTATTCATGTTTTATACTAAGAATCACCTGGGTTATTCAGTGTCTTTCTTCCCAGACTATTTCTAGATGGATTAAACAATTTATTATCAAATGTTCCATGTTAGCCGAAATTCCTGTACCTATGAGGGTATAATCTCATTCCAGTAGAGCTGTGGCAGCTTCTTTTGCTTGCCTTAGCAAGTTTTCTCTGTTACTGAAATTTGCACAGCTGCTAACTGGAACTCTTTTATTAAACATTATGCTCTCGATTTGGCCTCAAAGTCTGATACTAGATTGGTGGTATTGGTGCTTCAGTCTCTATTCAGTTAGGACTCTGTTCCCTCCTCCATGTTATTTCAATACTGCTTATCAAACTACCCTTAAGTGGGACTATGCAGAGCCACTTGAAGAAGAAATGAAGGTTATTTACTTGTAACTGGAGTTCTTCGAGATTGCTCTGCATAGTCATACTTCCCACTCACCTTCCCCTCTTTCTCAGAGTCCTCTTTTGTTCTGTGTCTTCAGGTTGGTGATGGAAGGAACTGAGGTAGTAGAGGGTGCTGCACCCCCTTATATAGCCTCGCCCTCAGAACGTCTGGAGATGCTGAGGGGAGAGGTGGGAGGGGACATGGGAGCACTCTAATGGACACTGATTGGAAAGGGTTCTACCATTAGGCTCCATTGGAAGGTGCCTAATGGTACCTAATTCACACCAGAAGTGTGAATATGCAGAACTATCTCGAAGAACCAACCTTCATGTTTAGTCCAATCGAGGACTAAGACCTTAGTATTCAGGCTCCATGGTCAGAAGCAGTCAAAGGAACATAGGAATGCTCTACTAGATCAGAGTCGTGATATATCAAATCTGGTATCCTATCTTCCATGGCCTGCAGTACAGAGGCTTCAGAGAAAAGTGCAAGACCTCTCCCCTGCACAACTGAGCATTCATGGAACAACCTGCCCATGAGGAAGTTTCTTCCTAACCCCCTCACTCAGAGTCTGGTTTATGTTCTGAAGCTTGAGTTTCATATCCCTTACAAACTATCAATTCCTCTGCCCCCTGAAATGAAGCAGGGAGTCTGACACAGTTTATGACAGTGAAGGGCACATTTAATTGCTGCTGGTTAGCTGCCTATAGGGGAAGGGCTTAACTGTTTCATCTAGGTAGAAGATCAAAACTCAGATGTGGTAGGGCTGAGAAGCAGAGTCTGTGTTGACTGGATGGGTCAAGCACATTTTTTCTTCTTTTGGAAAGCAGGGGGGCGGGGGCGCTCAAATTTGTTATACATCCAGTCCTCATTTAGCCCTAACCACCACCACCCCGCATCCAGAAGGTGGCACTGATTGGTGACTACAAGAATTTTAAGACACCTGCAGCCAGTGAGTCGTGCTAGTAATTTCTAGAAGTAACAACTTTCACAGTAGTGGTTTCTGGCAATGAAACATGTAGCTTTTGAGGCTAGTGTCAAATTATGCTGCCTATCTTGTAGAACTGTTCAAAAAATGCAAGTTATACTTTACAGGAAATTTTGAAAAAATTATGGGTGTAATTTTCCAAGAAAAACATTTTTTTTGGCTGGGTGGGTAGTGGTGGTTCATTTTTGGTTTTCAAAAACAGTATTCAATTAAAATGCCAGTTTTCTGTAATATATATAAAATCCCATTTTGTTTTTGTTTTTTTGGCTTCCAGTTTTTCATCAAAAGCCATTTTTTCATTGCAAAAGTGTTTCTACAAGATTTGTGTGTGTGTGTGTGTGTGTAAGTGCAGGTTTCTGTCTGTGGATTTCGGTGTGTGTGTTTGTTTTAGAGTACTTTGCTGGTGAAAATGTTGTATAAAATCATAATACTGTCCTCTTTTATCCCTTCTTCCAGCTCCTCAGTATGTAAATAACACCAGCTTATCCTCAGCAGTAAGGGTGTATGGGAGTCTAATTTAGTGTAAGAGGGCCTCATTCTGTCCTGCCCATTTAGAGATGTAGCACAGAAGTGCAGCCTTAAGGGTGAGGGGGTAGGCAAAGGTGGTTTTATGTCTGTGCATATGGACTTTTGGTTCACTGTGGATGCTCTCTCTTACAGAAGCCTGTCCTGGGATACTGTGGGGCTTCAGTGAATCCCTATAACACTATAGCTATGCTCCTCTTCTGCCCCCTCCCACTCCCAGCCCTGCCCTTGACTTGCAAAGTACATGTCGTCAGGCCCCTCCCCCTCCATCAGAGCAACGGCAGACAATCGATTCGCACCTTTTTACCTGGGTTACCTGTGCAGACAACATACCACGGCAAGCATGGAGCCCGCTCAGCTCAGCTCAGCTTACCGTCACCATATGTCATCTGAGTGCCGGCAGACGTGGTACTGCATTGCTACACTGCAGCAGCTAATTGCCTTTTGGCAGTAGATGGTGTATTACGACTGGTATCCATCGTCGTCGTATTCCTCAGTGAGTTCGGTCAGAGGCACCTCGGCAGACATGTTTTGTCTCCTGGAGACTCAGTCCTGCCGGCAGTCCTATTGAACCGTCTTGACGATGATGGCTACCAGTTGTAATACAGCATCTTCTGCCAAGCACCCAGAAGATGCCGATGGCTATCAGTCGTGCTGCACCGTCTGCTGCCAGCCTAAGATGTAAAAGATAGATGGACCAGATTTGTTCTGTATTCATTTGCTTCCCCCTCCCTCCGTGAAATCAACGGCCTGCTAAACCCAGGGTTTTGAGTTCAATCTTTGGGGGGGCCATTCTGTGTGACAGTTGTTTGTGTTTCTCCCTGATGCACAGCCACCTTTGTTGATTTTAATTCCATGTAAGCCATGTCACCACTCGCCCCTCCCTCCCTCCGTCAGACAATAGTTTTGCACCTTTTTTCAGTCCAGACGCCATAGCACTGGGATCATGGAGCCCGCTCAGATCACCACGGCATTATGAGCACTATGAACACCACACACATTGTCCTGGAGTATATGCAGAGCCAGAACATGCCAAAGCAAAACCAGGCGAGGAGGCGATTGCAGCAATTGCAGCGCGGCGACAAGAGTGATGAGGAAATTGACATGGACATAGACCTCTCACAAAGTACAGGCCCCAGCAATGTGCAAATCATGGTGTTACTGGGGCAGGTTCATGCCGTGGAACGCCGATTCTGGACCCGGGAAACAAGCACAGACTCGTGGGACCGCATCGTGTTGCAGGTGTGGGACGATTCCCAGTGGCTGCGAAACTTTCGCATGCGTAAGGGCATTTTCATGGAACTTTGTGACTTGCTTTCCCCTGCCCTGAAGCGCCAGAATACCAGGATGAGAGCAGCCCTCACAGTTGAGAAGCGAGTGGCAATAGCCCTGTGGAAGCTTGCAACGCCAGACAGCTACCGGTCAGTCGGGAATCAATTTGGAGTGGGTAAATCTACTGTGGGGGCTGCTGTGATCCAAGTAGCCAACGCAATCAAAGACCTGCTGATATCAAGGGTAGTGACTCTGGGAAATGTGTAGGTCATAGTGGATGGCTTTGCTGCAATGGGATTCCCAAACTGTGGTGGCGCGATAGACGGAACCCATATCCCTATCTTGTCACCGGAGCACCAAGCCACCGAGTACATAAACTGCAAGGGGTACTTTTCAATGCTGCTGCAAGCCCTGGTGGATCACAAGGGACGTTTCACTAACATCAATGTGGGATGGCCGGGAAAGGTACATGATGCTCGCGTCTTCAGGAACTCTGGTCTGTTTCAAAAGCTGGAGGAAGGGACTTTCTTCCCGGACCAGAAAATAACCATTGGGGATGTTGAAATGCCTATAGTTATCCTTGGGGACCCAGCCTACCCCTTAATGCTATGGCTTATGAAGCCGTACACAGGCAGCCTGGACAGTAGTCAGGACCTGTTCAACTATAGGCTGAGCAAGTGTGAATGGTGGTAGAATGTGCATTTGGATGTTTAAAAGCGTGCTGGTGCAGTTTACTGACTCGGATAGACCTCAGCGAAACCAATATTCCAATTGTTATTGCTGCTTGCTGTGCGCTCCACAATATCTGTGAGAGTAAGGGGGAGACATTTATGGCGGGGTGGGAGGTTGAGGCAAATCGCCTGGACGCTGATTACGCGCAGCCAGACACCAGGGTGGTTAGAAGAGTACAGCAGGGTGCGGTGTGCATCAGAGAAGCTTTGAAAACCAGTTTTGTGACTGGCCAGGCTACGGTGTGAAACTTCTGTTTGTTTCTCCTTGATGAACTCTCCTCCCCTCCCCCGGTTCACTCTACTTCCCTGTAAACTAACCACCCTCCCCTCTCCCTTCGAGCACCGCTTGCAGAGGCAATAAAGTCATTGTTACTTCACATTCATGCATTCTTTATTAATTCATCACACAACTAGGGGGATAACTGCCAAGGTAGCCCGGGAGGGGTGGGGGAGGAGGGAAGGAAAAGGACACACTGCAGTTTAAAACTTTAAAACTTTAACACTTATTGAAGGCCAGCCTTCTGATGCTTGGGCAATCATCTGGGGTGGAGTGACTGGGTGGCCGGAGGCCCCCCCACCGCGTTCTTGGGCGTCTGGGTGAGGAAGCTATGGAACTTGGGGAGGAGGGCTGTTGGTTACACAGGGGCTATAGCGGCGGTCTCTGCTCCTGCTGCCTTTCCTGCAGCTCAACCATATGCTGGAGCATATCAGTTTGATGCTCCAGCAGCCGGAGCATCGATTCTTGCCTTCTGTCAGCAAGCTGACGCCACCTATCATCTTCAGCCCGCAACTTGCTCTCTTCAGCCCGTGATTCAGCCCGCCAACTCTCCTCTCGTTCATATTGTGCTTTTTTGCACTCTGACATTGACTGCCTCCACGCATTCTGCTGTGCTCTGTCAGTGTGGGAGGACATCTGGAGCTCCGAGAACATATCATCCCGAGTCCGCCGTTTTCTCCTTGTAATCTTCACTAGCCTCTGTGAAGGAGAAACATTTGCAGCTGGTGGAGGAGAAGGGAGAGGTGGTTAAAAAAGACACATTTTAGAGAACAATGGGTACACTCTTTCACATTAAATTTTGCTGTTCACATTACACAGCACATGTGCTTTCATTACAAGGTCGCATTTTTCCTCTTATATTGAGGGCCTGCCGGTTTGGTGTGAGAGATCACTCACGCAGTGCCAGGCAACAGAATTCGGCTTGCAGGCAGCCATGGTAAGCCACAGTCTTTTGGCTTTTTTAACCTTCATAACATGTGGGAATGGTTTCAAACAGCAGCGCCCTCATTTCCCATACCAAGCATCCGTTGGGTTGGCCATTTAAAATGGGTTTGCAATGTAAAAGGAGGGGCTGCGGTTTCCGGGTTAACATGCAGCACAAACCCAATTACCCCCCCTTCCCACCCAATTCTCTGGGATGATCACTTCACCCCTCCCCCCCACCGCGTGGCTAACAGCGGGGAACATTTATGTTCAGCCGAGCAGGAACGGGCACCTCTGAATGTCCCCTTAATAAAATCACCCCATTTCAACCAGATGACCGTGAATGATATCACTCTCCTGAGGATAACAAAGAGAGATAAGGAATGGATGTTGTCTGCATGCCAGCAAACACCGGGACCATACTCTGCCATGCTTTGTTATGCAATGATTCCAGACTACGTGCTACCGGCCTGGCGTGGTAAAGTGTCCTACCATGGCGGACGGGATAAAGCAGCTCTCCCCAGAAACCTTTTGCAAAAGCTTTGGGAGTACATGAAGGAGAGCTTTCTGGAGATGTCCCTGGAGGATTTCCGCTCCATCCCCATACACGTTAACAGACTTTTCCAGTAGCTGTACTGGCCGCAATTGCCAGGGCAAATTAATCATTAATCATTAAACACGCTTGCTTTTAAACCCTGTGTAATATTTACAAAGTTACACTCAGCAGAGGTCCCTTGTGTGCCCTCAGGGTCTGGGAGCACGCCTTGGGTGAGTTCGGGGGTTACTGGTTCCAGGTCCAGGGTGATAAACATATCCTGGCTGTTGGGGAAACTGGTTTCTCCGCTTCCTTGCTGTGAGCTATCTTCATTGTCTTCATCATCATCTTCCTTGTACCCCGAACCCGCTTCCCTGTTGCGTGATTCTCCATTGATGGAGTCAAAGCACACGGTTGGGGTAGTGGTGGCTGCACCCCCTAGCATGGCATGCAGCTCCGCGTAGAAGCGGCATGTTTGCGGCTCTTCCCCAGACCTTCCGTTTGCCTCTCTGGCTTTGTGGTAGGCTTGCCTTAGCTTCTTAATTTTCACGTGGCACTGCTGTGCGTCCCTGTTATGGCTTCTGTCCTTCATGGCCTTTGCGACTTTTTCTAATATTTTGCCATTTTGTTTACTGCTACGGAGTTCAGCTAGCACTGATTCATCTCCACATATGGTGAGCAGATCCTGTACCTCCCGTTCGGTCCATGCTGGAGCTCTTTTGTGATCCTGGGACTCCAGCATGGTTACCTGTGCTGATGAGCTCTGCGTGGTCACCTGTGCTCTCCACACTGGGCAAACAGGAAATTAAATTCAAAAGTTCGCGGGGCTTTTCCTGTCTACCTGGTCAGTGCATCTGAGTTGAGAGTGCTGTCCAGAGCGGTCACAATGAAGCACTGTGGGATAGCTCCCGGAGGCCAATACCGTTGAATTCCGTCCACACTACCCCAAATCCGACCCGCAAAGGCCGATTTCAGCGCTAATCCCCTCGTCGGAGGTGGAGTAAAGAAACCGGTTTAAAGTGCCCTTTAAGTCGAAAAAAAGGGCTTCGTCGTGTGGACGGGTCCAGGCTTAATTCGATTTAACGCTGCTAAATTCGACCTAAACTCGTAGTGTAGACCAGGCCTAAGGCTATAGCTATACTTTAACTGCTATAGCGGCACAGCTGCACTGTAGCGCCCCAGTACCAGGAGGCCATTGCTGTAGGTAATCCATCTCCCCAACCATAGGAATCCATCTCCCCATCCATCTTCCATCGACCTAGCACTGTCTACATCAGGAGTTAGATCAGCATAATTATGTCGCTCGGGGGATGTGAATTTTTCACACCACTGAGCGACATAGCTATGCCAATGTAAGTTCCCAGTGTAGACCAGCCCTCAGTTAATGTAAGGGGTCTAATTTACACATCACCTCTGAATTTGGCCTTGGAACTGTAAAACACGTGGAATTCAATCATGGCAATATAAAGCACTATCACTAGGCCACTGATAGTTTTTCTAAGAGGAATATAGTATCTCGAGAGAGCTAGAGAGACAGAAAGACAGAGATAGTTGTTTGCAGTGTTGTTGTAGCTGTCTTGGTCCCAGGATATGAAAGAGACAACATAGGTGAAGTAATGTCTTTTATTGGACCAATTTGTGTTGGTGGAAGGGACAAGCTTTCGAGCTTCACAGAGCTCCTTTTCAGGTCTGGGGTAGGTAAGCAGAGCCTGAGCCAAATACAAGTTGGGACAGATTGTTAAACATCAGAGGATCATACATGCTGCAGAAGACCACTGAAAATAAAGTGGGCAATTAAGGGTTAGCAGGCAGAAGGGTGTATTACAAATTGTTGTAATGAGCCATAAACTAGTGTCTCTGTTTTGTCCATGGTTTTTAATGTCTAGCAGAGTAATGAATTTAAGTTCCAAGTTCATCCTTTGAAAGTGCTGTGCAGGTTTCCTTTGAGGATGAGGACTGAGAAGTCAGATATGGAGTGAATGTTTTGTGAAAAGTATTTACCCACGGGTGATCTGGTGATTTTGTCTTTATCACTTTCTGTGTGAGTTGATGTGGGAGTGTAGTGATTGTCTGGTTTCACCCACATAGTTGTTGATGGGGCATTTAGTGAGGTACACCACACGTTGTGATAGGCATGTGGATCTTGAAAGGTATGTTGTGAGGGTATTAGTCATCATAGCACTGAAGATATGTTTGCAGGTTTTGCATCAGTTGTTATGGCAGAATCTGGTACTGCTTTTATTTCTTGTGTCCTGGCCTGTGGGGAGTTGCGTCTGATGATGAGGTTGGGGGGTTGTTTGAAGGCCAGAAAAGATGGGGATCACATCCTGAAAGAAACCTTGCCAAACCCCCCAAGTATAGGTTGTGTGGCAAACCCAGGACAAACAGCTACAAAGGGGGGGTAGGAATCAGTCCCAGGGGGTTAAAAAGGCCTCTCCCAAGCCACTGAAGAGAGAGAACCATGGGGAAAACAAGGTTCAGCTGGGCAAGGGGTTACTAGGGAACTAATTAGGTTCAGCTGGCTCCAACTGCTTGGGACCCTTTTAAACCCTCCCCGGCGTGGAAGGGGGGGGGGAGAGGGAGTGAGAGTGAGAGAACGAGAACGAGAACCAGGGAAGCTGCCAGTAAGTTAGGAGCAGCAAGGCTCTGAACCCTTCCAGCAAGGAAGGCCGCACTCTGTCCCCAGAGGGGAAGACAAACAAGCACAGGGAACTGACCGAGGGAAGGAATAGCCAAACCCTGTGCTACCTACAGGGTTTTGCTTTGCCCAAGCCTCGGTCTCCAAGGCTAAAAAGGACTGAGCCTGCCGAGGAGAAGGAGGTACTTTGCCATAGTTGCAATTGTTTGATGATACCCCATGTGGGTTCCAGTATGGGGTGGTAGATGACAAGTAGGAGTTATGCAGTCTGTGTTTGTTTTGTTTTTTTCTGTGTTGAAGCAGGTTCTCCCAGGATATTTAGGTGGCCCGTTCCATGATGTGATCTACTTCTCTGATGTACTGTCCTTGTTTAGTGAAGGTGGCTTTGAGTGTGCTTAGGTGTGTATCCCAGATAGACAGAGATAGGGTCAAGGACTAAAACCTGGAGTAGGAAAATAAAATAGGGTGCAGACAATAGATCAAACTGGGCTGGGACAAAAGTCACAAATAAATATACGGGACTGTCAAAGGAAAGTGAAAGAGCAAGCACTGAAAATGCAAAGTCAAGGCTGAGGAGCATTTCCACCAAAGGCATCAAACCATACAAGATTGATACAGGTCAGGGGATTTAAAATCATAGACGATATATTTTCATTTCATAAGACTGAAATAGTAACAATTTACATTGAGATGAAAGACGGTATACAGTAAAAATATCAAGGCCTAAAAATCTGAAGCAGTAGCCAGAGGGCTTTACAAACTTCATGAAGGAATCACCCATCACTGAAGTGTAGCCACCTTTGTGAAAAAAAAGCATCAGCTGCCGAGCAGGGTACAGTATTACTAAACAATACTTTAAAACAGAAATTGGGGAAAATACTCTATATAATTGAAACAGCAAGGGGATATTTGGTAGACAGAATGCAATTAAACTTATTTTGGCTAGGATGCTGGTGCTAACACACCAATATTTGGGAAAAGTGCCTGGGAATTTTTAATTTCACAAATAGTTAGGACCTCAGTTTTACATCTAACCTAAAAGAGAGCACCTCCAATAGCATAAAGTCCCTTAGCCCCTCCCAGGGGAATGTGTTTAGTACTGACTCAGAGGTATTCTGTTGAATCAGCAGTGCCACTTCCTGCAGCACCCTGTGTTTTCCTTGGAGGTCTCCCATTAAAGTTCTGTTACCCACACATTTTTTCTTTGCAGGAAATATCTAGCACTCCTCCTGTAGCCCTGTTTCATTTTGTTTAGTGGCTCAGCTAACTGCAGTTGGGAAAACCATGGATAAAGCTGAAGCCCAAATAAGCCTTTGGAAAAACTCTGGTTCTTAGGTTTGTTCCTAGTCAGGGCATATGGTTGACTGAGCCATAGTCAGTCTGAGTTCTGTTACTGTTCTCATTCATCAGGGAGCCCAGAAAACATTGAAACAATTCACCTACCCTGGGGTGAGTATGTCAGCTCTTTCCCTGGCAAGTGATACTCATCTATTGTCATTCCAATGTTGAGGGGAGGGGTGGATAATCAGATGGAGGCTCAAGACATATTTGTCAGTCTAGCATGGGCTGCTCTCCCTGCCAGAGATAAGAATCCTTTCACCAGCATGCTTTAAATTACTAGCTAATCCATCCTCAGCCTGTGCCTTGTTCATAGGCTTGAAATGGATGGCACCCCACTGACATGTCAGAAGGCTGTGAGATGTTTATGAGAATATTGCCCTGTTGACTTATCTGTCCTTTGTGTGAGGTTGTGAAATTGGATATGTAGATGATAGAGCCAGCTAGAAATTCAAAAGACACTGTTTGTGAACGTGTGTTTATTAGTTCTACATGGTGTGGCCTGGCCATGTTTCTACTTTTGTAATGGTGTCAGGTATCAGGGGGTAACCGTGTTAGTCTGTATCCACAAAAACAACAAGGAGTCCAGTGGCACCTTAAAGACTAACAGATTTATTTGGGCATAAGCTTTCGTGCCTCTGAAGAAGTGAGTTTTTATCCATGAAAGGCTACAAGCATTGTCTTTTGTTTGAGAGCTGAAGTACAGTTGACCTGGGTAAATGACTAGTCCTTTGGCACTGGGAATAATCTGAATATTGTTGTGATTTTTGGTGTAAGGAACCATCTAGCACAAAGACAAGCTTGCCTGGATGACAAGTCAGACCGGAGTGCCCAAGGAGACTGTCTGTGACTCCATGTTAAGGCTGTTAGAGTGCTTTAGGAGTTCACACTTGTTACTTGGTTGGCGAAATCTAATTATAGAACATACGAACAGTTTGGGGTCTGTACTCTGTTCCTGGACAGTCTGCCCTGAGGTGGCACTAATGCTTGTGTGCCACTCCAGCCAGCATGACAAATACCATTTTGTGCAGATTCCTACAGTCTTTTTTCTCTTCCAATGGCTTAATATTTTTATTTCACAACATGTTCCTATTTCAAATAAAAAAACAAAATACCGACTAACCCCGTGAGTGACCAGATCTATGGGGATGCGGCTGATTTTTATTTTATTTAAAATGAGTAAAATGATAATGATCTGACACCAACGAGAGCATTTCCATTAACTTCACGGGGCTTTGGTCTGTGTCTAGGGCTTCGCTGCTTAGGGAGATGTGCTTAAAGCTGTGCATGCGTTTAAGTGCTTGCATGTCTTAGGTGCTTGGCTGAATGAGGGCCTAACACCCCCCCCCCCAATAAACTACTAGTCAGGAACACCAGCAGTTGGCAGCCTGCTAAATCTACTGGCAGGGAGGTCATTTCTTCCCTTAACGCTCTTGGGGAAGGTGACATGCAATGTAAGGTCAGCTGAAGTGGATACACATCTTTCTAGCTGGGAGAGAATTCTGCCAATGTTCTATTATTATGGAAGAAGTCCTTCACCAATAGATTGATACAGCACATGAATCAGGATGCACATAGGAATTGGCTGTCATCAGCTGCCTTCCTCACATTTTGCCATTATTTAAGACCACAAATTAAAGTAAGAAGGAGGAGCTCATTAACTATGCTTCTATGACAGCCTGTGATTTCTCCAGTCTGGTTGTCTCTCAGTTCTATACATGCACATCACAGCATGCTGATGATGATCCAGCATGAGCTGAAGGACATGTAATCAGAGGTTTGCCCAAATGTCCATAGTCAGATGGACTATCAGAGCAGTCAGAGGCTCCTGCTGTCTTCATTACTTGACAAAACTCTGGAACAGCAGGTTTTTTGGGAGGAAAAGGCTTAGCACCTTCTGCTCTGGAGCAGCATCGGCCATACATTCTCTATAGAAGAAGGAGAGAGTAGGTCACCTGCCATCATTTTTGTATACACAGCATTCAGTAATAGGACCTGGCAGTGAATACAGGGCAGTGATTGATGCCCCTCTAAATGCTTTCAGTAAGGGTTAATAAAGCCTTGAAGGCAGTTGGCCTTTTTGGGGGCATTTCAGGTTTTGGTATTGCTAGTGTGTGCAAAGCATTGTCTTCAGCAGTTCACTGTGGTCTGTAACTAACTGAAGTCACAAGTTGTGGTGATAAAAATATATGGTTGGTGATGTTAGGACTTGCCTCTTGCAGCTCCCTGTGATTGAAAAGTCTCTGTTTGTCAGACAAACTTCTCTCTCCTCCATGCAAACAATTTCTTCTTTATTTTTAATTTTAATTGAATTCAGCAAGTTTAAGTTGCACACTTCTTAGCCTTTGCAATCATGTCATCTTATCACTGTTATCCTCCTTTCTCATATTTTCCATCTTATTTCCACTTGCTGCAACTTATCTTACCATATCTCCCAGCCAGGATCATGGCTCCAGTGTGCCAGGCATCGTCAAATGCATAGTAAGACACAGCATCTCTTCTGGGCAGAAGTTAATTTAAATGTTTGATTTTGGTAACTTTTCTCACATGAACACTCCCACTGAGTTCAAAAATACAGAATAGTAGAGGAAATAGTTATATCACAGAGGATGGAAAACTATTCAGGATAACAAAGGAGACATATTCATAATTAAATAGGATAACTTGAGGCTCTTAGAATTGGTGGCTTTTGTAGACCAAATGCACACAAGAAAAGTCTCATATTGTAAGTGAGAGCTGCTAAATTGTTCAAGTGCTCTTTAGGTCAGAGTCAAAAGACAGGTGACAGACAAAAGACCTATGCTCTTCTTTTTATAAAATAAAGATAAATGTTTCTGGAGCAAAGATCCAGATACTTGGTTGAATTCATTATCACTAGAAGCTTCACATTAAGATAGGATGTAAATTGGATGCTGTAAGCCAGACCATGAAAGGACGGAATTGATAAAGGACAGATTATTTTTGCTTTCAAGGTCAAATGGCATTTAAAAAGCCATTTTTCAGACACAATGGAAAATTACAGAGGCAGACTGCAGATTTTCTGATAGTCACAGTGGCCATTTCTTTAGAGCAAAATAGAATGAACTGAAGATGTTAGTTCCTGTTTTTTATATGTTTTACTACCCCATAAGTGTCTCTAGTCCACATTCTAGCTCTTATATTTTCTTTATAACTATTTAAAAAGTGAATTCAGTGTCTGTGGAAGGTGCCAGTCTGACAACACTGGAAATTAAAGCCTTGTTTATTCATAATGCAGGGGCAGCAGCACTATAAACGTCACCCCATCCCTGCCCACTGGCACTCCAATATTCCTTAATATTGACCTAGAGAGACCACATCTAAGGCCTTGTTTTCACTGCTAAAAAAACTGTGTTTTTTACCTCAAGATAATTAACGTGATCTTTACTAAGGTAAAAACATAATGATGACAAAGCCCTTTAGTTTTACCATGAGATAAACTTGCTGAAGTCAACCCCGGGTGGAGGTATAGGGCTGAATTGGTGTGTTTATCTTGTGATAAAACTAATGTACCTCCTCTTTGCTGTGTTTTTACCTGGGGATAGTGCATGTGTGTTAGCTACCTCAAGGTAAAAAAAAAATGCTGCTTGTTTAGCAGTGAAGACAAGCCCTAGAAAGAAAAGGTAGTTCAAGTGTCCATGTTCATCCTATCCTTGGCTTTTCTGCTGAGACTGCCAACAAATGACCACTGGACAGCTGTTAGGGGGTAATAACTTTCAACCCCCAGTGTACAATAATACAAAATCAGTATTCTGCTGTTTGGAATTTCTTATTCATGATGGGTCATGTCCAAGTCACATGAATGTAAGGGACATGAGGTTGTGGTGATCCACATCAAACTAATCTGCCATCATGAACTGCCTAACAGAGGTATAACTTGGTGTACTGGTAACAGGCAAATTAGGGAGTCTGCCTTTTAGATAAAAATGTAGGTTGGGATTTTTAAAGGAGACTAAGGGAATTAGGCACCCAACTCTCACTGGAATTCAGTGGGAGTTGGAGACCAAACTATTAGGCCGCTTTGAAAAATCCCACTTATTTGTGCTAAAACAATATAAAATTGCCTCATCCAGTTCTCCCCTGCACATCTACCTCCTCTTTTTCACTTTTACTCTTTCCCCTTCACTGTCTCTTTCACTTGCTTTCTGAAAAAGATATGGAGCTGGCATCAAAGGTCAGGGCTGGCCTTATCCACTACAGTGTCAGTGGTGCCATTCACACTCCCACGAATGTCCTTTTAGCATACATTCAATTAACCCCAGTTAAGTACTCTACTGGGAGTGGCATGTAGGCTGCAGAAGAGCTTCTGTAGTGGCCCAGCTTTGAGCTCTAACATCAGATGAGGATGAAGGCAGGGCATAACCCCACAAATTATCAACCTTGATAGGAGCAGAATATAAGGTGAAATACTATATACCTAGGGCTCTATCCTGCTTTCATGCAAATGAATGGCAAAAATTCCAATTAACTTGAGTTGTGATCAAGATTGGACCCTAATGAAAAGTGAAATGAATAGCATATTCCAAGACTGTACCTTTTGTGATATCACAGTGTGAATCAGTAGTAGCTACTGAAGTCAGTTGAGCTACACTGGTTTTAAAAAGGGTTTAAGATAAGAATTGGACCTACTGTATGCATGTGCAAGTCTAATATATCAGTATATGGGCTCTAGTGGCTGAAAACAGGAAAATCTATCTAAATAAAAAAGTGCTTCCAGATTTTTCAGGTTTACATCAGGTCTTGCCTGGTTTTCAAATGTTTGCAGTTCCAGGAGCCTGAATTCCCTGTTGATGGTAGTATAATGCAGTTTACACAGAGCAAGAAGTTAATTTTATTTCCATACCAAAAGACAGTAGATTGATAAAATTGTAAAGTCACTAAAATCATGAAACAGAATGGGTGGAAGAACAGCCCCCCTGCAGCAGACCATGTTAATTACCCTTGCAGCTGGGAGATCAATTTGCATATATATTCTTTGAAGCCTGTCAGGTATGAATTGAACCACTGAACTGTTATATTTGATAATCTAGCTCTCCAAAGCATTTTTGCTAAAGATGTTATGTTTCACAGTACCAGTTATTTTTCTATCTAAAAATAAAAAGTTGTATTTAATTTGTTCCTGTATAAACAGTTCTGTGTTTGTGACTTCCTGGAGTACCAGGCTAGCTAAATAATCTCATCAGAAGCACAGATACTGCTAATTAAACACAAAAGAGATATGGACAAATAGTCTTGGTGACAAATGAAAGATGAGAAATTAAAACTTAAAGCTACTGGTGACAGGCATGGCTCAGGGGATTGTTAATGAGATATGGAACTTTTCAGCTCTAGGACATGTATTCCATTCTGTTCTGTGTTAGTAGTGACAAAGTTGTTACCATCTGATGACTGCTTGGTGGCCTGAATGAACCAAGTGTATAATCTCAGTTAACTTCCCGGTGGATATTCTGTTCTATTTCAGTTCTTTTACAATACCCATCACTATAGTATCTAGTTTCCTATATCATAAAATTGCCCACAACGGGACAACAGTTGGCACCCTTTGATGGCCATTTCAACCATAATCTGAGATTTATATAGACATGGGAGGACCAGATCCTCAGCTGGTGTAAATCAGTGTAGTTCCCTTGAAGTCCAGTGAAGCCCAGTGTGACGTTGTGCAGTCTACATGGTTTTATAAAAACATGATAATAAGTGAATATAATGTAACTGGGATAGTTTTGTAAAAAATTTGATAATAAGTGACTATAATGCAAATGGGATATGCTTTGTGCAAAAGGTCTCTTGTAAGGTATCATTACAAAGCTCATAATCTACTGAGTGTGATCATCCTATTTGTAAAAATGTACCACTCTTGTATCTAAAACTAGAAATATAAAATGTAACTCTGAGGGCCTATTGTAATTATGTAAAGAGTGGGCCATTAATGATGGTTTGGAATCTTGATGACTCCCATTGTCTGCAGATGGCTGTTTACCTGTGAGTCTCCCTGTATATGTGTGTGCTGGCAAGTGAGTAATGAAGTCTTGCAGTGACATGTGATCATGTCACCTGAACTGGAATCCATCTTTAACCTGGTGCTTTTCCAGTGAGGGGAGGGGGTGGAAACCCAGAGAGACAAAGGGTTCCCCCCTTATGCAAAAGATATATAAAGGGGTGGAAGAGAACTGAGAGGAGAGAGGAGCCATCATGGAGAATCCCCTAGATAACACCTAAGCTGGAACAAAAGCTGTACCAGGGGAAAGAATTGTGCCCAGGCCTGGAAGGTGTCCAGTCTGAGAAAAACTTACTGAAGCATCTCTGAGGGTGAGATTATCTGTATTTAGTTTGATTAGGCATAGATTTGCGCATTTTATTTTATTTTGCTTGTGACTTACTTTGTTCTGTCTGTTACTACTTTGAACCACTTAAATCCTACTGTCTGTATTTAATAAAATCACTTTTTATTTAGTAATTTACTCAGAGTATGTATTAATACCTGGGGGAGCAAACAACTGTGCATATCTCTCTATCAGTGTTATAGAGGGCGAACAATTTATGAGTTTGCCCTGCATAAACTTTATGCAGGGTAAAACGGATTTATCTGGGTTTAGACCCCATTGGGAGTTGGGCATCTGAGTGCTAAAGACAAGCACACTCCTGTGAGCTGGTTTTCAGGTAAACTTGCAGCTTTGGGACAAGTGATTCAGACCCTGAGTCTTTGTTAGAGCAGACTGGAGTGTCTGGCTCAGCAAGACAGGGTGCTGGAATCCTGAGCTGGCAGGGAAAACAGAAGCAGGGGTAGTCTTTGCACATTGGGTGGCAGCTCCCAAGGGGGTTTCTGTGATCCAACCCGTCACAGTGGCGTAGTCGGCAGGATCTGTGCACAGCTGATTGCTTTAAGATACTGGTAGTGATTTTAAGTGAGTTTTAAGTGTGGTGGCTGGAGAACAGACAAAGTGGTTACTGGTTTGTTATTTTCTGTTTGCTTATTTTGGGAAAGGAAATTAGGGACAGAAACGGAAGCAAAATAAGTAAGAATGAAGATCAAAAGAAGCTAAAACTACACAAATTGCAAATTGCCCAGAAAGACTGAACAATGGGCGCTGGAAATGTCTCTGTTAACTAAGAAGCCCCTGAGCTGAGTACATCTCAGTTTCAGTGAACTGCAGATGGGTGTGGCCCAACCTCTGTCTGTGCTGAAGCTGACTGGAGTGTCTAACCTAGCAAGACAGGAGGGGAGGGGTGCCTGTTCTGGCAGGAGGGTGTTCTCTGTGGTATCCCAGCTCATCAAGTGATGGTCTCAAGGGAAAACAAATGGAAATTGATGTACAATTTGCCTGGAAAAAGGCTGACCTGGAAAAAGAAAAGGCTGCCCACCAGCCTGGACTTAAGAGACAAAGCAAGTAAGACCCAGAAGCATGACCTGGCTGTAATGGAGTGGAAGAGGTGCACAGAGACATGTATCCTGGAGCTGAAAGTTGGGGTCCTGGTGACTGCTGCGGTGGGAACAAACCCCAAGGACTCTAGCTGGAAGCAAACCCAACCTGAGTGAAAGGGGGGGGATTTTGCTGGCCAGCGAAAGGTCCCTCATAGCTGGTAGCTGTGAGCCTACAGCTGGGTCAGGGTCTCTTTCCCTTTTGGGGGACACAGGAGTGTCTGCCCAGTAGGGGAGCCCAAAAACGAATTTTAGGTATACTGCCTCCGCCATGGTCAGTGGCCAAGTCTCTGGCAGTAAGTTCAGGAGGAGGGTGTGACGTTGTGCAGTCTACATGGTTTTATAAAAACATGATAATAAGTGAATATAATGTAACTGGGATAGTTTTGTAAAAAATTTGATAATAAGTGACTATAATGCAAATGGGATATGCTTTGTGCAAAAGGTCTCTTGTAAGGTATCATTACAAAGCTCATAATCTACTGAGTGTGATCATCCTATTTGTAAAAATGTACCACTCTTGTATCTAAAACTAGAAATATAAAATGTAACTCTGAGGGCCTATTGTAATTATGTAAAGAGTGGGCCATTAATGATGGTTTGGAATCTTGATGACTCCCATTGTCTGCAGATGGCTGTTTACCTGTGAGTCTCCCTGTATATGTGTGTGCTGGCAAGTGAGTAATGAAGTCTTGCAGTGACATGTGATCATGTCACCTGAACTGGAATCCATCTTTAACCTGGTGCTTTTCCAGTGAGGGGAGGGGGTGGAAACCCAGAGAGACAAAGGGTTCCCGCCTTATGCAAAAGATATATAAAGGGGTGGAAGAGAACTGAGAGGAGAGAGGAGCCATCATGGAGAATCCCCTAGATAACACCTAAGCTGGAACAAAAGCTGTACCAGGGGAAAGAATTGTGCCCAGGCCTGGAAGGTGTCCAGTCTGAGAAAAACTTACTGAAGCATCTCTGAGGGTGAGATTATCTGTATTTAGTTTGATTAGGCATAGATTTGCGCATTTTATTTTATTTTGCTTGTGACTTACTTTGTTCTGTCTGTTACTACTTTGAACCACTTAAATCCTACTGTCTGTATTTAATAAAATCACTTTTTATTTAGTAATTTACTCAGAGTATGTATTAATACCTGGGGGAGCAAACAACTGTGCATATCTCTCTATCAGTGTTATAGAGGGCGAACAATTTATGAGTTTGCCCTGCATAAACTTTATGCAGGGTAAAACGGATTTATCTGGGTTTAGACCCCATTGGGAGTTGGGCATCTGAGTGCTAAAGACAAGCACACTCCTGTGAGCTGGTTTTCAGGTAAACTTGCAGCTTTGGGACAAGTGATTCAGACCCTGAGTCTTTGTTAGAGCAGACTGGAGTGTCTGGCTCAGCAAGACAGGGTGCTGGAATCCTGAGCTGGCAGGGAAAACAGAAGCAGGGGTAGTCTTTGCACATTGGGTGGCAGCTCCCAAGGGGGTTTCTGTGATCCAACCCGTCACACCCAGGTCTTACGTGGGACTAAAGAGGTTCATAGGCTGGCACTGTACACAAAAATTTGGTCCCGGGATATTGGTGAGACAAGGTGGGTAAGATAATATCTTTTATTGGACCAACTTCTGTTGGTGAGAGAGACAAGCTTTCGAGCTACGCAGGGAAAGGTACTGGGTGTGTCACAGCTAAATGTTACAGCTAAATATTCCTACCCACAGCTATTCCCACAGCTAAATATTCCTACCTCACAGGGTCCTAGAGCCTGGGCTTCAGCCCAAACTAGGAAGTCTACACAGCAATGAAATAGCCCCACAGCCCGAGCCCCACGAGCACGAGTCAGCTGGCACAGGCTAGCCACATGTGTCTAGTTGCTGTGTAGACAGCCCCATAGTGTCTAGCAAAGTTATGAATTTAAACTCCCAGGCTAGTCTTTTGAAGGTGTTGTGCAGGTTTCTTTAAGGACGAGGCTTGAGAGGTCAGATATAGAGTGATTGTTTTGTGTAAAGTGTTCACCCACAGGTGATATGGTGTTTTTGTCTTTTATCATTTTTCAGTGTGAGTTCATTGAAGAGCATTGTGATTGTCTGGTTTCATCCACATAGTTGTTATTGGGGCATTTAGTGCACTGGATGAGGTACACCACATGATGTGGTAGACATGTATAGGATCTGTGAGTGAACACTTTTCATAGTCCTCATCCTCAAAGGAAACCTGAATAAAACTTTCAAAAGTCGAGCCTGGGAGCTTAAATTAATAACTTTGCTAGATCCTAAAAATCATGGTCCTCATAAAGACACTGGATTCATGTCTCATTATAACAATCCATAAACCACTAATCCTCTTTTTTGGTCCTATGATTGCAGGGATGTTAATACACCACATCACCTTAAATCAGGGGTGGCCAACCTGAGCCTGAGAAGGAGCCAGAATTTACCAATGTATATTGCCAAAGAGACACAGTAAAATGTCAGCAACACCCCCATTAGCTCCCCCACCCCGCTCCCAGCACCTCCCACCCACCAGCAGCCCTGCCGATCAGCGCCTCCCTCTCCCTCCCCGCACCTTTTGATCAGCTGTTTCATGGCGTGCAGGAGGCTCTCGGGGGAGAGGCAGGAGGAGCGAGGGCATGGCAGGCTCAGGGAACAGGGCAGGAAGGAGTGGAGTGGGGGCAGGGCCTGTGGCAGGGGCAGGGGTTGAGCAGTGAGCATCCCCCGGCACATTGGAAAGTTGGCACCTGTAGCTCCAGCCCCGGAGTCGGTGCCTATACAAGGAGCCGCATATTAACTTCTGAAGAGCTGCATGTGGCTCCAGAGCCACAGGTTGGCCACCCCTGCCTTAAATGGTCCCTTAGAATGCTTGTTAACTACTTATGCTACACAATCTCTTTCACCTTCTATTTAGCTGTGACACTCTGAATATGTTTTCCAGACCTGAAGAAGAGCTCTGTATAGCTCAAGACCTTGTCTCTTTCATCAACAGAAGTTAGTTCAATAAAAGATATTACCTCACTCACCTTGTCTCTAATGTCCTGGGATCATCATGGCTACACCACCACAAATAAAATAAATACTGCACTGTTGCCACCATTTAACAAGAGACTTTGTATCATTGTAGTTTCTGCTCTAACCCCACATATAAACAGTCAGTTCAGTTTTATACAGAAATTGCTGCTTGTCATAGAATAGAATCATAGAATATCAGGGTTGGAAGGGACCTCAGGAGGTCATCTAGTCCAACCCCCTGCTCAAAGCAGGACCAATTCCCAACTAAATCATCCCAGCCAGGGCTCTGTCAAGCCTAGGGTTACCATATCTATTAAATAAAAAAAGAGGACCCTCCACAGGCCCTGGCCCCGCCCATTTCCCCACCCCAGCCCCGCCCCAACTCCGCCCCTTCCCCGCCCTAACTCCGCCCCCTCCTCCCTCCCACTCCCAGCCACGGGGAAAGGGCTGCCCGAGCGCTACCGGCTTCACGGTTTGCCGGGCAGCCCCCAGACCCTGCGCCCCCGGCCGGCGCTTGCCCAGCGCAGCTGGAGCCCGGGAGGGGAAGCGCCCAGCCGGGGGCGCAGGGTCTGGAGGCTGCCCGGCAAACCGTGAAGCCGGTAGCGCTTGGGCTTCGGGCAGCCCCCTTGCCTCCGGACCCTGCGCCCACAGCCGGGCACTTCCCCTCCCGGACTCCGGCGGCGCAGGGTCCGGAGGCATGGGGGCTGCCCGAAGCCGGTAGCGCTCTGTTTAAGAGCCGGGCTGCCCGAGCGCTACCGGCTTTGGGCAGCCCCCATGCCCGGCTCTTAAACAGAGCCGAAGAGTCAGGGGAGGAGCAGAGCCGCGGAGGCTCTGCTCCTCCGCTGACTCTTCGGCTCTGTTTAAGAGCCGGGCTGCCCGAGCGCTACCGGCTTTGGGCAGCCCCCGTGCCTCCGGACCCTGCGCCGCCGGAGCCCGGGAGGGGAAGTGCCCGGCCGGCGGCTGGGGTCCGGAGGCAAGGGGGCTGCCTGAAGCCCATAGTGCTCGGGCAGCTCGGCTCTTAAACAGAGCCGAAGAGTCAGGGGAGGAGCAGAGCCGCCATTTTCCCGGACATGTTTGGCTTTTTGGCAATTCCCCCCGGACGGGGGTTTGAGTGCCGAAAAGCCGGACATGTCCGGGAAAAAGAGGACGTATGGTAACCCTAGTCAAGCCCGACCTTAAAAACCTCTAGGAAGGAGATTCCATCACCTCCCTAGGGAACCCATTCCAGTGGTTCACCACCCTCCTAGTGAAAAAGTTTTTCCCTAATATCCAACCTAAACCTCCCCCACTGCAACTTGAGATCATTACTCCTTGTTCTGTCATCTGGTACCACTGAGAACAGTCTAGATCCATCCTCTTTGGAACCCCCTTTCAGGTAGTTGAAAGCAGCTATCAAATCCCCCCTCATTCTTCTCTTCTGCAGACTAAACAATCCCAGTTCCCTCAGCCTCTTCTCCTAAGTCATGTGCTCCAGCTCCCTAATCATTTTTGTTGCCCTCCACTGGACTCTTTCCAATTTTTCCACGTCCTTCTTGTAGTGTGGGGCCCAAAACTGGACACAGTACTTTACATGAGGCCTCACCAATGTTGAATAGAGGGGAAAGAAAGTAGTTTTTCCACCCCAGATGGGACTTGAACCCACAATCTCCAACTTAGGAAGCCATTGCCTTATCCATTAGGCCACTGGGGCCCTGAAGGTTAATTTTCCTAAAACAAGGACATCTGCTAGCTGATCAGTTTTTTCATTCACTAGTTGGATGAAGTGGTATACTTCTGTTCTTTGTGAAAAAAATTATGATTGAATTGGGATGTTGATTAGTTTACCCAGTCTGCTTTAAATTCAAAGTAGTCATAACCCCGGTGCCAGCTGATATGTGTTTATCAGAATTTCACACGAATGGCCCTCAAAAAGCATTGCATGTATATTGCATATTGCTGTTGTTTCAAAAAATTGCAGCTCTGTGGGACAAAGAAGGGTGTTCTAGGATCCTTATGAAACCAGGAATTCCTGGCTGACATTTTGTAATCACCCATCTGAGAATGAGATTCTTGTGATTATATCTAAGGGGTTTAGAACCTTGTTTAAATTTGTGGCTCCAATGATGCAGGGACCTTTGTAATCCAATACTCTGCCTCCCTTTAAAATTGAAACCATTGAACTACCTTGCATTGTTTTACATCTTTACACGGGAAAAGTGAAGATCACTGGTCAGAGTGTACCTTAAGGGGACCCCAAGGAGTTAAAATTGAAATTTTCAAGGAGGCCAAAGGGAGTTAGGTACCCAACTCCTATTGAACGTCCGTGTTAGTTGGACACCTAAATTCTGAAGTCCCCTTTAAAAATCTCAGCTGAAGTCAGTTATTAACAGGAGAGACACCTACCTGCCAAAAAGAATTCCAAAGATAGCAAGTCAAAAGCAGATTTTTGTTTTGGAGGGGTCTTATCATTATTTATACCTTTCTAGCTCAGCATTAGATCCCTTTTCCCCCTGTAATATATGCAGCCTTTCAATATAAAAGAGCTAGGTGATATAATTTTAATGCTCTGTAATTTAACAAATCTTTTGCATGAAAAATATTTATTTAATGATCAATATATTAAAGATAAGTGTATTCCTTTTTTCCTGGCAAATAAAACTCTCCTAGTCTAAACTGAACTGCAGGTAGTTACAAATCATGCTCAGCAAAATAAACTTCCTTTGTATTGTCTTAAACTCTTTTAAGATTTAGTAGGGTCTTATATCCCTTGAATGAATGCACCAGAACTGTAATGCATGCAAAGCAAGCATGCAGTTCAGCTGGGAGAGAAAGTCTGTACAACAGAACTGTTATCTTGCAACAATAGTGGGGGAGTATGGGAGGGAGGGGAGATGAGATAATTATGTTTTGAGTCTAATTTAAATATTGTTTCAAATGCATGTCCAGTAGATGCCCAGAGCATCTGAGGTTGTAGATGTCAATTCCCCCCCCCCCCCCCATTTGCTTTGGTTAGCAAGAACAGTAATAAGAAAAGCAGGATGAATGCAGAGGGAGGGAGGTATATATCATAGAAGCACTCACTAGTTCTGCTATAGTAAATGCTTTGTCAGGTACCCATTATATATTTCTATTTTCCTACACACTTTTTTTTCTGAATTGTGCCCTTACTCCACCTATAACTTTCTGCCTATGAACACTCCATGTTTTCTTTCCTCTTCTCTGGTTAACAAGTCAGGATTACCCCATATGAGCACTATCCATTGTTGGCCAGCAGGGGCTGTCACTCCATCATAGTCATTCAGCTTCACCAATTTGTTGTATTCTGAGGCTGTCACATAAACTATGTTTCATCAACTATTGCCCAAATGTTTGGCACTTGGGTTCCAAATAGGGTAACCAGATAGCAAGTGTGAAAAATAGGGACAGGGGGTGGGGGGTAATAAGTGCCTATATAAGATAAAGCCATGAATATAGGGACTGTCCCTGTAAAATCGGGACATCTGGTCACCCTAGTTCCAAATATTCTAGAGTGTTTGTAATTGGACTGATTCTCAGCCATTCATGAGCAGCTGGGTTATTGGATAAAGCTTATTCAATTAATATCCAAACCAATCATATATTTCGTATTGTTCTTTGCTGCGTGAAACCTTGTTATGGATTGGGCTAAAACCCCATTGAGATGGAAAGGTCTGAACTCACTGTTCAATTAACATAATTGGAAACATAAGCCCTACCTAAGACAACAGGTGTTTGGGAAGCCACCCAAGAGCTTTTGGCCTGAGTATTTGTTTTGGATAGTGGTGTGTGGGAGTGTGAACACACAGAGACTTAGGTCACAGACAAGACCAGAAAGAGAGGGAGAGGAAAAAAGGCAAGAAGAAACAAGCAAGCACAGTGTGTCCTGGAAAAAGCTAGAGAGCTTTTGGGTCTGGCTGGTGTTGGTAAAAGGGCTTAAGGCTGTAAGCTAAGAAACTGCTCCTTTTTATTCTTGGTTTCTTCTGTGTTCAGAGATACAGGAATTTGTACATTCCTTGTAAATGAACAAGACTGCATCAAAGAAATACCTGGCTCCCACCAATCTCTACTCCCAACTGGAACACCCACAAAAGTGGCAACAATATCATAACTAGGGCTGTCAATTAATCACAGTTAAGTCAAGCAATTAACTCAAAACACATTAACTCGATTAAAAAATTAATCATGATTAATCGCAGTTTTATCCACACTGTTAAGCAAGAATAGAATACTAGTTTAAATTTATTATAAATATTTTTGGATGTTTTTCTACATTTTCAAATATATTGATTTCAATTACAAAACAGAATACGAAGTATACAGTGCTCATTTTATATTATTTTTTATTACAAATATTTGCACTGTAAAAAAGATAAACAAAAGAAATAGTATTTTTCAATTCACCTCATATAAGTATTGTAGTACAAAATCTTTTTTGTGAAAGTGCAATTTACAAATGTAGATTTTTTTTGTTACATGACTGCACTCAAAAACAAAATAATGTAAAATTTTAGAGCCTACAAGTCCACTCAGTCCTACTTCTTGTTCAGCCGTAAATATAAACAAACTTGTTTGTCTGAGCGATTGGCTGAATGGTGATCGGAGCATGAAGGGGCATATAAATCTTTAGCATATCTGGCACGTAACTACCTTGCAACGCCTGCTACAATAGTGCCCTGTGAAGACCAGTTTTCACTTTCAGGTGACATTGTAAATAAGAAGCCGGCAGCATTATTATGACTCCGTTGTTGGCAGGTCATTGATGTAAAGGTTGAACAGGGTTGGAGAAAGCATAGAGCCCTGGGGTAACCCATTGTCATCTCCAAACACTCGTCTTCCCCCCCCCCCATATGGACTCTGAACTGCCTATCGTGGAGGAACAGTTCAACAATGCCTGTGACCCAAAGTAACAGGATCCGTGATACCTTCACAAGCAGGCCAGTTGGCCATACCCTATCATATGCCGCTGTTAGATCAATGAAAACAGCACCTGTTTTCAAGTTTCCCTGGAAGCCATTATCAATAAATGTGGTCAGCGCGAGTACTTGGTCGCATGTGCTACAGCCTCGGCGAAAGCCGGCTTGGTCAGGGCTCAAAATACTCTCCACGTCGGGTAATATGCGCTGTAGGACCAACCGCTCCAGTGCCTTGAAGCACACTGACAATAATGATATGGGATGATAGCTTGATGCTTGACTTGGGTCCTTTCCAGGCTTTAGGAGGCCAATGGCTTTTGAGGTGCACCATATCTTCGGTAGCCTACCGTCACTGATGATCAGTTCAATGCCCAGGTATGTTAAATTTTGGGCATGTTTTTTTTTTTTTTCATGGTGAGGGGGATTCCCAAGGTGCTCGTCTAGGTTCTGAAATGCCAAAAGGTTGTACTCACAGATGTCTGTCCCTAATCTTCCTGAACATAAGAAGTCATTGAGATAGTGTTCCACAGGAAGCAGGCCAATCTCACGCACAATCACCTTCTCCAACATGGAGCTGAAACTTTCAAAAGCAAGATGGTACCCCAAGCACCCCATGGACATGGCTTTATCAAAATAATAATGACCCTCAAACTGAAACCCAAGCAAGTTAAAGTCCCTGGGATGCCCTGGAAGCAATCGGAATGCAGACTTGATGTCGCATTTTGCCAATATCTCCCCAGGCCCACACTTCCTAACCATGGCTACCACAGCATCAAATGACGTGTATCTCACTGAACACAGCTATGGGCCAATATAATCATTTTATGGATAAGCCTCGGGGGTACAACAGGTGGTCATCAGCCTGTATTCCCCCTTCACCTTCTTCAGTACCACACCCAGGGAAGACATGAGTAATTCCAGCATTGGAATGCATGGGAAGAGACCTGCCACTCTCCCTGTTGCCATCTCTAAGCTGATTTTTGGCCTTACTATATGCTCAAAGCCTTTAATGGACTTCAAGCTCTCTGCCCAAGAGTGGCATCTCCTGCCCTTGTATGGGATTTGAAACCCAGCTGAAAATCCATTCCATAAATAAGCTACGTCTTTTTTCCTGGGGTAGTCCAATAACAAATTCCATAACCCTGTATCTTAATTGGAGAAGAAGCCTTTCCCATAGTTACTGTCTCCCCCCATAGCATGCCCTGAAGCACTGGGACCTTGCGAACCCCCTTTCCTACTCCCTGGCTGGAACTGCCCTTTATCCCCGAACAGCAGAGGACACTATGCTGACCCCCACACTTCCTATAGCAGTGTTTGTACCTGCATTGGGAGAGAAAGCATTCCCCATCCTTAAATGCAAAGCACACATTGGCTTTTGAACAATATTTTGAAAACCAGGTTTTAGCACCAGCAACCTGCTGCCTGCAAATTCCAGCTGGGTGGGGCAATAAGGAATCACACAGTTCCTTGTATATTTTCCCCAGGGTAAATCAGGCTCCTCAGCTTCCCTCTGTCATACCTTAACCAAGTTATCCCACCATATGTAGCATAAGCCCTCGCTATTAAGTCCTCATGCCTGAACAAGGAAATATACCTCTTGGGGCTCCTCACACAAATTATACTCACATAAATGCGAAAGGCTGCAGACCATTTCTCAAGCGTTTGAGGCACCTTAGTTCTGCAGGGTTTGTCCTCATCTTTGTGTGTGTGTGTGTGTGTGCTATTTTCTCCCTACTCTGTCTGCTCTTCCCTGAACAGTAGGTAAATAAATCCACAAATTCCTTTCTTAATTGCTCCATATTTATTTGCAGGATATCAGTCCCACCCCAAACCTGAGAGTGGACCAATTTTGTCAGGCAGGCTGCCCAACCTATCGGCCACCAACCCCAGTGATTTTTACCAGGTCACCACATATCCCTTAAGGAGAAGGATGTCCAAGGGGGGAGTGACCTGGGCCGCCACCCTTGCCCCTGAGCGCCAAGGTAAACAGTCCCCTCCGTCAGTATCTGCAGGCCACTGGAGAACCCCACCACTGCATCCTGAGGAGGCCTGCTGGACTCTTGGCAGGTTACGGGAGCAAGGTAAGGCCCAGCCCCGTCACCTGCTCCTTGTCATCCTCGTCCACCTCAATGCAGGTTTGACTCTGACTACTCTCAGACCCTGAATCCATCCTGTGGACCTGCTGTATGCGGGGTTCAGGATCCCATTCAGGAGGAATGCACTCCTCTGACTCACTATCATCCGCAAAGCGAATTGTCCCCACCGAGGTCCCAGCTCTTGCCAAGCTGCTCCCCTCATCTTGTGACTCTCCTTCTGCGCCGGTTGCAGGCCATTGATCTTCGCCTGATCTCCATTCCTGTGAAGATTGATCACATCCTTTCCCATGGGGTTGCACTCCCAAGCCCACTATTCCCCAGCAAAGCTCCACAAATGAACCCTTGCTCACCTCTCTCAGTGCCTCCATTAGGGCAGGGCTGGGTCCTTCCCATGCCTGGGTCCTTCTCATCCCTGCATACTACCTATGCCCTGACTCCTGACTCCCTCGAGGGAGCAGGGGGGAGGGGGGGAAGGAACTGGTCATTCTGTGTGGCTCCCTCAGAGCAGCTCCTGGTGCAGGCATCTGCAGGTCGCTGGCCGTACCCTTGGCCAAAGCCCCATGAGCCCTTTCCCTCCCCGCACCAGAAGCTGGATTGGGGGCGGGGTGCAGCCAGATGCAAGGAGACTCTCTGCCCCAGGGAGAGGGGCCCTAGAAACCTTACCAGACTTCATTTGCATCTTTAGGACTGCTGCTGCTGCTGGAAGCTGGTGAGTAACACTTTCTCTACTGAAACAAAGCCAATAGAGGCTCCACATGGCCCCTGCAGCAGGTAAATCCTGGGAGCTGGGGAATGCTGGCCAATCAGCACCTCTTTTCCCCAGCTAGCCAATGGGTGCCAGTTACTCTCAGGGGAGGAGCTACCTATTGTCCCTTGGCAAGTGTCTCCCTCCCTTGCTGCTGAGACTGTCCCCCTTTCACCACTGGCCCTATCAAGTTCCCCCACCTGTTGATGCTGGTGGGTAGCATCTGCAGTTGACCCAACATTAATTCTATTGGAGGGCTTCCCTAGTCAGTAAAGATGGAATAAACAGTCACCTGTATCCAAAGTGGTACAGGCATTGGGACGCAGCCCTCACAGCAGACACATCTCTTGGTCCTGCATCAATAAGATGCTGAGTTCATAGGGCTGTCTTTAACTCCTATATTTATAACCCCTTCCCTGAGATCAGATGGTGAGCTTGTGTGGCACCTGCAAGACTGCTTGCCCTTAATGAAAACTTTCTGAACATCTTCAGAAGCAGCTAGTGAGCTGCACCCTACTTCTGGATATTTCTAGACCCTTCTAGCTGAGTTGCCCTGCACTGATCTCTGCATATGTGTAGAGACACAGAGTACTGCAACTAAAATGCATGTCTCCTCCCCACTGCTTTTCTCCATCTCTTTGGCAATAGAAAATACATGAGCTACAAGTAGAACTGAAAATCTTGCAAAAACTTTCTACAACCATCTTCTCCTTATGGACAGTAAAAATGTGGTACCAAATATGGGCCCTGATGATGTAATGAAAAGTCTATGCAAGTCTCAGTGAGTTTATGGATGTAACAAGGAATAATATGGCCCAAACACTGGATAAATATTTTTAATCATTGCTGCCACCAGGAGAAATCAGAAGTGAACATTCATGGCAAGATTACTTTAGTAACATGGAGAGAAGCTTCATCTGCAAATCCACGCAGCTTCAGCATATTTCAGACAACATCAAGAAATGAATTTATTAATTCATACCCTCTGAACTTAAAGGGCAAGGTGTATTATATACTACAGTGATTGGCTCAATATAAATGCGACAGACAGATGATAGACAAATTATTATTATTGCACCGCACTGTTCATAATTCACTCTACATGAAAAGTGACCTTGGTAAAGTAGCCACGATCTGAAGTGCAACTAGTTAATATCAGGAAAGGAAGGGGACTCAACAAATACAGCCTCATGATTTGCCATCAAGGTTGTCTAATTTTCGGATGCCCTCCCTTCCTTTGAATTCACCTTGGTTTTTAAAAGCAAAAGAGATCTGTAAAGGTTATATGCAAATGTTTAATAAATGCAGCTCCTTAACTTTCCCTCTGCATCCTGTCACTATAACATAAAACAAATGAACAAATGCTTGGGCTGATTGGTTTATTTCATTTTTCAGATTCAACTGTGTTATCACAAACATTTGGCACTCTTATTGAACTCTTGTGCACCTAGGACCCTGACAGGAGCTGTATTTCATACATCACTCTTGGGATTGATGTCCCCTAATTAATCTTCAGCACAAGGGAAAACTAAACAACTGGAAGAGAATTTCCAGCTAGGAAACATGTTAGAAAACAAAGCTTTAAGTTTACTGCCATTCTTACTTTATGCTCCTTAACATTGCTGTACCTAATTCTGGTTATGATTAGGGCTGTCAAACAATTAAAAAGAATTATCACAATTAATCACACTATTAAAAAATAATTGCGATTAATCACAGTGTTAATTGCACTGTTAAACAATAATAAAATACCAGCTATATAAATATTTTTGGATCTTTTCTACGTTCCACATAAATAATAATATAAAGTGAGCAGTGTATGCTGTATTCTGTGTTGTAATTGAAATCAATATATTTGAAAATCACCATTCACAAAAGTTCATTTACGCAGGTGACATCTGTTGCGGTACCCAGGCCTGGACATTTCATGAGCTTGATACCACCTTAAACGCGGACATGATAAAGTTAACTGACTACTGTAAGACTTGGTGCCTCCAGCCAAGCGTTATGAAAACAGTCTCCAGTTTGTTCCATCTTCATCACGCCAGCACAACCCAAGAACTGAATGTTTATCTGAATGGTCAGAAGGTGAAGCATGAAGTAGAACCAGTCTATCTAGGTGTGATTTTAGACCGCACACTGAGTTACCATGCCCACCTGAAGAAGACAGCAGCTAAAGTTAAGACGCGCAACGATCTTCTTAGCAAACTGGCAGGTTCATCATGGGGTGCTCGTGCTCCAACTTTGCGGATGTCAGCTCTTGCCACCTCATATTCGGTGGTGGAGTACTACACACGAGTTTGGAGTCGATCGTCACACACCAAACTGGTGGATATGCTGTTACATATCTGCCATGCGTATCATCTCTGGCACCCTGTGTCCGACTCCACTTCCATGGCTTCCAGTTCTGAGCAATATTGCTCCTTCTCATATTAGACAAGAGGTTGCCACTGGCAAGTTACATGCCAACTCAAGAAAGTACATGCCAACTCAAGCCTGCCACTGCACAATGACCTTTTTAAACCACCAGCTGCACGTTTGCCGTCATGTCGCCCATTATGGTCTCAACCTCCACGCCAGGATGCTAGAGTGGAAACACTCTGGTGAGAGGAATGGATATCTGTTATAATCCCCAACCAGTCCCTCATCGCCGACCCCACAATTTGCCCTCTTGGTTTTGACCTGCCCCGTTGCCAATGGTCCTTGTTGAACAGGTTCTGGACTGGGAAAGGCCTCTGTGCAGCCAACCAGTATTGACGGGGCCTTTGTGACAGCCCTTTGTGCAGTTGCGGTGCAACACAGACGATGACACATATTGTCGATGAATGCCTGCTGACTACGTTCAGCCGTGGCCTAGAAGAACTGCATCATGCCATTGAAAATGCCATCACTTGGCTAGACAACTATGCACATGCTAAATAAAATAAATTGAACTGGACACAGGTTAGGGTGTTTCTACAGAGGAGTTGGAATTGGTCAGAGAACTAATATGGTCTTTCAAAGGGTATGTCTACACTACAGGATTAATCCGAATTTATATAATTCGAATTTAGGAAACCGATTTTATAAATTCGAATGTATTCGGCCACACTAGGCTCCATTAATTCGGTGGTGTGCGTCCAAGCTACCGTAGTAGCATCGATTTCCAGAGTGTTGCATTGTGGGTAGCTTTTCCATAGCTATCCCATAGTTCCCGCAGTCTCCACCCCCCTTGGAATTCTGGGTTGAGACCCCAGTGCATGATGGGGCAAAAAACATTGTCGCAGGTAGTTCTGGGTACAGCCTCCCCCTCCCTCCCTGAAAGCAACGGCAGACAACCATTTCGCGCCTTTTTTTCCTGAGTGAACTCTGCAGACTCCATTCCGCAGCAAGCATGGATCCCGTTGTGCTCCAGAACGCAGTCTTGAACATTATAAACACCTCGCGCGTTCTCGTGGAGTTTATGCTTACCCAGGACCAGAAAAAAGAGGCGAGGAGGAGGAGGCGGCGATTGCAGCGCAGCGACCAGCGTGATGAGGACATGGACACGGACACAGAATTCTCTGAGACCGCGGGCCCCGGTGCTTTGGAGATTATGATGTTAATGGGCCAGGTTATAGGCTTGGAACGCCGATTCTGGGCCCGGGAAACAAGCACAGACTGGTGGGACCGCATAGTGTTGCAGGTGTGGGACGATTCCCAGTGGCTGAGAAACTTTCGCATGCGTAAGGGCACTTTCATGGAACTTTGTGACTTGCTTTCCCCTGCCCTGAAGCGCCAGAATACCAAGATGAGAGCAGCCCTCACAGTTGAGAAGCGAGTGGCGATAGCCCTGTGGAAGCTTGCAACGCCAGACAGCTACCGGTCAGTCGGGAATCAATTTGGAGTGGGCAAATCTACTGTGGGGGCTGCTGTGATGCAAGTAGCCAAAGCAATCACGGAGGTGCTGCTACGAAAGGTAGTGACTCTGGGAAATGTGCAGGTCATAGTGGATGACTTTGCTGCAATGGGATTCCCTAACTGTGGTGGGGCGATAGATGGAACCCATATTCCTATCTTGGCACCGGAGCACCAGGGTACCCAGTACATAAACCGCAAGGGGTACTTCTCAATGGTGCTGCAAGCACTTGTGGATCACAAGGGACGTTTCACCAACATCCATGTGGGCTGGCCGGGAAGGGTTCATGACGCTCGCGTCTTCAGGAACACCAATCTGTTTAAACGGCTGCAGCAAGGGACTTACTTTCCGGACCAGAAAATAACCGTGGGGGATGTTGAAATGCCAATTGTTATTCTTGGGGACCCAGCCTACCCCTTAATGCCATGGCTCATGAAGCCATACACAGGCAGCCTGGACAGGAGTCAGGAGTTGTTCAACTACAGGCTGAGCAAGTGCAGAATGGTGGTAGAATGTGCATTTGGCCATTTAAAAGGTCGCTGGCGATCCTTACTGACTCGCTCAGACCTCAGCCAAACCAATATCCCCATTGTTATTACTGCTTGCTGTGTGCTTCACAATCTCTGTGAGAGCAAGGGGGAGACCTTTATGGCAGGGTGGGAGGCTGAGGCAAATCGCCTGGCTGCTGATTACTCGCAGCCAGACACCAGGGCGATTAGAAGAGCACACGATGAAGCGCTGCGCATTAGGGAAGCTTTGAAAACCAGTTTCATGACTGGCCAGGCTACAGTGTGAAATTTATGTTTGTTTATCCTTCCTGAAAACCCGCCCCCTTTATTGACTCATTCTCTGTAAGGAACCCACCCTCCCCCTTCCCCCAGCTTGCTTTCAAAGGAAATAAAGTCACCATTGTTTAAAAATCATTTATTCTTTATTAATTGATTATAAAAAGAGGGAGAGAACCTGAGTGGGGTTTGGGAGGAGGATCTGCGGGAAGGAAAAGCCCAGTAAAAAAAGGTTTAAAAAGTGGCAGCCTTTTGCTTGGGCTGTCCACTGTGGTGGAATGGGAGGGTGTACGGAGCCTCCCCCCCCCCGTGTTCTTAAACGTCTGGGTGAGGAGGCTATGGAACATGGTGAGGAGGTAGGGGGGTTATACAGGGGCTGTAGCGGCACAGAACCTGAGTGGGGTTTGGGAGGAGGATCTGCGGGAAGGAAAAGCCCAGTAAAAAAAGGTTAAAAAAATGGCAGCCTTTTGCTTGGGCTGTCCACTGGGGTGGAATGGGAGGGTGTACGGAGCCTCCCCCCCCCGTGTTCTTAAACGTCTGGGTGAGGAGGCTATGGAACATGGTGAGGAGGTAGGGGGGTTATACAGGGGCTGTAGCGGCACTCTGTTCTCCAGCAGCCGTTCCTGAAGCTCCACCAGACGCCGGAGCATGTCTGTTTGCTCACGCAGCAGCCCCAGCGTTGCTTCCCGACTCCTCTGATCTTCCTGCCGCCACCTCTCATCTCGAGCATCTCTCCTCTCCTCACGTTGGTCCCTTCTGTCCTCACGTTGGTCCCTCATGTCCTCACGTTGGTCCCTCCTGTCCTCACGGTCACTGGCTTCTTTCCTATACTTGCAAACCGTCTCCTTCCACTCATTCAGATGAGCTCTTTCACTCCTGGTGGATTGCATGATTTCGGCAAAAATCTCTTCTCTCGTCTTTTTTTTACGACGCCTTATCTGGGATAGCCTTCGGGAAGGAGTAGGGAGGCTTGAAACATTTGCACCTGCTGGAGGGAGTGAAAAAAGGAGAGAATTTTTTTAAAAGATACATTTTTCAGAACAATGCTTATACTCTTTCACGGTGTATACTATTCACATTACATAGCACATGTGATTTCTGTGCAAGGTCGCATTTTGCCTCTTAATATTGAGTGCCTGTGGCTTTGCTGCTAGAGATCACAGACGCAGGTCCGGGCAACAGAATTCACCTTGCATGCTGCCATGGTAAGCCACTGTCTTTAGGCTTCTGCGCCCTGCTTTCCCACATACCAAGCAAAGCCCGTTGTGCTGCAGTTTTCCTGTTAGCTTGTTTTCTGCTGCTGAAGGTTAACACCCCCCCCCCCCATCCAATTCTCTGGGATGAGTGCTTTCTCCCTCCCCCCACCGCGTGGCTGGTATCAGGGAAGATCCCTGCAGGAACCAAACTAACACCACCCCCCCCACCCGCCATGAATTCTCTGGGATGAGTGCTTTCTCCCTCCCCCCACCGCCTGGCTGGTATCAGGGAAGATCCCTGCAGGAACCAAACTAACCCCCCCCCCCAACACCGCCATGAATTCTCTGGGATGAGTGCTTTCTCCCTCCCCCCACCGCGTGGCTGGTATCAGGGAAGATCCCTGCAGGAACCAAACTAACACCCCTCCCCCCCACTCGCCATGAATTCTCTGGGATGAGTGCTTTCTCCCTCCCCCCACCGCCTGGCTGGTATCAGGGAAGATCCCTGCAGGAACCAAACTAACACCCCCCCCCCACCCGCCATGAATTCTCTGGGATGAGTGCTTTCTCCCTCCCCCCACCGCGTGGCTGGTATCAGGGAAGATCCCTGCAGGAACCAAACTAACACCCCCCCCCACCCGCCATGAATTCTCTGGGATGAGTGCTTTCTCCCTCCCCCCACCGCCTGGCTGGTATCAGGGAAGATCCCTGCAGGAACCAAACTAACACCACCACCCCCCACCCGCCATGAATTCTCTGGGATGAGTGCTTTCTCCCTCCCCCCACCGCGTGGCTGGTATCAGGGAAGATCCCTGCAGGAACCAAACTAACACCCCCCCACCCCCACCCGCCATGAATTCTCTGGGATGAGTGCTTTCTCCCTCCCCTCACCGCGTGGCTGGTATCAGGGAAGATCCCTGCTAGCAAAACGCGAAAAGCTCTGGGCCAATCCCCCCCCCCCTTTGCACTTGGCTAAATGCAGGGAAGGATTTCTTTTCAGCCACAGGCAAACAGCCCAGTAGGAACGGCCACCTCTGTCCCCTTAATTAAATTCCCTTATTTCAACCAGGTTACCCTAAGCGATATCACTCTCCTGAGGATTACACAGCAAGATAAAGAACGGATGTTGCTTGAATGCCAGCAAACACCGGGACCATACGCTGCCAGGCTCTGTCAGGCAATTATACCAGATTACTTGCTACTAGCATGGCGTGGTCAAGTGTCCTACCATGGAGGACGGAATAAGGCTGCACTGCCCAGAAACCTTGTGGCAAGGCTTTTGGAGTACCTCCAGGAGAGCTTCATGGAGATGTCCCTGGAGGATTTCCGCTCCATCCCCAGACATGTTAACAGACTTTTCCAGTAGCTGTACTGGCTGCGAATGCATCCCAAGTGCTCAGGGCAAATTAATCATTAAAAATGCTTGCTTTTAAAACATGTTTTATATTTTAAAAGGTAAACTCACCTGAGGTCCCTTCCATGGGGTCATGGTCTTGGGTGCTGGCTTGGGAGGCTTGGGAGGGTACTTCAGTCAGGGTGAGAAACAGATCCTGGCTGTTGGGGAGAACGGAGAGCTGGGTGCTCTCTGCCAGCTCGTCCTCCTCCTCCTCCTCTTCCCCTTCCACGGAATCATCAAGTGTACCTGATGAGATTATCCCCATCTCGGAATCCACAGTCAGAGGTGGGGTAGTGGTGGCGGCCCCCCCAAGAAATGCATTTAGCTCAGCATAGAAGCGGCATGTCCGCGGCTCTGACCCGGAGCGACCGTTTGCCTCCTTTGCTTTTTGATAGGCTTGTCTGAGCTCCTTGACTTTCACGCGGCACTGATCTGTGTCCCTATTGTGGCCTCTCTCCATCATGCCCTTCGAAATTTTTTCATAAGTTTTGGCATTTCGTCTTTTCGAACGCAGTTCTGCTAGCACTGAATCCTCTCCCCATATAGAGATCAAATCCAGTACCTCCTGTACGGTCCATGCTGGTGCTCTTTTTCGATTATCAGCCTGCATGGTTACCTGTGCTGAGGAGCTCTCTGTGGTCACCTGTGCTCTCCACGCTGAGCAAACAGGAAATGAAATTCAAATGTTCCCGGGGCTTTTCCTGTCCACCTGGCCAGTGCATGCGAGTTCAGATTGCTGGCCAGAGCGGTCACAATGGTGCACTGTGGGATAGCTCCTGGAGGCCAATAACATCGAATTGCGGCCACACTAACCTTAATTCGGATTAACAATACCGATTTTGACGCTACTCCTCTCGTCGAGGAGGAGTACAGAAATCGAATTAAAGGGCCCTTTAATTCGAATTAAATGGCTTCGTTGTGTGGACGGGTCAAGCGTTAATTCGAATTAAGGCAGCTAAATCCGCATTAAAGTCGTAGTGTAGACCAGGCCAAAGGGGCAAAGAAAATTACTCCGAGGGAACTACTGGTGGTCATGGGGAACCTAAAGTTTGCATGCCAGGTGGTGGCTCCCAGTCAAGCATTTTGTGCTTGTCTAGCATCTGAGGCCTCTGAAGTGTGAGAACCCCACCACTTTATAAGAATGACAAGGGGAATGAACAGTGCTTAATTTGTAATGAAAGAGGTGCCAGGGCTCAAGCAATTAGCTACCAGTGCTCAAGCAAATTTTTTACATTCATAAATGGTGCAGCAAGCCCAGAGGTACTGGGGCTATGAACCTCCAAGGCTCGAAGTGCTGGGGATCAGCCCTGGCACAAATTAAGCACTTGGAATGAAGGAAGACTTAGAAGTGTGGGAAAGATTCCTGGAAGAGTTTAATGGGAGTTTCGATATGGCGTTCAGTCTGGTTGCTTAAGACTGAGCTGCAGATACAATCTGACACCTTGGGAGATATAGGTTTTGGGGTTTACTTTCAAGGGGAGTGGTGTACACAGAGATGGCCAGAAAGCTGGATGGCTCAGGGTATTACAAGGGACATCGCCTTCATCAAATTTTTTCCTATACTGGTGGCAGTCACTAGTTGGGAAGAAAACTTTCAGAACAAGAAAGTCTGTTCTGGTGTGACAACCAACCCATGGTCCATATTGTAAATATACAGTTGGCTAAGACTGCTTGATAATCAGGCTGCTGAGGGGCTTCATTTTGCACCGCCTGTGGTTTAACATCCTTTTTCATGCAGGACATGTCCCAGGAATGGATAATGATGTTGCCGATGATTTCTTGATTTCAGAATGACAGATTCCGGGATCTTGCCCTGTTGGTCAGCAGGGATCCGTGGACCATGCCCAAACAACTCTGGCTCATGACAGCTGTGAGACTAGTCGAGGAGTTGGTTGCACTGTGGATTGTGAGGGCCTATAATGCCAGCCTTTCAGAGTTAGTGGACTTTAGGGACTTAGCGTGGGTAGCCCATACCCACATACCAGGTAGTGCAATTTGTGGTGCCTTTGACCTATCATGGGTTGGCTCCCTCCACTATCTCTGGCCGGCTAGCAGATCTGTCCTACTGGAGCAGGTTGGCTGGTTTCCCAGACTCAGGTGGGCATTTCATAGTATGGAAATGTTAAGCAGGGTGGTCCAGGAGGGGTGGGCGCCAGAGAGATGACAGGTTACCCATAACATTGGAAACCCTGACAGAGTTATCAAGGGCGCTGTCATGGGTCTGCAGCTGTGAGAGAAAGAGGCCATTTTATTTAAGGCAGCATTTGTTATTGCCTTATTTGGTGCTTTGAGAATGAGTGAGCTGGTGTCTGGGGCAGCTGCGGACAGGTCCCAGCATGCATAAATGTTACAGATGTGCAACATAGTGTCCTTGCACTTAAAGTACTCAAAAACAGACCAGAAGGGAAGCGGGGCTTATGGTGTTGAAGGAATGTGCAGACAAGCGCTTGTGGCCCCAAAATGCGGGGCCAGTAGACACTCCTCCTGTTCATGCACGGTGATGGCAGCTTCCTGACAAGGTACCAATTCAGCACAGTACTGAAAAAAACCTTGTGCTACTGCAGTCCTGACACGAGTAAACTTGGTATTCATTTTTTCAGGATTGCAGCAGCAATCTCAGTGGCTGCAAGGGGTTTTGGCCCATGGCAGGTGCAGGAAAAAGGGCGCTAGAAATCAAGGACTTATGTCCACACCAAAGAAAAGATGTCAGGGAACAGCAAAATGTAACTAACCCAATTTGCTTGTTTGTTTTAGAAGCTACCCAGAGTATACACAACATCTGGATTTGCGGCACTTTATAGTACATTGGGCCCACAAGAGGGCAGCCAGGACAGCAGCTGGATCTCAGCTGGGCTTCAGGGCCAAAGCATGCAGTGGGATCAGCTCATGCCACTTCTGCACTCACTGATAGGCTAGGGTTGGGAGCAGACCCAGCTCATGTGGGCAAGGCTGTAAGAAAGTAAATAGGGAGATCACCAAGATATTCCTGGAGACAAGGGGGTTCAGTGTTACAGCATAGGGACATCTGCTACAATTGGCCTGAAGTTTTCAGGGATGATAGCATACATTTGTCAGATGGAGGTGTTCACATATGACTATGGAACATGAGGGCATGGATTGGGCAGGTGGTGTGTGATACCAGGCAGCGTCGTTGGGTGGGGGAGTAACTAAGCTAGTTGCTGGCACCCCCTGTGGCCAGTTTTCAATATAGTTAAGAGAATAAAATGAACAGTGCCCAGAGATAAAAGACCTGGGATTTTGGTGATGGGCCTTGGGCTCATGGGATAAGATGAGACCTTGTGGCCTTTGCAGGCTGAGGTCAGACTGTGTGGCCCTTACAGTCTGAGGTCCCCACCCTGCTGCACCCTCTGTCCCCCTCGCAATGGGGAGAGTGCTAGGCCTCTTCGGGGGGAGGCTGAGGAGAGCCTACCCTGTGCTATGGGTTATATCGTAAGGAGCCCTGTAACGCCCACACTGGAACCAGTTACATACCTGGTATGGGAGAGTATGGGTGATGGGTGAGTAGCGCCCCGCCCCAGTGTTAAAGTTGAATAAAAGTTGTGACCTGCTGCTTAATACCATGTATGTGTCTGTCCTCATTTTGCTGCTGTGTCCACATCAGTGTATTTTATGGACCTAGAGGGGGAGAGCTTTAAACTGGGATTCTGTCTCAGTTAAAGAGAGAAGGGGGTATAGCTTAATGAGGTGAGAGGTTGTAAATTCTTACTTGACTTATCTTGGGTTATGAGGAGAAGATTGTGCCCTGTAGAGTGAACACCTTGTAGAGATCCAGGGAATGGATATTTTATATGCTGATTCCAGTACCTATCTGTACCACTTAGGAAAACTGTGGCCTGTATCCAATCTCACCAGAAACTGAGGAGACCAGACTGTTAACCCACCAAGGACTGGAATGCTGCTAGCTATGAGTATCCCCAGACTTTTGTTTTCTGACAAGGCTCTGAAGTGTTTGGAAAAGAACTGAGATCCTGCTATTCTTCTCTAGTGCTGAAGAGAGGGGGGCATAATAGAGCTATACACAATATTACCTCAGTATCCTCCTAGCCTCTTATTAATGTGCATGTGAATCAACAGATTGTTTGAAATCCTACTGCCTTTGTCTCTTTTTTGTTAGATGGTAATGAACAAGATTTCTTCGACGCTGGTGGCAGTAAAGGCAAATTAATGAAAGATTTCTACATAGTTCTTGAGCAAAAGTCTGCAAAGATCTGAGGGAAGTTTGTGCTCGAGATGCAAATGGCAGGCCTTCATCCATCTCCCATATGAGCCTGTACACACATTATTATAAGAATAACTGGATCCTTTGAGAAGGCCACCTAAATCAGAAAGACCAGAAGATGAGACTACATGGATTAATAATGTACATTGAGTGAGGAAATGTATCTATTTATTTTAAAATAGAGCTTATCACTCTGGATAAAGATACATCAAAATACCTCTAAGAAGTAGAGGTTGCTGGCTCTCTCTTATTAAGATGTTTACTTGCATTGATATGGTTCTGGGGCTTTAGCCATTCTGAGAGGGTGTCATTATGTCATGGTTATTTGGGGAAATGCTAGCTTAAGCAGTTGTCTTGGTGCACATATGTTAAAGTTTTTAATGTTAATTGTCAATCCTACCTTGAAAGTAACATGGTTAATATTTGATATGGCTGAGATGTCTTTCATAATGCACAAACCAGATGTAGCTTGTTTTTTAATGCGCATATTTTGCAAATAACTATTCATGACCATCCTCAGTGTAATACTCCCCTCAAAACTTCTTGCTTGTATCAAATAATTCAGTGCTAGGGACCAAATGTTTAAAAAGGAGAGGTGTGGTCTACTGATCAGAGTTTAGCAATAGGAGCCAGAAGTTCCTGAATACTAATTCAAGCTATGATGCTGACTCCCACTGAAGTCAGCTATTCTTGATATCTAAGCTGGGATATGGTGCTGATGGTTTGAGGCCTTGGGCAAGTCATTTTCTTCTTCAGTTTCCTCACCTGTATAATGAGGATAATAATCACTACTTCCCAGGGAATAGATTTTATCCTTATGCAGAGGACAAGCACAGGGCCTATGCAATACTTGTGCCTTCACAATAAGGCTTAAGTGAGACATAAGTGGTATTTAGGCCTAATGCTGGCTCTCTACATAGGGGAAATAACTTTAAGTTTGTAAAGTGCTTCAAAGAGAAGCAGGCACAACTGACAACAACAAATATGATCTGACTGTGAGATGGATGAGGCTTCCTACAGCACCAATAAACCAGCAGGTGAAACTGATAACAACAAACATTGTCCCAATGTCACAGAGAGGTATGAAAGGCCGGGGGAACGTTCCAGTGAAAATGACTGCGAGGTTCCCAGGGTTGCAAGCCAACAGGTCTAAGTGTACACATGAGAAGAACATACAGGCAAGTGGAATTGGTGAGTCAGTGCTGTATGTGCAACAGAGTCTACAGACACACACAAAACACCCTGTCATATGCCTAAGGTGGCAGGTTGTGGTTCTGCAGGCCAATAGAGGCAAATACTCATCTGAATCATGTGCTATTGTAACACCAACAGACCCTTGTCAGTGGCGGAATCAAACTCTGAAGCTCTGAAGCTTAGTGTATGAGCCTCTACTGCAGGGGTGGGCAACCTTTTTGGCCTGAGGGCCACATCGGGTTTCTGAAATTGTATGGAGGGATGGTTAGGGGAGACTGTGCCTCCCCAAACAGCCAGGTGTGGCCTGGCCCCCTTCCCCTATCCGACCCCCCCTGCTTCTTGCCCCTGACGGCCTCCCTGGGACTCCTGCCCCATCCAACCTCCCCGTTCCTGTCCCCTGATGGCCCCCCAGGACCCCTGCCCCATCCACCCCTCCCTGTCCCCTGACCACCCCCGAACCGCTCGCCCCTGACTGCCCCCTGCCACCCCATCTAACCCCCCTCTCCTTCCTGACTGCCCCCCTGAAACCCCTGTCCCATCCAACCACCCCTTCTCCCTGACCGCCTCCAGAACCCCTGCCCCTGACTTCCCCCCGCCACCCCATCCAACCCCCCTCTCCTTCCTGACTGCCCCCCTGGGACCCTTCCCCCATTCAACCTCCCTGTTCCCCGTCCTCTGACTGCCCAGACCCCTATCCACACCCCCACTCCCTGACTACCACCCTGAACTCCCCAGCCCTCTATCCAACCCCCCCTGCTCCCTGCCCCTTTACCGCGCTGCCTGGAGCACTGGTGGCTGGCGGCGCTACTGCCGCACCGTCCAGAGCACCAGGACGGGCAGCCATGCCACCAGGCTGGAGTCAGCCACACCACTGCGCAGCACAGAGCACCAGGTCAGGCTGTGTCTCTGCAGCTGCGCTGCCCAGCAAGAGCTCGCAGCCCCAGGAGTAAGAGATGTTGAACAAATATAGGCTAGTGAGGCCCTCAGAGAAACACTGTGATTGTGGTATGAATAAAGATTATTGTCCAGAAGAGGAAGTCATATGTCTAATTGAATCAGATAAAAAAAACCACACTAGGACAAAGGTAACAGTAAACTCCTTATCTCAGAAGAGATTGTGGGGGGAAAAACAGCAAGCAAATATCAGACAAAAAGAGAATGTTTAGAATGGGTTGCAACAAACACAGTAGTCATCTACCTGTGACCTGATGTCAGTACCTGAATCCCAAAAATAAGGTATGCAAATCCTACACCATCATCAGGGCTCAAATGCACCCTTAGTAGAAAATCAAAATATGCATCGGGCTTGTCGGTATACACACTTAGTTCGCAGCATGTTGAGTTGTAAATTTACTGCTCACTAGCCTGCTGCACGCTAAGTGTCCATGTGGACCCTGCTACTATGCTCTAAAACTTCCCTAGTGCACTTTAGTCTACTCTCATTTTAAAGTGGGGTAGCACAAAGAGCACTCTTTAACTTTGGGTGCCCAGCAGCAGGGTCCACCTGGACACAAAGGGTATGTCTACACTGCAGTTGGCTGGTGTGAATCCCAGCATAGATAGAAAGACTTATGCTAGCTCTACTTGACTCAGTGCACTAAAAATGTTGCAGTAGGGGTGAACTTGTGGGCTAGCTGCCCAAGTCCAAGCCTGCCTGACCCCCTGGGTCCAACCTCGGGTGGCTAGCCTGAGCTGCCACCAGTGCCACAGGGTCCACACTGCTATTTTTAGAATGCTAGCTCAAGAAGCACTAGCACAAGTCTGTTTATTCAAGCTAGGAATCATACCTCCCATCCTTAGTGTGCAGCAGGCTCATGCGGAGTGGATTTACACCCCAGCTTGCCGTGAACTAAGTGTTCGTATAGACAAGCCATCATAAGGAAATGAAAGGTGAGATGATGTTAGGACCAGTACATGGGTAAACAGCACCCAGAACATCAAAGACTTTGCTGAATTCCTTTCAAGAATTTTCTTCCTTCCTTTTCTTTAGAAAATCTCAAAAGAGACTGAATAAGAATAAAATAATGCCAAAATGTGGCCACTGAAACCTACCTGTATTACCAGACCCATTTATGAAAGATGGTTAGAACTAGCCTCAATCATCCTTGGGGGGACACTGAGTATTATCTACCCAGATTTAAACTGCCAATTCAGGAAAGCATCTCCATCCAGGACAACACTTAAACTGGTGTGTAAGTCCCTTTGATTCAATAGGATTTAAGCATATGCTTAAAGATAAATCGGTGCTAAAGTACTGTCCTAAAGAGAAAAGGTCTTAAGCACATGTTCATGTGCATTCGTGAATCAGGCCTGACGTGATTACTAGAGAATATTCTTAGCTAGTGAATTTTGAATTTGTAAAATTGTTTAGATTATTTATATTTGCCATTAAAAAAAGAATGCCTACACAATGGCTCTGAACACCCTGAAAATAATTAGACATACAATAGCCACCCAGAGCATTAATACTAATATGCCAAGAAATTAACTCTGTCAGTAGCAGCCTGGAATATTTTTTATCCTCTCCTGGAATTCTCTTGGGAACATATTCACATATACTCTGCCTGAGATGTTATTAACTGACATTAAGTCTCTCAGCCCCTTAGGCTGTGGCATTTTTTCCTGCTATTTTCCTGACCGTTAAACAACCCTCATATATGTGATCTGGAAGCCGTTGTGCTTAGACTTTCCTTAATGCATGCATTGAACTGTACCTTGTGCTCTGTTATTGTACCTGAAGCTGTGCAGGTTTCATATGACTTACACTATTAATTATGTTGCATTATGATCTTATAATACATTTAAGAAAGGCAAACATCAATTATTTATTCCAAATAAGTGACATCTACCTTTAAAGCTTTCCCATCTTTGCTCTCAGGTATCCAGTTTTAACTCCCCCTTCAGTTATGACCATCTACAGATGCAGGACAAATTATGGCCGCCTGCCCCGTGTGCTCGGGGGAAGGATTCAGGTATCCCCTTATCCCAATGGACCTTTGTTGGAGGTAACTGTTATTTAGTGGCCTGCACTTCTGTAAGTTGAGGGGCTGTTTCACTTCCAGTGGTACTGAACATCCCAAAGAGAGGGAGTGTCTGGACAAGTTGGAAGACTGGATACAGTTTGACCTCTGTGCACCAGCTGGATGTTGGGAGATAGCACTGTGATGATCAAAGCTACACTTGTTACACAGATACGTGGTAACTAGCTTGGGAAAGCACACTCTCCATCAGTGACTTTGAAAACCTTAAGCCTGTCCCTGCACTATATAGGTATAATATAGCCATATACGAGGGTCCTTCAGAAAGTGTGGAGCCTGACCCATTTAATGATATGCTAGGGCCCAACAGATTTCACAGATCCAAATACTAATACTTTGATGTGTTTCTTTGTTAGAAGCCATTTTTTTACATTAGTGCAGAACTTGTATGAGGACATGTTGAGGTGAGTCAGTCACCAAAGATTTGAAAAGTGAAGAAGAATGAAATCTGAACAGTGATCAAGTACCTCCATAAGAATGGCTTGTCCCCAAAGGAAATCCATGAGGACATGGTGGCAACGCTGGTGGATGATGCCCTTTCATATACCTCAGTAAAAAACTAGGCTGTTGAATTTAAGCGAGGGAGAATCAGCACAGAGGATGATCTAAGATCAGGTATACCCCAGAGAGCACATCACACCAGAGAAAGTTGATGTAGTCCACCAGATGGTGATGAATGACAGATCATCATCAGTCAGGCACATAGCTGAGACAGCAGGCATCAATGCTGGGTCATAGAATCATAGAAGATTAGGGTTGGAAGAGACCTCAGGAGGTCATCTAGTCCAACTCCCTGCTCAAAGCAGGACCAACCCCAACTAAATCATACCAGCCAGGGCTTGTCAAGCCGGGCCTTAAAAACTTCTAAGGATGGAGATTACTCCACCTCCCTCGGTAACCCATTCCAGTGCTTCAACACCCTCCTTGTGAAATAGTTTTTCCTAATATCCAACCTAGACCTCTCCCACTGCAACTTGAGACCATTGCTCCTTGTTCTGTCATTTGCTACCACTGAGAACAGCTGAGCTCCATCCTCTTTGGAACCCCCCTTCAGGTGGTTGAAGGCTGCTATCAAATCCCCCTTGCTCTTCTCTTCTGCAGACTAAATAAGCCCAGTCCCCGGAAAAATCATGGACCAGGTCCTCAAGGAATCCATTTTGAAGCACTTGGAGGAGAGGAAGGTAATCAGGAACAATCAACATGGATTCACTAAGGGTAAGTCATGCCTGACCAACCTGATTGCCTTCTATGATGAGATAACTGGCTCTGTGGATATGGGGAAAGTGGAGGACGTGATATACCTTAACTTTAGCAAAGCTTTTGATACAGTCTCCCACAGTATTCTTGCCATTAAGTTAAAGATGTATGGATTAGATGAATGGACTATAAGGTGGATAGAAAGCTGGCTAGCTCATCGGGCTCAAGGGGTAGTGATCAACAGCTCGATGTCTAGTTGGCAGCCGGTATCCCAGGTTGCAGTGGCCACAGTGACCAAATGGGCTTTCAGCTGCTTCCCTATCCAGCCTATTCACCAGATTTGGCCTGTTCCCCAAGTTGAAGGAAGAGCTCAGTGGGAAGATTTGCCATGATGAGACGATTGCAGCAGTTGAGAAGTTCCTGGACATGCAGGAAAAGGACTTTTTCTACAAGACAGCCATAGCCAAACAGCAGCTGCACTGGACCAAGTGCTTTGACATCAAATGGGATTATACTGAAAAATAAATAAACAATTGAATGCAAATTATATATTTTTTGTGAGGCAAGAAACTTTCTGAACACCCCACGTATCACCATGTGGACAATGTATCTCTTCCTTACTTCCCCATGTGGCTTAGCCTTTTTGAGCTATACAAATGCCCAGTTCTTGGAGTCATTTGTGCTAGATTATTTTTAAACTTGCAGGCTCAGGACTGAAGTTTCCCATCGGATGAAGCCAGGGCAGTACCAAAGCAACAATCTCATTTTACCTTGCATCAGAACTGTCACTTTATTTTTGTATTTTACAGTCCTGCAGTTCCTCCTACGCTATCACTGAATACATTAAATTATATAAAGGCACAGTCCTGTGACACCTCTGAACCAACCTCTGAAGGGAAACAATTTTTCTCTCTCTCAAAGATAAATGCAAAAAGTCTGCATGCAAATACTGTCACAGATCTGATTAAATGAATGGAATCAAGGAAAGTCAAGAGCAAAGGCGGCAGTGTCCTCCTTTCCTCCCTGACTTCTGCTCCAGTACTAGTGAATTTGGATGGTCTTTGAGCAGCACAATAACTGGGTGCTATCCAATTTTGTTAATATTTCTAAACTATAGCAGAAAACTAACCCTTTGCATAAGGCTCAGGACTGAAAACAGGAGCTCTTGGTTCTTTTTTAAGCTCTGTCATAGGCTTGCTGTGTGATCTTCACAAGTGACTTAACATCTCTATGCCCCAGTATGAGATGTGGATAATAACACTTACCTGCCTCACAAAGGTATTTGTGAGGTTAAATTAATGAAGGTATTTCAAGTTCCTCAGACAGAAGTGTCTACATCATTGGAATAGCTGGCAATTGAAATGTGGGTGGTCCCCAACTTATGATGGCTGGGCAATGAATCCACCCCCACGCCCCCGCACACTGCACCAATGCAGGGCACCTAGCCTGACCCCAGCGCAGAGAGCCAGTCTCTGCCTCCCACCCCACCTGCCACAGCGTACGCTCCCTGCAGGGATAGGAGGAGACCCTCCTTCACCACAGCAGGGAGGCACCAACTGGCTCAGACACCCTGGCAATGAGTGTCGGGGCTGGGGGCAGGAGTAAAGTCTGGGGAAGGAGGAATACGTCATGTATCTGCTCAGTCCAGGTTGGGGCTGGGGCATTTTGAGGTCCTTGCCCCACCTCCCAATGTCACTCCCCAAGCCCATCCTCACAAAGCCTCCGGCATAGGGAGAAGGCTCCCTGCGCTACTGCCTGAATAGAGGGGATGCAAGGAGGCACCGCTGGTGTCAGAGCTGAAGCTATGCAGCTCCCTCTGCTGCTGCTGCTGCTGCCACCTGGGCTGGGGGTGGGGAGAAACAACATGTAGGCAGGGGCGGAGTTGCTGAGTCACGTGACCTGGGCTGGCCACAGAGCACCTCCCATTTGAGAGCATTCACACAGGCTCAGATTTGAGTGGGTCTGGGTGCTAAGGTGCTAGTTGCGTGAGCCATGGCCCATTCAGACCCAAGTATGGCTACACTCCTTCTCTAGATAAGTGCAAAGTATGATTATTACATCAACTGGACATCTTCTGCATGCTTTTCTTAGATTTCCTTTAGAATTATGCCATATGCATTGACAGCATGCACGACAATAGGTCCTTCAGAACTGGTTTTTGTTGAGCTTGTCAAGATATAGCTGTGCTTTGCATAGTATTTCTATTAGGAAATGACATACTACATCATAACAGTTCCATCAGAGACATGAGGGTATAAGCTGTCAATGTGTAATAGGATTGCTATGCATTGCATAGGGTGGTGCTGCACTAATAATGCTGAGCTACATTTAATATAGTACAATCTAGGAGACTTAAATATTGTCTTTGTAATGGATCTGTAATGCACGCTGTGTTTTAAAATATTTTGGAAAGTTCAGTATCTGCTGTTGTCTGCATAAAGAGCAGATGCTTCTTGTAATGTAAACAAATAACTTGGCTGTTTAACTTTTCGTTTTGTTGAAAAACGCCACCAGAAATGTCCTGGTCAATATTACTGTGGAGTAATGACCTGTAAATATCCCTGCTTACAAATGAAGTTGGTTTTGATTAGAGGAGTACAAAACCTGCCAATCTCTGAGTAAATAATACACCCACATTGTTTCAACTGGTTTAATCAAATCACTGGGTTCAGAGGCCTGGAACCATGTACAGTCTGCATTCACAATGGTGGCAAGGGCCATGCCAGTTTCCAGTGTGCTTATTGTCTTTTCAAAATGTGCAAGTTATAAACAGTTCCAAAAAAGCACATTTGAAGCCTTATGAAAATAACATGTTATTTTCACAAAGTGTTGGTCAGAGTACATTCACTCCTCCCCTCCCCCCCAGCCAGCAGAGGGGAGCCCCACAAATCATGTTCAATGACCTCTCCAGAAAGTTCACCAGGCTGTCTTGATTAAATCCAGCATTGTTTGGGGGGGGAGGGGGATCTTATTTTAGAGAAAGGATTTGTATGTGGTGGTGGGGTGAATAGTACAATATGTATTTTTATTTGTTCCATGGGCCCTATCACCATAGTACCTGACCTCCTCACAATTATTAATGAATTTATCCTCCTACAACCTTGTGAAAAGGTGAAGTATGATTCTTATTTTATACATGGGACAGCTGAGGAAGAGACATGAAGTGTCTTGCCCAAGGTCCGTGGAAGAGTTGGGGCCCAAATCCCACCCTCTCAACACTCCAGCTGGTTTGTGTGGATTTAGGCAAGCTCTGAGGGCACCTACCAGATCGAATCCCACAGGGGAATGCCTAATTTCACCTGGTTGGAGGCTCCTCGTGGGGCTTAGGAAGCTGGACACCTAGATTAGGTGTTATAAGCATTCTCAATGGCAGAAAGTTAGGCACCTAGGGGACATTTATGACAAAAAATTAGGTACCTCCAGGGTTAAGCGGCAGCTGAGCAAGGGTTCTGAGGATCCCAGTGGTGCCTAAAGTAGGAGTTAGACGCCTACGTCTTTTTCTGTATCTGGGCCTGGGAATAGAACTGAAATTGCATGATATCGGTCCAGTGCCTTAATAACAAGACTATCCTTCTTCACTATGGACTAGGTTCTTCCACCCTTATTCATATTAAGTAGTACCTTACATTGACTAGGACTTTTACTATTTATTTGTGGAGTAAGTAAGGTGGCAGAATTGGATCGAAATATAATATTACAAAACCAACGATCCCCACACATAATGCACGGTGAGTATACATATATGGGGTGTGTCTGTTTCCTATGAAAGAAATAGATACTCCAGATAAAGTTCCAGAAAGACAGGGGAACAATAAAAGAGTGCAATGATCAATATAAAAAAGCGTTTGTGAATCTAGAATGCTAAAAGACTGCCTCCTTAATGACTGAATAGCTTTTGGGCACAGCAGTAAAAGGATAAGTGGAAAGCTACTCAGGGAAATGGACCTGACACGTCAGCAGCAGAACAAAGAGGAATACAAGTAACAGCCCTTGAAAGAGGCATGGAGCATGTGGCTGTAAACGCCACGCCTAAACAAGCAAGGAAGAAGTTGACAGAAAATGAAAAGGCAAGGTTAAAAAATAGACCAAATAGGGGACAATGTCACTGATGTGGCAGGTACCATGAGTATAGGAAATGTCCAGTATTAGAGCAAACATAAAGAAATCACTTTGCAAATATAGGCAAAGTAAAACAGTGGAGTGAAAGGGAAGAGCAGTTTTTGTATATGCAATAAAGAATGGCTAACAAAATACATAGAAATAATCTACACATGACATAAAAACTAGACACAGACATAGGTGCCAACTCCTTGGGTGCTCGGGGGCTGGACACCCATGGAAAAAAATAGTGGGTGCTCAGCACCCACCAGCCACCTGCCGATCAGCTGTTCGGTGGACCCTGTCGATCCCTGCTGATCAGCTGTTTGGCGGTGGGCGGGAGGTGCTGTGGGGAGGGGGCGGAGTGGGGGCAGGAAGAGGCATCCCTCGGCCGGCGCTGCTTCCCGCCACCCCCATTGGCCTGGGGTGGCGAACTGCGGCCAGTGGGAACCGCGATCGGCCGAACCTGTGGACGCAACAGGTAAACAAACCGGCCCGGCCCGCCAGAGTGCTTCCCCTGGCGAGCCGCATGCCAAAGGTTGACGACCCCTGTTTCAGACCGAAAAGTATCCAAACTGATCGAAAAAGTGGCATCCGGTTGAAGCCAAATATATTGCAGAAAATAAATGAATCTTAGATTGTAAGCTCTTCAGATCAGTGATAGTGTCTTTCCTGTGTGTATTGACTGTTATAGATACTTCTTCAGTGTTTGGCTGACTATCTCTGCTCTCCCTTTGTATTGCTGCAGCACAGGTCCCCACTCTGATTACCCCTCTGTCTTAGCTGCAGTAATAAATGTAAGTTGGAGGGGACATGTTGTCTTGACATGGAAGGCAAGCAAGTAGATTTCATTTTCACTGGCTTCCAACACTTCTTCCCCATTCTCTTCAATATGATAGATTCATGGAGATCAAAAAAGCTGGAGAGATAGCATAGGTGAAGAGATTATGTCTGCTCATCTGCTGAACCTATAGCTTTAGGAGAAAATAGGTAGATTCCCCTAGGAAGCTGGGAACATGGTAGATTGTAACCAAAACTGGGAGTAACCCACCAACACTGTGGGTATGTCTACATTACATCTTTGAGGGTGCTTCCTAGAGAGGTAGACAGACATGAGCTACTGTGCTAAAGTTAGCTGTGTAGCTAGGGTAGCACGGGAAGTAGCTTGGGCTACCCACCTGAGTAAAACCCACCCAGACCCCCCACTGCCCATGCTATCCTGTTTACATAGCTAGTTCAAATTCATGCTTGTTTGTTTACCTGGGCTGGGAAGCACACATCCAGCTGCAATGTAGACCTACCCTGGGAGACTTAAGAGCTGGGTGTTGCTGCCTGCATATTTGCTGGTCACCAAGAATAAACAGGGTATAGTAGTCTAGTGGATAAACTGAAGTCTAAAGTTCTTGCAGTTACTCAGAAGTTTGCACTACAAAACATCAAAACAGAATCATTCATTGAAGCTGGTGCTATTTTAATCTCCTGACCCAGTTTTGTTTTTCTGTTCTGTTTGTCTTCTCTGGAAATGTTTAACTTATTTAGTTAAAATTAGTATTGTGTTATGTAGATTCAGTGCTAGACTCCTGGGATTTTTCCCAATAAAGCTAACCTGATCGTTAGCTATGATTGCTCAATAGCTGCATAACTTTGTCTCTCATGTTTCTAAACACCCAACTTTCCCCCATTCTGGGCAATTTCTCCAGTTGTATGAAACCTTTTGAGTTGAATCCCACAACTGCCTTTAAAGGAACCTGCCCAGTGTAGAGCTGTAGCTAAACTATTCTAAACATTCACTGGTTCATGCCTGCATACGTCCAGCACTTTCTATAAAGAGTCTGCAGACTGCTGACCCTCTTTTTCCTCCATTGTTGCTACAGTGTTTACAACTTCTATTCTATTCCATTCATGTTCTTATACCACCTGTATCACATTACACAGCGCCTTCCAGTAGTGCGTTAAGCAATCAGACTATACAGCTCTCACGTGTTTGTTCTCTCATCCTCTCCCCAGGAGGAGGAGCATGTGCAGTAGAGTGTTTTATTTCGATAGGGCTTTAGGGTTTTGGTTGGTTGGTTGGTTGGTTTTGATTTAAATATAAACTATTTAGTATCTCCCATATGACTGAGTGAGGAGTTTTATGATACTATTTTCTATATAGGTCTATTACATATAGGTTCTTGTACCTCACTCATCACGTAGTATCTGAGCATCTTCCAGTAGTGCATTAAACCACGTGACTACACAACTGTCATGTTGTTTATTCTTTAATTTTCTTCCCAGGAGGAGAAGTGTGTGGAGGATCTTGCTTTGGTCGGGTTTTAAAACTATGCTTGTTGCTATGAATTTATGTTAGAGAAGGCAAGGTCAAAGAAATGTGATTTGCACTTGGAGCAAAAGGTAGTGAGGTGTGTGATGGTCCTTAGTTCCTAATGGAGTTCATTCCACAGTCTCTGACCTGCCCCTGAGAAAGTTCTGTCTTTAGCACAGATGAGCTTTACCCTTATTGTGGGGTTTTATATCCCTCATGGACATTGACTCTGTAGCTGAAGTCCTTCTCTGTCCACTCATGTACCTTTCCCACCTCCCTCACTCTTCCTGACTCTTCCAGTTGGGACCATCCCTATGGTAATTGCCTGATTGGAATGTTGGGGGCAATGCCACATTTCTGAGATAAATGAAACCTCCCTGTTCAGTGCTGCAGTCTGAAATTTTTGGTCCCCCCTCCTCACAGAAAATGGGCTTTGGTCTCATGAAATAAGTGTATCTAGCTCTAATAGCCCCCACTAACTATCATACCATTCACATATATTTTCAGTCTTTAGCATTTATACTGAAGATGATTAAGAGATAATTTCTACATGAAACAATGTAGCTAACAAACAAGTAAACTTATGCACATGTATCTTTTCTATTTATTACACTCAAACTTCAATATGAATTAGGAAAAACTGAAATGTAATCCCAAATTTTTCAAATCCAGTATTTAAGACAAAACAAAACATACTCATATGGATCTAGTAGGCATCAATAAAAGTATATACTGTTATTGGAATTCCTTGTATGGTTCTTAGTGCTTTGCTATACACATTGTATATTTTACATGAGTTCCAGCATACTGATCCCTGAATAATTTAAATACAGTACACACAAATTTGTTTGAGTTAAGAGACAGAACTTAAAATATCTTACATTTTGTGTTTACTTATCTTTATATAAGGTATGATAATTATTTCTAGTGACTAATATGTAGGTTATCAAAATGAATGTTCACATGTTACGTATGTAATCTATGTATGGCCTAAACAGATATATTAAAGATGTAGAAAAGTAAGTTGAATAGTGAAACCCCCCCACATCTTCATGTTTTGTAAATGTAAACAATTGTTAATTACAGTATAAATATCAAAGTGATATTTTAAATTTTAGACATTTTTTCCTAGGCTGACAATTCTAGGAAATTTTCAGAATTTATGCCACTGTATTACCATAGAATATATAAATGAAGTAAAAATATACCTGATTAAAGTAGTACAAGAGATTTTGCCCTTGTTCTACTTCCTTTTAATTGGCTTTGTTTCTTACCATAATTATTGTTATTATAACCATGACTCTGAATCTGATCCTGCAGTATCTTGCTCATATGATTAGTTCCTAATCATGTAAGAAGTGTAATTGATGTCTGTGGGACTACTCAAGAAAATAAATATTATTTGTCTGAGTATGTATTTGCAGGATTGTGCTCAGCAAGAAGATGGGTCGTAAGATAAAAGTAATCAATAAAGAGAAAAATTTCCAGTGCATGCTAAATTTGGTTGCTTTAATTTTATGGCCTCAGTTGGGGTTTTGGGTGCTCAACACCTATGTAGATCTGACTCCAGGAGACTCAAAATTAGTGGATACTTGAAAATTACAGTGTAATTTTCTACCATTGGGCTTGAGTCTCTTTTCAATTTCACCAGCATAAATTGGGTGTCAATACCACTGAAGTTAGCAGAGTTACACTGGTATGAAGTGTAAGTGACAGGAGAATCAGGCCTATTGAACTAGATTCTGCTTTCATGTACATGAGTGTAAATCCATTGGCATATAATTGACAATAGAATCTGCTCCGTTGCATTTAGATTGATACCAGGAATGTGCAGAAGTGTTATCTCTGTCGAAGAAGAGTGTTATCACTGTTCCAGTAACCTGCCAATAAGAATACCACTGTTACCATCCAACGTTCACAGGATTTGTGTGTGTGTGTGTGTGTGTGTGTGTGCGGGGGAGGGGGAGGGGAGGGAATCTGAGTAGTGTTGTATTTTTGCTTAATGTTTCCTAAGGGTCACTAGTGGACAATTAGGACAGTCCTAAATAAATCAGAAAAGCTGGTTATCTTGCAAACAGGGTGATACTCATCATGTTCTTGGTTGTAGTTAATGCCACCTCGTGGCCCAAATTAGTAGGGGTGCTGAAGAAAAGTGAGCCTTATCTCCTCATTCTGGAGGGCAAGCTTATCACCATAGCAACACGCCTGATCTCAACCAGCCAAAGGGGAGGGAATCCCAAGGTCACCAGGCTCTCCCACAGTATGTTGCAGCTGAACCACCTTTAGCTGGCCATAAATTTCATTTTGATTGACTAGAGTTTTCATAACCTTTTTTAAAATAAGTGATACTCAAACTGCGATATCTATCACTTGATATATTAACAGAAGGAGGTCCAAAACTACTATAACACATGTATTAATAATATTGAATCACCCAACAACAGTGAGTGAATATTTAGTTACGAAAATCTACCTTTTGAGGAGATACCAGGAAGTCACATTTTTACTCCTATGAAAATAATATTTGTATCACCTCTTACGGAGCTATAGTATATATCTTTCAGTGCTCCACATACAGTGGCATATTGTAAATAACAGTCTAGAAAACACATTACCCTCTTGGATGATTTAAATGTCTTGTTTTCTCATTTTAACATTGCACTTTTGTCCATGGCATTTCTGTCTAAATCGGGGTCTGAAGGACTGATTTTGATCTCACACTTGTATAAATCAGGAATAACTCCACTGAAGTTGATGGAGTTGCACAGTGATTAGGTAAAGTTGGCAAATGGGATTAGAATCAGGCCTTCCAAGTGTTTTACTTTCCTTGTTTTGTTCTTTTGTGTAAGGGCTTAGACATATGTGTGTGATGAGGAGAGGAATTTTCTGAGTGTGTTCTTGAAGACATATCAACTGCAGTGTGCATGGGACACATTTACAGGTGTATAGATTATTTCACAAAATTAATGTAGCCACTTTATTACTGTTGACTCCCTGAAGTGTTTCCATTTAAACATCTTGTCTATTCCTATTCAGATTCTGTGCCCCTGTATCTAATTTTAAATAGCCTCTGAGGCTATCCCTTATTCTGAGGACAAGGAGGATGAAGATGGAAAAAAGACTGTCAGATTTGGCCAGGAAGAGGTCACTATTGACCTTAGTTAGGGATGCCTCAGCAGAGTATAAGGGGTGCAAGTTGATTGCAAAGAGTCAAGGAAATAGTAGTGTGGAAATTAACACAATGTAAGTGGAACTTGGATGCAAAGAAGATGACGAAAATGGGGTAGCAGCTGGAGAGACAGGAGAAGTCAGGGGAGGGTTTTTTAAGGTAGTTGGGACAGTGGTATATTTAAGGCTCAGGTAAAGCAGTCAAATGAGATAGAATTTAAGAATGAATTAGAGAAGATGGATGAGGGAGAGTGTAAAGGTCAGGAGGCAATAAGAAATAAGGTCAAGAGATTGGAAAGGGTATTGGAGGGACATTTAGGTGTTGGAGATCAGGGTGAAAGAGGAGATAGCAAAGAAAGAGGAAAGCTGGAGCCGGTGGCGAGTAGAATGAAAAGTTGGAGGATAGCTCATGGTTGATAGTGTCCAATCTTTTCTCTGAATAAATTTGCAAGAATTTGTGCTGAGCAGAGTCAGTGGCTTTGAGGAAATTATTGCAGGTGGAGAGGCAACAAAAAGGGCGAAGTACGTTTTGCTTGTCCCAACCCTTACTGGAATCTGTCATTCTCCATTCTTGGGGCTGCATGAAGGGGGTATGCTAAGCTCTAGTGCTGTCATAACTCTCATTACGTGCTCAGCCCAATTGGTTTGGTCTAAAATTGGCAGATGTGGAGCTTCTGTGAGGTGGAGTTCCTTTACACTTCAGCTTTTCAAGCGGCTCTGCAGCAAGCCATGGTGGAGCTTTATTCTCTTTAGATTTTTGTGGGGAGATGAGCTTTTCTATAGTGAGATCAGCTGCATGTTGCAGCATCCATGATTTTCCAAAGGTTATATGGTTAGGGAAGACCATGAACATTTTTATTTATATTGGGCTCTCGGGTGGGGAAAATGTTATCTATCAGTGGCTGATGTTATTGTTTATAGTGGCACTAAATAGATATAGAATTAGCTGAGGGATTCTTTTGAACATGGATTCTGGTGAACTTGCTCTGTTACCCCTCTTTGGGGCCCCTTAAGAACTCCCCCCAGTCTTTCTTAGGACTACCACCAACCACTGCTTGGGGTTAGGTTACTAGCCGAAATCAGTACAAATTAAGCTCATTGCAGCAACGCAAAAACTCATACTCATGTCTGGCTCTTCTGCCACACAGGGAGCTCTTATTCAGCCCCAGAGTGTTCTTCATGGAGCAGCTGATCCTGTCCTTCCTAGCAGGAGCTCAGTCTTCTGGCTCTGGCTTCTTTCTCCTTGTCAGCGCCCTTCTTCTTCTCAGGAAGAAGATAGCATTTATATTGCTTTTCTTTGGAGAGCTTCCCCTCAATTGGTTGGGAGAGAGGGGAGCCCTGCCAAACCCTATAGTAAAGGGCTCCTGGTTCTTAGCCCTTAAAGGAACAGTGTCCTGGTTTTTCCTGTTGTCAGGACCTCAGCATTGAGCACAGGCATGCCAGGTCCTTAGATGGCATCCTTAGCCACTGCGCCACAACAATGCACCGAATGGCTGCTCTTGGCCAACAGTCTTATCTCTAAAGGTCTGCAGGCACACAGCAGCTACACCCCTGATTGGATGGACAGGCAGCACTCTCATTGAGTGCCTGCACTATATAAAGGCCCCAACAGGAAGAGGAAGCTGTCTGAGCGACAGACCATTGCCTGTTGGTTGCTGCCTAGACTGCCTTGCCTCTGCCTGACCCAACATTGTTGCCATGTTGCTTCGCATAACCATACCTTGTGACCTTGCCTCCCCAACCCATTGACCTGACCACTTGTATTGAATCTTACAGCTACTGACCCGAGCAAGAACTCCAGTGATTGCCCTGGACTGCCTCCAATACGGACTGATCTGCCAGCTTCCTGATGGCTCGTGCACCCTTGACAACTGCTATGGATCATCCCCCTAGCCTGCCTTGGCCACCAAGCATTACACCCATCCAACTATTAAGTCTCTGGGACTGCTTCCTCTCTTCCTGCTACAAGGCCATTTGTTTATTCAAAGATCCCTGGAATGGGTTCTTCTGACCCTCTCTGGCATTAATAGCCAGTATACCCTTTTACAGGTATAATTTAAACACTACTCTAGAGTGTCATAAACATAAACACAAAAGCATTGTGTTAGAGCATGAGAATGAGAAAGTGAAACTGACACAAACCAGGGAAGTGAAACTTTCAGTCTACTATCATTATCAAAGCTGAGTAAAATGTAAAAAAGTAAGTGGCATTCATTCACTTTTAGTATTCTAAGACAGCAGTTTAACAACTATGGTTTGTGAATCACTAGCTGCATGGTGCTGGTGCTCCTTGTTTCCAGTTTCTAAATTGCATTAAAAGACAGTTAAACATAGCAAATGATTTTCTAATATTAAATGTCTGTGTAAGCAAATTGCTGTAGTTCCACAGGGATGTCATGCTGGAGTGAACTGAAGGGGAGGTGGTCTGTATAGTCATGAATGGCGGAGAGGTGATCTCTCAATTTAAGATGTGGTTCACATTGCAAATTAATTTGAAGATAGCAGATCCAAATTGTTATAAATGATAGCAGGCAAGTATCTTATTATTTTGCTGTAAATATGATTCTTATTTTGTACAGAGGATGAAATGCCCAAGAAAAATACTTATCTGATGAACTTATCATAATTGAAAATTAAGAGAAATAACCTATTATTTTTAATGTTAAAAATTAGATAGACATGTATAATATTACAGCTGCAACCTTGCAGTCAGTTCCATTTGGTATTATTGCGTTTAAACAGATTCATGGGCACAGTGTGCCAGTCTGGGGAGCAATTACAACTATTTGATTTTTATCAAAACATTTATATTGAATAATTATTTTTTTTACGTTTAATTAACAACACCTAAAAAGCTTGATATTTTAATAAAACATCAACATTTTGCACTGCAATGCATTAGGTCCCCTTCAACTGCCAAATAAACAGTGAATGTGTACAGTGTGGCAACTGTTTGACATGTCAGTTGTTTAATCATTAGAGCTAGACAAATACTGCAAACTATTTTTCTGTGAATATTTGCTTGAATTTAATGCTCATGCCCCTTTTGTACTTACTTTCAACAAAGACTTGAGCAAATAGGCTTTACTTGTACAAATATTAATGGAGGGTGAAATTCTATCCTGTACAGAGGAGCAATGCAAAGTCCTATTTGGGTGCAAAAGTGGCGTATATGCCTCTTGCGATGGCTCTCTGCACAAGGGTGGATTTCACCAGAAATAGAAATGCTCTGGACAAAGATACAGTGTGACCATGCTTTTCACAATTAGGACCACACACATGTAATCATTTTGTGTCAATCACTGTGGTGATGAGAGAAATTTGCAGACCAGTGAATACAGTAAACTAGGTATATTTTAGTTGGGATGATACCTGGTGCAATACACTAGGGGCAATTAAATGAACCAGACTAGGTTCTGACCGTACCTTTCTCAGTGGCTTATATACACATGAAAGAAAATTAAACTTGAACTCAGTTTCCAGCCAATACATTTGACAGAAAGCTATTTTTTTTACAAGTATGATGCCTTGGGAAAGATCTGTGTGTTTAAGAAAGAAAAATAAAATAAAAAGTTCTAAATTCCCTAATCCTATTTATCTGCTATTACTCCCTAAGAGTCTCAAAAGCCATTGAAAGTGCTATGCTCATCCAGGCAGGGAGCAGATATAACACCATCTGACTAATCTGACCAATCACAGTTAAACCATGATGTTCATATTTCTACTCTCCTCGTCTATCCTCGTCCAAAACTGTTTGTAATCAATCTGAAGAGAAATCAAGTATGGAAAAACTGAGGTGAATAAATTCAAGAAAATCTGGATCTGCTCTTGGGCATTCTGTAAGCATTAAAAGTGGTTAGTTTAGTTTAATACATTGTTAACTGTCAATTATTCATCGCAGTCTAGTGATTACTAACAATTACATTAAATATTAAAGTGTTTTAAACAGGTGATGAGAGTTATAGTATTAATTTCACAAGTGTCCAACCACCACTTTTGTGTTAGATTCCCAAGGGGAGTGGTAGAAGACCCAACACTTAATTTAAACTTATGCTGGACAATGTACTTAATGATGTATGGTCTGCTTATATTTAATCCCTTATATTCAAGTGACCGAAATTAAATTCCAGAATAAATGTTTGAATGATAATAAGCAATTGATTGAAACAGACAAAAGGCAAGGAATCCAATGGAAGGCTAATGCTTCTCCAGGAGTTCATAACGTTCTGTGGGAGGTGAAAAGGGAGAAGTGGGGAAAAGGGAAAAAATAAGAGGAACTACGATGTGAGGCCCCAATCTTGGAATTTCCCATTAACTTTTCTCACTGAGAAGCAAACTTTAGCATTATTTATTTGTAACTTTTTATAATTTCCCTTTTCTGAGGGAAAATAAAAGTAAATATTCACAAGAAAGATTTTAAAATTTCATACTTTTATCTATTGCCTTCCAATTTATGGTCTCTTGGGCAAACGGGCAGTTTTTCAAAACATGTATCATGTCTCTGACAGACTGGAACAGCTTGCAGTCTTTCCAGTCTAGTGGTTTAAATCTCTTTTTTTTGTGTGTGGGTATATATCTATATCCTCTATATCTATATTAAGTCATATTATTTAAGTCCTAGACTGGAGAGGGTTCTGATTTATCATGCATTTAGACGCTTAGCTAAAGTGTGACAGTGTTGCAAGCAAAACATTTTCAGCAAACATGTCAATAACATTTACTGCAAACGTGCAGTAGCCAATTGTTAACTTGCAATATCTTTGGCTCTGCAGTAAGAATTAATAAAACAGCAAATGCAAATTGGCCATGTTATGAATGAACTGCTTGCTAAATTTCATTTCCTGCATCAAAGTAATTATATCAATGCAAACTCAATATCTGAAACACTTTTTTTTAGTGCATGGGTAAAAATGTCCAAATGGATTTTCCCACTAAAATATTCTTGTGTACATGGGGAAATTGACTGGCATAGCTATAGTGGAATAAGCTATTCTACAGCAGAGGAATTATTCTGAAATAAACTCACTTTTATGCCAGAATAGACTGTCCACACAGGGAGTTATTCTGACATAGCTATCACAGAATAGTTTATTTCGCTGTAACTATCATGGTCAATATTTGTGTCTAGACAAGCCCTTAGTTACAAAGAATATGGTCTTGAGCTTTAACCCTTCATGCCAAGATGTTGCCTAGAACAGTGGTTCTCAAACTTTTTTTTCCGCGGACCACTTGAAAATTGCTGAGGGTCTTGGCAGACCACTTAATGATCTTTCCAAATGTTGTTTGTACCATTAACTAAGTATTGTAAAGCGCTTTGGATAAAAGCACTCTATATATTACGTTTATATAAATTATATATAAATTATTATTACGTTTTTATGTATATATATATATATATATAAATGTAATAATAATTAACTATTTTTGTTCTACAAATAAAAGCACACAACTCATATTTTCATATCAATAGTTTTACCTTTCTAATGCGAAGGATGTGCCCTCTCTTCCCCACTACAGCAGCCACCGAGCTGGGGCTGGGAAGGAGGGAGCTCTCTCTCCTGCCACAGCAGCCACAGAGCTGAGGCTGGGAAGGAGGGCCGTCTCTCCCCGGCAGCTGCAGCCAGGGTCGGCTCTACCATTTTTGCCGCCCCAAGCTTAAAAAAAAAAAGGCATTCGGACTACTGCCTGAACTGCCTAAGCAAAAAAAAAGCCGCTCGGACTACTGTCCGGCCCCAAGAATGGACGGAATGCCGCCCCTTAGTATGTGCCGCGCCAGGCATGTGCTTCCTCCGCTGGTGCCTGGAGCCGGCCCTGGCTGCAGCCCTGGAGCTGGGGAAAGTCGCCTCTTTCTCTGGCCGCCGCGCCCTGCACATCCCAAATTCCCTCCACCCCCTCTTCTCACCCCACTGCCCCCTCCCACCTACCCCCTATTCCACCCAAGGCCACCACCTCACCTTACATGTGCGTCTTCTCCAGGGTTTAGGCACCTAATTAGTGGAGCTACGCCTGCGCGGCTCCACTAATTAGGTGGGTGGCCCTTCATTCTCTCGTGTGCAGCCGCCTAGGTGCACATCTTAGAGGGAACTATCCGCGGACCATCTGAATGGAGCTCGCGGATCACTGGTGGTCCATGGACCACATTTTGAGAACCTCTGGCCGAGAGCATTTCTTTTAGCTTGCATTATAAACCTTTGAAGATGGGGTTTATGAAGGAAATAAATGCTTAGATGATGATGAGTACTTAACGAGGCATGAATAGCACTGCTGCAAAATGGCAGACAGGTGCTTCCAGTTGATTTCCGTAAGAGGTTCCATATATTGTGTGTGTGGATGTGATGGCTTCACACAATTTAAGAAACAGAACTCTAAGGTATGGAGACTACTGAGACAGAGTTCTTTTGCTGGGAATTAATCACAGAGAGTGAGAGTAAAGGCTTTCAATTGCTTCAACTTCTCCGGGCCTTTAAAGGATTTGAAGCCCCTAGAAAATTCTGAGTTTCAAGGACCAACATATGCTCCATATTTCATAGACCGTTTCACATTTTTGATCTATGATACTCCATATATATTTAAAAATAAGAGTTAACTCTTACCCACAGAATGATAGTTCTCAGCTTTTGGACTTATCTGAGCAAGAATCTCTAGGAAACCATGTATACTGGGGAGAAATCATGTAATTGACCTGCTTTTTAACCATGGAGTGAAACTGGTTCATCCCAAAACAGTGTGAATACTGTGTGCCTGGACAGTTGCTAAACTATTTCATAAAGACTACTACTAGACTATTCTCTAAAACATATGTTTTAAACATCATTTAAAAATAGTTTGGTCCCATCCACATTTGCCAGGCAAATGGCTTGCAACAACAACTTTTAAACAATATTTTAAAATAGTTTCTTCTAAACATGAAGTTGGGGCTTCAATTATACAATTGGAGATTACAGTTCTGGCAGTTCCAGCTCTGGTAGTAGGAAAAATGGAGCTCAATAGACATGATGATTCTGTTCTATTCTACACAAGTTCCTAAACCACGCTCACCAATGTACTATCTGAGCACCTCTCAAAAGTGTTTTAAGTGATATTACTGTGATGGGTTGGGTCACAGAAACCCCCTTGGGAACTGCCACCTGATGTGCTGAGACTACCTCTGAGCCTGTTTTCCCTGGCAGCTTGGGATTTCAGTACCTTGCCTGGTTGTGTCAGAAATGCTAGCCTGCTACAAACACAGACCCAGGTATGAACCACATCCCCCAGAAGCTGCAGGCTTAACTGAAAACAGCTTAAGAAGTGGTCCTGTCTCCAACACCTAGATACCCAGTTCCCAATGGGATCCAAACCCCAAATAAATCCATTTTACTCTATAAAGCTTATACGGGGTAAACTCATAAATTGTTCGTCATCTATGACACTAATAGAGAGATATGCACAGCTGTTTGCTCCCCCAGGAATTAATTGCTTGCTCTGGGTTAATTAACAAATAAAAAGTGATTTTATTAAATATAAAAAGTAGGATTTAAGTGGTTCCAAGTAATAACAGACAGAACAAAATATGTTACCAAGCAAAATAAAATAAAACACGCAAATCTAAGCCTAATATAGTAAGAAACTAAATGCAGGTAAATCTCACCCTCAGAGATGTTCCAATAAGTTTCTTTTACAGACTAGACTTCCTCCTAGTCTGGGTCCAGCAATCATTCACACCCCTGTACTTACTGTCCTTTGTTCCAGTTTCTTTCAGGCATCTCTTTGGGGTGGAGAGGCTATCTTTTGTGCCAGCTGAATACAAAATGGAGGGGGTTCCCAGAGCCTTCTATAGTCTCTCTTGTGGATAGAAACCCCTTGTGTTTTCCTATGCAGAATCACAGCTTCAAGATGGAGTTTTGGAGTCACATGGGCAAGCCACATGTCTATGCATGACTCTTTGCAGGCCGATGCCATTGCTTACATGTTAGTTTGAACTTTCCCAGGAAAGCTCAGATGTGGATTGGCGTCTCTCAAAGTCCATTGTCAGCTTAAGTATTTCTTGATTGGGCACTTACTGAGAATAGTCTTTTCTCAAGAAGCCGACCAAATGCTTCACTGAGGCTACTTAAAATCAAACAAGTACATAGCCAATATTCATAACTTTGAATACAAAAATGATACACACCTACAGACAGCATAAGTATAACCAGCAAACTACAACCTTTCTTTAGACATTCCACTTGGCCTCCTCTGTACAAGACCAGGTGCAACAATGATCGATACGGTCACAGTTCCTGTCAATAACGTCACAATTACTAACATCTGTCACAAGTAGAACTCTTTCTACTTTGTGTCCTTGGGAGAAAAGTTACATGAGATTAAAAATATATGCATACATGTTTATTTCATGTGTGCTGTGCTATGTTTTTATTATTTGAAAGCAAGGTCAAAGAGGTGCACCTTGTATTTGAAAATAAAAAGGGTGAAGTTTGTGGTGGCAAGTTAGGGTAAATAATGATACTTTGCATTTATTATTTATTATACTATGCATTTTCATCCATAGATCTCATGATGATTTAATTAAATAGAGATGGATTTAGCTAAACAGAGTCATAGTCTTTCACCCTGCAAGCCTGGAAATATTGCAGCAATTGTCTGAAGGACAAACATGTCGAGGATGCCATTGTCCTAGAGTAGGGCTGAGAGGGGCTGGTGACAACATGTAACAAATTATAAATGGTATTTAACGTATTTTAAAATAGAATGGGTCAGCTCAATGGAGCTAATCATGGAGTAAAGGTGCTACTCAGTCTGAGTAAGGGTATCAGATTCTGGTCCAGGATGATTGTATTTTCATTGTCAAATCATCATCTTTGTGCCTCATCACTCTTCATTTGTCCCACAATTTAGGAGCTTAAGTTCCACGTTTGGAAGATATCCATTGAGTGATGGTCTGATCAGACAGTCTTTGCTCTTGAGAGCAGTCCCATTGTGTGAGTAGAACTACAGGACTGGGCCCTTAGAGAGGTGTGTTGGTGGAGGCTGTTGTTGAAATTTTACTCTCCTCTACCTTTTGGACAAGTTTTTTGTAAAGACAATTGTCCGCATAAGCTGGAGGCTTCTGTGTCCATTCTATTGAAATTCTGTAACAATTCTGTTAAAATATTGTCAAAATATTTTCTAGCTTTCCCCAAACCTTGGTAAGGTAGGTAAGGAAACAAAGATAGGGAAACAAAGGCAGAATTTTTAAATAACTCAAGCCAGGCTACAGAGAGAGTCAATGTCAGAACTGGGGTCAGAATGCAGGAATCTCTTCTCAGTCTTGTGTTTAGTTCGCTGTGCTATTTGGATACCATTCCAAGTCCTTGGAGGTCACAGTGTCTTCTCAGCAGAGCAACCTGCTAAGCTGCAAGCAGGTGACTCTGAGGGAGCTTGCAGAAGCCCTAGGATCACCAGCGGCCGGCTAGAACCTAAGGGCCATCACTGCTACTACTGGCACAAACTGATCCAGGCTTCTCCTGAACATCAAGCCTGGGTTTCCTTTGAGCCCAAAGGACAAGTAGGAACTGTTGCCTGTAGTAGGGATTATAAATGGCTTTTTATTCCTTGGTTAAATCAGTGACAAACTTCCAATATTAATGATCCATTTACATTTCCAAGAATATCTTCACAAGGAATAGTGCTAGAAACTAAATTTTTTTTTGTTATTTAAAGATGAAAATAGTTTTATTACCATATTTCTAAATTACCCAAATTATGAGGATCTGTGGGATTTATGGGGCCATGAGGCCAGGTTAATTGATTTAAATGGAGTGGGCCCTTCTCTTTTTTACTGTGTATGTGGCTACATAGCATATTTCTTTGGCTTTTAAATCAATAGCTCTTTTAGTATGATGCAAAATCCACCATGCGACTTGCTCTCTAGCAGTTCCTTCTTTCATTTGCCTCCCCCTCTCTCTTTGTATAATAGGTTGGTTAGCTTAAGCTCTCAAACCTCCCGTGGGAATCTGTCTGGAACAACAGGCTCTCTTTGCATACATGCTTCCTTTCATTTCCCCATCTGAAATTGAATGATATATTTTTTCCTCAAAATCTTCTGATGTTGTTCTTTGAGACTCAGTTTGTCAAAATCACACATTAGCAAAGATTTTGACTAGTACAATTGCATTTTTAGCTGCTTACTAGCCTTGGCAACATTTACAAAAAGAAAAAAAAGACAGAAATCAAGTGTACTGATCAACACAAATATACACTTGTACAATATCTGAAAGGCAAATAATTATGTTGTTGCTATAGTGGCAAGTGTTTTCAATTCCTTTTGTGTTAATCAATTTAATTGCATCTGCAAAGGCTGAGAATCAGTAATTTAATGGTATATATTGCTATTGTTAGAATCTAGATGAGGATAAAAGAGAAACACTGCAAAAAATGTATGATCAGGTACTGTAGAAGGTACTGATAGATGTCTTTAATATATCATTAGCATTCTCCGTGAGATGTGTGATATGAGAGTTATGAGCCAGTTCCTGGAACACTTCCTCACATAAGTAATCCTAAAGTGAATAGTCCCATCAAAGTCATGGTGAGGATATCACAGTAGAGAGGATTGGGCCCTAATTTAGATGTTCTGTTATAAAAGTTTTCTTAAAAACTACAATTATATAGGGCCAGATTCAGATACCCTTGCTCACATTAAGTAGCACAATACTCACTGGAAATTGTTAGAGCTGCTCAAAGAAGAGGATGCTATTCAGTAGGAGTAAGGGTATCAGAATCTCACCCATAATGAACACACCTTCAGACATTGCACAAATAAAGCCAGATTCTCAATTGGCATAGTTCCATTCCAGTCAATGGAGGTGTGCCAATTTCTCTATAGAGTCAGAGAAATTAGATACAGAAATGTTTATGGAAGTGTCTAGAATGCAATCACTGGGTGTGATTGCAGGTCAAACTGACATACTCAAATTAGTTTTAATCTAGTCACCTCAGATCCCATGACAGTGAAACTGCTTCAGTGAAGCAATATGAGCTTCAGTGTCATCTGTATGAACTCACCTGGAAACCTGGGTTATTACTCACAGGGCTAGCCCATGCTGAAACCTGGTGCTGCCACAGCTTCACTGTTCCTGGACCTGAGGTAACTAGATGAAAGCTAGCTCAGGTATATCTACACAAGCTGCAATCACACCCTCTGGTTGTAGTCTAAAAATACCCTGAAATTATAAAGTCACATTGTCTATAATTGCCACTGCAGGATTATTTTCTACAGAATATTATCCAGTTTAGTGTGCTCAACTGATGAGACTTCTATCACTTCCCTTGGAAAACTATTTCAAAGTCTAATAGACCTCACGATTACAAAATGTTTCTTAGGTATGTCTGAATGTTTCTTCATGTAATTTGTCCTTTGTTCAGTTTTGTTCCTTGATACTTGTTTGTTCTACTCTAAACAATATCTATCTGTCATTGTCATAGCTAGCCTTAGGTTTTAGCTCTGATGGACTAAACTAGTTCTAGTCTGTGAGCAAGTTAGGTCTAGATTTCAGGTCAGATGAACAGTATTATTGGTGAAATCAGTATTGGATGTCAGAACTTTTTTTAAGCTTTTGTGGGTTTTAGCCCACGAAAGCTTATGTCCAGATAAATTTGTTAGTCTCTAAGGTGCCACAAGTACTCCTTGTTCTTTTTGCTGATACAGACTAACACGTCTACCACTCTGACAACTTTTTTTGGCATTTGAAATATATTGTTTACATAGTTGGTCCAAATCCTCCCTCACAAACTCAGACTTGTGAAGAGAGTGGCATTTTATCTTATAGTAAAATGAGAATAAAACTAAACATATAAGAGCAAGTGAATGTCAGGCACATTAATTATATTACATGTACATCACACATTATCATAGTCCTGAGTTATAGCTTGCAGTAATGTAACCCTGTAGAATTCAGCTGATATTAAATTAACGGTCACCACAATTTTGTAAGTGTTGTACGACTATCCCAGAGAATATAGACTAGTGTGCCATCTCTATTTAAGTCAATCATCAATACATAAAAAAAAAACCCAAAGAATACTACAAAGTTCGTGACTCAAGGGATAGAATGGTGATGATACAATGGGTTAGTGCAGTGTTTCCCAAACTTGGGACGCCGCTTGTGCAGGGAAAGCCCTTGGCGGGCCGGGCCGGGCCGGTTTGTTTACCTGCTGCGTCCGCAGGTCCGGCCGATCGCAGCTCCCACTGGCCGCGGTTCACCGCTGGAAGCGACGTGGGCTGAGGGATGTGCTGGCCGCCACTTCTAACCGCTCCCATTGGCCCGGAGCGGCGAACCGTGGCCAGTGGGAGCCACGATCAGCCGGACCTGCGGACGCGGCAGGTAAACAAACCGGCCCGGCCCGGCCCGCCAAGGGCTTTCCCTACACAAGCGGCATCCCAGGTTTAGGAAACACTGGGTTAGAGCATCAATACTTCTGGAGATGTAGGTTCAATTGCTGATTAGGTCAAAAGGGAAATATGTTTCTAACCCTTTCTGGCCCCCAGAGTAGGTATGTTTGCATCAAAGATAATGAACAATGTACAGGACTCTCATTACCTGCTAAAAAAGGATGAGTCTGGAATAATGGAAATGTTACAGATTAGTTTGGAGGTGCATGGTAAGACTGAGAGGAACTTTTACACCTCCTGTCCATAGTATAAGTGGTTCTTTTTAATTCAATTTGTTTAACTTTCATAAGCACTGAAATTGCTTGAAACTTACAAAACAAGTAATAATGAAAATGCTGAACTGAACAGAGAAGCACAGTACAATATGAGGTACATTGTATTAAGTAGTGTGTGGGAGGTCTGCATACAAATCCTGTTAACAAATAATAGAAGAAAACAATTTAACATTAAAGTTCAAGTTCAAAACAACTGAAATAAAATTCAATAAACAAAGTACCCCATTGAACAATGTATTCAATTTATAGGGGGGTTGCATATTGTGAAAAAGATCTTAATTGCCTGCTCTAACCTACAAGGCCTATCAACTATGGGTCTCTCACATTTGAAGAAACAAAGAGAGCGCTTATTATAGAGCACTTAGCAATGTTCAGCCAATCAACTCTCTTAAGTGGCTAAACATTCTAAACCCTGTAATTTTGTATCTAGAGTGCTTTGCACAATGCTGAACAATTTGTTGGACTGTTCCATGTTATTTGGTGTGTAATTCATCTGAATTGCTGTCAAGACCCACCATAATATGAACTATCCCAGTTGACACCATGTACATTTATAGTTAGAGAGGCTCACGAACAGAAGTTTGGTAGTAGGTGAATGTGCATGTTTTACTTGTAATACTGATCTCTCAAGACATCTTTTCTTACCCTACTGGCAAAGGAACATATTTCATTCAACAAGGGGGGGAAATTGATTAATCATTTATGTGAATCTAAACTAGTGTAAATTGCAAAGGAACGTATTTCTCACCTATGTATTCAACAGTCAGTTATGTCAATTTCCTATAGCTATTAAACATTGCAAACTATTTTGCAAGATATACACAATGGTATTTGCCATTAACATACAATAGGATGCACATCGCATAGAATGGAATGTACTGTGTTGATTTGGCCACAAGTAACAACTGTACTGCAACATGTCACTTTACCATCATGAGATCATGCCTTCTTAATGTTGTATCTGATAATTGATTTCACCTGCTAGAGGCATTTTAGAAACTATACTCTGGGTAAATCAATTAATTTTGAGTGTATTTTAAACTTTTAGCAGCCAAATGTATCATAACTAGATTTGTCATCTAGAATAGCCCAACCTGAATGGAAGTTGTTCACACAAAATTTCTTAAGTTTTATTTTGTGTGCCTTGATTCCTCGCTATGCCCACTCTCTACCTATTTTTGTGAGGTTCTAGATTAGTCACATGTTATGACACTTGTGGGTTTCCATGAGCGTTAGAGTCTCTTTTCATCTGAGTGGGGGCATGAAAAGAGATGTGAAGATCTGAAATATATGCCTAAGTGCCATTTTTAGCTCTTTAATGGATGCTCAATGTTTTTTATATCTAGTCAATTAAATCTTAGAGTAATGATAACCTTGAAAGAAAGACAATGAGAAAAGCTTTTATGCTAGTAAACTACAACTGAATTCTTCCCCTGCTTATCTCTCCCCAAAAACATCTTTTGTTTGATTCCAGAGATGGAACTAGGGCTGTATAGAATTTAGCAGCTTCACTTCACTTAAATAATTTTGTTTCTGGTTTTGTTTCACCCTCTGAGTTTTGCTTTGAATTTGGAATTGAAAAGTACCTCAAAACTCAAAGTGGAACTAAACTAACACCACCAATTTTTGCTTTGTTTGGTTGTCAGAATTGTATGAATCACTTAGCTTTAATGGTTTCCACCTGAAACCATAAACTGGACCAAGTTTGTGCAAAACCAAGTTTAAGTTTGCTTGAAATTCAGCTCAAGGTCATTGAAAGGTTTACAAATTTCTGTTTTTCACATTTTCTGGAAGTTTCAAACAGTTTGGTTTATATTCCTAGAAGATTAAAGATTAAGAATGTAAAGTTCTAAACTGTGAAAAAAAATTGTGAATGATACAGAAATAAAAATGTTCTCTGTTTTTCTTTCTATAAATGTAGTAATAGGTTATCAGTAAGACAAGCTTCAGAGATATTTTAGATCCACCTACCTTCATAGTGGTCAATAGTCCTCATCAGAGTCCAATCTTACTTTCATCACAAATAAATCAGGTATTTTTTCACTTTTATTATTGCAATTTACAGTATCAGTTCAGGGTTCTGGCACTGAAGTTATAGAGAATATAATTTATTCTATGGGCATTAACTCTACATCATTTTAATTGCTTTTGCTGCTGATCCTCCACTACATCTTATTTGGTGCCATAGCTTTGACATTCCATTGACATTACTCTGGAATGTCATGATGTACTTGATGGGGATCACTGGAGGTGTATTTCTACCTGGCATGTTAGGTAGCAGTTGAATCTTAAATGCCTGCTGTATGATAATCTGCCTATTTCATCTATCTAACCAACCTAGCTCTGTCAATCTATCTAGATACATATACCATGCTTGTTGCCATAGTCACTGAAGCAAACATTCAGTAACCTATGTAAAATTATGATTGTCACTCTTGTTGAGAATCTTATCAAAGAGGTATGTCTACACTTCAATTAAAACCCTGCAGCTAGCTGACTTGGGCTCATGGGCTTGGGTTAAGGGGCTATTTAATTGTCATGTAGATGTTTGGGTTTGGGGTGGAGCCCAGGCTCTAGGACCCTGCGAGGTGGGAGAATCCCAGAGCTCAGGCTTCAGCCCAAGTCCAAATCTCTACACTGCTATTAAACAGCCCCCTTGCCCAAGCCCCTTAGCCCAAGCCAGCTGGCACAGGCCAACTATGAGTATCTAATTGCAGTGTAAACATAACAAAGAGACAAAGGACTGAATGGGCATGAAGAGTGAATTTACCTGTTGAGCCTCAAAACCTGAGTTGAGACATATTTCTAACCAAGTTAAAATCCATTAACAATGTCTTCATGACATGATTTGATACAATCTCTCAATAGGGAAAAGCAAACTAGTTTGGGAAAAATGAGGACTCTGGTTCAGTGAATCATCTCCCATAGAAACCTGAAACTTTTCTAAGGGTACGTCTATACTTACCTCCGGGTCCGGCGGTAAGCAATCAATCTTCTGGGATCAATTTATCGCGTCTTGTCTAGACGTGATAAATGATCCCGGAAGTGCTCGCCGTCGACGCCGGTACTCCTGCTCCGCGAGAGGAGTACGCGGAGTCGACTGGGGAGCCTGCCTTCCGCGTGTGGACCCGCGGTAAGTTCGAACTAAGATAGTTCGACTTCAGCTACGTGAATAACGTAGCTGAAGTTGCGTATCTTAGTTCGAAGTGGGGGGTTAGTGTGGACCAGCCCTAAGACTTTGATTAGCTTGGATAAGGCCTAACAACCATAGACTCACTAAATTTGTTGCTAGGGTTCTGTGGCCTATCAACTTGCTATTTTTAGAAGAGCAGCTGTAAGTTGATGTTATTTGAAATAAACACATTATCCAGAATCAGCCACTCCATTTTCCACCCATAAATTTATGGGAATTTTACACCTGGTTTAAATATGGCACGAACACATATAACACGCGTATAGCCTAGAGCCCATGGATGCATGATTATGCCCAGAGCTGGGTAAGTGTTGTAAGAAATGTACAGTGAATAATCATTTACATTTTTTTCATGAATTCATTTAGACTTTGTCCATGTCCTTTTTAAAATTCACTTTCCATCAATATCCACCCTAACAAACAAGTTTATTGACAGGAATGTTTACCAAAACAGAGAATTTTAAGTGAAAATTGCAGAATATTTGCTGGAATGAAATTTTAAATTGATAACCATGAGTATATGCACCAGAGACCTGAGACTAAGCATTGCACTCATTGAATCAAGGAACAGAAACTTAGCATGTGACCTATTTGTCCAATCAAAACAGCTTGAATTATGAACATTAAATGCTCACAATAAGCTGTTTGATAATGAGCTACACACTAAGAATTAGCAAAATTAGATGGCAAATCATTTCAAATAACAAATAGATTACAGTGAATCATGATCTGTTTGTGGAAAATTCACAATGACTATGCTAATAATTTTAAATTTACATAGTGCCTTTCATGTGAATAAATCCTAATATGTACCATCTCAACATCCGACAAAGGCAGAGTGTGGCAAAATCTGGAAAAAACAATGTCTAACGCCACTTTGTTAATGTGCAAAAAATGATGGATTTTTTTTCAAACTGTATTAATGTATTTAATTACTGTCAATAAAATAATCAAATGCCTTTTGTTTCTTCTTCTCTGTTCCCTGTTTCTTTCCTTTCATATATTTTTGTTCAATGTATTTGTTTTCCCTACAATTTAAAATTTCTTTCTTTTCTCCCTACCTCTCTTCCTCTTTCTGTATTTTCTATTACTTCTTTTAATATGTATTTTTGCTGTATAAATATTTTCTTGTCTTTACCCTCTGCTTCTTCTCTTCCATCTGTCATAGCAAACCTCTTCTAGTGCATACGGTCTGTCTCTTCCTATTGGATTTTCTCCCTCCAAACCAGGAAAACAAGCATCTTTTTCTTTCCCTCTTCCTCTTTCCCTTTCCTCTTTTTCCTCACTCTTCTTTTATTTTCAAATTTATAATTTTTATTAGTTTTTCTAAATACAACAAATAGACCAAAATACCAGATTCATAATAGTTCACAAAGTAAATAAAGAGGGTTAGGATAAAGGGAGGGGAGGGGAAGCAACATATCTATCATCAGGGTCTATGCTAATCTCAGACCTCTACTGTCCATTCTATGTTTTTTCCCTCCTGTCCTCTGCATCTAATCTATCATGTACTTATGTGGCTTCCATCAACATATTATCTTCCCATCTCCTATTCCTTCACCTGACTCCACATTCCTCTGAATTCCTCCTCTTTTGTTTACTTACTATGTGTAACAATAATACATGTCTGAATGCTATATATACCTTACATACTGAATTTATGCAAGATCATATATTGACAAAGCCCTGGCTGGGATGACTTAGTTGGGGTTGGTCCTGCTTTGAGCAGGGGTTGGACTAGACGACTTCCTGAAGTCTCTTCCAACCCTAATCTTTTATGATTCTATGATATGCAGGCGTGGTTCCCTTTAATTACAGTGCACAGACATACCGTATGCAATATACAAAAACCACGTGGCATTCTATTTATGTACATGAAACACCCATGCCTTTTCGACAGGGACAGGCTTTAAAGTTATCCTGATCCTGAACTCTCAAGGCTCCAAAGTCACGATCGGTACTTCTTGCTTTTCTCCCGTTTTATTTAACCCCCAGGGTTATCCCTTTGACTCTTCCACCCTATGCCCAGGTTTACTTCTCTCTGTCTGCCTCATCCTTAACCCCAAAGTTACCCCTGTCTTTATCCCATTAAAATAAGCTTATTAATCAAGTGATCAAGACCATCATTTTTACATAAGAAAACACTGAGGTCAGTGGAAGGTATACACATAAAGAGACTGCAGAAATGGAGCCAGTGTAGTAAGTCTTTTTCCATATATTACCTTGATAAATATATTCACTGATTTATCTTTTTGATTTTTGTTTGGTTTGTGTAAGGGCTTTTTCTACTTTGCGTGTCCTTTTTTTACCTTTCAGACAGTTGCCCTAGTCCCGCTTCCTCTCTCATTTCTCATTCCTGGGGATTGGTGGGGCACAGCAGCCATTTCAGCAGGTGGTCAGGTGGCTCCTGGGCCACATACCTGGCAGCTCTTTGTTGTGTGTAGAGATGGTTGGGCCCTAGATGCTGATTCCTTTGCATCACTATCTGGCCAGAATGCAGCCATGTTGCTCATGTTCCAGATTACCACGATAAAATAGTTTACTGATTTTTCTCCTTGCTTTGTGAGGCCATTTCTAACTTTTATGCTAATTTTTATTTTGCTCTTTTAACTTCTAGATGGTTGGTAGAGATAAGGAAGTCTTCTGTCACTGAACCTAGCCTCCTTGTGACAGGGTAAAGCAGTCAGAAAAAGATTCCCTATCACGTGTCCTTCTAGTGGCGGAAAAGCTCTGGAAACTGCAACCTATAAATTTACCAGAGCAATTGCTTTGTCTTGGTGTTACTCATGGTGTTTCATCAATAAATTCTGGCCTGATACAAGGACTGAAACAGACTTGGGTGCAGCATTGTTTCTTTCCTAGGCTGGTGAGATAGTCCACCAGCTTACCCTCTCCTCACTGTTTGCTCAAGCTGTTGGTTTGAAAAGCACTGGTCTTGTTTGCCTGTTTTCTCTGGAGTGGTCAGGCAAACATTTCTGTTGGTCATTTACCAGTTTGCATGTAAATGTGCTCAGTTGATTTGTTTATTCAAACAAATAAAATCTCCTCCTAAACATTCATGGAAACCAAAAGATTGTCCCCTGAATCCTCTTTCCAAATGTAAGCCCCCCTCCCAAAATAGTTACCTCAAACCATCAGTCAGCAATAGTAAATATGTTTCCACAATGCACCCAGCTATAGTGGTGACTATGCTGTTTTATTTTCTATTATATGTCAGAGGAAGTAAAGGCTTGAACTTTCCAGACACATACATATAGGAAGGGCAAAAATACTGAAGTGTGCAATGTCATTTATCAATTTGGGTCTGGAAACCTAAAATAATTGGACCAACCTGAGTGAGGGGACAGTCATGATTGTTGAAAAAGTAATGGAGTCCAAACTGCTGTGCATAGTAAGAAAACGAAGGCTCGAGTTGTGGATGCTGAGTTATGATTGTGAGTTGTGAATAATTCTTCCCATATTTTCCTCATTGTCACTGAAGATGTAAGGCTAAATTGACATTTTACTTGGGCAGTGAATAGCTACTCTAACTCATGAAAAGCACTAGGAAATAACTGTGACTCAGGAACAATTCCTACCCTGCTCCCCTCCTGCTCTGGGAGCGTTGGAGGGGAGTGACAGCTAGTCTACACTACAGGTTATGTCGGCATAATTTATGTCACTCGGGGGTGTGAATAAGCTACCTCCCGAGCGACATAAGTTACACTGACCTAAATGCCTGTGTGGACAGCACTGTGTCGGCGGGAGAGCGTCTCCTGCTGATGTAGCTACCACCTCTGGTTTTATTATGCTTACAGGAGAGCTATCTCCCATCGGCATAGAGTGTCTTCACCAGACGCACTACAGCGGTGCACCTGCATCAGTGCAGCTACGTCGCTGTAGTGCTTCTAGTGTAGACTAACCCTGAGTTACTTCATCACTTTTGAGAATTCAGTTTACTTCCCCACTCATGCTGAGCCAGCTCTACTGACCAGCATATAGGGTCAGTGCTCTGGTTCCACCACTTCAAGGTCAGTTTCTTGCAGGCAGGAGTTGCAGGGAAGAATCCCTACTCTCCTTCCCCTCTGCCTGGAGCTGCAATGTAGGCAGCCCTAATGTGGTTGTGTGGAGTTGGAAAGGGGAACCTTCCTTCCCATGACACCCCTTTGGAGCTGTGTTAGGGCAAGAGACAATCTAGCCCATAAAGATTTTTAAAACGTTTGCTCGAATGTTGTTCAAGCTCTGTGAGTCAGATTTTTCTTGTAGCTTAGAGGTATTATGGGATGAGTTGCACAGGAATAATATTTGAAGTAGTGATGGTCTGGGGAAATTTGTGTGGAGATTTAAGAATACAGTCCTTCACTTGCGTAATGCAAAGACCTGTGAGTCATGCGGGTGACATTTTGAGTATAGCGCAGTGAAGAGAGATAATTTCCCACACAGGATAATGTCCTGCATCAGATTAGTACCCTGGGGAACACCACTGGTCACAGAAAAAATGTTATTTATTTATTGTTCATTTTGATTTTGGGATTAAGCCAGAGAGCTGCTAAGGGGCTATTGGGAATATGGAATACTTCCCTTTGGCAAATAACATATTGTTTTATATTAGAGGATAAGTGGACCCAAAAGGTACTTTATATAAGATTGACAGCCCTGTAAGTCATAAGTAAATGTTTAATACATGATATGAACTGATGTAATAGTCCAGGATTATGGAGTAATGCAAATGCCATGTTAAAATACAAATGGGGTAGGTCATAATTATATTATATAGCTTTGTATCATACAAACAATACATTAAAATATTTTTCAAGGAAAGATTTACAGTGCTGCTGTGGGATAGGAGATAGTTTAAGATTGTATCAATGCTAATATGCATGTCTTATGTCAAGAATGGTAGTTGACTTTGTATGAAATGATTTTTGTCCTCTAAGTGCTTGTACAATACTCTATACTTTTTCAATGAAAATAATTATTAAGCATCCGACCTTTACTCTGGGTGTTCTTTCTTATTCAGGAAGAACTTCCTGTAAATTGGGTTTTACCAGAGTAAGGACTACAGAAGCAGCACCAATGATGTTGGGATTTCCTCGAAGACCTCTTTCCACTCAGCATCCCAAGAACTTGGTTCGACTCCAGACTCCGTCAGTCAGGTATCTTTATTTGGCACATTGCACACAGCAATGCTATGCTGAGTTGATCAGACTCAAATGTAGGGGGTGGATGCAGGGTACACCACAGATCTTAAATTACACAGCAGACCTCTTCCTTTATATAAATTTACACATTACATTGCATTTAATATACATTGCATCACATGTTTTGGGATTGGCTTGGTCACTTTGTAGGAACCGATCCCTGTACAGCATGATCTGTTCATGCACCGTTCATGCACAATTTACTCTTTACATTACTTTATGTTCCTGACATATCTTGTCCTTTGTTATCTTATCCATTGTAAACGGTTCCCTGGGTGTTCCCCCTTATCTTAGCTAGTACAGACATTCTGTTTCCAGCCTGCTGATCCATTTACCTCTTTAATCCTGTCTCCCAAGAAATGAGGCCTCACCCATGTGTCAAACCAGGCCAACAAAGTGTAGCGACAGCAATGGCCCTTATTGTGAGATAGAAAAACAGCACTTTTGTTTGTGAAAATATTTCTTAACCAGTTCTCTGTTATCCTACCAGCTGTCTATGGTAGGCAAAGCCTATTGGCCCCATTCTGTACAAGGAAAAAAAGCTGGAGTGAAAAGGATTTGCTCCTGTGAAACTACAAGAGACCTCGGTAACAGAATGAAAACAAGGTTTAGGGCTCTAGTACAGTCACAATGTGTCTGTCTGCTGCTAGCTCTGATTGTGGTGGTGGTGATGAAATAGAAGAAATGGCCTGCTGCTAGACTATTCCCTTGGTTTTGGGACCATGTGGATTTGTTTATGTAGACCCACTTGCAATGCCCAAGTCTGCATGCCTTGCAGAGACACATCACACTTGTGACACCCATTGTAGTGAAGTTCCCTGCATTTGTTTTCTTCTTTGGCAACAGTACAGCAGAAGAACCATTGTGTCTGCCATCTGAGTCATATGCAGGAGCAGGATTTGGAACTTTGTGCACAAAGTTTGGGTCAGTTCCCAGGGGGGTTGCATGTCACATGGTTTTTGAACCCTAAATGCATTTCCTGCTCTTGGGGTGAATAGAAAGATATAACTGAAGTATGTTGATTCTGTGGCTTTCTTGGGTGTGTGTTACAGGTCAGCTAAGTTTCTTCAGTTGATGGTTGATTGCTTGATAGAAAGAATCGCTTGCCACTGTTTCATGATACTGTGTTCTCCAGGCACTGTTGTCCTCCCTGTTTCTAATTTCAGTGCCACATCCAGCCTCACTTTGTTCAGCCATGACACTTCAGCAGTCTTCTCATGGGGCTTCTAGTTCTAGCTGACAGAACCCAATTACCCCATCAACACCTGAAAACAGATGGAGTACAGGGTGAGAAGGTTGGTTTCTGCTGTATAAAAATGCCATTTAAAGCAGCTTCTCACATTCTGTGCTTGAATGCTGAAGGAGGAAAATGTGAAGTAGATAAGGAGCTGTCTACAAACACTATGGCGAATGGTCTCAAAAGTGTGGACATATGCAAATACCCATTTGGGTTCCCACCTAGGGGCTCAAGTGGGAGTTGGGTACCCAGGGGATTTTCAAAGTTCAAGTTTGACTGCACCTTAGTTGCCTGAGTACACAATACTCAGTGGGATTTTCCAAAGGGCATATGCTAATTTCCTAGGTGCCCAAGGCTAAGATAAAATGCCCATTAGGTGTATATTAGAATAGGTTAATAAGCATTAATGAAGTTTTTTGGTGTCCCCCTCACAGAGTATAAAAGCCAGCTAGTAGAGTTACTTCTTTAGTTCAAAACTTGGAGGCCAGTTATCTGGAGCTAAACAGTCTAGATATGATCCTTTCTGATGATGAATATTGGGGGTCAATTACAAAGCAAAACCTTTCTAGACTTCAATCCTCCAAGAAAGATGTGGGCCACTAAACACTAAAGCCAAAATTTCAGAAGCTTGATTAATAGATTCATAGATTCCAATACCAAAGGGCTCCTGCGATCATCTAGTCCAGGGGTCGGCAACCTTTCAGAAGTGGTGTGTCAAGTCTTCATTTATTCACTCTAATTTAAGGTTTCGCGTGCCAGTAATACATTTTAACATTTTTAGAAGGTCTCTTTCTATAAGTCTTTAATATATAAATGTTTAAGAAGCTTCATTTAAAATTAAATTAAAATGCAGAGCCCCCCTGGACCCGTGGCCAGGACCCGGGCAGTGTGAGTGCCACTGAAAATCAGCTCGCGTGCGGCCTTTGGCACGCGTGCCATAGGTTGCCTACCACTGATCGAGTCTGACCTCCCATATAACACAGGCCATAGAATTTCTCCAAAATAATTCCTAGAGCAGATCTTTTAGAAAAAAAAATCCAATCTTGATTGAATGCACCACCACCCTTGATAAATTGTTCCAATGGTTAATTACCCTCAGAGTTAAAAATTTACACCTTGGGGTGGCAAAAATAGCCACTTGAACATCATCTAGATTTTAAACCAATAATATACTGCTGAATGGACACTTTGTCATCAATGTATTGCAAGAAGAACCCCATAATAAAAAATGCATGATCAGTGTTTCTTTCTGCTAAATTTTTTATTTTGCGGCACCAAAGAGTCTAACTTCAAGAGTTAGTCATATCCAGATCAGACCAGGATTGTTTGTTAGTAATAAAATATGCCTAATATGAACGAGAAAGTTATCTGTGCATATAAAAAAAATCAAATCAAAATAAATAATCAATTAAACTAAGATAAACTATCACTAACTAGGTTTGTGTGTGGGGGGGTGTTTTGTTTTGCCTTCCTTCTTTTTGCTGATTCAGTTGAAACAGACTTATCTTTGAGGGAGAAACACATGCAAACCAAGGACTTGTCTTCCTTTTCCCTCCTGTTGTTCTGTGACCATGTTTCTGTCTGATTCACCTTCTATCTACAAAGCTACTTTTAACACCTCAGTGCTAAGTACTATCATCTCTCCAGGGCACCCATCCAGCCAGACTCCCTCCTCCCTCCCCTCATACACCTAAATAGGAACAAATGCTGAGCTGACAGGGTGAGAGGGATTCCAATCTAGTTACATAGGATCTGTCTCTCTCAAATGGATCTTTGCAAACAACCACCAAACCATTGCATTTATGGAGGGTATTTAGTGCCTCTAAGTACTGTACCTAACGGCTACCTTATGTTCAGATCTTTGCAATGTCATTTTAAATGCTTAGGAGAAAAACAATTTATCAGTGATTCCAGTCTCTTGGAAAGACTATATTGAGAAGCTGAGTACTATAAAAATATATAGCAGGCTAAGTGTGGGGTTATATAACCAGACATCCCAATTGGAATATCATGGGCCAGGGTTTTTTTTTATTGTTATAACCATCTGTCCTGACAAATTTTGATGAAATGCTATTTTTCTGGTTATCTTCATGCTACAGTCTCTAGCAGAAAACCCCCAACACTTTTTTTGTGTGTGTGTGTGGTATGTGTGGTAGATTTGTCCAGGCATTTGGTTCACATATGTCTTGTAAATAGTATCTCACCCCGCCCTTTTCTCCAGTTCCTGACATACTTAACTGTGGTGTCTTTTCATCACTGGGACGGATGTCTGCTCTCTGAACTGATAGTGACTTTTTCAACTGAAAATCAGGGTATAGCGTACAGTGTTGGGAAGTGTTTCTATTTATCCTGCCATGCTACGTAAGGTGTGGTAGTAGCAGAAGAGTATTTCTTGCTTATGAGAACTCTGTAGTGTTTTTAATACCTGAAAGAGTTAACTATTTTGACTGGGATTTCAGTACAAAGTGCCATTTTAAGGAAACTGCCACTGTACTTCCTAGCTGGAGACCCAGGGCCAGATCCTTGTCCCTACTTTTTGTGCTGCTCCAGTAGTAAAGGCCAAGAGGTAAGGGGGAAAGCTGACATAGCAGCTCTATCCCACCCCAACTGTGCTTCCAAGGTAACAGGCATGACTTGGTGCAAAGCTGTGTGGCTGGAGCACTGCTATGTTTGGTTGTAGCTGGCTGCTAGAACATGCCCCATGGACCATAGGCACCCAAGAGAAACTTAGAGAAGTGGTTTCCAAGATAGCAGTTTCCAATCTGGCCTGCAGGTTGGGATGTTGTTTGCACAGAAAACTCTTATTTACAGTCTCAGAAGGTGTTGGGAGTGAACAACAAAACGGTGGCACTCAACCCCAAAGATGAATGAAATAAATAAATGTGCATGGGCAGCTGAAGAAGGCATTATCCCCAAGCTGAAAAGCTGCAGTGCCACAGAAGCAGTGTAAACAAGGTAAAAGTTTACAGCACTGGCAATTGGGAAACACAGCAGTTTGACTATCTGAGTTATTTTTGGAGCGTAGTTTAGCTCATCACTTAACTTGTCCTTCTGCTAGCCTCACTCCCCCGACTGTGAAATTCATCTAAGAAACATAATCCATATAGTGCTGTGGTTTCCTGAGGCATGGAGGGACTATGTGATAAAGTATTGTTCCTCCTTCACCCTCCATGCTTGATAACTAAGGCTACGTTTTAGTCATGGGTATTTTTAGTAAAAGTCATGGATAGGTCATGGGCAATAAACAAAAATTCACAGCCCATGACCTGTCCATGACTTTTACTATATACCCCTAACTAATACTTGGGCTGGGGAAAGGGGCTGTGGGTGCTCTAAGGGGGACAGTCCAAGGGCACTGTGGGTACTGGGGTGGGGTGGCCCAGGACCCCTGCTGGTGCTGGACGGACTGGGTGGTGGCGTGCGGCCCAGGACCCCCGCTGGTGCTGGGGGGAGGGTTGGCGGGGCTGGCAGGCTCCCTTCCCAGCTCTGCGTGTCCCTGCAGCTCCTATGGGAAGGGGCAGCCAGGGGGCTCACAAGCACCAGCTCCGCAGCTCCCATTGGCCGTGAACTGCAGCCAATGGGAGCTGCGGGGGTAGCGCTTCTGGGCACGGGCAGTGCGTGGAACCCCCTGGCCCCTCCACCTAGGAGCTGCAGGGACATGCCAGTGGGAGCTGGGGAGCGCCCCGCCCTGAGGTAAGTGCTGCCCTGCACCCCAATCCCCTGTCCCTAGCCCTGAGTCCTATCCCACACACCCAAACTGCTGCTGCTGCTGGCCCAGGCAGAAGTCACTGAGGTCATGGAAACTCACGGAATCCGTTACATCCGTGACCTCCGTGACAGACATGCAACCTTATTGATAACTGACAGCTCTGCAATGCTTGCATGTAGGGCATGTACTGCCTTGAAAGGGGCTGATTTTGTTGGCTTGTATGATGAAGCTATATTGTGTGAATGACGAAATAAAAAGAGCCCTGAGTAATAAAATGAATGAGGTAAAACTCACTGTGATACTTCACCATGTAAGGTGCCATTGGAAAAATTCTGATTGGCTGAATATGATTATCCTATTTGTGTGGATGTATCATTTTTGTATCTGAAGTTATGAATATTGACTATGTATCTGTATTTCACATGTAGTCACAGCTGGGTGACACCCACTAAGCAAAATGCTTCTAGTCTAGACAGCTGGCTGTGAAGGGCCTATTCAAAGTAATGGGCCATTAGGAAAAACAATAGGTCTCAGGAGAAGCTTATCCCCCACCTGTTAAGCCTTCCTGAGCATGCTCCAGACAGCCTGTAAGTAATGGCTGCTATGACTCAGGAAGGTATGCAAAGACATGTGACCAGGCCACATGACTCTGGACTTCATTTTGGGATGTCTGTATTTTTCCACAAACTGGTCTGGGAACCAAGTTTGAAACAAAGGGTTCTTGCCGTATTCTAAAGCTATATAAGGCTGGGAGTGACATCATCTGTTGTTCTTCACTCTCCTACAACTGAACACCTAAGAGAAGCTCCTAAGGAAAAGGACTTGGAACGGGGGTGGAGATCCCAGGCGGCAAAGCAAGTGCAGCTGTGCCTTAAGAATCTGCAGCCTGCTTGTATCATTAGCCAGGGTGAGAATTGCTAATTCACATCCTACCTTTCTAGTATTTTAGGCTTAGTTAGTGTTTTTGTTTATTTACTAGGTAATCTGCTTTGATCTGTGTGCTATCACTTATAATCACTTAAAATCTATCTTTTTGCAATTAATAAACTTATTTTATGTTTTAATCTAAACCAGTAAGTTTGGAGTGAAGTGTTTGGGAAGCTTAGCTCAAGGGGCAGAAGCTGTTGCATTTCCTCTCCACATTGAGGGAGGAGCGAACTATGAGCTTATGCTGTACAGTTCCTGTGCAGTGCAAGACAGTATAATTTTAGGTTTATATTCCACTGGGAGGGCGCGTATCTGGGGAGCTGGGGGTTATCTTGGCTGTAGCCTCTCTATTGTTGGTTCATGCAGTGGCTGGTCAAAGAGCCTGCGTGTAACTGCAGCTGGGTGTGTCCCAACCTGTGTGAATGCTAGTGGAATTGTAGGCCCAGGAGTGGGTCTGCAGCTTGTCACAGCTGCACAGTGTGAGAGGGAGCCCAGGCTGGTGAGTCAGAGGGCTCAGTGGTACCCCAGTTCCAGGTGGCACCCTGGGGGGAACCCATGCCACTTACAATAGCATATTAGTGAACAGTTGTAGTATCAGTAAACATTGGATTGCGAGGTGAAGTTTTGGGCCAATGGATGCTCTGTGCCAGAGATGTACCTGTGCAGGACTCTAACCCCTGGGCTTTTTAATGTGACTCCTATTCTCTGTGGGGATTGTGTATCTAAACTGCTTTAGAAATTTAGGATGAAATTCATTTTACCTCCACAAAGCCTAAATAGTCCAGGGGGCAGAATTTTGAGGAGAACCACTCCTTCAATGGGTGGCTTTGCAACACAGCCGTATATGAATTAGAATAGCGGATGCTGTCCCTTGACCATTCTTGTATGGGTTGTTAAGACCACTAGAGTGGCATATTTTTGGATAATTTGTTCCCTTTCCTAAATGCAACCCTCCATGCTGGCCAGTATGGGACACAGATACCCCTCTGTGGCATGCCAGAACTGTAGATTCCCCTCCACTCCAGGAGGCTGCTGAGCCAATTTCCATTCCATCACCTTCACGTAGCTTCATTGTAAAGCTGACGTGACGCAGACAGCCTTGTAAGGGCCCTTGGTGGATTTCACCCTTAGGGAATATTGCCGGCTAATTAAAATTGTATCCTCAGGTTGTTTACTCAGTAAAAAAAAATGTGTAAAACCTGGACAGGGAAAGGAAGAGTTGGTGGGAATTTCAGAAGTGAACATCTGACAAATAGACACCAAAAAAAATCACTATTAGATGGATAAATTTAGCAAAATTGACTAATCTTCATTTATTTCACATATTTTAAACTCTGCTTGCAAAATCAAACCGTGTTTTAAAAGATGTTTTCCTGGTTTTGTTTAGGGAGATTGAGAGAATGAAGGAGGAGGGTTGTAATGGGGGAAAGTGTGTTTATTTTTCTGTCTCTTTTAAATTGGGCTCCTAAAGATCCTTAAATACAAATCTACACATGGGACAATGCAAGGGGGCAGGGAACTATCAACACAGGGATAATATTTTCACCCCTCAGCTCACAGAGAAACGGGGGGAAGGGGGGAATTGCCTAAAGTACAAGTTTCCTTTATAGCCAAAGAGTTGCAAGAGACAACTAATCTTAATTCTAAAGGTACTTGCAGTCTCTCCTGTTGATGCTTTCCCCTCTTCATATAAATAATCAAAGAATCATCAGAGATGGGGAATTGAACACAGGATCTCCTACTTCCAGATGGGTACTGTACTGGCTTTTGTGGGTCACATTCTTAGGCGCCAGTCTCTCTCCATTCATTGTACAGAGAGGGGAGGTGCCTAACTCAGGCTTTGTGGATCCCACTGTTGTTCCTTTGATTTTCTAGTCACCTAAAAGTTCGGTGTTGCAATGCTCAGAGTTGCAACATGTAAATCCCTTTGTGGCTTTAGGCCCCTGTGATTCTGAGTAGGCTGGCATGCATACCACACAGAGCCAGCTGACAAGGTTGAAGGACATAAAAGTTTGAGGGAGGCAAAGATGGGTGTAGCTCTTCCTGGTATAACCATAATCCACTCTAGAGCAGGCACTTCATTCCCTTTGGGCACTACAGTCTGTAGGACTTTACCAGAAAAACTGTAGTAATAGCAATACCAGCGCAACCAATTTGAGTGGGTCTATGCTACTGATTAGGTCTGGCCCTGGGATCCTCAAGTATGTATTTCCATCATCTGTGTCCACATCCAGAATCTTTACTCTGGCAAAACTTCCATTGAAGTCAGTTTTGCCTGAGTATGGAATTCTGGATCAGGCCCTATATAGATAACAGAAGTAAGGGTAAAACCCCAAAGTCAGCACAACAGACAAGGTAGTTAGACCCTTTGGAAGCAAACCTGTAATATCTGACTGCACAAGAGCAGCAAGACTATCCATCATTAGGGATCCATTACTGTACCTCGTACCATTAGGCAGGGTTGCCTTCATGGCAACAGAGCACCTTATTCCAACAACATGTCCAGGTATTAATGATACAAATTTATGCTCAAGCAATGAGGTGGCAGAGCCTTCTGAGGCTGTTGCTGCCAGCAGTCCTCCTTCTTAGAAAGCATAGGGGTACATTTTCAGAATGGTTCACAGGGATTTCAGTGCAGGACTCCCACTGATGTTAGTTGACCCCCTGAGAGTCTGACAGAGTAGATTAATCAACAATTGGAAAAATAAAAGTCATGTCTAGTCAATCATGAGAGATCATTGCTACTTTGTCACTTACCCCTAGAAACTGATACTCGGTATTAGCCATAGTAGTCTTGGTTTGGTCAATTTGAAGCTTGTTAATCTAGTTTTATATTCATTGAGGGAACACTTGTGGTAATAAACTGAAAAACTGGGATGCTATAGTTAGGACCCAAACAGCCACTAAAACATCACCCTTTGGCTTACTAGTGTAAGAAAGGCCATATTTTTTTTTTTGGCCCTCTTTTTAAAAAATGCCAGTTTAATCAATTTAGGGAACTGTTGTCCTCCTCACAAGGATTGGAAAGCAACTGTTGACCTTCTTTAGCACTCCTTTCTTTTTCAGGTAGCAGTGATCTTTATCCAGTTCCATAAGTGCTCAGTCTCTCTATTGTATATAATAAAACAGAGAGGGTAGTAGATAATTGACTTGCCTTTTCCTATTTGATTGACCCACCCTCCCATAACTTATTTCTTTTAGCACTGGATGATTCTGCTGTTTGCTTCCCTCTTCCCTGATGTGCTATTGGATACCGAAGAGTTAAAACCCTTAGAATCAGCGACAAGCTCCCTGACATTTCTATGTTACCAAATCATAAGGGGGAAAAAAATCCCTTTTTTGTTACTGCCTGCTTGTGATATGCTATAAAGGCTACAGCAAAATGAACAAAGTGGCAGCATCTTTCATGTTATTGTGTCCCTTTTTTGAAATAAAAAAAAATCAAGTACTTTTGAGTTAGGGACACTGACTCATTAGCAAAGGAAACAAACAATTCCCAGTGTTTGAATAACAAAAAACACAGTGTGTATCTGTAACTGCCAAGCAGCAGAAAATAACCTGCTGATAATATGCCCATATGGCCTGACTTTCTGAAATGCTAAGCATCCGCAGCTCCTCTTAAAAGCACCATGAGCTGCAAGTACTCTATGGCCAGTCCTGATGGCTGATTATTTTTAAAATGTTCTTTTTATTTAAATTATCTGATTGTTTCATAATAAAAGCAATTTGCTGACACAAACAGGAAAAGAAACCTGCAAATGGTGATTAAGTCAGAAAAGAGCAAGCAAAATATATTTGACAGTACTGTGTAATCTCTATAAACAATATATATAAGTATGTATAGTACTGTATATAGAATTTATATATGTTCATGAATATATGGTTTATAATTGATTCATGGTTCAGACAGATTCTTTAAAGCTGATTATGTTATAGCTCAATACTGGTAAAGAAAACATTCTATGAATATTATGGTTTTGGTTGAATGTCATGGGATAGTTTTCCCATTATTGAACTGACTTGCTTTTTAACATAATAGGGTGAATTAATTTTGCACGTGGTGCCTTACATTTTTAGAATATAAACAACTTGTCTGCAGCAGAAAAATAATTTGCAACCAAATATTTTATCTGAATATGGCTGTTTTTTCTGCTCTCCAGAAATATGAGTGATTAGGCCATGATTCTTTGGATTTATTCATTGTTCGATGCACTCAATTTTTTCAATATTCCCCCCCCCCACTTACGTTAATCACAAACCATTTGTTGTGAGTATTTGATACTCTCTATTCAATATTTAAAGGTGTGTTGCTTAATTATAACTAGTCAGAGAATTCATGTGCTGTTGGTTCTGTAACTGGACTGGATGAGCAGGCAAGCTCTGCCAATGTGAATATTTGCAGGTGTGGATTTAAAATTCAAATGCATATGCAATTTCGGTGCGTACTCACACATGGACTTTGAAATTCACTTTCCACAAATATGTGTGCCAAAAAAATTGGATTGCGTAGAAGGTGAACACAAAAGAATATAATTTAAAGAACTGAGCTAAGATCTTTATCCTGATCTAGAATTGATACTAGAGAGGCAATTTTGAGAATAAGGTTATTACATGAAAATCCTTTAATTTTTGATTAATGATTCAGATGTATGTAAGTACAAAACATATTTTTCTTTTCCTTATTATTAACTTTTATATGACTGGGGTGATAAATGTACTAGGCTTTTAATTATTTTAATTTTGATCTTTCCTTGTAATTGTGTTGTCTGATTCTATTAAGAATTTGTAAGAATTAAAAAAAAAGTTTGGCTACATCTATTAGTATTTTCTCATGTACCCTTTTAGCAACATGTTACATGCAGTGGGGATATAGCCTTGAATTGGGTAATGCAGCTGGGGAGGAAGGATAGGAAATGTAATGTATAAACATGGTGTCCGTTCCTTCCTATCTGAATTGCATGACTAGATACCAGAGGGTTTATCCTTAGCAGTCTTGGCTGACACTTCTGTGAGTTAAAACTAGCATTTTTAATAAATAGTCTCCCTGTTGGATTTTATAAGCGTGCTTCATTGATCTGAGAATCAATAGAGCATAGCTAACAAATCCGTCCTGCTAATGAATCAGGATTTGATCAAAATGCCATTGAAAGCCATGGAAATTTTATATTGAATCCAGAAGGGATTATTTAAATATTGGTTAGTTAATGGGCCATATTCTTAAGAAAGGCTTTATTGATTTCAATGGCTCTGTTGATTTCCTTCCCATCAAATCTGAATTGCTAGCAAATTCACAGGTCAGTGCCCTTGACTTCGGTTGATCTGAAACTGGGATGGGTAAAAATAGTGTGAAAAATTTGTGCTGCCGTGTAATAACTCCTGCTTAAAAGTCAATTTTTCTTCCTCTTCTAAAAATATCCCAAATTAATAAAAATCCCAAATTAATAAATAGATGACAGCATTATCAGGTTTGACTAAGGAATTACATTAAAATTTGATCTGATTGACCCGTAGAATGATGTGTGACACACAGACCATATTATTCAGTGACAGGTGAACCCCAAATCTTTTGGTTCAGTTTAGTAGGTTATTTGAACCTCTCCTATTAAGAAATTGGGATGAAAATATCAGGAGAACAGGCTTTCTTATAAGAAATTCAATACCTCTTTGGTTCTCTTCATGATGTCTGGTTCTCCTAGTTTTGAACGAAGCCAGAAATTGTAGGGTAAGTGGCTTCTTCCCTCCCTCCTCCAGTTTCCCCAAAAGCTTTTTCTTCCTTCCTGAAAACCACTACCAAAATGGAACCAACAAGAGGACAGACACACATTCCAGACACAAAAGGGTAGATAAATGCCACCAAACTGGAAATGTGAAAGTACTTTTGGGTGTTAGAGATAAACGTAACAAATTGGACAGGAGAAAAGTCTCCAAATAAGAGAATAAAGTACAAGATGAACTGAAATCTTCATGTGTGCCTAACTTAGTTCAGCAAAGAGGCCTGGATGGCATGAAGTGGAAGTTGCAATGAAGATTAAAGGTACAAGTCTTTCAAATATATAATTGGGATTCCATGAATTGCCCCAAAAGGAACACTATGAACTCACCCTCATTTTGGAGTCACACTCCAAATTCAATTTCTTCCCCACTGAATACTGTCATTACCTGGATATTGAAATACTTTGGAGAATGAGAAGGATTTCTTTAGTTGCCCTGACGTTGCAAGGAGAAACAGGAATGGAACTGGGGCTTCGGGATGGAAGGAGAAGAAATTCACAAGATACCACTTTCCCAGCCCAACCCACATTAAACCTATGGACCTAATTCACCTCTGCTTGACTCAAGTTTTACACTAGTGTTCCACAAATGATTTCAAAGGAGTTTTATATCAGTGTAAAAATGGACTAAAGCATGATGAATCAGACTGTATCACACTCCTTTTTTTCCTGAAAACTTTACAGGTATATTGAAGGGAAAAGGGTGCTAGTCACATAACAATTGTCACAAAGATAGAAAAACAGGAAGGGATGTCAGTCAAACAGTGAAATCTGGGAGTAGTGATCAGTCATTTATACTAGTGATCACTATGCCCTTATCTAATAACCCATTCCCTATTTACCACAATCTAATTTCATTTGGTTTTAGCGATCACTGCTTTTCCATTTAAAGTTATCTGATTAGACCTTCAAATATTTCCATTTTTCAAGACATAGCACATCTCCTGCAACTCTATGTAACATATATTCAGGTAGAATTTGATTTAAGTGGACAATTTATTTGTGATTCATGCCTACACTGAAGCAGGCTGCTAGGCGCCAGTACAATTTTGAGCTATCTAGGGCACCAGTTAACCTCCCTATGTCCTTGATGTATAATGAACATTCTAGTAATTTTTTGAATCACATCAGATTTGCAGTGTGTAAAAACAAACAAAAATCTTCCCCCCAAATATATTAAACTGTCAGATGGCTTTTTACACACATACATTCCCTCCTCTTTTTGTCAGGATTCCAACTTGCAAAGAAATGCACAATTTCTGGGTATATACAGCAGATTGTAGCACGAGTTTTTCTCACCACCCATGCAGAAATGTCTAGAGATTATCACTGTTTAGTCATGTTGTGTGTGGCAATGTTGTTATTCTCAAAGGCATTAGCCTTATTCAGGCACATGGTCAATGTTCTGTCTACACTGCAAGACTAAAATATGCTTTGACTGTGTTGGGGAACAACAGCATTTCGACTGAGTTCGCCCATGTTGTTGTATTTGTAGTGTAGATTGTTCCTTAGTGGAGAGACCTAATAGAAAAGCACAGAAGTCTGAAAGAGACCTGCAGCAATGTTGCATGGATACCAGGCTGATGGGAGCTTTACACACCATCACTGCTACAGCAAATTAAAAAGCGAGATAAGCCATACAATCTTGTGTCTATATTTATAGCCCACGCTGAAGCACAAATATTACCTTCTCCATGTATTTTGGAGCTTAACACCAGTAACTTAGGAAATCATGCACCAAAGGAATTTGCCCTGAACCCAACCTAAAAAGGAAAGTATGACCCATGATCTTAGTATCTATTTGTAAACAGGATTGTGTGTCATTGATGCACATCTTTTCACTGTCTATTTTTCACATCTTGTTTTCCCATGTTTCACTAGATTTAGTAGGCTGTAGTAAAATTTACTAGATAAATGTATGTTTTGAAAAGATGTTTGGCTGCTGTAATTACAGGGATTTATAAGCAAACATACTCATGGCCTCATATGGCAAGTGACAAAAGCTCACAGCTAAATATAAAAAAAAGAGACCTTGACAACAGGTTGGAAATTGGGTGGGAATTGGAAAATTAAAATAGAGTCATAGGAGAAACAAAAGGGAAAACAGTGGGGGAATCTAATCAACATCATAGATATCTATACACAAATGCAAGGAGTATGGAAATAAACAGGAAAACTGGTAGGCTTAGTACCCAACCTAAATTATGACTCAGTTAGCATCATGGAGATGTGGTGGGATAAATCTTATGAATGGAATATTGGTATAAAGGGATATAGCTCATTCAGAAAGGCTAGGCAAGGAAAAAAAGGAGGAGATATTGTACACCAAGAAGGTATGCACTTGTTCTGAGGTCCTGAAGGAGGTGGGAGGCTGACTAGTTGAAAGTCTCTGGGTGAAGATAAAAAAGAAAAAAAAAACAGGGGCAAACATCAGGATAGGAGTCTACTATAGACCACCTGTGATGGAATGAACCCCCATCACCTGCTAGAAAAGTAGGCCTTGTCTACACTACCACTTCAGTTGATGTAAAAAACCCACCCCCCTGAGTGACATTACTTACATCAATTTAATGCGGTGTCTACAACACACTATGTTGGTGGGAGACACTCTCCCATCAACATAGCTTCCGCCTTTCACTGAAGTGGATTAATTATGTTGATGGGACAGCACTCTCCCATAGACTTATTGTGCTTTCATCAGACCCCCTAAATCAGTGCTGCTGCATCAATCGCAGTGGCGCTGATTTAGCATGGTAGTGAAGACAAGCCCACAGAGTCATGCTCCAGATCTTGGAGTGATTAACTAATGACTCCTGACCAGTGCGGGAGGAGCTAGCTAAACCCCTGGGCTTTATAAGGAGTTGAGGGAGCTCACTTGAGGGGAGAAGACTCTCTCTGGGAAAAGCCTGGCGTAGGTAGATAAAGGAAGGTCACAGGCATAGAATTGATCCCTGTGGTGGGCCCTAAAAAGTGGGCAAGATCCAGGGAGAGACTGCAGAGGACTCTCCTATGTTGATAATCACACAGGGAGCAGAGTAGGCTCCTATGGCGAGCCTGGAATTAGGGCCTACAACAGGTTAATGAAACCCACAAGGAGGAAACTGGATTCTTGTTGGAAGGAACCCTGAGAGAGGGTTTGTAAGTGGAAGCAGAAGAGTTCAGAAGCCTAAGAGGACAGAAGAACTATTATCTGGATTTGTCTGGATTTGGATTTGGATGTTATGGTTACCCTGAAAGGGGACTGAACTTTATGTGACTTGGCCAGAGGACCGTGCTATGGAAGACCCAGCAAGAGGCAGGTATTCTGAAGGAAACAAGGGAGTTGTGCAAAACCTCAACTGGGCCTTCTAAGAGGTTAGAGTGCCCCTCCCCCGCCCCCCAACACGCCACCAGATCAAGAGGAGGAGATGGGTGAGGCATTTCTAGACCATGCAATGATAGACTTTCATAGGTGACTCATGGAGGGGCGGGCATGCAGGGTCAAGTGCCTCCCTCCCCCCACCCCCCCGATTTCTTCTTGGCCTGCCGGCGGGGGAGGTAAAAGTTCTCTGTCCTTCTCCCACTGCCCCTGTCCCTGGCAGCTGGACCCAGGATGGGAGTAGAAGGGGCAGGACTGGCCACTTTTCACACCAACTACTCAGGGTCACTGCTCTATGCAGCACAGTGTCTGCCTGAGAGAGAGCCTAGGCTAGGGAGGCAGGGGCAGGCCACCTCCCGCCTAGGCCCGGCTGCAGCAGGCCTCCCCATGCCCAGGCCTGGCTGCCAGGGTCTTCCCGCACAGCACCTTTCTGGCTTGGCCCCTGTCCCCGGCACCTGGGCCCAGGCTAGGGGTGGCACACTGCTGCCTCCCCACCCAGGCTTTCTCAGGCAGCTGCTGTGCTGGACAGAGTCAGCAACCCATAGCTGCCAGCTTCAGTCACGTGAGACCCACCAGGGTCTGGCTGCCAGAGACAGGGGCCAAACATGCTGGGGAGAAGGCGCAGCGGGAGAAGTACAGAATCCCCCAGGTAATGTGGGGTGGGGAAAGCACTGCGACCCTGAGTTGGGCGTGGGGCTGGGAGGTCGCTAGGCAGAAGAGACACATGGGCCGGTCAGGTGTCCTCCCCTTTAGATTATGCTCTTCACCCCCCAGTATGAGGAGGCACAAGCCTTCTAAGTTTATGATTCTAAGGAAAGGAAGGAGTGAGAACAGCAGAATAAGGACAAAGGATTTTAAAAAAGGCAGACTTTAACAAACTCAGTGAACTGGTAGGTAGAGTTCCATGGGAGGAAAATCTCAGGGAAAAAGGAGTTCAGGAGAGCTGGCAGTTTCTCAAAGAGACAAAACTATTTTGTAATTAGACACCAGCAAACTATCCTGGCATGAAGGAAGGATAGGAAGAATAGTAAGATGCCAACATGGCTCCATCAGGAGCTCTTTAATGATCTGAGAATAAAAAAGGAATCCTACAAAAAGAGGAAACACGGACATTTTGCTAAGGATAGCACAAAGAATAGCGCAAACATGTAAGGACAGAATCAGAAAGGCTAAGGCATAAAATGAGTTACACATAACAAGGGACATAAAAGGCAATAGAAAGAAGTTGTGTAAATGCATTAGGAGCAACGGAAAGATGAAAGAAAGTTTAGGTCCACCACTGAGCAGGGAAGGAGAGCTAATAACAGAGAATACCAAGAAGGTTGAGGTGTTGAATGCCCATTTGCTTCAATTTTCACTAACAAGGTTAACGGTGAGCAGATGCTTAACACAATTAATAATTAAGGAACGTAAGCCATAATAGGGAAAGAACAGGCTAAAGAATATTTAGAGACTTTAAATGTATTCAAGTTGACAGGCCTTACTGCAGCCCACAAAAGGATGCAACTTATTTTTCTCCATGTAATTCTCTAAATACTAATTCTGATATACGATCACGTTTCAAAAATACACACTTGGCAAAAATCAAACCACATTTCAAAATGTTACATCAAATATATATTACTGGCATATCTAAGCTGATCTTTGACAAGGACAGAGGAACCTTTTGGGTGAGATTTTCAAAACTTCCTAAGTGATTTAGGGGCACAAATCCCCCTAAAAGCCCATGAAACGTAAGTTCCTAAGTCAATTAGGCACTATTGAAAATCTCACCCTTCACCTCCAAGTTTTTTTGCAATAACAAAAAGGTCTGACCATATCATGGCTTCTTAGTGCCTCATGTGAAATACTTGGTGGTGTCAGACTTCCTAGAGAACAGGTGCACACATCGCAGCACCAACACTGGTGCTAATTAGCACTCTTTCTGGCAGTCTCAACAGAGACCAAGGACTGAATGACATGAAGACAGATCTACCATATATTCTTACTCCACAGTGCTATCCTTTCTCCTGAAACATATTGGCAGGTTAGTGTGGGGAAGCCTGCACTGAATCTGTCCATGGAGCCTGTAGGCTAGACGGTCCCTTAGATGATCCACCTATTCTGTGTGTAAAGAGAGAACTGCATTTTCCAAAGCAATCACACACCCTCAATTTATTATGTTGCTTTAATATTAGTAGCTTTAAAATTTTCCTGCTGTGACATTGGCTCCATCTCTGGAAGTTCTTATCTTCAAAACCTTTTCTAGGGACTGGTGAAAGAATTTGAACCAGCCTGATCCTTTGCCAAGAATAGAAAACTCTCTGGGAGCAGGACTCATGTCTGCTTGGGTGCATGTACAATGTGTAACACGATAGGGTTCAATCATGATTAGGGTATTTGGGCTCAGCCACAGTATAAAAAATAAATAATTAATAAATAACAGAGCCTGAACTTTTTTTTTAAGATCAGAAAAAATCAGGTTGGGTTTTTTTTGGTAGGGAGGGGTTTTCTCTACCTGGCTTTGGCTGAAATGGAAACAAATATATCACAAGAATAGACATTTTCACTGTATTTGTGGTCTGAGTGAAAGCAGGAAATACTGGAAAACGCAGAGTGAGACCTTTCTCATGAGACCTCCTCAAGAGATTTGGAATGGATATATTTGAATTAACTTCAGATGCTTATCTTCACTACATCAAATCTCTGAAACTTTTGAGGGCCATTCATCAGTGACCTAAGCAAGTATTTTTATTTCTCCTAATCTAATTCATCCTCCTGCCAGAAAAAAAAATAAACGGTGTCCCAAAGACCTTGTAATTTAGACTGCCAAGGCAAAGGGGGGAGGGCATATAGGCACAGAGAAGTGAGCCCAAGCTGACACAGCAGATCAGTGGTTGAACTGGGAATAAAATCCAGGCCTCCTGACTCTGAATCTAGTACCCTAGCCACTAGACAATTCTGAAATTATTATGCATATTAGCCTGAATATCCCCTTAAAGCAAAAGAAGACTGAGAGGTGGCTTGATTACAGTACGTTCACAGGGAAAAAATACTGACTACTAAGGAGTTCTTTAATCTAGCAGAGAAGGCAAAACACAATGCTATGACTGGAAGCTGAAGTTAGATAAATTCATATTAGAAATAAGGCACTCATTTTTAACACTGAGGGTGATTAACCATTGTAAAAAACTACCAAGGGAAGTGGTAGATTCTCCATCTCCTGACATCCCCAGATCAAGACTGGATGCTTTCCTGAAGGTTTTCTTTAGCCAAATACAAGTTATGCTCAAGTCAAACACAAGTTATTGGCCTTAATTCAGGAGTAACTGGGTGAAATGTAATGGCCTGAGATATACAGGAGATCTGATCACATGATTACATAATGGTCCCTTGGGGCCTTAAACTCTATGAATCAATATTATAAAAATATATGTAGACTTTTGTTCTGCAGGGTCTCTTGAGCACTTCCTGAAAGGTGCATCATTATCTATTCCTTTGAAGCCAAAGAGAATTCAGAGTGTGTAGCACCTTGCAGGGCTAAGCCCTTTCTGAATATTAGCAACATTATGATGGTTATGAAGGATATGGCTGTTAAGCCTCACTGAAAAACTTGGCATCAAATTATCATATTAAATTTAAATATAAGATTTCCTATTTTATTTACTGGATATTAAAGTTATCCTATGGGCCTTGAAATACTGATGCTGGAATTTATAGGTAATGAATAAATATAGAACTTAGCTATATTTCATGCTTCTTCAATTTTTGTATTTTATTGTTTGTTTCTGGGGGCCATATTCTGATGTCCTTATTTCTACCAAGGAGTATTTAACACCTTGAGAAGTCCTGTCGATTTCAGTGGGACCAATTGAGGAATAACTTACTACTGAAAGTTATTCCTCTTCCTTCCCTGAGATATCCTTATGGGGATAAGAGTCCTGCAGCTTGCTGAGAGCAGTGTGGGTAGACAGCTAAATGAAGAATACTTTGCTGGGTGAGTACCATCAGTCCATATTCTCCAGGCCCTTTTATGCATAGATTAAGGTTCATGAATGCTGTGATTCTTGAGCCCAAGGCTGTGTTCAAGTAGATTTGAGGTTCAGTGTAAATATTGCACACTGTACTAATAAACCTATAGTTTTTGCTGGGGAAAAGCCAGAAGAATTAGCAGCATGTAATTGGTGTTCCTGCATGAATAGGTAATGAGTTGGGTAGTGGTTATATCAGTGTAATCTTCTCTTGCTTGGGGTAATTTGTCTTTTATTTCAGCAGTTGTTGTATTCAGATTAAAAACACAGATTGTTTGACAGTGTTGGCAACTCTTCAAATTTTATATGTGTTTTGTGATATTTGGTATTTTTCTTAATCCTCAGCTCCTGGAGTCATGTGATTTTTTGAAAATCCCAGCTTTGATTTTTTAAAAGTATGTTTCTAACCCTTAGGCTTGCAGAGAAAAGTTTCAAAATGCTCTGAATCCAAAAAGCAAATATTAAGAAACCCATTGACAATGGCCTCAAATCTTTGGGGATGTAAAAGTGACCTTTTATGTTCTGGATTCTAGGGTTGGCCAGGTGCTGAGTGCCCTAGTTCCCAATTAATTCAATAGGAGTTAGGGGTGTACACCACCTCACAGGATTGAGCCTGTCTGTATACGGTAGGTTTTTATGTTAAGACTCATCTTTTCCACTAGACTTCTCCCTGTGGAAGATCATTCCAAATTTAGTCCTACAAAAAGTGCAAAATACTGATTAATTTCTGTTGTATCAAACAAAATCTGCCTCAGATTTGACTGCATCAATGGTTCAGATAAACTCCTGCAGACCGCAGCACTGGAATGATTTGAAAGTGTGAACCTGATTCTAAGGCTGTTAAAAGGTTGCAGCAGTGCTATTTGTTTGTGTGTGTGTTGCGAGAGGTGGGGGGAGGAGGGAAGAGAAAAGCGGGGGAACGTGTCTGTGAAGAGGGGGGAGGGGAAATTGCTGTCTGGTGCTGTTTTCATTGTTCTCATGTTAGTGTTATCTCAGCATCTAGATAAAATGGCGTAAAGGATATGACTGAAATGAAGAAAACAAAGAGCTCTAAGAGTGATGGGTGTCCTCAGCACAGTCAAAGCGAGTGGTGGTGGGGAGGGGTCATATCCCATTTTAATGTATTTCATGACTGCCACAGCTGCCAACTACCCATGTTTTTCTAGGGCACATTTTCTAGCCTTCACATTCACTGAGGTTTCTAGCTGAACGTATTTCTTCCCTTTTTTCATACATATCCGCTGATTTAAAAGAAAAACAGCCTTCATTGCATATGGAAGCTCAGGATTTTTGTTGTGAATGTAAAAAGTCCAGATCTCCACTTTCTGTTGGAGATTATGTAATTTAGAATGAAGACCCTGATATCCTTATTTTCTCTGTGTGTGTGTGTGCGCGCACAAAAAAAAAATTGGTTCCCTTATTCATGGAACCACTCACACGAAAAACAAGTACTTAATAATGAATAAGGATTTCCAAGGCTGAGTCCTACATGATGAAAACTTTGGAAGAAGGCATAATAATGGAAATGTAGCAGATGGCAGATGTAATATTTTAAAATTGTTTAGCTATCTGTTGCTCTATACTTTTAAAAGGTTATAATATACCCAATGGAAAGTAAAAACAACGAGGAGTCCTTGTGGCACCTTAGAGACTAACACATTTATTTGGGCATAAGCTTTCGTGGGCTAGGACCCACTTCATCAAATGAATGGAGTGGAAAATACAGGAGCAGGTATAAATACATGAAAAGATGGGAGTTGCCTTACCAAGTGTGAGGTCAGTCTAATGAAACAATTCAATTAACAGTAGGATACCAAAGGAGGAAAAATAACTTTTGTAGTGGTAATGAGAGTGGCCCTTTTCAAACAGTTGACAAGAAGGTGTGAGTAACAGTAGGGGGAAATTAGTATGGGGGAAATTAGGTTTAGGTTTTGTAATGATCCAACCACTCCCAGTCTTTATTCAGGCCTAATGTGATGGTGTCCAGTTTGCAAATTAATTCCAGTTCTGCAGTTTCACATTGGAGTCTGTTTTTGAAGTTTTGTTGTTGAAGAATTGCCACTTTTAGGTCTGTTATTGAGTGACCAGGGAGATTGAAGTGTTCTCCTACTGGTTTTTGAAAGTTATAATTCCTGATGTCAGATTTGTGTCCATTTATTCTTTTGCATAGAGACTGTCCTGTTTGGCCAGTGTACATGGCAGAGGGGCATTGCTGGCACATGATGGCATATATCACATTGGTAGATGTGCAGGTGAACAAACCCCTGATGGTGTGGCTGATGTGGTTAGGTCCTATGATGGTGTCCCTTGAATAGATATGTGGGCAGAGTTGGCACCAGGGTTTGTTGCAGAGTTTGGTTCCTGGGTTGGTGTTTTTGTTGTGTGGTGTGTAGTTGCTGGTGAGTATTTGCTTTAGGTTGGGGGGCTGTCTGTAAGCAAGGACTGGCCAGCCTCCCAAGGTCTGTCACCAATGGAAAGTGTATAATAAAATAATACTTTCTTCTTTTTGGTCTTTAGCTTGACTGGCAGGATATAACTACCTGTTGCAATAAGCATTACAAAAGTTAGCACCAGATAATCTCCAAATGTTTAGGTGCCTCAAAAGAATATCAATCTGTTCACCCATGGGAATGTTTGCTTTGGTTTATTGTTTAGTAAATTATTTGCCAAAATTGTATGAAAACAGAATAAAAGCAGGGACCATTTGTTTGTTTTCTGTTTGTACAGTGCCTAACACAGTGGAGCCCTCGTCCATGACTGCGGCTCCTTTGTGTTACTCTAATACAAATAATAATCAAAACTGTATTGAAATGAATGGGAGAGAGATTTTCCATGTGTTTCAGAGCGAACGAATGAGCAAGAGAGCACTTGTAAGCTTTAACATGGATCACAACAATCTATTTATAAACCTCCAAGAATAATCACCCCTTTTACTTTGATGAGCATGCCTCATTCTCCTTGTCGTGGCACTGCACTGCCCTTAGTACATGGCCTTTAAGATGCTCAATTGTATTTCTGATCTAATCAAGAAACTCACAACTGCAACCCAAGCTCAAATGTAAACAACAGGTCAATGAGAAATCCCTGTGCTGGGAAAGAATAAATGCCATGATGAAAGTTCTAAATAGGGTTAAGTGTTGTGGCCACTCCTCACACTTGCTTTAGTAATGGGCCATAACTTTAGCTACTGTCTGTCTTTTATGGGGTTGATGTGTGTGGTTAATTTGGGCAAATGGAATTAGCAGCATAGAAAGGACATCCAGCATGTACCAACAACGGTTTCATCGACTATCTGATTTAAAATAAACTAGAGATGGGCTCAAGCTGCAATGTTTGGATCCAGATTCCCTAAAGTATTGGGTTGTTTGAATTGGGCTTTGATTGGGTCACATCAATAAAAGAAACTTGGGGTTGTTTTACTCAGCTTGGTGCTCTGAAAGTTCACGTGGAGATACACGCCATACCAAAATGGCTACTCCCAGGGTTTGGCTCTAAAATGACAGCATTCATTTTAAACTTTATTTTTGTATAGCAAATGTGCACTTTAAGAATGCTGATCTGACCACAACAAGGGCAATTTCCTATTATTATAATTATGAGATCTGTCTAGCTGTGTTTTGGCGTGAGTCATTACATACAGTTCAAAACAGATTAAAAAAAATATATTGGTGCATTGTTAGGCCCTGATCCTGCAATGAGAGATGTGTACAAGCTGATCCCTGGACCTGCATACAGCCCCATTGATTTCAGTATGGCTCTGTGTGGGCACAGGCTACTGTCTGCATGCACCTTGTTTAACTCTGAGGGCCTTAGTTCAACAAGTTGCCAGTTGCAAAGAAGCAGTTCTTGAGCTGAAGTAAAGTCTGGATTTTGTCTCTTTTTGTCTGGTGGGTGGGTATCAAGTATGTTTTGAAAGTAGCATGGTTGGCCAGCTGCCTTGATCCTTTGCACCCTTTTCTAGCCTCTTTATGGAGAAGATAGTGGGTTCTACCTATTGCCTTTATGGCTGAAGGATGCTTAATTATATTTTTGGCAAGGAAGCTGAGTTTTAAAAAGCAGTGTAAGAAAGAAAGCCCAGGGAGGGTTTTATTAGTGTTCTGACCCTAGGAAAGCCTGGCTAAACAAGATGGAAAATACCACTGAAACTTCATAAATCCTTCTTGATTCATACAAAAAGAGCACCTCCTCACCAGTGCAAGATTTTTCTCTACAGTCTGTTCTCCACTACTTTGTCCAGTTTCATTTTAAAGGTGACTGGCAATTTTTTAAAAAAGTTGGACTTGCTCCATTTTCTTCTTCATCATGTATACAGAGAGGGTGAAAGGATTGTAAGTGCTTTCTTTTGTTTTGATTTCTACCTTTGACATGTCTAGAATATCAAAGCTTGTCTTCCCCCATTTACCTGTAGGACATAATCAAAGGCTGGCTATTGTTAACTATCACACTTAAACTGATAGGGTGGGAGTGCTGAATGTTTAACAAACATGTCCCATCTCCAAAATAAACAACAAACCATGTATTTACAAAAATAAACAAAAACCAAAGTTTTAAACATTCTGACTTTAAATCCCTTCTTATCTCCATTGTTCAATTTTTACTGTCTTGATATATAACTAGTTCTCTAGTCTTCCAGGCTAGATTGGAACTGAGTTTCTAAGTAAAAAAAACAAACAAATGGGACGTGTGTATAGGAATCAATTTTTAAAAAAATCGGACCCCGTTTAAAAAAAAATCCGTTGAGGTCTCATTTATACATCAAGCTGAAGAAAGGGCAAAGCGTATTTTTCCCTTTGCAAGTCACCTTTAAATGTCCCAAGTGATGATTCTTCCTCCTCTTCCCTTGGGAGATTATTCCAGTGGTGATTAGTCTTCATTGTCAGTAAAGTTTTCTCATTATTCAATATAATTTCTTGTCTAGTCAGATAACTTTCAAACCTGTGTCCCTAGTTATAACTCACTGCACCATGCTTGCTCTCTTGTAAGATTGCAGGAGAGAGATCTTGTCTATATCAACCCCAGTGATGTCTCCTCAGATGTCTCCTCACATCATGTCCTATGATCATTGCTCTTTTCTCCTTTTATTCTGTCAGTTTTCCCTTCTTTCATTTTATCTCTGTTAATTTTTCTTTACCATCCTGTTTTAAATTTCATGTTTTCTTATTTGCTTTTTTATTATTTATTCTTCTCACTCTTGGTTTTTGATCTCCCTTTCCACTCTTCCCAGAAAGCTACATGCTGCTCTGGGTGCTGAGAGGAGCCCTTTGATGGCTCCCTGGGGCTAAGCCACATATGCTCTCATGGCTGAACTGAGTCCCTTGGGACTAGACAAAAGAGGCTTGATTCCTATATACATGAGTTGTCCTGTGGTCAGCTGCCCGAGGGGCCATTGGAAGAGAAGGGAGAGAAGGCAAGCTGTTTTCAAGGAGCTCCCATTGCTTTACACACAGCAGGAAATTTACATTGTATGTGAGGAGGGAGGAAATTTACATTGTATGATCTGGAGTCATGCAGCTTTCCCTTCCCTTAGCATTCATTATGTGGGGAAATACAGGGATAATTCTCCAGACATGACTATTCAAGGCCCCTACAAGCCCTCATCCTCAATCCTCGTCCCAGCACTGACAACTTCCCCACCCATGGATAAAGAAAAAAATCTATATAATAGAATTAAATATGGTTATAGAAAATCTGAAAGGTTCTTATAGAAATTACTATAAAATCTGTATGGTTCTATTGCAAATGCTCCTTTATATTTTAAACCATCCTGTAAAATTCTACAGCTAAGATATAATTATCTCTTAAATTCCATAGGATGGTTGCAAAAAAAACAATAAAAAGTTGATCCTGTTTGGTTACACTGCATTATACAGTGACGTTAATTACCCTGGAGGCATGCTGCAGTTACAGTGTAATTATACTATTTCTATTTACAAATACATAATTGTATACAGTAACATTTCTGTGCACATAGAATCCAGGTACATTCAATCTGTAGACATCTCTGTACCTGTATCTATAATGTACCTGGATTCTAAAAATATGTGTTAATTATCTAATGCTGGGGTTAAGCATAGTTAATTTAGTCCTCTAATAACATTTTTGGTTACAGGATTGTGTAGTACTGTAGGTACCTGTGTCAATAAGTATAACTTCAGAGTAACTACAAAGTACCTGGATTCTAAAAGTACATTTTAAAAATATGAGACTATAGGTGTAATTAATTCAATTGTGTAGTTAATTTTCCAGTTATATGAATTAATAGCAGTTACATTTATATGACACACAGCAAAATTACAGGTTAATTAATTATCTGTATTATGAAACGTATTCTCCTTTTGTAACAAATGCTATAGGACTTTTTTATAAGCCTCTCTGTGCCTGCACTAACCTTCTGAGAGGAGTCCTTATTCTCATATATCCAGGGTGATTATGGCGGAACGGTCTCCTCCACCACAGCATTTGAGGAGAGATGGCAGGCTTTTTCTCTCCCAGCATTCTTAAGAGGCATTTCCAATTCTCTTTTATTCCCATGAGGTAAAGAGGGGGAAAATAATGTTGGGTTTCTTTTCTTTCTCACTGGGGCGATCTACTTTACTCTTTCATTGCAGTCCCGCCTTTTTCCCCTCTCCTAAAATCCTCTCTTGTCCCTTTTATGTGCTTACAGATGCCCCATTTTCTGTTTCTCTCCCAGCCTACTCCATGTCCAGTTCCAGCAGTCTTTATCTTCCTATTAGTGTTGTCAAGCGATTAAAGATTAATCACAATTAATCAAACAATTAATTGCTCTGTTAATAATAGAATACAATTATTTAAATATTTTTGGATGTTTTCTACATTTTCAAATATATTAATTTCAATTACAACACAGAATACAAAGTGTACAGTGCTCACTTTATATTTATTTTTGATTAAAAATATTTGTGCTGTAAAAAAGAAACAAAAGAAATAGTATTTTTCAATTCACCTAATACAAGTACTGTAGTGCAATCTCTTTATCATGAAAGTTGAACTTACAAATGCAGAATTATGTTCCAAAAATAACTGCACTAAAAAAAAAACAATATAAAACTTTAGAGCATACAAGTCCACTCAGTCCTACTTCTTGTTCAGCCAATCGCTCAGACAAACAAGTTTGTTTACATTTGGATGAGATAATGCTGCCCACTTCTTGTTTACAATGTCACCCAAAAGTGAGAACAGGTGTTCGCATGGCACTGTTGTAGCTGGCATTGCAAGATATTTATGTGCCAGATGTGCTAGAGTCACATGTCCCTTCATGTTTCACCCACCATTCCCGAGGATATGCTTCCATGCTGATGACGGGTTCTGCTCAATAACGATCCAAATCAGTGTGGACTGATGCACATTCATTGTCATAATCTGAGTCAGATACCATCAACAAAGGTTCTTTTTTGGTGGTTTGGGTTCTGTAGTTTCTGCATTGGATGGTTGATCTTTTAAGACTTCTGAAAACATGCTTCACACCTCATCCATCTCAGATTTTGGAAGGTGTGACAGCGTTGGGACTCACCACTGTGGCGTCGCCTACTGGTCGTCTCGGGGAATTGGTTCGATCCAGTAGAGCGCCCCCTTCTGGTGACGTCCCGCCTGTCATCTCGCCTTCAGTCGGCGTACGGACTCGCGTTGCTCCCAACTCACAGCGTCCTCTTCTGGAACACTGTCCTCCGACAGTGTCCTTCTGTCTATCCGCACCCCCTTTCGGGGGGGGGGGGTGATCGACAGCTCCACACCTTTGAGTCCGATCCCTACAGTTGAGGATCAGGCGTGGTTCCATCCGGCTGCTCCCTGCGGCCTATGGCTGAGGGTATGGCCCAATAGAATAATAAGGGGGGAAGGGGGCGGGGGGGGACTCAGGCCCGCCCACTACTCTGAGTCCCAGTCCAGAGGCCCTCTGGCGACAGTCTCGCTGTCCTCCTTCTCCTTCCTCCTCTGACTACTCCTCTGGACCGCTTCCCCAACGGCCCTTCTCTGTGCTAGGCCTTCTCCTTCCAGACCTGCCGCCTGGCAGGCTACGGAGTAGGGCCTTCTCCCACTCTCTAAAGCTGGCCTGCACTGCGCTGTCCGTGGTGCTGGCCTCCCAGCTCTGGAGACAGACCTTCCCCTCTGAAGGCCTGGGACAGACTGACTGCTCTCGCTCTGAGCAGCCTTTTATATGGCTGAGCTGGTCCCTGATTGGCTGGCCCCAATCTGTCCTCTGATTGGCTCCCAGTAAGCCCTTCTCTGATTGGCTACGCGTCTACGCAGGCGCCCAGGCCTGCCGCAGCCCACCCTCTCCGGGCGTGGGGCAGCCGCCACCACAGAAGGCATTTCAGATTCTTAAACCTTGGGTTGAGTGCTGTAGCTATCTTTAGAAACCTCATATTGGTACCTTCTTTGTATTTTGTCAAATCTGCGGTGAAAGTGTTCTTAAATCGAACAACATGTACTGGGTCATCATCCGAGACTGCTACAACATGAACTATATGGCAAAATGCAGGTAAAACAGAGCAGGAGACATACAATTCTCCACCAAGGAGTTCAATCACAAATTTAATTAACGCATTATTTTTTTAACAATCAGAAGCATGTCCTCTGGAATGGTGGCCGAAGCATGAAGGGGCATACGAATGTTTAGCGTACCTGGCACGTAAATACCTTGCAATGCGTGGCTACAACAGTGCCATGTGAACACCTGTTTTTATTTTAGCAATTGGCTGAACAAGAAGTAGGACTGAGTGGACTTGTAGGCTCTACAGTTTTACATTGTTTTGTTTTTGAGTGCAGTTATATAACAAAAAAAAATCTACATTTGTAAGTTTCACTTTCATGATAAAGAGATTGCACTACAGTACGTGTTTGTGTTGTCCAGAGGTGTGGAGGAGATAGTTTAGACTGTAAGCTCTTTGGGGCAGAGATGGTCTTTTTGTTCTGTGACTGTACAACACCTAGTGAAGTCCTGATGCATGACTATGGCTCCTAGGTCCCACTGCAATGAAAATACATGGATATTAATGAATAATAGACTGTGTACAATGTGCAGGACACCTGTTGCTCTCAGGTTCCTTCTCCTTACCTTCCTGAATGAAGGCAGCCACTCCAGTAGGCAGCAGAGAGGGAAAAGCAGAGGGGGAAAGCAGAGGTCTGGTCTCCTGCCCTCTATCCACAAGAGCCCCTGCTGCAGGAGGACAATATGTTTATTTCATAGAGAGCACAGCTACTTGTTGGCCTTTACAGACCTAGCCTGAGTACCTATCACAACTGGGTTTAAAAGTTATGGGCAGGCCCACTCTCAGGATTGAATAACACTGATTTATACTTATGGGTGGCATATGGCTCTGGCAGTGGGGAGGCTGGCTTGAGTGCCGGAAGTCCCTCCCCCAGCGCCCAGACCACAGCCCCGCACCCTGCTCCACCCAGAAGCCCCACCTCTGTTCGGCCTCCTCCCCCTAAGGCCCCACCCCCACTCTGTCCCAGATCCCGCTCATGCTCGACCTCCTCCCCCAAGGTCGCCCCTGGCCGCCACTCGCTGAGTCCCTCCTCTCCTCTATCTCCTGTCCTCTGAGGGCCCTGCTGCTTACCAAGTGCCTCCACCCCACCTCTGCCGAGACCCCACCGTCCGCTGAATCCCTCCACGCCCCCCTCCCCCAGGTGGTCCCCCCCCCTGCTCGCTGCAGTGCTCACTGAGTTGGTGCTCGGCGGGCAGGGAGGGGTCTCAGGGGATGAGCGGGTGGAGTAGAGGAGGGACTCAGCAACCAGTGAGTGGTGGGGGACCATGGAGGAGGTGGGGTGGAGGAGAGGAGGGAGTCGGGACTCAGTGAGCACTGCGGCAAGCAGGGTGGGCTACACAGGGTGGGGGATGGAGGAGGGGAGAGACTCAGAGAGTGGCAGGCAGTGGGGACGTCTCGGGGGAGGGGAGGAGCAGGGATGGGAAGAGGCGGAGCATGGGTGGGGCCATGGGAGAAAAGTGGGAGGGGGTCTTGGGGGTGGAGCGCAGGCCGGGCCACCACAGCCCAGGCATCCGGCGGTGGGTTGGCGGCTGCGCTGCAGGGGAGGCCATCTATGTTTATACTGTTAATATTGCACAGTCATCATGGTTACCAATATTTTAGAGGTTTTACAGCAGTGTTCAACAATAGTAACCCTAAATTTTATACTGGAGGTGAATATTGCAGAACACTGCTCTAAAACTATTTTAGAACATGTTAAAAAGCTTGGGATCCATTAAAAATATTGTAGTATAGTCCCTTGATTTTATATATAAATTAAGATAGGAAAAGAATATTACTACTGCGTCAGTTTGTGTGGCTTGTGGTCATGAGACTACCTAAATTTGGCTTTTATGAATATATATATATATTTTTACATTTCCCGGAGATTCAAGCCAGCAGTGCTGAATTTTGAAAGATGCTCATGTGCTTGCAGGCCTATGAACTCTGTGAGCTTGCTGCTAGTTATTGCTTTATGTCGCTGAGCAATTCATCTCAGCCCTGCTCCATTTTCCCCTCAGTTGAATGTACTGGAAAATGACCAAGAGTCTGATCCAATGCCTTTTGAAATCAGTGGAAAAACTCCCATTGACTTCCATGGGCATTGGATCAGGCCCCAAATAAATGAAAAAGAACTGAGAAGACTGACGGCTTACACAAGAAAGCAAATTGTGGATGAAGAAAGGGCAGTTACTAGAATGGAGAGCCCTGACCTGTGCCCATTCTTGACTCAGGAGAGACAAAGATTATCCACACTAATCGGAGTTTCTGTTGGATTAAGATGTGTTGAGGCTGCTTGAGGTTTGCCAAACAGCATAAGAGAAGCCAACATGGAAATGATTTCCATAAGGCAGAAAGATTACCACAACAAGCAGCAAATGAATGAATTATTAATTAATCAACACTGGCAGGGAATTATAAAACTTTAAAAAAAACAAATATATTAAAATGGAGAAGTCACTAAAGCTATCCTCACAAACATCAATATTTATAGGACAAATTTGCCAAAGAATATGAAGTCAACCCCCTAAATTAAGGTAGAAGTTGAATAATTTGGATGGGGCTATTAATATCATTAAAATTGATTGCCTGAAGAATTGTTGTTGTGCTGTTAGATTAAAAGATAGATCAATGTCAGATTTGTACTGGAGGCCCGCCCCCACAAATCAATCAATGACTCTAAAATGGTTCTCCCTCTTCTCCCCTCCCCCGTGTCTTTTTACCTCTTTTCCACAGTCTGAGTTAGGGGTGCTGATGTCCTTATGGTAATTGTTTTTGCATGAGGACAGTGTGCTCCATACTGAGGCTGGGTAATTAGCCTAGCTAGAGGGCCCTCCTGGTTAGTGTTTTTTGAGACAAGTGGGGGCAGATTTAATCTGTTATACCATGGAAAACAGACTTTACTGGAGCGACTTGGGATTTACATTGATGTCACTGCCTCAGAATCTGGCCCATTGTGTGCTATGTACTTGACAGAATTTTGTCCTGAACCTTGACAACCCCCATCCAAAACTAGTTATCATAGAAATGCAAGGCTGGAAGGGATCTCCAGTGGAATCCTGATAACTAGCATTATTCACAGGGATCAAAGTGGACCGTCTTGTGCCATCCCTATGAAATGGTACTTTCTTTGACCAGATGCCATTTTGATTTCAGTCCTAGGCTTATCCCCAATTCCCAGCTACATCTCAGTAGCCATCTTGTGTTGTCTTTGGGAAAACAGCAGGCTGCTGGCCTCAGATATGAACATCACACCTCTGTGTTACTTCTTGAAGGCCCTACAGGGAGGAAAGAGCCACTGCTTCTGCTGAGCTGCCATTGCGTCCAGTTCAGAGGAGTCACCACTGAGCTGCCACTTCTGTGTCCAGAGTCTCCTTGCTGCTTGGGGGGGGGGGGGGTAGGGTGTGGAGAGAGAGGGAGGAAAGGCTCTTCTCAAGGCATGAACTCTACTGCAACCTGGTGCTACCATTGTTCAGAGGGGGTCTAATAAACCTGGTGTTTAAAATGTTGGCAGCAGTGTATCTACATTAGGACTTACAATGTGGAGGTGAAATGGCATCAGCAGGGGTATTAAATTTTTGCCAAATTTCCGTAGTGTAGACAAGGTACAAAATTCCTTAGTACAGAGCTTTATAACTGGTACTTTGGTATTTATTATGTTAACTCTTTTTTTCTGCCATGTTCTCTCACACGAGAGATGGCATATTTAAAGTAGAAGGGATGTTCTCAAAACTATCTGGGATTGAATTGGATTGAAGAGATTGCTATGGAAAATATGCTAGTTAAAAACACATTGAAATCTATAATGCACAAACAATACTGTCAAGATGCAAACCAAAAAGGACACACTTTGCTCATCTTTGTAATTATTCTGTCTGTTATAAATGCTATGGAAATTAAGACAAAGAAAAAAAATCTACATTTTAGAAGGACATTGTGACTAGCAATAAGAATGGGAATATGTTGCTGCTGTTCTCTTTTTCTTTAATGTTAACATTCAGTATATTTTCATCCTTCCCAGTGGACATGAGATGATGCACAGGAAAAACGAAGAAAAATCTAAAGGTTTACCCACACATCCCTGTGTCAAAGTTATCTAACTAAATGAACACAAGCTATGATTGTTAAATACGGAACAGTTTAGCAAAGGACAAGTATTTTCAAAGTACTGTGCTAAAAGGAGCTACATATAATTAACTATTATACAAAGAGAAGCCCAGAGAAGGTAAACAAATATATATTTAAAACCCCTCTATCTTGCATCAGAAAACAAATATCCACACATCACAAGAGAAATTTCCCCAATTTGATAGCAGTAAAGACAATGCTACAGACCAGAAAGATTCAAAGGGCAGAAATTGTTGTCAGTTTATTCTTTCTTATGTAGGCATATTGTTTGTTTTTATTAATTGATATCATCTCTGTTTTCTGAAAACTTATTATTTTTTGAGAAAAAAAATTGAGTATTAAATTGATTTAAAAAGTAAATATAATCCTCATAAAAGCTGTTTATTTGACACCCTTGGAGACTGAAGTCCTGTATCTAGCCACAGAAAAGGGGCAGTTGAAACCCAAAGTAATTCCCCTCCTCCCCCAATGCTCCAGTAAGGAGTCTCACATTTGACCTAGAGAGATTCCTTCCAGGGGTGAGATGGTATTTCAGTTTCCACATCCATTACATCCTTGGCCTCTGAGAAGAGACTGTCAACAAGAATCTGTGATGATGATTTTTGTGACAGAGATACTTGTCTATGGGAAAGGATTAAAAAACCCACCACCAACACATAGACCACCGAATAGCCACCAGATAAAAATTTATCTAAAAAAAAAATGCTTTTACAAGGTCCATGGATAAATCAAGGAAGCTCAAGAAAACATTGCCTAACTTTGAGGGGAAAAAAAGATCTCTAGCTCTTCCTTGGGATACATTCAAGCCAGTGACCTAGAGGTGGAAGGCTTTGTATCTTATTACTGTTCCCCTGAGTCATCCAGTGTTTGAATCTGTGAACCTCTGTAGAGCAATTCCATGGTCTGTAGCCACACACCTACCAGGGGAATAAAGCTGATTAGCTGCAGCCTTCCTTGCTCTGGAATTTAGATATCAAGACTTCTTGTCACTTCCCCCCACTACTTCTTCCTCCCAGAAATAGTGCTATACAAAGCCTACCATGTTTGCTTTAGGAGTGTTTACATATTCCAATCAGTATTTCCACAAGGGAGCACAGCTCTTTGCAGAAAAAATGTCAGAGTCCTGCCCCAGCTAAAATTATTAATTTTTGTGTGATATTTCCTCAGGCAAATATTAATCATTATTGCCTAGAAATATATCCTGGTTGGGTTTTTCTTAGGGTTTTTTTTTGGGGGGGGGAGGGAGGGGTTACAGCAAAAACAAGTTTTTAGGGCCAAATAAGTAGGACAACAACTTTCTATTAAACACGCAACAACAACAACAAAAATTTGACAACATATCAAATGTTTTGCTTTCCTACAAGCCTAATAAAATATGCTGGTGCATTTTTACAACTAGTTTTTCCAGTCAGGGGAATTCTTTTATTCATATATAAATCCAGTCAACATCAGGGCTTGAAACTCAAGCCAGAATTTGAATGGCTGGTCTTCCATATTGTTTAATGTGGGGGCGGCTGCTTTTCCCCTCCTTAGGATCCTATTCAGGAAAGTACAGGCCAAGATTTTAAAAAATGATTAATGATTCTGAGTGTCTCAATTTTTAGGTGCCCAACTGGAGGACATTTAAAGCTCTCTGGTTTTCAGAAAGAGCTGAGCTCCCACCCTATGCAAGTCAGGCCTTTTTAAGGTGCCAGGTTGAGTGCCCCAAACTAGTGGCACCCAGAATCACTAGTTCCTTTTGAAATTCTTGGATTTAGTGCTTTCTTGAATAAGGAGAGACATAAGCATAAGCTTAAGTGCTTTCCTCAATCAGGGACTTAGCGAATTGCAAAAGGGATCTATCCTAAGGAAAGTGTAGTTGTGAACTTGTGTATGGACTTGATTGCAAGGATACATAGAAAAATGGCAAAAAAAGTTTTGAATATTGACTTTATTTGTTTTTTAACCTGTGTAAAATGTCCTTTAGTCAACAACGGGACTTTGTAAATGATATTTTCTAGTATGGTGTACTACACATCTCTTTTCTAATGAGATGTGTACTTCCTTTAGGGCCTCCACTCCATAATTTCACTCTGTATGATACATATCATTTTCAGTAATTAGTCTGCATTTGGAGGCTTCTTTTTTATGTGATGGAAAGTTCTGTGGTATACATTTTCCCCCTGAGAAATGCTTTCTGCTACAGCTTTTTTGTACCACAGTTGGAGCTAATTTGCTATATAGAGACTGGAGCTATCTTCTGTTGTGTGATTTGTAACATCATTCGATACAAGTTTAAATTATCTCCGTGATTCAAGAATGTATTTTAACTAGAGAGATGTCCACAACTTGTTTAACTAGACCTTCAAATGTCCTTTCTTTCGCAATCCCCAGCTGCTTTCACTGGTGTGCAGTATACACTATGTATGAAGCCTGTTACTATCGGATGTGGCTGCGAAGTGGCATTCCCCCGCCCCATTCTTGATGCCTGTCATGCTTCGTCAATGCTGACAAGCAATTATTAGTCTTTGTTTCTTTTATACTGTATATTGGCAAAACAATCACTGCAAGGAATTGTAGAGGTAGAAACCATTATCTTTTGCACTATAGTGGTAACATAGCTTTTAGGTTTACTGAAAATATCCATTAGGTTCGGTCCTCTTATCTACAAATGCTTTCTGCTTTGCTTTGTGTTGCTCCAGGAGTTGAATCACCAACTTCTGCTGCACTAGGGACAGATAACTTTATTCTTTCGTCAGTTGATTTTTTCTATGTTCCACTGGGCTTTGTTCAAGGCTGAAGACATTCTTCATTTTATTTGATTCCCATTATATTAGCTGTATTTTGGATATCCATTTTAGCTTTATTGTCTTTGAAGATTTTGTTTTTCTTTTAGAAGTTGTGACATGACAATCCCTTGCAATTAAAAAAAAAACCGAAAACTGAAGAGATCAAGCCAATTTTAGTCTCTGAGCTGGGAGGGGGATCTTTGAATTCCATTTTGCTGGATAGTTATGTCTGATCTGTGAGAATCATGCATTGTCTCAAATACTCTTAATAGCCCTGAAGCACTTAAGCAGTGTGCAGCCATGAAGAACGAAGACCTTCTGGTTCTTGAGCTAGCAGAACAGCACAGTTATGCTCTCTCACTTGAGTTCAAACTGATCCAAATGATCAAACATACCATCTACTCTGACAATTTGCCCTGATTCCAGCAATCAATGGCCAGCCACTGATGTGTCTATACGAACGCAAATCCCTAGCATAGATAAAGCTCCAATTTGCACTTGTGGAGTTTACTCCTGTTTGATGCTCCTAGAGGCATAGCACAAATTGTGGTCATGGATTTCTGTCATCTGAAGGATATCTGTTTTGATATCCTTTCCCACCCTTCCCTCCAATTTGCCTATCAACTCTTTTCTCTTAAATGTCCCTTTGGACCACCTATTTGCCTTCTTCACTTAGAACCACCTGCATCCCTTCTTCCATTCTTCCCTTTCATGTGAAACACTATCAACTGACCCATAAGTCCACTACAATCTTCTCCTTCAAATCTCTCCTCAAGACTCACTTCTGTGAAGCCTACAGTATATTAACCAACTAATAAGGGAGAGGCTGAGAGACAGTAGGCTATAGCGTATCTATCATCCTTTATTCTTTAAAAAATGCTTTGTAAAAATTGCATATATTATGGTTGTCCTCCCCTTCCAGTTTCATATGATGAATACTGTGGGCATCACCAAGTGTTTCTTTCTCTTACAGCTACTTAGAGACAGCTAAGAATTGCCCCAAACTTAAGGCAACACACATTATATGAAGGTGAGAGAAAGGGATAGTCATACTATACACAAAAATAACAGGAGTACTTGTGGCACCTTAGAGACTAACAAATTTATTAGAGCATAAGCTTTCGTGGGCTACAACCCACCTGAATACTATACACAATTTCCCTGATTTAATAGCACCCACAATCTGGTCAGATATTACAGTAGTGGGAGGTTTTCACTATTACTTAGTGACTCAGCTATAGTTACTTCTTGATCTTAATATTTCACACATATAGACAAACTAATTCCATCTTTTTAAACTAATACTATACATCAGAGAACAATTTGTTTAAAAAAATCCTAAGGCAGTTCTCTGGTATAAAACTTCTTATGCTGGATTTAAAACCAAAACCAAAACACAGGTGTCATCCTGAAGGGTTAGGTCACATTTTTATAAATAATTGGTAAATGTGAAATTAAGGTAGCCCAAGTGGCTTTCACTCAATATCTTAATCTCTACTTTACCCAAATGAATACTGTACCCTTACAGCCCCATACTGTTGAGTGTCAACATTAACACTATAAGTAACATCCTCTATGATGCTATTTTATATTCATTAATCTAACACATGCATCACCACTCACCACATACAAACCATCTACCCACCCATCTGACTCTCCTCCAACTCTCTGAATCTTCCTGAGCCAGCTATATCATCTCATCTTTTTCAGCTTGGCTTCTCCCCCACCCCCCACTCAATCTTTCCCCACTTCATGGCATAGAGGGGAGGGGAGGAGAAGATTGGGATCTCTAAGATATTGTGTTAAATAGCAAACAGTTTGAGTGATATGAAAGGAAGAAGAAATTCACAAACAAGTGCATTTCTGTGTTTGATTTTAATGTATTTTACACTCCTTTACCCTAAAATGGACCAATAAATGAATCTGCAAATGTGTGAAGAAAAGGGCTCCTTGACTAAGGGGAAGATTTTCAAAAGCACATAGGGCAGTTAGGTGCCCAACTCTTATTGAAATGAATTGGTGTCCAACTGCCCTTTGTGCCTTTGAAAATCTTCCCCTCAGATCCTTTTTTGCCAAGTATGAGCCTGCAGCCAGTTTTTACGATTGAGTTATAAAAGCTCTGTAAATAGGGTCTTAGGCTAGGAGAGGTTGTCAGACCCCTAACTCTTGTGGTGCCCGCAGGTGCTGCTGTAATAAATACCTTGAAATCTGTAATGACAGTACATGTTAAAGTTTGAGAAATCTTTTGTGTTAACACTAGACTAATTCTCAGGCAGAGAGGATGGGGGTCCATTAGAATAAGATGCTTCCTGCAGGCTGCTGTTGTCTCCAACCAACCAGTGTCATACAATATTTACATTCAGCTCAGTGCTTGTAATTATACCTTTTCTTAAAGCCATTGGAAGGATTGAGAAAATGACTCTTATTCACATTTTGTCTTCTAGCAAAATATTGAATTGTTACAGCAGAAGAGACTACAATCCCTTCCTTCCTTCGTTCCCCCTCCTCCCTCTGACTTAAGGATCTGAGACCTTCAGGAATCTTATAATTTAAGATGAATACAGAGAAAATTGGCTTTGATAGTTATAGCTTAATTTCCTAGACACCTGCAGCAGTGTAATTAATGGTGGAAAGAGATTCTTGCTGGCCAATAGAGAAGCATAATACTTTGCTTTAATATCTCATGAGCACGTATCTCAGTACATTTTCCTAGCAGGTTTAAAGCATGCATAGGCATGGTAAATCACTGGTAAAGCTGAGCGGTGTGATGCTTCTCTAAGATCTGTGACAAAGTTCCTCCTCTATCTTGGTGGGTCCTGCGCTTATTGGTGGATTTTCTTGCATCAGGTTTGGGCACCAGCACGATTGGGCTGGACCACTGACTGTGGGATTCTTCGATGATCCCCAACTCCAGCATTTTTTTTACTTCTGCTTTTATTTCCTCCCTTTTTGCCGCTGGCACCCGATAGGGCCTCATTGTTACTCTGGCCCCAGGGTTCGTAACGATGTGGTGATATGTCTCGGTTGTTCGACCCGGTTTTGTCGAGAACACATCTTGGTTCCGGAAGATCATCTCAGACACCTCATTCTTCTGGTCTGGTGTTAAATCGGGAGACACTCTCACCTGTTTGGAAGGCTTGTTTTCCTGGGTTAGGTCTTTTTGGACCGTTGTGCATGCCTCTTGTGCATGCCAGGGTTTCAGAAGGTTAATGTGATAAATCTGTTCTTGTTTTCTGCGTCCTGGCTGCCGCACCTTGTAGGTTACTTCCCCCACGGGTTCAACCACCTCATAGGGCCCCTGCCATTGGGCCAGAAGCTTGCTTTCTGCCGTGGGTACCAACACCATAACCCGATCCCCTGGTTGGAACTGTCGCACTTTTGCCTGGCAATTGTAATGGGTTCGCTGGGCCTCCTGTGCCTTCTCCAAATGTTCCCGTACAATAGGGGTAACCCAGGCTATCCGGTCTCGCATCTGCATTACATGCTCTATTATATTTCTCCCCTCATTGGGTTCCTCTTCCGAGATCTCTTTGGCGATATCTAGTATGCCACGGGGGTGACGCCCATATAATAATTCGAAGGGGGAAAACCCAGTTGAGGCCTGAGGTACCTCCCGGATAGCGAACATAAGGTAGGGTAGTAGAGTGTCCCAATCCTTCCCGTCCCGACTTACCAGCTTCCTTATCATAGCCTTGAGGGTTCGGTTAAACCTTTCTACCAACCCATCAGTCTGCGGATGGTAGACCGAAGTTCTCAGGGTATGTATATGGAGCAGCGTACAGAGGTCCTTCATTAGCTTCGACATAAACGGGGTTCCTTGGTCGGTTAATATCTCCTTCGGTAGCCCCATTCGGGCAAAGATCCCCACCAGCTCTTTGGCTATAGTTTTAGAGGCCGTGTTCCACAGGGGGACGGCTTCTGGGTAGCGAGTAGCATAGTCCAAAACAACAAGTATATATTGGTGGCCCCGAGCCGTCTTCTCCAGGGGTCCCACTAGGTCCATGGCTATTCGCTCGAAGGGGACCTCTATGATGGGAAAGGGTACTAAAGGTGCTCTCAAGTGGGGACGGGGACTGTGCAGCTGACACAGTCAGCTGAGGCACAGTACCTCCGCACTTCTTCATGTACTCCGGGCCAGAAGAACCGTTGTAGGACTCGTGCCAGGGTCTTCTCTACCCCCAAATGCCCCCCAAAAAGATGACTATGAGCAAGACTTAATACAGCGTTCTGGTGTTTTTGAGGTACTAGGATCTGCTGTACCTTCTGCCCCTGTACTGGTGCAACCCGGTATAAGAGATCCTTCTTCATTATGAAGTAGGGTCCTGGTCCCTGGGTTTTCCCTTCCACGGGGACCCCATCTATTTCAGTCACCTCCTTCCTAATGTTGTCATACCTTGGGTCTTCTGCCTGGTCCCGTCCAAAATTTCCTCTCCCGGGGCTAATCTGCCCAAGATCTAGGGGCCCAGTCTCTGTTGCCTCTACTGGTTCAGAAGCATTAGGGTGGGGGTCAGACTCAGGTGCTTCTCCCTCCTGCGTGGCCTCCTTTTCAGCTGCGCAGGTCCGCCTACCTACAAGAGCGACCCTCTGGCTTTGGGTCAGTATTCGGGTTCCCAAGGCCTTAGCTGCTCTTCTTTCTCTTTTTGTCTTTCTACCCTGTCTGGGAGTGGAGAACAAATCTGGGGATATTTCAGAGAAGATTGGGGGTTGACAGTCTGCTGTGGATGCCTCACCAATTTTAGGGTCCCCATCTTTCTCCAATCCCCCTACTGGGAGTAATTTTCCAAACCCTGGGAAGACCCTCCCTATGAGCACCGGGTATGGGAGTTTAGGGACTACACCTGCTGCTACCTCAGTAGTGTTCCCTTGGATCTTGATTTTTACTGGGATGGTGGGGTAGTAACTAACTGTCCCATGGACACATGTTATCCCCGTACGTTTAGCCTGCAGCAGCTGACTATGCTTCACGAGCTTCCCCGAGATAAGCGTGATAGCACTCCCCGAATTAACCAGTGCCGTGGTCCCTACCCCATTTAGTTTCACTGGTCTGGTATACATATGTGGGGTTAGTGAGACCCCCACAAGGTGGATTAGGGAGCATGGATCTGCCCAGTTCCCCAGGGTACACTGCATAGGCGCCTCAGCACTGGGACACTGTGCAGCTATGTGTCCCCACTCCCTGCAGGCATAACATCTGTATGGAGCCCTAGGCGTTCCCCGGTCTCTTGGTTTGGGCAGTCTAACATCACGATCCTCTTCTCCCTCAGTGCTCCGACTCTTTGTGGCCTCTGCTGGGCCTTCAGCCTCTCTCTTTTTCCACCTGGGCCCTCCTGGTGGCCCAGTCACCCAAACTTTAGGGCTCGGTGCTGCTAGTTTAACCCGGGGTGCCTCTTTCTTAACTGGTCAGGTCAGCTCCCTCGCTGTCCTTCGCCTCTCTAACAGGGCGACAACCTCGTCATAGGTGGAGGGTTCGTTCTGGCTTACCCAGGCACGAAGGTCTGGTGGTAGTCCCCTCATGTATCGGTCGATGACCAAAACCGCTAGTATCTCTTCCGGACTCTGGGACTCTGTTTGCAACCACTTTTGTGCGAGATGGATGAGGTCATACAATTGGGACCGCGGGGTTTTGTCTTCCTGGTACCTCCAACCGTGATACTGCTGGGCCCGCACTGCTGTCGTTACCCCAGATCTAGCCAGGATCTCTGCTTTCAGCTGGGGGTAGTCTGCCGCAGCCTCTTCAGGCAGATCATGGTAGGCCTTCTGGGCCTCCCCACACAGGAATGGGGCAAGGATGCCAGACCACTGATCTCGAGGCCAGGCCTCCCGTAGGGCTGTCCTCTCAAAGGCCAGAAGGTATGCCTCTACATCATCCTCCCGTGTCATTTTCTGCAGCCAGTGGCTGGCCCGTATGAGCCGCGTCCCATCATGGCCGCGATTCAGCTCTGTAAGGGACTTTACCTGGTTTACCAGTTCCCGCAACATAGCTCGGTCTTGAGCAGCCTGGTCCATCAGCAGGCAATTAGTCTCTTGCTGCAGCCTCACTGTCTCCTGTTGGGCGGCTGCCTGGACACGGGTAGCCTCCTGCTGGGCCGCCGTAGCTTGTATCAGTGCCCGCACTACGTCATCCATTGTGGTGAAAAAATAATAAACCCTCTCCTTTCTTGTTTGTTTGGTTTTTTTTGTTTTTTGTTGTTGTTTTTTTTAAATCACCCTCCTTCTTCCGCCGCGCTGTGCACCCCAAGATCCCACTCTTGACACCAGTGTGACAAAGTTCCTCCTCTATCTTGGTGGGTCCTGCGCTTATTGGTGGATTTTCTTGCCTCAGAGATTCACCATGTGGGTTGGGGAACAGCCCAGAGAATCTTCCCCTCTGGAAGAACCCACAGTCCAGGTCAATTGGGAGGTTTGGGGGGAACCCGGGCCCGCCCTCTACTCCGGGTTCCAGCCCAGGGCCCTGTGGACTGCAGCTGTCTATAGTGCCTCCTGTAACAGCTGCATGACAGTTACAACTCCCTGGGCTACTTCCCCATGGCCTCCTCCAAACACCTTCCTTATTCTCACCACAGGATCTTCCTCCTGGTGTCTGATAACGCTTGTGCTCCTCAGTCCTCCAGCAGCATACCCTCTCCCTCTCACTCTCAGCTCCTTGCGCCTCTTGCTCCCAGCTCCTCACACTCGCACCACAAACTGAAGTGAGCTCCTTTTTAAAACCCAGGTGCCCTAATTAGCCTGCCTTAATTGATTCTAGCAGCTTCTTCTTAATTGGCTCCAGGTGTCCTAATTAGCCTGCCTGCCTTAACTGGTTCTAGCAGGTTCCTGATTACTCTAGTGCAGCCCCTGCTCTGGTCACTCAGGGAACAGAAAATTACTCATCCAGTGACCAGTATATTTGCCCTCTACCAGACTCCTGTACCCCACTAGTCTGGGTCTGTCACAGGTCATATGTCCCAAAATGGCCATTGTTTGTCCTGTCACAAAAGTAGTGAAGACTCTTGTAGGGGGTTGACCCTTGTCACTTTCAAAAAAGGAATTAAAAGTAATTTCAGGTGCTTGACCTGCCTTTACCAAATTTTAAAGTTTTACAGTCCCATCTTTTAAATTTTGAATTTTTTTTCTCTCCCTTGCTACTGCTACAGTGTGAACAATCCACACAAACAACAAGAGGAAAACAAACAATTGACTATATGGGGGAAACAATGTAACTGACTATACACAAGGTGATGTCAAATTCACAGAGTAAACAAGCTGAAAAAATTCTCTACTCTCTGTTATAGCAATTCTAAGGTGTTAATTGCAACAATTCAAGGTAAACAATTTCCTAATAGAAGGATGCTTTTTAAAGTGATGGAACTTAAGTTAATAAATTTCTGCTTTCTGGTTTTTTGGTTCCAAACAGACTCAGGTTTATATGCAGAGATGCTTTTTCAGTGCTCCGGTTGATATGCCTCATATTGTTTGCCACTTTTGCCATTTGTGAAAATTGAATTTTAACACACAAAAGCATTTGTATGGTGTGTTTACCCACCCATTCCATCAAGGAAAATAACAACATGTGACTTATCCAACCAATCAAACTTAAAAATGTCAATTATCAAATACTCATAGTGAATTGTTCGTGATCAGTTCACAGATTTGCAAAAATATGTGTGTAATGAATTTGAGGAAATCATGAACTGCTCTCACACACATGCAAGCAGAAAGATGATAAATTCATCAACCAAATTACTTGTTTTGAGTTATTCACTCATTTCTAATATTCAGTTACAGGATGGAACATTTGTCCTCAATCATGGTACAGGTATGGGAACCTATTATTAGTTCTTTATCATGTCTCCTCAGACACTTAAAACTTATATTGTGAAGAAGCTGGAGCCAGGGACGTTTATTAATTCATGATTGATGCTTAAAATGCTCACCACAGAAACAAAGCCATGAGTTTGGGAAGCAACGATCAGTACATTATACCGGGCCTTTGTCAGATTGCTCAGCTACTGGCACCATGTTTCTCTCCTCTGTCTGCTGACTGATGACTTAAAAAAATAAAACAAAGAGAAATTGACATTCAGAAATGAAACAATCCAGCTGTCTGATTGCTTTCTGGATAATCCCTTTGATATCCTGCCTCTGAACAAAACAACCAGGTGTGTGGGATAGGAAAGACTGTTTATCTGAAACACTGACAAACTGGGTATTTTGGATCCCTGGAATTTGTCTTTCCTCTCCGTGAACCTATATTTCTGTAGATTTCAGTTCTAATTCATTACAAGTAAATCCCAAATCCTTCCAAGTAATTTAAAAATCAACTAATCAAATGGAACCAGATTTTAAACTTTGGATCATTTTTTCCTGAATTATTATAAAAACATCATGCACATATTTGAGTTGAGCTTTATATATAAAAATCTTTAAAAGCATATAAAATTATTAAGCATCATGCTATATGTCCTTTGTGCATCAGGCAGTTGGGAAAAAGCTTGTCAGGGGGTGGGGGGTGACTGGTCTAGTGGCTTGTGCAGCAGCCTGATAGTTAAAAAGGACTGAAGCTAGAAATAGACTTATAGTGTATTCCAAAGAGGTATCATATTTAACCCACGGATGAGAAAAGAGTTCTAAAGCTATCAGGTGACTGTTCACCTCAGCAATAAATATGACATCTCACCATAGCTCACCATATAGAATCTCCTTTTAAAGCAATTATTATTAATACTGAGCTCTCTGCATGCCCTTAAAACTGCTGACAACACCTAACTCTCTTCTTCACATTTCATTTGGCAAATAATTATGATTCAACATTGCTGATTTCATTTATAAGAAATTAATGAGCCATATGTGGGTCACATTAGATGTAAGATGATGCATTTCATCTGCGATACTATATAATGAACTGTAACATGCTATATCATGCGATGCCATGACCAAGTCTTGCAAAGTTCCTTGATCCAAATGGCCAGTTTCACAGCAGTTTAGTTCAGAAGTATGTACAGAATAGTCAGGATTTGATTTGAGATTGTTGCCGCCCTGGGCAAACTAAACTGCACCCTCCTCCCAGCCCACCCCACTCAGTCACTCACCCATAAGTGACTAGCTGGTTTTCTCATGTTAGCAGGTGTGCTGGTTTCTCTGGCTTTCATCCCATGAAAAGAAATGGACCAGGTGGTGCTTATGAAAAGAAGAGACTGTCTACCTCCATATAAATAGCAGGCAATCCTATAACTTTATCTTTCCGTTTAAATGAAAGAATCTTAAAATCATCACAATAGTGAAGGCCACTTTAAATTCTCTATGATAAGCTCTAATTTTAGAGACTAAAACTTTGAATACACATTTTTAGCTCCAAATCTTCTCCCACCCCTCCAATCTCAGCCTTTTCATGCTCAGTTGCTTTCCTGCTTTTTAGTCAAAAATGTTTTAACTATTTTTGTGCTTTAGAGAGCTAAAATATGGATCTCATTTGACATGGATTTTTGTGTGTGCAAAAGTCCAGATCTGAAAGGTTTGTAGAAAGATAGTCACAAGTGGGGGTAAATTCTCCTCTTGGTTGTAAAGGAAACTTTCAGCCCATGAATGTGCCTTCAATGAGAACTGCATGCACTTAGTCAAGTGTAAGTTTGGCACTTAGTTCTTCATATGCTCTTTCATATAATTAGGAAATCAAATGATAACAGTGACAGATACATTTGTTTTCATTCATGGATTCATAGACCTTAAGGCCAGAAGGGACCATTAGATAATCTAATCTGGCCACCTGTAAAACAGATCAGTTTTGGGAATAATAGATATATTTTGTCAAATTGCTCGGCCCTAGTGATATTTAGTACCTGATGGGGCAAAAAGAGGTCAATGTTGTCAGGGTTCCCTCTCCACTCTAAACTCTAGGGTACAGATGTGGGGACCTGCATGAACGACCCCCTAAGCTTATTTCTACCAGCTTAGGTTAAAAACTTCCCAAGACACAAATTCCTTCCTTGCCCTTAGTATCACTGCCACCACCAAGTGATTTAAACAAACATTCAGGGAGGGCCACTTGGAGCCCTACCTCCCCCAAAATATCCCCCCAAACCCCTACACCCCCTTTCCTGGGGAGGCTTGAGAATAATATCCTCACCAATTGGTTACAAAGTGAGCACAGATCAACCCCCTGGGTCTTTAGGACACTGAAAAACAATCAGGTTGTTAAAAGAAGTTTATTTTAAAAAAGATAAAAGAATCACCTCTGTAAAATCAGGATGGAAGATAACTTTACAGGGTAACAAAAAGATGCCAAACACAGAGGATTTCCCCTCTAGGCAAAACTTTAAAGTTACAAAAACAGGGATAAACCTCCCTCTTAGCACAGGGAAAATTCACAAGCTAAAACAAAAGATAATCTAACGCATTTCCTTGCTATTTCTTACTATTTCTGTAATATTAGATGCTTAGTTCAGATATGGCTTAGGGAGATGTATTTTCCCTGCCCTGGCTCCTTGCTGACCGGGAGAGAACAAAGGAACACGAAAACAAAAACCTTCCCCCACAGATTTGAAAGTATCTTCTCCCCTTATTGGTCCTTTTGATCAGGTGCCAATCAGGTTATCTGAGCTTCTTAACCCTTTACAGGTAAGGAGGGATTTTATGCTACCCTTAGCTGTATGTTTATGAGAAATGTCAATCTATGGGTGAACCTCAGAAGGACCAATTCTGCAGGTCTTATACAGTGAAAACGCCGACAGATGTTAATGGGAATTTTCACTGTGTAAAGACTAAAGAATTGGGCCAAAAAAAATCAGATTTTCATAGTAACATCTATAGGTCAAGATTATAAAGCAAAGCTTTAAATCTCTGGACAACAGACTGCCCTGAGATTTCCAGTTCTTTGTTGTCTGTTGAGTTTGAAAACCAGCTAGAATAGCCTTCCTTGACATATTCTGTTGCATCCTCTTCTGTAAATTGTGCAAAACTGGATGGCATGCTGGGGGAAATGTGGATCCTGTTTTGAAAGGGTAAGCAAGGATTTGAAAACTCTAGCAAAGTTCTTTAACTTCCAGATGAATAGAATATGTCATTTCTAAGGCTGTCGATTAATCGCAGTTAACTCATGCGATTAACTCAAAAAAATTAATCGTGATTAAAAAAATTAATTGTGATTAATTGCAGTTTTAATTGCACTATTAAACAATAGACTATCAATTGAAATTTATTAAATATTTGGATGCTTTTGTACAGTTTCAAATATATTGATTTTAATTACAACACAGTATACAAAGTAGACAATTCTCATTTATCCTGTTATTTTTTATTACAAATATTTGCACTGTAAAAATGGCAAACAAAAGAAATAGTATTTTTAAATTCACCTCATACAAGTACTGTAGTGCAATCTCTTTATCATGAAAGTGCAATTTACAAATGTAGATTTTTTTTGTTACATAACTGCACTCAAAAACAAAACAATGTAAAACTTTAGAGCCTACAAGTCCACTCAGTCCTACTTCTTTTTCAGCCAGTCGCTAAGACAAACAAGTTTGTTTACATTTATGGGAGATAATGCTGCCCTCTTCTTGTTTACAATGTCACCTGAAAGTGAGAACAGGTGTTCTCATGGCACTGTTGTAGCCGGTATCGTAAGGTCTTTACGTGCCAGATATGCTAAACATTCGTAATCCCCTTCATGCTTCGGCCACCATTCCAGAGGACATGATTCCATGCTGATGATGCTCATTAAAAAAATAATGCATTAATTAAATTTGTGACTAATCTCCTTGGGGGAGAACTGTATGTCTCCTATTCTGTTTTACCCGCATACTGCCATATATTTCATGTTATAGCAGTCTCGGATGATGACCCAGCACATGTTGTTCGTTTTAAGAATACTTTCACTGCAGATTTGACAAAACGCAAAGAAAGTACCAATGTGAGATTTCTAAAGATAGCTACAGCACTCAACCTAAGGTTTAAGAATCTGACGTGCCTTCCAAAATCTGAGGGAGATGAGGTGTAGAGCATGTTTTCAGAAGTCTTAAAAGAGCAATACTCCAATGCAGAAACTACAGAACCCGAACCACCAAAAAAGAAAATCAACCTTCTACTAGTGGCATCTGACTGACTCACATGATGAAAATGAACATGCGTTGGTCTGCACTGCTTTGGATGGTTATTGAGCAGAACCCATTATCAGCATGGATGCATGTCCTCTTAAATGATGGTTGAAGCATGAAGGGACATATGAATCTTTAGTGCATCTGGCACATAAATATCTTGTGACGCCAGCTACAACAATGCCATGCGAACGCCTGTTCTCACTTTCAGGTGATATTGTAAACAAGAAGCGGGCAGCATTATCTCCTGCAACTGTAAACAAATTTGTTTGTCTGAGCGATTGGCTGAACAAGAAGTAGGATGGAGAGGACTTGTAGGCCCTAAAGTTTTACATTGTTTTATTTTTAAATGCATTTTTTTTTTTACATAATTCTACATTTGTAAGTTGAATTTTCATGATAAAGAGATTGCACTAGAGTACTTGTATTAGGTGAATTGCAAAATACTATTTCTTTTGTTTTTTACAGTGCAAATATTTGTAAGCAAAAATAAATATCAAGTGAGCACTGTACACTTTGTATTCTGTGTTGTAAGTGAAATCAATATATTTGAAAATGTGGCAAACATCCAAAACTATTTAAACAAATGGTTTTCTATTATTGTTTACAAATGCGATTAATCGTAATTAATTTTTTTAATCGCTTGACAACCCTAGCCCTTTCTCATTTTTTCTCAAATTCATTTCCCCTTATATTTAATATGGGGAGTGTCTGTAACATCACAGTAATAGTAAGTACTTTCAAATGGTAGACCTCAGCACTTTAATAGCAACAGATTAACTACTTTTGCCTTCAAATTCTAGCAATGAGACTTAGTTTGGGTGCAATGGTCAGAGCCATGTTCACTCACTGGGACAACGTCTGTTAAAATAATTCTGAAGAATATAACACCAGTGGTGATATTTAATGATTACCATATGAACTATTTTCACCTGCATGGTTTAGCCCTGAGGCCACTGTCAGAACTGCCTTCAGATACCAGATTGTCTATTTCTTCTGGCAGAGAATATTTGGTTGGAAATTAAAATAATCATTACACGTGGGGAAATCTTGCATTGGATGGCTAAAAGTATTTTGGCCTAAGGTCCAGCACAAGTAATATTTTAAAATTAACTTGGGTCTTAATCTATAATACTCTCAGAGCTTGTCAGCATGGGGATACTCATGAAAGTTAAGACAAATTAACAAAAAGGTGTGATGTTAATGTGCATAAATTAAAGTGCCTTAAAACCACATGTGGATGCTCTAATTTAGAAGTAAACTGACCTTAATTCTCTAGGACTTAGCTACAGAGAACTAAGGATCCTTTACTTTTGAATGAGAGTATCCACATGGGGGCTTAAAGCATTCTAAGGTACGTGCATTTACTTTACACCTTTAGTTCATTCATCTTTTGAGGACAAGCCCTCAAAAGAAGGTGTTTCATGCAGTGCCTGAAGTTCATCTAATTTTGTAATCATACTACTACATGTTTCCCATTATGTATGATATGCATTATGCTCTCCCCTCCTCTGATCGCAGACATTGCACAGGATCCACAGGGACCACCTTGACTAACAAATGGAGATACAACATGATGGCCAAAGTGCAACACAGAGCCAAATACCGCCCATAGAATTTAATATTAGAGTATGTGGTCACTTTCACACAGAGGTGTTATCAGTGAAGACTATTCATACCATGCAATGCTCCATCTTGATCCTAGTAGGCAGGCTGCTCAGATCAGATAAAGACAAAGGATTGCATGTCAGGCCCTGGAGTCTCTGCAGATTACACCTTGGTATTAAAAATAAGGGCAGTTATAATGTCCCTGTTACTGGGCTCTGTCCTGAGTAGTTTTCAATGTGGCCCTCTAAGTGGGTACTTTGGACATCCGTGAGAGAAAATGCATCTGTTTAAACCAGTTACTGTAACACTGCTTCTCTAATTTAACACGTAGAAACAAGCTTCCTTGTCAATCATGTCTAATATTTGGAGTGGCAGCTCCTGCTGCTGCTGCTTTCACCTCTCACTCACAGATCCACTTGATATGAAATTGGAGGAATCTAATGCAAGGGTTTTTAATGATTCATTAGAACTCCTCTCATCCAGCATATTAGAAGAATGTGCTTCCAGGAGCCATGATCTCTTTTAAAACTGAAAATGGTTATAAGATGGTGGTGAGTTTATGTAGTGACACATAGTAACCTAATGCTACAGCACATTAAGAAAGGTTTGCTCCATATTAGCCTTTAATTACATTTCAAAACTGAATCAAATACCTATGCATAGAAGGCAGTTTAAAAAAAATCCAATTTACTAGGAAGTTTCCGAAGCTGCTCCTCGTCTTCTCTACGTTCCCAGAATGACTTGCATACATTAAATGTTTTAATTACAATGAGCTTTGTTTTGAAGCAGTTATGGCTACACACACAACATGCCTGACAAACCCACAGAAGCAAGCAAATGAAAAGTTAAGTCACTTAACAGTACATATCTGTTACTCCTCTACCCACAAGCATTCCCCGTGCCGTGTACATCACAAGCCATGAACTGTAATTTTACCTCTGCCCCTCCCTCGTCTTTGGCACACCCCCCCCCCCTTTACTGATGATTTTTTCCCAGTGAAAGCAATTGTGAATGTTTCTGGTTACTTGTGTTGGCAAAGGGCAGTTTGGTAAAGGATTGTGTGCAGAAGAACAGTTAAAGGAGCTGATGGAAGGCTGGTATCCATACAGGGGCAGAATTAAAGTTTAATTTTCCTGTGTGACCCCGTCTTTATCAAGTATTTTGGAAATAGATGTTTTTAATAAGATACCAATCCACAATGCAAAATAGAGCTGTCAGTGAAAAATTCCAGCCAGAGCTCAAAATCACAGGGTTTCTATTAAAACTTTAGCAAGATCAATCAAACAAAAACTTCATAGAAATTTATAGGATATAAGAACTAACCCTGGGTGAAATTGAACACCTACTGGTGACCTAATTTTAGAGAAAAACAGGAATGTATGCCCCCATCTTAGCAAAACTGTGGCGTTACTAATAGGCACCTCCATAATGCATCTGGCCCTTACTTGATCATTACTGATAAATTCTGCAGATGACACAAAGAACGGGTGACTAGTAAATAATAAATAATAAAGAGGATGGGTCAATGGCAAAGAGCAATCTGGATCACTTGGTAAGAATCAATATGCCTTTTAATGTGGCTAAATGTAAAGATATACATCTAGGAACAAAGAATGTAGGCCATACTTACAGGATGGGGGGACTCTATCCTGGGAAGAAGTGACCCTGAACAAGACTTGTGGGTCATGGCGGATAATAAGCTGCTTGTGAGCTCACAATGTGGTGCTGTGACTAAAAGGGCTAATGCAATCCTTGGATGTATAAACAGGCAAATGTCGAGCAGGAAGGTTATATTACCTCTGGATTTAGCACTGATAAAACTTCTACTGGAATTCTATACCTAGTTCTGGTGTCCACACCTAGAAGGATGTTGAAAAATTGAGGAGTTAAGATGGTTCAGAGAACAGCCATGAGAATATAACAACATAAGAACGGCCATACTGGGTCAGACCAATGGTCCATCTAGCGCAGTATCCTATCTCCGATAGTGGACAGTGTAAGATGCTTCAGAGGGAATGAACAGAAGAGTGCAATTTTTAGTGATCCATCACTTGTCATCCCATCCCAGCTTCTGGCAGTAGTGGTTTAGGGACATTTGGAGCATTGGGTTGCATCCCTGACAATCTTTGCTAATAGCCCTTGATGGACTATCCTCCAGGAACTTATCTAAGTCTTTTTTGAACCCAGATATACTTTTGGCCTTCACAACATCCCATAGCAATGAATCCCACTACTGACTGTGCGTTGTGTGAAAAGGTACTTCCTTTTGTTTGTTTTCATGCCACTGCTTGTTGATTTCATTGGGTGACCCCCAGTCCTTGTATTATGTGAAGGGGTAAGTAACACTTGACTATTCACTTTCTCCACACCATTCATGATTTTATAGACCTCTGTCATATCCCTCCTTAGTTGTCTCTTTTCTAATCTGAACAGGCCCAGTCTTTTAAATCTCTCCTCATATGGAAGCTGTTCTATATCCCTAATTATTTTTGTTGCCCTTCTCTGCACCTTTTCCAGTTCTAATGTATCTCTTCTGAGATAGGGTAACCAGAACTGCATGCAGTTGTCACAGTTTGGGGTGCAATTTGACCAGTGAGAAGGTGTGTCACTGCCTGCCCTGTAAGCCTGGGTGCCTTTACTGCTCTGTTGGTATAGTACCTTGTTTGGACACTCCCAGCCAGTCTACACACACACACACAATGAGTCTCTGTATGATAAGCAGCCCTGGTTCAGCCACTCTGACTCCATCAGCCTGCTTGTTACACCACAGCCACCCTCTGGTCTCCACCAGCCTCGGTTACTACTAGTGAAGTAAACCTGACACGTCCCCAGTTTTGAATTTCTCCAAAACCCTCTGCCCTGAAATGTCCAGCCCTCTCCTGAACTAGTCAGAGAAATAATAAGGTTTGTTTGATTTTTTTAAACAGACAATACCCGCAGCTTGCCACATTAACTGGACTTAACAATCACTAGAATTAAAATACAGCACTGGGTTGGTTTAGATTAAAATAAAATAAGTTTATTAACAAGAGGGCAATTTTAAGTGATGCCAAGTAAAAGAAATAAAGGTAGAGATGATTACAAGCAAATAAAAATGAAAACTTTAGCTGGAGTTACTGAATAGTTCAGTTTAAACACAGCATTGGAATGATTTAGATTAAAAAATTAAACAAGTTTATTTAATTCCAAAGAGATAGGTTTTAAGTAAGATCAATTATAAGGATTAAAATCAGAAATCATTTCAAGAGAAATAGAGATAATACACTTTCTAGTGACTAAAACTTAACTAACTAGACTTGGTCCAAGGTAAAATCTTCACCACATGTTTCTGTCAAGATGTCTGATTGAACTCCTGGGTCAGGATCTATTCCCTATAGTCAAAGGGCTGGTTCCTTTGTGGTCTTAGATATAAAATAGATAACTTGGGATTCTGTACCCCCCCCTTTTATAGTCCATTGAATCTTTGGCCTGGTCTACACTACACCTTTAATTCGGATTTAGTGGCTTTAATTCGAATTAACTCTGGAACCGTCCACACAACGAAGCCATTTAATTCGAATTAAAGGGCCCTTTAATTCGATTTCTGTACTCCACCCCGACGAGCGGAGTAGCGCCAAAATCGAATTTGTCAATTCGAATTAGCGTTAGTGTGGCCGCAATTCGATGTTATTGGCCTCCAGGAGCTATCCCACAGTGCACCATTGTGACCGCTCTGGCCAGCAATCTGAACTCGCATGCACTGGCCAGGTGGACAGGAAAAGCCCCGGGAACATTTGAATTTCATTTCCTGTTTGCACAGCGTGGAGAGCACAGGTGACCACAGAGAGCTCATCAGCACAGGTAACCATGCAGGCTGATAATCGAAAAAGAGCACCAGCATGGACCGTACAGGAGGTACTGGATTTGATCTCTATATGGGGAGAGGATTCAGTGCTAGCTGAACTGCGTTCGAAAAGACGAAATGCCAAAACTTATGAAAAAATTTCCAAGGGCATGATGGAGAGAGGCCACAATAGGGACACAGATCAGTGCCGCGTGAAAGTCAAGGAGCTCAGACAAGCCTATCAAAAAGCAAAGGAGGCAAACGGTCGCTCCGGGTCAGAGCCGCGGACATGCCGCTTCTACGCTGAGCTAAATGCATTTCTAGGGGGGGCCGCCACCACTACCCCACCTCTGACTGTGGATTCCGAGCTGGGGATAATCTCATCAGGGACACCTGATGATTCCGCGGAAGGGGAAGAGGAGGAGGAGGAGGACGAGCTGGCAGAGAGCACCCAGCTCTCCGTTCTCCCCAACAGCCAGGAACTGTTTCTCACCCTGACTGAAGTACCCTCCCAAGCCTCCCAAGCCAGCACCCAAGACCATGACCCCATGGAAGGGACCTCAGGTGAGTTTACCTTTTAAAATATAAAACATGGTTTAAAAGCAAGCATTTTTAATGATTAATTTGCCCTGAGCACTTGGGATGCATTCGCAGCCAGTACAGCTACTGGAAAAGTCTGTTAACATGTCTGGGGATGGAGCGGAAATCCTCCAGGGACATCTCCATGAAGCTCTCCTGGAGGTACTCCAAAAGCCTTGCCACAAGGTTTCTGGGCAGTGCAGCCTTATTCCGTCCTCCATGGTAGGACACTTGACCACGCCATGCTAGTAGCAAGTAATCTGGTATCATTGCCTGACAGAGCCTGGCAGCATATGGTCCCGGTGTTTGCTGGCATTCAAGCAACATCCGTTCTTTATCTTGCTGTGTAATCCTCAGGAGAGTGATATCGCTTAGGGTAACCTGGTTGAAATAAGGGAATTTAATTAAGGGGACTGAGGTGGCCGTTCCTACTGGGCTGTTTGCCTGTGGCTGAAAAGAAATCCTTCCCTGCATTTAGCCAAGTGCAAGGGGGGGGGGGAGGATTGGCCCAGAGCTTTTCGCGTTTTGCTAGCAGGGATCTTCCCTGATACCAGCCAGGCGGTGGGGGGAGGGATAAAGCACTCATCCCAGAGAATTCATGGCGGGGGGGGGGGGGTGTTAGTTTGGTTCCTGCAGGGATCTTCCCTGATACCAGCCACGCGGTGGGGGGAGGGATAAAGCACTCATCCCAGAGAATTCATGGCGGGGGGGGGGGGGGTGTTAGTTTGGTTCCTGCAGGGATCTTCCCTGATACCAGCCACGCGGTGGGGGGAGGGATAAAGCACTCATCCCAGAGAATTCATGGCGGGTGGGGGGGGGGGGGGTGTTAGTTTGGTTCCTGCAGGGATCTTCCCTGATACCAGCCACGCGGTGGGGGGAGGGATAAAGCACTCATCCCAGAGAATTCATGGCGGGGGGGGGGGTGTTAGTTTGGTTCCTGCAGGGATCTTCCCTGATACCAGCCACGCGGTGGGGGGAGGGATAAAGCACTCATCCCAGAGAATTGGATGGGGGGGGGGGGGTGTTAACCTTCAGCAGCAGAAAACAAGCTAACAGGAAAACTGCAGCACAACGGGCTTTGCTTGGTATGTGGGAAAGCAGGGCGCAGAAGCCTAAAGACAGTGGCTTACCATGGCAGCATGCAAGGTGAATTCTGTTGCCCCGACCTGCGTCTGTGATCTCTAGCAGCAAAGCCACAGGCACTCAATATTAAGAGGCAAAATGCGACCTTGCACAGAAATCACATGTGCTATGTAATGTGAATAGTATACACCGTGAAAGAGTATAAGCATTGTTCTGAAAAATGTATCTTTTAAAAAAATTCTCTCCTTTTTTCACTCCCTCCAGCAGGTGCAAATGTTTCAAGCCTCCCTCCTCCTTCCCGAAGGCTATCCCAGATAAGGCGTCGTAAAAAAAAAACGAGAGAAGAGATGTTTTCCGAAATCATGCAATCCACCAGGAATGAAAGAGCTCATCTGAATGAGTGGAAGGAGACGGTTTGCAAGTATAGGAAAGAAGCCAGTGACCGTGAGGACAGGAGGGACCAACGTGAGGACATGAGGGACCAACGTGAGGACAGAAGGGACCAACGTGAGGAGAGGAGAGACGCTCGAGATGAGAGGTGGCGGCAGGAAGATCAGAGGAGTCGGGAAGCAACGCTGGGGCTGCTGCGTGAGCAAACAGACATGCTCCGGCGTCTGGTGGAGCTTCAGGAACGGCTGCTGGAGAACCGAGTGCCGCTACAGCCCCTGTATAACCCCCCTACCTCCTCACCATGTTCCATAGCCTCCACACCCAGACGTGTAAGAACACGGGGGGGGAGGCTCCGTACACCCTCCCATTCCACCCCAGTGGACAGCCCAAGCAAAAGGCTGCCATTTTTTTAACCTTTTTTTACTGGGCTTTTCCTTCCCGCAGATCCTCCTCCCAAACCCCACTCAGGTTCTGTGCCGCTACAGCCCCTGTATAACCCCCCTACCTCCTCACCATTTTCCATAGCCTCCACACCCAGATGTGTAAGAACACGGGGGGGGGAGGCTCCGTACACCCTCCCATTCCACCCCAGTGGACAGCCCAAGCAAAAGGCTGCCATTTTCTTAACCTTTTTTTACTGGGCTTTTCCTTCCCGCTGATCCTCCTCCCAAACCCCACTCAGGTTCTCTCCCTCTTTTTATAATCAATTCATAAAGAATAAATGATTTTTAAACAATGGTGACTTTATTTCCTTTGAAAGCAAGCTGGGGGAAGGGGGAGGGTGGGTTCCTTACAGAGAATGAGTCAATAAAGGGGGCGGGTTTTCAGGAAGGATAAACAAACATAAATTTCACACTGTAGCCTGGCCAGTCATGAAACTGGTTTTCAAAGCTTCCCTAATGCGCAGCGCTTCATCGTGTGCTCTTCTAATCGCCCTGGTGTCTGGCTGCGAGTAATCAGCAGCCAGGCGATTTGCCTCAGCCTCCCACCCTGCCATAAAGGTCTCCCCCTTGCTCTCACAGAGATTGTGAAGCACACAGCAAGCAGTAATAACAATGGGGATATTGGTTTGGCTGAGGTCTGAGCGAGTCAATAAGGATCGCCAGCGACCTTTTAAACGGCCAAATGCACATTCTACCACCATTCTGCACTTGCTCAGCCTGTAGTTGAACAACTCCTGACTCCTGTCCAGGCTGCCTGTGTATGGCTTCATGAGCCATGGCATTAAGGGGTAGGCTGGGTCCCCAAGAATAACAATTGGCATTTCAACATCCCCCACGGTTATTTTCTGGTCCGGAAAGTAAGTCCCTTGCTGCAGCCGTTTAAACAGATTGGTGTTCCTGAAGACGCGAGCGTCATGAACCCTTCCCGGCCAGCCCACATGGATGTTGGTGAAACGTCCCTTGTGATCCACAAGTGCTTGCAGCACCATTGAGAAGTACCCCTTGCGGTTTATGTACTGGGTACCCTGGTGCTCCGGTGCCAAGATAGGAATATGGGTTCCATCTATTGCCCCACCACAGTTAGGGAATCCCATTGCAGCAAAGCCATCCACTATGACCTGCACATTTCCCAGAGTCACTACCTTTCGTAGCAGCACCTCCGTGATTGCTTTGGCTACTTGCATCACAGCAGCCCCCACAGTAGATTTGCCCACTCCAAATTGATTCCCGACTGACCGGTAGCTGTCTGGCGTTGCAAGCTTCCACAGGGCTATCGCCACTCGCTTCTCAACTGTGAGGGCTGCTCTCATCTTGGTATTCTGGCGCTTCAGGGCAGGGGAAAGCAAGTCACAAAGTTCCATGAAAGTGCCCTTACGCATGCGAAAGTTTCTCAGCCACTGGGAATCGTCCCACACCTGCAACACTATGCGGTCCCACCAGTCTGTGCTTGTTTCCCGGGCCCAGAATCGGCGTTCAAAGCCTATAACCTGGCCCATTAACATCATAATCTCCAAAGCACCGGGGCCCGCGGTCTCAGAGAATTCTGTGTCCGTGTCCATGTCCTCATCACGCTGGTCGCTGCGCTGCAATCGCCGCCTTCTCCTCCTCCTCGCCTCTTTTTTCTGGTCCTGTGTAAGCATAAACTCCACGAGAAAGCGCGAGGTGTTTATAATGTTCAAGACTGCGTTCTGGAGCACAACGGGATCCATGCTTGATGCAGAATGGAGTCTGCAGAGTTCACTCAGGAAAAAAGGCGCGAAATGGTTGTCTGCCGTTGCTTTCAGGGAGGGAGGGGGAGGCTGTACCCAGAACTACCTGCGACAATGTTTTTTGCCCCATCATGCACTGGGGTCTCAACCCAGAATTCCAAGGGGGGTGGAGACTGCGGGAACTATGGGATAGCTATGTAAAAGCTACCCACAATGCAACGCTCTGGAAATCGATGCTACTATGGTAGCTTGGACGCACACCACCGAATTAATGGTGCCTAGTGTGGCCGAATACATTCGAATTTACAAAATCGGTTTCCTAAATTCGAATTATATAAATTCGAATTAATCCTGTAGTGTAGACATACCCTTTGAAATGGATTCTTCTGAAGGATACCTCCAGATAACAGTCTGTTTCCAGCTGTGAGGTAGACAACATGGAGTCTATCTTGAAGGAAGAGTCCTGCTGGGGTTGTCTGCTAAAATGCAAATTATTTAGTTCCTGTCCCTTCCAGTGCAATGGACTGAATTTGATTGTCATTCTCATCCCCTGCTGTGATAGTGTGAGGTTTGATTCCACCCCTTGTTAGCTTGATGGGTCTGTATGTGTGATATGTAAATACATTCCCATTGTCTTTCAAAGTACTTTGGAAGTAACTCCCAGGTGGGGAAACCACATTCCTTTGTCTAGGGTGGGATAACTCCTGCTTGGCTGGCAAACACATTTTAAGAAGTATAATTTCAGTTTCTGTCCATAACTTTGCATCAGTTGCTTGCTCATACATTATGCAATGATATTAAGAACCAGTGAGTTATGAGCTTTTCATTGATACCTTGCATGACACTTATCAGATACATTTCATAACATTAACAAATTGACCTGGACTGGTTAAGCCAGCTGAAATTCATTACCAGATATCAGGATGCCCCTGGGTGTCTCCCCTTGAGATGTTATTAATGTCACAGCCTTATAAGGCATATTTTAGACAAACATCACTGTAGTAGTGTGTAGGGTGTGAACACAGAGATGCTTAGGGTCACAGTATCATTCAAGGTGTGGGCATACTATGGCTTTATATAATGGCATTATATTTTCTGTGTTATTATCTATACCTTTCCTAATGGTTCCTAACATTTTGTTAGCTTTTTTTTTACTGCTGCTGCACATTGGTCAGATGCTTTCAGAGGACTATTCACAATGACTCCAAGTCCTCTTTCTTGAGTGGTAACAGCTAAGTTAGACCTTGTAATGGGGTGTTCACCCCCACACCAGCTCCTAAAGGGGTTAAACTGGCTAGGTGGGCCAATTAACTGCATAGGCGGCACCTGGAGAAGGAGCCAGGGTGCAATGAGGACTAATTAAAGGATGGCGTTCACCTGAACAGGAACAGGTGGGACTTGTATAAAGCCAGGTAGCTGAGGGCAGAAAGGGGCTGCAGGGAGGAGGTTGATAGTCAGGCTCTCTGAGATTAATGTGAGCAGGGAGGTTGGCCTGCAGGGGAGGGCATGCCAGGAGGAAGGTGGAGAAGGAGCTTGATAGAGGCAATCTAGGGAACCAGCGGCAAGGTGTAGAACAGCGTAGACCTTAGCTGCTGGTTGTAGGGTCCCTGGACTGGAACCCAGAGACGAAGTCAGGCCCAGGTTCCCCTATCAGCCACTGGGAAAGTGTCCCCATTGAGGGGTGGTGAACTGGAAGACTGCCTGGGATATTTGGTACAGAGACATTTTGGTACACAATTCCAGCCGGAAGCAGAAAACTACAGTGACCTATTTGGAGGTCGAAGCCACAAAGAGGGAGTAGTCAAGTCCTGAGAGAGAGAGAGCACCTACAAGAAGGGGTATCAGACTGGCAAAGCTAATCCCTAGCTGTAGCTACAAGAAGGTGTTCCACTGGTGAGTAGAGCACCCTGTAACAGACCACCATCATTTTGTATGTCTAGTTGGGATTATGCTTTGCGGGGTGCACTACTTTGCACTTATCAGCATTGAATTTCATCTGCCATTTTGTTGCCCAGTCAACAACTTCTGTGAGATCCTTTGTAACTCTTTGTAGTCAGCTTTGGACTTAACTATCTTGAGTAATTATATATCCTTTGCAAATGTTGCCACCTCACTGTTCACCACTTTTCTAGATCATTTATGAATACATTGATCAGCACAGGTCCCTGCACAGATCCTTGAAAACCCTGCTATTTACCTCTCTCCATTGTGAAAACTGATATTTTTTTCTTGACCTTTGTTTCCTATTTTGTAACTTGTTACTGATCCATGAAAAGAGAATGATTAAAGGATTGGAAGACGTTCCTTATAGTGATAGACTCAAGGCACTCAATCTATTTAGCATCTCAGAACAAATATAAAAGCTTGTGTTGTGCGGACTGGTTGCCCTATAGCACCCATTGCTAACCTAGTGAGGTGCAACAGGCACTCCCTGCCTCAGTTTCCCTTCTCCTAGTGCCGCTTAGTGGCATGTAGTCCAAAAGGTTGTAAGACAAAATTCCCCTACTGGGGTTCTAAAGTTAAATAAAATCAAAATCAAGTTTCTTCCTTGGGGTTCTGCTTCTCCCCTTCTCTGTGGGGACCTGTGATCTCTAGGAATTCCCTCCCTTAGGAGAGCTTCATGCTTTGTGAGCATCTTCTGTGGTCTAATGGTCAATACTGTGGACTGTAAATGCAGTGATCTGAGTTTCTATCTGGGTGGGACCTGATCATGCCCACAAACAGGGGAGTTTGAGAGGGAGTTTGTGGGAGGGAGACATAATATAATCGCTATGGTTAGGAAAGGCCACATCACCAGACGTTGTGCCTGTGTCCTCCACCTGTGCCTGTATCCAGACAGACCACAGACCACCTAACCAAGGATGCCTCTACCCAGATCCTGGTGTGGATTTGCAAAGACTGTGGCCTGCATTTCCCACTCACAGAAAGCCAGGCTGGGGGGACCATCCAGTGTGAAAGGTGCCTGATGGTGAAATCTCTCAGGAAGCAGGTGGGAGAGCTACAGGATGAGGTGGCTAGGCTGAGGAACATCCGTGTCCATGAGGAATTCATTGAGAGTATTCATATGGAGACATTCGAGGCTGAGAAAGCTTATCCAGCTACAGAGGACTGTTGTCACATCACCGGGGAAGGAGGATATGGCTCTGTCACAGGGAGGACACTGGCTGCTGGTTACTTCTGACAGCAGGCAGTGCTCCACCCCTACTCCCAACCCACCCACCATGGTGATGGGAAACCGTTATGCTGCCCTGGCAATGAACAATGGAGAATCACCTCCAAAGGTGGAGAAGAAGTCATGTACGCCTAAGGCTGGGAGGATCACAGCTACCACTCCCAGGAGGAAACGTAGGGTAGTGATGGTTGGTGACTCTCTTCTGAGGGGGACAGAGGTACCCATCTGTCGCCCTGACATGGCATCCTGGGAGGTAGGCTGCTTGCCAGGGGCACGATATCCAAGACGTTATGGAGGGATTGTCAAGGATCATCTGGCCCTCTGACTACTACCCCATTCTACTTATCCATGTGGGCAGTAATGATACTGCAAGGTATGACACTCAGCAGATCAGAAGTGACTACACGGCTCTGGGAGTACGGGTGAAGGAGCTGGGAGCGCAGGTCATGTTCTTTTCGATCATTTTGGTCAAGGGCAGGGGCCCAGGCAGAGACAGATGCATCCTGAAGGTGAATGCCTGGCTGCGAGGATGGTGTCAGCAGGAGGGCTTTGGCTTCCTTGACCACGGGATGCTGTTCCAGGAAGAAGGACTGCTAAGTGGAGATGGGGTCCACCTATCGAGGAAGGGGAAGAGCATATTTGGATACAGACTGGCTAACCTAGTGAGGAGGGCTTTAAACTAGATTCAAAGGGGGCAGGTGACCAAAGCCCACAGGTAAGTCAAAAACATGGAGACCTGGGAGAAGGGTTGGAATTTTCGGGGAGCATAGGCTGTTATAGCAGGGATAAGGGAGAGACAAGTCAGAACTGGGGGGAGGAAATCAAATCAGTATCTTAGATGTCTGAATACTAATGAGAGAAGTGTGGGGAATAAGCAGGAAGAACTCGAAATGCTAGTAAATAAACACAACTATGACATACTTGGCATCACAGTTGGTGGGATAATATGCATGACTGGAATATTGGTATAGAAGGGTGCAGCTTGCTCAGGAAAGACAGACAGAGAAAAAAGGGAAGAGTTGTTGCCTTATATATTAAAAATGTATACACTTGGACTGAGGTTGAGATGGAAATAGGAGACAGACTTGTTGAAAGTCTGTGGGTAAGGATAAAAAACAAGGGTGATGTCATGGTAGGAGTCTACTACAGACCACCTAACCAGGAAGAATAGGTGGGTGAGGCTTTTTTAAACAACTAACAAAGTCATCCAAAGCACAAGACTTGGTGGTGATGGGGGACTTCAACTACTCAGGCATCTGCTGGGAAAATAACACAGCAGGGCACAGATTATCCAACACGTTCTTGGAATGTATAGGAGACAATTTTTTATTTCAGAAGGTGGAGAAAGCTAGTAGGGGAGAGGCTGTTCTGGATTTGATTTTGACAGATAGGGAGGAATTGGTTGACAATTTGAAAGTGGAAGGCAGCGTGGGTGAAAGTGATCATGAAATGATAGAGTTCATGATTCTAAGGAATGGTAGCAGGGAGAACAGCAAATTAAAGATCATGGATTTCAAGAAGGCAGACTTTAGCAAACTCAGGGAGTTGTTGTGTTAGATCCCATGGGAAGCAAGTCTAAGGGGAAAAACAGTTTGAGAGAGTTGGCAGTTTTTTAAAGAGACATTATTAGGGCTGCAAGACCAAACTATCCCACTGCATAGGAAAAATAGGATGTATGGCAGGAGACCACGCTGGCTTAACCAGGAGATTTTCAATTATCTAAAAATCAAAGAAGAGTCCTACAAAAAGTAGAAACTAGGTCAAATTACAACGGATGAATATAAACAAATAACACAAGTATGTAGGGACAAAATTAGAAAGGCCAAGACACAAAATAAGATCAAACTAGCTAGAGACATAAAGAGTAACAAGAAAACATTCTACAAATATATTAGAAGCAAGAGGAAAACCAAGGACAGGGTAGGCCCATTACTCAATGAGAGGGAAAAACAGTAACAGAAAATGTGGTAAAGGCAGAGGTGCTTAATGACTTCTTTGTTTCAATTTTCACCAAGAGGCGGTGATTGGACATCTAACATAGTGAATGTCAGTGAAAATGAGGTAGGATCAGAGGCTAAAATAGGGAAAGAACAAGTTAAAAATTACTTAGACAAGTTAGATGTCTTCAAGTCACCAGAACGTGATGAAATGCATCCTAGAATAGTCAAGGAGCTGACTGAGGAGATATCTGAGCCATTAGCGATTATCTTTGAAAAGTCATGGAACACAGGAAAGATTCCAGACAATTGGAAAAGGGCAAATATAGTGCCAGTCTATAAAAAGGGAAATAAGGACAACCCAGGGAATTACAGACCAGTCAGCTTAACTTCTGTACCCGGAAAGATAATGGAGCAAATAATTAAGCAATCGATTTGCAAACATATAGAAGATAATAAGGTGATAAGTAACAGTCAGCATGGATTTGTCAAGAGCAAATCATGTTAAACCAACCTGATAGCTTTCTTTGACAGGGTAGTAAGCTTTGTGGATGGGGGGAAGCGGTAGACATGGTATCTCTTGACTTTAGTAAAGCTTTTGTTACTGTCTCATATGACCTCATAAACAAACTAGGGAAATGCAGCCTAGATGGAGCTACTGTAAGGTGGGTGCATAACTGGTTGGAAAACTGTTCCCAGCGAGTAGTTATCAGTAGTTCACAGTCATGCTGGAAGGGCATAATGAGTGGGATCCCGCAGGGATGAGTTTTGGGTCTGATTCTGTTCAATATTTTCATCAATGATTTAGATAATGGCATAGAGAGTACACTTATAAATTCAAAATGATCTGGACAAACTGGAGAAATGGTCTGAAGAAAATAGGATGAAATTCAATAAGGACAAATGCAAAGTACTCCACGTAGGAAGGAACAATCAGTTGCACACATTCAAAATGGGAAATGTATGCCTAAGAAGGAGTACTGCAGAAAGGGTTCTGGGGGTCATAGTGGACCACAAGATAAATATGAGTCAACAGTGTAACACTGTTCCAAAAAAATCGAACATCATTCTGGGATGTATTAGCAGGAGTGCTGTAAGCAAGACACGAGAAGTAATTCTTCCACTCTACTCTGTGCTGATTAGGTCTCAACCGGAGTATTGTGTCCAGTTCTGGGCACCACATTTCAGGATGGATTTGGACAAATTGGAGAAAGTCCAGAGAAGAGCAATAAAAATGATTAAAGATCTAGAAAACAGGCCCTATGAGGAAAGATTGAAAAAAATTGGGTTTGTTTAGTCTGGAAAAGAGAAGACTGAGAGGGGACATAACAGTTTTCAAGTACATAAAAGGTTGTAACAAGGAGGAGGGAGAAAAATTGTTGTTCTTAACCTCTGAGGATAGGACAAAAAGCAATGGGCTTAAATTGCAGCAAGGGAGGTTTAGGTTGGACATTCCTAACTGTCAAGGTGGTTAAGCACTGTAAAAAATTGCCTAGGGAGGTTGTGGAATCTCCATCATTGGGGATTTTTAAGAGTACGTTAGACAAACAACTGTCAGGAATGGTCTAGATAATACTTAGTCCTACCATGAGTGCAGGGGACTGGACTAGATGACCTCTCAAGGTCCCTTCCAGTCCTATGATTCTATAACATGATCCAATGGCGAAAAGATAAATTCAGACTGGATATAAAGTGTACATTTCTAACAATGAGGGTAATTAACCATTGGAATAACTTACCAAGTGTCATGGTAGATTCTCTATCACTAACAATTTTCAAATCAAGATTGGATGCGCTAGGAATTATATTGGGGAAGTTCTACAGCCTGTATTATACACAAGGCCAGACTAGATTATCACAGTGGTCCCTTCTGGCCTTGGAATCTGAGTCGCCTGGCAGCTGAGGCCTTTTTTATCAGGCCCAGGTGCTTGTCATCAAAATTCCCTCCAAGCTTATGCTTGCCCAAGGACAACATGTTGGGGGGGGGGGGGGGAGGAAAGAGGAGGTAGGGGTGTGTGTAGATGAGCGAGAGATGTGGGGTAGGGGGCTTGTGAGGTGTGCAGAGGCTAGCTCCTCCCCAGCAGCACACAGTAGTCCATGTCTCCTTCATTCACAGCCTTAGGAGCCAAGCCAGGAGTGTGTGTGTCTGTGTCTGTGTCTGTGTCTGTGTATGCGTGTGAGAGAGAGAGAGAGAGACTGCACCTCCCCAGGCCAGGACCCTCTGCCGGGTGCTCCCAGGAATCAGAATCATAGAAGATTAGGGTTGGAAGAAACCTCAAGAGGTCATCTACTCCAACCTCCTGCTCAAAGTAGGACCAACCTCAACTAAATCATTCCAGCCAGGGCTTTGTCACGCCGGGCCTTAAAAACCTCTAGGGATGGAGATTCCACCACCTCCCTAGCCATTCCAGTGCTTCACCACCCTCCAAGTGAAAAAGTTTTTCCTAATACCCAACCTAGGATGGGGCTCAGGCCACAGCTCCTTCCCCTGCCACCTCTTGGTAGAAACAACCCCACATCCCTGGAAACTAACTGCTAGGTGGGTGGGGAGGAGGGGGGGTTGGTGCTTTGGCCCCATCAGGATGCAACTCCAGAGCCTCCACTGACCCAAGCCAGCACCGCAGAGCCCAGCCAGATGCCTCTCCTGAGGCTCCGCTTCCCTCAGCACCCTGCCACTGGGTGCTCATCCACTCCCCTTGCAGTGCCAATATGTCCAGGCAGGGCGCCAAGCAGAGCAGGTACTTAAAGGACCATGCCAGGCCCAGTGTGACTTATGGCCTGTACACTATACACAAGATTGCTGGGCATATGTGCTTGCAGTTTACAGGAAATATGGCTCATCATTCAATTAACTGCCTAGATGGCCTCACTCCTCCTGAATTAACTTGTCACAGGTTCCCCTTAAAGGTGTCAGGAATGAAGGCCTGTAGCTGGGTCTAGGATCAGCTAGCTAACCTCAGTGGAAACCCCTCATCGCCCAGGTCACCTGATTGGCTGAGCGGCATTGCCAGAATTATTCTTAAGCACAGGAATAGGAGTTGGCCAGTGACTGCTCAACACTTATAGCTGCAGCTGCTATTGCTCTGGTTTCTGTCTCCTGGTTCCTGACTCTGGTTTGACCCTCATCTCTGACTCCTGAATCTTGACTCTGGTTCTGACCACTAGTCCAGACTGCCCAGGCTCAAAGCAGGACCATGGGGGGAAAAGGGGCCAGTAACCCCATGACAGGGCAATTTCATTAGAGTCTAGAAGTACATGGGGAACAGAAAATTGACAATAAAGAGATCTTCAGTCTAGCAGACAAAGATATAATAGGGTCCAATGGCTGCAGATTGAAGCTAAACGAAGTCAGCCTAGCAATAAGGAGCAATTTGTTAACCTGGAGAGTAATTAACTAAATTGTTCATTGGAAATTTCTAAATCAAACTTCAATGTTTTTCTAAAAGATACGCTTTGGTTTAATCACAGTTATTGGACTTGAAGTAGGAATAAATTCAAGGAAGTTCTTTGGCCTGTGTTATGCAGGAGGTGAGACTAGATGGTTAGAATGGTCCCTTCTGGCCTTAAGATATATAAATCTGTGATATCTCAGACTGCTTCTGAGTTCTCCGGTGATCATTTTCTTGAGTATCAGAAGCACACATTTTATTGTTGCTGTTCTTAACAGACTTAACTGCCCCTTTGAAGGTTTTCTAGCTAAGCACAGGAACGGTACAAAATGTTCACATATAAAATAAGCTATTTTGGATTCTCATTGCTTTTACAGAAGGGCTGATAATAATTGTCTTTTTCTCAAATTTCTTTCTCCCATTTGCAGCAGTGGAAAAGCAGTTTTCCATGGCAAGACTTAAGTATATGCATCAGAGTTATGGGGCTAGCAACACTTCTCTCCCCTCTCTGAATGTCCCTCCAATCACGTATTAGGCCTGGTCTACACTAACCCCCAAATTCGAACTAAGGTACGCAACTTCAGCTACGTGAATAACGTAGCTGAAGTCGACATACCTTAGTTCGAACTTACCGCGGTTCAGACGCAGTCCACACGCGGCAGGCAGGCTCCCCGTCGACTCCGCGGTACTCCTCTCGCCGAGCTGGAGTACCGCAGTCGACGGCGAGCACTTCCGGGATCGATATATCGCGTCCAGACCAGACGCGATAAATCGAACCCGGAAGTTCGATTGCCAGCTGTCGAACTACCGCGGTAGTGTAGACCTGGCCTTAGATCTCATGCCTTTACCTTCCTAGGGTGGAATCACGCGATTCTTTCACTCTTAGACCTGGTCCTGTGGATCAACTATGCTTACCCTAAACAGTTCTGACTGAGTACAGGTACCTGGAGTCCTTTCCTTTAGGAGCTTGTGAGCTGTAATGAATATAATGACACCAAACAGCCTTCTTAAAACAAAGTATGGTTTAATCTTAATGAAAAGAACAAAGCAAAGCGAAGAAGAAGTTTTTAAAACAATCAACAGTCAATATGCATGCCTCTCTTACCTAAAGTCCTGTCTTCCATGCACTGTTAACTTGGGCTATACCAGGAGTGTTCCCTCTGACCTGACTTCTGTTCACACAAAAATCTCTAGCTCTAGTTATGTGATACTTTAAGACTGAGACAGCTGACCTGTTGATGGTGGGGGGAGGGTGGGTTGAAGCTTGAGAATAGCTGAAGCTTGAACTAGTTATGCAGTGGGGATTCAGCTGGTCCGTTCAAGTGCTGGGAGTTCTCCAATGCCTTCCCAAAATTCTACCCAGGGGTGTTTGTATCAATCCTCCCTGTCTCCTGACCAGAAATTATCCCCAGTATAACAGGGACTTGCATAGGTCAGTGCTTGGGCTTTAGAAGCAAAGCTGGATCTAATTTTGGATTAGGAATTAGTGAGGGGACGGACTAAGGTGCCTACCCCCATCACAGCAGAATGTGCATAAAAGCTGTACTACAGCACCTACACCTGGGAAGACTTTTAGACAGCTTTGTTACTGGAGAAATTCTGAAAGGCACATGGACTATGCAAATAACTTGTTGGGTGCAAAAGACTAGTGGGCTGGGCATACACTCTCCTGGTGGACTTAGCTGCATGGCTATCTTAAAACTGTGCCTTAAATCATCATCTACCCTCACATGTAAAATCCTCTCTATTGTAGTTTGCAGTGTTGTTGTAGCTGTTAGTCCCATGATATGAAAGAGACAAGGTAGGAGAGGTAATATCTTTTATTGGACCAACTTCTGTTGGTGGAAAGGACAAGCTTTCACGTTTCACAATAGAAGTTGGTCCAATAAAAGATATTACCTAACCTACCTTCTTTCTATGTTGTATAGTCTACAGGTGCTCCCTGGGTTACACAAGACCTGACTTACGCAAATTCGACCTTACGCAAAATGTTCTATAAGGCATAAATAAAATTTTCAAGTTGCGGAAAATATTGCGTAGCATACGGGAACGCAAAGTACTGTAATGCGGTGTGCGGAGGAATACAGCAGTAGCATCTCCTACAAGGGAAGGCTTTGCGCTCTCACAGCTTCTCAGTCTCGTGTTATTTCAGTGATACTGTGTTTCTGTTATTTTCACCCTATTATTTCATTCAAATCATTCCTGTCTCCTCCTCTCCTTCCTCATCTACAAATTAAGCCCATTGTCACCCACCACCAAAATGCAGCCTTCAGTGTGCCAGGATAACAATAGGATTAAGGGAAATGCAATATTTTTGTTGTAATTGTTTTTTTATGCTTGCACAATATACGTTTCCAGCTTACGTAAAATTCGGGTTACGCAAGGCTTTCCGGAAGGAATGATTGCATAAGTCGGGGAGCGTCTGTATTTTGTGAGTTGTCCAATTCTGGAATAAAATAATGTTTCAAAATATTTGCAAAGTTATTTATTATTTAAATATATAAGTGTATAACAAAAGTTTAATACATGGAAATATATCTGTATTGTTAAATGAATCAAAACTATCACAACATCAAATACCATGTTACCTCAATAGAGATTTTAAGAGTTGATGAAGTACAGTACATGTTTCTCTTTGCTCATTAAGACCATGAAATGTTGACAGGGAATGGTACTGTCAGACTGCAATACCAAAGTCTGCTTTTGGTTCTGTGGAGAATAAGATAGTTGTGTCTGTTGGTTTTTTTTATAAATATCGTCTGCACTTTAGTTCACCTGATTGGTATTATCCTACCTGATTGCAAGGAGTTACGGGATGCAATCAGGGAAAACAAACAGGAAACAAAACAATGGCAAACATAAGGTACAGTCAGAATGAATACCAATAGTTCCTGAGGGGAAAAATGGGCAGATTGCTACATGGCACCAACTAGACTGGCAAGATTTATTCTTCCCAGGCCAAAATTTAGGATCAATGAGTGCTGGCCTAGGAAAGAAGGGGAGTTGACTGGATTGTCAGCAGCTGCCTGGAGGGAGACATGCCAGAGAGACATGCAGCAGATATGGAGGTAACAGGACTGACTGGAACTCACTACAGTTTGAAAGGAAAGATTAAGGTTTAGGTACGGTAAACTATGTATAAGCCTTTTTGTTTTATCCCTTTGCTCTGCTTGCTATGTACGTTTGGGTGAATAAATAATGCTTTGTTTTGAGGAAGCTAGTTTGGGATCACTTTAATCAGTTGGTGTCACAGGCTTCTGGAGGATAAGGGTGCACAGGTGCCAAACACCTGGGACTGTTGGGTTAACTTGGTTGGTAAATAGGAGAACTGAAGCCCAGAGATCCAGTCTGGGAGGCAGGATCATGTGGTGCCACCCAGAGAATGGCAAAGGTAGCGAAATATGTCTCCAAAGAACCAGTCATTTGGTTTTTTCCATGATTACTTTAATTCAGTATTTTAATTTAGGTTTGGAGGATCCTATTTTCTTGGAAATTACTTTAAAATGAGAATATTCTGGACCTGCAGACAGGCTAGCACACTTGAAATTCTGGACTAATACTATCATCTGATTTCAAGACTGTTCTATCTCAGACAGATGAAGGTGTGTGTGCCAACATGGCTACAAGCTACACTTTTTCACAGGTAGATGCCAGCATTTGAAAGTGATGAAAAAAGGCACCTCTTTGTGAAGAAAGATGAAGAACAGGAACATATGTTTAGCCCTCATTGAAATGCATGGGGATTGGAAGAACTGTTTGCTAAATTGTTTATAGTTATTACTAGTGGTGAGTCTGAAGGCAACAATGTGGGCTTTATGGGGAGGAAGAGAAAAACCACCCCAACCCAGACCTTACTTTCATGTTTATAGAAAAAACCTAGCATAATTCATCGTTCAAAGGGACCCTTCTTCTATACTATCATAAAATGGAAAATATGGTCTTGTTTGGTTTGGTAACCTGGGACTTGTAGGATATTTCACTGCATTTGGAATTGGATTATTTTCTTTTTTTGAAGAATATATCATCAGTAAATTATCTGAACTGGAACTATCTAAATCCATAATGACTGCAATTTATACTTTCATCAATGTGTTTCCAGCTCAGGGCTATCTGTGTGAGATGGTAGCTTTGCTTTTCTGAGGGGAGTAACAGAGGTGTAAGGAGTAGGAGAAAGGGAATTTTTTTCCTGAAATAAATAACTTTCCTCAAGATTAATTGTGGACTCTAAAAAGGAACAGATTTGTGGGAAAAAAACAGTGTTCATTATATATGCGGATACAAAAGTCTTTGTAATTAACTGAGCATGACTGAAACTAAATCTAGATTAAATAATTACACATAGAAAAACAATGTTAACAGAACATTTTTGAGTGCTTGGCTTTGCAACCTTAAAAGTTAGCAAATGCCAAAATCAAAGAAAAGGTCACTAGAATTTTTTAACATGGGCAAAACAATGCATTTTTTTTTACTGGCATCATTCTCAGAATTATCTGAGGTGTTTGGGCTGAAATGTTCCAAATAAATTCAGCCTTAGGCTGATAACAATGCAGGCTGAAATTTTCCATGTAGTTTGACAAAGTTATGAACACCTGAAAATATGGTCTTATAATGAGATGTATTGGGCAACCTTAACAATACATAGTGCTCCCAGCCCAGCCTATAGTATCTATAATATAGACATTATGTAACATTGAACAGCTTTTCTGGGTTTAGAAGCCAAGGAATCTGAAATACCGGAACAGACCATTAACCCAACTTGTCCAGTATCCTGTCCCTTTGGTACAGGGGTAGGTGACATGGTGGCAAAAATGCTTGCCATTGGTCTAATTAATGTTTCCAGCCTGGCTGTTCTGGTACTAGATAAATGATGTGAAAAGTTCTATTGTAGACAAATCCCAGGAGTGTACAAAGCCAGAAACTATAGGACTCAGTTGTTCCCTACCCTGCATGGATGTGCTGTAGAAGTGGCACATGAGAGAGAGGGCACCAAAAGCCTTCTCTGTGCAGTGTCGACTTTAGGCCGATTCCCCCGATTCCCCGGAATCGGGCCCCGCGGGTAAGATGGCCCCGCACCTGCGCCTAAGAGGGCCCCGCGCCTTAGGCTCACCCGGCGGCAGTCCACTCCGGCGGCATTTTGGTGGCGGTGGTGGGGGGGCGGGGGTGGTCCGCTCCCGGGTCTTTGGCAGCATTTCGGTGGTGGGGGGTCCTTCAGTGCCATGGAAGACGCGGAGTGGACCCCCAGCCGCCAAAGTGCCGCTGAAGACCTGGACCGCTGCCGGGTCTTCGAATCGGGCCCCGCAGGTCCTAAAGCCGTCCCTTTCTCCGTGGTACCCCTGTACGTGTACTAGGCACAATGGCAATGGTTCTACCTCCCAAGAAGGGGATGGGCTTTGGCTCTGTCACCTCTAAACATGTGGCAAGTTTGCATCCAAATCCAATATTTGTTGCTGATGAAATACAGTACAAATTTCTCTTTGCTCATTAAGACCATGAAATGCTGGCAGGGAATGGTACCGGGCTTTATACTCTTTGCCAGCTAACAGTATTGTCATTGATTCTTCACAAGGGGGACAGCACAGTGTATATGGCACAGTGAGCACTTTGAGAGGAGGCATCTGGGTACCAAGAAAAAGAACCCCAGGACCTGGCCCATGCAAGAAGAGGGAAAAATTACTCCATATTTTGGTGATAACAAGCACTGAGGAGAGAGAAGTGGGGAGGCTACACTATTTCATCTCTTCCCCCCTCAGATAGATATATATCCTTGGAGCTGGGCTCTCAGCATGCATCTACTCCCTACCTCCCTCACTAATCCAACAGTATTCAGCCCAGCAGACATTTCCTCCCAGCCCAAACTCTTCTATTTCCTCCCATACAGGGAGTCCAGTCCTGTCCAGCCCACCATGGATACATTGGCCCTGCACTATATTTGCCTCCAGAATCCAGCCAGACCCTCCTTTATGGCCAGCCAACATCAAATGGCTTTTTTAACTTCCTTTCCATCACTGGCAGCCTGGCCTATTTTTCTCACTGATGATTGCTGGTTGAAATGCCTTAGAACGGTGTGTAAAGAATCTCTCTCATATACACACACACAACTGCAGTAACCTGTCTGCTTCCATCTCACTCTAGGATCAGGACATGACATTGTGCAATGAAATGAGGCATCAAGGAGGACATCTCCTGTCCCTGGTTCTTTCTTCTGGTTCCTCTACGGCAGCAGCCAGCTGCAGGGTAACCATCACCTGGGAGGTAGTCTGCCTGATGATCTTTGCTCAGATGAAAATATATGACATGAGGAGTTGAGATTGAGGAGCCAGGACATTCCTCTTTTATTCCTATCCTTCCTTGGGTCTTCATTCTGGTCTCTCCAAAGCTAGCAGTTGCCAAGCAGCAGTCAGTTGTGAAGTGCCCCTCCTATTGCTGCTATTCTTTTTTTTTTTTTTTGACTAAACACCAGCTGCTGCATCTGGATGTGCACGGAGCCTCTTCTTTTGAATGGTGGATCTTATACCTAGGTTGCAAGAATCCACTGCTAATCCTACTAATTCCTGAATATGTAATCCCATTTTGTGACCTTCCAAGATTTTTACCTCAACAATATCCTGTCAGTGAGTTACACAAGTTAACTTTATATTATGAAATAAAACATTTCCCTTTATCCATGTTTAAAAATGTCATCAATTGCCCTTTTGTTTACACATTGATATGAAGAGCTCTAACCTTGCCGCTGTATTAATTGAAATAAACAAATGATAGTTTGAAAATAGCCTTACTGATGATTCTATGGTACAAAATTTTATACAAGAAGTGTCAAGGAAAGGTTTTGCACTCTTTGTATTGTTTGATAAATCATTGTTTCCAGTAATAAAGCCCATTACAGGTTCTGTATTTATGGACTGAATATTACTTTCATTACTATTGCCTTCAGAATGGTCTGTCTCTCAGAATGAGCAATGGAGGGTGGATGGGTGGGAATTCTCCCCAAAATAAAGTAGCCCGATTAACCCTGAGAAAAATGCTGATTATTAGATCAGTGTTTGCAAGTGTGTATGTACGGGAGAGAGGTGAAGGGCCATATGAGGATAGTGGTGGGAAAAAAACAAAAACAAAATCCCAAACCACAAGCTCAAACAGAGTTGCTTTCACTGACAACATCAGGAAGGGTGAATGTTGACTTTGGTGTATTTTTTTTATGTCTGTTTCAATTGCATCTTAAATCTGATATCTGTGGTGAATTCACTGTTTTGTCTACATGTGGTGCACAAGGTAGAGAAACAGCGATCCACTGGATCAGTTCAGCCCTTGAATGTTATACAGTTTGCTGGTGGTTGTAGGATGGTTAATTAAAAAAATATGCCTTACTGCAGGCTGATGAAATATATGTTTGCTGACAGGGGCTTGTGGGAAGAGGTGGACTTCAAAGCAACTGCTTGTTCAGAACACGGAAATGTGTCTGTGAGGACAAATATTGTCAGAGTGCAGGGTTTGTGGTTTAAGCTCAGATGAATGAACACAACACTTTTTGCAATGATAGGAGGGAAAGAAGATTGTAAACCTAGTTTCTTGGGGGTGGGGAGGAGGGGAAGAAGGCCTTCTTAGTGAATTCTGAAGAAATTATTTAATCCAAAAATGGATTCAACTTTTAAATCTTAAAAAAAAAACTGAACAAAACTCATCCCTCTTTCTCCTCCTCCTCCCACACATATCCACCCTACTAAGCCAGTAAACATGGTAAGGCATTTTAATAGCCAACAGTGTGCTGTTTACCCACAGCTTTATCAAACAGGATGGCTGCAGAGAGTAATCAAGGCTTCACATGGATTGCATTATTTTGATGCATAGTGTCATATTTCCTTACTGGTTCTGATACATCAGTGACTTAACATTTCTTATCTCAGTTTTGTGGTTTAGAAACTATAATTGACTGTCTCTTGGGACAGCACAGAGTACTTCTTTATTTTATTTGTCATTCTCCAGGCTGTGTTAGGGTGTGTGTGTATTTTAAATACAGGTCATATTCAGTTTGATAGTCTCTGTGCATCTTAATGCAGCTGAGCCTATTAACATGAGCTCTGTTGATTTACAAGTGCTCTTGCCTGACATTGCGCACTTCGGAGGTGCTTTCCCACCATTATATGGCATATCAAACAGTGAGCCAGACTTTGCTTTCAGAAACACTGGTGTAAATCTGGAGAATTTGCCATTAGATTGACTGACTCCAGTTTTGCACTGGTATAAATGAGTTCAGAATGCAGCCCAGTACCTTAAAGATGTAATAAATATACTGCATGTGGCTGAAACGGAAGCTTAATTTCCACTAAAAGAAACTCCAGAAATGTTTATTAAAAATGTATCATAGATGAAGTTTTAATTCTTCCACCTCCCTCTAAAAATCAAGTGACTATTTAATTTCTGCATTGGTCTTCTCCTTGCTTATGTATAACTGAGCTGCAGCACATCTGAAAATCAGGCCTTTACACTCCTATTCCATGATGTATTTTACTTATCCTGGAGAACAAGAGATGAGACAATGAAGTCATTTTCTTAGTGAATACTGCACAGATTAGCTGGCAACGTAACTTTGGTAACCGTGTCCTCTTTAGAATTTGTGTCAATCAACTGTGCATGGTTGTAGCATGTACAGTGGTTGCCATCAAATGATCAACATTTACGAGAGCTCATGTGGAATCTGAGATATTGGCAGTATTCCCCTGCATTTGAAATAGGAAATAACAGTGGTATCTCAAATAACCCGATATGGTAAATGTTGTTATCATTTTATTTATGGCCACTGTAATGCCTGACATATAAGTGCTGTTTACAGACAGTAAATACAGCAGGCATTAATCCAAAGTCCCAGAGGTAATTCTCCCCCTTCTGCTAGTCTTATCTCTCTGTCCCTTCTCCTTTCTCTCCTCTACTCCTGATCTGCTTGCTGTGCTGAGTCATCACCTTGCATTGGAACTGATCCTCCTCCTGAGTTAGAAATGTGAGCCCTCAAAGCAACTCTCCATGTCTTTTTGTATTGAGCTGAACAGGTTCTCGGCTCCTACACTTAACCAACTGACTGAGAAGCCAATAAACTGCTTAAAAAGAGCCACAAAAATATCTGTAGCTCAGTGTAACCTTTCCAAAATGGCCTGTCCCTTTAAGTGGGACGGTCCTGATTTGAAATAGTGAGAAATCCATCAGATGGAAAGAGATTGTGATGAGGATAATCCATGCATAGATTCATGCATTGTGGGATTTATTTATTTTTTTTAGGCTGGAACTGTTACGATCACCTAGTTTCACCTCTTCATAGCACAAGACAGAGTATTTTATCTAATAATTCATTCCTCAAGTTCATTAACTTCTATTAAGATATAGCATATCTTTTAGAAAGATATCCATTCTTTCTTTAACGATTTCATATGATAGAGAATCCACCACATCCCTTGGTAAGTTGTTCCAAAGATTAATTACCCTCATTATTAAAAACGTGTGCCTTATTTTCAGTTTGAATTGGTCTAGTTTAAATCTCCAGCCACTGGACCTTGTTATGCCTTTGTCTGCTAGATTAAAGAGCTCACTATCAGAAATCTTCTCCCTACGTAGGTACTTACTGGCCTCCCTGATCAAATAACCTCTTAACTGTTTTTTCAATAAACTAAATAGATTGAGTTCCTTCAGTATCTCACTGTAAGGCATGTTTATGTAGGGGATGTACAGACAATGTTTAAACAGTAAGTGCAGATCCCTAGCTAAACTCTCTCTTCAACTGGGCTATCCTATAATTACTGCACATACTATCTATCTATCTATCTATCTATCTATCTATCTATCTATCTATCTATCTATCTATCTATCTATCTATCTATCTATCTATCTATCTATCTATCTATAATGTAAACTCCTTGGAGCAGGGACTTGCCACTTTTAGTTATATAAGACCAGCCATACTGAGTCAGACCAATGTTCCATCTACCCCAGTATCCTCTCTTCTGCCAGTGACCCATGCCGTATGCTTAAGGGAATAAACGGAACAGGGCAATTTAGCGAGAGATCCATCCCCTGTCATCCACTCCCAGTTTTTGGCAATTGGATGCTTTGGGACACCCAGAGCATGGGGTTGTATCTTGGCTAATAGCCATTGATGATCTATCCTTCATGAACTTTTCTAATTCTTTTTTGAACCCAGTTATACTTTTGGCCTTCACCATATCCCCTGGCAACAAGTTCCCCAGGTTGACTGTGCATTTTATGAAGACATACTTCCTTTAATTTGTTTTAAACCTTCTTCCTATTCATTTCATTGGGTGATTTTATCTTGTTATGAGAAGGGGTAAATAACCCTTCCATATTCACTTTCTCCAGACCATTCATGATTGTAAGTTTCACAAAAATATGAAATATGCTGTTTTTATTAATTTCAATTATTAAAATGTTGTCAGTTTCAGAATTTGAAAATGTGACAATCTAGTCTAAACCTTTGGTTGTTTGTGAAGTAAACCTTGCAGCCTACTAAAGTTTATATCCTGTATAATTAATTTACATGACTCCAACTAAGCAGATGAGAAGATTGTGTTTTAATATGCACAAAGGGAAACCATGCACTTTCAGTCAGAATGACCTTTATTTTACAAGAAGAGAACAAAACAAGAGTAAGATCTCTCTCTGATAGCACAGTATATGCATCTCCTGTGTACCTGTCTGAATTTTGCCTCTCAAAATGACTTCCTACAAATGCAGACAGACACCAGGCTGAAATTCTGACCTCACCTAAGACAGTGGAAAGCGCCCATTGATTTAAAAATTGCCAAGATTTCACCGCAGCTTCCTGGATATTTAAAGTGTGGTCTTAATGGGTACAAATTGCATACAGAAAATGATTGGGTGGAGAAGAGCAAGTTCATACCTTTGTTTGTGTTTTCTATAGACACAGGTTTTGGTAATAGGTTATTAGGGTTACAATATGGAAGTTCATCACACTAGAAAGGGCTACGGAAGTGATCGTTTATTTATTTTTTAAGCATAAGAATCCAGTTAAAGGTAAAAATTAGAGATGGTCAGTAATTTCCCCTCTGAATGGTTTTCAGACAGAAATCATAGTTTCTGCAAAATTTCAATGTTGCCCCCCAAATTATTTTCCATCAAAAATGAAATATTTAATTTTGAATCAAGTTTGATTCAAATCATGATATTTTTCTGGAACTGACCTGAAATTTTTTGTCTGGAATCAGCATCACATGAAACTAGATTTCTGTGCTGTGATCTACTACTGCCTCATGGGAGTTCAAGTTCTGCAGCCTGATGCCCCCATTCTTCCCAGTGGGTCAGGCTCCCTGACTGAACTAGTTTTCCTATGACTGAGTCATGTGACTATCAAGATGTAGCATGCAGCTTGGTTAGAAGGGAGTCCTCATTGCATCATAGGAGATGTTGTCTTCCAGTTTGCCTAGGTGATAGGATAGAAGGGGGGCCTGAAATATCTCTCCCATGAGGCAATATACCACAATGGAAAAATGCAGTTTAATGCTGATCTGATTTGAAATGGATAGATTTAGTTCACTTCTATGAATTAAAACCATAGCATTTTGATTTGGGAATGTCAAAAAATTTCATTTGGTTAAACACCTGAAATGAAAAGTTTTACCATTTCCAAATCAATTTTATTTTATTTATTTAAACTTGAAATATTGGACTCTTTCATGGAATGGAAATTGTAAATTTCTCTTATCTAGTAAAAATTGGAGAAAGACACTTAATTTAATAGGATTATGCCCATGCAAATTACTCTTTATACTGGGAAAGATGAGAATGTTTTCAAACATGAGAAATCATGGCAGCTTTAACTATGAATTTTATTGCCTTTGTGGGTTTAAGTCTGACCCTAGTTATTATTAGCTCATTTGAGTGCATTAAATTTTACTTTAAAAATTGAGTTTATAATGCTTTTGGGAACAAATTTACTCCAACTCCCATATTTCTAGCTTCTGCGGTAGTTGAGCTGTTGCAAACCCCCTTTTGTTTAGTTTATTCATAGGAACAGTTGATGTGATTTGCATATATGGCTCAAGCTGTCAGGCTTCGTCCTCCATACCTTGTAGATGGTGTCTGTGGGTCTCATCTTCTCTACTCTGCTGCTGTGTACTACAAGCCAGCCAAGTTAATAGGCCTCTAATGTCTTTCTCTACCAAGGTTATTTACTGAACCAAAACTATTTTGGGTGCGGGGATGCAAGAAGAGTTATTGGTGGCAATATATTTTTAAACAATAGAGGCCAAATTTCAATGGAGATTCACCAGGAATGAACCTGGCATGGTAACTTCACTGTTTTTCATTGTTCTCTCTACATACTCATCCTAGCCTATTAGATTCACCCATAATGTAGATCTTTATTTTTGGCTTTTATTTTGTATAAAATGTCCCAGGAACTTCAGTGCACATTACAAAGTAAAAAAAACAAAGACATCTGTGAATCAGTGCAAAAAAAAAAGTCACAGTTCTTAGGGTAAATATTGGGGTGAACATTGGGGGACAGGAGGACAGAAAAAAGCAACAAATAGAGAAAAAGTAAAAGCTTCTCACGATAACGAAGTTCCCAACCATTATCTGTCCTTTCAGAGAAGGGAGCTGGATCTGGGGAGTTCTGGCACTTTTTTTTTTGGACTTGAGCGCAGATGTACACATACATATGTCCATGTGTCTGTCTTCTACTACACTGACAAACAGCCTTGCATTTACACTTACACTCATTTATTATTAACATAAACACAGCTACTTAATGTAATGGATTGGATTTTCTTAACATAATCAGTATTTTCATCTACTTGAGTGACCCAAAATTTGGACGAAAACTGATAAAAATGAATTGATTTTGTGAAACCTAGGAAAATTTTGGTAAAAATCAGTAAAAACCAAAATCAGATGGTCTTAATTATGGATTAATGGACAATATATTTTTAGTTGTAAAAATGCAATTTTATAATACCACTATTAGGTTGGGGCATAGTCACGTGAGGTAGTAGCAGATCTAGGATTGTGCAGTATGGTATGGATAGGAAAAGCAGGCAAATAAGTAATATCATGCAAATGAGTGATATGCACATTAGTATCTGTAGGAAACAACACATTGCCCATTATATCATATTTGCATAATTGATAATCTCCAAGAACCTGGTTTTTACAAAAAACTAATTTGTTAATGAGAATCTGGTTTGGAGTCTATCAACAGGTAAATATGGCGAGTAGTGGTTAACTGCGCCAAAGGACCTGGAGGAGCTAACTGTGCAGGTTAAGGACCTTTCATGGATGTGCAGATGAAATGAGTCATCCAGATGAAATGAATTTTATGAGGATCATAAAAAGGATGAAGTCTCTCTCACCAGCAGCATACTAGATGGACAAGAAATCCTTCAGGGAGAACGTTAGTAGCTGGCCTGCTCTTCTCAAGGTAGGAAGCTAGCTCACTATGGTTTGCTGGTATTTTATTTTCAGTTGCAAGTAACAAAAAACTGGAGGGGTTTGGATAGTAACCAGTGTGTGTGCTGAGCTCATTGGAATGGGGAAATGAATACACATGGCCATATTTCAATGTTTGGTTGAAAAGTAAGGTTGCCAAATGATGTCCCTCTAACATTTTTTGCCACTGCTTCCAGATCTTCTCTCCGTCACTTGGCCTTGTCTCCTTCTGCCACCCTCTGTCTTCCAGTCCTGTATCTTCACCTGCCCCTATCCCTTTGACTGCATCTTCCCTCTTCTCTGTGTCTTCTCCTGCCAGAATCCCTCTTCTCTAGAGCTTTTTCCTCTCTTAGCTATTTTTTTTCAAAGTCTTTGTCTATCACAGCCTCAGCTCAACATAGGTTTGGTTCATATTTGCATTTGTAAGGCCTAGAAACTTGAATTTCTAAATACAATATTTAAAGATTGTACTGATGCAGATAAGGAGAGAGGGACTCCAAAGATCCAACACAGCTTCATGCTGCTGAATGTCCTCAATTTCCATTGCCATCAAGGGTGTTCAACACTTTTCAGCATAGAGCACAAACATCTTAACCAATAAAAGCATATATAACATAGATTTTTAAGGTCAGAAGGGATAGTTAAATTATATAGTCTGTGTAACACAGGCCAACAAACTTCACCCAGTTATCCTTGTACTAAGTCCCATAACTTGTTTGAGTAAAGCATATCTTCCAGAAAGGCATCCAGTCTTGATTTGGAGACATCAACAGATGGGTAATCCACCACTTCACAGAAATATTTTGTCTCTGTCTGTCCACTGCTTGCAAGGGGCTAGGTAGAAACTGGATGGAAAAAAACTCCTTATCAGTTAGGAGCACAAAGTGTCTGGGATTACTAAATTTTCCATCTTGTTTTCGTGCAAAACATAATATTCAACAACAACACAACTACCCCAACCCCCCAAAAACAAATTTAACCAATTTGATAAGACATATATTAATTTCAGACAGAAATTTGTTTTCTAAATTTCAGCCTGAAGTGCATATATAGTTATAAACACCATTAGCACTGAAGATAGGGAAATAGAATGGAAAATTCTGACATAATCTTAACTAGAGCAATATGAATGGCTCTATGGAGATCTGCAAGCAAAGACTTTTTACAGTGAGCGAAGTGAGTTGTGCCTGTTAAGTGAAAATGGTGAAAGCTGTTTGTATTTCATTTAAAATTAACTACATCACCTTTTGTCAGTTCATATTTTAGCAAAAACATCTGCACAAATGGAGTTCTGTGAAACTGACCCAAAGTTAAATGAAATAAAGTAGAATTGCTCATTTCAAAATTATATGCACATTTTTCATGTTTTGCAATGAAAACTTTTCCTAACTCTGTGTACAATCATGTTGATATACTCACCAGGGTTTAAACCCACATTGAAATTTCTTTCCCCCTTTCCACCATATTTAGGACATGATAGTTGCTTCCTTTAAACAAGATGAAGCTCTAAACTTTGTAAGATGGGCTGGCTTCTTTTTTTTTCTTCTTCCATCTTGTAATATTCTATATCCCATTGCAAGCTCATATATGCTGTGGTTTTTAGTTACAATGTATTCCATCTTTGGGATTCCTAATCTTAACGTACTCATCACATCTGACATTAATACCACATGAATTTTATTATAGTTAAATTGCTTACAGATATACTTAATGTATTAATCATAGTTAAGTCATTTTTATGTGTACTTTTGATGGTACCGTAGTTGATTCTATTGTCATTCGAGGAGATTTCCAAAGGTTCAAATGACACTGAGGTGGCCAGTTTCCATTGTTCAGACAGCCAACACCTATTTGTGCCTTTGAAAATTCCCCCCATTATTAATACCAAAAGGTAAACCTCATCTTTGAGTCTTGTAGCACAGCATTTGTTTACCTTTTACCATGTTAATGTTATAAAGTGACAAGTTTAGCCTGAGGTTTATTTTATACTAGTCACAGTGATTAGGGATATGTGAAGAGAAGGTCTATAGTGAAATCACACTGCCACATATTTCAATCAACACGATCTCCAAGATTGTCTGTCTGTGTGAAGCAATATTTATACATTTACACAAATAACTCATCCTTGAAATCAAGGGACTTTCAACAGATAGTTTTGCAAAGGGCTCTTCAGCTTTTCTTCTCTTTGGAGCATGAAAATTCAGAAAGTAAGAAGTAAAATGCTTTCCAAGAGGATTGAGGCTTTGGTTGGTAATTAATGTATAGATTGCTCAACATGCTCTTATCTTTTTGCATACGCTTGTAGGAATGTATGTTACCTCTTTATTTTTATTCATACACCTTTGAACTGGTGTGACACATTATGCCCCTGGGCAAAGGGCATTCTGTTCTTTGCAAACAGCTCTTGCGTCAGACATGACAAACTCACTACATTAAATACATTGCTTACAGGGTATTTGTCCATGAAGGGTAATATGTAAGGCTTCTGTTGAAACCTTGCAACTTACTGATGTTCACAATCATGGTATGATGTATTTACAGGTAATATTTAAGGAGTAATGTGTAGCTTATGCTCTTGTAGTCTTAAGATTAAAAGAAGTCATCAAGGGTAATATTACTTGGTGATGACCTGATTCATCCAGGACGTAGTTGACACCCCTCCCTGGTTAGTGGGTGATGAAATGCAAGGCTTAATTGTCTATCATTAGCTGCTCACAGAACAGTCAATGGAAAACTATCAAAGACAACTGCAAACAATCAAAATTACTCGGAGGTAAAAAAGGACCGTGATAACAGACCAAGGATCACCCTGCCTGTAAATAATGAAAAAAGATTTTTTTTCAGTATAATATAGACTGGGGAGAGACACTCTGGATCCATTCACAGAGGAGATATCTTTCTATGAAGAATGGATCTTGGTTCCTGTGTAACCAGCTAGCTCTGCGATAGACTGAACTTTTTTGGGGGGGGTCTGGGGGGGTGGGGGGGTGGGCAAGCAGATAGAAACCTACTTTATTAGATAGGAAAGATAACTATTACATGTAGGGCCAAGTTTGCATTTTTGTTTTGTATTATAACCATTTGTTTCCATATCTCTCTTGCTTCTAGTGGAATCTCTATTCTTTCTTAAATAAACCTTTCGTCTCATTACAAGTGCTGTGTGTTATACAGGAGCGATGGCTTAATGTAAAAATGGTAAAGTGGGGCACACTGTTCCTTTGGGGGCAGAAGCTGTGGAATTTCTGTGACTAGCCAGTGTTAGGGACTAGATATCACGGGGAAATGCTTCAAGGGGACTCAGACTGGTGTGTACCTCTTGTTAACCTGCCAGGCAAAGACAGGGCAGGCATAGCCTGGAGGAGAGTGATGGAGTGACTGAAAGGCAGGTAGTGGTAGGGAGCTAACACCCAGTTTCCATAAGCAAGAGTCCCTCATGCTAGAGGCAGGTGGTCACAAGGTAACTCAGAAGCCTGGGTTCTCTAAGAACCATCACAACTGGTCACTAATTTTACCAACTTTTCTGCAATTGGGATCAATTGTGACTCTTCCCTATTTTGTGAACAGTGTGGGAGCTGCACCACCCAGTGGGAACCTTAGGAGGACTCTGCCTTCATGGAGGCAGAAATCCTCCCAGAATGCTCCCATGCACAATTGTCATACAAAGGGGCACTCATAGCTGCACATCTCCAAATGGTACTGCATACAACCCCTTGTGTGTCCATGGTGTAGAAGATGGCTGGGCCATGGCCCTACCTGCTTGGAGGTTCTGAGTCCAAGTAAGTAGAAAGGGAAAGATACTTCCTTGGACCCTGTAGTGTGTACCTTGCAATAGAGAAGGTACAGTAAACATAAAGGGGATTCTTTATTTAGGGTGAGGAATATACATATACCCTGTAGCACCCTTGTGCTCCAGTTTACAAGCTGGAAAGCAAATTGTGTTCCTTCTAGTATCCTCATACAGGGGCTTCAGCAATCGTGGACTGAGTTGCTGACAATATTACATTCCTTTGTTATTTAAATTAATGCAACCCCCAAAACATTCATATTATTTGAATGTCCTAACACCACAATAAACCAAAATGCCCATATTACTGTCTGCATGAAGTCCTTGATCAGTCATTGTGGAGCTCTACAATCTGGGCTTTGGGGGTACTGACCCAGAGATGTCATTGGCATTGCAGTCTCTGGGGCTGCTTGGGAAAATATGTTATCGTCATCACCCATTTGATTGGCCAAAGGCTGTGGCTGACCTCGCAGGATTTTGAAGTAGGATACATTTTTTTGGTACAGAATCTCCTGTGGGCTGATTCAAGTGCCTTTGACACAAGTCACTGTATAAAGATGAGGGCTGAATAGTGTCCTCACTTTCCTTTCTTTCCTCTGATGCTCTAGTATGGTGTCTCACCAATGAAGCAGTAATATGTGTTTGATCCGCCTACTGCTTAATTTTAAGTTTGCAAGAATGGTGAATGCTATGTGGTGACTCTTCCAATTTCTGCCATACAGGCCACGGAGCACATTCCATGGGTGACAAAATAAGTTGGGTTCTTTTTTGCTATATCTGCTTTAAAATTTTGGTAATTCTATTGGCAATTCCAGATTTTTTTTATCCTTATAGAAAACAGGCAATACGTGAACATTTAGCTCTGCTATTATCTATGTAAAGTGTGTGCATTTTTCCATATCTGCTGAAGAGAGGTAGACCTGTTTGTTGCAATTCAAATGCAGATAAAAGAGGTTTGTCTATGCTGGGACATCCAGGAAAACTAATCCAAATCAATTGAAGGTGTGAATTTGAAATGGATTAGTTAAACCCACACTGGATGCGTTAGTCCTAGCCAACTATCGCCCAGTGTCAAACCTGTCATTCCTGAGCAAGCTCATAGAGAAGCCAGCCAAAGGCTGACAACAAACTCTTCTTACTGAAGCCAACATCATAAACCAGCACAGTCTGGATTTAGGCCAGGACATGGAACTGAAACTGCTTTAGTGGTACTTATGGATGATAGTCAGAGGACAGGCATCCATTCTCATCCTCCTGGACCTCTCTGCAGCATTTGACGCTTGCCATGAGATACTACTCTCATCTGCCAGAGGTGGCAGGAATCCTGGGTAATGCACTAAAATGCTTTGAGTCCTTCCTGGAGAGATGCAACTAAAGAGTAGCAATGGGAAATTGCACCTAGACACCCCACTTGTGGGGTCCCAAGGATCAATTCTCTCTCTAGTCCTTTTCAACATCTACATACAACATTAGGTAAACGGGTCAGACAACTTGGACTCAAGTACCAGCAATATGCAGATGACACTCCGCTCTAGCTCTCCTTCACCAGAGATGACCATGCTGCGATCATAAAGTTGGCCCACTGCTTAATTTAGATCAGCTCATCGATGAAGAACAGGTGGTTGAAGCTAAACCAAAGCAAAACAGGTGATGCTGGTGGATAGAGGAAAGTATAGTGAAAAGTTTGCAGTCTCCTTTGATTGAAGGTTCACATCCACAATTGGTCAATTCAGTTTGTAGTGCAGGAGTACTCCTGGATTACTCAGTGACACAGAGCTTTTGCATTGCAATGGCTGTGAGTAATGTTTTCTACCATCTCTGGTTGGCTCTGAGACTCTCCCATCCTGACAGACAAAAGCCAGGTCTCAATTATTCATATCAGAGGTTCCCAAACTGTTTTTCCCTGAGGCCCACCTGTGCAGCTGGAATAGGCACTGCGGCCCATTATTACTTCCTGAGGAAAAGTATTAATTTTAATATTAAATATTAACTATAACACTGTACATAAACAACATACATGTGTCCTTTTCATTTTAATATAAACACTTGTCATGATAGAAATCCCTAGCAATATGCACTCAAAGACATGCTTCAAAATCTAACTAAACAGTGTTGGTAAAACTACACTTTAAAAAAATGTTGGGAGCCAAATGTGGTGTTCACACAGGGAAAACACAATTTTGTATAAAACTGAACAATAAGCAACACCACAGTGTTAACCAAATTGTTTAGAAAACCACATTAGGTTATTATTTGATTTTAAAACAAAACAGTTGTTCAACTTTGAATACTATATTGTTTTCAATTTTTTTAGTGTAAAATCTGAATTTCTGTGCTGTGTAAGTAAAGACCCAACCCTTTTCTCTACTAATTAGAAAAAAATCAAATATTGTAAATAATTATATAAAATAACTTACAGACTAGGATTGTTTTCAACGGGATGGATGGGCCTGCTTCTCCTTGCACATTTTTTCCATCTCGGGACATATGTTAGTGAGGCTCAAACTGATCTCATCTTCAATTTTCAGCTTTTCAGCCGGCTCAGAGGTAGCTCAGGGTCCAGGGAGAGGAGTAGCTATGGGTTGTGAGCAAACAGGCGGTAGCTAGGGACTTTGTGGTGGGAGGGTTGTAGTGCAGGGTGCAGTGAGGGGCTGTGGCTGAGGGGGTGTTGCTGCTGTGGGCCCTGCACGTGCACTCAGTCCTTAGTTGGCACAGCAGAAGCAGCTCCGCTCCTTGTGGCTTTGTGCACATGAAACTGGGTCATGCTGTCCTACATGGTCACTGTGGCCACTGGTACCTGCTGGTTTGCAGGCACCAAGGACTACACCTACCCGAGCCTGGAGGGGATGGTGGCAATTACCCAGCCCATGTGGGGAAACTGACCTGGATGCACAGAACGCCTGTGCATCCTGTCACCGCTGCTTCCCCCACTGAAACTCCACCCACGATGGCAGACTACCCAGGACTGAGTCATGGTCCACAATTTGGGAACCCCGATTCATACTTTCATCACCACTTGGCTGGCTTTCAGCAATGAAATTAAATATATCTGGACATGAAACCTCCAGCACTTAGGAAACTCCAACTAATACAAAATGCTGCAGGAGATTTCCTCAGCAACACAGGTACATTACACCTCTACACTGGCTTCCCTTAGAATTTCAAATCAAATTTAAGATCCTGGTTCTTATCTTTGAAGCACTCCATTCCATGTCCTAGGCCCAGTATACCTAAAAGACGGTCTAAAGCTCCAGGATGAAGACCGTGATAGACAACTTTGCTCCTCTGGAACAATACACCTCTCAACAATAAGAGTAAAGCTCAACTATGCAGGAGAGAAAACCTTTTCTGGGGATGGTCCAAGACCATGGAATGAACTCTGCAAGGAACTAAGGACTATTACAAAACTCACCACTTTCCACTTCATGTGCAAGACACATTTCTTTGACTTTACCTTCTCGAATATAAACACCTAGCAACTAGGGCTGTCGATTAATCGCATTTAACTCCTGCAATTAACTCAAAAAATTAATCACAGTTTTAATCACACTGTTAATCAATATAATACCAATTGACATTTATTAAATATTTTGGATGTTCTTCTACATTTTCAAATATATTGATTTCAATTACAACACAGAATGCAAAGTGTACAGTGCTCACTTTATATTATCATTATTACAAATATTTGCACTGTAAAAATGATAAACAAAAGAAATAGTATTTTCAATTCACCTCATATGAGTACTGTAGTGCAATCTCTTTATCGTGAAAGCACAACTTACAAATGTAGATTTTTTTTTTTTTGGTTACATAACTGCATTTAAAAACAAAGCAATGTAAAACTACAAGTCCACTCAGTCCTACTTCTTGTTCAGCCAATCACTAAGAGAAACAAGTTTGTTTACATTTACGGGAGATAATGCTGCCTGCTTCTTATTTACAATGTTATCTGAAAGTGAGAACAGACATTTGCATGGCACAGTTGTAGTGGCATTGCAAGGTATTTACGTGCTAGATATGCTAAACATTCATATACCCCTTCATGCTTCGGCCACCATCCCAGGGGACATGCTTCCATGCTGATGATGCTCGTTTAAAAAAAACAACATTAATTAAATGTGTGACTGAATTCCTTGGGGGTTTTACCTGCATTCTTCCATATATTTAATGTTATAGCAGTCTTGGATGATGACCCAGCATGTTGTTTGTTTGAAGAACACTTTGACTGCAGATTTGACAAAAAGCAAAGAAGGTACCAATGTGAGATTTCTAAAGATAGCTACATCACTCGACTCAAGGTTTAAGAATCTGAAGTGCCATCCAAAAACTGAGAGGGACAGGATGTGGAGCAAGCTTTCAGAAGTCTCAAAAGAGCAACACTCCGATGCAGAAACTACAGAACCCGAACCACCAGAAAAGAAAATCAACCTTCTGGTGGTGGCAGATGATGAAAATGATGAACATGAACATGCGTTGGTCTACACTGCTTTGGATCGTTATCAAGTAGAACCCATAAGAACATAAGAACGGCCGTACTGGGTCAGACCAAAGGTCCATCTAGTCCAGTATCCTGTCTACTGACAGTGGCCAATGCCAGGTGCTCCAGAGGGAGTGAACCTAACAGGTAATGATCAAGTGATCTCTCTCCTGCCATCCATCTCCACCCTCTGACAAACAGAGTCTAGGGACACCATTCCTTACCCATCGTGGCTAATAGCCATTAATGGACTTAACCTCCATGAATTTATCCAGTTCTCTTTTAAACGCTGTTATAGTCCTAGCCTTCACAACCTCCTCAGGTAAGGAGTTCCACAAGTTGACTGTGCGGTGTGTGAAGAAGAACTTCCTTTTATTTGTTTTAATCCTGCTGCCCATTAATTTCATTGGTGGCCCCTAGTTCTTATATTATGGGAACAAGTAAATAACTTTTCCTTGTTCACTTTCTCTGCACCACTCATAATTTTATATACCTCTATCATATCCCTCCTTAGTCTCCTCTTTTCCAAGCTGAAAAGTCCTAGCCTCTTTAATCTCTCCTCATATGGGACCTGTTCCAAACCCCTAATCGTTTTAGTTGCCCTTCTCTGAACCTTTTCTAATGCCAGTATATCTTTTTTGAGATGAGGAGACCACATCTGTATGCAGTATTCAAGATGTGGGCGTACCATGGATTTATATAAGGGCAATAAGATATTCTCTGTCTTATTCTCTATGCCTTTTTGAATGATTCCTAACATCCTGTTTTCTTTTTTGACTGCCGCTGCACACTGCATGGACGTCTTCAGAGAACTATCCACGATGACTCCAAGATCTCTTTCCTGATTAGTTGTATCTAAATTAGCCCCCATCATATTGTATGTATAGTTGGGGTTATTTTTTCCAACGTACATTACTTTACATTTATCCACATTAAATTTCATTTGCCATTTTGTTGCCCAATCACTTAGTTTTGTGAGATCTTTTTGAAGTTCTTCACAGTCTGCTTTGGTCTTAACTATCTTGTGCAGTTTAGTATCATCTGCAAACTTTGTCACCTCACTGTTTACCCCTTTCTCCAGATCATTTATATAATGTTGAATAGGATTGGTCCTAGGACTGACCCTTGGGGAACACCACTAGTTACCCCTCTCCATTCTGAAATTTACCATTTATTCCTACCTTTGTTCCCTGTCTTTTAACCAGTTCTCAATCCATGAAAGGATCTTCACTCTTATCCCATGATAACTTAATTTACGTAAGAGCCTTTGGTGAAGGACCTTGTCAAAGGCTTTCTGGAAATCTAAGTACACTATGTCCACTGGATCCCCCTTGTCCACATGTTTGTTGACCCCTTCAAAGAACTCTAATAGATTAGTAAGACATGATTTCCCTTTACAGAAACCATGTTGACTTTTGCCCATCAATTTATGTTCTTCTATGTGTCTGACAATTTTATTCTTTACTATTGTTTCAACTAATTTGCCCGGTACTGACGTTAGACTGTAATTGCCAAGATCACCTCTAGAGCCCTTTTAAAATATTGGCGTTACATTAGCTATCTTCCAGTCATTGGGTACAGAAGCCGATTTAAAGGATAGGTTACAAACCATAATTAATAGTTCTGCAATTTCACATTTGAGTTCTTTCAGAACTCTTGGGTGAATTCCATCTGGTCCCGGTGACTTGTTACTGTTAAGTTTATCAATTAATTCCAAAACCTCCTCTAGTGACACTTCAATCTGTGACAATTCCTCCGATTTGTCACCTACAAAGGACAGCTCAGGTTTGGGAATCTCCCTAACAACCTCAGCCGTGAAGACTGAAGCAAAGAATTCATTTAGTTTCTCTGCAATGACTTTATCATCTTTAAGTGCTCCTTCTGTATCTCGATCATCATCAGCATGGACACATCCTCTGGAATAGTGGTTGAAGCATGAAGGGACATATGAATTTTTAGCGGATCTGGCACATAAATATTTTGCACACCAACTACAACAGTGCCATGCAACCACCTATTCTCACTTTCATTCATATATATATATATATATATATAATTATCCTGAGCCACTGTGAAAATGATTATGGGAAACCCGCTTAAAATATGTAATTATATATAGAGTGTATCACAAATAAAATACAAAAAAGAGAGACTGCACTATAATAATAATGCTGAAGAAGAATTTTGTGTATCTCGAAAGCTTGTCTTTTTCACCAACAGAAGTTGGTCTAAAAAAACATTTTACCTCACCCACCTCATGTTGTAGCAAAAACAGACTTGAAGAATTATGCTCATTAAGGTTTTGGTCCTGACCCAATGAACAGGTAATGATCAAATGAAGCAATGGGAGGTTTGCCATTGAACTTAATGTGATAAGGATCCGGACCTAGTTTTTACATGCCAGTCTTGACCATAAAATACATCATAATCAAAGAGGGGTTAATTACAAGAAATCTAAATGAGAATTAATGAATTTGATTATTTTTTGTACATGTACAGAACTCTTCCATCCATAGTTTTCAAAGTGATTTTCAAAGATTGGTAGGTATCATCCACCATTTTACAAATGGGAGTAACTGAAGCACACAAGTTAAACCAAGTGTCCAAGATTACACAGATTCAGTGGCAGAACTGAATCCAGAGCTCCCAGTTGCCAGCCCATTAGAACACAGCTGCTGTCCCCAGTATGAGAGTGTGCATCAGGTGGACTATACACTCATCAAGTACATGAGGTTTAGTCACTCCATTACCAACAGTTACAATCCTATTGGTCTGAAATTGATGCAGCCATGAAACAGAACTTCTCATGAGAAATAAGTTCACCCTGAACGAACCCTGAGGTTTTATGAGCTTCATTCCATCTCTGAATAGAGGAATTCCAAGCATGGGCTGCTGCCATCTTCAGGGACTAAAATATTAATTGGAGAGTGGATAGAGCTGCTTTGAGTGAAATCGGCTACTAGTGGTTAGCAGGGAGGATGCTGAGGTCTTGACCTTGGTTACTTGAGGCATGAAGTTTAGCCCTCTAAACATCCCAAACAGTCAAATGTCAATTGGGCATGTTGTTTTTTACTTTAATTGAGGTCTATAGAGACAGGAACGTTACCTACCTGCAGTAATTTTACAATGTTCCACCAGTAGAGATTTTATTTTTATTTTTTGCAAGCTATAATTCATCAGTTCTGAGGTTTTGGAAAGCTGGTACTTTTCCTTTTGCATAACAGTGTTAGAATCCACATCTGGCAAGGACCTGTCTGATGAAAGCCTTTAAAATTGTTTGCTCTTAGTTTAAGAAATGCAGCTGTGGTACAATAGTTACAGCCCTATATTGCTCTCTTGAAACCTGGCAAAAAAGCAACTGTTTAAAGTTTTATGACAGGTTATTATTTTGTTTAATGTGAAATGCTCATCTGACAAACTGATTGAGCTTGATTTGTGTGCATAACCCCTCTGCAAATCTACAAGCTATATGATTTCCCTTTCCCTCCCTCCCCATCCCCCAAAATTGACATCAACCATTGTGCCATCTGAAAAAAAAAATAAGGCACCTGGAGTATTAAAGTGATTTAACCAGTTTGATTTATGTTAATGGTACAGAAGAGAATATTTTTTGGTCCTCAAAAACATAACAGGCAATTGATGTGCCATATTGCAGTATGGTTTTAGCTATCAACATGTCAAGATTTAGTTTTGCTGTTAACATTTTACGATTTAGAAGGCTATAAGAATATGTGCAATGTAGCAACAACACAGGCATCCTTCCCTCAGCTATATTTATTGGGCTTTCATTTTTTCCTTTTATAGAAGAAATTGAAAAAGAAAGGGAGCAAGGGGAAAAGACAGGCAATCTCTCTGTCTTTCATTTTCTTCAGTCTGTCAAGTTATGAGAAATAAAGAGACAGAAAACTAACTTCTAATGGTTTGTTTTCAGACTAAAGTGTATCCAAGGCAGAGAAATTCAAACATACAGCTTGTTGGTTACCAATGATAGCTAAAGATAACCTAAGCAGTGCACGTAATATGTACCTTGACCCCCTCTCCCACACATGACCCAAAGTTAGTTGCATGTTTAAAATGCTATGGGGATGGTATTCCATGTATGCTATTTGTTTGTATATCTGACACTATGATGCACAATAATATACATATGTCAACACAAAAATTTCTTTTCCTTTCTGGAGCTCCATTCCCTCTTCTTCAGTTACATTTATTGTGGTAAATAGATGAGATGCATTTCTGGATTCATGAGAAGGAAACCATTTTCTGCATGTTTTTTCAGATTCAAAGAACATCAGCATGTTTAGATCTGCTGAGGTGAAAGTCAAAGTTTCCACATTAACTCCAATGGAGTTCCACATTAACTTGTCCCACATTTCTAGTTGTTACAGCTGGTTGGGGGAAGGGGGAAATGTCATGCACATTTTTTTTCAAAAGTTCTTTCTGATTTTTTTTTTTTGAAATTTCAAGTATGTTGAATGCCAGAATTACAAACAAAAATCAATCAGATTGTTGAAAAATTAGGGGAGAAGAGGAAGGGGAGTTCCACATGAAAGTTGTCAAAATGTTTCCTGGGTTTTTTTTTAATTTTGAAACTTGAAATTTCATCAATTTTGAAATTTAGAAAATTTCCACGAACCCTATTACTTTTAGTGTAGGTCTGAAATTAATAGATTGCTTCCCAACATTGCTATAAGTGATGAACATGTGTTCACAAATCTGGACAGTACAGCAGGACCATATCTTAGTTATCTTAGGTGCATGTACACAAACGCAAGAAGCCTGGGAAACGAGCAGGAAGAATTGGAAGTCCTGGAGCAGTCAAAGACCTATGATGTGATTGGAATAACAGAGATTTGGTGGAGTAGTTCACATGATTGGAGAACTGTCATGGATGGGTATAAACTGTTCAGGAAGGACAGGCAGGAGCGGAAAGGAGGGGGAGTTGCACTGTATGTAAGAGTGTGGTATGATTGCTCAGAGCTCCAGTATGAAACTGGAGAAAAGCCTGTTGAGAGTCTGGGTTAAGTTTAGAAGAGAGAGCAACAAGGGTGATGTTGTGGTGAGTGTGTGCTATAGACCACCGGACCAGGAGGAGGAGATAACGAGGCTTTCTTCGGACAATTTACTGAAGTTTCCAGAACACAGGCCCTGATTCTACTGGGGGACTTCAATCACCCTGACATCTGCTGGGAGAGCAATACAGCAGTGCACAGATAATCCAGGAAGTTTTTGAAGAGTGTTGGGGACAACTTCCTGGTGCAACTACTGGAGGAACCAACCAGGGGCCATTCTCCTCTTGACTGCTGCTTAAAAACAGGGAAGAATTGGTAGGGGAAGTAGAAGTGGGTGGCAACCTGGGCAACAGTGACCATGAGATGATTGAGTTCAGGATCCTCACAAAAGGAAGAAAGGAGAGTAGCAAAATATGGACCCTGGACTTCAGAAAAGCAGACTTTGACTCCCTTAGGGAACTGATGGGCAGGATCCCCTGGGAGGCTAATATGAGGGGGAAAGGAATCCAGGAAAGCTGGCTGTATTTTAAAGAAGCCTTATTGAGGGCTCAGAAACAAACCATCCCAATGTGCAGAAAGAATAGCAAATATGGCAGGCGACCAGCTTGGCTTAACAGTGAAATCTTTGGTGAGCTTAAACACAAAAAGGAAGCTTACAAGAAGTGGAAACTTGGACAGATGACTTGAGAGGAGTATAAAAATATTGCTCGAGCATGCAGGGGTGTAATCAGGAAGGCCAAAACATAACTGGAGTTGCAGCTAGCAAGGGATGTGAAGGGTAACAAGAAGGATTTCTACAGGTATATTAGCAACAAGAAAAAGGTCAGGGAAAGTGTGGGACCCTTAATGAATGGGTGAGGCAACCTAGTGACAGATGATGTGGAAAAAACTGAAGTACTCAATGCTTTTTTTGCCTCGGTCTTCACAGACAAGGTCAGTTCCCACACTGCTGTCCTGGGCAACACAGTATGGGGAGGAGGTGAGTAGCCCTCAGTGGTGAAAGAACAGGTTAAGGATTATTTAGAAAAGCCGGACATACACAAGTCCATGGGTCCAGATCTAATGCATCCAAGAGTGCCGAGCGAATTGGCTGACGTGATTGCAGAGCCATTGGCCATTATCTTTGAAAACTCGTGGCGATTGGGGGAGGTCCCGGATGATTGGAAAAAGGAAAATATAGTGCCCATCTTTAAAAAAGGGAAGAAGGAGAACCTGGGGAACTACAGATGGTCAGCCTCACCTCAGTCCCTGGAAGAATCATGGAGCAGGTCCTCAAGGAAACCATTTTGAAGCACTTGGAGGAGAGGAAGGTGATCAGGAACAGTCAACATGGATTCACCAAGGGCAAATCATGCCTGACCAACCTGATTGGCTTCTATGATGAGCTAACTGGCTCTGTGGATATGGAGAAGGCGGTGGATGTGATATATCTTGACTTTAGCAAAGCTTTTGATGCGGTCTCCCACAGTATTCTTGCCAGCAATTAAAAAAGTATGGATTGGATGAATGGACTATAAGATGGATAGAAAGCTGGCTAGATTGTCGGGCTCAACAGGGAGTGATTAATGGCTCGATGTCTAGTTGGCAGCCAGTATCAAGTGGAGTACCCCAGGGGTCGGTCCCGGGGCCGTTTTTGTTCAATATCTTTATTAATGATCTGGCTGATGGGATGGATTGCACCCTCAGCAAGTTCGCAGATGACACTAAGTTGGGGGGAGAGGTAGATATACTGGAGGGTAGGGACAGGGTCCAGAGTGACCTAGGCAAATTGGAGGATTGGGCCAAAAGAAATCTGATGAGGTTCAACAAGGACAAGTGCAGAGTCCTGCACTTAGGACGAAATAATCCGATGTACCACTGCAGGCTGGGGACCAACTGGCTAAGCAGCAGTTCTGCAGAAAAGGATCTGGGGATTACTGTGGATGAGAAGCTGGACATAAGTCATCAGCGTGCCCTTGTTGCTAAGAAGGCCAACGGCATGTTGGGCTGCATTAGTCAGAGCGTTGCCAGCAGATCGAGGAAAGTGATTATTCCCCTCTATTTGGCACTGGTGAGGCCACATCTGGAGTATTGCGTCCAGTTTTGTCCCTCCCCCCCCCACTATAGAAAGGATGTGGATAAATTGGAGAGAGTCCAGCGGAGGGCAACAAAAATGATCAGGGGGCTGGGGCATATGACTTATGAGGAGAGGCTGAGGGAACTGGGCTTGTTTAGTCTGCAGAAAAGAAGAGTGGGGGGGGATTTGATAGCAGCCTTCAAACTACCTGAAGGGGGGTTCCAAAGAGGATGGAGCTAGGCTGTTCTGAATGGTGGCAGATGACAGAACAAGGAGCAATTTTCTCAAGTTGCAGTGGGGGAGGTCTAGGTTGGGTATTAGGAAACACTATTTCACTAGGAGGGTGGTGAAGCACTGGAATGGGTTATCTAGGGAGGTTTTTAAGGCCCGGCTTGACAAAGCCGTGGCTGGGATGAGTTAGTTGGTGTTGCTCTGGTCCTTTTTTGAGCACAGGGTTGGAGTAGATGACCTCCTGAGGTCTTTTCCAACCCCAATCTTCAATGATTCATATGCAGTATTACCAAACTCAAGACACCAGAAATGAGTTGGACCCCGTCAAGAAATGAAAAATCAGGAGTCCAGGCACCCAAAAATCATGAGCCTGGCCCCAAAATCATGCAATTTAAAAAAAACCCCATCAAATCATGTTTTTTAGTCTGTCTTTTGACTTTTTAACCTCCCTCTAGTCCTTTGCCAGTGTGTCTGTGAGAATTTCAGGTTGGAAAGTCAACATTTAATGCACATAATAATGCACACCTCTCCCTGCCTGCTCAGATGGAGACTCCACTTACCATCTCCTCACCCCTAAAATAGGAATAGATGGCAGTTCCCCTATTACTGTCTTGACTCTCTCCCCTCTCAGTTTATTTCCTGTAATTAAAAAAAGGCTCTGGATGGTCAATAATTTGAGAACCATTGACCTAATACATGCATCCTTTTTATTCACACTTGCAATAGATTGTATATTATTTTCTAGGGTTGATGAGTTACAGATATACATATTACAGAACTTTAAAATTATATCAGTCATTAGGGCTTCTGATTTTTGGTTTTAGCCAATAAACTCCTCTGATACAAAATATATTGAAAGTGCTGTTTATTCAATAAACACTGGAAAAACACTGAAAATGATAACTTGTATCGAAGGGCTTTGTCCACATGGAGCAGTACGTGGACTTTTGGGGTGTGATTTCTAAAGCTCACTAATATGCTCTACATTAATTGGTCTGTGTAGACCCTCCTGTTGCACACTAAAGATTCCCTAGTGTGCTTTCATGTATTACTATTTGCAACAGTACTACGTTAAAGCTCAGTAAGGAACATTACAAAGAGATTTCTCATTGCAGTTTATAGTAATGTAATGAGTAATGTAATATATTACATTATCTAATATGCATTACTCATTACAGCACATACAAGGAGAAGGCCTTGAAAAATCCTGGTTTTTGCATATCTGCATAAAACTCAAAAATTGCTAAAAAATGAAACTAATCAACACCCAAAAACTGAAGCCCTACAATAATTCATGTAAGTGATTAGGTCACAGTAAAAATAATATGGGATTGGTTTAGCCTTTACAAGAAGCAACACTTCCTTGACTTCCTCCCTTCCACTTCTATGCCTATGACTGGGCAGCACTCCCATCCCCACTCCTGCCTCCCCCTGTTCTGGACCCCTAACTCCACTGCACCCGCCTCTGCCTCCCTCTGCTCTGGACTCCCTTCCTTACCCCTTCTTCCTGACCCTCAGAGCCCCCTGTAACTCCTAACCCTTCCTCCTGCTCTCCCCCACCCAGTGTCTTGCTCTCCCTCACTCTCCCTATCCACCTTTCACAATGTCCTCCTCAAAGTTCTGGTGCTCCTCATGGTCCCTGTGTCCTATCTAAACTCCTGAACCATCGAGTGGCAGCCATTTTGCCTCTGGGCCTGGCTTCAAACTCATTGAAAATAGGGAGGCAGCAGCCAACCTTATTAAAGTCAGCTTCACTTGCACATACATATAGACTGTAGGAAAATAGAGGCCATCTTGTTGGCTTCAGCCCCATTGACAGTAATTCCTTTTGAATAAAGGAAAATTCATGCATTTGGAGCCTTTCATCATGTTTTCATGAGACAGGTGAAAAACCCATCCCAACATAATTAATTAATGGAGATATCCCATCTCCTAGAACTGGAAGGGACTTTGAAAGGTCATCGAGTCCAGCCCCCTGCCTTCACTAGCAGGACCAAGTACTGATTTTTGCCCCAGATCCCTAAGTGGCCCCCTCAAGGATTGAATTCACAACCCTGGGTTTAGCAGGCCAATGCTCAAACCACTGAGCTATCCCTCCCCCCACTGGAGTTGTGATAAAATTGTGAGAGTTGGCAATGCTACATATGTGAGAGCTGGCAATGCCTATAGCTGGAGATGTGTAAAACCTTCTAGAAACAGGCGGTACAAATTCCAGCTGTCCTTTAGCACATGGTGTGTCCCAGAGATATGCTGTCATTATTTAAAAAGGGCATTAGCATCATGAAAGGAGCATGCCATCTATATTCAATTTATGTCAAGGAACAAAGAAGAGATGTCCGGGAAAAGCCTTTTCTGTTGCAAAATGAGTTTTGTTGACTTTATAAGGTGGATAGACAATCTCCCTTAATTTCCCTTAATTTCTAAAAGGCAGTACTTATGATTACCATTTTGTTGTACCAAACTATCCATAATACAGTTTTCAAAAGCTCTCAGCATTGGCCTGGCTGTGCTCCCATCCAAGTCAGTGGAAGCAGAATTAGGAGAATTCTTACTGCATTGGACGATTCCACACTGTATGTATCTTAAATTGCATAAACATTTGGACATTTTAAAATGTACATATACAATCCCAAAGCTTTGCAGAACTTACTACTTTGCTCTTGACATGTTAGACCCCCAATTTTGCAAAACTTTATGCATGTACTTAATTACCATTGATTTCAATGGGACTAATTATAGTAATAAAGTTTAAAGCACTTGCATACGTAATTGCAGGACTGAGGCCTTACTTTCTTCCCAATATCCTGAACTGCCTTTCTATATTTGACAAAGAACCAGGCCTGCAACACTGCTATTGTAAAGTGGTTTTAGTGTAAATGAGAATCAGGCCCCTAAATACCTAGGGCCTGATTCTCCATTGTCCTAGACCATATGCAGACATTTACACAGTGCAAAATGAGTACAGACTTGCATGTAAAATACTAGCAACTCAGAAAGGTAGTTTTATGCCCACTTTACATAGGTGTAAAATGTCTACAAAGGTGCAGGGAAATAAGGATCAAGCTACTAAAATCCTGTAGCTATGGACTAGAAACAAACTTATACTAGGGTGCACTTGGATGAAAATGTTTATACTTTTTTTCTTGAAACACGCTGCATGTATTGATAAGATAGCCACAGAGTTCCTGTGTGATGCTGGTAAAGTCACTTAATCCCAACTGTTCACAGCTGGACACTAACTGTGTGTTGCTCATTATCTGGGTGCCTAACATTGGCAGAAATTCTGAGTGCTCACAACTGCAACTGAAGTCCAGGTAAGTTTTGCATTTAATACGTAAAGTGCTATGCAAATACTAAGTACTATGAAAAAATTAAACCTCAAGTTGGGCACCCAAAATTAATGGACACATTTTACAATTTTGGTCTCTCATTGCCTCAGTTCTCCATCTGTAAAATAGGGATAATAATACCACCTCCTGTCCCGGGGGCGTTGTGAAGATAAATTTATTAATGTTTGTGAAGTACTCAGATACTGTGGAGATGAGCACGACCGAAAAGTCCATAAAGATATTAACAGTATTTTATTTAGTGCAGAGATAGAGTATTAAATGAGCCTAAGGCTACACACTGGAAGATTTGAATAAAATAAATAATTGCATAGCTATTTGTTACGTGAGCACCATCCATCCTGTGTGCTGGATGAGGCAGGTATGTGAAAAACGAGTGTATGAACATATCATTAAAGATTGTAACATACTGCTTATGCACAAGAGGCCTGAATTAAGGTAGCATAGACAGATTTTTGACCTCAAAAGAGGGAAATGTGCCAGAGACTACATGAAGTCTGGTACGGACTTTGCTATTGCTATAGATTGTACATGGAAGTCGCTCAGATATTATGGTCATGAGTGGCAGTGTAAAATTATAAGATAGAATCTGAATTCTGGAATTTCCTAGTTTTGAGAGCTTGACTTCATAACCTTGACATTCTTTGAATGTAGCTTTTCTCTCTGTAATAACATTTATATACAGAAGGGCAAAGCAGGCAATACCGTTTTCTTTAACAGCACACTTTACTCAGCTCTGTTGCAAGTGTTCCTTTTCAGGTAGCACCAGAGTGATTTATAAAGGGAGAATTCATGTTGCATTCTAAAAAAAACAAGAGCTTTGTACACATTCATCCTTCCTGTTTCTACAAAGACAAATGTTAGGACTGCATGTATAAAGAGAGAGGGCATTTAGAGTAGGTGTGGGGCAGTAAGAGGGACCTTATTCCCAAATTTAAATTGATCTGATTTCCAGTTTTGGAGAACCAAACTGGGATGGTTTGGACTCAAGAAATGTACCTTCATTATTATTACTATTTTTAAATAACCAGCCATTTAGGTAGCAGAGCACAAAAATATTATGGGTTTTGATTGGCAAGAACTGGCATAGGGATGATGCAGCCCAACAAATGTAACTTTTATATCACTGTTGAATAAGACTACAGTTTTCACCTGGATAGGCATGTGCACACACACTGCCATGGACTATGCTTTCGGGTAAATAGGTTTCATTTGATGAAGAAAAAACATGTTGCTTAAAGCCCAATGAGTTTATGGTAAAAAGGAGCCAGAGATGACATACAGTGAGATTACAACCAGGTTTGGATATAACACCCGAATCATTTGAATTTTAATTGGCAGTCTTATTTTATTCCACTTAAATTGAATAGTACTATGTCTTACATTCATAAAGAGTTGAAAATGTTTTGTACAGTAATTTATAGGCGTTCTTATTAAGGAAATATGTTATTTGTATTCTATCTGAAAATTAGATTGTATGTTTTGACTTTATGCATGAGGTTTGGAACCCCTGGGTACTCTTTAGGGAACAGGAACAGCTGATTTCTTCATTTGCAAGCCAGAAATCTGACAGCCACAGATGTGAGCTAGTCCAGCTTTAGGTGTAAAAACTGTTTTCCGAAGCCAGAATCCAGGCAATTAAACAGGTTCCCCTCCTGGTAGACTGGTATTTAGCCAGGCTGTCAGTACTGTATATGCTATTCCAGGCATAAACAGGGCTCAATGTGATAGACAGAACACCTGAAGTCTTTCCCTGGAAAAGAATAAGGACAAAGACAGTTAAGGAATTGAGATTATATACTGTAAATATGTTTGTCTTTGATTCCCCTACGTTTCTGCCCATGTTGCCTACTGATGTACTGCACAAATGACAGATAAATGGATCTGAGTGCAAACTTTCTGTGTCCTGCTTAAAATAAATAAATAAAGTACCAAATGCTGAAGCCATTCTTAAGATACGGAAATGCTTACCCAGTCATGCATCATTAATTCAGTACAAAACAATCTCCCTCCCTTTGCCAACATAGAATATCAGGGTTGGAAGGGACCTCAGGAGGTCATCTAGTCCTGCTCAAAGCAGGACCAATCCCCAGACAGATTTTTACCCGAGTTCCCTAAATGGCCCTCTCAAGGATTGAACTCACAACCCTGGGTTTAGCAGGCCAGTGCTCAAACCATTGAGCTATCCCTCCCTCCATATCCTTCTTGTCTAATAATAAAATTAATGCTTACCTGTCTCCTGCACAGTCCATTTTTTTCTGTGTAAGAAATAAATGTATACGTTAGCTCTATACTGTATTCCACTGTTCTTGTTTTTCACCAACATTAGAGGTTACTGAAACTAGAGATTGAATAGTTAGCATTTCTACCTGGGGAGACTCTTCAGATAAATAACTTTATGCCCCCTCAATCCTCCTCCTTTGGACCTTCATCTGTATCCACAGTGACAATGGGTTGATTCTCCTTTCTGTCATGGTGTAAATGGCAAATAATTCCATGGTGAGGAAGCCAGTGGTGTTACACCTATATACAACTGGTGTGAGCGAGTGGAAATCAGATCTAATGAGTTTAAGGCCCTGATTTTCAGCCTAGCTATTTATATTTCATTGTGTAATACTGTATCTCACAATTAAATTAAGGTGAAAAATTGAAAGCGTAATGGCAGCCATTTAGATGTCTAATTTGCTGATTTGAAGTCAGATTATAAGGCAACTGCACTGGCAGTTTTGCACTCTCAGCGATAGAGGATTTTTTTAAAAATGTAGGCCAAAAAATATATGAATCCATGTGTTGATCTGGCTCAGTTGAACAAAAACAAACCATAGAACTTAATAAATGTAAACAAAACTAGAAACAAACAGTTTAGACAGATGGCAATATAGGGTTTACCATGTCGGATCGGGCCAAATCCTATCAAGTCCGATATCCTGCCTCTATCTATCTGTCTCTTATTGAGGCTCATCATGATATAGTATCTGGACATCTTTTGAAATCAACCCAACTATTTTTTTTCCTGCCTTTTTTGCTTAGATGATAAGTGAATCTTAAACTACTATCTGATCTATAGAATCATAGAAATCTAAGGCTTGAAGAAACCTTAAGAGTTCATCTAGACTATCCTCCCCTCACTGAGACAAGATTAAGTATACCATAATAGGATACCTGAATAGAAGTGAGTAATCTAGAAAAACACCCACATTTTTTTTTTTAGGGACCGTAGTAGGTATTAATCAGTTTCCACTTGGAGACCATTGAAGTAGATCAGAACCTGCATATGGTCTTGCTGTGAGCTAGTTGAGTTGTTCCACTAGATCTAAAGTAACCTCTACTGCATTTCTTAGTAATATCTCTGCAACAGAGAGATGCAAGGCTTGTACCTGGCATTCCATTACTTTTACAAACATTGCTCTCTGACTTAACCTTTAGATTGATACTCCTACTCAGAAGTCCCATGTGCTTATGCCCAGGATGCACATATCACTTGCAGAAGGGTTCATGTAGGTGATTATCGTGAAGAACCATGGTCACACTGGTAAGTAATTGTTCTTTAAAGTCAGCATTCACCCATGGTTATTATAGAGTGGATCTCATGCACCATAGTATTTCTCTAGGATTAGAACAAAAAAAGCATTGTTTGGCAATGACTTTGGGTAAATACTGATTTTATTAATGGCAAGAACTATTGCTGTTAGAACACTGAGTCAGATCCTCAGCTGTTATAAATTTTGATGTAGCTCCCAATGGTGCTATGTTGATAACCCAGCTAAGGATCTCCAATTTTATTTAACCTTTGCATTTCCTGACTTTTTTGAATACTAATTGGGGTGCAACCCATGTGTTGAATTTTATTCAGGCATTTAATTTCCTTTATTTTTGATTGCTGCTTTTGAAAGCAAGGGGAAGAAAATGGATTGCCTCTGATCCATAATGATGGCAATTAAATCGTCCCAACTGGACTCTGCTCTTCAGACTAGATCAAGGTGTGTGGAATGTGGAGGGATGAATTCCCACATTTGCTGTTGCTATTGCTTGGATGGAGTCATTAGGCTGGGTTAACAGGGAAGTAGTGTATCTGTTCACATTGAGCTGGCTGTATCTTCGCAATAGACAAAGATAGATAGATATAAATAAAAGCATAACATTTGCAGATCATTGTAGCATAGAGCAAAAATTGTTGAGAGACAATAAAACAGTGGGATCTGTAATTATTTTCAGATTTGTGATTTTCACCTGTCCCAAAAGTCAAGGCAGATATTTTCATGTGTTTCAGGGAGACAGTTTCAGTTTCCCTTTGCTAATTGTCCCAGCTGCAGAGTGAGAGCAGCTGGCCCTCTCCCTGCTAGTCTATCAAATCTAGTCTCAATGTTCATTAAACGCTATCACAGTGCTACAGTATCTGGAACCCAACAGAACTATAAAAAGATACAATCTGAAGACTATATTTTCCTCCAAGACCTTGTGGTACATTGTACTGTCTGACTGATTTTTCCAATAGATGGGGGAGGGTAAATGAAATGTGTAATGGTGGTGAAGTGGTTGTAATTCATTAAGAAATATTAAAATCTGAGAAGATGCCTGACTTCGTACGGCCAGAATTGATTTTTTATTTGTTTGTAACTTCTTAAATGTTTAATGTCAAATCACTAAAGCGTGAACTGCTCCTAATTGAGGACTGTGCAAATGCAAGGTTTCAAACTTCAACTATTTTTGCTGTAGCACTGTTCAAAAATAGATCCATTAGAATCTTTTGACAATGGAAAAACCATGTGGGTGCATTTCACTCTCCCATATCTCAAGAACAATTGAAGAGATTTCACTTGAACTTACAGAAAACCAAACCAAACCACATTTAAGCAGAGAGGGGCATGTGCACAGTACCGATAGGCATTGTGTTATCGAATGACTGTGCTAATAGCTGGGTTAAGCCTCTGAGCATGTCCACTGTGAAGTAGGTGTTTCCAGAAGCTTGAGATGACTCCATTTTATCTCTGTGCTCATGGTGTTAATAAACCAAACACCCTCTCCCCCCCCCCCCCCCGAGTATTCACTAAACAATCTTTCAAACCAGATCTAGATCAGTTACTTCCTCCAATCCCACAAGGCTTGCAAGAAAATCTCACTGAAGAAAAAAAAAAAGACATCAGTTTTAAGTACGCTTGGAAGGATTAGACTTTTAGCGGTAAATGTCAATAAACATTGATTTCACTGTATACACACACAAATGAAACAATGTTTCATGAATAATAATAAACATTTACAGCAAAGTAAGAAAATGCTGCTTGAGAACTTCTTAGAGTTTGATTAAGGATATTTACTTGGTGTCGTTTGACATGTGATGTTGACAATTCGTGTTGTACGGTTGTAAAGCTTGAACTTTTTGAATCTTGGTGTCTGCTGTCATTAAATAAGGATTGGCAGACCCTCTCCCCAGTTGCCCTGCAGCTGTGAAAATTTTTAATAAATAAAAATAAAAAAAAGTTTAAAACCCATAATTTTGTACAATTGTGAAAATTTAAACTGATAAAAGTTGAAAAAAAATGCTTAAAATACACCAATATTATCTGTCAAAATATTAAAAATACAAAAGGAAATGAATTCTGCCAAGCCTCATTATAAGCAACAGTTAGAAAATTCTCATTGGCACAGGGACTTCAGAGAGAACACGTAACATGCAGACAGTGGCATAGGCCCAGCTGCACTCTAGGCACCTCATGCTTTTATATAGGAGGAAGAGGAAGCTAAAAAAGGCAGTGGCACAATGTATGGATAAAGATACTGTACCTCTGAAAAATAGTCCTTATGAGGGACATTCATTCTTTAAAAAAATTAATCAAAGGTAGTATGAACCATTTGAAGCATATGTGAGTGGTTTAAAGCTCAAACAGGTATGTGGGGAGCCATCTGGTTGCTTAGTAAAACACAGAGGTCACCGTTACTGGGCAAACTGCACTTTACACCCCTTTTAGATCCTCTCAAGTGCACTCCTGTGGATGGAACCCCACAGTCCTCTCACTCTTAGACCAGGTCTCTGGGCTGCAGCCCCCTCCCCCCCCCCCCCTTTACCAACCATGGTAATAGATCCTTGGCTTGGGGAAATGAACCTGCAAGCCTGGCTGGAGTTTTTCCCAGTTAATAGCTCTCCCATTGTTTCCTTAAGGACCTTTGGTATTTTTTCTGGTGGGATTTTATCTTTGTCATTGTTTCTTGACCTCCTTTGTAAACCACTTTGAGATCTATTGATGATATAAAAGTTAGGTATTATTGTGGCAGTTATGGCAATATCTTTGGGAGATCTTATTGTATTAAGTTTATGAATCATTGCAGACCAGGGATTGTATGTAACTCCATGGGGGAGGGTGACCACAGCTCCTTCTCTAACTAAGAACTGTGGGGGGTGATTAAGCAAATTCACTCAGGTTGCAACACCTCTGGAGAAGTAGCATAACCTGGTGAGGCTTGCATATACTAACTCAAACTGTATTCTCCAGAGACCAACAGATAATGAATGGATTTTGGATAAATAACCTAAGTTTAAATGGACTCAAGGCCTTCTTTCTGATCTAACAAATGGACTGTACCTTCTGTCCAATGGGCCCCCCAAACTTTCCTGGGAAGGATTGGAAGAACTTTGGCCTATTGAGGTCCCATAAAACAGATGTGTGACCTCTGGTAAGCTTTTAGCATGCATACAGGAACTGGCATTGTTTTTAATAAATTTTCTCTGTAATGCTTTCTCCTTAAGAATAAATGTGCTTGCTTATAAAGAGCTGTGTAGTAACCTGTGGTTGCTGGAAATTACAGCTGTTCATACCCTTTGAAGGGAAAGCAAAGTACAGACTTTGGCCTTTTAGGCAATCTGGCTTGCTGGGAATATTACAGTGTAGGCAGGGAATTGTGGAGCATGGGAAAAAATCTGGTCAGGAGGGAGAGAGAAGTGGGTCTCTGCCCAAGAGAGATGACAGCTGAGGAGTGAGGAGCAGGTACCTAAAGTGGGTGCCCTTGAGGGACCACAGAAGGGGAATACAGGTGCAGTTGCCCTGAATTGTGACAATTATTATTATTTTGGAATTGCTCAGATATTGACTTTGATTATGTACCCTGACTGGTCATTCTGGGACTGATTTTGAGAGTCAGACAAACAATTGAACTTGCAAATATAAACACAATTGAGAACCAAACTTGCATGAAAAATTACTGCAATTCCATGTGCAAATATTAGAAGTAGCATGTTTCAGTGGATAGGATATTAAACTGAGACTCAAAAGGCCCGAGTTCTTTTTTTTGGCTCTGCCACTGATATTTTGCATGATCTTAGACAAGTCACTTTAGCTTCTTGTGCCTATCTTCATCTGCCATCTCCCTCCTATCTGTTTTGTCTGTTTAGACTATAAGTTCTTTAAGGCTCTTCCTATGTGCCATTAAGAGCTGCTTTCTCTTGCTAGCAGCAGATAACCAGTCCATTTCTATTTTGGAGAATTTGGGCCTTGGGTAACTAATGACACTGTTAAACCTTCAATTCCAACTCTTTTCCTGCAATACATTTTCCTATACTGTACATATACATATAGATGTCCCATCCCCCTCCCCTCCGACACACACTATTGTCCATATATCATGGAATCATAGAAGTATAGGACTGGAAGGGACCTCAATAGGTCATCATACCCAAAACACACTGCCAAAACTGATGTGTAGTATAAACGTAGCCTATATCTCTCGTGATACCAGCTGCCAGGACTCTGACAGTCTATTTAGATACTTATAAGGCCTGTTTAGATACTTAATGTCCTTCACCACAGTATCTGAGTATCTTCCAGTCCACTTCAGTACTGAAATGCCAGACATGGGCATCACAAATAAAAATAGAACATTTTAAATGTTTACATATGAGTATTTCTACAATGTGGATTCCGAGGAAGGATACAATGTATAAGTAGACTCCATATAGTCACTATATATGGACTGTCTTAGGACTATGAGAAAATAAACACAAAATATTGAAGAAGGTAGTTTAGACTGATATATATATCAGTGTGTGTGCAAAGAGGCACACAGTTTATATATATATAAACTGTGTGCCTCTTTGCACACACACGTGCCATTAGAGTGTAATCCCCAGTGCATGTGTATATAGGCATAATTCCCTATTCAGCTAGCATGTATTTAACTGGGGATTTGCATGTCTAAAGTGGATGTGTGCTCAATTACGTGAGCAGTTTTGTGCACCCCACATTGAAAATCTGGGCCTGTATGTCTTGGTTTTGTTTACTGAAGATTCACCAAACTTACTAAAACTAACTGAGGATAAAATTTATCCCTCTGAGAATTCCTGCACGAGATTTATTCACCAGTGAAGTTTCACTTAAACCTTCAAAACATGGCCTAAATGCAGGGCCGGCTCCAGGCACCAGCCGAGCAAGCTGGTGCTTGGGGCAGCAGATTGAACGAGGCGGCATTCCGTCCAATCCTAGCGCGGCACGGCCGCTTTTTTTTTTTTTTTTCCGCTCCAGCCGCCCTGTAGGGGGTGACGGCGCGGAGGATGGGAGCGCCCTGCAGCAAGCCCGGCAGGGCAGTCCTCGTCCTTCCCTCCCCGGCCGCCCCCTGCACCCGCGCTCCAGCACACAGATCACTGGTTTTTGTGGTTTTTTTTGCTTTGCCGTTCTGGCCGCCCCGTTTTTTTTTTTTTTTTTTGCTTGGGGCGGCCAAAAAGCCAGAGCCGGCCCTGCCTAAATGGGACTTAAGTGATGCATAGACTTCAGTATTGCCAACCTTAAATAATGAAAATTGATGAGCTGGGTCTCCCAAAATCATGTGATTGACCTATAATAAAAAAATTGGGGTTCTTTACTTTCCTTTTGAGCCTTCAGGATGCACTTGGATCATATTTTAAATTTTTCCCCCTACAACCAGCTCAGCTAGAAACATACTTATCTCTCTCTCTCACACAACAAATGAGATTCTCATGTAATCATTTGCCTCCAGGATCAGGGGCTTTCCATAAAATAGTAAATATTGCATGAGTTGGCTACAGTGAGACTTTGTGCTGCTCCTGTTCACAGTCAAATTCCACCCTCAGGATGTCAAACTAGACTTGTCTGGTTCCAACTCTGAAAGGCAAGGAGTTGTTTAGCAAGCCAAGAGCTTCTTTTTAGAGATTGGCCAAACCTGGGATGTATCCGTTTTTCAAAACATAGTGGAGCTAGCTAAAAAAGAAATTGTTGCAGCCACAAAGGGCAGAATAAATAGTAATATTAATTACTATTATCAGTATCCATACATTACTAAAAAAGCATTTTAACCATCATTATTCTCTCTGAAAGACCTGTTGATTCTAAGTTCTGATTATAATTTTTTGCTCTATGTTTTTCTTACTGGAAATATTTGCTTTTAAGAGTTCATCAGCTCCTGGTACTTATTGCCTACTTGAAGCCATAATCCTTTGTTTATGATTTCACAACTGTTTCCTGTAGAGGTGATAACAATGTCACAAACATAGGATTATTTCAACTTCAGCACAAGAATAAGCAGCAGATGAACTCATAAGGAACAAGGGTATGTTTTTATGTAAATATCCCAGCTAATACAAAGTGAGACAAGGAAATAAATCAGGAAATATGGCAAATAAGCAGGACTTTTTCCATTAGGCATCAGAAGCTCTTTGAAATCTATACAGTTCAGAGACCCATGTAACTTCACAACCACTTCAGTAAAAGCACTTTCCCAGCCCTTATTAAGTTTTATTACTTATTTTATAAGGTGCACCTATCTCAGCTTCTAGGTGTATATTTGTAAGCACAAAGCAAAAATGAAAATAAGCTTGATTGATACAATGTCAACTAAAAACCCCCATAGAGTTATATAAATCTTAAAAGTAGCTGAATTCCTTCCCCAGCCCTAAACCACCCCTTCAAGCAAACGTCTGAAGGTTACTATGCAGGCGGCCAACACAATGTCTATGTGTAACCCACTGTAGTGTCTCTCCTCCTCTATGCCCAATCTAAAGAGAATATAAGTCTGATACAGCTCCCAGACACTGGACTTGGTTCTTTAACTCAAGCTTTAGAGGGTCATGTGTTTAGCTGTGTTGAATCCCCAGTTACTACCAAGTTGGTGAGCATGATGTATACTCCTCTTAAGCTCTCCACACAGGGATGAATTTAACCCTGAGTAAATAAGTAGTATTTGCAAATTCAATAGATTTATGTCAGACCAGTGGGGAAACAGAAATAATGCCTTAATATCAGTAACCAAAACACATGCAGCTTTCTAGTTTAAAATTAACAACTTGAATTGCACCTAGAAACAAATTAGAAGCTAACACAGTTTATAAAGCACAGGTGTCTCATGTTCCATATTAGAAAATTTTCCCTAGAATACTCTCTTGATTTTAGCATAGCTGTTATGCCAGTTAAGTCGTTCAAATCCCTCTTCATCATCATCATCACCACTAGCGTTAATTATAATTAATTGGCAATAGTGAGATCTATCAAATAAGCCAAGTTAGAACAATTTCTGTTCAGCCATTTTTAAAGTTAACCTCTCCAAAATTACAAATCAGTGTATTTATTTATTAAAAAAATATTTCTGAGATACACTTTCTAAAATAAATTGCCTCTGAGAGCAAACCTGGACAGTTTCAGCCTGGCAGGAATTTCTGTGAGAAAGGTATGAACAACTGAAGAGAGGATTGTTATGGACACTGCCTTTCAACCTTAATTAAAGTGATGGCTACCTTTCCCACTATAATGAAAGAGAGCCTGAGAACAACGGTGTGCTATAAAAAAGCAAAGGAATGTTCTTATTTGTCAAATAAGTAGATCTCTAAGGCGATGTTATTGCTGCAGTGCACTGGCTTAAAACTGTTCTGCTTTTGAATTCTGTGATTATAGAATTTCGATTAAAGCTAAAATAACAAAGGTAATGGACACGGAGAATGCCAAAGGAAAACAGTATGTTCTTTTTTGGATTGGGAAATAATTATCCAAGTTCGATGGCAAGGGCCCAGGTATCTGCAGTTTACATCAATTTTACTTCATTAAGGAAATACGAGAATTATGGTAAGTTTTCCCAAAGCAGCAAAGCTGTCATTCAAAAGGGAGAGTCTCATTGGGGTGCAAATCCCTTTAGTTCCTGCTTCAGTCCATTTAAAAAAAAATGCATTTGAAGCCTGAGGGAAAAGTACAAATTAAGAGAGATTTTTCTTTATGCAATGAACCCAGCAAGGCCTTATGTATGCTGCAGCAAACTGCAGTACCTTCAGGGTGCTCATCCACCATGAAAGTCCTCTATTATCTCATTCTTTACATGAATGAAATGTGAATATAGTTCCCTCTTTCTCAAAAACCATTACACTGATTGGCTTGTGTCTGGAAGCAACAGAATGAGTTTTTCCACACAATTATTTTCAACAGATTGAAAATGTATGACTGTCCTCTCAGGTGGTGATGGGAGCTCCTCCAGAGTTTTAAGGATTGTGTGAAAAATAGTAGCATGGTGACCTGTTGAAACCTTTGGATTGAAGGGCGGGGGCAAATCAACTTTTTAAAAGGGTTGAAAAAATATATTCAGTTTATTTGGGCGTTTCCTTCCAACTGTCTTTATTGCTGAAATTCATTGATTTTGATTCGAGGAGAACAAACAAAAGCTTCATAAACATTTACTCATAAGAAAACAAGTGTCTTGCAATAAAATTATGAAACTGAAGAATGACTGTTGCTAATGAAAATGGAATCAGAATACCAACATAGAATAGTCACAAGGAGGAACTTTTTTTTTTTTTGAGCTTCTGATGTCTCGGCATCAGATAAAACCCTATTTTAAGACACCTAGGCCACTGAGGGAAGGTGTATGTTTTATTTTTAACGGAGGAGCATCAGATACTTTGTCATAGACAAAGATTATCTACAGAACAGTCTGGTTTTTCTTCAGTTGAAAATGTGTTCTTTCAAAGAAGTGTGTGTGAACGTAAATGTATAGGTCTGTATACATAGACAGATGCATATTGAAAACTATTAAAATGGGTGGGAAGAGTGAGGGAGAATGGAGGAAAAATTAATTAATCTAGGAAGTTGTTTATTCCAGTTCTTACTCCCCCTTACGCATACTATCAGCCTGTTACTATATCCTTACCCTCTTTTTTCAGTTGTTTGAAACCTATTTTCTAATTCAAGCTGGCAACTCAACTTTAATGTCATTTTAATAGACCTTGTCTTGCATTCATGGAGCAGTAAAAGCAAAGGTTTCCTTGTAAAAGAAAATTGTCTCACTCCTGCTCTGAGTTTTCTAATTACTATACCCAGGGCCACCAATGGACACTTGGAAAAAAGGAAATAAAAATGGTTATTACTCAGTCTTTACAAGTAATAAAGTCTCCAGCTCCTCGATTCTGCAACTTTGCATACCTTCTTGTCATATGAAGTGAATGACATGGCGTACATAGAAAAGCTTGGTTTTACAGGGGTAAGTTGTGACTAGGACTTGGAAAGGTAAATGCAGCCAATATCTAACAAAATGATGTTCCAGCAACAATACAGGAATTTGAATTCAGGATCTATTGGAGTAGCAAATGATTGTCGTAGAGATAGTGTTACTGAGCTCTGGTTAGTTATCCCTCCAGCATCTCTATTGAATTGCATATTTGCAAGGATGGAGTGAAGGCAATGGGATGACAATCAGGGGGAAGGGCAGCGGAAGCTCTCCATCTTATAATTAAGATCATCTTTGGAGTTCCAATCTTTTATCTTCCTCATTTAGATTGTAGAGAAGCTAAGTGCATGGACTGGGCCCGCTAGAGATTTTTACAAATTTGAATATATTAATAAATTATTGAAAGAAAGCTTGATGGGTGATAGCAGATGTGTGTGTTTCTCTCCACCCTTCTGAGAAGTCCCACTCTCCTTAGAAATCAGAGCCCTATTGATACCTGCTGTTTAATCTACTGACCTCACCGCTTTCCTTTACCAGGCTTCCCTTGAAGAAGGTGAAAGTCTTAGAAGCAAGGCTACATTCTTGCCCTTTGTCTAAGATTCTGGGATCTGTAGCTGCAATTACATTTTCCACTAATTGCTCATGTGGTTACAACAAAGTGCAAAAGAGGTGTGAAATAACACCCCTTTGACTGTAACTGTAGTTTGGATAATAATTTCAAATCCTGCAAAAATGAGACTATAGGCACACCTCCTCAAACGTAGATAGGTGCCTAACTCCCAAGGAAATCAATGAGAGTTAAGTGCCTTAATATCTTTGAGGAGCTGGGTCCTGAATTAAATTTAAAAAAGAAGGAAATAAGGAAGCTCAAGTAGTTGTTTACCTGATGGTGGAAGAGGAAGATCATAATGAAATTTACTGTGATTGTCTGACCTCATAAATTTTATTCACCAGTGCTGTGATTTCTCAAGGGAGCCTAAGAAAATTAGGCTCTCAAATCCCCCTGGAATTTAATCAAAGTCGGGCACATAATTCCCTTAGGCCCCTTTGCAAACCTCAGCCTATGACAAAGTAACAAAATTCAATGCATCCTTATTTTAGTTGAATTTTTGACAGTTTGTTCATGACTAGACTATTGACTGCATCTGCTACTGCCAAGCACTCAACTCCTATCAGTCGAGTTTTGCTTTTCCATTATGCCATAAATAGATTGCCCAGCACAATAGACTACACAATAGATGGGACTAGTCAAGTTTTGAGTCAGATTTAAAAAAAACACACACAAAAAATACCCCAAACATCTTAGTCCCCTGGCAGTTTGTTGAATGAATTTTGAAATGCATGGAGATCATAGAATCATAGAAACATAGGGTCTGAAGGGAACTTGAGAAGTCGTCTAATCCAGTTCCCTGATTTGTGGCAGGACCAAGTAAACCTAGACCATCCCTGACAGGTGTTTGTCCAATCTGTTCTTTAAAACCTCCAATGATGGGGAATCCACAACCTCCCTTGGAAGCCTTACTCTTATAGTCATATAGTCTTATAGTCCCTAATATCTAACCGAAATCTCCCTTGCTTCAGTTTAAGCCCATTACTTCTGGTCCCACCTTCAGTGGACATGGAGAACAATTGATCCCCACCCTCTTTAAAACAGCCCTTAATGTATTTGAAGACTCTTATCAGGTTCCTCCCTCAGTCTTCTTTTCTCAAAACTAAACACAGATTTTTTTTAAATTTTTCCTCATAGGTCAGGTTTTCTAAACCTTTTATCATTTTTGTTACTCTCCTCTGGACTCTGTCCAATTTGTCCACATCTTTCCTGAAGTTTAGCACCCAGAATTGAACACAGTACTCCAGCTGAGGCCTCACCTGTGCCTCGTAGAGTGGGACAATTAACCCCCTCCTCCCCAGGCTTACATACAACATTCCTGTTAATACACCCCAGAATGATATTAGTCTTTTTTGCAACTGCATCACATTGTTGACTCTTATTCAATTTGTGATCCTCTATGACCCTCAGATCCTTTTCAGCAGTACTGCTGGTTATTCCCCATTTTGTAGTCCTACATTTGATTTTCCTTCCTAAGTGAAATACTTTGTTTATACATGTGTTTGTTGAATTTCATCTTGATAAATTCAGACCAATTCTCCAATTTGTCAAGATCATTTTGAATTCTAATCTTGTCCTCCAAAGTGCTTGCAATCCCTCCCAGTGTGGTGTCATCTGCAAATTTTATAAGCATGCTGTCCAATCCATTACCAAGTCTTTAATTAAAATATTAAATAGTACCAGACCCAGGACTGAACCCTGTGGCATCCCACTAGATACATCTTTCTAGCTTGACCCAGAAACATTGATAACTACTCTTTGAGTAGGGTCTTTCAAAGAGCTGTGCACCCACTTTATAGTAATTTCATCCAGACCACAGTTCCTTAGTTTGCTTGTGAGACAGTCATGTGGAAATGTGTCAAAAGCCTTACCAAAATTAAGATATATCACATCTATTGCTTCCCCCTTATCCACTAGGCCTGAAACCATGTCAAAGAAGGAAATTAGGTTGGTTTAGCACGATTTGATTGTGACAAACCTGTGCTGGCTATTCCTTATATCCTGTTACCCTCCTTGTGTTTACAAATTGATAATTTAATAATTTGCTCCAGTATCTTTGGTCTAGAATTCCCTGGGTGCTCTTTGTTCACCAGGCCCTGCTGCCTTGAATAAGTCTCATGAATAACTTTAATGTGCATCCGAAGAAGTGGGTTGTAGCCCACGAAAGCTTATGCTCTAATAAATTTGTTAGTCTCTAAGGTGCCACAAGTACTCCTGTTATTTTTGCGGATACAGACTAACACGGCTGCTACTCTGAAACCTTTAATGTGAATGTAAGTGAACATGTACCAATGTGAGGCCTGGTCCTGCAGTAATAAGTATATTCAAGTCCAATCTCAGCTTGCTTGGAAGGGTTTAGAGTTTGTGTTATGTAAAAAAATTGGCAAGAGTGTTGGTACCAAAAATAGGAGTTCTATTAAATCCTTGGATTCACTCAGACACACACACATGGGGAAGGGGGGGAGAGAGAGAGAGAGAAGGGAAGGAGAAAGATTTAATATCCTGTTAGAATAAAAATGCAAACAAAAATGAGAGCTGAGGTGACTGGACTAAGCAATAGGACTAAAGAAAGTGAGCTGTCAAACTAAAATGTATTCATGAATGGGATTAGTAAAATATTAATCTTTGATTTCATTTTGTACTTATTTATACATTTTTCCCCAACAGCAAAAACACCATGAGACTTAACAAAAAATGAAAAAAAAAGTGCTGATGTTTCTCTTATTTCATACAATTCACTGGTAAACTAACATAATGAAAAAACGGTGTTTGCAAATCCTACTGTGTCTCCTAGTGTTATGAGAAGGAGTTCATTTCCCATGGCTACTGAGGAGGAGCAGGGGCACAGTAGGATAATTACCAGGGGATTATCCTTCTAGAAAATTAATAAAAAACAAACAAACAAAAATTGACATTATTCTGCAGTAATGGGTCTGTACTCTGCAAACTTTGATACTACAGGACTAAATCATGTAGTAGTGCTACTACAAAAACAATACCTCAATGGGATACTTGCCAAAATATGGACAGAGGGTCTGATCATGCAAGCTGTGCTTGCACACATCTCTCACTGACATCTCTGGCTGCTTCTGTAACCCCAGCTTGTGCCCCAGGTCCCACTTCGTGCCACTCTCAGACAGTGAATTGTTACTGCTTCCCCTGCCCTCCCCTCCGCCCCCACCCCCACCACTGCCTTGGGAATTTTAGCAGCTTCTGCTTTTAGCTCTAGAGGTCTCCAGTTCAATTCCCAGTTTGCTAGCCAAGATGGTGGCTGTCAAACTTTTCACCTACTTCCTGAAGGGAGTTTTGACTAGTGGATTCACCAGCTATTTCTCTAGCCCTCCCCCAGCTTTCCCTTTCCCCCAAAACCTTCCTGCATGTTTGTCAGGAGTTCCCATAGAACACAGCTCTGAAGTGGACAGAGGTGCAGCACCCCTGTGTGGGATTCCTATACACCGCTTTCCTGTATCATTGGATGGTCTACCAGGAATGGTGGCCACAGAGCAAGAGATCAGGATTTGCCCCTAAGTCATGATGTCCCCAAATTCTTTTTTTTTTTTTTTGGAGAGCATTAGACAGTAGTAGAAGGGGAAGGTGGGTAAACTTGCTAGACAAGTTTACTACTTATGCTTATGACTTTAAACAATTAAATGTTACATAATTTACATAATTTTGAATCTATTCTCAGATTTTTGGGGGGTATTGGTCTGTGTGAAAACTATTTTTTTTAGTAAACAACAATTTTCAAAAATGATTGATAAAATAATGAGACAATATAAATAAAATGAATGGTAAAAGTTTTCAATAAAATACAGAATGGAATTTTTTTTTAAAAAATAGAACACTTTGATAACATTGAAAATGTTGAGGGGAAATTTTAATTTGTGTTCAAAGGCCATTTTTTTTATGGAAAAACTATTTGTATGAAACATTTCAGCTACATCTAGGTTCCAGGATTGAGTCCTTAATTTGGAATAACAGTAAAGCAGATTACCACAAAGTGGACTTTATCTATGGAATGTTTGACTTTTTTCCATCAGGGCCGGCTCTAGGCACCAGCGTCCCAAGCATGTGCTTGGGGCGGCACTTTTCAAGGGGCAGCACTCCTCAAGGGGTGGCACTCCGGCCCTTTTTTTTTTTTTTTTTTGGTTGGGGCGGCAAAAAACCTGGAGCTGCCCATTTTCCATAATGTAAATATAGACATTGAAACATTTCAAATCTCAGAAATGATTATGTCTCTGATCTGCAAACTGCTCCAGGTGGACAGATTTTTACATTTACATGGCTCCTGGCTGTAGTCAGTAGGGTCACAAGGGTCACAGAGAAGCTTGAAGCAAGAGAGGGTCTGCTTGAAAATAGTTTTTCCTAGGAGTAACCACAAAGTCCCAGATCCACAAAGATATTTAGGTGCTTAATCCCCAGGTTTAAGTGCCTAAATCCTGTTTTAGGCTCCACTGTGATACATAAAACTCCTACCTAGCTCTTCCCTAACCTGTATATACCTAAACTCACTTGGTGCATACGTTTTTGTAGTAAAATTTCCTTAGGCACCTTTGTTTCTGCCTCTGAGCAAGCACATGGCTGCCTCATTCTAGGCATCAAGGCCCCTATCTCCACCTAAGGCCCAGAGCAATCCACAAACCAGAAGATAGGCACTCCTCCATCTTGCTCACAAGCAGGGCCTGATCCATTAAGCATGGGCACCAGGTTTATATAATTTTTGGTGGTGCCCAGAATGAGTCCAAGCAGAGCCGTCCTGTTCATAGGATGGACTGGGGCAAACACCCCAAGCCCCATGCTTTGGGGTGCCCCATGCTTCAGGTGGATGCGGGGTCCAGGGTGGCCTGGGGAGGCTAGTGGGGGGCCTGGTGCTGGCAGCAGTGAGCAACCCAGCCCCAACCTGCCCCTGCTTCGCCCCCTCCCTGACTCACCCCCATTCTACCCTTCCCCAAGCCCCCGCCTTGCCTCTTTCCGGCTTCTGCCCCTCCCTCAAGCGACGCCAGGAGCTGGCGGGGCAGAGTGAAGCGGGGCGGGCTGGGGCCAGGTCGCTTACTGCTGCCAGGCCCCTCGCTAGCCCCCTAGGCTGCCCTGGACCCCACGTCCCCCTGAAGCGTGGAGCCCTCCAAAGCATGGTAAGCCCAAACATTGTTGGAGCCTGGCCCACGTTCCTAAATATTGCTGGAGCACAGGCACCACAGGCCCATATATCTTGCCACCTATGGCATTAAGCACAGTCAGAGGCTGCATAGACTATACAACATAGCCCCAGGAGGGAAGGAGGATAGACATCCATTATAACTGTTAAGCCTGTAGTTAGCAGACTCACCTCACATGTAGGAGACTGCTAGTTCATAGTCTCCCCCCCCTTCCCCCGTGTGATGAGGAAAAATTGATTTGAACAGGGATCACTGCAACCTCACTGCATGTTTTGTGTAGATCTAGGCAGCCTCTGTGCAGACCTACTGGATTGGCTTCTCATGCAAGTTACCTGGAGGAGTACCTATCTTTCCCTAGTTTGTGGATCACAAGCAGTGGTAGGCACCTTCCTGGCAGGTTGGACTTAGGTGCCTATCTTTGACAGAGGGGTGGGGCTTAGGACAAACCCCTCTTGTCAGCATCTCCCATTGGCTAGCTTATGCACCTTCCTACCTAGCATGCTGGCTTTGTGGATTGCATTCTAGGGCAGCTCTCTCTCCTCATTCATTGTATAGGGAGCCTAAGCACCTAGCTCAGGCTTTGTGGATCACAGTGGTATTCTACTGGGCAAAACTAGATTGGACAAAATACTAGTAAATATACCATAGGGAACAATCCAGCCTTAGCTAGCTGAAAGACCAGTTTACGTAATAGATCTACTCCATCCCCAAATTTTATAATTCTGTGCTATGTATCACAGTTCAAGGCAACTGCACCACTATTTCCATTCCGTGGTCCACCATGAACACCCACTGTAGACTTCCAGCTCCTCAGCTGTCACCTCTCTTGGGTGGAGACTCACACTCTCTCCCTCCTGACTAGAGATTTTTCCAGACTATACAGTTCCTTGCTTACACTGCGATATTTCCAGTAAGCCAGTTTGCCTAAACAGGCAGTGTCTGGAGCTTTGCTTTCTCTGAAAGCTATTCCCAGATAATCACCCACATCTATAAGTTACCACACAGCTCTTTATTAGCAAGCACATTTATTCTTAATGTGAAAGCATTACAGAGAAAACATATTAAGAACAGAACCTACCTGCATGCTAATAAGCTAACCAGAGATCACACCCAACTCTAACAAGGGCTCTTGTAGAAGTCAGTCCCTCAAATCCCACCAAGGGGTTTTTTTTGAGGTTACAAGTTCATGACAGCCTCAGCTCAGAACAAACACACTGACTGGGCATATCAACCTGTTTCTTTATACAGCTTGGGCCTTTGATCTCCAACCTTCGGGAACAGGTAATCAGTAGAACTGTGACACTCCCTCCTCAGGGAATAGGTTTAAAAGGTTGAGTTTTTGCAAAAACAGAGGTGGGAATTTGCCTTCACTGCCCCCTAGAAATTCCCCAGGCAAACACTTGATACTGTTTGTCCCAAAAGTCCAGTCTTGTCTGGCATATTGTTTAGTATAGTCCTTTTAAGTTCCTAACACTTCCCAGAGTTCATATCCCATCTCCCCTTTAGAGAAGTTACATGCAATCCTGGGCCACAATAATACATAAACTTTGCATTTAATACAATGAACTCCAAAGATACTAAAACTAAAGATCTTAGTTCCATATGTTTTTTAAAAAGCAGATTGCAAAAAATCACCATACCTGCCATACTATGATTTTATGAAAAGTAGTTTCCTTGTACAGATCATTGTATATTTACATTGCAATCAAGTGCTGGCATACACCTCGGAGGTGCCTGCGCTGACTACTGAGCTGTTGTGAATCTAAACCCTCCCCACATCTTTGTTTTCCTGACAAAGGTGGGGGTTTTTTGTGTGTGGTGTGCAGAAAGAGCCATATATCCCTGTTAAGTCTCTTAATAAATAAAATAATATTTGTGTGCCAAATTATTTACAGGCCAAAAGGCAAAAAACTCCATGGCAGCCTAGAATTCTATGCAACTTGAACCAAGAATTGCATTCTTTGCTCTCCTTCAAAACCCTTATCTCAAAATCAACATATCAGAGATTGCACCAGTAGAAAGGAGACTTTGGGAATTATAAATCCTCACATGCTGAATCTGAGACAGCCACATCCGGGTTGGCTAAATGTGAGGTACAATTGATGTACCTTGCCATTTATCTTGTACTGAGAAACCAGAAGTTTCCACTTTCAGAGAGACAATATGGGATGTAATTTATTAAAACAAATGACAGCAATACAATACTTTGACTCATAGTAGGGATGGGGAACTCATTTAACTTAATTTCAAACCCATCTGGGTATCATGGGTTTTGAATGTTTGACATACACCCAACATTTTTTGCTTCACATTTGAGGGGTAAAAAGAGGGTGGGAGGAGGGGGGGAAAAAGTCAATAGAAAATTGAGTGGAAAAATCGACCAGAGATCCTCAGAAACCCTAATATAGACATACTGTGAATGAAAGGAACAGAGAAGGAGAGAAAGAAATTATGGAGTCAAATAATTATATGGTACTAAAGATAATAGGTAATACTAGGGCACAAGGAGCTGTCAGATGCCCGTAGTAGATATAGGCTTAACACTTGGCTGTTTGAAATCTTTTCAGACAAATTTATCCACAATTGTGCCTTGATATATTTTAAGGATAGGCTTCTCCTTGATACTCAAGTAATTATTCTTCTTAAAAAGATCTGATATGATAGTCATTAACTGATTTCCTCATTTTTAATACCTTTGCTAACACTGTGCTATGACTATGTACTGCATTGGCCATATCTTTTTGTCATATGGTTTGATCAGCCTTGAATTAATAGTATTTGAATATGCTAACAGGATGATGCACTGTTTGTAGCAAAATCATTAGTGTGATAAGCTGCAGATCAAAGGTTAAAGTGTTCACTACAGTGCAGATCAAAGTGTTCACTAATGTGAATACAAATAATACAATATGGAGCTAATAAGAAAAAATGAAACTTGCTGAACTTTGTAGCTTATGTTATGTCTTTGTATACTCAGCTCCATACACCACAGTTATTACCAAACCAAACCTCTTTGGGTCTGGCTACCATTAGTCTTCACAGGGTTTACTATTCGTAGTAACAGTGTGACAGTTACAGACTTTGAGTGTGGCTGTATCTGGGTAGAAGAGCAATCCATTACCAATAAGGTCTACCAAAGAACTAAAGGCAAATCACAGGTAGAGACTAATGCATGGGTAGTATTCTTTCCTGTCCCTGTGGAGACAACAAGCATCTCAACGTGCATATGTGGCATTGCTCTAATGTCCACACATGCATTGCCCTTTGTAAAACCAAGTCCATCTTTTTGGTGGTATGGACCAGTGAACAACATAACTAAATTCTGCCATATAGTTGTTTCACTGAATACTTAATTCCAGAGAGTTATGACTGGATAAATCTTTTTCATTCCAATAATATGAAGCTGATTCACATGTCTGAAATTTGGTTAAATGACTAGTATTTGAGATAATGTAATGGTTTTGGAAGTTTGGCTCTGAGTGTGTACCTTTCTATGCTGCTAAATGGCAATGTACATCAGTTTTGATTTGGTTTAATCAAAATTGTAACTTTTAGTAATAATTTATGTTTATTACATATGGTTTTACTTTGTTATTTTAGCCTCAAATGGCTCAAGTTTGAGATCTTTAAACTTTGTCTAGAAAGCTGTACAGCCCAAGTATAAGTGAATTAGAGACAATTGTCTGTCTGATGTAGTGAGGGACAGAGCAAACTCAGTGAGAGAAGAAGAAAGAGACCTTGAAGGGACTGCTTAACAGCAGATCAGCATCCTCACCTGAGATCAATTAATTTGCTGTCTGCGGTTATAAAGCATCCAGGGATGGGGGCTGAGGGAGAACTGGAGGATTAATTGTTGGTTTCTATACAGGCACACTGAGGCTGAGAGAGCTGTTAAGGGAACTAAGAAACTCCTAAATTGGGAATATGAACAACATGACCTGTGTTGTACCCTGATTCCATTTTAAATAACGTAGAGCTGATCCTTTCCCCTAATACTTACAAAGTATGAACTGCACAGGCGTGTCAATCCGCAGGTAGGCCTGCTTTTATTTCTTCAACTCACTTGATCAAAACCCAGTTCTTCCAAGGTAAAGGGTTACTAATAACCATGCGGAAAGCTGTAAGTGTGACTATCTGTTCTTTCTTTAAAAGATTTTTAAAAGAATAGAGTTCAAGTTAGTGCTGCAATATGTGGCGGTAGCCACTGTGCAACACTAATGAGCCTTTTTTTTACTCTGTACAAATAGCCCAATTATACATAACAAAAGTTGAATAACAAACATTTATTTTTTTAACAAGACAAAGGCCATTTCTGATTAAGTGCCCACTTACTGAAAATGTACAATGTAACCCTCCAATTACAAAAGAAGCAGTCAGAATAGAATTTTAATTTTTCGGCAGTGACAGAATGGTATTTCTCTGGGCAACCTGCATTTATAAAATTTGAGGCAATAAAGATGATAAATCTTTTAAGCAATACACGAAAATAAGGAGTTAACAAATAGTGTTGACAGAGTAGACTTACACCATTGTAACTGAGATATAACTCTATGGAATCCAATGGACTTACTTTGGATCTATACTAATATTAACAAGATCAGATCTGTCCTAATGCCATTTTACCACCCACTCTCTGACAATAGGACTTCAGCTTAGCACTAGTAGCAACTTTCTGTGTACTGCATTCTGCTGTGCTTTTTAAAATAAAAAGCTGATGTTACATCCCAATGGCAGAAAATGATCAAATCATAATATCAAGCTGGAATATAGTCATATCTGTATATATGACTCTCTCTCTCTCTGTGTGTGTGTATATATATACACAGAGAGAGAGAGAGAGAGAGAGAGAGAGTTATACCTGCCTCTGAGCCCCCTGTCAGTTTTTCTAGACACGTTGTCTTATGTTAAAAAAAAATTCTCTCCCACGTTGAAGGACTCACACAGATAACAGGGTAAGTAAGGCTCCAATGCTTCAAAGATTTTATGCATGTGAATATTCCCATTGATAGGAATATTAAAGTCTCTGCAGGATATCATACAAGTCACTGTCAAAAGCACATAGTAAACAAATGGAAAAATAGAGCAAAATTTATTTTTCTTGATCAATACCACATAGTAATAATAGCTACTTTTTGTATCAGTAGTACAAAACCAAGTTTTTAAATAAAACATGATATTTAAGTTGGTATCTTTTAAAACGGTTTTGGATATATTGATGGGTGTGGTTGAAGGATTACCGCTCTCCCAATTTCTTTCTAGCTACAAAAAAGGTTCTTCCTCATCTCTGTGGCCACAGTTCAGAGGCTGTCATCAACAGGAATGGCAATGGCTTAATGAAATATGTGTAGTCAGGGCCTGGCGATTACTTTTAGCAAAGTTTATTCTGTAGTATACATAATTTCCCCCTAAGGAATCAGTGGTCTTCCAGCTGGGTAACTTAGATACTAGGATCCTAAAAGCATTTACACTCCTTTACAACATGGACCATGACACTAATTGAAACAACCATTTAGAAAATTCTGGATTTTTGTTCTCCTGCATAGTGATGATAATACTCTGAATTTAGGGCTTGATCCAAAGCCCATCAAAGTCATTGCAATGAGTCCAATTGACCCCAGTGGGCTTCAGCCCTGGCCTTTTTATAGCAAGGTGTCAATACTTGGCCGTCACCTCCCTTCCTTATGGAGTCAGACATAAACAAAGGAACAAACTGTTCTTCCTCAGCCAGTGGAATAAGTAGCACATCTCAACATGGTGCCACTTGGCCACAACAAAGATTTCAAAAAATGTCAGTGAACAATAATGATTAAAAACCCTTTGCCCCAGTTCCCTGTGACATTTTAAAAACCCTCCCATCAGACTTGTTGATTCTAGCTGTTTTAACTCCAGCCAGATCTTTCCAAAAGGCAGACTCAGTTTTGATTAATTACAAAATAGCTGAAAAACAGCCAAAAAATAGGATGCCCTATGAGCTTCCAATACCGTTAACATTGTGCACTTCACAAAGCACCTGTTCCATGAAATGGCATTGATTTATGAAAAAGAGGCTAACCTATATAGCTAGTGTATGGCTTTTTAAGGGACTTTAGTGCTAGATCTGAATTTTTGGTAGGTAGAAAAAAATGTCCTTGACTGAGAAGATAATCACGCACTGGAGTTGCAGATAAGTGCTACTGCTTATTTTACTGGTTCTGGATGAATACATGAAAAATAAATGCTCTTTTCATGAACTATTGTGAGAGATCATTGAATGTGTACATTGCCTACTACAATTGGGCTCTGATCCCTGATTGCAGCCTGCAGGTGCTACTATAATCTTCCCGCTTCTTCGTCCCAATTAGCTGGGGTAGGGTTGCTGGATCAGTCATTTCCTGTTTTGCCAGTCCAGCGTTCATTCCATATCCACATCTTCCTCCAGTACACAGTCTATCCACCATTTTCTCAGGCGTCTTCTTGTCCCGCCCATAAACTCTGGTCTCAAATGCCTCCCTAGGAGGATTCCCTTCATCCATCCTTTGTACATGCCCATACTATCTCAGCCTTCTCTCTTGCAGCTTCTGTCTGATACCACAGACCTTGGTCTCACGCTTGATGACATCTTTCCATATATGGACCAGTAATGTCACCTCTCTCACTGCTTTAAACATCTCATTTCAATGGCTTCAAGCCTTCTCAAGTACATCTCTGTCTCTACTCCATGATAAGAACTGGTCTTATAATGATTTTGTATAATTGTCGGTTAAGTAGTCTGGGCATCCATTTATCCTACATCATTCTATTTATCTTGCACCAGGCTTCTCCAATCTTAGCAGCCTTGTTTACAATTCTGTGTTGATCTCCCCATATGCCGATAACCAGTCCCAAAGGTACTTAAATGTAGAAACCTGATTTAGATGCTGGCCATTGATGTTGATATTCATCTATCTTGGTTCTTCATGAGTCCCCCATATGACTTGAGCCTTTTCTGTACTCATTTTGAGGCCTTAGATAGTTAGTTCCCTGTTCCAGGCAATTGTGTGGACCAAATCTTCCTCACTATCAGCCAATAGCACTATCGTCTGCATAGATCAACTTCATGCCACCTTCTATTTGGATTTGCTTATTTATGAAATTCATCACAATTATGAATAATAATGGACTAAGTGCTGATCCCTGGGTGGAGCTTTGAAACCCTCCGTTACAATAAAACTTCATTTTGAAACCCTCCCTTACAATACAAATATTAAATAGTAATAATAATAATAGAAGGAAGTGAGCTAGGACTCATAGGAGTTCCTTTTTTGGCTGCAAGGAATATATTATATTAGGTTAGATTGTGGTTTGGGAGTGTAGGTTCCATACTGCTCTTATTGTGCAGTCAGATATACCATTCTAGATCTGGAATGCACCATTTTATTCAAAACAAAACAAAATTGCACCAAGCTGTTTTCAGTAGTGCAAGGTAGCCAGTATTCCCTGCTCCATTGTACCAGCTACGTGGTATTTCTAGATGGTTCATTGTGTCTTATTCTTTGTTGATTTTTCTTGTTCTGTGTATTTGAACTACTGTAGCTGGAAATACTTAGCTCAGAGATTCACAGAAAGAGCACATAGCTTGGGGTCGCTGACATATGAAGTCAGACATGAAAGGTTCCTGTTTGACTATTTTTTTCAATGCTATTTCAGTTGAATCTGAAGCATTATTAGCTGTGACACTACACAGCAGTCATTTTGTTCCCTATAGTAGCTAGACAGGTCCATCAATTTCTTTTTTTCTAGTTCTTTATCATTTTTGTTCTAAAAGGAAATAGGAACTAAATGCAATATTGGAATCTTGAAAACAAATTCATTATCAAATTCCATTTACAGCTGGTGCTGTGGGAGAAGATTCACACCGTGCACAAATATTTGAGATAGGGGGTAAAAGATCTGTTAATGAGTTTTGTGCTGAGTGAAAGGCATTTGTTACCAGTGAAACCTTTATTTTCTTTTGCTGAGCAAAAGATGTGCACCAGAATGGAACTGAGGGTCAAAGTTTAAATCCAGTTTACTGTGCCACCTGGTTTTGATCTGAAGCGTGAGCATGTGACTGGCAACATTCACTGTAACAGCAGGAGACCTGGGAATGGTGGGAATTGAGCAACATTTCTCTTTATTTTCTAGTTTGTGAATGATGTAAGATTGACAGCTTTGGAAATAGAAAATCTCTGTTTATTCACAGCTAAATTACAGCATGGGCAGAAGTAATACAAGCTTCCCCCAATGCCCTGCCCATTTATCTCAACCCTCACTAAGCCGAGCTCTCTGTAGGGGTGAGAAAATCACTTATTCTCCAGACTCATTCAGCCTTTGGTCCTCCTGCTAAGACTCCCAATAGAGGTGCCCATTGTGGCTCTCTCTTTTCTTGGGTTGTTGCCACCTGTACTTTATGAATTGACCTGCAACCAGCAGTACACTTCCGACAGACCACAAAATAGGTGTCGTAGGTTCATTTTACCTTTTTATGTACCAAGCCTGGACTGGAACCAGCCACTTAAAGATAACAGGCTACACATCCCTTCTCCCTAAATTACCTGTTTATTAAGTTGTATATTTGTATTATATATATTTGAATGGTATTTGAGTATTGTAAATTGTCTATGCTTAATTATTATTTGAATTAGAGTATTGCTAAGCGCTGTACAAACACAGGACTTTAACATTCAAATTCTTTTCTATGTATCTGTGGCAGGGTGATGGCCTCTGGGCAACATCTATGTGGCACATGGGAACCAAATAACTGATTTCTCATTCTTCTGGCAGTTCTCCCCTCCCCCCCCCCAAAAAAAAATTCTGTTCAACCCAAAGTGAATCAAAATATTCAAAAAACAAGAGGTGGGAGGGAAATGGCAGTGTTAGCAAAAACATATTTTCTCATTCCAGGAAGAAGAAGGAAGGGACATCATAATTTTACTTCTTCCAGAAGCAGTGAATTTATAGTGATTTATGCACATAGAGTATTTATCTCTCTCTAAATCTCGTGAAGAGTTTGTGAGGCAAAGATAATGACATATAGATCTTCCTGCAGACTTGGAGTGAAACCCATATGGGTCTCATAAGGACACTCTTCAGATTCCTATTGTCTGTGAAGTTCTACAATATGTCAGCACCAAAAAGAATGTACTAATGTTATGAGTGGTCAACCAATTACAAAGTAAAGGAACTGATCCTGACTTTAAGTGGGAGTTGGATTAGGGCCACTATGTTTGTTAACTGATCAGAACAAGGCATTATTCAAAATTAAATAAAATACTGGATACTGAATGAGGTTCAGCCCCACATTTAGTCCGACATTTCCAAATATCGCTTCTTAGTTCATGGAGTTTTTTTATTGCTATGCTTAAAGTTGCTTCTTGGTTCTTAAATTCTCAGGGACTTCAGCATATATCTTTTTTATTTGTGAAAAATGCTCTTGCTGACTTTGTTAATATGCAGTAGTTCAGTGTTTATGATAATGCAGGTTTTGAGGGCTTGCTGTGTCCTTTTGCAAAACAGATACATGATAGGTTAGGCAAACAATGAGGTTTTACTGAAATGTATTTTACAAGAGTTAGCATAACTTATTATCTTATTATAGTAATACTTAGAGGCACCAACCAAGATCAGGGATTCATTATATTAGGCACTGTATAAACACATAGCGAGACACAGTCTCTGGCCCAAATACCACACAAGATAAATAGACAAGAGGGACAAAGGATGGGAAGGGAAACAGTGGCACAAGAAAGTAAAGTGACTTGCTCAAGTTCACACAGCAGGTTAGTGGCAGAGCTAGGAAGATAACCAAGGTTTTCTGAGTTTCCGTCCGGTGTCTTATGTACTGGACAACACTGCCTCTTTGCAGTTCTATATACAGTACTACTTACTGTAGGACTTTCATTTAAAACAAGTTCTATTATAGTTTGACCTTCAATATACTTGGAAGCTATCATATTTTAAGATGTAATTCTCTGAAACTACACTTCTGAACATGGTTTGTTGGCAATGTCATTGCATCACGAGCTAATCAGCATTTTCCCACTGCTGACAGTGTCTAGAATGGGCTTGTAATTTTTACCACATTTGGAGGTAGCGCATAGGCTAGCTATTCTACATCTGGGTTCTGAGAACCATGCACACAGGTTAGCTGTTTTGGTATCTATGTTTTACTGAACCATAGCTCAAACTATTTAGATATTTTATTCGTTGTGTCTGTTCATAGAATACTAGACAGCGATGCTAATTTGGATACAAATACACTCAAGCTTTCAGCATTTCTTTCAATATTATGTTGTTCAGAATTCTGGATGTTTTACTTTGCTGTTTCTTAATTTTTATTTTGACAGTTCTTGTCTAAAAACATATGTAGGTGGTCTATGCTCTTTAAAAAAGTACTACAGTATTTTACAGTAATAGTGGAAACCACTACACTTTACAATAGTGATACTGCTCAGTTTTGGGGTGAATGCCGTAGAGTGCTGTGGTATTTTCATGAAGGTGAGTCAAGTTATTTCCTGTCACATAAATTATAAGGAATTCATTTGGCAGATATTTAACTGAAATATTTATTGTATCTTTAACTTGCATTACAGGTCCATCAAAGACCATTAGCCATGATGTAACCCTGTGCTCTGGGTGTCCCTAAATCTCTGACTGCCAGAAGCTGGGATTGGATGGCAGGGGCAGGATCACTCAATAAATTGTCCTGTTCTGTTCAAACCCTCTGAAGCATCTGGCACTGGCCACAGTCAGAAGACAAGATACTGGGCTTGATGGATCATTGATCTGACCAAGTATGGCCATTCCTCTGTTCTTATATTCTTATTATAGAGATAATCTACAGATGGCTTGAGACAGACAGTGTATGTCTGTTCAAACTTGAAAGGGCAGTTATGAGGTTCTTGGTTTTGATGCATGAAGAAATGGACATTTTTTCCCCAGAGGCTTGCAAGTGTCCTGGCACTGAAGATGTTAAATTTAGAAACTATGGTTATGTAACTGCAGTAGAGTTTTTAGTTACTGCTTTAGCTGCCAGGTTAATTTTTCTGTTTTGTACTCTATCTAATTGCAACAAAGCTGTCCTAGCCTAGAAAGAACATCTTGTTTGTTAAATCTCTGATTAAATTAATTTTAAAATGCCCACCCTTCTTCCCCAGCAATCAAGGTCTCACTGCTGGGTTGATTACATATTTGACATTTCTAATGAAATAAAGGAATCTATAGGCATTCTTCCCCTGAGAAAGAGGAATCTGCAGTAAAAATCCCTTAGTTACCACAGACTAGAAGGTTTTTTTTTCTTTCAGTCAGACCATGCTGTGCTCATAATTTTGTTGAAATCTGACACTTTGTAAACTATAATTTAAAAGAGAAAATTATCTCGCTGAACTGATAGCAACTGATTAGTTAAGGCCACAGTCGTTCCAGTGAGATGCTGTATCAGCCCACCAAACTACACACTTCCTTAGTTCATTTGTCACACAGGATCAAATATAATGTATTGTCAGTTTGTAAACATATTTGCTATTAGAATACATCCTTTCTTTCATCAAACTAAGGCTCTACTGAGGAATAGTTTGTACAAATGAACATCAGTCTGAATAATTTTAAAGAGCAACTGTTTACTGATTGCAACACAAAATATTGCCCATGCTTGGAGATCAAATTACATGCCTTTAAGATAATGCAAGCTACATAATTCATTGATTGAGTTATGGCTTTAAGAAACATCATACTCTGCATATTATGCAAAGAGTTGCAGAATTTCCTGTTTATGTTATATAGATTAATAGCTGAAAGGGCTCATCTTCTTATTTTAAAAAAATCATATGCTACAAGGCTTGTCCTCATGGACACTTAGTGCACAACAAGTTGGGATGTAAATCTACAGCATACTAGGATGCCATGCATTCAGGGCATGTCTTAGTAGGGCTCAAACGTGGGCAGTCTGAGCTAAGGGCCCAGAGTAGAGTCGTGGTCATGGTCAGGCGTCACACCTAGGTTCACAGCCAGAGTCAGGGGAAGAAGTCATGTGAAGGTTAAACTGGAGTCAGAGTCAGCCCGGGGGCAGGGTATGTGCGTGTGTCAAGTCTGAGTTGGAGTTAGAAGCCGTGCCAAGGACTGTGAGATGCTCAAGTACTACAGTAAGGGGGCCATAAAAGTGCCCAAGATCAATAAAGATGCAGGATGAATGTACAAAGTGTGTGGGATTTAAGCCATTAAAATTTATTTGCATGAAATGCTAGATACCACTGGGATGCACGAGCTGCCCAAAGTGCACACACAAAGAACTAGCATTTCCAGTATTGTGACTGGATAGAGTCTCATGATATCTGATGTTTCTCCAGATCTTGGAGGGCAGCGATTGCATGAAAATCTTAGCTTTCATTAAAAAAAGAGAGTAAATTTCTAGTATTCACTGTTGTGGAGAAAACATGAAAAATGTGACCCATAAGT